>NW_027411582.1:17157478-18407478 GCF_049639745.1 Rhodnius prolixus | reverse complement strand
ATACAAATTTACTCTAATCCTCTATTTTTTGTCAACAACATCCACAACCACCAATCCTAAAACACAGTTTTGATGATGAAGTTGATTTCTATAACTCAACAAATTTAGAATACCCTGAAGAAGGTAATAACTCTGCCGAAACGTCGGTATAAAAAAAGAAATTTATCTGCAAACATTTTATTGACCAATCTTCAATATTGCTAAAGATAATATCTCCAAAGGTTGAAGTTTTAAAAACAAAGTAGACAGATGCATATTGAAGTAGACCTAAGCAGAGAAGAAAGGCCTGGATTGTTCTGGGAGTTTGCTGACCGGGGTCTATAGCGGCCCACCACTGTGTAAACAAAAGGCCAGGCTTTACCTAAGCCGGAGAAGAAAGGGGCTAGATTGTTCTAGGAGTTTAGTGACCGTAGCTTATAACAGTCCACCACTGTGTAAAAGCCAGCAAAGGGAGTGGCCCCAGTTGGGGTGGTGGCAGTATGTGTTTTCCCAGCCAGTGAGTGGCTGGCGGGAGTGAGGTAGACGGAGTTGGAGTGGGGGGAGTCGCAGTTGGCGTTGCAGTCAGACAGAGTTCCAGGGAGTCTCGGTTGAAGAGAGTCAGAGCTGAGTCGGAGTTCGGCAGAGTTAGCCAGTTGGGCAGTTAGTCAGTTAGAGTTTCGCTAGTGCAGTTCAGTCTAGCACAATTCGGTGCAGTGCGGAGTTTTGTGGTGTTACGTAGTGAGTAAGCAACAGTAAACTGACTGCTGTAAATGGTAACTGTAATGAATAGCGTTAGTTGCTAGTAAATGATAATGTTAGTAATGTTAACATGTTAATAAATCAGGTTACTACTTATAAGTTTTTGCGAGTTTTATTATTTATCATACCCACATATTATTAAATGAACTAGTTGCAGTCACTAGTTGTAAGTAAAGTTTTTAGTAAAAGGACAAAAACTTTACAATATTTTTAAAATAGGCAATTATTATTAAAGCACTTTACTAATTATTTTTTTAATCAAAACTTCTTTATAAGTACTCAATTAAAGGGACTTTATTAAATAATTATTAAGACCTCAACTATTACAAGTAGTTATTTATTTGTTATTAACTGTGCGTAGATTGTGCTCTCGTATTCTTCTGTTGCATAAAATTTCTAATTTAAATAAAATTGGCTAATATTTTCGTTGATCAAAAGTAATATAAAGTAGAAAATGAAAAATAGCAATCGGCCATTTTATTGCGAGCCAAAGAGGGCGTGGTGTGGACATACATGGGGAAGTAGGCGTGGTTAAATAAACAGTTCTAGCTTCTGATTGGCTCTTCAAACCAACCTACTTTTCACTCTTCCGTTCTTCCACTGTGATTCGCCAATTCTTTATACTTAATTATTTCTATGAAAAATAGAAGTTTAATTTTTTTGACTAATCTTTCCTCCGTAGGTATTTAATGAAGAATCAAATTTTGCAATAAAAAAATTTTCTCAATAAAAACATAAAAAATAAAAGATTTTTCTTGTTTAACGTCTTGTTTTCTCCGCTAATGGTAAACAGAAAATTTGGAATAAAGGTTATTTTCTTGAGAAGTAGGTAAAAGAAAATTGTGGGTCACGTTTCATGTTCACTAACTGTTCTTTTTTGTGCACTTATTGAACTGTTATTTAACAAATCTTTTAAGATTTACTGAATTAGAATCAAGTTAAATGGTGGTCAACTCATTACTGAACAAATATTTTGCAGATAAAAGTGGCTAGCAAAATGATCTGTTGTTGAGTGATTCTCCCAGTTCGGTTATGGTCAATTTGCCATTATCTGTTTAACTACAGATATTTCTTAAAGATGTAATTATTTAATCTTAAATAAATTTAAGAAAATAACTATTTCAATGCAATATTTCCCATTAAGCAGCATACCAGAAGTAGTAAAGATCATTTCTGTCTGAAAATCTGCTAGATTTAGGGATGTAAGTTGGTCACCATTTCTTATTCGCCGTCTTTGCTATTTATATTTATCCTAATACTACAATCCTTGTGAACCGATGAACAGGCTGGTACTTAGAGAGACAGGAGAGGTTTTTTTTTTAAAAAAAAAAAACTTGTCAGCAACACAGGCAAGCGTGTGACGTAGACAGATTACTCTTCCCTTATTGGTACATCCTACTCTGCCCCAGTGTAAAAAGATACGATGTAATATATTGGAAGATGTAGGACACCATTTTCCCAAAAAGATTTATAATATATGTGTATATCATGAAAAGGTGAGCCAATTGAAAATTAAATTGCCCATATCATAACTTCTAGGGAATTTCGAAAAAATAGAGAACACGTATTTAATCAATTTTAGTCTAGTTTATTTTCTGTGATGACCCATTTTTTCAAACCCCAATATCCCGAGATACAGCATCCAACTTTTTGTTTTCAAATGGAACGTTATATTTTTGTTTGCATATTTTTATAGTATCTGAGCTCCTAAAAAAAACAAATAAATTTTTCTTTAAATTGGTTAGGTTTTTCAAAAGTTATGGTAATTTAAAAAATGAAAAACAAATTTCAGTTTATTGTCAAAATTACTTTATTTTTTTTAAGAAGCTGTTTAAACTGGGCAACATCTACGGATAGGCAAGCCAAAACTCTGGACTCCCACGCTCTGTTTGTAGCAGCACTTATGGTGGCGAAGTCCAAGATCTAGGCAGGCTAGAGTTATTCGACGTTCAGGTTATTTTTTTCTACAAACGTTTGGTGTGGAGTTTTAGGAAATCAACTAATCGGCCCATACTTCTTACAGAGAGAACTTAACTTTTTTTAAGAGACATTTTGCCAGTTCTGCTTGAAGATGTTCCTCTACAACGTCGGCTAGATAGGTATTTTCAACAAGAAGGTTGCCCAAGAGTTGTTCGACGTTACCTGGACAGAAATTGCGATGAAAAGTGCTTAGGAACTCATTGTCCGATCCAATGGCCACCTCGAGCTATGGACTTAACCCCAATGGACTATTTTTTGTGGGGATAACTAAAAAATAAAGTGTACAGTAACCTTAATCCCTTGGGTTCAGTCGAAAATCTGGAACGTCGAATAACTCTAGCCTGCCTAGATCTTGACTTTGCCACCATAAGTGCTGCTACACCCAGCGTGGGAGTCCAGAGTTTTAGCTTATCTATCCGTTGATTGTGCCCAGTTTGAACAGATTCTTTAAGAAAAATAACGTAATTTTGACATTAAACTGAAATTTGTTTTTCATATTTTAAATTACCATAACTTTTGAAAAACCTAACCGATTTCAAAAAAAGTTTTTTTGTTTTTTTTAGGAGCTAAAATTCTATAAAAATATGCAACAAAAATATAACGTTCCATTTGAAAAAACAAAAGTTGGATGCTGTATCTCGAGATACAGGGGTTCAAAAAAATGGGTCAATCACTGAAAATAAACTAGACTAAAAATGATTAAAAACGTGTTTTTTATTTTTTCGAAATTTTCCGCCGTTAAAAAAAAAGTGGGTGGAGCATATAACTCTGGTCACCCTGTACCTATATATTTTAATTGTCATTAGGATAACCCATGAAGATGATTTAGTCTCTAGGTCGAACGTTCTTTGGCCTTTGTCTAACATTCTTCCACTTTAAAATAAGATAATTTATCGAAATCTCGATAGACTTTTTTCTACTTCAACAATTTAGATCAGTAGATGACCTGTCGAGAGATCTAGAGGGCGGTGTGAGGGTTGGTAAAACTAAAATTAACATTTTGTTGTATGCAGATGACGTCGTACTCATTTCTGAGAATCCTGGAAATTAATATCACCGAGGCTTATTGCCAAAGATGGGGCCTCTCTTTAAACGCAAACAAATCTAAGATAGTTGTTTTTAGAAAAGGTGGCCGACTAGCTGCTAGAGAACGTTGGTTCTATCAAGGCCAGAAAATTGAGGTTATTAATCAATATAGATATTTAGGGATCCTCTTAAAGTCCAGTCACATCTTAAACAGTCATTTTAGTGAAAAAATCTCAGCGGCTAAGATTGGAATAGACAAAGTCTGGTCGTCCTTTATCTGTCAGAATGAGGTCCCCCTTAGTATGAAATATCAGCTATTTAATTCGGTCTCGAGAACCATAGTTTGCTACGGAGCTCAGATTTGGGGTTTTCAGAATTTTGACCATCTCGATAAATTTCAAAGATATTTTCTTAAGAAGCTCTTTTCTCTACCTTCTTACACCCCTTCTTTTATGCTTCATATAGAAACTGCAATAGATCCTCTCTTCCTGCACACCTTGAGATTACATTTTAATTACTGTAATAAAATTTTATCTCTTCCGGAGTTTCGTCTCCCACGTATTGTAGCTGTAGAACCTATCAGCAAAAATGTGGGTTTCTTTATACGAGGGTCGTTTGAAACGTCCGTGCAAAGTCAGAGAGATAGCACCACTGGCGCGTATCGAGGTTATGTTTAGTTAGTAGCATCTCTTGGAAGAACACACACCAAGTTTCAGCCAGATCGGTCTATTTCCTTGTGTTTCCTTGTGGAAGTCGAGTGATTTTCAAAAAATGGACGAAAAAGAATTTCGTGTATTGATTAAACACTACTTTATGAAAGGCAAAACGCCTCAGGAGACTAAAGAGAAGCTTGATAAACATTATGGTGACTCTGCACAAAGTTTATAAGTGGTTTCAAAATTTTCGGAGTGGCCATATGGGCACAAGTGACGCTGAACGTTCTGGACGCCCTGTTGAGGTTACTACTCCAGAAATCATTAATAAAATCCATGATATGGTGATGGATGACAGAAGAGTGAAGGTGCGTGAGATTGCTAGTGCTGTGGGCATCTCGAATGAACGGGTACATAATATTTTGCATCAACATTTGGACATGACAAAGCTATCCGCAAGATGGGTGCCGCGATTGCTCACGCTTGACCAAAAACGAAATCGTGTGAAGTGTTGCAAGGACGGTTTGCAGCTGTTCCAGAAGAATCCGCAGGACTTCAAGCGTCGTTTCGTCACTTTGGATGAAACAAGGATACATGACTACCCTCCTGAGACCAAAGAACAATCTAAACAATGGGTTATCAAGGGGGAATCTGCGCCAAAAAAGGCGAAGAACGTTCCTTCGGCCGGAAAGATTATGGCGACTGTCTTTTGGGATTCGCAAGGAATAATCCTCATCGACTATCTGGAAAAGGGTAAAACTATTACAGGTGAATATTATTCATCGTTATTGGACCGTTTGAAAACCGAGCTGCAAGAAAAACGCCCACGATTGGCCCACAAAAAAGTCCTTTTCCATCACGACAACGCACCAGCTCACACCTCAGCAGTTGTGGTCGCAAAATTAATGGAAATAGGGTTCCAACTCGTTTCACATCCCCCCTATTCTACAGACTTGGCTCCCTCGGACTACTATTTGTTCCCCAATATGAAGAAATGGCTGGCGGGAAAAAGATTTTATTCAAACGAGGAGGTGATTGCAGAAAGGAATGGCTATTTTTCAGACTTGGACAAATCCTATTATTCGGAAGGGATCAACAAACTAGAGCAGCGTTGGACGAAGTGTATAAGCCTAAAAGGAGACTATGTTGAAAAATAAAAAAGGTTTACCCCAAAAAATTAAGTAGTTTTTATTTTTGCACGGACTTTTCAAACGACCCTCGTACAATGGGCAGCACTGGCTCAGAAGTATTCGCCCGAGGTAAATTTCTCATTGAGTAATTTTGATAACTGGCGAAAATATCAATCAGATATCCTCATAAAAATTAAAGACAGTTTTCGAGAGGAGTCACTTAGGCGGGCCAGAGTTACAGAACGCTTTCTTTTGTACAGAACACTGGTGGACGTTAGTTCTCAATTTGGACTGTTCTTCGGTGAAAAAGCAAAAAGCAAGTTGCTGTTGAGTGATATGCGTTGGCTTTTTAAACTCAGAGGGGAATTATTACCCTTGAGTTGTGTTCCTTGGATTGTAAAAGCGGACTCTCAGAAGCTGTGCCCTCTTTGCTCCCAAAGTGCCCAAGAAGACCATTTTCACTTCTTGATTGATTGTCCGTTATTAAGGGAGCTTCGATCTCAGTGTTTAGGGAAATCTGGTGTTACAGGTCATCACATAGTTAATCTTCTTTCTTCTCCGGATTGTAGATCCGTCATTACGTTTGCTAAACTAGCCTGGAACTACAGATTAAAGCGTCTCAATTATTAATTTTCTTTAGTATATATATTTAGTTTATTTTCTTTGTCAGAGAAGAATTGAAAATCTTTTGGTATAACTTACTTTTTATTTTTACCCTCTAAGTATCTTTTATTTTTTAATTTTATAATTGCATATTATCTCTTTTTTTTCCTCTCTTTTCGTTCTCATTAGTGTATTAATATAACATTCTTAAAATATCTTAGTAATTCATTTATCTGAATGTATTTTTCATTTATTTTCTATAAGCAACTACTCCAGCAGACGGCATGGCCATGCTGTATACCTTGTGCACTTGTCACTTTTGTATAATTGTATTTATTTAAATAAAGGTTATAATAATAATAATTTAGATCAGTCTACACTCCAATAAAGGAAGAAATTATGGTTTATTAGTTAGAAATAGGGTCTGCTTCAAAATACTCGACCTAGGAAATATTTGCAACTGTTGAATAGGACATTTCATGCGACTAAATTGTGTATAATCACTAATATTTGCGCAGCTGTTGTATGTACAATATGAGGAAACATTAGGCAATATCCCAGAGTTCGTTTGGGCTGGCTTGTCCGTCCTTATTTACATTTATTTACATACATAGTGTATAAATAGCTTTGAACAGATGGTTGGGTCGTTTTGTTCTGGTTTTAGTAAGAACCCTTTTATCCACTTGGTAGGGGGTGTTTCCCCTCACTTCTTTCCCTTTCATCCGTCGGGGTCTTCATCTATCCCACCTAGAAGTCCTCTTCTCTCTCAGTCTTCTGTTTTAGAGCAAAGTTTGTTGCAGAAGAAAACAGATTTCTCCTGACCATTCGTCTATAGTCTCATCCCATCATATTCTTTTCCTTTAACGAACTTCCTTTCAAAGCACGTTCTATTTCTTTATTTCTTCATCTCCATTCTTTTCAAGAAAATCTCTTCCCTAAGTTAGGAGTGCAGACAGAATACTCTTCTTTCACTACACAAACATTCTTTTGTCACCATTGGGCATGCTGCCTTAATTTCTTCTTTTACTTTTTCTTAGGTTTTTTTTTTTATTTCCCTAAATTTGATTGTCTTGCTTCTTTCTTTCTACATTGATTTGCTGAAACATTGAAGTCAAAACCAATCCAAACGCTTAAGAAAAAAATGGTGAATTTATATTCTGTTCAAACCAGTTTTTTAGTAAACTTTTGTTACACTTTCTTATGGTTTTAAAGAACGGTTCGTGTTCTTCAAGAAAATTCTTAAAAAAAAAGAGAGTAAAATAAAACTTTTTAAAAGAGGCCTGAATTGACGTAAAAAAACATGGCGAATTAATAGATAATGTTCTTCATTCCATTTAATTAATTGCATTTACTTAATTACTGCAATATTAATCCGGAAGATATTGTACGAGGTCTGTAAATTAAGTAATGAGACTGTTTTTTTTTTTAAAAAAATTATTCTAAAAGAGTTACAATTCTATATTGTCACCTTCAAAATAACTTCCTTCTGAAGCCACACAGCGCTGGAGACGTTTTTTACACTCCTCATAGCAGTGCTCGAACTCCGATACTGGAATAGCCTTCAGCTGGTCGGTTAAAGCCGTTTGAATGTTTTCGACTGCCCAAATGAGTTCCCTTGAGGTTTGATCCCATTTTCTGGAACGTGTCATTACTGGTGACTAGCCTTGGGCGCTTGAGTATCCAGAAACCAAGCGCCAGAGCATGGAGTGTGGCACACTTCAATCTCTCCAAGGCCCAAATAAAGATGGCGAAGTCGAAGATCAAATGCACGCTGATTTGTTTTTTCGATATCCACGGAATCGTCCAAAAAAAAAGAGTTTCTACCTAAAGGTCAAACGGTCAATCAACACTTTTACCGAGAGATTCTTGAAAAACTTCGAAAAAAGGGTCATTCGTGTGAGACCAAACATCAAGAACAAGTGGGGTGTTGCATCACGATAATACTCCCTTGTCACACAGCAATTTCAATTAAACGAGTTTTTGGCCAGTAAAAACATTCCTGTGGCTCCTCAGCCTCCTTATTCGCCTGACTTGAGTTCTTGTGACTTTTTTTCTCTCCCCGAAGTTGAAAAATCACCTGAAGGAAACTCATTTTGGGACAGTCGAAAACGTTCAAACGGCTGTAACCGACCAGCTGAAGGTTATTCCAGTATCGGAGTTCGAGCACTGCTATGAGGAGTGGAAGAAACGTCTCCAGCGCTGTGTGGCTTCAGAAGGAAGTTATTTTGAAGGTGACAATATAGAATTGTAATTCTTTTTGAATAAAAAAAATTTAAAAAAATCAATCTTATTACTTAATTTACAGACCTCGTACTTCGATTTTGGAAAATTCCTTTTAATGTCCCTTGAGTTAGAAAAAATTGGTTTTTAGAAAATGCTGTCTGTGATGCTTGTATATCGCTCTTTTAATAAAAATGAAAAATTCCATTAAGTTTTGTATTGATAATTTTTGCTTAGATGAAAAAAGGGTAAAATAACAGTACTCGACTTTTTTGCCAGTTAAGTTTACATGCTTCTTAACCAAAACAAAGAAGTTAATTGAATTTTCTTGAGCTGTTACACGATAAATGGAAGCAAAAGCCTGAACAGCAAAGACAAAGGTACGAATTTGGTATTTTCATTACAAACTCTTCAATTTTAGGAATGATATTCGACATTCAATTATTATTACAAAGTTCTCTACATTTCATGAAGTCAATGAATATTGTAACGAAGTTGACCTGGGCATAGAAGAAAGGCCTAGATTGTTCTAGGGGTTAAGCTCCCAAAGTCGGTATCAGGCCACCACTGTGTAGACAAAAGGGCGGTATCTACCTGTGGTAGAGAAAAAAGGCCTAGATTGTTCTAGGGGTTAAGCGACCAAAGTCGGTATCAGGCCACCATTGTGTAGGCAAAAGGGCCGGTCTCTATCTGAACTAGAAAGGAAAGGGCTAGATTGTTCAAGGAGTTAGTGACCTGTGTAAAAGCCAGCTAAGAGAAAGGCCTCAGTTGGGGTGGTGGCATATGTGTTTTCCCAGCCAGTGATTGACAGGTACTAGCGAGACAGTGAGTAGGAGGAGGGCGGCCCCAGCTGAGGTGGTGGCAGTATGTTTTCTCCAGCCAATGAACGTCAGGAGGGCGTGGAAACTTATGCTCAGAGAGTTGGAGGAGGGCAGTCCCAGTTGGAGGGAGGCACGCAATTAAAAGGAGGCAGACACAGCTGGAGAAGTTAGTTTTAATCAGTTTTTAATCGAGTTCTAAGAGTTTTACAGTTGTTAATCAGTTTTAATCAGTCAAGTTTATGAGTTAGTTTTGAGAGAGTCAGTGTTGCGGAGTGCTTCAAAGTGGTAGCTAGTCAGGCGGTTAGTCAGTTAGTGAGTAGAGCTTTGTTTGTGTAGCAGAGACTAGTGCAATTCGGTGCAGTGCGGACCAGTGGTCAGTCGGGGAACAGTTTTGTGGCGTTACGTAGTGAGTAAGTAACAGAAAACTGTTGTGACTGTTGTAAATGGTAACTGTAATGAATAGCGTTAGTTGCTAGTAAATGTTAATGTTAGTTAATGTTAATGTGTGAATAAATCAGGTTATTACTTACAACTTTAGCGAGTTTTATTATTTTATCAAACCCACATATTATTTAATAACTAGTGGCAGGCATTAGTTGTGTAAGTAAAGTTTTTAGAAAAACTTTACAATATTAAAGCGACCCCGTTTGGCGTATTGTAAGAAGCAATTCAGGCCACTTTTTGATACATATTCTAGCAAGTTTTATGTTTCTTGCAAGCTCCCCCTAAAAAAAATATATGTTTAATGTCCAATTTAAAATGCTAAAAAACTGCATCTCACATAAATATGCGGAGAGGAGAAGTTACCCAGAAGCGGTATGCTGATCTGATTGCTCTCATCATTGGAAGATAGGATAGCATGATGCAGATAGGATTAAACCGCTTGGGATAATTATCTGAGCATAGTACGCGTTGTGGGTGATTACAATATGTTGTCCAGCGATCTCTACAATTGTTGGTAGCGTCTGCTTAGTTCATCCATTTCAGCGGAATGTGTGGTTTTCGAACCAATTTCTTGTCAACGAACAATGCAAGGCGGCGAGTGATGTATTAGTTGGTTATAATTTGGAAAAACCCATTTTTCAAACCTTTTCTTCTGAGGAAGAGAAATGGGACATATATAAAGTTTACGAAATGCCACTTATTACAGTTTCTGGGTAGGTTGGGAATATCCGCTCTTAGGAGAGGGTGTTGTACCGAGATGAAATGTTGGCTGGACAATTTAGCATTTCAAATATTGGAAAGATATCTCCAGTGTGGAACCGGATTCTATAATCAATCTTACTGTTGAGGACTCAGAATCAAAAAATATGGACGAAATCAAAACTTTCTTTTTACTTGGTATCTAAATTACTTTAGTAAAAGGCAAGATCAATGTAACATTATTGTAAACAGTGTAAAAGATAAAACCAAATACCGAGCCCCATTTATTTGAGTAAAATGTCCGTCTTTAAAGATTATAATATTGGAAATATTTTTGAATTCAAGAGCAACTATTTGGAATGTAATAAGCGACGTCAAGGATTGCTTAAGACTTTAGTAGTTAAGTATTAGAAAGCCGGTTTGTTGAGAAGTTGAATTTTAAGTTGGTAGTGGAAGTCAAAAGGCGCAAAGTAGGCTGTTTGGAGTAGAAGGATGAGTTTAAGGAACTTCGCACAGAAATCGCTCTTAAGATGGGTATCATTGTAGACCAGAGGAAGAGATCTGTTTCATTTCAACTTTCTTCTCCTTGGTTGTTTAAAAAGGGTTTAATGTACACGTGTCCGATTCAACGTTTTACAAAGAATATGTTAGTTAGTTTCTGGGGACCTGATTAGAAAAACTAACTATATAGAGTGTTAATATGTGTGCTAAATCTTATTTCAAAATTAAAAAAATGTCTTAAATTGTTTTTCGAAGATCTATTTGGCGTTGATCGATTTCGATGTTTTTTGTGAAATCACTTCATTTTAATATCTTATAGTTCTGAACGAGAAAATAAACTCTTTTGTTGAAGTGTGATAGACTGAACAAAACACCGGCTCACCGTAATTTAGGGTGAATTGTCTGAGAAAATTGTTCCTTTAAATAGAAAGATATTATAGGATATTTTACGTCTTTTAGGGCACTGTACTGTTCATTATTGATCTAACGTTGGGGTGCAAAAGCAATAGAGGTAAAAACAGGAATGGAGACGTGTACTTATTTAAGCCAATTGTATAAATTGACTCTCTAAAAATTACGGAGAACATTTTGACAAGCGGTAAGTGGCTTGTGGTTAGTTTCTAAAGGAATTGTATTGAGAGAAACAAAGAGGTATGTTATAACAAAGAATATAAAATAAAGGATAGCTTATAAGCAAGTATTAGAAGAAGTAGTAGAGATCGAGGATCACCTTTATCCTGTTTCTTAAAGCGATTGGGGTGTTTTTGGTCTTTTTTTTTTTTTTAACAACCGCTCGTCAAAGCCATATTCGCAGCTTTCTCCATATTAACCAAGATCCCCTTTTGTATTACATGACATCATTTCATATGGCGACATCATTTTAATATACTAAAACATTTCACTTAGCTCCATTGATGTTATTTAATTAGATTTTCATCTCGGCTCTTGCAACACGCAATACCTTACACAATTATTATACAACTTATTGTCTCTGTCAAACGTATTTTTCAAACCATTAAACTGCATTCTTGACTACTTTACAGATTGCGTCATAAATAAATTAAATTTATGCAGTAATGTCTCAATTAAATTGACTAAGACAGCGTTTCCCAACCTTTTTTTTGGCTCGCGTACCACTTGGTAGTAAATCATGCTAAATTGTACCACTTCGTAAAAATGATTGTATTTCGTGAAATTTGTTATTCAGTGTGTGTTATTTTATTATTATTATCTTTATTTGTATAGAGTTACAATGTATCAGCAACAAAGGAGTTCCAAGTTCATGTTCACTTTATAAACTTTGTAAAGTGTAAGATCTTAGTTTTAACAATTTTTTTAAACAATTAAACATTATTTTCTCTTCAAAATTATTAATTAATTTACAAAGTTCTTCTTTAAAATTATTATATTTGTGCCCAAATCTTCTAAATTAATTTCTTTTAAGCATTCAACTACCTGTAAGTACCAATTCAATTTAATGTTGCTTAGATAGAGCTTACTCATTACAATCAGTCTCTTTTAGCAGATCTTTACATAGTTATCAATTATCATTTGTGTTTGCGGATTTTGGAAAAATACTCCATGAAAGACAATTTAAATCCTGTTAAATTTGCTATTATATTTTCTCGGATATCTTGAGACAGACCAATCTTATTACTCAATATATAAACAACTTTACTGCATAATACTATTAATTAAAATAATTTTTATGAATTAAAGGAAAAACCGTTTCTACGATAGTTTTATTATTAAATTTTTTATGTCCGCCATTATTGATTATTTTTCGCGTACCACCAACCAGTAACTCGCGTACCACCAGTGGTACGCGTACGACAGGTTTGGAAACGCTGGACTAAGAAATAGTTTTCTTCTTGTAGATATAACAGCTGCAGCGAAGGTTGAACTGCTGTTATCTAGTAACCCTGCGTCACGATAATTGGCACGAAAATTAAGGATAAAAGAGTTTTATTCTAAGGATAACTTTAGAACGAAATAAATTTTAAATCGTCAATGTCTCATAATCAAAATCAATTATTTTCTACCCCTTTTTTTAATTAAGGCGAAATTACCTCGATTCGAATTAGTTAATTCGTTCAATTGATTTTTAAATTATTTAAAAAACAAAAATGCCTTTGAACCAATTATACTTCGGAGCTAGCAACTAAATGATAATTAGTCCTTTAATTATAAATTAATTAGTATTTTGCTAATTAATAATTACACTAAACGCAGAAGAAGGCACTTAGATTACAGGTGATTGGTTTTTTCCTTTTTTGGTATCAAACAGAAAAAGTAAATGCTTTTTCGTGACTCTATTTTTCCTTTTTTCAAAGAACTATCACCTCTTTGAGGTTTCCTTCGTCCTTTTATATAATTCTCTGTAACAGTCCTTTGTCTGAACTGTTCTTGTGGATTCATAGACTTTCATAGACAGCATCAACATCTTATTTCCTCACTTTCTTCCTTGGTCTACTTCTCTTCCTTCATTCTATTTTCTAGATTACTATTTTCATAATTTTTTTGGATCCTTTCTTCTGAAGTACGTACGTGCCATGGAAGTACCCACACCTGAATCTCTTCAAAAACATTTTCCTCCACTCCTTTACCCTCTACTATTCTATTCTCAACCATATCACACGTTTTTATTATTTTGCCTTCTCTTTTAAGCTATATGCTTAGATTCGAACGTAACTAGTACCGTGATTATTATTCCTTATTAAACTTAGCTCGGTGCCATTTGTGTCTAAAGCATTATTTTATTTTATTTTTTTTAATTAAGACATCGGGTAGCATTATTTTACAAAGCCCCTGGTCAGCTTTTTATTCTCCTGTTGTTTCCCATAACCATGATCTTCTCTATCCTGAATAACTAGCCAAAGATCACACGTCAAATCTAGGGCGCTTTCATTTCCTAGGTATGTATTTGTCGAAAGAAATTTCTAGTTATAAAATTAAAATTGATTCCTGCTAATTAAGATCCTCCTCAGATTAAACAACACTACTAAAAATAGTGAATGTATCTACCGACTTCGGTAAAAGTCGGCTGCTTACTAAACCGAGTACTTTGAATGTGATTCCTTGAGTCAGATTTATTTATCTAGTTACTAAATACACAAAGTTAAATAATGAATAAAATTGCAATAAACTTACCATCAATCAATTCGCTATACAGCCGCTTTCAATCATAATTCTAATTGGCTAATATTTGATTGATTGATTGCTAGTACATAATCCACTTTTAAATAAATATAAGTTGGGGGGAATAGATACGATTTTCAATTCCTTCATATTCAAGTTAAGAACTGAAATTTGTTAATCTAGAAATGAAAATATTTGTATGATGCAACTCTAGCGTGAGCACTAAGTCACATTAACAGAAACATCGGCAATCTGGAGAATGTAGGAGACAATTCCGTGTTTTTCCAAAGATTTTTACGTGATATTTAGTAGATTAGATCGACCTAAGAAGTACTATCTACAAGGTCTGTAAATTAAGTAATGAGACTGATTTTTTTATCAAAAAGAATTACAATTCTATATTGTCACCTTCAAAATAACTTCCTTCTGAAGCCACACAGCGCTGGAGACGTTTCTTCCACTCCTCATAGCAGTGCTCGAACTCCGATACTGGAATAGCCTTTAGCTGGTCGGTTACAGCCGTTTGAATGTTTTCGACTGTCCCAAAATGAGTTCTCTTGAGGTGAATTTCGCAACTTCGGGAAGAGAAAAAAGTCACAAGGACTTAAGCCAGGTGAATAAGGAGGCTGAGGAGCCACAGGAATGTTTTTACTGGCCAAAAACTCGTTTATTGAAATTGCTGTGTGACTAGGAGCATTATCGTGATGCAACACCCACTTGTTCTTGATGTTTGGTCTCACACGAATGACCCTTTTTCGAAGTTTTTCAAGAACCTCTCGGTAAAAGTGTTGATTGACCGTTTGACCTTGAGGTAGAAACTTTTTGTGGACGATTCCGTAGATATCGAAAAAACAAATCAGCATGCAATTAATCTTCGACTTCGCCATCCTTGCTTTTTTGTGCTTTGGAGAGGTTGAAGTGTGCCACTCCATGCTCTGGCGCTTGGTTTACCAAGACTTGTCACCAGTAATGACACGAAGTTGAAAAATCACCTCAAGGGAACTCATTTTAGGACCGTCGAAAACATTCAAACGGCTGTAACCGACCAGCTGAAGGCTAATTAAATAAAAGAATAAATTTTTTTTAAAAAAATCAGTCTCATTACTTAATTTACAAACCTCGTACCTCTGGCTGTAGTGCTAGGTCTCATTGACAGAAACAACGGCAATCTGGGAAATATAGAAGACCTGTGATGTACCATTTACCCTTGGAGGACTGTAGGTAATTCTGTGGCTTGGCCTCGCCTCGTTAAAAGCATGAACCTAGCATAAGCTCAGGAAAATCCTCGCTTAATTTTTCTTCTATTGAATGGGCAAGTTTATCTCGTATAGTGAAGTGTTGCTGCTGTTATCTAAAATAAATTTAGTAAACAAAAAGGAGATTGATTGGGAAACGAGAAGAAGAATAACTGCGGTAGATAACCTCAAAGTATTCTAAAAAAGAAGCGGATAGCCTGACGCCCATAGACAAGAGTTTATCAGGAGGCAATATTTAATAAATAACTATTCAATTTCAATTTGTAATATTTTTGAGACATGCATGAAGGATCAAAGATCTTAACGAATGTTTTGGTTCAGAAGAAGAAGGTCTGTCAAAAGAGAGAAATGATTTGTTTGTCGAATTCTTTTTTACATAATTTAAGAAAATTACGGTTCTGTACAAATTATTTTCTGGTTTAGTAAACATTAGTAAAATAGAAATGAACAGTTTACTGAAATAGCTGTTGAGAGGATTCGCAATGTGCAATGGAAGGGGGGAGGGTGATACTGAGAAGGACTGAAGAGGGTGGTAATTCTGTGGCTTGGCCAACGTTAAAAGCATGAGCCTAACAAAAAGGCTTAGCAGTGAATTTCAGTTGAAGGACTTAGGAAATGGTGGGACGCTAAAGAGCTTAGTTCAGGTAGACTGTGGGTGAAGAAGGAGGATTGTTGAGTCCTGTGTACGGTTAGTCAGTAGATGCAGGCTAACAGAGCGTGTCTATGAGAGGAAAAACCGAGAGATAGCTTGCTCTTAAACGGTAACTACAGGTTGGCTAGGAGAAATGTCGGACGAAATAATACATTGAAGTAAAACACGAAAAGCTTTAAAAACTTATGAATTCTAATATTATGAGACTGAACTTTCGGTTAGAGAAAGAACCGGATAGGAATCATTTATACCGGAAGATCATTTTTTATAAATGTGAATCTTGTTTTTTCTCTCTCTTCCGAAAATCAATCCGATTCATTATCTGAAATATGGTAATCGGAGGTAAGAATTATTACAGCAATAATTATAAAATTACATCTTAAAAACAAAGGAAATTCATTAATTCTGGGGAAAGTCCTCGAAAAACATCTACTACTCCGCCTCCAAATTGAAATAACCCCTTTAAATATCATTCCTGACCACCAGTTAGGTTTTCGGAGTTGCCACTCGACTGTTCTCCAGGCACTTCGAGTAGTAGATGTGATCGCTACTTCTCTTGAATTAAAGCAGTATTGCCCGGGTGTCTTCCTTGACATATCGCAGGCATTCGACCGGGTATGGGCACACGGGACTGCTTTATAAACTCAAACGCCTACTGTCTTCTACCTTTTACCTCATTCATAAGTCTTATCTCTCCGACCGTTTCTTCCAAGTTCTTCTTCTTCTCTTATCCTTCCAATACTCGCTGGAGTTCCTCAAGGAAGCATTCTAGCCCCCTTACTTTATATTCTCTATACTGCCGACTTACCAACTCACCCGACTACAATTACTTTCACATTCGCCGACGACACTGCAATTCTTTCTCCTCATCTAGATCCTGTAATAGCATGCCGTGCACTCCAATCACACCTATCTTCTCGAGCCTTGGCTGCAAAAGTGGAGAATCAAAGTGAATGAATTGAAATCTAAATACATAGTATTCACTCTAAACAAGAAAACTCTCCCTCCTCTCTCCTTCCGCAACACTTCTATACCAATTACTAACCAAGTACGATATCTCGGACTACATCTTGACAAACGACTAACTTGGAACCCCCACACGAGACTCAAACGAACTGACCTCAATCTGAGGTATAAAATGTTGAAAACGCTACTCGAAAGACGATCAAAACTGAACCTGACGAACAAACATACACTATATGCCGCTCTACTTGCCCCAATATGGACGTACGGAATACAGCTCTACGGAAGCGCCAAAAAATCGAACATCAACCGACTTCAAACCTAGCAATCCCTTCTACGTCTCCAATCACACAATACACTTTGATCTAAATATTCCTCTCGTCTCTGAAATAGCGCAATCTCGCTACACAAAACTCCACTCAAATCTAGAGTGTTTACGTTACAGATTTTCATAGTGTTTAACGACGGTGAAATATAACTAATTTAATTATTCTTTACAGGTATTTTATTGTTTTAATTATTTATGTATGTATGTATTAATGTTTTGTATTAATTTATTTTAAAATTATATTCTTTACAGAATAATAAAATCTGTTTTTGAAAACCGTCTTACATAAATTAAAAGAAAATTGATCTGATAATGGAAAAAAAAACAACATAATTACAGTGTTAGCAATAAATGAACACGCAAATACAAAAAAAAATATGAAAAATGAATACTTATACAAAAAAAAAATCACCTGCAAAGTAATAATATAATTAGTATTAATAAAAAGTAATTGGTAATATGATTAACGATAAATAAATATTAATTAATTATAATAATTATTATAATAAATTATAAGTTAACCTACAAGAATCTCAATCGATTACCTTGACAATAAGAAAATAAAACTGTTAAATAAAAAAAGCATTACTTTCAAATAAAATTAAAGTAATGTATGTCGAACAATTTAGAAGTTAAATTCCATCGACCATTTCACTCCTGAACCTCACCTTGGTTTAACCAAGCGCGGAATTTAATTTTAAAAACCCCCCCACAGTGTGCGGAATTAAGATCAGACAATGACGTTTATACACACGTTGAACGCAGGACAAAACAACCAAAAGTTTACAACAGTCATGCAAGCGACTTTTTCTGCAATCTCTGGGGGCTTACAGATTACAGAGCATTCTGTGCTCATTCAAAAAATCTTGCACCGCTTCACGTATGCATTGCTCTAGTTAACTAGTGACGCAAGAGCTCTTACAAGGAAGAAAAGAGCTTTGAATTCTGTGCAAAATGAAATCTTGCTCGTACTGAGATTTTGAACCTCTATCTAAGGTAAAAACGGGCATTGCACAAGGGTTGAGAACTTCTATTTGTGTGCCTAATTCCCCAATCTCTAATGCGGAGACCAAACATGTACCAACAACTTATCATTTGGCTGGCTCCCACCGCAGTTCTATTGGTAAGATAAAGGAAACATCCCACCAAATAATATTCTTATTGCATTTTATTAAAATTTCTAGTTTTTATAGTTAATGGCAATTTTATATTGTTCACAACGAGTATACACGTCGAACGCACCGTAATAGAGATTTGGTTTGATTTGTGTATACGCGTCAAACATGCAGGGACCCTTGGCCAGTCCCTGCCATTTAATAAGTCTATGAAGATTTCTCTCGTAAGAATCTCAACACCAAAAACAGAGATTCAAAATTCTTTTCGAACAGGACAAATTAGATAGCATAGATTAGATGTGGTGTAAGTTTTCCTATAACCAAAACCGTATCCATCATTCCTTGGTTATAGCAACCAACTGAATGACTCCTAAATAAAGCATTATTCCATTGCCAAATTTGGAAATGTGATTTTTTAAGCAAACTGCTTAATAGTAAACTGTCATTAGGTCAATGCACTGAAAACACTACATGATGTACCTCACAAATGACTCTTCTTAATTAAAAAAAAAAGAAGAAAAAAACAACTATTTATCTACCAGTTTAATGATTTACTGTTCAGAGATAACTTTAAATAAATTGAAGCACACTTATTAAAGGAGTTTCCGTATTTACCTTTTGCAAACAAACGATAAAACGTGCTACGGCTAAATCTGTGAACCTAAAATGAATGTCACTGAGATATCATCGCTACTTTTTTCAACTTTATTACTCTGGAACCGTCAACCCTCTTGCAATCACAAAAATTAAAAGTTCTAAAAATAATATTTTGTTTTTACGATGTTTTAGTCAATAACGTAATATTGAGAAGTTTATTTTTCCTAAAAATGCGGAGTAAAAACATGCAATTCTCACAATTCAAATTTATAAATTATTTTTAAGCACAGGTTTTTTTTTTTTAATTTTTACAAAAATGATTCTCGATTTAATAAAAATAATTTTGAAGAGAAATTGAAACATTTAACTAGCCATAGGCAAGATTCGAACCAGGGATTTCCCATTTACTTGAGTTTAAGTGCAACCTGATTGGTTATAACTAAGGAACGGATTTTTATGTATTTAAAAATGCCAAATATTTAATTAAAATATGCATTTATTTTCGTCAATTATGTGGAAAATATGTGATTTTCTTAAAATATTTTCTGGAATATTTAAGTAAAATGGACATTTTTTTAAATGAAAATCGTGAAATGGTGGAATGATTGCATTTTTCGAGAACCTCACAGTTCAAAAGGAATGGCTTTGAATCCACATCAGCATCACTGTCAAGTTTTCCAATAACTGCATTGGCAATATACCTGCCCTCAATGTCAGTGGTTTCATCAATTGACACCCAAATCGGTCCATCTTTGATATGTTCTCGAATTTTGGTTAGTGTATCTTTATAGATATCTTCCAGGTAGTTTTTCCTCAGAGCGCTCTCGTCAGGCATTTTTTTCCCAATATAGGTCCCTAAGAATTCTTTGAAATGAGGATTTTTAAGTTTGTGGAAAGGGATATCTGCTCTAACCAAAGCCCGACACAGATCTGTACTCAGAGTAGACTTACTTGATTGAGATGTAAGGAAGGCTTGATAGGACGTCCTCTCTTTCTTTCTGTTTTTATTCTCTATGTGCGATCCGGTGGCAATATGTTGGGTGACTTGGGAACGTTGAGAGCAAGAAACGCGCTTGTCACAAGCTGTACAGTACAAAATGTCTCCATCACTTCGAAAAAGTTCTGCTGGAAACTCGCGAAGATATTTAGCAACCAGTTGTTTGTTTGAGGCCGATGTTCGTGGCATTTCACCCAAAAAAGAATACACTAAGTGACCGAACGAAATGAATTGGACACTTCAACGAACGAGCTGAAAGAACAGACAACGTCAGACAACTTCAAAGAACTAACAAGTGCGTCACTGTTTAGCAGCATTCTGTGTAAATTACAATAACCATTGTACCCACTGTGATTCACAGCCCTGCAGTCTGTGGTTCACAGTTCCTGACAACCACCTCCCAATTATGAAAATATGCCCAAAATGAAAAATATGTACATATTTTGATTAAATATGTAGTAATATTTATTTATTTTCATCAAATATGTATAAATATGCGATAACATCCAAATATGTGGAAATATGTGAAATAAAAGTAGACTCAAACGCCTTAAAAAGTGTCAGTATGAATACTTCTAGTTGAAAAACGTCTGTAAATTGCCTAGAAAAAAATATGTAAATACATACGAATCCGTTCCCTAGTTATAACAATGTTTTTTGTCCTCCAATCACTAATTTACTCTTATTATCTTCATAAAAATCTTATTGGTAATATAAAGTGAAATTTTGATCAACTTGTGACTCCGTTTCTTTGTAATTTTGTCTGCGGACATTAATACACGTACGGTTGTTGCAACAAGCAAATATGGTAAAAGAAAGAAATAAAAGAAAATCACGAGTGGAGAAGACACCCAGTGGTGCCACTCCAGTAACGTGCTTTGCTCTCACAATAAGAGAAGATCACGAGACCATCTTCTCTTCAATCTCCTTAGAGGATTACCCGGTAATGTGGAGGAAGACAGGCGTTCTATGAGGGGGTTAAGATGAGCTGCTGTAGAGGAATGAAATTTGAAGAAACGAGTGTTAGCAAGATCTGCAATGAAAGGGATTTTGAGGTCATTATGGATAGTGAGGTTAGATACATAGAACGGAGCGTTAAGAAGTTTACAAAGTATTTTTGGACTGTAATCTCTGGAGGCGTAGTGAGTTGGAACGCTTAGTCGATCCCCATACTTCGATGGCCGTATGACCAAATGGGTCGCAGTAACAGTAGATATAAGAGTCTTTTGTTATGTAGGTTAAGTTTCGAACGTTTGTCAAGTAGTCTGGCGAGAAGTTTGTTGCGTTGGTTAGTTTCTTGTCTTTTCAGTCTAATATGGGAGATTCCATGTCAACCGTTTGTCTAGGTGCAGCCCAAGGTAGGGTACTTTGTCCACAGTTGGTATAGGAGTTTGGTTCAAGATGATGGGAGGTAGGATTTTCCGTCTGAGAGTAAATACTGTAAACTTTGACTTCGTAACGTTAGTTTTAATTCGCCATTTGAAAAGCCAGTCCTGTAAGTGGTTGATGTGTAAGGAACGGATTTTTATGTATTTAAAAATGCCAAATATTTAATTAAAATATGCATTTATTTTCGTCAATTATGTGGAAAATATGTGATTTTCTTAAAATATTTTCTGGAATATTTAAGTAAAATGGACATTTTTTTTATGAAAATGGATTTTTGGGGGGGGGGGCAAGTTATAATTATTTATACAAGAAAAGAACATTTTTACAATTTATAATAATTTATTAGGAACAAAATAATTTGTTTTTACAAGTTATAATGATTTATACAACAAAGAACATTTTTACTATTTATAAAAAGATGTGTTAAATTTTCAATTTTGAAAACTTCACTCTTCGAAATTGTTTGCAACCACATGAAATTTCAAACGTTGAAACGTAAAGTGACGACGATCTGGGCGTAAGATGGACTTGTAACGACTAAAAGATCGTTCAACATCTACAGATGTTATAGGTGCCTTGCTGAAAGAAGTTATCTCGTTGGTTGTAAAGGGTACACGATGTTCTGAGGTGACTTCTGTTCCACTGATAATATCAGAAATCTGGCAGATGGTCTCCCACCCTTTGTTCTTGCTCAGTACTTCTACCAGTTTTGATCTGATCAGATTTCCCTTACTCCCAGGTATTCCTTCCACCTTTTCGATGACTTTTTGAACGTTGGACACGTTTTCTGTCAGTCGAACATTTTGGGACTCAAGTTGGGTAATTGCTTGTGCAAGAAATACGCAATTGTCAGAAATGAATGCAACGTCGTTCCTTAAATTAGGTTTCTCGAATAAAGACTTGGCTGTATTTATCGCTACTGCTTCGTCTTCGAGATGTGAAAGGACATTCTTGATTTTATTGTAGTTTTCATAGTAATACTGAGCTGCTTCCAGCCAAGTACCCCAACTTGTCAATATTGGTTCTGGTGGAAGGCACAAGTCTGGATAGAGATCTTTTAGCATTTTAATGCGACTTGGTGCTTTTAAGACCACTTTTTTAACCCAGGAGATTAAGGAATCTACGTCACTGAGCAAAGATCGGACAGTTTCTGCTACTCGATGCAAGGCATGAGCAATACACGTCACATGAATTATCTTAGGATAAAATACCTGAATAGATTGCCCAGCCTTGACCACGTTGGGGTCAGCATCAGAGAGAAACAAAAGAACTTTTTCGTTCAAAACTCCACTGGGCCATAGGATATGCATTGAGGCATCGAAGAATCGTGAAATGGTGGAATGATTGCATTTTTCGAGAACCTCACAGTTCAAAAGGAATGGCTTTGAATCCACATCAGCATCACTGTCAAGTTTTCCAATAACTGCATTGGCAATATACCTGCCCTCAACGTCAGTGGTTTCATCAATTGACACCCAAATCGGTCCATCTTTGATATGTTCTCGAATTTTGGTTAGTGTATCTTTATAGATATCTTCCAGGTAGTTTTTCCTCAGAGCGCTCTCGTCAGGCATTTTTTTCCCAATATAGGTCTCTAAGAATCCTTTGAAATGAGGATTTTTAAGTTTGTGGAAAGGGATATCTGCTCTAACCAAAGCCCGACACAGATCTGTACTCAGAGTAGACTTACTTGATGGAGATGTAAGGAAGGCTTGATAGGACGTCCTCTCTTTCTTTCTGTTTTTATTCTCTATGTGCGATCCGGTGGCAATATGTTGGGTGACTTGGGAACTTTGAGAGCAAGAAACGCGCTTGTCACAAGCTGTGCAGTACAAAATGTCTCCATCACTTCGAAAAAGTTCTGCTGGAAACTCGCGAAGATATTTAGCAACCAGTTGTTTGTTTGAGGCCGATGTTCGTGGCATTTCACTCAAAAAAGAATACACTAAGTGACCGAACGAAATGAATTGGACACTTCAACGAACGAGCTGAAAGAACAGACAACTTCAAAGAACTAACAAGTGCCCGTCACTGTTTAGCAGCATTCTGTGTAAATTACAATAACCATTGTACCCACTGTGATTCACAGCCCTACAGTCTGTGGTTCACAGTTCCTGTCAACCACCTCCCAATTATGAAAATATACCCAAAATGAAAAATATGTACATATATTGATTAAATATGTAGAAATATTTATTTATTTTCATCAAATATGTATAAATATGCGATAACATCCAAATATGTGGAAATATGTGAAATAAAAGTAGACTCAAACGGCTTAAAAAGTGTCAGTATGAATACTTCTAGTTGAAAAACGTCTGTAAATTGCCTAGAAAAAAATATGTAAATACATACGAATCCGTTCCCTATTGATGTGTGTTTGAAGAACCCGTGTAGCGATAAGAGGATCGAAATGAGGAGATAAGATTGCAGTATCGTCAGCAAAGTTAGAAAGAATGGTAGTTGGATGTTGAGGTATGTCTGCTGCATATAAGGAATAATTCAATTTAAATATAAATTCTGAACATCTATTCAATGAAAGTAAAAACTAATTGAAATTAAAATATTCAACAATTTAATACTAATATTCTACTCATTCTATCATTTAGAAACGTAAATCTATTGGACATACAATTGTAATCAATTGTAAGGCAAACTTGCTGAAACTCTATTGCTTTATATGTACCCAAAGACAATAAAGTTTGGTCCGATTTGGTATACTAAAGAATAGATTTGGTCTGTTTATTGCCTACTACACTGGCCTCCAGTTCGTGCATTTAAATGTATTATTACTTTTCTGTGTATATTTGTATCAAACTTTTTCTAATAAAAACTTTATCGTAATATGTTTTATACATATGTAATATAAAAAACCTTTTATATAACTGTCTTACCGAGAGAGTATAATACTTGCTTGTTCAATATTCATGTTTACGTAATTGTGTCTTTTTCTTGGAGTATTGTTTTTTTCTTTATTCATTTCCTAATTGGTACTTTAAAATCTTCCCAATTCAAAAAAAAAGAAAGAATGAGGCTGTGACATAGACACGGCCGTGTGTTGTGCGTGAATACCTTTACGTAACGGGTTATATTTTTTATATAAAATATTTTTAGGATGAAACAATGTGTGTTCATAATCGACGATCGAACACAATCTATGCCTGTACAGTCCGTTGTCGATGTAGAAGCGATTTCATCATCCACATGCATAATTTCAACCGCCCCAGCTGCAGATGTACTGATCGCCGTCGTTGATCCGCTCGGCCGTATTCATTCTTTTACGTTCCCGGCACAGCTTGACTCGGTCATATTGTGTTTTATTATTACCATTCGATTATTCTTGAGAAGCCCTTTCCAACCGTATACGATCTCTGTATTTGGTTTTGGCTTTTCGACGCGTATAGGCGCCGACATTATATATTTTTGATATTTTTTATTCTAACACCTTATTGTATTCAATGTCACTATTTTACACTAATGTTTTATATACAATCGATAGATTGTGACGACAGCTGACGATTAAAACTTAAACGAACATCGTAGCTTCTCCGAGTCAAAAGTTATACTAATTGCAAATCTCGATACGCAGCAAAATGATCTCAAAATGGCGGCGCTTCCCGCTCCACCTCGCGCAATGCGTCACAGTCCTCGTTTATCGTAATGAATTCTTTGATCCTTTAGCTATCCAGTGGTCTAATTTAATTTTTGATGTAGACAATACAGTTTGCCAAACTGTATCCCCCGATTTTGTTATCATTAGGTTTTTTGGATTGCCTCCATATGATAGCAAATTTAAAGACGTATTCACGTCAAAAAAAGCTTTGATAAACTATTTTATCTGCTACATAAACAATGAGGTTCTTTCAAGAAAGACCATGAGCTCCTAAGGGTTCCTAAAAGTGTAGAAAGGTTGAAGACTCCTGATGTAAGAGAAGGTTTCAGAACGCATAAAAAGCTTTAATTATTTGACTGCCGTGGCTAGATCTTGGAGATGAATGTTACTTAAAATCTCCTTTCTTGCTATTGTAGGAGTTAATCACTTTCCATGCAGTTTTATTTAGTACTGTGAGAGTACTTCCGTTGCAGATAACACTGACGCATCACCGAAATGTGTGCTGTAAGAAGCTCCGTTAAGAGGCCAGCATCTGGATTCGAATCTGGGATCTCCGCGTTGGAAATCCAGTTTACGCTGATCACTGAGTTAATCCTTTTCCGAAAGTGCATAAATTGAAGATAATTCTTGCACTTCTATCTTTCTGTACTATACTGCATAGTTGTAAAAATACTTTACCTAAGAATAAAACAAATTTATATATAAAATTCAATAAATAAAAACCCAAGCTGTAAAGCCTATGGATAATGCAATATGGCTTCCATAAAAGATTGATTCATAAAAAGCAAAAAATTTGATTGTCTTCCTTAAATTGATGAAATGAGCGAAACTTTTATTGTTTATTCCTGAAGAGTTAGTAAAGTAATAAGGTTTTCTTTTTTATTAAAGTAAAAAACTCCTGTTGTGACAATATTTATTGAATTTATTTTGTAACAATGTTGCAAAATGCGATGCAATTTTCTACATAACTATGTAAATAATGTTGGTATAAATTTTCACAGGCGGTGGTGAACTTTTGAATGGTGTTGGCATCATTACTACTACAACTGCAACAACTGCGGTGCCAACATCGCCGAGTACAACTCCTGGACTTTTAGTAAGCGGATTTGGCACAACAAACTTTACTGTACAAGCTGGCACTAGAGTCTCCTTACTTTGTCAGGTCAACTATCTAGCCGATAACGCTACCGTGAGTAATAAATAGAAACTCTTTATCATTTAAAATTAGATAGCTTGAGGTAGGTTAAGTATGTTCTTTTTATCTAGTTCTTAGAGATTGTTGTTGCTTTTAGAAAAGTTTTAGAATTAATATTTGGCCAAACTGACGCTTTGTTTAACACAGTTTTTTTAGTTTATGGTTTTAATCTTTCGCGAAGATTTCTGTAAATGCAATTGTGATGCACCGTTCTAGGTACTGTGTTAATCACTTTACGCTGTTGAAAGTAGTAAAGTAAAGTAATTGCCTACTTTTTCAGGCGAGGCTTTACGTCCAACTACCAATTAGGTGTCGGTGGACGGAGGCGACTAGCACAAACATACTTTACTGTAAATTTCTTTTATTAACCATTAAATAAAATCCAAGGCCTAAGACCGGGAATCGAACCTAGTACCACAATACATACTAGCTTGACAGGTCTAGCCTCTTAACCGCTCGGCTACCGTGGCGCTTCGCTGTTAAAATAATCTCACTTGTGAATATATTTACCAAGTGGATCTTACGTTATTTCCAAAAATAACTTTTAGATCTGTATTTGTTTCAATTGGCTTTCGGAATTACAATTCAGCTTCGTCAAGATATTGTTGGGGTATAGTCCACAGCTTTGAAGACCCATTTGGTCGATTGCTAGTTCAGCTGGATGATAGGATGATGAAATGATGCGTTTTTTCACCGCTAATTTCTCATTATTATTATTCGTCGTGTAGTTGAAAACCGTACATTGTGCAAACACTCTTTGGGCTCTTAGGCTGGAAATGTAGTGGAGTGGCGAGCTAAGCGGCGATGATAGCGAAGAGTAAAGCGGCGAAAACAAACACAAGTTAACAAATAATGGGGAGCAAAGCGAAGATAGAGCAACGCTACCAAGAGGGAGAGTAGAGCAACGCTACCAAGAGGGAGAGTAGAGCAACGCGTTGTGACATGTTTGATTTCTTTGCTCTTATCGCGCTCAATTTTCAAGGTTAAAATGGACATTGCTGCATTTATTGGTATAGTTTTTTTCAAGAAACCTCTGTGGGACCAAAAGGATCCTCTACATCACAACCGATTTGTGTTGGATAAGGAATGGGACAGGATAACTTTAAAATTCGTCCTTTTCTTGATTAACATGCCTTCAACTCTGGTTAGTATGTAATCAAATGTTGAAATAGACACTCAAAAATACATGAAACTTGCCAGGATGCTCCCGAAGTTGTTGGTACTAGTGATGGAATTCACCAAGTTCATGTCAAGTCCTGTTTACATCATGAACTCTGCAGCTCCTGCTGCTAAGCTGCTGTAAATACCAAATTTTCATGGAAGAATTTTCGAACATAAATAATTCCTCCATCATGTCTCGTCGAAAGGAGAAACGCGACTTAAACTCGTCACTATGTGCATGCGACTCTTTGCTCGCTGCTCGTCGGCCACTTTGATCTGAAGCAGCTATCATCGCCGCTTTCCTCTCCACTCCACTGTGTTTCCAGCCTTCGAAAAACAGCAGAAACCGACACAGGATGAAACTCCAATCCCAGGCTTGAGCTACCTCTTGTCCTGGACAAATCACCCGCTTTAACTTAACGCTCAGTACCTGCAGCAGATTTCCTTAGGACGGCTGTCCCAGATCAACAAGAAAAACCTTCTCCAGAAAAGTTCTAGGTTAGGCAGCCGAGGGATAATCTTTCTGGTAATCCAGCTCCATTCCTGACCCACAAAGACATCCCCAGATTTCCCCACACACGCTTTAAATTAAAGATTTTTTGAGCGTTCCAAGCAGAGTATCACATCCTGATAACTCTAGTAACTGCCTAGATTCCATCCAGAAATCACCATTAATTGATCCATTAAGTTGTGGTAAATATACAAACACTTCTTTTAAAAATCTATAATAATTAATTACATAACTAAACTCCGCAGAATCTTCATTAAACATATGCTGATATTCCAAGGTCACTGAAGAATTCAAGGGTCGGCAACCCGCAGCTCGTGAGTCGCATGCGGCTCTTTTATCCAAATTGTGTGTCTCTTCAGCTTGTCCAAAATATATTGCATATATATTTTTTATTTTAATTTATTTTGTAATTTACAATCTGTATACTGTATACAATCAGTAAATGTGGAGGGAGCGATGAACTGGAGCGGGAAGAGCAGGAGGAGAGAAGCTACCCAGCGGTAGCACTCTCTATAGGAGAGAGGAGAATGTGAGGAGGAGAGAGGAGAGATAGGAGAATAATGACTTAGGTCTTCAGACTGCGAGGAAGTCACGGTGCCACTGGCGATTCAGTCGGCGAGGAGTATTAGGGACGTCAGAGGAAGCGAGAGACAGTACTAGAGGATTAGAGCTACTCGAGAGAGTAGTATGGAAATTTTGGTATTTAGTCTTAGCGAGTTGGTCTATGAAGGGAATGTTGAGGTACACACACTAGACTTAAAAAGACACGCAATGACAAAACGTGCGAACAGAATACAGACTACTTGGACGACGCTCCAAATTGCCCTTAGAACTCAAACGTTTAACATACAACACTATCCTCAAACCTATGTGGACTTACGGGACTAGAGCTGTGGGGTTCAGCCAAACCTACAAACATACGGACAGTACAAGACATTTCAGTCAAAACTTCTCCGACAGATAACTGTGGCTCCTTTCTACGGTGACTAACCTCACACTTCACAAACGACCTCAACATTCCCTTTATATTGTATATTTTAATTTTATTGAAACAAATGGAAATTTCATGTAGGTATTAAAGATATTTTTTCAAAAAGAATTTTAAATGTGATAGGTTAGAAATTGAACAGAATTATATTAAAATAAAGTACGTAATTACATAAGACTGCCGCCTTTTCATTCTAACACAGGTTTAGTTATTATTTATTTATGTAAAACTAAATACATAAAACATTTAAATCTTATTGAATATCATAAAATATAATTTGTGAATACAAATGATCTACAGAATTTTTTACAATCCATCATCCTTGCGGCTCTTGGTAAGATTTATTAAAATTATTAAAGAAGAAATGGCTCTGTACTTAAAATAGGTTGCCGACCTCTGGACTAGTTGTAACTACCCTACAAGAATCAAAAGTAGAATTAGTGAAGTAGATTAATTAAAAACAATTTCGATGTAAAATATTTATTTAAAAGAAAACCTAATCTATTCATTTATCAACAAATAATAATATTTAGAAATATTATAATAAAAATTCAAGTTATGTTTAACATTCGCATTTTTTTTTTGTTTTTGTTTAAAATAAAGTCTGATATTCATCTACCCCTCTGCTAGAGCCAATAAGAATGGTTAGAACACGCAATACGGGCAGCTAACCACGTTTATTAGCGAGAATTTTGTAAATTAATACTATATATTTTCCACAAAAAGGTTAAAATACTCCAATGGTGGAGATATCTCGTCATTTCAGTTTCCATCTTTTCCATTGTTACAGTATTTTACAATAAAGTACGCTAAATATAATTTTGATGAGACTTTTTTTGAATTATACAATATTGTAACGAAGTTGACCTGGGCATAGAAGAAAGGCCTAGATTGTTCTAGAGGTTGAGCGATCAAAGTCAGTAACAGGCCGCCACTGCATAAACAAAAGGGCGGTACCTACCTGTGGCAGAGAAGAAAGGCCTAGATTGTTCTAGGGGTTAAGCGACCAAAGTCGGTATCAGGCCACCACTGTGTAGACAAAAAGGCCGGTCTTTACCTGAACTAGAAAGGAAAGGGCTAGATTGTTCAAGGAGTTAGTGACCTGTGTAAAAGCCAGCTAAGAGAAAGGCCTCAGTTGGGGTGGTGGCATATGTGTTTTCCCAGCCAGTGATTGACAGGTAGGAGCGAGACAGAGAGTAGGAGGAGGGCGGCCCCAGCTGAGGTGGTGGCATTATGTTTTCTCCAGCCAATAAACATCAGGAGGGCGTGGAAACTTATGCTCAGAGAGTTGGAGGAGGGCAGTCCCAGTTGGAGGGAGGCACGCAGTTAAAAGGAGGCAGACACAGCTGGAGAAGTTAGTTTTAATCAGTTTTTAATCGAGTTCTAAGAGTTTTACAGTCTTGTAGTTTCTAGTCAGTCAGTGAGTTTTGAAGTTAGTCTTGGAGAGTCAGTGTTGTGGAGTGCTTCAGTGGTAGCTAGTTGGGCAATTAGTCATTTGATGAGTAGAGCTGTGTTAGTGCAGCTGAGACTAGTGCAATTCGGTGCAGTGCTGACCAGGGGTCAGTCGTGGAACAGTTTTGTGGCGTTACGTAGTGAGTAAGTAACAGTAAACTGTTGTGACTGTTGTAAATGGCGACTGTAATGAATAGCGTTAGTTGCTAGTAAATGTTAATGTTAGTTAATGTTAATGTGTGAATAAATCAGGTTATTACTTACAACTTTAGCGAGTTTTATTATTTTATCAAACCCACATATTATTTAATAACTAGTGGCAGGCATTAGTTGTGTAAGTAAAGTTCTTTCTTAGTAAAAGGACAAGAAAAAACTTTACAATATGTTGTCAATAAAGTATTGGAATTTATTTTTGCTGGTCATTTATTCAGATGGAAATAATGGAGATATGCACACCATTTCTCGCAGTTTATTCTAATTTTTATTTAATTGTTAACGCTAAATTATTCTTGAATAATTTTGTTACTTGACTTATGGTGTTTATTTCAAATTTTTAAACAACTGATAACCTCTTAAGCTTAAAATTTACTATCTGTATTAACAGAAAATGGAGTCTGCATTAATTTTTTGTGGGTAAGAGGTCATTGTGGTATAAAAGAGAATGAAATTGTTGATAAACTTGCAAAGGAAGCCCACCAATAGTGGAGAAATGGCTAATTATAAATTACCACACACCGATATCAAGTGTACAATTTGCAAAAACAACACTACAAAAATGGCAGACAGATTACAGTAATGGTAATGAACGGAGATTCTATAAAACTATGTGTAGATCAGTTACCTAGACAACCATGGTTTATAAGGGAACTGTCACTAATAAATGGGTTGTTACGACAATAAGCAGGCTGAGAGCGAATGTGTGGATCGTATCTTCAGAGGATCAACAAAAAGGTCCCTCTCTTCTCTTTGCGTAGATTGCGATGAGGTGGAGGATTTCAGGACATATAATAATGATATGTCCACGTTAGGTGGTAGAAAGGAAACGAATGTTTGATGACTTATACAGGTATTTAGATGCAGAAGACTTAATATTCTCCACCAACATCTTATGTGCTTAAATTTGTAGCAAAGAAATATGAGTGTATTTAAAAGTTATAGCCGATTAGAATGAATGGAAGAAAATGATTAGTGAAGGATTACGTGATTTTAATTTAGGTTAAGCTATAAGGATGGCAGGAATATAGAGTACTGATCCATCCATTAGCTGTAGTTTATGTAAATAGTAGTATATAGTAGAGGGATGAATGTGTGAAGCGACTGTATTTATAAGTAAGAATGGTGAGTGAGTGATATTCTAGTATAGATGATAATGGCCTACCCATGTGTTTAGTGTACGAGTATATAGTGTATACATTATCGTATATAGTGTATAATACTACAGTGTATATAGTGTAAATATTTATAGATGTAGAAATGATGGTGCTTGTGTAGTTGTACATACGAGTAGCTTCTAGTTTCATTTATTGGGGGTGAATGTAATTTATTGAGAGAATGTATTTGAATAAGGTTAGTAAGCACCTAGATGATGCTGGCTGTATGGCGAAAGCCAATGCAATAATAATAATAATCTGTATTTAGATTATTTCACAATGGATAATATTGTGGAGTTATACTCGTACATTATCTAATTTTTAAAAAAATTGACTAAAACACAAGGAAAAGAGAATCACAAATGAGCACATGAGGAAATCATTTTGGAAATGCTACAATAAAAACAATCCGCCCATTATACCTTGTTTCCTGTATTTAGACTAAATAATAAAGCAAAACCCTGATTAAATGTTCAAATCGCGTGAATCCAAGCAATCTATTCATAAACTACCCTTAATATTTAATGTTAAGGGATGGAAAATGCAATTATCATTGGTGGATTACCCTTTTATTGAACGGGTGTTCTTTAAAAATGTAGCAGGAAATTTATGCATTGAAAATGTGATTAACCATTAGTCTGAAATCATTTGATTAAGATATGGATCAAATCATTTTAGAATTCGCAAATTATATTGTAATTTTTCTCATTAATTTTATGTATTGAATATATTTTATATTTTGTTTGTGGCGTCCACTAGTTGCAGGACCGTAATTTTATCTATTTTCTTGAATTCTATTTTGAAGACATTTCAAATTGAAGAATACCATGAATTACTCTTTATTCTACCTTAACAAAAACTTACAGTTTAAAATGTTAAGTATAAGGGTTGATTAAACGCCAAAAGGTACACAAATCAGCGAGTACCCAACATTTCATTAATACTTCATTAATAGTTAAGTAATTCTACTGCATTAATTTTCATTAATAAGTTATTTTTTAGAATTTATTAGATGTCACAGACCCTTATGCTGGCCATTTTCGTCTACAAAATATATGTTCAAGTAGCACTGTAGATTGACTGTAATATCTAGTTATTTATAATAATCAAACTATTAATTACAGGTTAAAAAGAAAAACGTTATAAAAAATATAAAAAAATTATGAGGCTAAAAAATTCAAAACTTTTTTTTATAAAAAACTTACATCAATGATTTTGTTTATTTTATTTATTTATTTTTATTTTTAAATAAAAATCGTCTGTTGAAGTTCATTTTTCGATTAAAGTAATTGTTATTTTATGAAGTAGTCAAACGTTTATAATAATAGGTAATAATTATCTGTCTTTATCGCAAATAATATAGTTTTCTTCATTTACATTCTCAATCTAGGTATTCATCCCACAATGTTGTATACAGGGTGTCCCAAGCTATATGGATAACGACTTTTTCTCGGAAACTAAGATAGTTAGAAAAAAACTAAAAAATACGTGTTCCCTTAGTTTTTTGTTAGGAATCCAAATTTAATTTGTAAATTTTTTTCGGTGCTTCCAGAAGCGAGATACAGGCACCAACTTCATTTTTTCAAATGGGAAGGTGCGGTTTTTATTTCAGAAATAGATTCCACTATTTTTTTAAAGAAAAATTTACTTGAACGGTTTTTTTCTGTGAGCGATATTTTGCAAGTTATGAATGAAAACATGATTCTTATAAGAAATGTCAAAATGATAATATTATAACGGTTTTTTGATAGAATAAGAAGAAAAGTACTATTTTATTATAAATTTTACTCCTCATTAATATTACAGATCATGCTCGAAATGGCCTCCACCATTAGAGATGCATAGACATGCTATTTCCTGCCAATTGTCCCTTACTGCCAAAGAAATAGATTCGGCTTTAACCGACTTATACGTATCTATTATTCTCTGCTTTTGTTCATCTACAGATGCAATCCCGGCTTGATTCTGATACACCCAGATTTAGAAATGCTTTTAGGTAAGCAGAAATAAGGAAAGAAAGAAAAAAGTTATGAATAATTATCCTCTGCTTTAGTTCATCTACAGATGCAATCCCGGCTTGATTTTGATATACCCAGATTTAGAAATGCTTTTAGGTAAGCAGTTATGAATAATCACCTTGGTTTTCAGGCATCCCCAAAGGAAATATACTCCATGGGTGTCAAATTCAGTGAACGAGGTGGCCACTGAATCGCCCCCCGTGTCGATACAACACGCCCATCAAATTGCCTATCGAGATAGCTCTTTACATGCCTGATAGTGTTATATCGACACGGGAAGAATTCAGTGGCCACCTCGTTCACCGAATTAGACACCTATGGACTACTTCCTTTGGGGATACCTGAAAAACAAGGTGATTATTCATAACTTTTTTCTTTCTTTCCTTATTTCTGCTTATCTAAAAGCATTTCTAAATCTGGGTGTATCAAAATCAAGCCGGGATTGCATCTGTAGATGAACTAAAGCAGAGAATAATAGATGCCTGTATTTTTTAGTTTTTTTCTAGCTATCTTAGTTTCCGAGATAAAGTCGTTATCCATATAGCTTGGGACACCCTGTATATGTAATATAAAGTAAATAAGATATGCATATTTTTAGGACAGCTAATTATTCCAGTATTTTACTATAAGTAAAATTAGGGGGACTAAATTAAATTACAATTGAGAAATGAATAATTTTTGTTGAATAATCTACTTGTTATTAACTGTGTGTTATTTGTGCTAACGAATATTTCGGTAAGACGGATTCAAGACAGTAGCCTACTCTAACTTTGTCTTTTTCTACTTTAACATGCATGTACATATATATGTGACTTATCATATTTATAACAAAAAAATATTATATATGAAGTGGCCAGCATAAGGGTCTGTGACATCTAATAAATTCTAAAAAATAACTTATTAATGAAAATTAATGCAGTAGAATTACTTAACTATCAATGAAGTATTAATGAAATGTTGGGTACTCGCTGATTTGTGTACCTTTTGGCGTTTAATCAACCCTTATACTTAACATTTTAAACTGTAAGTTTTTGTTAAGGAGATTTTTGTACCTTTTGGATAGATTTTCCTTTTTGTCTATTTCGCAATCTTTACAGACTTTTTTAAAATTTGGAATAAGCAATTCTATCATTATAATCTGATAAGGTGTTAAGTCGGAACCGTAACTACCACTGGAGGGATTTTTTTAAAGAATGATTATAGTTGCGTTCCCATCCATCCTCAATAACAATTTTTTTGAAAAAGCGTTTTGAATAACATAGGAAGGTATTTGTACGTAAATAGCAAAATTAAACTGCGATTTCAGTACTTCCCAAATAAGGCCCTTTCTAAAACTATTATTACCAATATTTCTATAACGCTTAGTCCGATTTTGATAAAATTCAGCTCGAATAAGTGGTTAAAGCTCCTCTACGTTGCTGATGCTCTTGCACCTACTAAGATGAAGTACTGCAATCGTTTAAATTATCAAAGAGTGAACCGATTTAAATCAATGAATTGTCGTTCGATTAAAAAATCTTTGCCTCTTGGCCTTTTAGGGAGAAGTACTGTAATCGCAGTTTATTTTTCTTGCTCCTCTTAAAAGGAAGTACTGAAATCGCAGTTTAATTTTGCTATTTACGTACAAATACCTTCCTATTTTATTCAAAACGCTTTCTAAAAAAAATTGTTATTGAGGATGGTTTGGGGACCGCAACTATAATCATTCTTTAAAAAGATCTCTCCAGTGGTAGTTACGGTTCCGATTTAACACCTTATCAGGTTATAATGATAGAATAGCTTATTCCAAATTTTAAAAAAAATCTGTAAAGCAGACGTAACTTTGCTAATAGACAAAAAGGAAAATCTATCCAAAAGGTACAAAAATCTCCTTAACAAAAACTTACAGTTTAAAATGTTAAGTATAAGGGTTGATTTAACGCCAAAAGGTACACAAATCAGCAGTACCCAACATTTCATTAATACTTCATTGATATTATTTAAGCAATTTTACTGCATTAACTTTTCCTTCACATTTTTTAGAATTTATTAGATGTCACAGTCATAATAGGTAACTTGGCCAGTCATATAGCCCTTATGCTGGCCAGTTCATTCATAATATTATTTTGTTACAATTATGATAAAATGTATATTATATCTTCGTAATTAAATAGGTACTTTATTTTAACTCTATTCCAAATTATTCTTCTGATTTATCTTTAATATGCCGTTTATTCCGAAGTTGTACATATACATGCATGTTAAAGTAGAAAAAGACTAAGTTAGAGTCGGCTACTGTTTAAATTTGAATCACGGAGGATTTAAAACAATATTTCAGTCTTGAATTCGTCTTACCGAAATATTCGTGAGCACAAATAACACACAGTTAATAACAAGTAGATTGTTCAACAATATTTACTCATTTCTCAATTGTAATTTAATTTAGTGCCCCTAATTATACTTATGGTAAAATACTGGAATAATTAGTTGTCCTAAATATATGCATATCTTATTTACTTTATATTACATATATACAACATTGTGGGAAGAACACCTAGATTGAGAATGTAATTGAAGAAAACTATATTATTTGCGATAAAGACAGATAATTATTACCTATTATTATAAACGTTTGACTACTTCATAAAATAACAATTACTTTAATCAAAGAATGAACTTAAACCAACGATTTTTATTTAAAAATAAAAATAAATAAATAAAATCATTGATGTATGTTGGTGTAAGCATTTTTTAAAAAACGTTTATGAATTTTTTAGCCTCATATTTTTTTTTTATTTTTTATAACGTTTTCTTTTTAACCTGTGATTAATAGTTTGATTATTATAGATAAATAGATATTACAGTCAATCAAAGTTAAATGGTGTGCTACTTGAGTAAATATTTTGTAGATGAAAACGGCCAGCATAAGGGTCTGAGACATCTAATAAATTCTAAAAAATGTGAAGGAAAAGTTAATGCAGTAAAATTGCTTAAATCATATTAATGAAGTATTAATGAAATGATGGGTACTTGCTGATTTGTGTACCTTTTGGCGTTTAATCAACCCTTATACTTAACTTTTTAAACTGTAAGTTTTTGTTAAGGAGTAGATATCTTACATGTACAAAACAGTGACAACAAATAGAAAGGAAAAAATTGTAAAGAATTATGATATATAAATATATAAAGTGAACATTTAGAACAAATCTCTTACAAGTTTGGGGAAAAAGCAAAATAAAGCATAAAAATAAAATAAGTAAAGAAATAAGAGACAACCGTATATTTCTTACAGCTGGTGTTAGTGTTATTCTAAAAGTGGCTTGGCTATAAATTTCTTTTGGGTTAGATTTACGACATATCAGGTTTGTTTTCGATATTTTGTTGTGTGTATATTTTCAAAAGCCAAGAAGATATGATCTAATTCACTGTTCTCTAACATTCTCCTTTATGGTTTTCTCTCCTTTTCAATCCAAGGTGTTTTCTCACTTTACTTCTCAACATACGTTGAGCTTACCGAAAAAGAGGAACAAGTGAAAAAAAAGAGGGAATAATCTAACTTATTTTGGAATAATAATAAAAATTGTTTTCTCACAGCTCGTTTTGTTCTATAAATGTCTAAATAAGGATAATACCTACTGATTAAGGGAAGGGATTAGCTATGAGGTTAGCATACTGGACTCCCACGCGGAGGTCCCGGGTTCGAATCCAGCTGCTGACCCTTAGATTTTTTCTTCCTAGGAGCTTCTTACAGCTCACTGTCCGGTGATGGACAGTGTTGTTTGTAACGAGAGAACACTGTCCGGAGGCCGGCAGTGCACTGAAAAAAGCTCCGGGCGCCAATAACCTAAGATGTTGACGCGCCTTAAATCACAAAAAAAAAAATACCTACTGATTTTATGTATTATTTAAACTAAAGATACAGTTGCTGTTGCAACAAGTAAAATCTGATATCAGACAAAATGATGCGAGAGGAATTACCCACACATTGGTGGCTCTCCAAAGAATCATTATATGGACGTCCATAACTGCGTCAATCGCGCCATTGTCTGGGTTTAGTTAAAGTAAAGAGCTGGTCAATGATAGAATTAAGATGGGCCACCACGCGAGTTTAACTTTCTTCGAAGGGTACTTTTAAATTGATGTGAATAGTTCTGTTAGAGGACAAAGTATGTCTAGGTGATGGAACAATATGCATCTCTGGCTGTGGGTCATTAGAGGAGACAGGGTACAGATTTTTTGTCTGAATAATAATTATAATTGGAGCATTCAGTACGGAATTGAAATGTCAGTAGATACTGGAATTATTGTCTAAGTCTTAAATCCAAATCGGTTTCAGTTAGTGTTGTTAAGTTGAGGTTTGAGCTGAAGGATCAACCGAGTCGAGCTTCTACTCGAGCCTTTACGGCTTGAGCTTTCAGAGCTCAAGTCTTATAGCCCTCGAAGCTCAAGTTGGAGGCTCACAAACCTGGAGTTGAAGGCTCTCACAAAGTGCAAGCCTTTTTTAAATTCTTAAGGAATGACGAGTAATCAATGAACAACGAACATTTTCAAAAATTATTGTATTCATTTATTCAAAAATATGTTGAAAAATTCATTAGCTGTTTGCTATAAGTTCATTTTATTTTAAGAAATGAATTTATTAATTACTACAAAATGCTTCATATAAAAAAAAAAAAAAAAAAAAAAAAAAAAAAAAAAAAAAAAAAAAAAAAAAGCTCGAGCCTTGGAGGCTCACCGAGCTCTCTGTGAGGCTTCAGCTCGAACCTTATAGCCTTATAACTCAGCTCTTGAACAACACTAGTTTCAGTAGCTCGTAATACATGTGTACTTTATAACTTAAAAATCAGTTTTAAACTTTTTTCAAGGCTTGTTGCAAATAGGTTGTATAATAATTTTGCATTACTTAGGATCTTGTGGGTTGTTGGCGAGTTTTGTGTCCATGTGCAGTTCGAGGTAAAGACTGGCGCAATAACTCCATCATTATCGCAGAAAGAAGTCTGGAATTGTTTTAAGATATTCTCTATTTCTTTTTTCTAGTTTCGCAACTAAACTAAACATGTGTTTTTCTCAGATGGTATCCATTATTATAGTAATGCCTACTTTTTTTCAGGCGGGCTTTACGTCCGACAACCAAATTAGGTGTCATGGACGGAGGCAATTAGCAAAAAACATACTTTACCATAAAGTACTCATATTAAATAGGGAAGAGTGGGACACATTTGAACAGTTTTAATTTCTCGCCAAATATTTAAAACTTTAATGATTGGTAATTTTCTCCATAAGTTGTGGTAGACCTGTTTTGTAATTGACAGAGTTTCCCTTCGTTTTCATTGTTTGTAAAGTCAGAATTGAGGAATGTTATATTTTGTAAGGTGGAAGTAAAATTTTTGTTGCAACTTTGGAAGTGTATTGTGAAGATTGTAGTGGACAAGGTGCAAGTATTGTTAGTCCATATTAACATTTGAAATTCGTATTTTTAAATCTAGTATTTACAAAAGTCTATTTGCTTGCAAAAAGTATTGGATATTATAATGTCTTTTATGGAAGGAGAGGGGGCACATCTCAGTTAAAATGTGCAGCCCTACCGACCTGCAAGTTTGTGACTTTATTTTTGTTTAATCGCAGAGAAGGGGAAAGTGGTCCGAAGCTACATTAAGAAGCGCAACAAACCGAATATTTTGTTCAAACTTCCCTAAACCCGGGTACAACATCCCCGAACTGAGCCATTCTTGATTTTTTGAACTAGATTTCAGTGGTTTAAAAGAGAAAGTAATGTAGTAGTGAGAGAAATAACTGATAGAAGGTAGATTCAGAGTAAAGTAATATCATTTCTTTCTATTTTATATTGTGTTCAAAGGTACCCCCACCAGTGGGGCAGATATTAACATTTGGCACAACATTTTTAAATTAAAAAATACAGATATGTATGTAAAGTACCAACTGTTTATTGATATAGATCTGTTAAGAAGACTTGGAAGTTGTAGAAAACAAAATAAAAAGGTTCAATAATACGATTCTGTGCACTCTGTAACAGAAAATGTAAATTCTGTTCAAATGCGCCCCTATTAAATAAAATCTAAGGCGTAGACCAGGGGAATCGAACCTACTAAACCAACGTATTGTTATCTTAGCTTTGCAGCTCTAGTATCTTAAACCACTCGGCTACCGTGGCGCCTTCTTCAGTTATTATTATTAGTAACTATCTTATTGTAAATGTCTCTAGACAATGAACTAGGCCACTGCGAAAAGTTCAGTCTGGTTGAAGTGAACTGAAGAATGCAGTGAACAGAATTTGGTAAGACTAGGCAGAGTAGCACAATGTCGGAAGTAGGTTTCATTTATTTTTAAACGACATGTGCCTCAAAAGTTACTTTTGTAAGGTTTTTTTTTGCATCAAATTATTTCATTATAAGGCGAAACACAGTCAAAGACAATGTCAGCCAATAGGAGCAAAAAAATGCGACGAATGTAATAAGCACTGTGCTATTTGAGATTCATCCAAATGACCAATTAGCTGACTTTAATAAAATTACTTCCTACCCATTGAACTATCAACATTTGCTGATTCAGGCGCTAGATTCGGTCATCTGTAAATCAGGACCGGGTGACCTATTTTCGTAATTGATATCAAAGAATAACAATATAAAGGAGCAATTTTACCAGGCAGAAATGCCTCGTACTCAAAACTATCTTATCAAGTTACTTGTAAGCATTACGTACTGATTTTCCTTCATCTTTTAAGTTCTTTCTTTTTATTTTCTAAATATAAGATTCATTTGTAGTCCTCGTCGATTTTTTAGCATTGTGAAAGAATATTGTTCGTAATAATAGGTCTGTAGTTATTCGGTTTTAAACATGGAACTTCTATCTATTCGTCCTTTCACGTTAAAAAAGTAACAGTCAAATCTTTTGATTTTTCTAAATTACGAGTATACCAACTATAGTAGTTTTCATTTGAAACAAATTGAAACACGAATTGAGCAAACATTGCAAGGAAAACATCGCAATAAACAAAAATGTTTACAGTTTATTGATCATGCAGTTAAAAATAAATATGTTCACAATTAGTATTAACCATTTAGATTTTCACTTTTCTTAATTTTAATTCCCGTATTTTGCATTTATTTTCAAAGCTTTTTAGTCTCTATTAGATGATGTTCATTTAAAAGTTAACGAAACTTTGTTAACTTACTTATGAATACTATTTTTCTTAACTTAATTATTATTTTTAATTATTCTAGTGTAAGGAGAAGGCTCTTTAATAGTTAGTTATAATAAGGGAATCATTCCAACCAGCTTCTTGAGTTATAATAAGGGAATCATTCCAACCAGCTTCTTGAGTTATAATAAGGGTATCATTCCAACCAGCTTCTTGAGTTATAATATGGGAATCATTCCAATCAGCTTTTTGAGTTATAATAAGGGAATCATTCCAACCAGCTTCTTGAGTTATATAAGGGAATCATTCCAACCAGCTTCTTGAGTTATAATAAGGGAATCATTCCAACCAGCTTCTTGAGTTATAATAAGGGTATCATTCCAACCAGCTTCTTGAGTTATAATATGGGAATAATTCCAATCAGCTTCTTGAGTTATAATAAGGGAATCATTCCGACCAGCTTCTTGAGTTATAATAAGGGAACCATTCCAACCAGCTTCTTGAGTTATAATAAGGGAATCATTCCGACCAGCTTCTTGAGTTATAATAAGGGTATCATTCCAACCAGCTTCTTGAGTTATAATATGGGAATCATTCCAATCAGCTTTTTGAGTTATAATAAGGGAATCATTCCAACCAGCTTCTTGAGTTATATAAGGGAATCATTCCAACCAGCTTCTTGAGTTATAATAAGGGAATCATTCCAACCAGCTTCTTGAGTTATAATAAGGGAACCATTCCAACCAGCTTCTTGAGTTATAATAAGGGAATCATTCCAACCAGTTTCTTGAGTTATAATAAGGGAATCATTCCGACCAGCTTCTTGAGTTATAATAAGGGAACCATTCCAACCAGCTTCTTGAGTTATAATAAGGGAATCATTCCAACCAGCTTCTTGAGTTATAATAAGGGAATCATTCCAACCAGCTTCTTGAGTTATATAAGGGAATCATTCCAACCAGCTTCTTGAGTTATAATAAGGGAACCATTCCAACCAGCTTCTTGAGTTATAATAAGGGAATCATTCCAACCAGTTTCTTGAGTTATAATAAGGGAATCATTCCGACCAGCTTCTTGAGTTATAATAAGGGAACCATTCCAACCAGCTTCTTGAGTTATAATAAGGGAATCATTCCAACCAGCTTCTTGAGTTATAATAAGGGAATCATTCCAACCAGCTTCTTGAGTTATAATAAGGGAATCATTCCAACCAGCTTCTTGAGTTATAATAAGGGTATCATTTCAACCAGCTTCTTGAGTTATAATATGGGAATCATTCCAATCAGCTTCTTGAGTTATAATAAGGGAATCATTCCGACCAGCTTCTTGAGTTATAATAAGGGAACCATTCCAACCAGCTTCTTGAGTTATAATAAGGGAATCATTCCGACCAGCTTCTTGAGTTATAATAAGGGTATCATTCCAACCAGCTTCTTGAGTTATAATATGGGAATCATTCCAATCAGCTTTTTGAGTTATAATAAGGGAATCATTCCAACCAGCTTCTTGAGTTATATAAGGGAATCATTCCAACCAGCTTCTTGAGTTATAATAAGGGAATCATTCCAACCAGCTTCTTGAGTTATAATAAGGGAACCATTCCAACCAGCTTCTTGAGTTATAATAAGGGAATCATTCCAACCAGTTTCTTGAGTTATAATAAGGGAATCATTCCGACCAGCTTCTTGAGTTATAATAAGGGAACCATTCCAACCAGCTTCTTGAGTTATAATAAGGGAATCATTCCAACCAGCTTCTTGAGTTATAATAAGGGAATCATTCCAACCAGCTTCTTGAGTTATATAAGGGAATCATTCCAACCAGCTTCTTGAGTTATAATAAGGGAACCATTCCAACCAGCTTCTTGAGTTATAATAAGGGAATCATTCCAACCAGTTTCTTGAGTTATAATAAGGGAATCATTCCGACCAGCTTCTTAAGTTATAATAAGGGAACCATTCCAACCAGCTTCTTGAGTTATAATAAGGGAATCATTCCAACCAGCTTCTTGAGTTATAATAAGGGAATCATTCCAACCAGCTTCTTGAGTTATATAAGGGAATCATTCCAACCAGCTTCTTGAGTTATAATAAGGGAATCATTCCAACCAGCTTCTTGAGTTATAATAAGGGAACCATTCCAACCAGCTTCTTGAGTTATAATAAGGGAATCATTCCAACCAGTTTCTTGAGTTATAATAAGGGAATCATTCCGACCAGCTTCTTGAGTTATAATAAGGGAACCATTCCAACCAGCTTCTTGAGTTATAATAAGGGAACCATTCCAACCAGCTTCTTGAGTTATAATAAGGGAATCATTCCGACCAGCTTCTTGAGTTATAATAAGGGAACCATTCCAACCAGCTTCTTGAGTTATAATAAGGGAATCATTCCGACCAGCTTCTTGAGTTATAATAAGGGTATCATTCCAACCAGCTTCTTGAGTTATAATATGGGAATCATTCCAATCAGCTTTTTGAGTTATAATAAGGGAATCATTCCAACCAGCTTCTTGAGTTATATAAGGGAATCATTCCAACCAGCTTCTTGAGTTATAATAAGGGAATCATTCCAACTAGTTTCTTGAGTTATAATAAGGGAATCATTCCAATCAGTTTCTTGAGTTATAATAAGGGAATCATTCCAACCAGTTTCTTGAGTTATAATAAGGGAATCATTCCGACCAGCTTCTTGAGTTATAATAAGGGAATCATTCCAACCAGCTTCTTGAGTTATAATAAGGGAATCATTCCAACCAGCTTCTTGAGTTATATAAGGGAATCATTCCAACCAGCTTCTTGAGTTATAATAAGGGAATCATTCCAACCAGCTTCTTGAGTTATAATAAGGGAATCATTCCAACCAGTTTCTTGAGTTATAATAAGGGAATCATTCCGACCAGCTTCTTGAGTTATAATAAGGGAACCATTCCAACCAGCTTCTTGAGTTATAATAAGGGAACCATTCCAACCAGCTTCTTGAGTTATAATAAGGGAACCATTCCAACCAGCTTCTTGAGTTATAATAAGGGAATCATTCCGACCAGCTTCTTGAGTTATAATAAGGGAACCATTCCAACCAGCTTCTTGAGTTATAATAAGGGAATCATTCCGACCAGCTTCTTGAGTTATAATAAGGGTATCATTCCAACCAGCTTCTTGAGTTATAATATGGGAATCATTCCAATCAGCTTTTTGAGTTATAATAAGGGAATCATTCCAACCAGCTTCTTGAGTTATGTAAGGGAATCATTCCAACCAGCTTCTTGAGTTATAATAAGGGAATCATTCCAACCAGTTTCTTGAGTTATAATAAGGGAATCATTCCAATCAGTTTCTTGAGTTATAATAAGGGAATTATTCCAACCAGCTTCTTTAGTTATAATAAGGGAATCATTCCAACCAGCTTCTTTAGTTTATAATAAGGGAATCATTCCAACCAGCTTCTTGAGTTATAATAAGGGAATCATTCCAACCAGCTTCTTGAGTTATAATAAAGGAATCATTCCGACCAGCTTCTTGAGTTATAATAAGGGAACCATTCTAACCAGCTTCTTGAGTTATAATAAGGGAATCATTCCGACCAGCTTCTTGAGTTATAATAAGGGAATCATTCCAACCAGCTTCTTGAGTTATAATAAGGGAATCATTCCGACCAGCTTCTTGAGTTATAATAAGGGAATCATTCCAACCAGCTTCTTGAGTTATAATAAGGGAATCATTCCGACCAGCTTCTTGAGTTATAATAAGGGAACCATTCCAACCAGCTTCTTGAGTTACATTCCCTTTTACATTTTTTTGTTTTTTTGATATTTATTTCGTTATTTACAATCTTTATATACATATATACAATAAGTAAATAGGGAGAATGAAGGATAAATGAATGCGTGAAAGGCAGAAGGAGAGAAACTGCCCAGTGGTAGCACTCTCTACCGGATATTAATGATGTTTATGGTCTGAAGACTGCAAGGAAGTCGCGGGGCCTCTGGCGATTCAGTCGGCCTATTAGGGATGTCAGAGGAGGCGAGAGACTGTACGAAAAGATTAGAGCTAGTCGAGAGAGTAGAATGGAATTTTTGGTATTTAGTCTTGGCGAGTCGGTGTACGAAGGGGATGTTGAGGTCGTTGTGAAGAGTGAGGTTAGTCACCGTAGAAAAGAGCGTCAACTATCTGTCGACAGGAGTTTTGATTGAAATGTTTTGTACAGTCCATATGTTTTTAGGTTTGGCTGAACCCCACAGCTCTAGTCCGTAAGTCCACGTAGGTTTGAGGATAGTATTGTATATTAAACGTTTGAGTCCAATGGGTAATTTGGAGCTTCGTCGAAGTAGTCTGTAAAGCAATTTAAAAATCAATAGATATCTAATGTATGCTGAATTAAAAAAAAAACTCTGAAAAGGTTTGGCAAAACAGCTGATGCCTATTTTTGAGTAAATAAAAAATGGTGAAGAGAATCCACCATTTTATTTTCATCTTTCTCATTTAAGGCACATCAACATCTGAGGCCAATGGCGCCTTTTACTTGTACCAGTGCACTGCCGGCCTCCGGATAGTGTTCACTCGTTACAGATAACACTGTCCAATCATCGAACAATGAGCTGTTAGAAGCTCCTAGGAAGATAAAATCTAAAGGCCCAGCTGCTGGATTCGAACCCGGGATCTCCGTGTTTGAATCCAGTATTCGCTAACCATTCAGCTAATCCAATAGTTTAATATTAAATACAATTTTCATTTCATTAGTTTCAAAACTTTCATTTGTTACAAAAAAGTTTAATCAAACTTTAGTTAATTTACTACAGTTAATTTAGTCAATTAGTGAACATTTAGTTACTTAATTGCAATTAATATGCAGAAGTTGCATCAATCATGTTTTCATTTAATTAGTTTGTTTATCTTATGCTCTGTATTCAATTTATACATCATTAAAATGCATTTTGTAGGTATTAAATTTTAATTGTATAATATTTCTCTATCATTAAATGTTGGCTTCTGTTATCAAGTAGCTAACTTAAATACGTCCCAATATGAAAGTCATGACAAAGTTTTATTTTCATACCCCGGAAATATGAAGGCATTTTATTGTTTATTGGTTTAGTTAAAATTAAATTTTTCTCCTATAAAAATCACATCAAAGTGCAGTAGCTCATCGATTATAAAACTATCGTTTATATCAGGGGTGTCCAACAAGTCGATCGCAATCGACCGACTTTGAAGCGATTGTAGAAGATAAAACTTCCTAGCAATAGTTTTTAATGCATTCTGGGAATTCAAATCTAGGAAATTATATAATTTTACAAACTGACTTAATCTTACAAGCCAGAATATTTTGAAGAAGATTTTTGGAAATATGTCAACCGAGAAAAATATTCCAGTATCACCAAATGTAGCGAATATATCTATTCTTGTTTCGGATCTATGTACATACCTATGCGAATTGACATTTTCATACTTTGAAGCTAACGAAGACTAAACAACTGAACTGATTCCAATACTGAAGACTCACTGTTATTATCTTTGTCAGGATATACACCTAATTATGATTCCTTGGTTAGAGACATGCAAACTCTGTCTTCCCCATTAATGTTAAAGCAACAAAGAAAATTCTAAATCTGTTTTTTATCTGTAGCTACTTTGAATTAATATATATTGTTAATACGAGTAATTATTATCCATGTTCTTTTAATTCCCCTGGATGTGAGTTTTTTGGCTTTTTACGTAGGTTGATAAGCCGTAGATCTATATTTCAGTACGAGGTGTACTCAGCGAGCTATTGATAGATTAGCAAAAAGTAAGTCATATTATTCTTTCATGATAAATTTTCCTGGCCCCAAAAAAACGCGAAAGTGAAATATTGAAATCAAATTATCAGCCATACTGTGCATTTTTACGAGGGTCGTTTGAAAAGTCCGTGCAAAAATAAAAACTACTTAATTTTTTGGGGTAAACCTTTTTTATTTTTCAACATACTCGTAGTCTCCTTTTAGGCTTATACGAGGTGTGTTCAAAAAGTAACGGGAATTTTCGTTTTTTGAAAAAAATATTTATTTATTCATCTACATTAATATTGTCGCCTTCAAAGTAGTCCCCTTCGCATACAATACACTTGTGCCAGCGCTTTTTCCAATCCTCGAAACACTTCTGAAACTCGATCTTTGTGATAGCTTTCAGCTCTTTCAGCGATTCGCTTTTAATGTCATCTATGCTTGTAAAACGACGGCCTTTTAATGTTCTCTTTATGTTTGGAAATAGAAAAAAGTCACATGGAGCCATGTCTGGCGAATATGGAGGCTGGGGCATCGTTAAAGTTTTGTTTTTGGCCAAAAATTCACGAACAAGCAATGAAGTGTGAGCAGGTGCATTATCGTGGTGCAAAATCCATGAATTGTTTTGCCACAAATCCGGGCGTTTTTTTCGGATTGCTTCACGCAAACGGCGTTGAACTTGTAGGTAGTACTCCTTATTGATTGTTTGACCTTGTGGCAAGAATTCATGATGCACTATGCCATTAAAATCTAAGAACACAGTGAGCATAACCTTCACATTCGACCGCACTTGTCGAGCCTTTTTCGGTCTTGGCGATCCAGAATGCCACCACTGGGACGATTGAGCCTTAGTTTCGACATCATATCCGTAAACCCATGTTTCGTCACCTGTTATAACACGTTTCAGTAGATCCGCATCGTTGTCGACTTCATTGAATGACTCTTGAGCAACTTCCATTCTCCGCTGTTTTTGTTCGAAATTCAACAATTTTGGAACAAATTTTGCTGCCACACGTTTCATACCCAAAACATCCGAAAAAATTTCATGGCATGAGCCAATTGATATGGCAACATCATCAGCGACTTCTCTGATTGTGATTCGGCGATCGTTCATAACCATTTCTTTCACTTTTTTCACGTTTTCATCGGTTGTTGATGTGCTTGGACGTCCAGGTCGTTCGTCATCTTCAACGTTTTCGCGGCCATCTTGGAAACGCTTATACCACTCGTAAATCCTTGTTTTACTCATAGCAGACTCACCATATGCCTTTATTAACATTTCACACACTTTATTTCATTTTTTACGCAAAATTTAATACAAATTCTTTGATCCATTTTTTTTAACAAACAAAAATCGCCAAGCTCGAAAAACACGTCTAACCTTAACGGCTGCCACAATTGCAAGTAAACAATGAATATTACTGAAAATTTTATCGTACTTCAGGGGCATGTGTACCAACATAATAAAAAAAAAAATTTTACAATCAGACTCTCCAAACCCGCGAAATTTAAAAATTCCCGTTACTTTTTGAACACACCTCGTACACTTCGTCTAACGCTGCTCTAGTTTGTTGATCCCTTCCGAATAATAGGATTTGTCCAAGTCTGAAAAATAGCCATTCGTTTCTGCAATCACCTCCTCGTTTGAATAAAATCTGTTTCCCGCCAGCCATTTCTTCATATTGGGGAACAAATAGTAGTCCGAGGGAGCCAAGTCTGGAGGGGGGATGTGAAACGAGTTGGAACCCTATTTCCATTAATTTTGCGACCACAAGTGCTGAGGTGTGAGCTGGTGCGTTGTCGTGATGGAAAAGGACTTTTTTGTGGGCCAATCGTGGGCGTTTTTCTTGCAGCTCGGTTTTCAAACGGTCCAATAACGATGAATAATATGCACCTGTCATAGTTTTACCCTTTTCCAGATAGTCGATGAGGATTATTCCTTGCAAATCCCAAAAGACAGTCGCCATAATCTTACCGGCCGAAGGAACGGTCTTCGCCTTTTTTGGCACAGATTCCCCCTTGGTAACCCATTGTTTAGATTGTTCTTTGGTCTCAGGAGTGTAGTGATGTATCCATGTTTCATCCACAGTGACGAAACGACGCTTAAAGTCCTGCGGATTCTTCTGGAACAGCTGCAAACCGTCCTTGCAACACTTCACACGATTTCGTTTTTGGTCAAGCGTGAGCAATCGCGGCACCCATCTTGCGGATAGCTTTGTCATGTCCAAATGTTGATGCAAAATATTATGTACCCGTTCATTCGAGATGCCCACAGCACTAGCTATCTCATGCACCTTCACTCTTCTGTCATCCATCACCATATCATGGATTTTATCAATGATTTCTGGAGTAGTACCCTCAACAGGGCGTCCAGAACGTTCAGCGTCACTTGTGCTCATATGGCCACTCCGAAAATTTTGAAACCACTTATAAACTGTTCTAATCGAAGGTGCAGAGTCACCATAATGTTTATCAAGCTTCTCTTTAGTCTCCTGAGGCGTTTTGCCTTTCATAAAGTAGTGTTTAATCAACACACGAAATTCTTTTTCGTCCATTTTTTGAAAATCACTCGACTTCCTCGATTCAAACGAATGCCAAACACAAAGAAATAGACCGATCTGGCTGAAACTTGGTGTGTGTTCTTCCAAGAGATGCTACTAACTAAACATAACCTCGATACGCGCCAGTAGTGCTATCTCTCTGACTTTGCACGGACTTTTCAAACGACCCTCGTATTTAAATTACAATTATCATCTTCAAAAATAAATTGCGCAGACTCTACTCTGTAACTATTCGTAAACATTTTTGTATATTATAAAATAAAATTTGAAAATTTCGTTTTCAAATTCTTGTTAAGAAAAAAATTAAATTAAATAAATAAAAAGTGAACATTTAAATCTTGATTATTTTTTAGCCACTCTTGATAAATTGACAAATACAAACTCAAAGGAAAACGAACTTTATTCACTGTTTAATAAATAATAAATATTTCAAAACAAACATCTACCTAAATAAATTTATTCAATTAATAACCTTTTTAGATAATTTCACTCTAAAGGGAAAATTTTCCAATCAGTTCAGCTGTTCGACTGTATAAATTGTACTCCACTTTTAATAGAATCTGGGCTGATGGAGTCGTTTTTAATATCAACGGCCATATTGAAGTTCATTTAGAAATATGAATTCTACTGCTATTCAAACAGTTTGATATGGCTTTGTCCTGAATGAAGTAGGTCAGCCCTAGGGTCCCTTAATAGAAAATGACAAGTACCAAATTATTTATTCACTTGTCCTTGTAGACATTATTTTTATTGCGGTTAGATATAATTATTTACTGAACTATTTTTGAATTGTATGTATTTTTATTTTTTAAATCAAAAGATTCTTATATTTTTAATCGATTTAATTAATTCTTTTTTTAAAAAACCTTATTTATTTTCACAACTGTAGTACATTTCTGCAACAAGTGAAGCTGATTCAGCATCATACATAGTTTAAATATATGTGTAGCTTGAGGGGGAGAATTCACCCATTGGTGAAACTCTCCCAAAGAAGATCGTTATCACTACTACGAACTGGCACCTACTTCGTTAGTAAGTTCACATAGCCTTGGGCGCTTCAAACGCCTTGGAGGATTTCCTGGTAATGCAGGAAGTTGGTGGAAACTAGAAGGTTAAAATGTGAGGAAATTGAAGCGTGGAACTTGACGTAGCAGGATATTGCAGCTTCAGAAAAGGAGCATTAGTAGATTTGACGGAGGGTTTTTGATTGAAAAGATTGGATTCTGTAGATATTGGAAGCAGTGGCTGAGCTCCAAAGTTTCATTCAGCATGTCCAGACAGGTTTGTCAAGAATCATCGAGTAGCTAAGTTGCTTATTGTTTAATGAATGTCTTGATCGTTTATCGAGAAATTAGAATCTGTTTAGTTCTTTCCGCTTAAATCTAGTATGAGGATTCGAGGTTAGGCGTTTGTCCGTGACATTAATACTTAAGAAATGAAACAAAAATAAAACGCTATTCGCATTCCGCTACTCTATAAGCTTCAAAAAAAAAAAAAAAAACCTAGCGGTGTCAAATCAGGAGTCCCTGACACGAGATCAGATTAGAGGAAGAATATCTTGAGGTCTGCAGAGCCATTCCATCAGATCACATACAGAGAGGCATTTGAGAATGCAGATATGCTTGCGAGCCAGAGGAAGCACCTTTAAAGACACAGTACATGCTGCACTAGTTGCGTAAAGTGCATTATTTGATAAATTAAGGAATAAGTTTGAGGAGATTTCCAATTTTTTTGGTAATTAAACTAATTAATTAAAATTACCAAAAAAGTATTAAACCTTCTTGTTTGTAATAGATGTAAAATTATTTTTTAGCCATTTTGTGTGTGCTTGTGAACATCTAAAGCTCTTAACATTTGATTATTGCTTAGAAAATCACTCGGAAAACTACTTATTTCCCGATATTAAGAAAAATACTAGCTTTACTGCCTTGGCAATATTTTTAGTAGAAAGGGAATGAAAGAATACATAAAAATGACCTATCACGTGCTCTTCTTTCTCTTTGATAACAAGTTAAAAAATTGAAATATGATTAATAAATACCAGATTTTGAAATGGCCTAGCACCTTTAATTTTAAAGATATCGAATTGCGGTTTCCGGTTTCTTTCATAACTTTTTGTACTCTTTATAACTGTGTATATGAAAATGGGGGTCAACTGCGAACCCTCACTTTTGGTCGCGTGTCAGCCGCGTATGCGGGCAGGAATCTAAAATCAAGTCACATATGCTGAAACTAGAGGTAACGAGCAACCTCCTGGATAACCTGGCTAACAAGCCAGAGGAGGCACCTTTGAAGGCACAGTACATGTTTCACAAGTTGAGTAAAGGGCATTATTTGATAAATCAAGGAATAAGTTTGATCCTTTACATGAAAGATGCTGATCACATAAATATTTGGCAGGAGGTTTCCAATTTTTTTTTGGTAATTAAACGCAACTCTCCCAAAATTACCAAATAATTATCAAACCTTCTTGTTTGTAACAGATGTAAAATTATTTTATAGCCATTTTGTGTATGCTTGAGAACATCTAAAGCTCTTTACATTTGATTTTTCTTAGAAAAATCACTCGGAAAACGATTTATTTCCCGATATTAAGAAAAAGATTAGCTTTACTGCCTTGGCAATATTTTTATTAGAAAGTGGATGAAAAAATACATAAAAATGACCTATCGCGTGCTCTTCTTTCTCTTTGATAACAAGTTAAAAAATTGAAATATGATTAATAAATACCAGATTTTGAAATGGCCTAGCACCTTTAATTTTAAAGATATCGAATTGGGGTTTCCGGTTTCTTTCATAACTTTTTATACTCTTTAAAACTGTTTGTATGAAAAGGGGGGTCAACTGCGAACCCTCACTTTTGGTCGCGCGTCTGCCGCGTACGCGATCAGATATCTAAAATCAAGTCACATATTCTGTAACTAGAGGTGATGGGCAACAAATTTTTCCTCTACCATTTTTTTGCTCAGATCAACGGTTTAACCAAGAAATACATTTGAGCCGTCTTTAAATGAGCACCTTGTATTGAGGGGAAAAAGTCGAATATCTGTCCTCGTGGTTATGGGAAGGTAACGTTTCGATGAATGTTTGGATTTGAAAATCAATCGAAATCAGCAAACCAGTTGTGCCACTTCCTTTTGGTCGATTTTACTTTCTTTAATTTAAATTAATTGTTGATAGCCAGATAGATTAGACTAGGGCGGCCTCAAGGCCTACGCAATTACGACCCCTTTGGATCTATTGTGGCACCCCTCACTCTAAAGCTCACCCTCCAGACCTGTCCTTTTAATCAGACTCTTAATTTTGGAGAGCGACTCTTGGGTAAAGCTCACAGGCCTTGGTTTTTCCTCCCCGAGAAGTAACATCCTTAGCCCAGACAAGCCCCTCACACTGACACAACACGTGCAGTGCCCGCTTCCTCCTCTTTCTGACAGAACCTGCAAAGGCTATCATCTGCCAGGCCTATGCGAAGCATGTGCTTTCTGAGCCTACAGTAGCCAGTTAGAAGGCCTACAAATATCCTTATAGCCCCACAGCCTTGACGGATTAATTCTGCAGTCCGCCTCGGCGAATAGCCTCTAATGAACTTCTTCACCTGTCCCTGCCCAGTGGTGGCTCGCCACCACTCCTGAGACCTACCATAAGTTAATGGCCGCAGATTTCACACACTTCAGAACCCCAAAATAGGATTCCGGGCCAACGAATTGTCCCACAGAGCCTCCCCGGGCCAGTAAATCTGCCGCTTCGTTTCCCTTATTTCCTGTATGACCAGGTACCCAAACCAGAAAGACCTTATTTTGGTCACTAATTTTCTTCAGGGCACCCAGACAGTCCCATACCAGCCTTGAGTTGACCTGTTAGGAACTAATTGCCCGTAGTGCAGCCTGACTATCCGAGAAAATTACGACCTTAGAATTAATAGTTCCTCGACCAACAATCTCGGCAGCACAGAACCTAATTGCAGCTAGCTCAGCCTGAAAAACTGTAGCTAGTTTCCCTAAGCTAACCGAAAACCCACATTTCGGCTTCACCCCGTACACTACCGCTCCCACACCCTCCTCCATCTTGGAGCCATCTGTGTACCACATCGAATCTCCCACATCAGGGGGTTCAAGTCTCCAAGCCTCCCGGTCTCCAATACAGACTTTGAAAGGCTTGTCGAAGTTATATTTGGGAGTCACAGAATCCGAAGGCAGGCCCAGAATAGGATCGGCCTCCAGCTCCTCTTATAACTCTTGATATGCTCCTCCTTGACAGACGGTAATAGGAGCTTGTCCTTCCATAAGCCTAACGACAACGGCCCTTGCAACGCCCTGAATATATAATGTGCAATGGGAGCAAATTGAACAAAACCTCCAAGGCCGCAGTAGGGGAAGTTCTCATGGCCCCAGTGACACTTAGGCAAGCCAGCCTTTGAATACCACTGAGCGCCACCCAGGACTCCACCCACCTGCAAGGCTTTCGCCCACCAGGCCACCTCCCCATGAGACACCATGGGTCTTATTACACTTATATAGATCCAGAGCGTCATCCTAGGGCTTAATCCCCAACTTTTCCCGCACAGCCTTTTACATCATCCTCAAGAAACCTTTGCCTTGTGGGAAATCATATATTTAGGTGTGAATACCATGTGAGCCTTTTATCGAAGATAACCCCAAGATACTTGGCCTCCATGGACAAAGGGATAGTAATTCCCCCCAAAGTTGATTGATAGACAGACTTGAATTTAAATTTTTGCCACCTGTTCATAGTTTTATTTTTATAAGAATTAAAATTAATAATAAAATTCATTATATTACTCTTTAGAATGATGTAACTTCATAACCAGACCCATTTCTACTCAATAGTAGGAGCATGTTACCAAAAGTTCTGTTAACACCCGGGATACCAGAAATAGTTAGAAAACTCCTCATCCTATCCCAAGAGTGGCGCTAGCCCGTATCATCAACATCATCATCCACACTGCTGGAACACTTAAGTCAATATGAACTACCGCTTAATTAAATTCCCCGCCGCAGACACCCGCCTCCATCCGTCCGGTCACAATTTTCTCGTCCCAAAACTCTACGCTGCCCCCAAACTTAACTCCAATCTCACCAGGCACCGCCTCCAATCCACTCTTTTCACTTCCACTTTCTTATTACTTTTCTCATTTCCGTTCGTTCCCTAAAACCTCCTAGTTCCTCCTTTTTTTTTTAGTAGCCGCCCCCATCTGAAAAACCTCGCGCCATAGTTGTCCCAGCTGATCACTCTATGTCTAAGAATCTCTTTTATTTTCACTAACCTCTTTCTTCAAACCACTTCTCTTTCTTATTATACTCCTTCACTCATTCTGTCTTTCACTTGCCACCTTTTTAATTTCAATTCCTGTTAATCTCTTTTGATCCGTCCCTTTTCCTGTATAAATATATATATATTTCCCTTTTCCTTTTAGTTCATTTCATTTTCAAGTTTTCAAGGTTGGAATATCCGCACTTAACTTTGGCAATTATCGCCACATTCGCTTTATCTTGTAAGTTTTCTTTGATTTGTTACTAAAAATTATATTCCCTAATTTAGGCTTCCTTAACATTTTTTTGTAGCCCATAGAACTTACACGATAATTCAATTAAAAATCAATTAACAATGGCGCTAATGACCACAGCATTGGAAGCGCAAAAAAGTGAATCTAAAAAAAAAATCTTTTTTTTTTAATTAAAAACCAAATTTCACAGAACACATCCACACTTATTTTTTCATTTCTTGACAAGCATTTAGAGTTAATTATTATTGATCAACAAAAAATTAAACCACGATCTATTCTGCTTTCATATCGTCAAGAAATTACGTGGTGTGGCTATTAAATAACGAGACTATTGCTATAAAACATTTTATTTTAAATTTATACATATTTAGTTATTATCACCTTCAATATACACCCCTCCCCTATCCCTACAACGCTCCATGCGAATTTACCATTGTTCGAAACAGTGCTGGAAGTCTTTTACTGTGAGCTCCTGCATGACGCGTGCCGTTTTCTCTTTCACAGCTTCATATGGACTGAAGTTCGTGTCCCTTTTAATGCAGATTTGACTTTGGGGGAACAGATAAAAGTCACATGGGGCCAGGTCAGGCTTGACAGACAATGCAGTGTGAGCCGGCGCGTTATCTTGATGGAGAACCCTGAGGACTTGTTCTTCCACAAATCGGGACGTTTTTTCCTTACTCTTTCACGGAGTTGAGCCAAGCACCTCTCCGTAGTAATGTTAATTAATTATAATCGATATTTTCATTCGTTTCGGACATGGACCGGGCGGTTATCATCTCCGACGTCTTCTCGGCCATCTTGGAAACGCTTGAACCAATCAAAAACTCGAGCACGTGATTAACATTCATCACCATAAACTTCTTTTAATAAAAGATAAGTTTCTATAGCGGTTTTATCAAGTTTTGATGTGAAATTTCACGACAATTCGTTGCTCTACTACATGTGTAGTATCATGTTTTCGGCAAAACGAAACTAACACCTCTTACACAAACGACGGTTCCGGTCAGACAGATTTCTCTACAAACACGTGAGACGCTGCAATCGAAAGAGAAGGCTTTTTCGCTGCACAGCTGGCGGTCGTTTAGATTTAGCGCATGCATAGTTTTTCTGTAGCAGCATAAGTCTCGTTATTTAATAGCCACACCTCGTATATAATAACATTAAAAGGTTCAAACATGAATTAATTTAAATAACTGTAACAGAAATAAATATAAATGAAAAGTTTGACATTTGTTGTAGAGGGCTGGCTCATACGTATCTTCATTCTAGAGGGCGCTACTTCCTAAATCTTCAAAAGCGCCCTAAGCGCGGACCCATATTGCCTAATGAGCGATCCTTTGTCCATATCTATTCAGTCAGGTTTGCCATTTTCAATTAATTTCTGATAACTTTGCTTCCACGATGGTTCAGTAGCGCGAGCATTTAGTGAGACACGCCCCCCAAAAAATAACTGATCCAATAAACCCAATTAATTTAATTAATACGTTAATTAAATCACGTGAATTGCCTTTGGTTCATACAAAAGTGTTTACAACATTCCCTACTTGTACACATTAGTTAGAACAAAAACAGTATAGAATACAGTTTAGTGTTGTTCTGTTTAGTTTAGAAATTACAGTTCCAGTGTATTCAACACTCATTTAACTAAAGTACATCTATTCATCTTGTTCTCTTCAGTTGATGCGTTTCTATACTTACTTTTATTAATTATTATAAAACCATTTTAACTAAATCAAAAACCTATAATTTATTATGTAAATGGTAATTGTAGATTTCTATACACTAAACATTACATTTCGCAATTAAATGAAATCATAATTGGAAAAAGGAAGAGAATGTAACAAAGATGAACTGTAGAAGATTATGAAATGATAAAAACCAATTATATACCTGCAAGCGCAAAGGAGATTAATTAATAAAATTGGTATTAGGCTTGAGGATAAAGGATACATGAACGATATGTCGGCTGAATGTCAGCTACATCCACAAAAGTAAAATCAGAAATTCAGGCCAGAAAAGAGGATTGTTTAAAGTATTATAATAATAACAAAATTTCTTTATTAACTACAGAATTCAAGTTAGTAATTGTTTAAGTTATAATTTCATTTTGTAAAATTTTAATGTAACTAACCTTCAAAAACATTTCAAACTTTTGTAAAATGGTCAAGGTTAAAGGTTTAATTTATTCGCTATACCTTGAAAACTTCATTTCAAGGATATTAAATATTTTAAATACAAAGAGTATTTAAAACAAGTAGAAGAAAAGTACAAAATTGTTCTTTAATCTGTACTAAATTAAAAGAAAACTGTTTTTGATAAACACTTCGCATTCAAATTAATATTTAAATTTGATTTTGTATTCTAATTAATATTATGCTTTCTTACCTATTTACTGTAACAAGTGTAAATAAGAAAGAAACGAGAGAAACAAAAAGGTCCTACAGTCATTACCTCTTTAGATCAGTCATTTACCTCTTTAGATCAGTCATTATCCAGGTTTAGAAATAGTAACCATAATGTGAACTTGTTTCTCCAAATAGTAACTCTATTCCTGTAAAGCTGGGGTCTTAAACCTGGGTTCCCTAGAACGTTGACAGGGGTTCCGCAAGTGATCACTATTTGCTCAGCCAAAATGCACGTAAAATGGATATCATCTATACAAGGAATTTTTCATGTAGGAACCAGGGGTAGTGGACTGTATTATTAAAATATTAAATTAATATAATATTTAAGTAAAAATTACAATATTAATATAAATTGGATATACGAGGGTCGTTTGAAAAGTCCGTGCAAAAATAAAAACTACTTAATTTTTGGGGGTAAACCTTTTTTATTTTTCAACATAGTCTCCTTTTAGGCTTATACACTTCGTCCAACGCTGCTCTAGTTTGTTGATCCCTTCCGAATAATAGGATTTGTCCAAGTCTGAAAAATGGCCATTCGTTTCTGCAATCACCTCCTCGTTTGAATAAAATCTTTTTCCCGCCAGCCATTTCTTCATATTGGGGAACAAATAGTAGTCCGAGGGAGCCAAGTCTGGAGAATAGGGGGGATATGAAACGAGTTGGAACCCTATTTCCATTAATTTTGCGACCACAACTGCTGAGGTGTGAGCTGGTGCGTTGTCGTGATGGAAAAGGACTTTTTTGTGGGCCAATCGTGGGCGTTTTTCTTGCAGTTCTGTTTTCAAACGGTCCAATAACGATGAATAATATGCACCTGTAATAGTTTTACCCTTTTCCAAATAGTCGATGAGGATTATTCCTTGCGAATCCCAAAAGACAGTCGCCATAATCTTTCCGGCCGAAGGAACGGTCTTCGCCTTTTTTGGCGCAGATTCCCCCTTGGTAACCCATTGTTTAGATTGTTCTTTGGTCTCAGGAGTGCAGTGATGTATCCATGTTTCATCCACAGTGACGAAACGACGCTTAAAGTCCTGCGGATTCTTCTGGAACAGCTGCAAACCGTCCTTGCAACACTTCACACGATTTCGTTTTTGGTCAAGCGTGAGCAATCGCAGCACCCATCTTGCGGATAGCTTTGTCATGTCCAAATGCTGATGCAAAATATTATGTACCCGTTCATTCGAGCACTAGCAATTTCACGCACTTTCACTCTTCTGTCATCCATCACCATATCATGGATTTTATCAATGATTTCTGGAGTAGTAACCTCAACAGGGCGTCCAGAACGTTCAGCGTCACTTGTGCCCATATGGCCACTCCGAAAATTTTGAAACTACTTATAAACTGTTCTAATCGAAGGTGCAGAGTCACCATAATGTTTATCAAGCTTCTCTTTAGTCTCCTGAGGCGTTTTGCCTTTCATAAAGAAGTGTTTAATCAACACACAAAATTCTTTTTCGTCCATTTTTTGAAAATCACTCGACTTCCTCGATTCAAACGAATGCCAAACACAAAGAAATAGACCGATCTGGCTGAAACTTGGTGTGTGTTCTTCCAAGAGATGCTACTAACTAAACATAACCTCGATACGCGCCAGTAGTGCTATCTCTCTGACTTTGCACAGACTTTTCAAACGACCCTCGTAAAAAGGCAGTGGATTGTAAAGAGTAAATATAAATAAATATTTTATGGATTAAATAAAATGTTGAAATTCAGTAAAAGTCACGTGCTTCAAATACACCAATCAAGACGCATTAATTATTATAAAATTTAATAGTTAATTATTCATAAAATGTATTCTAGAAAATAAATAAAATAATACCTGATTCGCTACCTCACTACACAGTTGTCTTAATAAGATGTTTTGAATTAAGATTAAATAAAGGTACAAGAATAATTTGGGGAATTTGTGTAGGAAAAAAGCTTTGATAAATCTATTTTATCTGCTACTTAAACATGGAGGTTCCTTCAAGAAAGACCATGGGCTCGAAAGGTTCTTAAAAGTGTAGAAAGGTTGAAGTCCCCTGGTGTAGAGAATGTTTACTACAACTAAATAGAATGTTTATAACCGTAGGATTTGGGTGAAAATATTTATTATTCCAGTTATTTATTTTTTAGGCATTCTAGTTTATCAATAAGTTCTAAATTTATGCACAAAGTATTTGGAAATTTTCTTCTTTATTTTGCTTTTTTGTTTTAGGGTTAACTAATGAGACTTAAAAGTAAAGTAAGCTTAACGTCCAACCATCAATGAAAGGCTTACCCATAAATTTGACTTCCTCCTGCAGTACTTGGAAGTCTGTAAAGAGGCTTCTAAGAGTCAAATATAAAGGCGTGATGGTGGAAGGTGGGTTTATTTCCCGCACTGAAGTGCAAGCTTTGTCTGTAATGTTGGTCTTTGCTTTCTCGGATACTCTTTAGGAGAAGAACAGTATATTGTTGGTATGTGAAGAAAATTTGTAAGTTAGAATCTTGAAGTCGAGAGGGTGTGACACCAGATTTTTTTTTTTTTTTAGATTTCAGGGTCATCAAATAATAATATAATATATTTGGGGGGTAAACTCTGATGAAAATTTGACGCGATTTGTAAAAAATATTCTGTTCACTATTCTCAAATAAAATTTAAATAAACTATTTTTAATAAATAAACTGAATAATAGTCACATGTATCACATGTGATCTAACCTCATTACAATGTAGAACATTTCTACAGTTTATTTTATATTTTTTGTGAACTATTGAGAAATTTTCAATGCTGAGTGTATTTAATGTTTAAAGAAAATGCTAAGAAATGGAACAAACAGAGCTCTCTGTGCTATCAGGTTTTTGCCCAAATTTATAAATATGTTATCTTAACAATAATATTATTTTGGTCATTCAAATAATAGTTTTATATTTGCGCACAAAATATTTAAACGGTTTGGATTTACTGAAATTGTTTTTAAGACTGATTGATTCTGAAAAGATTAGATTAGATTAAATTAGGGTGGCCTCAAGGCCTGCGCCACCGCGACCCCTATGGATCTATTGTGGCTCCCCGGCTTTAGAGCTCATCCTCCAGACCCGTCCGTTTAATCAGACTCTTAATTCTGGAGAGTGTCTCCTGGGTAAAGCTCTCAGGCCTTGGTTTTTCCTCCCCGAGAAGTAACATCCTTAGCCATACGAGCCCCTCACACTGACACAACACGTGCAGTACCGTTTCCTCCTCTTCCTGACAGAACCTACGAAGGCTATCTTTCTGCCAGGCCCATACGATGCATGTGTTTTCTGAGCCTGCAGTGGCCCGTTAATAGGCATACAATTATCCTTATAGCCCCACGGCCTTGACGGATTAATTCTGCGGTCAGCCTCGGCTCCCCATTCTCCACCACCACCACTCCTGAGCCCTACTCTGCACGCATACATTGATGGCCGCAGACTTAACACATTTCGAAACCCCAAAGCAAAGTGTCCCGCAGAGCCTTCCCGGGCCAATAAATCTGCCACTTCGTTCCCCTTGTGTCCTGAATGACCAGGTAACCAAACTAGAAAGACCTTATTCTGGTCACTAATTTCCTTCAGGGCACCCAGGCAGTCCCAAACCAGCCTTGATTCTGAAAAAGAAATGTACTGCATATTATTTTATATCATTTTTATTGGAGTAAAAACTTTTCTTTTACGAATATATTGGTTTCGTGACGGTAAATTGTTAAACTTAGGATGGAAGATTTGCGAGGGATCGGTCAAATAAAACAACTCGTCTCTTTGCCAACGTTTCGACAAATATATTGTCCTCTTCAGGGCCTGGATATTACAAATACAAAACAATTTATAGAGACAGTAACATAGAAAAAACAGTAAAAATCAGTAATATAAACATAAACTGTAAAATACAATAAATTTTTTTATAATTATTAAAACTTAGAGACAGAGATGGAGAAGCAGGTATACAGGGTGACCAAAGTTATATGCTCCACCCACTTTTTTTTTTAACGGCGGGAAATTACGAAAAAATAAAAAACATGTATTTAATCATTTTTGGTCTAGTTTATTTTCAGTGATTGACCCATTTTTTGAAACCCCTGTATCTCGAGATACAGCATCCAACTTTTGTTTTTCAAATGGAACGTTATATTTTTTGTTGCATATTTTTGTAGCATTTGATCTCCTAAAAACAACAAAAAAAAGTTTTTTGAAATCGGTTGGGTTTTTCAAAAGTTATGAGTATTTAAAATATGAAAAACAAATTTCAGTTTACTGTCAAAATTACGTTATTTTTTTTAAAGAATCTATTCAAACTGGACACAATCAACGGATAGGCAAGCCAAAACTCTGGACTCCCACGCTTTGCTTGTAGCAGCACTTATCGTGGCAAAGTCAAGATCTAGGCAGGCTAGAGTAATTCGACGTTTCTGATCATCGACTGAAGCCACGGGATGTGTATATACAGGGTGTTCAGCATAAGACTACGGTAACTTCGGGAGGCGATTCTGGGCATCATTTGCAACAAAAAATTCCATATAAACTATGGCTCGATTCGGCTCCGTTTTATAGATATTTTTAATTTTATGTTTTTTCAAGGTGTTACTACTTTTTAGCAAAAAGTTGTCTATATTTCTCAAACTATTAAAGCTACAGCTATTTCAATAAGCTCATTAGAAAGAAGGTTAAATTTCCTTTTAAATAAGCTAATTTGTATTCCAAAATAATTCTATTAAGTAGTTTACTTTGTAGCCCAAACATAAGAAATAGCAAGTTTCTAATTTTTTCCGAAAACTTTGACTTCATTTTTCTCAAAAACATTTTATATGAAAAAACCGTGCACTATTCAGGAAAAACATCTACATACGATCACCTTTCGAACGGTATACAATAATTGGGGTTATGTTAAAAATTGATGCAGAAATCTGTGATTAATTTCAAAAAAGTAGGCCTCAAAACAGCGTCGGCATTATGAAAGGAATTCACCTACCATAAGAATGTAGCTGATCAGAATCATCAAATCCAGTACGATTTTTTGCAAACGTGTAATTTAATAATTTATTTATTTAAGAACTATTTTCAAAAATATGAAATTTACATTACAAATAATAAAATAAAATAAAAAGAAGAAAAATGAATATGATGTAAAATGAATGTTAGGTACCAATTTCGAAAGAAAGGATTTTCGTTTAACGAAGTTAAAAACTGACATGTTTTATCCTAATACGGTTTATAAAAACAAATAAGTACAACAAGAAGAAGAGATAGTTTAAAGTCTACATTTTCATTAGATATTTAGTTGTCATTTAGCTATTATTATGCCAACGTTTTCGAATATTGAATATCGCGATATGTTAACATCTACGGTTTCGTAGATGGGAATAGTGGAAAAGCTAGGCGGGAGTATTCGAGATGTTTTCCTGATAGGGTGTTCAAACGCTAAAGACGATCGTGGAGGTGTACTGGCGGTCCGGTGAAGTATTCCATCCACTATTATTTAATTTGGGGATCAGAGCGGGTAATATGTAAGTTCTTGGCTTAGTAATGGATTTGATGATTCTGATCAGTTATATTCTTATGGTAGGTGAATTCCTTCCATAATGCCGACGCTGTTTTGAGGCCCACTTTTTTGAAATTAATCACAGATTTCTGCATCAATTTTTAACATAACCCCAATTATTGTATACCGTTCGAAAGGTGATCGTATGTAGATGTTTTTCCTGAATAGTGCACGTTTTTTACATATAAAATGTTTTTGAGAAAAATGAAGTCAAAGTTTTTGGAAAAAATTAGAAACTTGCTATTTCTTATGTTTGGGCCACAAAGTAAAATACTTAGTATTATTATTTTGGAATACAAATTAGTTTATTTAAAAGGAAATTTAACCTTCTTTCTAAAGAGCTTATTAAAATAGTTGTAGCTTTAATAGTTCGAGAAATATAGACAACTTTTTGCTAAAAAGTAGTAACACCTTGAAAAAACATAAAATTAAAAATATCTATAAAACGGAGCCGAATCGAGCCGTAGTTTATATGGAATTTTTTGTTGCAAATGATGCCCAGAATCGCCTCCCGAAGTTACCGTAGTCTTATGCTGAACACCCTGTATATATATAGTTTAGATATCTATTTATTTTTTAATGATAAAATTGTAGCAATTGGCTAATTAGACGTGTCTGTTCTAAAGTTCACTGTGTTGTTCTGTTTCACTATATGTGGCACATTTCTAGAGAATTACGTTTGTGATGGTTCTATCCCTATCGAGTACTGTCACATTCTGGAAGTCAAAGTTATGTTTATTTTCAATGTGGTGTCTAAGTAGCGCGGTGGAATTGTCGTCTTTTTTTGTCTTACAATCATACTGATGCTTTTCTTTTACTACATGTGGGTGCAGTTAGTGATTATTGTGTGCATTTTGCCACCATTACCAAGCAATTATTATCGAAAGTTGGTAAATACGTACATTACTAGAAAGATATTATTTCTAAGGAATCTGCAGTTTTGGTATGTTAAGAATTAAGATTACTAAGAAATAATATCAACAATTGGGGAAAGAATTTATGTGTAGAAAAATTCACCCATAATATTTGTTCAATATATTTTCAAGAATTACAATTATTAATGGAGAAATGTAGTATCACTCACAGAACCTAATCGTACATTACATTACATATTCTTATTTCGTAATAAATTGAACGTTGAAAATAGTAGTAAAAGAAAGACACGTGTGAGTCTTCATTCACCAGATATTTTTGGTTGGTCTGGATCTGGTTATTGTAAATATCTTTTCTTAAATTACAATATCACTCACGTACTATGGCCACAGTGAATGGGATGTTATTTTTTTCGGATAAAACCCAAATAATATTCAAGAACACAGTCTGTATTTCTCATTTTATTTTAACTCGTTGAGTGATTATCTTGTTTGCTGTTTCTTTGTGTAGCTGCTTTCCAATGAGAAGATTTGCTTGCTTGGCAATTATTTTTTTTAATTAAAATTTGTATCATCCATATAAACCAGAACTTGGTGAGAAGATTCCGGTAACATTGTGTAGCAGATACCTGACATTTGGCTGAATGATTAGGAAGAAACTAACATCAATTTGAATAATATATATAATTGGGTAAATGTGCTTGAGAGATATCTTGATTAATTGGTAAATGGTTCATTTGCCTTACTGAAATTAATAGAATGGCTGAAATTTCAAAAGCGGATTACAAAATAGGATTATTTGAAAACAGTAAATGGGGATTGTAATTGCTCGATGAGGTTATTATTAACTGTTTTTAGCCTCTTAGAACTGTGATTATTTGATAATAGTGATTATCTGTAGCTTATACTTGACAATTCTCATTCTGCTAATCCTTATTAGGGGATTTAAAGAAACTTTACTGTGCATATTCTTGTTTACTCTATTCTCATTTTCCTTTTAAAATTGCAGTAAGTTTTAGTGTCGTCATTAATTGTGGAATTTGAGTTTTCACTTATTTTTTTTACATCTGAGGACAACATTCCTAAAGATCACATTCTAAGTTCAAATTCTAAAAATGTAAATTCTTCAACTTTCAAACTTAATATTATGTTTAAAGATTACATGTTTTTCCTTTCAAAAAATATTTGTTAATCCTAAACTGTCGATTAGTAGGTGAGAAGGTGGTAATATGGGTCAGTCTTGTTTTACCTTGCATATTTTGAACATTACTGAATTTAAAATCTACTCTGAAGTAAAATCATAGACATACATTATTTGTATTTGTAAATTTGGAGTCCTGATTGGATTACAGCAAGGAGTCTGGGAGTTACACTGAAAAAGCCTGTGGTGGTGCCATATTGGGTTTTCAGAAAGTGTGGTCCGTAATATGGGGACACACATAATAATTATAGTTAATGTTCTCGTTTCTCCATGAATTGTAAAAAATAAGCCTTAAATATGCCACAAAAACTATATTTTACACAATTATCGTACATTAAGGATAAAAAATTAGGGTGTAATCAGTTTTCTTAGAGAAATGTCAAGACATGATAGGTGTGTGGACTGGACACAAAAGATCACAAACAAATAACTCCTTTTCACATGCAGTGCATACCATATGAGCCCAACGGCAACAAACAATGCACTCAATCCACATTTCTCCGAGCTTTGAGTTCTTGAACTTTTCTCCGCATCTTCATTATCTGGTGTCGAATTTTGGAGTGGAGTGGACAAATCCGATTCACCTGATGAAACTGAAACTTCAGAATCGTCTTCAGAATCTGTTTGTTTTGATAATAGGCGATGCAATTTTGACTTTGGGGGCCCTGAAGTGAAGTGCAGCTTCTCGAATACCAAGTTCTTTCTCCCTTACAGTTTTAATAGCATTAACCATGTCCTTTTCATCCCAATTTGTACGTTTGCCTTTCGGCGATGGTCCTAATTTTGTTCTAGGCATATCTTTTTAGACCCTTTATAGTACCCTTTAAAAAAAAACATAGTTTCGTCCTCAGTGCCACTTTTCACACTTGCTTGGCAGACGATTAACGAGGTTGTTATGTGGGACAACGATGTCCCATAATACCACCTTACACCGCGTACAATATAACCTCATTTTTGTTTCCAATATACATTCATATTTGAAATTCACAGTACTGGCAATTAAAACTCTCTACTTTCTACATTTTTAATGTCTAAGGCTAACATTCCTCGGTATTAACCAAAAGCAGAGGAAAATCAACCTTAAGAAAAATTTTTTAGCACTGACAAAATCAACGCGGTCCTCTCTTGGACAAAGCTGCCACTCGATTGGACGCGCTGCCTTCTGCAGCAGACAAAACCTACCCCAAAGAGTAGTAAGGCACCAAAAACTAACAGATAGCCACTACTGGGTTCACAAAAACAGGGGTGTCCCAAATTATCACCTTTTCCTCTATGTTGAATCAGCAGTTTATGAAATACTTTTTTAGGAAGTTGATTTATAAAGAGTTTTGGGACAGCTTTTGTTTGATAAGGCTCCCCTTTTTAGTACTAATTCAATGAATTCCAAATCCCCTTCTAAAACCTTAAATATTAAGTAAACAATCTAGAAAGAAAGCCATTTAAAAGAGGTTCTATTAAATGCTTCAAATTATTTATTTATTATTTTTTTTTTTTGTAATTTTCTATTAAAAACTTTTACCATGTTTCTCCACTAATGATGTTGGCCAAGCAGAAACTTAATGCTTACCAACTAAATTGTCATTCCTATCTAATATCAAACCCAAATATTGAAATTATTTAACCTCCTTGATCCTAAATATTCATTCTCCGTTTAGTTGAAATTTGTGGCACAAGAACTGAACAAATCGACCTAGATTTCAATCAATTATCAACCAAAACTACTTTTTCCAACCACAACCAACATTCTTATACAATTGTTTGTTACAAAAAAAATATATATATATAATAATATTAATAATATTGAAGATAAAAGAAAAGAAATTGCCTGACAACAAATATTCTCACTTAATCTTGAATTAATGAGGCAAATCACGTCATTTTTTTTTTTTTTTTGGAGATAAATAAAATTGAAAACAAAGAAATACTTATTAAATGAAATAAAAGGGAAATAACGTAGTCGTCAGCAGCAGTAATAATGAAGGGTTTCGACATTTTCTTTCATTCCTAATTGGAAACTTTTTCTCCTATTCACAATGACTAAAGAAAGGTTGGAATTAGTAAATGTTCTTTTGTTCAGCTTATTCACTGGGTTATTTAATTATAATTTTCTTTTATTATTTTTCCCCCCCATTTTGCTCCTAAATTGCCCTCAGATTAAAGTATTCAAAAATCTGTATAATATTTTACGAGGGTCGTTTGAAAAGTCCGTGCAAAGTCAGAGAGATAGCACTACTGGCGCGTATCGAGGTTATGTTTAGTTAGTAGCATCTCTTGGAAGAACACGCACCAAGTTTCAGCCAGATCGGTCTATTTCATTGTGTTTGGCATTCGTTTGAATCGAGGAAGTCGAGTGATTTTCAAAAAATGGACGAAAAAGAATTTCGTGTGTTGATTAAACACTACTTTTTGAAAGGCAAAACGCCTCAGGAGACTAAAGAGAAGCTTGATAAACATTATGGTGACTCTGCACCTTCGATTAGAACAGTTTATAAGTGGTTTCAAAATTTTCGGAGTGGCCATATGGGCACAAGTGACGCTGAACGTTCTGGACGCCCTGTTGAGGTTACTACTCCAGAAATCATTGATAAAATCCATGATATGGTGATGGATGACAGAAGAGTGAAGGTGCGTGAGATTGCTAGTGCTGTGGGCATCTCGAATGAACGGGTACATAATATTTTGCATCAACATTTGGACATGACAAAGCTATCCGCAAGATGGGTGCCGCGATTGCTCACGCTTGACCAAAAACGAAATCGTGTGAAGTGTTGCAAGGACGGTTTGCAGCTGTACCAGAAGAATCCGCAGGACTTTAAGCGTCGTTTCGTCACTGTGGATGAAACATGGTTACATCACTACACTCCTGAGACCAAAGAACAATCTAAACAATGGGTTACCAAGGGGGAATCTGCGCCAAAAAAGGCGAAGACCGTTCCTTCGGCCGGAAAGATTATGGCGACTGTCTTTTGGGATTCGCAAGGAATAATCCTCATCGACTATCTGGAAAAGGGTAATACTATTACAGGTGCATATTATTCATCGTTATTGGACCGTTTGAAAACCGAGCTGCAAGAAAAACGCCCACGATTGGCCCACAAAAAAGTCCTTTTCCATCACGACAACGCACCAGCTCACACCTCAGCAGTTGTGGTCGCAAAATTAATGGAAATAGGGTTCCAACTCGTTTCACATCCCCCCTATTCTCCAGGCTTGGCTCCCTCGGACTACTATTTGTTCCCCAATATGAAGAAATGGCTGGCGCGAAAAAGATTTTATTCAAACGAGGAGGTGATTGCAGAAACGAATGGCTATTTTTCAGACTTGGACAAATCCTATTATTCGGAAGGGATCAACAAACTAGAGCAGCGTTGGACGAAGTGTATAAGCCTAAAAGGAGACTATGTTGAAAAATAAAAAAGCTTTACCCCAAAAAATTAAGTAGTTTTTATTTTTGCACGCACTTTTCAAACGACCCTCGTATATACACAGGAGAATATATTAATCAATCAATATTGCAATATTTGTTGAACAAAATTGCATTTTTTTGTTTTCCCTTGGGAAGGCTAGGATTTATTTTAATTTTATTTTTATTCTATCTTCGGATGTAAAAAGCCATTGATTATTACCAATGATACTTCTGGGAAATAATAAATTTTTTATAAAGCCTTTGTTTAGGATTGCACATTTCTATACAACATTTTGTAAAAATCTATGTGAGCTCATATCATTTTATTTATGTTCATTTTATTGAAACTTTCTGACAGGCGCGTTGTAAAAAATTTATTGCATTTAATATTTTTTTAAAAAAGTTAAACATTGTTTAAAAAAAGAAGATGTTAATTATTAATTAAATTTTATTCATCAAAGAAAATTTCAAGGTTATAAATTCACCATAATGATAACAAACAAAACGAAGTTTTCCTAATAAAAACAAGTTCTGCAAGCGGAAAAATATAACTTGAAATTAAATTTTCTTGAAATAAATAATTAAAATACTTGTTGAATGTTGGTTCATCTTTCTTTTTGTTTATTTTTCTAGCGATTCTTAGTTACAAATTTTACAAACAGAGATCGCTAGCAACTGTATTAAGACTTGTCTCCTCTTTCAGTGATTAACACATAGTTTGTAAACTTTGATTTACTGTGCTTATTGTGCAGCTTTTGTGCTTGAATCATTTTCCTTACAAAAAAGAAAAATATATTCGTAGCTAGAGAGTAGATTCAGTGTGATGTCACACCTTTATAATATTAAAGGGTTTCAATATTAGAAACATTCCAGAAATAAAAAAGGTCAAACGAAAGAGTCAGTTTATTGAATACATTTTTTAGTTTTGAGTTTTATTTTTATTATAAAATGTTTTTATGCAATTTTGTCCTAAGGGCCGCCATTTACTCGGGCTTTAGTTTACATCTTTGCACCTGTGAACACAGATTTCTTACTTTTTTGGCTGAAAGTAGCATAAATGTTCTTTCGTGATTTTCTAATATTACTAGCCGATAAATTTAAGTATTTTTGATTATTTTACAAAATATCTACAATATTCTTTTACACAGTTCTATAGCATGAGCTTACATAATTATATTTAAAATTAGGCGCTACTATTCGTCGGACTGCGACTGTTACTCCTTTGTGACAAAAGAAATGGAACGATATCTACAATGTCGAAAAGATACTAAACTGGACATGTGCATAATAGATGAGAACATGGTTGATCCTTGTTGGGATCAACCGGAGATTATTGTGATTGGTGCTGGTATTGCTGGACTCTCAGCTGCTCAACGATTGGCTGGAAGTGGATTGGTCAAGATTAAAGTAATCGAAGCGACACATAGGTAAAGTTACAAGTATAAATAAATGTTGGAACATTTATTAACTTACAGTTAGCTTTAATTTGATTAGGTTATCTGATCCTATAAGGTTCTTACAGCTCACTGGTTAATGATAAGACAGTGTTGCCTGTCTCTATAATCTGAACCTCTATAAGTTTTAAGAGAATATCGTATGAGTTTGCAAATTGTTTTATTTTATTTTTTATTCTGTTCCTACAGATTAAGTAATTCAGAGTAATTATTATGGCAACTACCATTGTTAGATGTTATTCAGTTTGAATTTTTCAGGGCAGGAGGCCGAATTCACAGCTCCTGGTTTGGCAATGTACCAGTAGAATTGGGAGCACCATTTATTGAAGGTGGAAGCCTGTCCAATTCTGTTTACACTCTTGCCTCCCAAGAATCATTGATATCAAAGCCACCACTGAAAGAAGATCCTTTCGCTTCTCTCTGCGTGACTAGCGATGGTCGTTTAATTCCAGCTTATATATCACAAGCTGCTATAGAATCATTTTTTGGGATTATACAAAGTGCGACTGAACTCTACATAGCTGCTAAAGATTATAAAGATTGTGGTAGATTAAGAACTTTTATATGTAAACAAATGGAACATGAATTGGAGGCATTTCCCCATAGATACAGAGATTTTGCTTCTCGTGTTATGATGTCCGAAGCATTATTATTAAGGAATAAAATTGGATCTGCTTTGATAGATGTTTCAGCAAAAGATTTTGGTAGTTATGCGGAATTGAGCGGAGGTCGTGTTAGAGTAGCTTCTGGTATGATCGGAGTACTTGCTTCGTTATTAAGAGCTATGCCAGAATGTGACACAATCACTTACTGTAAGCCAGTGACTAAGATAATCTGGACAGCTAAGGACGAATATGAAGATGAAAAGAAAACCATTAAGAAACCTAGAGTAAGGGTAGTTTGCTGCGATGGCCGTTCCTATAAAGCCGACTATTGTGTGATAACGCTCCCATTAGGCGTTCTAAAAAAACATATGGACTCCATGTTCTTACCAGTATTGCCAAAATCAAAAGAAAACGCCATAAAACGTCTAGGTTATGGCCACATTAACCATGTATACTTTGAATATAACCATCCGTTTTGGGTCTGGAATGAAGGTAGCCTACGTCCTTGTTGGAGGTTTGACGAGATAAAAGATGATGGATACTGGCTGAAAGGTATCGGCTTAATCGATGAAGTGCCAACCAGCCAGCAGATATTATCAGTGACCGTTTCAGATGCTGCCGCTAAATGTGTAGAAGAATTGTCTGAAATTAAATTAGCCGAAGACTTTACTCGTTTTCTGAGACAACTTTTGAATAATCCTACATTACCATATCCAGCAAATGTTATGAAAACAAAATGGAGCTCATGTCCTTTTAGTCTAGGCGCTAAAACTTACATAAAATATGGCGCAAATGTTGGAGATATTTGTGATCTAGGAAGAACGGTACCAGATGAATGTGACCCAGAAACACCGGTTTTATTCTTTGCTGGCGAAGCAGCGGCTCTCGGCGCGTATGGCACCATGCATGGCGCTCGTATGAGTGGTATCAAAGCAGCTGAACAAATTATTAATTACACTAAAAAATTTCAAGGAAAACCAGTTGAAAAACATGAAGAAAGTGTTTGTACGAAGGCTGAGGCCGCAGTTTAATGGTGTTTTCTCTCTTTTTGTTTGTAATTAAAGTCTGATCACAAGTGCAAAACTTGTTTCCTTCTATTATCATTAAATAATAGACCCAATATTGCAAAAAAGTGAAGGAAAATTCTACGATCAAGCACTCTCAAGTAACAAGCAATGTTGGTTGGAGTAAGGTCCTTTTTTTTATGCTAGGGCGCGAACTGAGCGGCAGGCCTGGGCGCCAAATTTGAGAGCCATATTTAAAGAGTCTATCTTGAAAAGTATTGAAGGAGATTCCTTTAAAGTAAATAAAAATCATGAATTTCGCATTATTGATCCACTGAATTTTAGAAACTCATTTAACCTCTCTTATTACATTAATTTAAAAAATAGGTTCCAAAAAACATTCTATTGAATAAAACTTACGAATTTTGAGGTAGGGGTTGTCATTACCAGGTAACAACCAAACTAATCCTAATATTAAAATGGTAAATTATAGTTGAAGAAAAGTTAATGGAACATTAACCAATCAAACTGCTTTATCCATTTCATCAAGCTTAGAGGTTAGTTGTACCAATTGATGATTGGTTAACGATGAGGGCAACCAATATGTTTACCAGGCAATTACTTTAAATTTTACTCGATAGAATTAAAAAATGATGTAGATTTTAGATTTAGATTTTACACGTCGGGACGGAACCCCTGCCCCACGGCACTGCAGCCACCAAGAGGCTTATTGTGCCTTCCCTTAAGTCTAGTAGGCGAAACCTCCCCTTCTATGAAGGTTGAGAGCTTTCCCTACCAGTTCCTCTGCGCTACAATCTCCACTGGTCTGAAGGTACCAAAGATTTCGTAGCGCAGTCTCTCGATTGCAAAGCAATCGAATAACAGATGAGAGGCCGTTTCTTCCTCTTCCTGGCACAATCTGCACATAGGTTCCGAGCTAATAAGCCCTAACTTGTGCTGGTACTTCCTGAACCTTCCGTGCCCTGTGAATAGGCCTGTAATCAGAGTGATCTGATTCCTGCCCAAACCTAGAGTAACTTTGGCGCTTTGTTTGCACAACAAGGGCATAACCCTCTTGCTGTATTTGACCCCAGGAAGCATCACCCAGTACTTTTCATGCTCTCTTCAGATCCCAGTCTCTGAGAGCCTCACGAACTGCACCCCTAGTGATCCCCAGGACTGGAGGAGTACCAGCTCCATTCCTGGCCAACTGATCAGCTATTTCATTCCCCTTAATCCCCACATGGCCCGGCACCCACTCCAGTCGGACTATATTGTGCCGAGCCAGTTGATCTAGAGCCTTTTTACACTCCCAGACCAGGGAAGAGGTAGTTTTGAAGGAAGAGAGGGCCTTCAGTGCCGCTTGACTGTCCGAAAAAATGCAAATCTCCCTATTTCTAAGATTCAATCGCAGATTTTCCCCAGCGCGTTTTAATGGCAAAAACCTCGGCCTGAAAGACGGTGGCATATCTCCCAAGAGCACTCTCAATGAGCACCTTACACTCCAGCTCTGGTCAAAAATGATGTAAGGTGAGAAGCCATAGCAACTTTGAGATTTTGTACTATTTAATTGTTATGCTTTTGAGTTATAGGCTCGCAACTCCCACGTAAAAGGAGTTTTGAGTCTTTTCTAATAGACAGGGGGCGGCTTTGAAGGTGGTGATATCTCGTTCAGTCGTGCTTTTTGGTGGAATAGCCAGCTTCACATCGATATGTTCTTTTAGTTGTTTGGTACCAGATCATATAGGGATTTTAGGAAACGAAAAGGTGAACAGACTGGTCTAATTAGGAGACTAACTCCTCTAAAATTCAGTATAAACATAGAATTGAAGATAAAGTATGGAAGATACAGTTAAAAAAATAAAATCTTTCGAGATTTTTCACCCAAGATTTTGTAAAGAAATGGTGTTTGAAAACAAGAATACTTCTCGCGTGTTAGTTTCTACTCAGCTTAACAAAGCTTTCCAATCATTGATCCTTAAAATAAATTATTCAGATGTTTATCCCATAATGTGCTCAATCGGACGAACATAATTTAAATTCAGATCTCTACGATTTAATAGGATTTTGTTGCTTCTCCAAATGTCAGAGATTATCCCACTTTGACATAGATCTAAGAATATCTTTCTGTTAAGGCAATCTCTCTTTATATTTGCACTTTATATATTCTTTGTTTTTTTAATGTTGTGTGAACACATAGAATATTTTAACCTTCTAACGTGTTATATTTTTCGCTATTTCTTATATGCAGCATATTTAATAGTTCCAGTGTAACAAATTACATACTAAAACATGTTTTTCCTTTAACTTAAAAGCACAGTTTTTCATTTATAGAACCATCAGTTTTACCTATTTATGACCGGCCTACTTTACACAATATCCTTTTACAATCATTCTTTTGGCAGCCATCCTAAAGTAATAATTTCTAAGTTATTGCAGATGGATATTCCAAATATTTTTCTCACAGTTTTGGAAAAGTTACTTTCATACAGACAGTATCTATTATCAGCTGAAATATTAATATATATTTGTTGTAAATCATGAATTAGAATTATCTGTTCCACTGGTTCTAAATGGCAATTACCTGTATACAAGGCGCCACGGAAGCCGAGCGGTTAGAAGCGAGACCTGCGAAGCTAATATGTATTTGAGCTCCTAAAATAAACAAAAAAAAATTTTTTTGAAATCGGTTACGTTTTTAAAAAGTTATAATAATTTAAAATATAAAAAACAAATTTCAGTTTATTGACAAAATTACGTTATTTTTTTTTAAAGAATCTGTTCAAACTGGGCACAATCAACGGATAGGCAAGCCAAAACTCTGGACTCCCACGCTTTGCTTGTAGCAGCATTTATGATGGCGAAGTCAAGATCTAGGCAGGCTAGAGTTATTCGACGTATCAGATCATCGACTGAAGCCACGTGATTAGGGTTACTGTACACTTTATTTTTTAGATATCCCCATAAAAAAAATAGTCCATTGGGGTTAAGTCCAGAGATCGAGGTGGCCATTGGATGGGACAATGATTCCCTAAGCACTTTTCATGGAAATTTCTGTCCAGGTAACCTCGAACAACTCTCGGGCAACCATTTTGTTGAATATACATATTTAGCCGACGTTGAAGAGGAACAACTTCAAGCAGAACTGGCAAAATGTCTCTTTAAAAAAGTTAGATACCTTACACCAGTTAAGTTCTCTCTGTAGTAGTATGGGCCGATTAGTTTATTTCCTATAACTCCACACCAAACGTTTGTAGAAAAAAAAACACCTGAACGTCGAATAACTCTAGCCTGCCTAGATCTTGACTTCGTCACCATAAGTGCTGCTACAAGCAAAGCTTGGGAGTCTAGAGTTTTGGCTTGCCTATCCGTTGATTGTGCCCAGTTTGAACAGATTCTTTAAAAAAAATAAAGTAATTTTGACAGTAAACTGAAATTTGTTTTTCATATTTTAAATTACCATAACTTTTGAAAAACCTAACCGATTTCAAAAAAATTTTTTTTTTGTTTTTAGGAGCTCAAATACTACAAAAATATGCAACAAAAAATATAACGTTCCATTTGAAAAACAAAAGTTGGATGCTGTATCTCGAGATACAGGGGTTTAAAAAAATTGGTCAATCACTGAAAAAAAACTAGACTAAAAATGATTACGTGTTTTTTATTTTTTCGAAATTTCCCGCCGTTTACAAAAAAAGTAGGTGGAGCATATAACTCTGGTCACCCTGTATTCATAGCACCATAATCATAATTTTAAATCCAAAATTTACTTAGTCCATTTTCTAGCGAAGGAGTAAAAAAGATGTTAAGAAAATATTTCTCAGGGTTAACACCCAATGGGAGGGTCATTAAAACTGTATACAATATTCCATCTTACCTTAAATCTGCATCCAAAATCCATTAGTTCGCCATTTACCATTCCAAATCCTACCCAGGTAATCCCTGTCGCTAGCTGAAGCGTGAAACACGATAAACCATTTTTAATCGCATTAAATTTTGTATCAACTTCAAGAAGTCCAGATATTTAGCAAAGCAAAATTTTTTTATCCCAGGGCAAGCAATCGATATATTTATATTGTTAATTTAAGATGCGTCCAGCATCTGTGGTTATGGGTATCTGGAGCTTATTTTCAGTGCACTATATTTGCCATTTCAGATGGTGCCAATTGCTGAATTTGTAACCGGGATCTCTGCGTGGAAATCAAGACCGCTAACCATTTATTAGCTTAATTCCTTCCCTATGCAATCAAATAGTTGATTTCTGCTACCAACGTTTTGATTGTTCTTCTTGTTCCTCCGAATCCATTGCCCTCGTACCGGATAAAGAGATGTCGCTCCTGTAGAGGCTTCCACCAACTGTCTATATCCTAAATCATCCCTTGTCTACTTCCCTAATCTCAGAAACTCTGCTGAACCTTCTGGGCCTCCACAAATTCTTCTTGGCTTTCCTCTTTTCTTAATATCTTATATCTTTTTCACCAGTTTTTCCTGCTCCACACTTAGTAGGTTGCCAAACTAGCTGATTGTCATCTCTTCTGTGGATTTACTTGTAAGATCCTTCTTATATTTCTAGCCTTAATCCTTCTCTATTTTCCTCAGGTATCGCAACTCTGTAACCTGAATCAAACTTAGGGTAAAGTAGGGTGAGATGGCCACCATTTTATTTGGAGAGTGCCTGCAAATTTTTGGTAAGAGCTAGGCTTACTTTATTATTATTTTTGGAAACCTCATACGCTCTCAAACATAAGATAGGGAAAAAATTTCAGAAAAAATGCTGAGGGAAACATTTTTTTATTCTTACAAAAAAAAAAAAAAAAAAAAAAATAGCAATTGGCCATCTATCCCCACTGGGTTGGGTGAGTTGGCCAATGCAACTTGGGAGAGATGACCACATATTGTAAATGGAATTGCACTAGTAAAACGTAAAAATATCAGAAAACCATAAATGGTTACTTAATATTTACTTATTTTTCTTCTTTTTAAATGCGCTTTTACTACATTTTTGCAAGTGTATGCAAAAGAAGAGCAATTTTCGTGAAACCACTTCCGGCATATTATGCATTCCAACCAATCTTTTTTTTCTGGTCTTGTAGCTTTCCCCATATCCTGTACATTCAGTTTCATCGATTTCTGAAATGGAGGTCACTTTCATCTTCAAATTCGATTCCTGTTTCGTTCTCTTCAGCGGAACTTGGGAATGGTGAGCGTTTTCTTTTTCGGACAATCCTTTTCTTTCAGAATTGTCTCTTTGGGGATGGTATTTCCTGTTAGTTTGGATTTCTTTGCAACTCTGTTTTTTCACAACAGCAATGTGCTCGAGAGAAGTTAATAAAGTGGCAACAGACTTGGCTCGTTTTCTCGCAAAGACGACAGTTTGGGTGTGGGGTTAATACGATCTCAAATTTTCTTCAGTATAATTTCCGCGGTTAGTGTTCTGTCTTTTATACTGAGTTGGCATTTTTCTGCAGTGAATTGGAAACTGAGCCAAACTATAACAGAAAAAAAGTAAAAATAATTGGCCATCTATCCCTACTGTTTGATGGCCATCTGTCCCGAATGCTAGAGAGAGACGGCCAACAAGATAAACATAACTCAACGCGTACTTTTTGACAGTTTTAGAAGTTAGGATTCATTAATGTGTAGTATACTTTCCTAATATGTAAAAAACAACACTAAAATTTCGACAAATACATTCGCTGCAGCACGCAATATGCAACTGTCATAAAAATTTTTGTTGAGACGATAATGTTTTTATTCTCTGAGTTAATTAATAACGCATTGACGCAGACCAAAATGAACTCACTGTAGTCAGACATGAAGGTTCATCACTGGAGAGGTCACGCAGCGCCGTCGGTCGACATTTGCGATTAAATTTCGGCTGTTGGCCATCTCTCCCGATTGGCCATCTCACCCGACTTTACCCTATGTGTTTAAAACAAAATTAATTGGGTTTTATTTATTTTATAAGAAAAACTTCGACGAATTATCATTTTACATTTTATTCACGTCATTTCAAAACTGAATATAGAACTGAATTAAACAACTCCCAATATTTTCTCTTAGAGAATTCAAATAAACAAACAATGGAGATTAAACAAAAGGATTATTAAAACAATAAACCAGTATTTTATTATTTAATTAATATTCACGGCTGTAAATTGAAAAAAGGTATGTAGCTAACAACAGTTTTAGTATTACATAACTGTTTTGTTTAAAAGATAATATTTCAACATTTTATCGATTGTATGCAAATTAAAGTTCCTATTTAAATGCAATAATGTTTCTCACAGTATAGTTTGAAACAAAATTGAAAAGCACACATTGCTATATATAGCATAATATCAGCAATAAAATATTTTTGAAACAATTTACTGCCAGTTTCATCAAATTTACTTGATGCAACCATTTGTTGTAGCTGTAAATATGGCTAATAAAGTGAAAAAAAGAATTTACATATTAAAAGTTTATTCAGTAGAAAACCTGCATCGTATCTTGGAAAAACTTTATTGAACAAAATTCCATCTTTTACCCACTAGAAATAAATAGGCTATAGGAGAAAGTAAACCGTAGGTAAGGTTTCTTTGCCTTACAGTTAGCCTGTAAGAGGGTCGTTTGAAAAGTCCGTGCAAAAATAAAAACTACTTAATTTTTTGGGGTAAAGCTTTTTTATTTTTCAACATAGTCTTCTTTTAGGCTTATACACTTCGTCCAACGCTGCTCTAGTTTGTTGATCCCTTCCGAATAATAGGATTTGTCCAAGTCTGAAAAATAGCCATTCGTTTCTGCAATCACCTCCTCGTTTGAATAAAATCTTTTTCCCGCCAGCCATTTCTTCATATTGGGGAACAAATAGTAGTCCGAGGGAGCCAAGTCTGGAGGGGGGATGTGAAACGAGTTGGAACCCTATTTCCATTAATTTTGCGACCACAACTGCTGAGGTGAGAGCTGGTGCGTTGTCGTGATGGAAAAGGACTTTTTTTGTGGGCCAATCGTGGGCGTTTTTCTTGCAGCTCGGTTTTCAAACGGTCCAATAACGATGAATAATATACACCTGTGGTAGTTTTACCCTTTTACAGATAGTCGATGAGGATTATTCCTTGCGAATCCCAAAAGACAGTCGCCATAATCTTTCCGGCCGAAGGAAACGGTCTTCGCCTTTTTTGGCGCAGATTCCCCCCTGGTAACCCATTGTTTAGATTGTTCTTTGGTCTCAGGAGTGTAGTGATGTATCCATGTTTCATCCACAGTGACGAAACGACGCTTAAAGTCCAGCGGATTCTTCTGGAACAGCTGCAAACCGTCCTTACAACACTTCACACGATTTCGTTTTTGGTCAAGCGTGAGCAATCGCGGCACCCATCTTGCGGATAGCTTCGTCATGTCCAAATGTTGATGCAAAATATTATGTACCCGTTCATTCGAGATGCCCACAGCACTAGCAATCTTACGCACCTTCACTCTTCTGTCATCCATCACCATATCATGGATTTTATCAATGATTTCTGGAGTAGTAACCTCAACAGGGCGTCCAGAACGTTCAGCGTCACTTGTGCCCATATGGCCACTTCGAAAATTTTGAAACCACTTATAAACTGTTCTAATCGAAGGTGCAGAGTCACCATAATGTTTATCAAGCTTCTCTTTAGTCTCCTGAGGCGTTTTTCCTTTCATAAAGTAGTGTTTAATCAACACACGAAATTCTTTTTCGTCCATTTTTTGAAAATCACTCGACTCCCTCGATTCAAACGAATGCCAAACACAAAGAAATAGACCGATCTGGCTGAAACTTGGTGTGTGTTCTTCCAAGAGATGCTACTAACTAAACATAACCTCGATACGCGCCAGTGGTGCTATCTCTCTGACTTTGCACGGACTTTTCAAACGACCCTCGTAAATATAATTTATGAACACGTTATGTTAACTTTTATTTAAATGCTCGCCAAAATCTATTGCTACAGTTTTTCTATTTTCAAAGTAAATTTATTCCATTGTAAGGGGAATTTCCCAAAGGTGGGTAAGAGAAACAATAAAGTATTTAAGGAAAATAAGTGGTAACTTGAAACAATTTTTGGAAATTGAAATTTAATATTCCTTGCATCATTTTTGCTTGCAGCATCTTTTTAATAATAGTTTTTTCTTACAGGATTGCAGTTTTCTGTTTTTCTTCTTATTTTTAATGAACTTTTCAGTAATGGGCTTCAAATAAAATCCTAATTTAATCAGAGGGAAATAGAATACATTAAATTTTTACATCAGATATTTTTTTTTTTTTGGCGCATCAACAGCTGAGGTTATTAGCGCCCGGAGCTTTTTCCCGTGCACTGCCGGCCTCCGGACAGTGTTCTCTCGTTACAGACAACACTGTCCATCACCGGACAGTGAGCTGTAAGAAGCTCCTAGGAAGAGAAAATCTAAGGGTCAGCTGCTGGATTCGAACCCGGTACCTCCGCGTGGGAGCCCAGTATGCTAACCTCATAGCTAATCCCTTCCCTCATCAGATATTTGTTAAAGAAATAGTGTTACCATTTTGCAAATCTTTTCCTTTCTACTATTAATCTCTCTATTTTTACTTTAAAAGGGTGTAATATTTCAACTTTGCAATTGCCTATTATGCATAGATAGGGTTGCCAACTCTATAAAAAAAAGGATACCCTAAAAAAAAATCAGGTACATTCAGGGCCGTCGACAGGATTTTGGGGCCCGGGAATATACAGGGTGTTCCAGCATTAAGACTACCGTTACTTCGGGAGGCGATTCTAGGCATCATTTGCAACAAAAAAATTCTATATAAACTATGGCTCGATTCGGCTCAGTTTTATAGATATTTTTAATTTTATGTTTTTTTTGCAAGGTATTACAGTAAAAGCTCTTTATTCGCGGGGTATATGTTCCATAAATATGCCGCGAATACAGAAACCGTGAATACGGAATGGTAATTTATATGGGATTATAGGGGATACGTTCCTAGCTGACAAAATAAAAAAAAAACAAATATATAAAAAAATCAATTTAATTGAAGTTTTTGAACATTTTGATTAATTATCTTAAGGCTTAGGCAATGGTTTGAAGAATTTTGTAATTTTCTCTTGCTTGGCAGTTTTTAAAAGCTTTTGTTTCCAGTCAAAGTTTGAACTTGTCACTACAACTACCATCAGGTTCTTTAAAATGAGCGTAAAGATACTTTGCCTTCTCCCGAACCATTGGACCACTCAGGGGCACCCTTTTTTGATTGCGGTCTTCGATCCATAATGACAACGCCACTTCCATTTTTTCTATTGCTGGATCACGAACAATTGCTTTCATTCTGTGCGTTTACATTCTTAAGAATCGGTGATTTTGAAATCACCGATCGCGGCGAAGGCGGCTTATGTCAAAGTCCTCGGCGATATCATTTAACAACATACTTTAGGCAAAGTTGTAATAAGATCTATTTTACTTTTTTTATTAGTCCATTTGACGGCATTTACAAAGGATATTGGGTTGGATACCTATTGGAATCCTTTTATTATCATAGTGTACTTCCGCGAATATAGGAATTGGGTCGCATTTTTTTAATCCGCGAATAGTGAAAACGCGAATGAAGGGAGCGCGAATAAGGAGCTTTTACTGTACTACTTTTTAGCAAACATTTGTCTATATTTCTCAAACTATTAAAGCTACAGCAATTTCAATAAGCTCATTAGAAAGACGGCTAAATATCCTTTTAAATAAGCTAATTTATGTTTCGAAATAATAATATCAAGTATTTCATTTTGCGGCCCAAACATTAGAAATAGCTAGTTTCTAATTTTTTCCAAAAAACTTTGACTTCATTTTTCTGAAACATATTATACAAGTTAAAACGTGCACTACTCATGAAAAAACATCTACATACAATCCCCTTTCGAAAGGTATGCGATGAATAGGAGTTATTTTAAAAATTGATGCAGAATTGATGCAATTGATTAATTGCTTAAAAGTAGGCCTTAAAACAGCGTCGGCATTATGAAAGGAATGCACCTACCACAAGAATATAATCATCAAATCCAGTACCATTTTTTGCATTTTGTTCTTCGTTACATCAATAACCTGTTGACCTATTTATTCAGTTCAGTTAGAACAGAAAAACAACACGCCAAATGAAGAAGTCTCGGAAGTCAGAACTTAAATCAAAAATACGTGCAATAAAATAAATTAGATTTGTGTGAATAATATCTGAAAAAAGGACAAAAGGCGTCCTTTCCTAATTTAAGAAAGGACAAGGACAACTAGGTGTTAAAAAAGGGACTGTCCTTTCCAAAAAAGGGCAGTTGGCAACCCTATGCATAGGTGAAATTTGTATCTTAAAATATTGAAATTGGTGTTGTTTTTTTGTCATGTACCACTTAGTAATTACTTTGGTAAAGAATATAAGTAGCAAGTAGTTATTTTTTCCTCTTTTCCACTGAATTTATTATAAATAAATACTCTCACCAGGTGTTACCAATATAATTTTCAGTGCTCTTTGGTTGGCCCTCCTGATTGCCCTAAACAGCTTCTGCAACTTCCAAATATCATTAATAAGTCTCGTCTGAAGTTTTCAAGAACCTCTCGGTAAAAGTGTTGATTGACCGTTTGACCTTGAGGTAGAAACTCCGTGTGGTTCTTGAAAAACTTCGAAAAAGGGTCATTCGTGTGAGACCAAACATCAAGAACAAGTGGGTGTTGCATCACGATAATGCTCCTTGTCACACAGCAATTTCAATAAACGAGTTTTTGGCCAGTAAAAACATTCCTGTGGCTCCTCAGCCTCCTTATTCGCCTGACTTGAGTCCTTGTGACTTTTTTTCTCTTTCCGAAGTTGAAAAATCACCTCAGGGGAACTCATTTTGGGACACCAAATCACACTGTAACCGACCACCTGAAGGCTGTACTTGTTTTTTAAAATGATTAAGTTACTTTTTAAATAAAGTATTATTTTTTTTTTTTTTTTTTTGGCGCATCAACAGCTGAGGTCATTAGCGCCCGGAGCTTTTTCCAGTGCACTGCCGGCCTCCGGACAGTGTTCTCTCGTTACAGACAACACTGTCCATCACCGGACAGTGAGCTGTAAGAAGCTCCTAGGAAGAGAAAATCTAAGGGTCAGCTGCTGGATTCGAACCCGGGACCTCCGCGTGGGAGTCCAGTATGCTAACCTCATAGCTAATCCCTTCCCAATAAAGTATTATTATTATTATTATTATAAATATATCGTTATCATTGAATTGAACATGAACTATGCCAACCTTGTGGCACATAAAAGCGTTTCATTTCGATTGAAGTAAAGTATCGATTTGTAAAACGTATTGTTGACAATATTTAAAGTTAATTGGCCCAAAATTAAGCTGGCTTTAATGCAAAAATCTTATTTTTGAATAGAAATTTAGTAAATTAACCACCTACCAAATAAGCTTCTGCAATAATTTTTAACTGGGTTAAGTATTACATGTATTATCGATTATCAGTTGTCAGGTAAGGTTATATTGACAGTAAATAACTAGTAACCTAATCTTCGCCTAGGTGTTAGGACGTAATTATAAGTACTTTTCATTGTAATTTCTGTAAAAGTTATCGTGTCTGTGCATCACTAATTCCTTAAAGTTTTGATTCACTTAAAATGCAACATCATTCTACAAAGCATCCAGCTTAATAAGATGTAGAGTGCTTTTTAGCCAATGTGACTAGTTAAAGGTACAGGATTCACTGTCAGAGAGCAAATGCTTAGAAGGTAATGCTTTTTCAATCAATAACATTCCCTCTACCAACTCAGGAGCTGACTTGAAGATAGTTTTTTAATAGAATTCTCCACTACTTCTAATTCTCTTTACGTCCTGACCTCTTTCTATTTTCTACATTCTTTCTTTTACTTCTTATATTAGTCTCCTCCCAAAAGGGAAGAAATGCTAACTTTCTTATTTCTCTTCCGCTATAAATGTAAGCTAATAAAATTATAGCTTGTAGTGAAATGGCTCTCTTGAGTGTACAGCAGACATTGCAATTCACCAAGAATCCTCTTGAAAAAGCAACAACTATCTTACGGGAATTGTTCTTTTAAAAAAAAAAAAAAAAAAAAAAAGGAGCTATCAGTGATTTTTCTTTTTGTTTTAATCGAGGTGTAATGGATAAACTCCAGAATTTATCTCTTAAGAAATTCTCGGAGATTGGATTAAGGGGTAACCTTCCCAAGGGCCAGAACTCTTTCCAGATTCTTTCAGAGTGGACATACTATATACAGGGTGATCCATTTAAAACGCACCAATCGCAAATAACTTTTTAGGAAAGCGGTATTACGAAAAAACCCTCGAAGTAAACTATATGTTTTTTTAAGTTTAGTTTTCAAATTTTCCACCCCCGATGCTGTATCTTCATTTTTGGCAGAGTTACGGCCAAAATCCCGATTGGGGTTCCATAAGGACCACTGGTTTTGACAATGATTATGAAAACTACATAAAACACTGTAAAAAATGACGTTAATACCGTTTCGATATCCGTAATATTAGTTGAGATATTTAAGATCAAAGTTACAATTTTATCTTATTCGTGATCGGTTTTCAATATTAATTTTCCACCAGAAATACACGTTTTGGGAGGTCCTCTGACTGCAATAAATGTTATTTGAGACTCAAGGAACAAAAATAATAAGAATTTAAGATTTAAAAAAATGTAGTGTAATGTAGTGGTTGTGGGTGAGTCAGAATAAATTTGTTTTATCATCAAATAAAAGCAATCATCACATCATTTTAATGTACCCCGTATGCAAGACTTCTTGACCTATGATTACGGTAAGAATATCTTGCCAGGGTGTTGGTCTAGAGGTCAAGAGCGCGGCTTTGTAAGTGGGAGACCCCCAGTTCGAATCTCGCGTATGCAGTAATTCTTATTACTTAAAGAATCATAATACTTTTTTTAATAAAGTGTAGTTATATGCAGGATTCGAACTGGGGACCTTCCACTTACAAAGCCACGCTCTTGATCACTAGACCAACATCCGCCCCTCCCTGGCACCGTAATCATAGGACATGAAGTCTTGCATACGGGATACATTATCATGATGTTATGGCTGCTTTCATTTGATGATAAAACAAATTTATTCTGACTCACCCATAACCATTACATTACACTACATTTTTTTAAATCTTAAATTCTTATTATTTTTCTTCTTTGAGTCTCAAATAATATTTTTTGCAGTCAGAGCACCTCCCAAAACGTGTATTTCTGGTGGAAAATTAATATCGAAAACCGTTCACGAATAAGATAAAATTGTAACTTTGATCTTAAATATCTCAACCAATATTAAGGATATCGAAACGGGGTTAACGTCATTTATCACAGTTATTTATGTAGTTTTCATAATCATTGTCAAAACATGTGGTCCTTATGAAACCACAATCGGGTTTTTGACCTAACTCCGCCAAAAATGAAGATACAGCATCGGGGGTGGAAAATTTGAAAACTAGACCAAAAAAAACATATAGTTTACTTCGTGGGTTTTTTCGAAATTCTGCTTTCCTAAAAAGTTATTAGCGATTGGTGCGTTTTAAATAAATCACCCTGTATATACGAGGATAGGACAAATCTTGAGCTTCCAAGGCTCCAGGAGCATAATCACAATTAAAACGGCTTAGAAATGGCCATGAAATACCTCAGAAAGTCCTACGCAAATGTCAGGTAATAGAGGAGGATAACCTAAACATTTGAAGATGCGTTCCACTAAGCGTTAACAACGATCACGCTTATGATCCTCGCGGTTTTGCCCGTTCCACTTGCTTGCGAGCGTTACAATCGAAAATTCAACTGGAATGGACTACGGGGCGTTTTAACCGTTCATGTTAACATTACAAATGGCTACCTCGAAAATAAGTCAGAAGCTTGAAGAGGTTGTTTTTTAATTTTAACCCCGTTTATAAGCAGTTATAATAAACTTTATTAATTATTGGAAAAGTTGACTTATATTAAATATATATGTATATAATTCAATTTTTATATTACATTTTCGAAGAGTATTTACGTTTAAATAAAATTAAAATGCCTTTTATGGCAACAATTGGCTAATGCTATTAATGCAAAATAATAATGCTTTAGAAAGTTCTTCATCTTGTTCCGATGAAGAGTGGAATGCAATTCTTACAAAATCGCAATAGTGAAAAGCGAAAACTTAGGCCACATATTTTTTTTTTTTTAAATGTTTTAAGGCGCGTCAACATCTAAGGTTATTGGCGCCCGGAGCTTATTTCAGTGCACTGCCGGCCGCCGGACAGTGTTCTCTCGATATAGACAACACTGTCCATCACCGGACAGTGAGTTGTAAGAAGCTCCTAGGAAGAGAAAATCTAAGGGTCAGCTGCTGGATTCGAACCCGGGACCTCCGCGTGGGAGTCCAGTATGCTAACCGCATAGCTAATCCCTTCCACGTATTATTAACTATCAAAGTGTAATTGATCGTTATTCAGTGATTTAGTATGTAAAGGGATAAGTAATTTTTCATTTTATTAACTTTTTTTAGACTTTCGAGAAACACATTCAATTATTTACATGAGATAATACTTTCATTTACATGATATAATTTTTTCGGTCGCCATCTTTTCTTCTTAAAAATTACGCCAAATTTCTGAACGCCCACATCGACCCAGCTCTTAAGATGCGCTTCGCAAGAGTGAAAATAATAAAACGTCATTAGTGACATTTTCGCCACGACCACAACGACCGCGGTCGTCAAGTGGAACGGCTGGCTGAAGGTAAATTTTGATCGTTTTTGAGCGCTTAGTGGAACGCACCCTTTTATGTCCTGACATTGAACAGTAAGCTAATAGAAGATCTCATTTCTATTGCATACTTACTCATTCCAGCCTGTCAACAAACCAGGTTATGTACAGCTCTTACTGAAACCTCCCTTGGCGAACCAATGACACATTACAGTAACCTGCACACCCGAACATGGTCCCTCTTTTTTCTAGCTAACACCATTTCACCATTGAAACACTTATATGTTGTCCCTTCATTAGACCCTAAAGCAGTTGGGGGGGAAAAAAAGAGGAGATTTTGATAAGTGGATACGACAAGCCGCTACCCATCCACCGTACTTTCTAACCCATCTTTCTTTCTCTTAGTATACCCATCACAAAAACCCAGGATAAAAACAGGAGGCTTATTTTAACGCCCTCGAACTCTCCCCTCTTTTTTCCTCCATTTTCTGACGTCACTACTAACACTGAAAAAGTGCCATCAGAAAGTCATCAAAAGTTAGGGAAAAAAAAACTATAGGCAGGTACTTTACTAAACTTTAAACGAGAGAAAAGTTTTTTATTTTACAGCATGGTTTCAGATAGGGTAGAATTTGGTTGGTGCCTTGAATTAGGAAAATATAATAATAATAAAATAAAAATTAAGTTTCTCTTATCACTGGAAAGGAATATGGCCTTACCAGTAAGAATTGCAGAAAATATCTCCATTTTTTTAGCGATATGTCCCTCCTCAGATACAGAGAGCAGTTGATAACCTGGCTTACAAGCCAGAGGAGGCACCTTTGAAGGCACAGTACATGTTTCACAAGTTGAGTAAAGGGCATTATTTGATAAATCAAGGAATAAGTTTGATCCTTTACATGAAAGATGCTGATCACATAAATATTTGGCAGGAGGTTTCCAATTTTTTTTTGGTAATTAAACGCAACTCTCCCAAAATTACCAAATAATTATCAAACCTTCTTGTTTGTAACAGATGTAAAATTATTTTATAGCCATTTTGTGTATGCTTGAGAACATCTAAAGCTCTTAACATTTGATTTTTCTTAGAAAAATCACTCGGAAAACGATTTATTTCCCGATATTAAGAAAAAATACTAGCTTTACTGCCTTGGTAATATTTTCAGTAGAAAGGGGATGAAAAAATACATAAAAATGACCTATCGCGTGCTCTTCTTTCTCTTTGATAACAAGTTAAAAAATTGAAATATGATTAATAAATACCAGATTTTGAAATGGCCTAGCACCTTTAATTTTAAAGATATCGAATTGCGGTTTCCGGTTTCTTTCATAACTTTTTGTACTCTTTATAACTGTTTATATGAAAATGGGGGTCAACTGCGAACCCTCACTTTTGGTCGCGTGTCAGCCGCGTATGCGGGCAGGAATCTAAAATCAAGTCACATATGCTGAAACTAGAGGTAACGAGCAACCTCCTGGATAACCTGGCTAACAAGCCAGAGGAGGCACCTTTGAAGGCACAGTACATGTTTCACAAGTTGAGTAAAGGGCATTATTTGATAAATTAAGGAATAAGTTTGATCCTTTGAATGAAAGATGCTGAACACATAAATATGTGATCTCCACCATTTTTTGCTCAGATCAACCTTTTAAGCATGAAATGCAATTGAGCCGCCTTAAAATGAACACCCTGCATAAGGCTCTTATTAGATAAGTTATACACCTTGTTGAAGCTTCAAAAAAGTTAATAATAATAATAATATAAATAAATGGCAAGAAGAATGGGAGTCCTGTAGCAAGGGCAGCATGGACAAGAGTGTTGATTCCCAGGATTGAAGGATGGTATGATAGTAAACATGGTTTAGTAAATTTCTACTTGACTCAGTTTCTAACAGGTCACGGCTGCTTCAGAAAGTGACTGTACACCATGGGAAAAGTAGAGAGCCCTTGCTGTGTTTATTGTAAGGAACTTCAGGACGATGCAAGGCACACAAGAGGTGTAAGAAAAGAGACGAAGAAAGAATGCAACTGGAGTTGGAGATAGTAGGAGCATTACCCCCAGAGAATATCGTGGGCAAAATGTTAGCCGAGTAGTCCGTCAGGACACAAGACCGTCAGCGATATTTTGAAAAAGAAGAAAGCTGAGGAGGAACACTTCAGCTGAAATGAGGGAAAAATGACGGAGGGTATAGTGTTCCCAGTCCAGCCTGAAGTAATGTGATGGTCCCGGGCTGGTTCCATCAAGGAAAACGAGGAAGTGAGGTTCTTTAGTGGGTAGGAAACCCACATAACCTTTCGCATCCGGTACCTTTATGAAGGTTTTCCTCACTTAAAAAAAAATATTTTTAATATTATTATAAGGCGCCACGGTAGCCGAGCGGTTAAGAGGCGATACCTGCGAAGCTAATATGCATTGTGGTACTGGGTTCGATTCCCGGTCTTGGCCTTGGATTTTATTTAATGGTTAAATGAGAAATAGTAAAGTACGTTTGCTAGTCGCCTCCGTCCACGACACCTAGTAAATGGTAGTTGGGTATTTAAGGTTCTGTCCTGAAATTACAATGTCTTGCAACTTATTTTTCTAGCATCCTAATAATGTTTGCTAGTTTAAGACCTAAGTTATAGATTTTCGTTTACAATTCTTTTCATGAAAATAAATTTTAAGTCTAGATTGTGGAATGCACCGTGATCCTGCAATGAAATTACAACTTTACTTGGTAAATAATATAAATTAGGAAATTTTACAGTTTAAATAGGATAGTAGACTGAGTAAGTAGAGTGGCTGTTTACGCTAGGATGTTTCATTCCAATTATTTAAGGTAATTTTTAAAGCCATCACATTAATTACACAGTTATTGATGAAAGTAAATTCTTACGAGGGTCGTTTGAAAAGTCCGTGCAAAAATAAAAACTACTTAATTTTTTGGGGTAAACCTTTTTTATTTTTCAACATAGTCTCCTTTTAGACTTATACACTTCGTCCAACGCTGCTCTAGTTTGTTGAACCCTTCCGAATAATAGGATTTGTCCAAGTCTGAAAAATAGCCATTCGTTTCTGCAATCACCTCCTCGTTTGAATAAAATCTTTTTCCCGCCAGCCATTTCTTCATATTGGGGAACAAATAGTAGTCCGAGGGAGTCAAGTCTGGAGAATAGGGGGGATGTGAAACGAGTTGGAACCCTATTTCCATTAATTTTGCGACCACAACTGCTGAGGTGTGAGCTGGTGCGTTGTCGTGAAAGAAAAAGACTTTTTTGTGGGCCAATCGTGGGCGTTTTTCTTGCAGCTCGGTTTTCAAACGGTCCAATAACGATGAATAATATGCACCTGTAATAGTTTTACCCTTTTCCAGATAGTCGATGAGAATTATTCCTTGCGAATCCCAAAAGACAGTCTTTCCGGCCGAAGGAACGGTCTTCGCCTTTTTTGGCGCAGATTCCCCCTTGGTAACCCATTGTTTAGATTGTTCTTTGGTCTCAGGAGTGTAGTGATGTATCCATGTTTCATGCACAGTGACGAAACGACGCTTAAAGTCCTGCGGATTCTTCTGGAACAGCTGCAAACCGTCCTTGCAACACTTCACACGATATCGTTTTTGGTCAAGCGTGAGCAATCGCGGCACCCATCTTGCGGATCGCTTTGTCATGTCCAAATGTTGATGCAAAATATTATGTACCCGTTCATTCGAGATGCCCACAGCACTAGCAATCTCACGCACCTTCACTCTTCTGTCATCCATCACCCTATCATGGATTTTATCAATGGTTTCTGGAGTAGTAACCTCAACAGGGCGTCCAGAACGTTCAGCGTCACTTGTGCCCATATGGCCACTCCGAAAATTTTGAAACCACTTATAAACTGTTCTGATCGAAGGTGCAGAGTCACCATAATGTTTATCAAGCTTCTCTTTAGTCTCCTGAGGCGTTTTGCCTTTCATAAAGTAGTGTTTAATCAACACACGAAATTCTTTTTCGTCCATTTTTTGAAAATCACTCGACTTCCTCGATTCAAACGAATGCCAAACACAAAGAAATAGACCGATTTGGCTGAAACTTGGTGTGTGTTCTTCCAAGAGATGCTACTAACTAAACATAACCTCGATACGCGCCAGTAGTGCTATCTCTCTGACTTTGCACGGACTTTTCAAACGACCCTCGTATATTAACATCTGAATCTTTTTCTACGTTAATATTTGAACAGTTTTTTGTAAGAATCATAAGTAATTTAATGAAACATAAGTAAAGAATGTAAATTTATGTAAAGTAACTTTAACCTTCTTTAAAATTAACACCAACGCAACAGTTAGTAAAGGGTTAATGAACTTAGGCAAAGAAAGTTGGTACCCCTAGCACATATATGCCCCTCAAACAGCTCATGAATTTTATAACTGTTGTTGCATTACTGTTTCAAATTATCCCCGAGATGCTCATTTAACGTTGAGATTCTTGATGTTAAGTGTTGAATAAAAACACTTTACAAACTATATATAAGTGCAAATTGGAGTTGGCGAACTATATTATCTTGTTCAAACACAGCCTACTTAATAAAACATAAAGGCTGGAATGCACATTAAAAAAAAATATGAAGTACAATAAGGTAAGACGAAGTTGTCTTGATTACTTACAGACTTACAGATAAAGTTAAGTTGTGATAGTTCGTAAGCAAGTAGGTATCGAAAAGTAGCAGTTTAGCCAACCGCCATATATATCGTGTAAAAGGGAAGCCAGAACTTTGCTTTGGCTCTCTTTTACTCACAGACAACGCAGTTCTTTCTAACCTCACATTCTGCCGTCATCAAACCGTTTATTAACTATTTGTATAAGTTAAGCATCACGCAGTTTATTTACTAGCGTAAATCTCTTATATAAATTAAGTTAATGCTAATCATTTAGGACAGTTGATAGCGTCAAATGTTAACAGCAGAATTACCTTCCTTCTTTTTTGAGTCTCTACTGTCTAGAGCAGCGTTTCCCCAACCTTTTTTGGCTCGCGTACCACTTGGGTAGTACATCATGCTAAATTTTACCACTTCGCAAAAATGGAAATTTGTTATTCCGAGTGTGTTATTTTACTATTAACTATTATCTTTATTTGTATAGAGATACAATGTATCTGTTACAATGGAGTTCAAGTTCATGTCCACTTTATAAACTTCGTAAAGTGTAAGATTTTAGTTTTAAAACTTTTTTTAAATAATTAAAAATTGCGTACATATTTTTCTCTTCAAGATTATTAATTAATTTACAAAGTTCTTCTTTAGGATTATTATAATGGCGCCTAAATCTTCTAAATTAATTTCTTTTAAGTATTCAACTACCAAAAGTACAAAATTAAATTTAATGTTGCTTGGATAGAGCTTACTCATTACAATCCAGTCTCTTTAAGCAGATCTTTACATAGTTATCATTTAAGTTCAGTCACATGATAATTCTATTAAATTTTCTTTATCTTTTATTGGTAATGATGTAGCTTTTCTTAAATTTTCTCAATAGAAGGGGGTTTGAAATCCCAATTATCATTTGTGTTTTCGGGTTTTGGGAAAATACTCCATGAAAGACAATTTTAATTCTGTTAAATGTGCTATTATATTTTCTCGTATATCTTGAGACAGACTAACCTTATTACTCGGTACATGTTAACAACTTTACTGTATAATATTATTAATTAAAATAATTTTTATGAATTATAGGAAGAAACGTTTCTTTGATATTTTTATGCTGTAAAATTTTATATCCACCATTATTGATTATTTTTCGAGTACCACAGGTTGGGAAACGCTGGTCTAGAGATCGGCAGTGCGTCGATAAGGTTCTGAACACCGGTTCTTGAATGTTGACGCCCCTTTAACTATACGTAAAGATCAATAACTGTTATATTATTGTAGTTTATTTTATCTTTTATTATTATTAAATTATAAAGTCAAGATAAATAAGTTTAATTTTCATAAAACACTTTCATAAAGAAATTAAACTCGAATGAATGTATTAGCGAACAAATTAATTAGACACTTAACACCCTGCTCACAAACAGGCACTTCCACTTTTTGTGGGCCTAAACCGTATTAAATGAATGACCAAGTTGAATTTGAATGAAACTTTCAGACAGTGATTAATGATATGCACCGTACTTGAATTAATGTAAACCTTTTTTCTTCTAGCTTTTTCGCTCTTTTAGACGATGGTAAAAAACAATAAAACATGAGTGTAGATGTAAAGTGGTACACACTGCTTTTCTGTATTACTTAAAAGATTAAATTTTCTTTTATTCGTAATCAAATTACGTAAGTTTCCTTATAAAGATGAACATGTTATCGCTCGTTTTCCAATTTTTTATCAGGGAATAATGAATATAATTGATCATGCCAATTTAGATGAATATTTTCAGTTTTAAATTCTGACTGTTTCTGCCTCGGCAGACTAAGGGTACGTTTACAACGGAGCTGTGAGTATAGATGATAGCAGAGATGATAACTGATAGAGTAAAATATAATCGCTGATTAGTGTGCACAACGGAGCTGTGATACATCCAACATGTCCGAGTAGTGAAGAAGAGTTTTTATGTTTAGCAGCAACGAAAAAGTATATTTTAAAGAAAAAACGCTTTAGAAAATATCATGTACATCCCATAAATAAAAAACGAAGTACTTTGGGTGAATTTCACCATTTATATAAGGAACTTAGAAATTATCCGGATCGTTTTTTTGAATATGTGAGGTTGGGTCCACCCACATTCGACTATATTTTAGAAAAAATAAGGTCAAAATTAAGAAAACTTTGGAAAAATTGTCATGGAAATCCTATAGCCATAGAAGAAAAACTAGTGATTACTCTTAGGTTAGTAATGATTTTATTGAAAAAAAAAACAACAAATAAATACGCATGAAAATAAATGTCAGCACGATTTAAAAAACAAAATATTGTTTAAAAGTAAATAATAAAATAATAACCAAAAATAATGAGTAAAGACAGCACTAAATAATTTTTCTACGTCCATTTTGAAGCTCCGATACTGCAGTTCAGCTAGCAGAAAAATGAAAAATTCAATTCTATCATCTATGCTCGTTTATACCAGCGAGTATGAGTCACTAGTCGAAGCTTCGTTGTGCACGCTCACATAAGAATGTACTAGGTTATTCTATAAGCGCTGATGCATCACTGCTATCATCTCCGCTATCATCTATGCTCACAGCTCCGTTGTGAACGTACCCTAAGGCTGGAAACATTGAGGAGCGGCGAGCAAAACGGCGATGATAGCGAAGAGCGAAGCGGCGAAATCAAACACAAGTAAACATATGGGACCGCGCATAGTGGCGAGCAAAGCGAAGATAGAGCAACGCTATCTATAAAGAGTGGAGCAAAGCGTTATGACATGTTTGATTTCTTCGCTCTTATCGCGCTCAATTTGTAAAGGTTATTTTTCAAAGGTTATGGATATTGATACATTTATTGGTTCAGTTTGTTTAAAGAAACCTCTGTGGGACTACAGTATTCGCGAAGCTACAATAGTTTTTAACAATTAATAATTAATAGTTAAAATTAATTAACAATTAGTAGTTAATGGAGAATTCAGGTAATTTTTGCTACATTTAATTTGGTTCTCAATCCCTTAATGCTAACTTTCATCTAAATACTAAGCAAAATTAAATTACATTTTCACGTCCTACTACTTCTGATCAGAACGAATTCTCCAATCCTTCTTCTGTAGTGTCGTACTACTCCAGTTTTTCAGATGAACCACAGTAATTTACGACAAATCATGGAGTAGTGATCTAATAAAATTATTGTTTTTTTTAATTGACTAATTTCTTTTTATCTGCATATATTTCTATTTTGTTACCTTAAAGTAACTGCTAGGATTAATGGGGTTACACAGATTTGTATTTAGTTAATAATTTAGTTAATTTTTCTATATTGTGCCTAACTTTTGTTGTGAGTTGTATTATTCAAAAACAATAAAATTTGATTTTGATTAATGGGGTTACACTGGGCTAGTATGTAATCAAATGTTGATATAGACATTCGAAAATACGCATGAAACTTGCCAGGATGCTCCCGAAGTTGTTGGTACAAGTGATGAAATTCACCAAGTTCATTTCTAGACTTATTTATGTCATGTACACTGCAGCTCCTACTACTAAGCTGCTGCAAATACCAAAGTTTCAACCAAGAATTTTCATATAAAAATAGTTCCTCCATCTTGTTTCGTCGAAAGGAGAAGCGAGACTAAACTCGTCACTATGTGCATGCGAATCTTTGCTCGCTGCTCGTTGCTCTCTTTGATCTGAAGCAGCTATCATCGCCGCTTTGCTCGCCGCTCCACTATGTTTCCAGCATTAATCTCTTCATCAGCAGCTAGCGACACATAATAGTGCAATTAATTGAGCCGTTCACATAATTGAACCGTTCACTGAACAACTTGATCAACTCCCTTAAACAAAAAGTGGAGAAAAGCGATGAAATAATGTAGATTGTTTTTTGTTTTTTTAAAATTCATTTTATAATATTTTTTTTGTTTTTGTTTGCGTTTATTTATGCTACAATCAGCGTGTTAGCGCTATAAGTAACAATGATACAATAGAGCAATAAATGATAAGTATCGAGTGGAGAAGTTACCCCTGTGGTAACTCTCCCAAATATTAGACTGTTAGTCCCACTCTCTTCACTTGAGAGGAGATCATGAGGCTACTGTCTCTTAAGGCGTCTTGTCCGGGTTATCTGGAAGAGTTCTAGAAGAAAGATTTTGTGAGCTAGAGGATTTATATAAGATTGCAGGCTAAAGTGGAGTTTTCTGTATCGTGTTTTCAGCAACTTGGGTGACAAAAGGAATGTTTAAGGTCAGTGTGTATAGTCCAGGTTGGGAGACCATAAAATGGAGTGTGTACAATAGTTCGAAGTATTTTAGATGGTAGAGATTGAATCATTTAGAGATTGGAGCGTTTGGTTGAACCCCACAGCTCTATTCCATACGCCCAGATGGGTTTCAAAATAGAAGTATAAATCAGTCTTTTGTTGTCCAGAGAGAGTTTTGATCTATCGTCTAATAGTCTTTTAAGTAGTCGATAGCGTCTGTTCAGTTCTGTTCTTTTTAGTCTAGTGTGGGGGTACCAAGAAAGATTTTATAATATAAATTCATATAAATTGTACCGTTATCATTCAGCGGGTGCTACATGAATTTGAGTTGAATCATTGCAACGATTTACATTAGAGCACGAAGTTGAATCAAAACGGCATCAGTAATAAATTATTAATTATTCAAGGCCAAAAACATATTGTCATTTAAAGGTGTTAATCTTTATTATTTAGGAAATTTATTACAGAATATAAAAAAGCTATGACTGAACCAATTGACACCTAAATTTAAGATATTACAATGGGGCGCCACGGTAGCCGAGCGGTTAGAGGCGAGACCTGCGAAGCTAATATGTATTGTGGTACTAGGTTCGATTCCCAGTCTTAGGCCTTGGATTTTATTTAATGGTTAATAAAAGAAATTTATAGTAAAGTATGTTTGATAGTCGCCTCCGTCCACGACACCTAATTGGTAGTTGGACGTTAAGCCCCGCCTGAAAAAATAGGCGATTACTTTACTTTACTTTTAAGATATTACAAAAAAGTGGGATTAATCGATTTGTGCAATGAACGGCTCAATTCTCCTAAGAGTAATCGATTGTAAAGACTGGATTACGTAGCATTAATTATCAGAAAATAGTTCTTAGTTAATTAATATTTTTTTATTTACTTATAGTTAAACTAATTATTCTTACAATTTTATTTACCACATGTGTACAGGTGTCATGGCTAAGACGTCTAGGAGACAGTTTGACTCTTCTGACAGTTGGTACCGAAGTTTACAGCGGAGACCAGAGATATACGGCAACATTTACATCGCCAAGAAATTGGAATTTAGTTTTAGAAGCTGTCAATCAAACAGACGAAGGTTACTACGAATGTCAAGTGACATCACATCCGCCAATAGTACGGTCCATCTATTTGCATGTAGTTGGTAAGTTTCTAACTTTTTTTGGTAATTTTTTAATTTTCTTACTTGACGTATACATTATATTTTATAGCACTTTATTTCATTTTATTCAAATAAATGTATTGCAATGATGGATTTAATGGAAAGAGTTACCAGAATGCATGTTAAAACCTGTGCAAGAGGGAGGTTATAAAAATTTTTATTTTGTACTATGCAGAAAATCTTATTATTTGCATTTCTTATATCCTATCACAACAGGCGTTTAAAAAAAAAACTTTAAAGTTGCAGATAACTACTAAATAAAGCAGATCAGATTTTTAAAAATGTTTTACCCTGATAAGCGTCTGTGTAATTGGCACCCGGAGACCTTAAATTTGCCTGTAACACTATCTTTGTACAGCAAATATTATCTTGGTAAAAAAAACTTCTCTACTACTTATGTAATTTTTTCTTTACCTGAACTAGCTCTCTAATTTCACTCTATACCTTGTGTCTTGGAAATGATTCCTTTCACTGATGATTCCCGTGTCTTTATTGCCTTTCAGGATGTGGTAGCTTGGCAGTTTGAATCCACCATTCTGATCAGATGATCGTACTATCTTATACAGCTCTCTTCAACTACAAAGACGACATATAGGACTTCAGCCTTAAAATTTAAACTTCCCGATCTCTATTGTGCTCTCAGTCATGTGCATAAATAACACAAATATGGTGCCAAACGATTCTTGGATCACATACAACTGAAATAAACCGATATTTGTTGCTAGCTACATAAGAGATCCACTGCTTTATATGCCTCTTAATCGCTCCGATGCATTTTCTTGTCTTCCCTTTGTTAATCTAAATAAGCTGCGTAATTTGCATTAACTTAATATACGAGGGTCGTTTGAAAAGTCCGTGCAAAAATAAAAACTACTTAATTTTTGGGGGTAAACCTTTTTTATTTTTCAACATAGTCTCCTTTTAGGCTTATACACTTCGTCCAACGCTGCTCTAGTTTGTTGATCCCTTCCGAATAATAGAATTTGTCCAAGTCTGAAAAATAGCCATTCGTTTCTGCAATCACCTCCTCGTTTGAATAAAATCTTTTTCCCGCCAGCCATTTCTTCATATTGGGGAACAAATAGTAGTCCGAGGGAGCCAAGTCTGGAGAATAGGGGGGATGTGAAACGAGTTGGAACCCTATTTCCATTAATTTTGCGACCACAACTGCTGAGGTGTGAGCTGGTGCGTTGTCATGATTGAAAAGGACTTTTTTGTGGGCCAATCGTGGGCGTTTTTCTTGCAGCTCGGTTTTCAAACGGTCCAATAATGATGAATAATATGCACCTGTAATAGTTTTACCCTTTTCCAGATAGTCGATGAGGATTATTCCTTGCGAATCCCAAAAGACAGTCGCCATAATCTTTCCGGCCGAAGGAACGGTCTTCGCCTTTTTTGGCGCAGATTCCCCCTTGGTAACCCATTGTTTAGATTGTTCTTTGGTCTCAGGAGTGTAGTGATGTATCCATGTTTCATCCACAGTGACGAAACGACGCTTAAAGTCCTGCGGATTCTTCTGGAACAGCTGCAAACCGTCCTTGCAACACTTCACACGATTTCGTTTTTGGTCAAGCGTGAGCAATCGCGGCACCCATCTTGCGGATAGCTTTGTCATGTCCAAATGTTGATGCAAAATATTATGTACCCGTTCATTCGAGATGCCCACAGCATTAGCAATCTCACGCACCTTCACTCTTCTGTCATCCATCACCATATCATGGATTTTATCAATGATTTCTGGAGTAGTAACCTCAACAGGGCGTCCAGAACGTTCAGCGTCACTTGTGCCCATATGGCCACTCCGAAAATTTTGAAACCACTTATAAACTGTTCTAATCGAAGGTGCAAAGTCACCATAATGTTTATCAAGCTTCTCTTTAGTCTCCTGAGGCGTTTTGCCTTTCATAAAGTAGTGTTTAAATCAACACACGAAATTCTTTTTCGCCCATTTTTTGAAAATCACTCGACTTCCTCGATTCAAACGAATGCCAAACACAAAGAAATAGACCGATCTGGCTGAAACTTGGTGTGTGTTCTTCCAAGAGATGCTACTAACTAAACATAACCTCGATACGCGCCAGTAGTGCTATCTCTCTGACTTTGCACGGACTTTTTAAACGACCCTCGTACTTTGTACATAACACAAGCATTTGAAAGATTTAGGCAATAAGGTAATTATATCACTTAGAACTAGGCCTTTTATAGATTTGAAATGCAAGTTTTATGCCCTTTCTTAAAAAGATAAAACCCTAGTCTCATTTATCACCTTAATATTCTCGCGAAAACCAACCATCATTTATCACTAAAAATATTTTTTTTAAAAGAACACTACGTGCGATTATCTTTACGCCAAAACCTGCTGGTTTAAAGGTAGAGCTGAAGGAAATAAAAATAAAATCTACCAAGCTCATAAATTTCCAACCATTCTGTTTTCCAATATTACTGAGTAGGCAATATTTTATTTAAAAAAAAAAAAAAAATGGAAGGTAAAAAACTGGCTTATGTTTTGAGAAATAGTTTTTTTTTGGTGTCATCACATTTTAAGGTCGTTTAGTTTTTTTCCACCTTAAAAAAAACCACTAAAGATAAAAAGAAAATAATGCAGAGAGTACAGCGGGAAGGTTTTGAGTAAGTCTTAAAAGGTTAAGAGTTTAAGTTCCATTATAAAGATGGTAACGAAAACCAACTTAAGACTTGCAACATTTTAGAAACTTCAAGCATATAACAATTTATGAGGTTAGTTTGGCCATTATTATTTATAATAATAGTTACCTAAACAAAATGAAACAAATTCTCTTTCCTTGCCAGCAAGTTTTCTTCCATAATCTTGAAAGCAACTTTCAGTAGAAAGGACAACATGTAAAGAGAATATTATAATAACGATCGCATATTTCACACTTAAGAGTATTATCGGATAGAGTAAATGTCAACAACGGTTTGGCATTATCTAAATAAATAAATGAAAAATCAAAATTAGTATTCATAAGTTTAAATAAGCTAAATACTGCAACTAAAATATAAATTGTGTTTTAATCAAGAAATTTGGGAGTATGATCCTTTTTAATTAAGGTTATATAAGAACAAGTAAACCCTCCCAAATATCTCACACACGCAATCGATTCAATCAAAAGTACTTCCTATTTATCTAATATCTTCCTAAAAACACCGAATCTATCCACAATTATCTACACAAGATACCAGAATGTCCACAGAAACCTATCCAACCATCCAAATCCAACAGCTAGAACACATTCCACCCTAATCCATCCAGAAAATCCACTATGACGTCTAAAACGACGTGATCTTCTATCCTAGACAATTCCAATCACTAAAATTCCCGAGATTGTCTCAGCACTGGTTGATTGTGTAATTAAGGTTGCGAATACGAGTACATTAGAAATGCAGTTTTTTCATCATATAATTGCAGTAGTTTACTCTCTGTCCATTATATTCAATAGAAAGAAAAAAAAGAAGTAACATAAACATGGGATCATAAAACTAATAAAACATTAAAAGAAAAGAAATTTAACAATGGAATAGAAAATACGTATTGAAATATGTAAAATAGCAAACATGCACGATGTTTAGGCACTTCACCAAAAATTTGATTCGTTATATCTCGATTTCTATCCATGGGAACGCAATGTAATTTGGTTCAAATATAGACTACAACTATCTCTACAATTGAGAGAAATTGGAACATTCCAGAAAGAATAGTAAAGGAAATATTAGAAGTTGAAATTTAGTGATCTTTCACATACCCTAAACTTTGATTCGTTATATCTCGATTTCTATCCATGGGAATGCAATGTAATTTGGTTCAATTATAGACTACAACTATCTCTACAATTGGGAAAAATTAGAACATTCCAGAAGGAATAGTAAATGAAATATTGGAAGTTGAAATTTAGGATTCTTTCACGTACCCTAAACTTTGATTCGTTATATCTCGATTTCTATCCATAGGAATGCAATGTAATTTGGTTCAATTATAGACTACAACTATCTCTACAATTGAGAGAAATTAGAACATTCCAGAAGGAATAGTAAATGAAATATTGGAAGTTGAAATTTAGAATTCTTTCACGTACCCTAAACTTTGATTCGTTATATCTCGATTTCTATCCATGGGAATGCAATGTAATTTGTTTCAATTATAGACTACAACTATCTCTACAATTGAGAGAAATTAGAACATTCCAGAAGAAATAGTAAATGAAATATTGGAAGTTGAAATTTAGGATTCTTTCACGTACGCTAAACTTTGATTCGTTATATCTCGATTTCTATCCATAGGAATGCAATGTAATTTGGTTCAAATATAGACTACAACTATCTCTACAATTGAGAGAAATTTGGGCGTTCCTGATAGAATACTGAAGGAAATATTGGATGTTGAAATTTAGCGATCTTTCACATACCCTAAACATTGATTCGTTATATCTCGATTTCTATCCATAGGAATGTAATGTAATTTGGTTCAAATATAGACTACAACTATCTCTACAATTGAGAGAAATTAGAAAATTCCAGAAGGAATAGTAAATGAAATATTGGAAGTTGAAATTTAGGATTCTTTCACATTACCTAAACTTTGATTCGTTATATCTCGATTTCTATCCATGGGAATGCAATGTAATTTGGTTCAATTATAGACTACAACAATCTCTACAATCGAGGGAAATTTGAACATTCCAAGTAGAGTAGTAAAGGAAATATAGGAAGTTGAAATTTAGTGATCTTTCACATACCCTAAACTTGGATTCGTTATATCTCAATTTCTACCCATGGGAATGCAATGTAATTTGGTTCAATTATAGACTACAACTATCTCTACAATCGAGGGAAATTTGAACATTCCAAGTAGAGTAGTAAAGGAAATATAGGAAGTTGAAATTTTGTGATCTTTCACATACCCTAAACTTGGATTCGTTATATCTCAATTTCTACCCATGGGAATGCAATGTAATTTGGTTCAATTATAGACTACAACTATCTCTACAATCGAGGGAAATTTGAACATTCCAAGTAGAGTAGTAAAGGAAATATAGGAAGTTGAAATTTAGTGATCTTTCACATACCCTAAACTTAGATTCGTTATATCTCAATTTCTACCCATGGGAATGCAATGTAATTTGATTCAATTATAGACTACAACTATCTCTACAATTGAGAGAAATTTGGGCGTTCCTGATAGAATACTGAAGGAAATATTGGATGTTGAAATTTAGCGATCTTTCACATACCCTAAACATTGATTCGTTATATCTCGATTTCTATCCATAGGAATGTAATGTAATTTGGTTCAAATATAGACTACAACTATCTCTACAATTGAGAGAAATTAGAAAATTCCAGAAGGAATAGTAAATGAAATATTGGAAGTTGAAATTTAGGATTCTTTCACATTACCTAAACTTTGATTCGTTATATCTCGATTTCTATCCATAGGAATGCAATGTAATTTGGTTCAATTATAGACTACAACTATCTCTACAATTGAGAGAAATTAGAACATTCCAGAAGGAATAGTAAATGAAATATTGGAAGTTGAAATTTAGGATTCTTTCACATTACCTAAACTTTGATTCGGTATATCTCGATTTCTATCCATAGGAATGCAATGTAATTTGTTTCAATTAAAGACTACAACTATCTTTACAATTGAGAGAAATTAGAACATTCCAGAAGGAATAGTAAATGAAATATTGGAAGTTGAAATTTAGGATTCTTTCACATTACCTAAACTTTGATTCGTTATATCTCGATTTCTATCCATAGGAATGCAATGTAATTTGGTTCAATTATAGACTACAACTATCTCTACAATCGAGGGAAATTTGAAGATTCCAAGTAGAGTAGTAAAGGAAATATAGGAAGTTGAAATTTAGTGATCTTTCACATACCCTAAACTGGGATTCGTTATATCTCAATTTCTACCTATAGGAATGCAATGTAATTTGGTTCAATTATAGACTACAACTATCTCTACAATCGAGGGAAATTTGAACATTCCAAGTAGAGTAGTAAAGGAAATATAGGAAGTTGAAATTTAGTGATCTTTCACATACCCTAAACTTGGATTCGTTATATCTCAATTTCTACCCATGGGAATGCAATGTAATTTGATTCAATTATAGACTACAACTATCTCTACAATTGAGAGAAATTAGAACATTCCAGAAGGTTCGTAATATCTCGATTTCTATCCATGGGAACGTAATGTAATTTGGTTCAAATATAGACTACAACTATCTCTACAATTGAGAGAAATTTGGGCGTTCCTGATAGAATACTGAAGGAAATATTGGATGTTGAAATTTAGTGATCTTTCACATACCCTAAACTTTGATTCGTTATATCTCGATTTCTATCCATGGGAATGCAATGTAATTTGGTTCAATTATAGACTACAACAATCTCTACAATCGAGGGAAATTTGAACATTCCAAGTAGAGTAGTAAAGGAAATATAGGAAGTTGAAATTTAGTGATCTTTCACATACCCTAAACTTGGATTCGTTATATCTCAATTTCTACCCATGGGAATGCAATGTAATTTGGTTCAATTATAGACTACAACTATCTCTACAATCGAGGGAAATTTGAACATTCCAAGTAGAGTAGTAAAGGAAATATAGGAAGTTGAAATTTTGTGATCTTTCACATACCCTAAACTTGGATTCGTTATATCTCAATTTCTACCCATGGGAATGCAATGTAATTTGGTTCAATTATAGACTACAACTATCTCTACAATCGAGGGAAATTTGAACATTCCAAGTAGAGTAGTAAAGGAAATATAGGAAGTTGAAATTTAGTGATCTTTCACATACCCTAAACTTAGATTCGTTATATCTCAATTTCTACCCATGGGAATGCAATGTAATTTGATTCAATTATAGACTACAACTATCTCTACAATTGAGAGAAATTAGAACATTCCAGAAGGTTCGTAATATCTCGATTTCTATCCATGGGAACGTAATGTAATTTGGTTCAAATATAGACTACAACTATCTCTACAATTGAGAGAAATTTGGGCGTTCCTGATAGAATACTGAAGGAAATATTGGATGTTGAAATTTAGTGATCTTTCACATACCCTAAACTTTGATTCGTTATATCTCGATTTCTATCCATGGGAATGCAATGTAATTTGGTTCAAATATAGACTACAACTATCTCTACACTTGTAATTTGGATCAAACATAAAAATGTTTTTTTGATTGAATATTGGTCTTTCTATTTGCATTCCAATCAGAGAGGTATGAGATATAATTTGCTATTACTCTGTTTTATTTTTTTTTTTAACATCTAAAACTTTTTTACCTAAATTTAAGCTGGCCCTCAATAGTATCTTTGATTATTCAATTATTCTAAATAGATTTAAGTCATCTATATTTTATTGCACATATTTTTGAATATTTTTTGGGAATGAATGTTTTTTTGTTTGCAACATGGCGTCCACAAGCTCCCTGTATATTAAAACACGCGCCTGCTATAGTACATATATCCATTAACTAATGTGTCCATTACGGTAAAGGAGATGTAATATATCTTAATCCAAAAGATACTTGCTTGGGCTTGGAGACAAACCCGTAATTGTGAGGCGGGGCAGAAGAAATAGTGGTCTAAAGCGGGAGTGTCCATATTGTGAAGGCTGTGTGGGGTCGCAAAGCATTAGACTTACTCTTCGTTCCCATTTCACAGAATCTTCTTCCCAGTTCACCCTTTGGGTTCTCACAGATCCCAGTACTTTTCTTATCTTAAAACCTTATATATATTTGTACCCCTTCATACCCCTTTTATACAATATTTCTGTCCTCTTAACTAACAAAAAATGTTCTTCCTCTGGATTTCTATTGCTATATTTTTTTTTATAACTAAGTTTTTATATTTTTTGTTTATTAAAAGCTTGCTCTCGTTGAATTTATGGATGTTCTTTGCAAAAAAGAGTCTTTCATAAAAACGTTCTTTTGTCGAATTTTAATTAATATATTGGAATAATTTAGTGACTTACTGCGTAATATAAGAAGTATTATCTGACGTGATTAAATTGCTTATAATTTTTTATTTATCTGCTTAAAAAAGTAACTAAAACTGTTACCTGATAACTCGGTCTGTTTAATCGTGGCCATTCCTTGCTCGTGGAAGCCTTTGCAGCACACATCTGTTCACAGAATGAAATCAGCCATATTATCTCAGGATCTTGTATACGCATGCGCTTATTATCGGACGATATTTCTCTATTTATCAAAGTACGAAAGGCATATTTACACTGGGATGTGATTCTAGGCAAGCTTCTTGATGTGCAGCGCAATGGACAGATTCGAGAGAAACTACTGTATAATGGACAAATTTGAATATCGGGATGTGCATTATTTCTACCATTAATATTGTAAAGTTTTTGTCCTTTTACTAAAAACTTCACATCTACAACTAGTGACTGCCACTAGTTATTAAATAATAAGTGTGGGTTTGATAAATAATAAAACTCGCTAAACTTATAAGTAGTAACCTGATTTATTAACATGTTAACATTACTAACATTATCATTTACTAGAACGCTATTCATTACAGTCACCATTTACAACAGTCACAATAGTTTACTGTTACTTACTCACTACGTAACGCCACAAAACTGTTCCACGACTGACTACTGGTCCGCACTGCACCGAATAGCACTAGTCTCAGCTACACTAACAAAGCTCTACTCACTAACTGACTACCTGCCCAACTGGCTAACACTGAAGCACTCCGCAACACTGACTCTCTCAAACTGTTCCTTCCAAAGTGTCTTTCCAAGACTGACTAACTACCACTTTGTCTCCCTCACTTTTAACTGCCTGCCCCCCTCCAACTGTGACTGCCTTCCTCCAACACTCTGTCTCACTCCAACTCCGTCTGTCTCACTCCCACCTGCCGCTCATTGGCTGGGGAAAACACATACTGCCACCATCCCGACTGGGGCCTCTCTCTTAGCTGGCTTTTACACAGTGGTGGACCGTTATAGGCTACGATTACTAAACTCCTTGAACAATCTAGCCCTTTCTTTTCCAGCTCAGGTAGAGACCGGCCTTTTGTTCACACAGTGGCGGCCTGTAACCGACTTTGGTCGCTCAACTCCTAGAACAATCTCTCTGCCCAGGTCAACTTCGGTACAATATGTACTCAGTCTAGTTTCCTGGTCGACTATTTCACGGATGAAAATAAAAATAAAAAGAATAAAATATAACATTTAATTACCACCATGAGTAGAGTCAGTCTAACAAAAATTAAAAATAGCCATTGACCGGGCAGCCTATAAAAGCTTATTCAAAATAACCAACAAAGTATTGAATTAGATTTAAAAATAAGATTTATAATATATCTCATAGCAATGTAGGCCTATTAACTGGCCACTGTAGGCTCAGGAAACACATGCATCGCATGGGCCTGGCAGATGATAGCCTATGTAGGTTCTGTCAGGAAGAGGAGGAAACGGCACTGCACGTGTTGTGTCAGTGTGAGGGGCTCGTGTGGCTAAGGATGTTACTTCTCGGGGAGGAAAAGCCAAGGCCTGTGAGCTTTACCCAAGAGTCGCTCTCCAGCATTAAGAGTCTGATTAAAAGGACAGGTCTGGAGGGTGAGCTTTAAAGTGAGGGGAGCCACAATAGATCCAAAGGGGTCGCAGTGGCGTAGGCCTTGAGGCCGCCCTAGTCTAATCTAATCTAATCTATCTCATAGCAATGGTTAGAACAGATTGATCTTTCAACGAGCTATTGTTGATTAAAGAGAGAATGACCATATTGCAATAAAAACAATTGCGACAAGAAAATTGTATTGCCCGTCGGTTTGACCTATGCGGTCCCAATTTGTCTGGTGCATGCGTTGAAGATATCAGACAGGGCTTAGGCTGGGTTTACGCGTGGAGACGCTATAGCCTGCTCAAATTGAATGGCGTGGTGCTATCTATCAGCAACATGTGTTTTGTAGCTTACTTAGTTTGCTAGTTTGATTGGTAGATGGCAGCTGTGTACCTTTCACCAGTAAGTAAAATAGTAATAATAGTAAAATTAAACCAGTAATAGTGAATTTTTAATCAATAATTTACCTAATTTGGATTTCAATGTAGTATTATTCCCCTATGTTAATTCTGCTGTAACAATTTGAATCTGATTATTACAGACTCCCTTTTCTTGACTGGACCACTTACATGAAATTTCAAGCAGAATCGAGAACATCTAGACTGAACGAAAAGCTAACGATTAAGTTTTTATCGATAGATCATTGCAAAATGCTGATTTCAACTCTTGCGCAACTTCAGTAAATCTGTTTGTACTGTTTGATACAAAATAATCGAATTTCTTTACGGAATAATGAAGTCAAAAGATTCTAATTTCCAGCATTAGATCTGTTTTTAATGTCAGGAATGATGCACATATTTAATTGTTACGTTTTCTCTAACTACATTGCAGAAATACGTAGATGAAATTATTTTTTTGGGCATAATGTTCAACTTTCTCCTCCATTACCTTGGCATTGGACATTAATTTACAAACCTTAGATTGAAACTCAACTAACTAGAACTTACTTGACTGAATTAAATTAGTTTTTTCATTTTAATATTCTTTAGTTAGTTTACTACAAATGTTTTGTGTTCTTTTAAATTTTTAATGTAATTTTTTGTTTCAGTTTTTATTAGTTTGTGTTGTGAAATATTGTAGCATTATTCTTTTTTATCCCATATTAAGTCAGTTGTCCCATGGGGATTTGTTTGCATAAATAAGTTCTATTTCTTTCTTCTTACTAGAATAAACTTTTAATAGTTTTTTACAACCGTAAGTTTAGCTATTACATTCTTTAGTATGCATCAGAATTACTTGCTAGAATGACTGAGCCTGTTAACTGCTAACTTTCTCCAGAAATTGTAGGAAACGAAACATTTAAATATAAATGGTATTTGTCACAATCAAATCTGCTTCATCAAGGACACAATAACTTCTACATCATATTCTGTACAAAACAAAACCTTTTCAGAATTATAGCAAGACATTATTCTAAGTTAACACATAGTCTCATTCTACTTGAATAATATTAATTTATATGATGAATAATTAAATAGTTCTCGTTTAATTTAATACATTTGACAGAACGCTTTGGTAGGACTGTTTATTTTCAGAACGTTATTAAAATTATAATTTTACTTAGTTTTAATTAGGCTTAATAAAAAGTTAGCTTCAAAATTAATCTGAATTAGTCCGTTGTTACTGTTATTGCTTTTGGTTGGTGAAACATCAGTCGCTTTATTTTCTGTTTTGACACATAAGCTATTTGTCTTGCAGCTTTTGTGTGACATTTTCAGAACTAATATGTGGTTCTATCTTCTCAGTAATTGATAACAAAGATTAAAATGTGTGGCTATTTCCACGTTTTTAAGGTAAATTCGTGAGGAGAAGTGAGAATTCCTTGAATAGGATTTCTTGCAACATAACACACTATTCATTTAACAATATTTGCTTGGATTTTTTTTATTTTGTAGAAAGTGACTGTAAAAACTAAATTCTACCAAAGCCTAAAAGTTTGTTCACACTTTATGAAGTACAATATTTATTTTTTTAATCTGCTTACTAGAGCATTACTTCTTAGTTACTGATAAGGCACGTCAATTGTAATAGTTGAGTAAAAGAATAAATAATTTAGTAGAAGAATATTCTTACAAAATACGTGTTGAAAAATTCATGAAACTTCTTATGATAATGCGTGATGATGCTGGTATTGTTACTGGGTTCTTCGTACATTTCACTCCAATAGAGATTTTTAAATATTAGTAAGTATTAAACACAGAAGTACTGAAAATTTAACATATTTACGAGCAAGATGTTTGTGCACTCCATTATTTAGACGTATTCTTTTTGATTTTACTCATGCACACATTTTAATTACTGATATTCCATTAACATTAATGTTTCAGCATGAATGAATTCATGGTTCTTTTCTCATAATCAGAACCTTTTTCTTACTAGCGGTGTTCGAAGATGCTTCTTCCATTAATGATTTGTAAACTATCCTACGTCAGTTAAATTCTTCGGATCCATTCTAGTTTTACGAGGGTCGTTTGAAAAGTCCGTGCAAAGTCAGAGAGATAGCACCACTGGCGCGTATCGAGGTTATGTTTAGTTAGTAGCATCTCTTGGAAGAACACACACCAAGTTTCAGCCAGATCGGTCTATTTCTTTGTGTATGGCATTCGTTCGAATCGAGGAAGTCGAGTGATTTTCAAAAAATGGACGAAAAAGAATTTCGTGTGTTGATTAAACACTACTTTATGAAAGGCAAAACGCCTCAGGAGACTAAAGAGAAGCTTGATAAACATTATGGTGACTCTGCACCTTCGATTAGAACAGTTTATAAGTGGTTTCAAAATTTTCGGAGTGGCCATATGGGCACAAGTGACGCTGAACGTTCTGGACGCCCTGTTGAGGTTACTACTCCAGAAATCATTGATAAAATCCATGATATGGTGATGGATGACAGAAGAGTGAAGATGCGTGAGATTGCTAGTGCTGTGGGCATCTCGAATGAACGGGTACATAATATTTTGCATCAACATTTGGACATGACAAAGCTATCCGCAAGATGGGTGTTCCAGAAGAATCCGCAGGACTTTAAGCTCGTTTCGTCACTGTGGATGAAACATGGATACATCACTACACTCCTGAGACCAAAGAACAATCTAAACAATGGGTTACCACAAGGGGGAATCTGCGCCAAAAAAGGCGAAGACCGTTCCTTCGGCCGGAAAGATTATGGCGACTGTCTTTTGGGATTCGCAAGGAATTATCCTCATCGACTATCTGGAAAAGGGTAAAACTATTACAGGTGCATATTATTCATCGTTATTGGACCGTTTGAAAACCGAGCTGCAAGAAAAACGCCCATGATTGGCCCACAAAAAAGTCCTTTTCCATCACGACAACGCACCAGCTCACACCTCAGCAGTTGTGGTCGCAAAATTAATGGAAATAGGGTTCCAACTCGTTTCACATCCCCCCTATTCTCCAGACTTGGCTCCCTCGGACTACTATTTGTTTCCCAATATGAAGAAATGGCTGGCGGGAAAAAGATTTTATTCAAACGAGGAGGTGATTGCAGAAACGAATGGCTATTTTTCAGACTTGGACAAATCCTATTATTCGGAAGGGATCAACAAACTAGAGCAGCGTTGGACGAATTGTATAAGCCTAAAAGGAGACTATGTTGTAAAATAAAAAAGGTTTACCCCAAAAAATTAAGTAGTTTTTATTTTTGCACGCACTTTTCAAACGACCCTCGTATAGCAGCACAGTACTCTTTTAATGCATCATCCCACATTCTTTGTGGTCAATAAACAATCTCATTGCCCCTGCATTTATAACTTATTGCAAGTCCCAATCTTTATCTGTCCTCATCAGATGCAATCAAACCAATATCTGGAGATATTGATGGATCAAGAATTTGGTCAAGAACGTAGTATAATGTTTTATGCAATTAATAAAAGTTCTTTGGTTTTTTTCTTTTACCATATTATTTAGAAACCAAGAAAAATGTAACGATCCTCTTTGCAACTATCAACAGTGTGATTGCATGTAGCTGAAAGATTTTAAGTGATAGGGAATCGTTAATTTTCCAAAAATGACTATTTTCAAAAACCACAATGAATTTTCGATTAACTTTTTATGTAGTTAAGCACCTTTGAACAGTTTTAATTTCTCGACAAATATTTAAAACATTTATGATTGGTAATTTTCTCCATATGTTGGTGGTAGACCTGTTGTATAATTGACATAGTTTCCCTTCGTTTTCATTGTTTTGTAAAGTCAGAATTGAGGAATGTTATATTTTGTAAGGTGGAAGTAAAATTTTTGTTGCAGCTTTGGAAGTGTATTGTGAAGATTGTAGTGGACAAGGTATAGGTATTGTTAGTCCATATTAACATTTGGAATTCGTATTTTTAAACCTAGTATTTGCAAAAGTCTATTTGCTTGCCAAAAAGTGTTGGATATTATATTTTCTTTTATGGAAGGAGAGGGGGCACATTTCAACATCACAGTTACAATGTGCCGCTCTACCGACCTGCAAGTTTGTGACTTTTTTTTTGTTTAATCGCAGAGAAGGGGAAAGTGGTCCTCACCTACCATTAAGAAGCGCAACAAACCGAATATTTTGTTCAAACTTCCTAAACCCATCACACTTCGGGTACAACATCCCTGAACTGAGTCATTCTTTGATTTTTGAACTAGATTTCAGTGGTTTAGAAGAGAAAGTAATGTAGTAGTGAGAGAAATAACTGATAGAAGGTAGATTCAGAGTAAAGTAATATCATTTCTTTCTATTTTATATTGTGTTCAAAGGTACCCCACCAGTGGGGCAGATATTAACATTTGACACAAAATGTTTAACTTAAAAAAATATAGATATGTATGTAAAGTACCAACTGTTTATTGATATAGATCTGTTCAAGAAGACTTGAAAGTTGTAGAAAACAAAATAAAAAGGTTCAATAATACGATTCTGGGCATTCTGTAACAGAAAATGTAAATTCTGTTCAAATGTGGCCCCCTTTGCCCTATATAAACTCGTAACGAACTGAAAAACGGCTCTAAAATATCTATTTTTTTTTTTTTTTTTTAAAGTTGGGTAGAATTTTGTTCTACTTAATCCTTGGTAATCTGTATTTAATCTCTAAATTCCAATAACTGCCGTTTAATTCAGCATTCCTTTCATTTTGATCTCGTAACTAAATCTACAATAATTAAATTCCATTGAAGGAAATGGATTTCTCTTCTATTTATAGAATTCATTAAATCTGACAATATAAATCTTTTAAAACAGATTTCAGTAAATGTTAGGAGCTTTAGGTTGCCTCTATAACTATTAAGCTGAAGGACTTTTCTCCAAATCCTTGAATTATATAGGGCAGCTACTTTGTTGAAGTTTTGTCAACAGTATCACCTTAATCTTTCAAAAACTGTTTATTACATTTGCTCTGTTACATCTGCAGAATGCTACAATTAGTATAATTGATTATATTGAAGCTTGTACAACGCTGTTTTACTTTTAGATTTCTAGTTTTGAAGACAATAAATTAAGAAAATGTGCAAATTAATGGCGTACTTAGAAGTTTTAATTATTCATTTAAATTCACACGTTATTCTTTTCTTTATTAGAAATTTGAGGCAGTTTTGAATAATACGAGGTGTGGCTAACGTCCGACAGCTGTGCAGCATAAAGCCTAAAGCCTTCTCTTTCGATTGCTCCGTCTCACGTGTTTATAGAGAAATTTGTCTGACCGGAACCGTCGTTTGTGAAAGAGGTGTTAGTTTCGTTTTGCCCGAAAACATGATACTACACATGTAGTAGAGCAACGAATTGTCGCGAAATTTCACATCAAAACTTGGTAAAACCGCTACTGAAACTTATCTTTTATTACAAAGAAGTTTATGGTGATGAATGTTAATTAAGTGCGCGAGTTTTTTGTGTGGTTCAAGCGTTTCCAAGATGACCGAGAAGACGTCGGAGATGATGACCGCCCCGGGTCGCCCTTCCACGTCCAAAACGGATGAAAATATCGATTACAATTAATCAACATTACTACCGGTGAGGTGCTTGCTCAACTCCGTGAAAGAGTAAGGAAAAAACGACCCGATTTGTGAAAGAACAAGTCACGGGGTTCTCCATCAAGACAAGGCGCCGGCTCACACTGCATTGTCTGTCAAGACGTTTCTAGCCAAGTACAACATCCCACTTTTAGGCCATCCGCCTTATTCGCCTGACCTGCCCCCATGTGACTTTTATCTGTTCCCCCAAAGTCAAATCTGCATTAAAAGGAACACGATTTCCAGTCCGTTGAAGCTGTGAAAGAAAAAAGCGGTACGCGCCATGCAGGAGCTCACAGAAAAAGACTTCCAGCACGGTTTCGAACAATGGTAAATTCGCATGGAGCGTTGTAGGGATAGGGGAGGGGTGTATATTGAAGGTGATAATAACTAAATATTGTATAAATTTAAAATAAAATGTTTCACAGCAATAGTCTCGTTATTTAATAGCCACACCTCGTAAGCCCCATCTAAGAGCTAAGTGCTAACATTTTTCTCTTAATAACTGCCATCAAAGTCGTTTAAAAAAACATTTTGTTCCCATTAATTTTTGCACAATGGCCTTGACCGACAGCCACTAAACGTTGGATTGCATGTTATTGTGCTCAATTCTATCCGTTCAATGTAGAATAGAGGGATGAAATCTTGGCAATAGAGTGTGAATACTATAGTCTTTATTTCAATTTAGCGCATGCAACCTAACATGACTTACAGCGATTAAGTAAAAGTCTTTAGCTCTTTATTCCTGTTGCACACAAACTGGATTTAACTGTTACTCTTAATTATAGCTTTCTAACTACTCCATATTTAGTCCAGCTGAACATGGATGAGATAAACTAATTAAAACTGAGATCATTATTAGTTACTGTGTTAAATAATAAATGCCACCAAATTCACCAATTGTAGCATTAATGACTCGTATGACTATCTTTCACTAAGATTCTCGATAATACTAACTTGTTCCTTTTTTTATTCTACAATTTCTACGGATTCACTGCCATTCCAATCTAAAATCACTTTCCTCACATTTAATGCAAATCATAGCTTTTGTAACTCCTTTATGCAAGTTGGGACTCCATTTCCAAAGTGACGTGATTAGAATGGGATTGCTTTGTATATAAGCTGTGTTATTGTGTCAAAATCGCCATTTGTAATTTGAGCTATAATTATTATTATTGTTCATTGTTTCTGGTGACTGATTTATAGTTTCAATAGGATGAAAAAATAAATGCCATTTCAGTCAGTAAAATTTATTTTGCCGAGCTTTCGACCTAGGGACTTGGTCATCTTCAGGGCTAGTTTAGAAAGTAATACTTTTACATTTCAGGGTTGGTGTGCCTTCTGTCTTGTCTGTTCATGGACTGAGTGCGATCGGTCTATGTGTAATATCATAATAATGGGTAAGGTTGCCAGACAAGATTGTGTTTTCGGGGATTCAGCTCACGATGATGCGAACCACACCTTCTTCGAATGTAAGGAGGAAAGAGCGAGACTGCAGGAAAGAACTGCTCCGCTTTCACCGCACAACATAGTGGATACTCTGCTGGTTAGCCTAGGACCTATGGGAGGAAGTTTCCTGCTTTGTCAGAGTCTGTGTTAACAACTAAGAAGTGGGAGCTAGTCTGTCGATAAGATCTACGGCCCAGGCAATTTGCTAATTCACAGAAAGTTGCATTCAATACGAGGCACCACTCTGAAGTAATGCTTATGGCGGTTCCGGGGTGGACGTTATGCCTGAAGAGGAGAGGGTTTTTTAGTGGGTAGAACCCCACTTACCCAGTCTTAATCTGGAAGGTACCTGTGGCATTTTTCCCCCTTAGAAAAAAAGTAAACGGCAAATTCTGATGTCAGAGGATCAACAAAGATGGATAAGGTTTACCATAAAGTCTTAGCGGGGGGAAAGATTCTTTGGGGGAAGAATGGTCAAATGGATTAAAGTGAGATTTGGCATTGGCAGTAGGAGACAAAGCTCGGAACAGTTGGATAGCTCTCGTTTGACAAGAAGTGAAAAAAAAATATTGAAAATATATATAATAATGTAGGTAAGGGAAGTCGGCAAATCCGATCCGTAACTTCGGAATAAGGATTGGCTCTGAGGACTGTCGTGCCGGGCTTGGTCGGGAAGTGGAGCGGTGTCAACGTGCCGGGCCTGGACGAGGAGAAAATTGCGTATCTGCGCTTTTGGATCCGAGCTCGGTCCCGTGCTTTGGCCACCCACGGATCTTCCTTGCTGCGAGTGGTTAGCCGTGTGGTTACCGCTTGCTTTTGCTAGCTAGTCGACCTGGCTTACGATCTCTTCGGCTGATATTCAACAGTCAACTCAGAACTGGCACGGACAACGGGAATCCGACTGTCTAATTAAAACAAAGCATTGCGATGGCCCCAACGGGTGTTGACGCAATGTGATTTCTGCCCAGTGTTCTGAATATCAAAGTGAATATATATATTCGCAGAGGGCTTTCTATCAAAAAATAAAAATATAATTTATAAAAGTAGCAACAGAATATTACTGTGTCTTCCTAACTTAAAAAGAAAACCAATCATTTTTTTTAAATTTGAAAATTTCAATACCAAGGAAAAGAAAACGACATCTTTGTACCATATCAGTTGGTATTACTGGATGATGGTATTGAGATCAAAACGGCTTTAAGATGTTGCAACACACTCACCTCTCCATCCCAGTTGTGTATCTTAGCCTTCTATATCCCAGTTTTGTACCTCCTACACGTGTAAAAGGCTCGAGGTTTTTATCCTATTTTATATTTACCCACAATATCTCTTTCGACTAAATCCTTCTCCACCAATTTTCCTTCTGAACCAAATTGGGCCCTGTTTATATTTTATCCTTTATCAAAGGTTATTATTATTTTTTTGTATATCCTTTTATTCTATATACAATTTTATCAACCAATTGTTGGATACATTTGTCTGGAAGTTATTTTACTTTACCAGATATTTTTATCATAAAAAATTATACGAGCTGTTTGGCTTACACTTGGGTTTTATTTATCTTACATTCTTTAACATTAAAATATACCCATTGATTGTAACAACACCCGGCTGTTCTGCCCCAGGGAATTATTTGCCAGAGAGGATGATTTTCTTTTGTCAGCATTTTCTAACATGTCTGAACTAGTCCAATAGATTTTTATTTCTTAAAACGTTTCCTTTTAAGGTAGAGAACGTTAAAAAATAAAACAGATTTATATTTTCTTTTTTTCATCGGTTGTTGATGTGCTTGGACGTCCAGGTCGTTCGTCATCTTCAACGTTTTCGCGGCCATCTTGGAAACGCTTATACCACTCGTAAATAATCACAGGGATTTGGGACCGTCTAATCGTAGATAGTATTTATTTTTAATCAGCATGCTTTTTATCTTTAGTTTGCCCAGATTAAAATAAAGTGAAGTAATTGCCTATTTTTTCAGGCAGGCTTTACGTCCATCTACCAATTAGGTGTCGTGGACGGAGGCGACTAGCAAACATATTTTACTGTAAATTTCTTTTATTAACTATTAAATAAAATCCAAGGCCTAAGACCGGGGAATCGAACCCGGTACCACAATACATGTTAGCTTCGCAGGTCTCGTCTCTAACCGCTCGGCTACCGTGGCGCCTAATTATTTTATTATTTTCTCTTGTTAAACTACTATTGATTGATTTTGTTTGTTATTTGTTTTATTTACTTGTGATTATCATATTTGGTAATTAGTATAAATAAATACAACAAACAATACAAATAAAGACAATATTGTAAGTTTAAAGCAGGAATTCAGTTTCTTTTGTTCGTCAAATTTACTTTACTTCTAAAAACTGACCAATGGAATGTAAAAATGGAATGTAACATTCAAAACAGTTTATTTTACAAAATACACTATTTTCGTCTGTTATCCTGTCAAAAACCGAACATTTAGGCATGAGAAGAGATGATTTATTAGACAGAGTACGTGTGTTTCAAACCGAATGGTTTGGCCGTTTTTGTTTACACAACCAAGGCACCGAATTTCTAGCAATGTTATTGTCTGTAATCATTGCAGGTAATAGGCTAAATACATAAAGCCATATTTTGTTCTACTATACAGGGTGAACCAGTAAGTATTGAGAAATCTTCGTATGAGAAATTACGTTTGTTTTACAAGAAATCGTGTTCACGAGCACACACAACAGTGTTAGGTTTATCAAGTTGTTTAATTCATTGAAAACTCTTTTAGATGGACCAGTAGTCAATTTTTAAAGTAGATTGTCTTCAAATAAGGAAGACAAGGGTTACAAATTGCACATAAAAAATAAAAAAAATCTGATCTCTCTGAAATATTTGAGAAAATGTTATGAAATATTTTAAACAAGTACTATTTTTATAAACGAAATTTATATAGTTTGTATTTACTCCAAATTACCATTTCACACACAACTACCCTGTTGAAAAAGACAAGAATGTGAATATAACCTTTATATATATAACCTTTTTTTTTTTTACAAGTGCAATTTGTAACCCTTGTCTTCCTTATTTGAAGACAATCTACTTTAAAAATTGACTACTGGTCCATCTAAAAGAGTTTTCTATGAATTAAACAACTTAATAACTAACACTCTTGAGTGCTCGTGAACACGATTTCTTGTAAAACAAACGTAATTTCTCATACGAAGATAAAAGGAATCCTGGAAAATGATATACCGTTTGAAAGCCCATTAAACAAGGAAACTTTTACAAAAAAAGTGCCTGCACCTAGGTCTGATAATGATCACATAAGGGCCTAATGAGTTTTCTTTAAAAATTTCGATTACTTTTATTTTCCCAGTTTCTGAAGGAAGATTGAGGCTGTTTGGAGAATAACTTATGCTTCAAAATGTTGTCAATTTTTAGGAAATTTATCTGTCTTTCTAATCGTGTCATCAGAATCGAATTCGGACTAAAACTTTCTGAGTAATAACATTTTTACTGCAAAAAGTAATGATTTTTTTTTTAAAAAAATTAAAAGTGACGTCACTCAAGAATAGTGGAAAATATGAAGTTGGCCAATACGACATTGAACTCCACTTTAGATGTACTACACACAGTAGACTTATGGACAATAATTACTGGTTCACCCTGCATACGCATGCATTTGTTTGTTGCGTTTATAGTATAAACAAATATTAGAATTACACCTGATATTTGATATTTTCATGTTATTGAATTGAATATTGATTACCATCATTAAAGCATGTTGTATAAATTCTACAGTGGGCACTATTCTTGCGCAAAGATATGCAAGAATTACATAGTTCAATGATGTACCTTCCATGTTAGAATTAGAAAATGTATGGAAAATACATTTTCCATAATACAAAGTTTTGTTTATATTTTCTCACAAATAAAACATACAAAATTAACACATCAATAACTCGCATATAATATTACCCTTTTTTCTCTACCACGCAATTCTCCCCTCTACACAGTGTTGCCCTGTTCACCAAGAAAAATCCCTCACCATTCCCAACATTCCCTGTTCACCGTCATTCATAAAATCGATTCTGTCATTTTCATCGGTTCTTTCTTTATCGATCTTTTTATCATAGCCTCAATTACTTATGTACATATATTTACTTCTTATATCAAAATATAGTTATGTTGTCTGAGAGGAATGAAATTTTCTTCGCGAGTGAAACGAGGACATTGCTCCTTTGATCGCCTGTAAAAATAAAAAACAAAACTAAATTCAGCATCTTGACTATACCAGAGGGGACGACCTAACAGGTATGATTTTAAGAGAAATGGACTGATAAAAAGCATGTCATGGAGCCTTGGAGCTGATTTATGCCCCTGAGCAATAAAAGTGGAAACAATATTTTTGAGAGTAATTGCTCATTCGATAAAAGAAAGAAACGGAAACTAACTGATGAATAAAAAACTGTGGCTGTGTCATGGACACGGCCGTGTGTTGTACGTGAATACGTTTACATAACGGGTTATATTTTTTATGTAAAATATTTTTATTTATGTAGTAGATATAAAGTGGGGATCCTGGCGCAGGGCAAATGAGCCAGGCCCCCCAGCCGCCTCTGGTTTACGTTATCCTTACCCCTCTCCCTCAACATTGTGCAGGTAGTTACCCTCTACCCCCACCCCCACCCACAACCCCCAACTCCTCCATCGCAGCCCCCCAGCCACCTCTGGTTTACAATATCCTTACCCCTCTCCCTCAACATTGTGCAGGTAGTCCTCCTCTACCCCCACCCCCACTCAAAACCCCAAACTCCTTCATCTCAGAGTAGATATAAAGTGGGGATCCTGGCGCAGGGCAAATGAGCCAGGCCCCCCAGCCGCCTCTGGTTTACGTTATCCTTACCCCTCTCCCTCAACATTGTGCAGGTAGTTACCCTCTACCCCCACCCCCACCCCCACAACCCCCAACTCCTCCATCGCAGCCCCCCAGACGCCTCTGGTTTACAATATCCTTACCCCTCTCCTTCAACATTGTGCAGGTAGTCCCCCTCTACCCCCACCCCCACTTCCAACCCCCAACTCCTTCATCTCAGAGTAGATATAAAGTGGGGATCCTGGCGCAGGGCAAATGAGCCAGGCCCCCCAGCCGCCTCTGGTTTACGTTATCCTTACCCCTCTCCCTCAACATTGTGCAGGTAGTTACCCTCTACCCCCACCCCCACCCAAAACCCCCAACTCCTCCATCGCAGCCCCCCAGACGCCTCTGGTTTACGTTATCCTTACCCCTCTCCCTCAACATTGTGCAGGTAGTCCCCCTCTACCCCCCGCCCCCAGACAGGGTAAATGAGTGAGAAATAAAAAATTATTTTTATCTGTTGTATTCGATCCGACGACTCTGAGCACTAAAAGCTGACGCTTTACCATCCTTGACCATAGTGGTAGTCTTGTGTATGGTAATGAAAGATGTGAATCTTATGTTTCGCGGCGGTTCTCTCTCTGTGGGGGATTCCAGTTTTGTGCCCGGGGATCCGGTTTTGTCAAGGTTACGTAGGCGACAGTTGTTGTTGGCAGGGTTATTCCAGCAGTTATAGTTTTGTTTACTTCAAAGTCTTAATTCCTTTACCGGCGCGACTAAATGGAGAGTCGGCTGAGGAAAAACTAAATGAACATTCCAGATTCTGCACTGAACACCAGGTTGCAAGAATCGAGATGCCTGTGAAAAAGCCCTACCTTCAATTTGAACATGTGGAGCGAGTGCTGCGGGTGCCGTACGTCATTTATGCAGATTTTGAGGCAATATTACAACCTGTGATTGGGTGTGATCCTAATCCTCAAGATACGTATACAAACATTTATAGTAAACATATTCCTATGAGTTTTTGTATTTATGTGAAGGAATCTGTGCAAGTGTGTGACGTACCCTCATCATTACCCAAAAAACCATACATCTATAGAGGTGGAAATGCAGCAGCACATTTTGTTGAATGTTTAAAGAGAATAGCTGAAGAGATATTAAGATTGTATTCACTTCCAAATACTGCCATGGATATAAGTGAAGAAGAGGAATTGTCTTTTCAAAGCGCACACACCTGTCACCTATGCAATCAGCAAATAGAGGAAGGGCAAACAAAGGTGAGGGATCATTGTCATATAACTTGTAAATATAGAGGTGCTGCGCATGATTATTGCAATTTAAGGATTCAAAATCCCACTTTTATACCCGTCCTGCTGCATAATTTAAGCGGTTATGATAGTCACTTTATTGTTAAAGAGTTGGGCTTTGACGAGGAGACTATTGACTTGATACCAAGTAGTAGTGAAAAGTATATTTCCTTCTCTAAAAGTATGAACGGTGGTAGAATAAAACTGCGATTTTTGGACACTTTCCGCTTTATGGCATCCAGTCTAGATTCTCTAGTGAGAAATCTCTCAGAGTTGGAAGAAGTGAATAGATTTTTCCCCTCAAAACATGCAGATTTACTGACTAGAAAAGGCATATTTCCCTATGAATACATAACCGATTGGAACAAACTTGAAGAGACCTCACTTCCGCCTAAAGAAAGTTTCTATAGCAGGCTTAATCAAAGTGGCATTAGCCAAGAGGATTATGAACATGCAGTTAATGTGTGGAATACATTCCAGTTTAAAACACTAGGACAATATGCAGATCATTACCTTCTCCTATACACTCTTCAATTATGTTCTGTGTTTGAAAATTTTCGCACAATTACGTTGAAAAATCACAAACTGGATCCATGTCATTACTATACAGCTCCTGGATTAACATTTGATGCAATGCTAAAATTTACAAACGTTCGTCTACAACTGTTGACCGACTACGATATGATACTGCTACTTGAGAGAGGGATCAGAGGAGGTATCTGTCAGGTATCACATAGGTACGCTCGCGCCAACAACCATTACATGACTGATTATGATGCGAACAAGGAGAGTACATTTATATCTTACCAAGACTGTACGAATTTGTATGGAAAAGCTATGACAATGTCTCTACCTTACGGAGGATTTCAATGGGTGCCCCCAGAGACTTTCTCCTTAGAGTCTACACAAGATGATGATGATGTTGGATATATCCTGGACGTTGATCTGGAATATCCAAGCCAACTACACAAGTTACACAACGATCTGCCCTTTCTACCAGAAACTATTACAATTAATAAACACAAGAAGCTAGTTCCACATTTAGGTACGCGTAGTAATTATGTTGTTCATTACGTTACTCTACGACAAGCGTTAGAGCATGGTTTGAAATTGGTGAAAATTAATCGTGTACTAAAGTTTAATCAATCTAAATGGTTAAGTCCGTATGTGGAATTTAATGCCGAGCTTAGAAAGGTGGCTAGAAATGATTTTGAAAAAGACTTTTTCAAATTGATGAATAATTAATAAACCCCCTCTCTAAGAATAAAAGTAAAAAACCAACCGGAGCAACATTTCTAGAGTTGGATGTGCAAACCACTAAAAAAAAACTGTGTAACAACGATTTCCAATTTAAATTATAATCGCCGGCCGTAAGATTCAAATTTATTGCCTAGAGTTTCTACCATACTATAATAAATATGTTTCTTTAAGATAAAATAAATATATCCTGTTTATTATACTCGCCGGTAAAGGAATTAAGAGTTTGGAGTAAACAAAACTATAAATTATAACTGGTGGGAAAACCCCTTCCAACAGCCACTGTCGCCTACGTAACCTTAACATTTAAAAACCAGATCTCAACACCACCGGTGCACGAACATGTTCCAGCAGCGCGCACACCTGCAATAACACTGTCACCTACGTAACCTTGACATTTACAAAACCGGATCTCATATAGGTAAGATTTTAGATTACTATCCACGAAGCAGTTTCAACGACCCCCTCTCCTCCAATTGTCGTATTTACCTGAAGTTCTTCCAATATTTATCATCTTAACCAAAATATATCCTGTTTATTATACTCGCCGGTAAAGGAATTAAGACTTTGAAGTAAACAAAACTATAACTGCTGGAATAACCCTGAGCCAACAGCAACTGTCGCCTACGTAACCTTGACAAAACCGGATCCCCGGGCACAAAGCTGGAATCCCCCACAGAGAGAACCGCCGCCGCCGCCGCGAAACATAAGATTCACATCTTTCATAAACATACACAAGACTACCACTATGGTCAAGGATGGTAAAGCGTCAGCTTTTGGTGCACAGAGTCGTCGGATCGAATACAACAGATAAAAATATTTTTTTATTTCTCACTCATTTGCCCTGTCGGGGTGGGTGGGGGGTAGAGGGGGACTACCTGCACAATGTTGAGGGAGAGGGGTAAGGATAACGTAAACCAGAGGCGGCTGGGGGGCCTGGCTCATTTGCCCTGCGCCAGGATCCCCACTTTATATCTACTCTGCGATGAAGGAGTTGGGGGTCGGGGATGGGGGTGGGGGTAGAGGGGGACTACCTGCACAATGTTGAGGGAGAGGGGTAAGGATAACGTAAACCAGAGGCGGCTGGGGGGCCTGGCTCATTTGCCCTGCGCCAGGATCCCCACTTTATATCTACTTTATGTATTTAGGATAAAAAAATGTGTGTTCATAATCGACTATCGAACACCATCTATGCCTATACAGTCCGTTGTCGATGTAGAAGCGATTTCATCATCCACTTGCATAATTTCATCCGCCCCAGCTGCAGATGTACTGAAACCGTCGTTGATCCGCTCGGCTGCATTCATTCTTTTACGTTCCCGGCACAGCTTGACTCGGTCATATGGTGTTTTATTATTACCATTCGATTGTTCTTGAGAAGCACTTTTAAACCGTAAACGATCTCTGTATTTAGTTTTGGCTTTTCGACGCGTATAGGCCGACATTATATATTTTTGATAATTTTTTTTTATTCTAACACCTTATAATATTCACTGTCACTATTTTACACTAATGTTTTATATACAATCGATAGATTGTGACCACATCTGACGATTAAAACTTAAACGAGTCTAAAGTTATACTAATTGCAAATCTCGATACGCAGCAAAATGATCTCAAAATGGCGGCGCTTTCCCCTCCACCGCGCGCGATGCGTCACAGTCCTCGCTTATCCTAATGAGTTCTTTGATCCTTTAGCTATCCAGTGGTCTAATTTAATTTTGGATGTAGACGATAGATTCGAAACTATAATGCCAAACTGTATCCCCAGATTTTGTTATCATTAGGTTTTTTTGCATTGCCTCCATATGATAGCAAATTTAAAGACGTATTCACGTCAAAAAAAAACTTTATCAATTGAGTATATTTTTAAAAAAGAGTTTTGAATCAGATTAGTAGACCAGACAGTAAAATTATCGAAAATAAGTTGGACTTATTTGGTTTTAGTTTCACAATAATGGACGCAAAAGTGTGGAGGTTTTTAAGTATCTGAGTAAGGATCGAATGTAGATGGATGTTGAGCTAGGAAAGTGGGCTTTAACTTAGAGGAATCGACCCAAGAAACCTTTTATCGAAGAAGAGGGTACCTTTTGACATAAAACTCAATAGAAAAAAAAATATAAATCACCGTAATTACCAATGAAGTCACAATAGTAACAAATTAACAAAAATGTTTATTAAAAGTATTAACAAGGACATAAAATAAATAAATAAAATCAAGGATACAGTTCGCCTGCTGAGTTGGGACTCAACTATGGAAAACAACAGAATTTTATTTTTTTAAAAAAAGTTAACAACAAAAATTGTTTAATTAAAAAATTTCTGTACTTGCTGGCTGAGTTTTTTTATGAAAAAAATTTCTCATTCAAAATTTCAGTTACACTCTGTATTGTTAGGAAGGTTTTTCAAAAATAATTGAAGCTTTGAAATTAGGCACTGTTTTTTTAATATACGAGGCAAAATATTCAAATTGAATAAATTGCATTCAGTACGTTTTCGTTGATTCTCAGGTGGCTCGCAAATTTAAATTCATTTTAAGTTTTTACTTAATAATATAATAGTAGTTTGTTTCATAATTATTGTCAATTAAATGTTTTGCTCAAGAATAGAGTATGATATTTGGAAGATTAAAATCCTTCTTTAAAGCAGTTATTTATTAAATCTAAAGCTAATATTAATGAACTCTTTAGAAACGTTATTAATTTCTTTAGTTACAAACTTACTGCATAATTTTGAATTATCTTTATGCTAAAATGTTTTTTGTTTTACAATTTCTTTGACTAATATTTTCAGAAGTTAATTACGAGGGTCGTTTGAAAAGTCCGTGCAAAGTCAGAGAGATAGCACCACTGGCGCGTATCGAGGTTATGTTTAGTTAGTAGCATCTCTTGGAAGAACACACACCAAGTTTCAGCCAGATCGGTCTATTTCTTTGTGTTTGGCATTCGTTTGAATCGAGGAAGTCGAGTGATTTTCAAAAAATGGACGAAAAAGAATTTCGTGTGTTGATTAAATACTACTTTATGAAGGACAAAACGCCTCAGGAGACTAAAGAGAAGCTTGATAAACATTATGGTGACTCTGCACCTTCGATTAGAACAGTTTATAAGTGGTTTCAAAATTTTCGGAGTGGCCATATGGGCACTAGTGACGCTGAACGTTCTGGACGCCTTGATGAGGTTACTACTCCAGTAACCATGATATGGTGATGGATGACAGAAGAGTGATGGTGCGTGAGATTGCTAGTGCTGTGGGCATCTCGAATGAACGAGTACATAATATTTTGCATCAACATTTGGACATGACAAAGCTATCCACAAGATGGGTGCCGCGATTGCTCACGCTTGACCAAAAACGAAATCGTGTGAAGTGTTGCAAGGACGGTTTGCAGCAGTTCCAGAAGAATCCGCAGGACTTTAAGCGTCGTTTCGTCACTTTGGATGAAACATGGATACATCACTACACTCCTGAGACCAAAGAACAATCTAAACAATGGTTTACCAAGGGGGAATCTGCGCCAAAAAAGGCGAAGACCGTTCCTTCGGCCGGAAAGATTATGGCGACTGTCTTTTGGGATTAGCAAGGAATAATCCTCATCGACTATCTGGAAAAGGGTAAAACTATTACAGGTGCATATTATTCATCGTTATTGGACCGTTTGAAAACCGAGCTGCAAGAAAAAAGCACACGATTGGCCCACAAAAAAGTCCTTTTCCATCACGACAACGCACCAGCTCACACCTCAGCAGTTGTGGTCGCAAAATTAATGGAAATAGGGTTCCAACTCGTTTCACATCCCCCCTATTCTCCAGACTTGGCTCTCTCGGACTACTATTTGTTCCCCAATATGAAGAAATGGCTGGCGGGAAAAAGATTTTATTCAAACGAGGAGGTGATTGCAGAAACGAATGGCAATTTTTCAGACTTGGACAAATCCTATTATTCGGAAGGGATCAACAAACTAGAGCAGCGTTGGACGAAGTGTATAAGCCTAAAAGGAGATTATGTTGAAAAATAAAAAAGGTTTACCCCCAAAAAATTAAGTAGTTTTTATTTTTGCACGGACTTTTCAAACGACCCTCAAAACTAACAAATATTTTTTGATGGTATTTCCAATGCTAATGGTATGTTGAAACAATGTTTAATGTTACAACAATTTTGAACGTGAAAATCAAATTGGATATTATAGGTTGTAATTATACAATTTATTGATGAATAAATAGGAGTAAATGTCTACGTATTACGTTCACTCTTCAAAAATTTGAGCACTGCCTCCTGTATATTACAATTAAAATCCTCTCCTAGCCATTGATGTCCGTCCGCTACCTTGGGCTGTTCATAGATAAAACTCAACTTAAGCGACAAGAAATTGGACTCACGATACAGACAGGACCGGATTTAGATGAAAAGGGGCCCTAGGCTATTCCACTTATGAGGCCCTTTCACCTCCCATTTTTAAGTTTGTAAATTACATGAGAGATAATAAAATACATCACTACTGTGATATACAGGGTGAACCAGTAAGAATTGTCCATAGGCCTAATGTGTATAGTACATCTAAAGTGGAGTTCAATGACTTATTGGCCAACTTCATATTTTCCACTGTTCTTGAGTGACTTCACTTTAAATTTTTTTTCTAAAATCATTACTTTTTTCCAATAAAAATGTTATTACCCAGTAAGTTTTAATCCGAATTCGATTCTGATGACATGGATAGAAAGACAGATAAATTTTCTAAAAATTGACACCATTTCGAAGCACAAGTCATTCTCCAAACAGCCTCAATCTTCCTCCGAATGCTGGAAAAATAAAAATAATCGAAATTTTTAAGAAAACTCATTAGGCCTTTATGTGTGATCATTATCAGACCTAGGTGCTGGCACTTTTTATAAAAGTTTCCTTGCCTAATGGGCTTTCAAAAGGTATATCATTTTCCAGGATTCCTTTTATCTTCGTACGAGAAATTACGTTTGTTTTACAAGAAAACGTGTTCAAGAGCACACAAGAGTTAGTTTATCAATTTGTTTAATTCATTGTAAACTCTTTTAGATGGACTAGTAGTCAATTTTTAAAGTAGGCTTTCTTAAAATAAGGAAGTCAAAGGTTACAAATTGCACTAAAAAGAAAGGCTAATTTACATTCTTGTCTTTTTCAACAGTGTAGTTGTGTGTGAAATTGTAATTTGGAGTAAGTACATATGAATTTTTGTTTAAAAAAATAGTACATGTTTAAAATATTTCCTAATACGCAATTGTCAATACTCCTTTCATAATTACCTCAATAAAAATAACACCTTACCTGCACATCCGAAACCTTTTAGTCTATCGTCTTAGTTCCTGACATCTTAAGCGTCAATGTTCTCAAGATCTGCTCGAATAAAAATATAAGACTAAAGCTATCATATCTCTTATACGGAGCGCTACCACTTGGGTAGTTTCTTCCCTTATTAATTATTAATATTGTTCAAAACACCTGAAATTACTTAGGGCAAAATTTTGCCTTTGTAATAATCAAATTAATTAAAAAAAATATTAATAAATAAATGAAACTATCGATGTTTCTAGCGTTAAATTCAGATAATTAAAAATCGATTCAAACTCGAGTCAACAATCGGAACTGTATTCAATCTTTCCTTTTCCACCATTACATATCACACGTGAATACGGGAATTTTTCTTTTTCTCGCATACTAAAAAACTTGGTTGTATATTAAAACTTTTACGACTAAACTCTTTATTTAAAATAGTTTAAGTACTTTTATTTCTGTAGCAAAATAACCAGTTTCTACCTTCCCACTGGCCGCCATAAGTTTTAACCAAAGTAAGAAAAAAGTAAAAAAATAAAATAATTATAAAAACAACGGCCCAACAAGAAACTGGCCTGAGTTACAAACTATCTAGAACCCAAACTACAGCCAACTTTTTCAATGCATATTAATGCTGCACAACCGGTATGATTAAGGGCCCCAGATGTTTTACTCTACCCGGTATACAGTTACTATACCATCACTCAGCGTTAGTACTATTTTATACTAACTTTCTACATCGAATACAGAATATATACTTCACATTTTATAATAATGTTGCATATACAAACCTTTTTTTATTTGTTTTTAAACTTCTTCTTACTTTAAAGTATTTTGATTAAGTCAGAATTTTGGGAAATTAAGGTTTTTACTGAAAATATTTGATTCGAGGTTCTCAGAGATCGAAACAGTGGATTAACCCTGCATTGCCAATCCGGAGTCAATTTGGACTCCCAAAAAAAAAATAGGAATGGTCTCTGTTTCCCCACTCTCTCACCATTCACGAGCTGAAGACTTAGTTTCTGGAATTCTTAGTTTCTTTTTTTGCAGATTAGTTTACTTGAATCATAAGAGTCATTTTGACTCCATATTGGCATTACACGTAAATATATCGGAGTCATTTCGACTCCTGATTGGTAATATACGAGGGTCGTTTGAAAAGTCCGTGCAACAATAAAAACTACTTAATTTTTTGGGGTAAACCTTTTTTATTTTTCAACATAGTCTCCTTTTAGGCTTATACACTTCGTCCAACGCTGCTCTAGTTTGTTGATCCCTTCCGAATAATAGGATTTGTCCAAGTCTGAAAAATAGCCATTCGTTTCTGCAATCACCTCCTCGTTTGAATAAAATCTTTTTCCCGCCAGCCATTTCTTCATATTGGGGAACAAATAGTAGTCTGAGGGAGCCAAGTCTGGAGAATAGGAGGGATGTGAAACGAGTTGGAACCCTATTTCCATTAATTTTGCGACCACAACTGCTGAGGTGTGAGCTGGTGCGTTGTCGTGATGGAAAAGGACTTTTTTGTGGGCCAATCGTGGGCGTTTTTCTTGCAGCTCGGTTTTCAAACGGTCCAATAATGATGAATAATATGCACCTGTAATAGTTTTACCCTTTTCCAGATAGTCAATGAGGATTATTCCTTGCGAATCCCAAAAGACAGTCGCCATAATCTTCCAGGCCGAAGGAACGGTCTTCGCCTTTTTTGGCGCAGATTCCCCCTTGGTAACCCATTGTTTAGATTGTTCTTTGGTCTCAGGAGTGTAGTGATATATCCATGTTTCATCCACAGTGACGAAACGACGCTTAAAGTCCTGCGGATTCTTCTGGAACAGCTGCAAACCGTCCTTGCAACACTTCACACGATTTCGTTTTTGGTCAAGCGTGAGCAATCGCGGCACCCATCTTGCGGATAGCTTTGTCATGTCCAAATGTTGATGCAAAATATTATGTACCCGTTCATTCGAGATGCCCACAGCACTAGCAATCTCACGCACCTTCACTCTTCTGTCATCCATCACCATATCATGGAGTTTATCAATGATTTCTGGAGTAGTAACCTCAACAGGGCGTCCAGAACGTTCAGCGTCACTTGTGCCCATATGGCCACTCCGAAAATTTTGAAACTACTTATAAACTGTTCTAATCGAAGGTGCAGAGTCACCATAATGTTTATCGAGCTTCTCTTTAGTCGCCTGAGGCGTTTTGCCTTTCATAAAGTAGTGTTTAATCAACACACGAAATTCTTTTTCGTCCACTTTTTGAAAATCACTCGACTTCCTCGATTCAAACGAATGCCAAACACAAAGAAATAGACCGATCTGGCTGAAACTTGGTGGATGTTCTTCCAAGAGATGCTACTAACTAAACATAACCTCGATACGCGCCAGTAGTGCTATCTCTCTGACTTTGCACGGACTTTTCAAACGACCCTCGTAAGTAGATTTTCTGTTATTAACTTGGACTTCAGATCACCAGTTTGGTCTGCTCTTACAGGGAAATTTACTTCTACTTCAAACCCACTTCTGTCTTCCTCGCGAAGAATTCTGAGATTTTCCTCTTGATATTTCTGAGTGCCATAAAATTTATATTTCCATAGATTATGAAAATCGAAAGCAAGATTCATTCATTTTTATTCTTTTTTGAGCTAAATGTTTCAGCGGTATCGTACAAAGGGAAGCTCAATAAACTGGGTTGCTACACTAATCTTTACATAATGATTCAGTGAATCGAAATTTGTGTGCTAATCGTTAAACTTGAAAGTAGTCATTGCGCATTATTTTTCGATATGATCAACATTTATTGCCTAAATGCTTATTTAATAAATTTACATAATCTTCATAGAAAGTATCAAGGCACAAGAAAAAAGCCTCTTTCTAGAATTGATTTTCTGTCCGAATTGCAGCAAAAACTTACAGCGAATTGGGTAATTTCCTATCTGTGTCAACAGCGCACAGTAATTGAAAAAGTCCCTGATCAGAAGGCAGCCAATCAGGGTTCTAAAAAATACTGAAATTACTGCGATCTTAAGTTGAAGTTAATTTCTTCTGCGTGAAATGTTAAAGCCGATTTGTGGACAAAATTTGTTTTTTCATTCTAAATTCCTATTCTTTCTCATCCTTTAATGCAAATTTTATTATTAAAATTGAAATCAATATAAAAAAAAGATAAAAATAAATTATGGAGTCAATATGACTCCCACATTGGCAATAACTGACTAAGTTCGAGCATTGGCAATGCAGTGTTAACATATGTTATTTCGCAATACTTTATTTGATGCAGTTTCTAGCGCACAAATATCTATTAATACTATAAATTTCTCATATTAACCATTAAATAAAAAAATCCAAGGGGCTTAGACCGAGAATCGAACCCAGTACCTCCAACACACAAATATTTCTTAGCTTAGCAATCCTCGCCTCTAACCGCTCGGCTATCGTGGCGCCTGTAATAAGAACAGTCATAAACTTTTAATGTTTATTTTTTTAGTCTTTTTTTTGGGATATACACTCGTGGCAAACATAAATCTTTTAAAAGATTCTGAAAAAGCAGTAATTGTCTTCTATATATTTCACTTTCTATATTTTTTTAATTAAACAAAAATAATAATAATAAATAAAGGGAACGTTTCAGCTTATAACAGTCAAACATCAAGAACTAAATAATAAATCTTTATTTTTACGTTTAATGCACAAAATCAGCTTAAGATGAAGTAACTTAGAATTGCTTTTTTTTTTGTAATATAGTTTTTTCTATAGTTTTAAGTTGCAACTTTTTCTTTAAGTTTCTTGGGTGCCCACAATTATAAAATCAAATGGATGCCAGATTTGTTTCAGAGGACGACAATAAAAATACCTACGTGTAAACTACAATTTTAGTCTAATAAAGTGCTAAAAATAGGTATTTAAGGCAGGAAGACATAATGTACAAGGCAAAATATGGTTTCACATTAAATGGGGCCATCATGTTTTTACAGTGGGCCGCTGAATTATAAGCTAACGCTATTTATTTTTTTTGCGGATACATCACTTACTTTTATTGTACATTGTACATGACAATCTAAATGCTAAAATAATTTTTAGAGAATTGTACTTTACACGAAAATAAATAAAAAGAACAAAGACTGGAACAGGAGAATTAAAAGAGAGATTGCAAGTTTGTGACAGAAGGTCGCTCCCAATATCCTCACAGTTCACGTTGAATTCTACGTCCTGCTCATAAATAACAAAAAATTGCACATACATTTTACAGAAGTTACCTTTAAAAAATAAAAAAAAAGATATACCATGTATATATTCTCAGCTTTGCATATCCTTTACTTTTTCTTTCGTGTCTTGCTATTTTATATAATTTAAGTTTTGAATAAATATATTGCTTTGTTATTTGCTTACAGAATTTATATTCTTCGTTTATTTAATATTTTTATCGTAACAAATATCATGTTGGCACTGTCAACATTTTCATTTACTCGATTTTTGTGTTTTTCTTTTTAGAATTATTTTCTTTTTGTCTTGAATACAGTTGTGTTTGTAACTTTTCTCCTTAAAGCTTGCGTTTTGTAGTCCACCTTTTAACCCCAATAATATTTTATTTTGAGGTTAATCTTCTCGCTTTTATCCAATACTTCAACATTATACCTACGTCGTATTCACAGAAATAATCCCTTAATATTTAATAATTAATAACTAAGTTCATTAACTAAATAAAATAGCTTCTTTTTTAGGCTTCTAGTCAAAATATATTTTTTTTTTTTTTATTGCTTTCAAGTTTTTCACCATAGCAAGGGGGTGAGCATACAAAGCTGAAACAACATTACAAAATATTAATCTGACACTAGAACAGGGTTCTTTGAAATCCTGTAAATATAGTGAACTTTACACAAAAAAAATACATATGGGTATAAGAAATCTTATTTAGACAATATGACAGAAATCTTCAGCATCTTACATATAGACAAATGACAATGATATTTTGAAGAAATGAATGTTATGTCAGAGAATAATTCAAACACAAAAGTACAAAAGAGACAACAATAGTACATGTTTAAGCCCTACAATAATATTGATCTTACTCTTAATCCCTCGATAGTAAATTGACAAATACTGTTTGCTTTGATATCATCTACGCACAATAATTTTTCAAATTGGACCAAGTTAGAAACCTGCTCCTCTTGAAAATGAACTAGTAAGAATTTATTTCTCAGCCAATCTAAAATTTTACATTATGTAAAGAAATGACAAAGATCGTCCTTAGAACTAGCCTCATTACACAATTTACATTGTCTTTCAGGAAAAAATGTGTATTTCAGTCCATTAATAAATAATCGAACAGAAAAAAAAAAAAAAAAAAATTGTCAAAATATTGTAACGAAGTTGACCTGGGCAGAGAAGAAAGGCCTAGAAAGGTTCTAGGGGTTAAGCGACCAAAGTCGGTAACAGGCCACCACTGTATGAACAAAAGGCCAGGCTTTACCTGAGCCGGAGAAGAAAGGGGCTAGATTGTTCAAGGAGTTTAGTGACCGTAGCCTATAACGGCCCACCGCCGTGTAAAAGCCAGCCAAGAGAAAGGCCCCAGTTGGGTTGGTGGCAGTATGTGTTTTCCCAGCCAGTGATTGACAGGTGAGAGTGTGTCAGGCGGGGTTGGATTGAGACAGAGAGTTGGAAGAGGGCGGCCCCAGTTGGGGAGGTGGCAGTATGTGTTTTCCCAGCCAGTGATTGACAGGTGCGAGTGAGACAGGCGGGGTTGGATTGAGACAGAGAGTTGGAAGAGGGCGGCCCCAGTTGGGATGGTGGCAGTATGTGTTTTACAGCCAATGAGCGGCAGGTGGGAGTGAGACAGACGGAGTTGGAGTGAGACAGAGAGTTGGAGGAGGGCGGCCCCAGTTGGGGTGGTGGTAGTATGTGCTTTACAGCCAATGAGCGGCAGGTGGGAGTGAGACAGAGAGTTGGAGGAGGGCGGCCCCAGTTGGGGTGGTGGTAGTATGTGTTTTCCTCACCCAGTGAGCGGCAGGTGGGCGTGGGACAGACGGAGTGGGGCAGTCGCAGTTAAAAGGAGGCAGACACAGCTGGAGTTTTTAGTTTTTGAGAAGTCAGTCAGTTAGTTTTGAGTGAGTCTTGGAGAGTTAGTTTGGAGAGACACTTTGGAAGTGACAGTTTTGAGAGAGTCAGTGTTGCGGAGTGCTTCAAAGTTAGCTAGTCAGGCGGTTAGTCAGTTAGTGAGTAGAGCTTTGTTAGTGCGGTTGAGTCTAGTGCAATTCGGTGCAGTGCGGACCAGTGGTCAGTCGTGGAACAGTTTTGTGGCGTTACGTAGTGAGTAAGAACAGTAAACTGTTGTGACTGTTGTAAATGGTAACTGTAATGAATAGCGTTAGTTGCTAGTAAATGTTCATGTTAATGTGTTAATAAATCAGGTTATTACTTACAAATTTAGCGAGTTTTATTATTTATCAAACCCACATATTATTAAATTAACTAGTGGCAGGCATTAGTTGTGTTGTTAAAGTTTTTAGTAAAAGGACAAAAACTTTACAATATCTTTTGAAAAATAAAACATTTCTTTTATTAGCTTTTAAAAAAATGAACCTTTAAATAAACGTAAGTCTGAATATTCATGAACTAAATCCAAAGCTATAGTTATTCGCAGTTTCCTACATATTTGTGCAGTTCACCACTCTAATTATAATTATTGTTTTGGATTTTCTTGAGGATTGGAAGGCTCTATAACTTCGTGAGGTTATCTGAGAAATGAAATGAACTCGAATTGGTATTTATTTTTTTTAAAAAATAAAATAAAATGTTCTGTTATTAGTTTAGCCAGAAAATTTGTTCTTAAATTTCGGACAAACTTATCATAGCTTTCTTGCAGCATCAGTATGTAAATTTTATTGTAAATGTGAGTATCAAAAATTAAGTTAGGTAATAGTTACAGTAAAGAGGAAAATGCAAATTAGTTCTTATTGAATTCTTAAATTATTTGTTAATGACAAAAGATCATGGCTTTAATTAAAAACTAACATTTAACTGATATTTTAATAGAATCTCTGTCTTTCTTCACTTACAAAAAAATTAAATGAAATAATAATAAAGAATAAAATATAACGGAATAAAAAGGTTCAATTTGTAATCTTACTTTAAGTTTGTTTAATAAGAAACTTTCAAAAACAGTTTTGTATGAATTTTTGTCCTGAATTCTGACAGAATTTATTAGCATTTATCTGCTAAATAACAAATATGTATCACTATTTTAGTAAACATTTAAATAAAGACACCATTATTATTATAATTATTTATTGTCGGACGCGATATTGAAGATGCTCAGATTAGGCTGAATCAAGTGGATGAGGCGCGCGACCTCTTGGCTCATGGACCACGGTCTTAGTTTTGCATCGGAGAAGAAAGAAATAGTGTTACTCACAAGGCGACATATTCCCACGAGAGTGCATGTTTGCGTAGCTGACGAAACGGTTGTCACCAGCAAACGGTAGTCAAGTATCTGGGGGTTCGCCTGGATACTAAACTCTCGTTTTGGGAACAGATCAGGCACTCTTCGGAGAAAGCTGCGAAGGTGACATCGGCTCTGAGTGGGCTTATGTCCAACGTTAGGGGATCGACGTCAAGTAAACGGCGACTTCTGATGTCGGTAACGAATGCCATACTTCTATGTGTGTGTGAAGTTTGGGCCGATGCTCTTAAAAAAGAAAAGTACCGAAAGCAGATGGCTTCGGTATAAGGAAGAGGATCTTCCTTCAGGATCGCCTCTTCCTATCGAACGGTCTCGGAGCCTGCAGCACTGGTGGTGGCTGGAATGATCCCCATCGATTTGATGGCACAGGAACGAAAGATGGCTTACGACTTTAGGGAAGTCCTTGGAAGATCGGAGGCGAAAGTGGTGGCCAGGGATCACTCAATTCGGTCCTGGCATGAAAGTTGGCGGACGGATACCCGAGGCAGATGGACTGCACGGCTCATTGGCAACCCTTCTGCGTGGGCCGAAAGAGAGCATGGCGAGGTCGACTACTACCTCACACAGTTTCTTACAGGGCACGGGTACTTCACCTCGTACCTGTGTAGGATGGAGAAAGTTAGAGACCCGTCATATATCTTCGGAGACTCTGACCTCGTTGACGACCATCACACATTCTTTTTGTGTGATAGATGAGTGCCGGAGAGGAAGAGCTTGGAACAAGAGATCGGGGAGAATCACGCCCGAGAACATGGTAGGGATTATGCTCCCTCACAGGGATCGCTGGGACTTCTGGGTAGAAAGAAACAGGAGCTGGACTTCCGTCTGCTCCTGTCATGATAGAGAGTCGAATAAAGGCAGGTAGGAGCTCGTATGGGCTATTTCATGATAGCCTCATGGCACCACCTTGAAGTGATGCGTAAGTGGTTCCAAGGTGGGTTTCTGTGCCTCTAGGGGAGGTGGGTTTTTGTAGTGGTAAGGGTCCCACATACCGTGGGCATTTCTCCACGATGATGCATAAGGCTGGAAACATAGTGGAGCGGCGAGCAAAGCGGCGCTGATAGCGAAGAGCGAAGCGGCGAAATCAAACACAAGTTAACATATGGGACCGCGCATAGTGGCGAGCAAAGCGAAGATAGAGCAACTCTATCTATTTCTAGTTTTTGTTTTTGCCGCTTCGCTCTTCGCTATCAGCGCCGCTTTGCGCGCCGCTCCACTATGTTTCCAGCCTAATGCATTTTCCCCCTTCATTAAAAAAAATTATTTATTATTAATTATTCGTATCCAATGAGGCATCTTTGTAGCCAGTTCTTATGTTTAAGATTGATGCACTTCGATAGTAGGAGTTTTATTTATAAAAAATTGTAGATTCATCTGGCTACAGATACATAGATAAAATTAGTAACTATTGCCTAAGTTAATACCTAAATTAATGCATTCAATATTTACTTACGCCTCTACATTCTTACAGTTTGTAATAAATATTGATTTAGTTTATCATGGTGGTAAGTTTTAGAACTATACAAAGAAACAGTCAAATCATGGCGAACATTTTTCCTTAAAAGGAAACAATCTCTCACAGTACTGGCACTGAAAAACGTCATTTATCTTTCTGAAAATTTATTACTGTAAGATAAAATAAACCACAGGATAAGAATAAAGACGTTAGGCTTTTTCTCTGTTGGGAATTGTGTCGAAAAAAAAAGTAAGAAATACACATATTTATGTGACTTCCTCAGTGAGCGAGGTAGTGTTAGTAAGGAGAACTAGTACTTTGTTGTATTCATCTAAATTTATGCGAATGTATGGTATAAAAATCGTAAAAAGTTGTAATAATTGAATAGCTTACACGTAATCGAAATATTGTTGGGAAACGAGTTCAGCTTTTAGGATCAGCTTTAGTTCGCTGATATTGGATTACTGAACGGCCAATTTCATGTGCTAGATTGAATTTTGGCTGAAAGTAGAATCAGACTAATCCACACTTATTTCCTTAAGCTGAAATATAAAAATAAGTTAACTGAATTTATTTCTTACATCGGCTTACAAATCGTATTGAATTTGCCAAAATATTGTTATAAATACGAATAAAATGTCGCTTAAACTCTAGCCTCTCGGTTTCTTATGGGCAAATAAACAGAATTTTTATTAACTGAAAATGATGAAATACATTTTTAAAATTGCTAATAACGGATTAATTTATTGATGTTACATAACTCTTCAATTCAGTAATTTTATCAAATAAATAATACATTTACGTCGTCAAATTTGTTTAATTCTGTCTTTTAAAGTCTTGTGTGATGATTCCAACGAAATCATCATTATAATTAATGCTCAAGAAAGATTGCAACATTGACGAAAGTTAGAAGTGTAAAGTTTTAGAAAACTGAACGATAAATCGATGAATACGGTACGTTCCTCAACTTGTAAGGCCAGGATTTCTGCAAGAATGAACATGCACAAGTGATATGTGCTTTCAATTTTTTTTTTCTTATTATTTTTTTATTTTTTTACACACTGAACATTGATGTTGACTTTCCAATCTCCAGGGCAAAAAAGTTCTGTTTGAACAGCTATTACTTCTGGCCTTGGTTACATGATATGTAGCATTAATACAAGATTTTGCAAACTCCGCTGTTATTTTTTGTTATGCTGAATTCTAAATATTTGTAATTGATTGTGCTAAACGCTATAGACTAATTTTTCTTTTATTTATTTGATTTTTATGTGATTTGGTTTACTAATATCGAGTTAAAGAGTCCACTAAAACTGATTAGCGATATTTCTGTTCTTTTGATTTTCTATAATATAGAAACTATACTATAGATTCACCAAGCATTTGTGGCCATTCTTTGAACCACCCAAAATTACGAGGTGTGGCTATTAAATAACGAGACTGATGCTGCTACAGAAGAACTATGCATGCGCCAAATCCTAACGACCTGTCAGCTGTGCAGCGTAAAGCCTTCTTTTTCGATTGCAGATTTCAGAGAAATCAGTTTGACCGGAACCGTCGTTTGTGTAAGAGGTTATTAGTTTCGTTTTGCCCGAAAACATGATACTACACATGTAGTAGAGCAACGAATTGTCGTGAATTTTTACATGAAACTTGATAAAACGCATCTGAGAGTCGACGCACCTTAACAGTTCGTGAGTCTACGCCCCGGCCAGCTGTACGCTTCAAGTACCGCTTCTATTTACTTCCGCAACGCTTCATCGTTGTCTACTTCCGTCACTCGAGTCTACCTGTTGGGGTACTTCTTACCGCATCTCTGCCTACTACGATTCATTTCTGCTGAGAGCTAGCACTTCGCTTCATCCGCATCTAGTGCATTGATTGCACTATTACCGCTTCCTCATCCGCATCTAGTGCACTTGGTGCACTATTACCCTTCACTCTTCCGCTTAACCCGATATCCAATTCTGATACGCCTCTTTGGGCCTAAACCCAAATATTTCCTACCTAGGAGCTCAACTACACATTACACACACACATCTCTACACAATTGTATACCTAAGCTCCTTAATAGTTCCTATTCCTTTCTTCCGCTTATTTAGAGCTCCTTCACCGCCTGGCGGATGCTGTGTGCGCTCGTTTCCGGTACTTCGTAAGTAAGTGTGTCCTTTCTACCGTTTTTATTGCTATATATTTTCGTTGTATTACATAACATAATCGATTGTGGTGCCCCCTTCGAGCACATATCGCGTAAGGGAATTTAGGTTTGCGTCATCTTCCCTTCTCCGCCACTGGGTGTAAACCTTACGCGCTTACACTTGATAATAATTTATGGTAGGCATTATATCTTTCGTTGAACAAGGCCACGTCAATAACCGCACGTGTTTAATTAATTTTCTTTTTTTGTGATACGAGTATTAGCGCGTGTAGGCGGTGAATAGAAATTACAACGATCTTCGTAGGGTAACGGCCATCAAAATAAGATATATCATCTAGATGTCACTAACTAGGCTAGCATCGTTTTTCACAATGATGGCCACGCCTTCTTAAGCTAGCTTTCAAGTGGAAAATCATTCTATTGAACATCGAATAACTTGTCAATATTTAGGGCGTCACTGTTTTCTGTTATCAGTCTTTTGGAGACAGATAATTTTGTGTATTATTATTATTTTTGTTTTATTATTATTCTTCAACATCTGAGGTTATTGGCGCCAGCAGTTTTTTTTCAGTGCACTGCCAGCCTCCGGACAGTGTTCTCTCGTTACAGACAACACTGTCCATTACCGGACAGTGGGCTGTAAGAAGCTCCTAGGTAAAGAAAATCTAAGAGCCAGCAGCTGGATTCGAACCCGGGATCTCTGCGTGGGAATCAAATACGCTAATCGCATGGCTAACCCTACCCTTATATTATTGTTATTATTACGAGTTGTGGATATTAAATAACGATGCTATTGCTGTAAAACATTTTATTTTAAATTTATACATATTTAGTTATTATCACCTTCAATGTACACCCCTCCCCAATCCCTACAACGCTCCATGCGAATTTACCATTGTTCGAAATAGTGCTGGAAGTCTTTTTTCTGTGAGCTCCTGCATGTAGCGTGCCGCTTTTTCTTTCACACCTTCAACGGACTGAAATCGTGTTCCTTTTAATGCAGATTTGACTTTGGGGAACCAGATAAAAGCCACATGAGGCCAGGTCAAGCGAATAAGGCGGATGGCCTAAAACTGGGATGTTGTACTTGGCTAGAAACGTCTTGACAGACAATGCAGTGTGAGCCGGTGCGTTATCTTGTTGGAGAACCCATGACTGGTTCTTCCACAAATCGGGCCGTTTTTTCCTTACTCTTTCACGGAATTGAGCAAGCACCTCACGGTAGAAATATTGATTAATTATAATCTATATTTTCATCCGTTTTGGATGTGGAAGGGGGACCCGGGCGGTCATCATCTCCGACGTCTTCTCGGCCATCTTGGAAACGCTTGAACCACTCAAAAACTCGCGCACGTGATTAAACATTCATCGCCATAAACTTCTTTTAATAAAAGATAAGTTTCAGTAGCGATTTTACCAAGTTTCATGTGAAATTTCACGACAATTCGTTGCTCTACTACATTGTGTAGTATCATGTTTTCGGCAAAACGGAACTAACACCTCTTACATAAACGACGGTTCCGGTCAGACAGATTTCTCTACAAACACGTGAGACGCTGCAATCGAAAGAGAAGGCTTTTCGCTGCACAGCTGTCGGTCGTTAGGATTTGGCGCATGCATAGTTCTTCGGTAGCAGCATCAGTCTCGTAATTTAATAGCCACAACTCGTATTGTTATTATTATTATATTATTATTTTTAACAAGTACTTCAGGGGTTCTAAATTTTTAAAAATGCTTCGTTTATTTTTATTTATTTATTTTTTATTATTTTTACGCTTGAATTTTTTTTCAGAAGAGAATTGGTTTCATACTGGTGCGGCGTCAAAATCCGGGCAAAATACAAATTGAGATTCCCGCCTTTCTGTACCACTGATAGATGTCGCGATAAGCGTTCATATAGCTAGACACATTACTAAACCATCATAACCTCTAAACAGTCACCAAGTGCGGAGTATAACCGTAGAGCGTAAGTGTTCGCGCTTGGCGCTCGGCGACAGAAATAATTCGATTCTTCGGGTACCCGAGATCGACTGTGTATGATGTTATCGCGAAGTATAATGAGTTGGAGAAGTCAAACAGCGGCGAAAAAAACACACTCGAAGTAGCGCGTTGTCAGGACGCCCGACATCATTCAACGGGTTCAAGAGCTGGATTTATGAAGATCCAGGGCAATTGATCCGAAAAATGTCGTCGGTTGTTGATGTGAGCGAAAAAACTATGCGTTGAATCGGCGAGGAGGACCTCCGCTATAAGTCTTACACAATTAAAGTGAAGCAGATGTTTTCTGAAGCCGCCAGGACAACGCTGCAGTCCGCTTTTGTGTTCCTTAAGAAACAATGCTGCCGAACTACACAGGTTTTTTTTTCTGACGAGAAAATGTTTACTGTGGATGCGAAAATTAATCGAAGGAATGACCCCCGAAGATGTCCCCATTGTTACAAGAACGAAATTCGCGGCGAATGTTCACGTGCTAGGAGTAGTGTCCAGTGAGAGCGATGTCATGCCACCGCATTTCTTTAACAACGGGGGAAATGTCACAAAAGAAGTTTCTTTGCATGTTCTAACAAATGTAGTGAGGCCGTGGATGGACACTGTGTCGTCTGGAAAGCCGTATGACGCCCACACAAGTCATCTGGTGCAAAATTGGTTGTCGGACAACGTCGACATGTTTTGGTCGAAAGAATACTAGCCTCCCTACAGCCCAGATTTGAATCCTTTGGACTACTAAGTTGAAAAGGTCACTAACAAGTCCAGACATCCAAACATCGCATCATTGAGAGCCACTATTGAAGCGGCATTCGCCCTGATAAGGACCGTGACACATTGAAGCGCGCCTGCACATGCTTCAGACCGAGATTGGAGGCGGTCATTTAAGGTAGCGGGGGATCTATTGAGTAAATGTGTTCTTTATGAGCTTACAAACAATGTGGATAACAAAATTTGGAGTAAACCTTTTCGTTTTTGCAATGAAAAGAACAAAAACATAGAAATTGAATGAAGTATGAATAAAATATGTTCAGATAATTTAAACTTTTAAATGGAATTTACAAGTAAATCTTAAGAAGTCAAAGATAATGATTTTTCGTAAGGGAGGCAGACTTGCGGCATCTGAGAAGTGGTTTTACAAAGGCGAAAGAATTGAGATTGTAAACCGGTACAAGTTCCTTGGTGTAATGTTAACTCCCCGCCTTTCCTTTATCCCCCATCTTGAAGAGAGAGTCTCCTCGGCTAAACTTGGTCTAAACAGGATCTGGTCCAAATTTATTTCAAATAACAACATCCCATTAAATGCTAAAATACAAGTTTTTAAGAGTGTCTCACGCGCAGTAGTCTGCTATGGCTCCCAAGTTTGGGGCTTTCAATCTTATGAAATCTTAGAAAAATTTCAAAGATTTTTTATAAAGAAGTTGGTATGGTTTACCATTAGTATCACCTTCTTACATGTTAGCCATAGAGACTGAGTTGCCTCCTTTTGAATCCTATACCCTTCATTTGCACTTAAAATATTTAATTAAAGTAGGCGCCACGGTAGCCGAGCAGGTTAGAGGCGAGACCTGCGACGCTAATATGTATTGTGGTACTGGGTTCGATTCCCGGTCTTAGGCCTTGGATTTTATTTGATGGTTAATAAAAGAAATTTACAGTAAAGTATGTTTGCTAGTCGCCTCCGTCCACGACACCTAATTGGTAGTTGGACGTTAAGCCCCGCCTGAAAAAATAGGCGATTACTTTACTTACTTTACTTTACTATTTAATTAAAGTTCTTTCCTTACCTGATCACCGCCTATCTAAAATTGTTGCCCTCCAGATTATTAATAATAAGGTCTATTGGTTTAAACATTGGCTCACTCTCTCCAGCTGTTACCAATATGATTTTCATTTCTCTTTGGTTGACCCTTCTGATTGTCCTAAACAACTTCTGCAACTTCCAGATGCTATTAATAAGTCTCGTCTGGTGGAGTCTGTAAATCGTGCAGTAGCATCCGACCGGTTTTTATTGTATAGAGTCTTGATTTCGGACCATCGGGAAAAGGTTACGGTCTCTTTCTCCGAGAATCTAAGTCACTCTGAACTTCGCTGGCTATTTAAGCTGAGGGGAGAGTTATTATGTTTAAACTGTAGACCTTGGCTTGAGAGAGATTCCGACCTTGAAATGTGTTCTCTTTGTAACTTCAACACCCGCGAAGAGATATACCATTTTCTGGGTGAGTGTCCTCTATTGGCGGAATTTCGGGTTCTTTATTTCAATAAGCGAACTCTTGCAAGGGATGAAATTATTGCTTATTTATCCGGCCAAGTAAATCCTCGCCCATTGATCCGCTATGCTCGTCATGCTTGGAGAATTCGGTATATCTGGATTGTGGATTCTTCTTAGAATTTCTTTTCATGTACATTTCATTTATTTTTTGTATCATTTATTTTGAACTTTTTTTCGTTTTTGTACTTTCTTATTTAATTTGTTATAAAAGTTGGCCTCTTCTTTTTGTTTTGTAGCAGTTTACTATTATTATTTTATGTTTATACTTTTTATTTATTTATTTTATTCATTTTTATTTCATATCTTTTTAGGTCTAGCTTTCTTTGTTTTATTGAGAAAGAGTATTTTCATTTAGACATTAGTAAACTCTGGCAGACGGCTGCATGTAGCCATGCCTATTATACTTTTGTACTAAAAATTTAATGTACTTATATACTTTTTAAAAATAAAGTATTATTATTATTATTATTATTATTATTAATTTAAACTTTTAAGTTTCCAACAACCTTATCAGCTGCTTTTTCATGACGTATTGGCAAAATATAAAAATAAAAATAGCAGAAATATAACTCGAATGGAAGTGCTGGTAATTGGGCTAAAAAGAAAACCTTGAAATTGTAGTGATGGGTCACGTGTCATCATTTTATTGAATTTTCCACGTGACGCGTCGAGAGTTAAGATTTTTATCAGTTAGTGTGTGTTCAAGTTCTGTTCCTTTTAGCATGAAATCTATTCCCTGACAAAATCTTTTCTACTTTTTTTTTCTTATCTTAACCATTTTCACCAATCTTTTATTTACAATTACAGTTTTTGGTTTATTCATTTTCGTTCTTTTGAGGAAATATTGAGTTCGTATTACGAGGTGTGGCTATTAAATAACGAGACTGATGCTGCTACAGAAGAACTATGCATGCGCCAAATCCTAACGACCGACAGCTGTGTGCAGCGTAAAGCCTTCTCTTTCGATTGCAGCGTCTCACGTGTTTGTAGAGAAATCTGTCTGACCGGAACCGTCGTTTATGTAAGAGATGTTAGTTTCGTTTTGCCCGAAAACATGATACTACACAATGTAGTAGAGCAACGAATTGTCGTGAAATTTCGCATGATACTTGGTAAAACCGCTACTGAAACTTATCTTTTATTAAAAGAAGTTTATGGCGATGAATTTTTATCACGTGCGCGAGTTTTTGAGTGGTTCAAGCGTTTCCAAGATGGCTGAGAATACATCGGAGATGATGACCGCCCCGGGGTAGCCCTTCCACGTCCAAAACGGATGAAAATATCGATTTTATAATTAATCAACATTACTACCGGTGAGGTGCTTGCTCAACTCCGTGAAAGAGTAAGGAAAAAAACTACCCGATTTGTGGAAGAACAAGTCACGGGGTTCTCCATCAAGACAACGCGCTGGCTCACACTGCATTGTCTGTCACAAGACGTTTCTAGCCAAGTACAACACCCCAGTTTCAGGCCATCCGCCTTATTCGCTTGACCTGGCCCCCTTGTGACTTTTATCTGTTTCCCAAAGTCAAATCTGCATTAAAAAGAACACGATTTCAGTCCGTTGTGAAGATGTGAAAGAAAAAGCGGCACGCGGCATGCAGGAGCTGACAGAAAAAGACTTCCAGCACTGTTTCTAACAATGGTAAATTCGCATGGAGCGTTGTATGGATAGGGGAGGGGGTGTATATTGAAGGTGATAATAACTAAATATGTATAAATTTAAAATAAAATGTTTTACAGCAATAGTCTCTTTGTTTAATAGCCAAAACTCGTATATTCTCGAACGCTCTTTATCTTTTTCTGTAGTTTCCCCAAAATTGTCTGGGTAATCGCAAAGTATTTTGGACGCATAATATTTGTTAAGCCTATTACTCCTTGATTGGAAAAGTTTTTCTCAGAGAATATTTGGGTTTTAGTAAAACCAGTCTCGGGGAATTAATGACCATGAATGTAACGTTCACATATTTTTATAATGTTAAAAATAAATGGAGTTAGAAAAAACAATTTCCAATTTTTGCGGCTGTAATAAAAAAAAATAAAAAAATAATTTCCGCCAAATCGACTGTCCAAACCAAAAAATACCAACATGAATAGAAGTGGATGCTGGGAAGTAGAAAAATTAATGAATAATTTATCAACTAAGGGTTGAAAAAATAAAATTGAAGAATAAAGAGAGAATAAGTAGAAGAAATAATTGAGATGACATTTTTGGTGGCAGAACAGTGGAAATGTCGCAGCAGGCTCACAATGGCCGTGTAGATTGCGATGGCTGTGGGTTGAAATGCGGAAGGAAAATATATAAGCCCCCCCCCGCGTAACGTTCTGCAACCAACACACATACGATTCTGCTCCGTCTGGCATATGATGTCATAGCTAAAGCATTCCCCCCCCCCCGATTCACCCCTCTAGTACAGTCTTACCAAAGTAACATCAACTGTTCAAAAACAATTTACAATCTGAATAAACTTTATATTAAGTTTATATTAAAATTAAGTACTACGTGAACCAGTTAAATACTTGGGAACTTAGTACTAAAATTAAGCCTTCTACTTAATTGAAGTGCTTTGCAAATTGTTAAAAATAAATTGAAGTAGTTGATTTGTTATTTTATTTTTATAACCAACGCGAATTATTATTGTTATTTTATTTAGAAATCATAAACATATCCAAAATAAATAAAGCAATGGCTCAAAGCCGTCTGCTTGAGAACACGGCTTAAATTATATATCAACAAAAACTTAAAGTTAAGTATAAGGGTTGATTAAACGCCAAAAGGTACCACAAATCAGCAAGTACCCAACAATTCATTAGTACTTCATTGATATTATTTAAGTAATTTTACTGCATTAATTTTCATTAATAAGTTATTTTTTAGAATTTATTAGATGTCACAGACCCTTATGCTGGCCATTTTCATCTACAAAATATTTGTTCAAGTAGCACTGTAGATTGACTGTAATATCTTTTTATCTATGCTTACACCAACATACATCAATGATTTTATTTTATTTTATTTTTAAATAAAAATCGTCGGTTTAAGTTCACTCTTCGATTAAAGAAATTGTTACTTTATGTAGTAGTCAATCTGGCTTTATCGTAAATAATATAGTTTTCTTCAATTACATTCTCCATCTAGGTTTTCTTTCCACAATGTTGTATATACGAGGTGTGTTCAAAAAGTAACGGGAATTTTCGTTTTTTGAAAAAAATATTTATTTATTCATCTACATTAATATTGTCGCCTTCAAAGTAGTCCCCTTCGCATACAATACACTTGTGCCAGCGCTTTTTCCAATCCTCGAAACACTTCTGAAACTCGATCTTTGTGATAGCTTTCAGCTCTTTCAGCGATTCGCTTTTAATGACATCTATGTTTGTAAAACGACGGCCTTTTAATGTTCTCTTTATGTTTGGAAATAGAAAAAAGTCACATGGAGCCATGTCTGGCGAATATGGAGGCTGGGGCAACGTTAAAGTTTTGTTTTTGGCCAAAAATTCACGAACAAGCAATGAAGTGTGAGCAGGTGCATTATCGTGGTGCAAAATCCATGAATTGTTTTGCCACAAATCCGGGCGTTTTTTTCGGATTGCTTCACGCAAACGGCGTTGAACTTGTAGGTAGTACTCCTTATTGATTGTTTGACCTTGTGGCAAGAATTCATGATGCACTATGCCATTAAAATCGAAGAACACAGTGAGCATAACCTTCACATTCGACCGCACTTGTCGAGCCTTTTTCGGTCTTGGCGATCCAGAATGCCTCCACTGGGACGATTGAGCCTTAGTTTCGACATCATATCCGTAAACCCATGTTTCGTCACCTGTTATAACACGTTTCAGTAGATCCGCATCGTTGTCGACTTCATTGAGTGACTCTTGAGCAACTTCCATTCTCCGCTGTTTTTGTTCAAAATTCAACAATTTTGGAACAAATTTTGCTGCCACACGTTTCATACCCAAAACATCCGAAAAAATTTCATGGCATGAGCCAATTGATATGGCAACATCATCAGCGACTTCTCTGATTGTGATTCGGCGATCGTTCATAACCATTTCTTTCACTTTTTTCACGTTTTCATCGGTTGTTGATGTGCTTGGACGTCCAGGTCGTTCGTCATCTTCAACGTTTTCGCGGCCATCTTGGAAACGCTTATACCACTCGTAAATCCTTGTTTTACTCATAGCAGACTCACCATATGCCTTTATTAACATTTCACACACTTTATTACACTTTATTTCATTTTTTACGCAAAATTTAATACAAATTCTTTGATCCATTTTTTTTAACAAACAAAAATCGCCAAGCTCGAAAAACACGTCTAACCTTAACGGCTGCCACTTAAGAAGTAAACAATGAATATTACTGAAAATTTTATCGTACTTCAGGGGCATGTGTACCAACATAATTAAAAAAAAATTTTACAATCAGACTCTCCAAACCCGCGAAATTTAAAAATTCCCGTTACTTTTTGAACACACCTCGTATGTAATATAATGTAAAGTTTTTCCAAAATAACTTTACTTACACAACTAATGCCTGCCACTAGTTATTAAATATGTGGGTTTGATTAAATAATAAAACTCGCTAAAGTTGTAAGTAATAACCTGATTTATTCACACATTAACATTAACTAACATGAACATTTACTAGCAACTAACGCTATTCATTACAGTCACCATTTACAACAGTCACAACAGTTTACTGTTACTTACTCACTACGTAACGCCACAAAACTGTTCCACGACTGACCCCTGGTCCGCACTGCACCGAATTGCACTAGTCTCAGCTACACTAACACCGCTCTACTCATCAACTGACTAATTGCCCAACTAGCTACCACTGAAGCACTCCGCAACACTGACTCTCCAAGACTAACTCATAAACTTGACTAATAACTATAAACTCTAATAACTCCTTAAAACTTGCTTAAAAACTCGATTGAAACTGACTTCTCCAGCGGTGTCTGCCTCCTTTTAACTGCGTGCCTCCCTCCAACTGGGACTGCCCTCCTCCAACTCTCTGAGCATAAGTTTCCACGCCCTCCTGATGTTCATTGGCTGGAGAAAACATACTGCCACCACCTCAGCTGTGAGCCGCCTCCTCCCATTCTCCGTCTCTCTCCAACTCCGTCTGTCTCCCTCTCACCTGTCAATCACAGGCTGGGAAACACATATGCCACCACCCCAACTGAGGCCTTTCTCTTAGCTGGCTTTTACCCAGGTCACTAACTCCTTGAACAATCTAGCCCTTTCCTTTCTAGTTCAATAAAGACCGGCCCTTTTGTCTACACAGTGGTGGCCTGTTACCGGCTTTAGTCGCTTAACCCCTAGAACAATCTAGGCCTTTCTTTTCTGCCACAAGTAGATACCGCCCTTTTGTTCACACAGTAATGGCCTGTTACCGACTTTGGTCGCTCAACCCCTAGAACAATCTAGGCCTTTCTTCTCTGCCCAGGTCAACTTCGTTACACTGCCCCCCTCTTAGAACTGTTCGTCCCGAACAGAAGTCTCCTTCGTGACGTGCGGCAGCAATTGGTCCAAGTGCACCACCTTCATCTTGGATCTGGGCGTAGGTTGGATCTCGAACACCAGGTCGTTGAGCAGTGAGACAGTGGTGTAAGATCCTACCCAGCAACTTAGGAGGTTTTCCCTTTTTGCGGACACGCTTGTACGACCACACTTTCTCACCTCTCTGGAAAGTTCTTCCAATGACCCGCCTGTCACACGATGTCCTCGTCCGGTCGCTGTCCAGTCTCCTCCTGCCGCGCACCCCTCCACGTACAGCTCTCAACTTACGGCGAAGTTTCGCAGCACAGCTATCCACGTCCGTCTCTTCAGCTTCCAGGCTGCCAAATGCAAGGTCACCGGTTAGTCGACGCTCTCTGCCAAGCACAACGCTAGCAAGCATTCGCTTTGTGGTCTCTTGAGCTGCCGATTGGTACACCATCATTATGGGAGGTGTATGTTTATCCCAAATCTCCTGATGATCTTTCTTCAAAGTCCTCTGATGGCCTCCTAGGGTCCTGTAGCTTCGCTCCCCCATGCCGTCAGAGTGAGGGTGTGGCGGCGTCGACCTTGTCCTCCTGACGCCGAGGATCTTGTAGACCTTCGTTGCTGCAGCTGCCGTTGACGCGTCCTGATCTGCCAAGACGTGTGCCTCTGCCCACTTACTGACGTGGTCCATCGCAACCAGATTGCAGCGCATTCTTCTTCTGTAATCAGGAGAAGGTCCTGCCATATCGCTGGCTATCCTTTTGAGCGGTAACCCAATCTTGTCCTGCCTCAGGGCGCCATTGGTTTCTCGGCTGGTTCCCTTTCTCGCTACCCACTCGGTGCACCGACTAGCCCAGTCTACACCGTTCTCGTGGTAGCCTACCAAAGAGAACCGCCGCCTCTGCTTGGCCCTTGCCCTCTTCACTGCAAACTGGATCCCGGTGTTACCTCTGTGGATGTCCGATAGCCCTTCTTCCCTTTTCGATCCTGGCAGGAGTACTTTATCTCCCTCTTCTTTCCTCGCTGTCCTCGCTTCAAGGCTCTCTTCCACAACTGGTATAACAAAAGTTCCCTTACCTTGCTCTTTCTCTTCCTGTCCGCTGCAGTTTTCTATGCTTTCTTCTTCCCTTGCAGCTTCCTGAACTTCTACACAGCTACGTCTCCCTTTATCCTGGTCACCTTTTAAGTCTGACCTGCTGTCTGTATCATCCTGGCTGCCTTCGTCTTCTTCTTGGATGTTGTTTGTTTCTGTTACGCCCTCAATTTCTTCTGGCATCTCGTTTACTTCCCTTTTTATTTTCCTTATTATTTCTTCTTTCATCTCAATTTGGCCTTTTCTAATGTTTTTCACTTTTTCTATCATCTCTAACTGGCCCTGCTTCAGGTTTTCATTCATCTCCTTCATCAGTGCTATTAACTCCTCCATGCTGGGCATCTTAGTACTCACGGGCATATAATACTCGTCAGTTCTCTACAACTTTCCGGCAATTCACCCGAACTAATAAAATCAGCACTTACTCGTCTAGCGGTTCTACTATATCCCACTTCTGACACCAATGTAAAGTTTTTCCAAAATAACTTTACTTACACAACTAATGCCTGCCACTAGTTATTAAATATGTGGGTTTGATTAAATAATAAAACTCGCTAAAGTTGTAAGTAATAACCTGATTTATTCACACATTAACATTAACTAACATGAACATTTACTAGCAACTAACGCTATTCATTACAGTCACCATTTACAACAGTCACAACAGTTTACTGTTACTTACTCACTACGTAACGCCACAAAACTGTTCCACGACTGACCCCTGGTCCGCACTGCACCGAATTGCACTAGTCTCAGCTACACTAACACCGCTCTACTCATCAACTGACTAATTGCCCAACTAGCTACCACTGAAGCACTCCGCAACACTGACTCTCCAAGACTAACTCATAAACTTGACTAATAACTATAAACTCTAATAACTCCTTAAAACTTGCTTAAAAACTCGATTGAAACTGACTTCTCCAGCGGTGTCTGCCTCCTTTTAACTGCGTGCCTCCCTCCAACTGGGACTGCCCTCCTCCAACTCTCTGAGCATAAGTTTCCACGCCCTCCTGATGTTCATTGGCTGGAGAAAACATACTGCCACCACCTCAGCTGTGAGCCGCCTCCTCCCATTCTCCGTCTCTCTCCAACTCCGTCTGTCTCCCTCTCACCTGTCAATCACAGGCTGGGAAACACATATGCCACCACCCCAACTGAGGCCTTTCTCTTAGCTGGCTTTTACCCAGGTCACTAACTCCTTGAACAATCTAGCCCTTTCCTTTCTAGTTCAATAAAGACCGGCCCTTTTGTCTACACAGTGGTGGCCTGTTACCGGCTTTAGTCGCTTAACCCCTAGAACAATCTAGGCCTTTCTTTTCTGCCACAAGTAGATACCGCCCTTTTGTTCACACAGTAATGGCCTGTTACCGACTTTGGTCGCTCAACCCCTAGAACAATCTAGGCCTTTCTTCTCTGCCCAGGTCAACTTCGTTACAATAAATTAAATCAACCCTTATACAACTGTCCTACCGGACAGTTTTAATGAATGATACAAAATATTCAATAAAATCAACACTAAATAACTTAACCTTTCCATTTCATCAAGATACAACATACAATTTTATATTTAATTTAATTTAATCAGATGTAAACAAGAAGAAATAGAGAGAGAGAGATAAAAGAACTAAATTACATGTCATAATAATTTACCTTACCTTCCATGCATGGCGTTCGCAACGAATAATTGGGCGAGGATCTGATTGGCCAGTTTAAAGAAGAAATAATATCCGCCAATAATTTGTTTGAATTCTTTCTCTTTTCAAATATATTTAAAAGTAATTTTTGCTTTTGTTTATTTATTTTTCTCTTTCTATTTATAACATTGAATATTTAAAGACTATTATTTATTTTATTATTTTGTTGTGTAATCATAAGAAAAATCTTTTGTTACCCGGTACTATTAAAATTTGATACTTTTCCTGTTATTCTTATTATTATTAATTATTATTGATAAGCAGATTGTAGGTTATTTAATTTCATTTTATAATTTTGTATATACCTATTATACATATAGATGTGCAACTCAACTCTTCGTATGGGTTATGTAACTTAAACAAATAAACATTCATTCAATATCCGCTCTAGAGAGTGTACTTTTACGAAAATAAAGATGGCGGAATTCTCTCAACAGAGGACACTCTCTAATCCAATGCGAATCTAGCATAACTTAATTAGTTTTTTTTGTTGTTGTTGTTTTTCGCAAAAACTGTTAAACAATGGGCTATATCTTCAAAATATTGAGTTCTTTCAAATACTCAGAAGCTGTCTTCACTTATAAAAATATGGTTACCCAGAAAGACTTGTCTTAAAAATACTTAACAGCTTACAAAGACTATTCTTTGCTATTCTAGAGTATAATGAGATCCCCGTCGTTAATACAGCCAAATGTAAATTTCCATTTAACATGGGATTATGCTCTTTTAAGGACAACAGACTGCGACTGGAAATGATAAAGCGTTATTTATTTATATTAATTTGTCTGATGATGATGAAATCGCCAGTTTGCCTCAAGAGATCTCTGGCACTTGGAACTAGAGGAGGTAATCCAAACACAATTGGAAGGAAAAAACTAGAATTTGCCCCCCAAAAAAAGGAGAGGTTCAAGAAGTCTGCACAATAATAAATAAGCTTTGCAGTACCTGGAGTACAGAACTTGCTTGTATCTTTAATCTAATTTAAAAGTTATAATACATAATTAAAGTGAAAAGCGAGTGCAATTTCTCAGTATGAAATTTAAAAAGGAATAGATTTAATTCATTAACGAATAACTCTTGTTTATTTGTTGTCTGCGAAATTACTGGAAGGTAATAAATAAGGAATCCGCTAGAGGTTAGGTTAGGTTAGGTTGATTACTTGTTTACAATCCCCACTTCTTACAGTTCTCGTATGGCGTTCTTAGCTGTTAAGTGCAGTCTGTGTGAACACAACATGATTAACAAACCAAATTTTGTGCGGCCCCTCATTCTCTTATTTTATTACTTGGTGTCAGTAGTGTAGACGTGTGAAATTTTTTGTTTTTTAAACTTAAAAGAAGATTAGACGAATTTCAAACTAATAGTTTGAATTGGTTATCATTGTTCAGGTATTCATAAAGCTCACAATAAAGTAAACAAAAGATGGGAGTATTACAGAAGAATTGGATGTAAAATTAGCAGCAAGTTTAAAAAATAATAACTATTTCTGATCTGTTAGGAAAAGTTTCATATAAAAGATATCAATTTAATAATCTAGTCCTAGTGCAAAAAAAAGAAGGTCCATGAGCATTGTTTTCTTGAATTGAATTCAGTGGCATCAAAAATGCGATATCTATTAGAGGAAGAAAACATGATTAGTGGCAACTATCTCAGGGAAACAACAGTTAAATAACAGGAATATCTTCTCCAACTGCGAGAGGATAACAGCATCTTAAGCATAAGCGACTTCGGATAAACTATTATGAGATCTGGAGCCAACAAAGAAATTGCAGACAGCCTCTCTGGGCCAGTTAAATGGAGAAAAAGATAAATCCTGGCACTTACAGGTAAGTTTGGGGTAAATGTAAAGAATAGCGCCCGGAGGTGTGGCCTAATTCGAAGTGATTCTGATTCGCTGTTACCATATAACCCGCCAAATTCAAATGTAAATATAAAAAGATTTCTTTATTTTATATTTACATTTAAATCTGGCGGGTTATATGGTAACAGCGAATCAGAATCACTTCGAATTATTTATTTAAGAATATAGTGTACATATTTCGTGGACAATTTCAGCATCCATGGGAAATAATAATTTACTTTTGGAAGGAAATTTAAATAATTTTACTGTTGGCTGTTAATTTAATACAATAAATGCTGTCGAAAATAAAAACTTCTTTTATTTGTGAAACAATAAACTGAACACTAAATTTAGGAAATTGTTGGAAAATATGCAGTGAGCTTTGGAGTAAAATAAATAAACAGTCATTCAAACAGGCGATTCTAATAAAGGCTTGTCTGCATGTTTATTGCAATACAACACCAACCAGTCTCATTTCAGACAGTAAATTAACTAACTATAACTAAATCGGAAATTAAATTCTCAGTAAATAAAGAAAATAACTTCTAGCAATTTGTTTCGCATTTAATATATATTTTACAATAATCTGTTGTGTGGAAATAATGTAAAAGTAATTACTGGTTATAAACCTCTTTGTAAATATTTTTATAAGCTTGAACCTGATTCCTGATTTTCTCTCATGATTACTTGTCTTTACTGAAAGAAACAATTTTTATAGCTTCCTGTAATACATGCCTTAATGTTAAAAGTTTATTTACGGATATTTAAGTAAATTAGAAGCGGAAAAGGTTACAAAACTTTATGAAATAATACAATTATTTTTTGTCATGGAATTCCGTTCAATTATTTTACTAAAGCACAATTATTGCATCCGTTCTTCGGAATTCCCTCGTTCAACTATTTATTATTTTGTTCTTTTTTTTTTTTAAATTAACGAATAGCCCAGTCAAGTTAGGTAAAAAAAAAGGTAAACCTCGGAATGTAAGATAATTATCTATAAACTTCTTGTATAACTTCTTTGTGTTAGGCATTTTATAAGTTGGCAGTCTCATAGAATTTCGTGTACACGTCACCGGAAATCAGTGGTCAAAGGACACAAAAATTGTATTAAGTCCTGCAGAGCCAGGTAATGTCATTGTTTTTTTTTTAGCGTCGTAAGTACGTTTTTGTTTTTTCCCTGTTAACATATATCCCTGAACAGATTAACAATTAACCATTGCCATTAATCGTTGATTAATCAGTTTGGATTTGAGAATTTTGACTACAACTATATTTGAATTAGTACCTGTAGACACCAATTGAAATAATTTAATTATTTATTGAAAAATTGGCAACTGCAAAATTAGCAGCATCTAGTAAATATGATGAAAAGTATAAGCGAAGGAACATTATTTCTTTTGCTAATACAAATACTAATCACTTATTAAGAAATATAATGATGGCATTTTTAAAGTAAAAATCCATCATCGGCCAGTGAGCTGTAAATAGCTTTAAGAATGAGAAAAATCTAAGGAACAAGCAGCTGGATTCGAACCCACGACCTCCGTGTTGGAATCCAGTATTCGCTAACCACTCAGCTAATCCGTTCTATTCTAATAAAATTTAACAAACCAAATCTTGGAATATTCGTGTAATGGCCGTTCATTGTTAAGGTAAGTGGTAAAATTCAACCTAAATTATATATCAGTGTAGCATACGTTTTTTTTTTATCTTTATATGTTATTAAGAATTATTTAATTGTTTATAGAATTCAAAGTTTATAGAAAATAAATAAATGATGATTGTCCACACTAGATTTTCTGCAAACCTACTTTTTCGTTACCTGTAAAACTTTTGTTTCTTAGATGTTGAGCTTTTAAAGAATTACTTGATAGGTGAAAGGTTAAAATGATTTGATCGGCTAAGATATTACGCTGTCTATTTTCTTTAAAGATAAGTTGGTGTAAGATATTTTTATTCTATAACAAAGGATAAGAGAATTCAAAAAAGCTTATAAAGGGAGAAGATGTTCTAGCTTTTAAGTTATCTAAAGATAGAATTCTGGTAGTTTCAGTTATCTTCTTTTTTCTTTTTTTTTTATCTTTAGCGTTTACTTTTATATCTTTCAAATTTTTTACAAAGTTCAAAGTGCTATAAAGTATATTGTGTATAGTAAAATATGTTTCATTCTTACTTAACCTTTGTTTTTTCCTTACAGTCCCAGAATTGGAAATAGCGGACGAACGTAGTCTACCAATAAAGAATAAATTCTATAATTCTGGAAGTACTATAGAATTACGCTGTGTCATAACTAAAATTCCACAACCTACACAATTTATAACATGGCGACATAATTCTACAATACTTAACTACGATACTACAAGAGGTGGAATAAGGTGAGTTTTACACTTAATTTTTAGATTTATTATTATTAATGACTTTGTTTATATTATTTATTAATTAAATTCAAATATCTCGTAAACTACACGATAGATTTTGTTTGTATTTTACCTTTAGATGGAGACAACTTTTGTCTATAATTGTATAAAATTTCGTAAAAATCTGTCGAGTAGGAAACGAGATATTTAAAGTTAAATTTTGGTTTCGTTTGAAAAAGTGAAAACTATAACATCAAATATCTTATAAACTACTCCATAGATTTTGTTTGTATTATACGTTTAGATGTAGACAAATTTTGTCTATAATTGTATAAAATTTCGTAAAAATCTGTCGAGTAAGAAACGAGATATTTAGAGTTAAATTTTGGTTTCGTTTGAAACATTGAAATCTTAACTTCAAAAATCTCGTAAACTACTCGATAGATTTTGTCTATATTTTACCTGTATATGGAGACTACTGTTGTCTATAATTGTATAAAATTTCGTAAAAATCTGTCGACTAGGAAACGAGATAATTAGAGATCAATTTTGGTTTCGTTTGAAACAATGAAATGTTTACCTTCAAATATCTAGTAAACTACTCGATAGATTTTGTCTATATATTACCTGTATATGGAGACAACTTTTGTCTATAATTGTATAAAATTTCGTAAAAATCTGTCGAGTAGGAAACGAGATATTTAAAGTTAAATTTTGTTTTCGATTGAAACAGTGAAATCTTTAACTTCATATATCTCGTAAACTACTCGATAGATTTTATCTATATTTTACCTGTATATGGAGACAACTTTTGTCTACAATTGTATAAAATGTCTTAGAAATCTGTCGAGTAGGAAACGAGATACTTAAGTTAAATTTTGGTTTCGTTTGAAACAGTGAAATCTTTAACTTCAAATATCTGGAAAACTACTTGATAGATTTTGTCTATACTTTATCTGTACATGAAGACAACTGTTGTCTATAATTGTATAAAATTTCGTAAAAATATGTCGAGTAAGAAACAAGATATTTAGAGTTAAATTTTGGTTTCGTTTGAAACATTGAAATCTTTAACTTCAAATATCTCGTAGACAACTCGATAGATTTTGTCTATATTTTACCTGTATATGGAGACTACTTTGTTCTATAATTGTATAAAATTTCGTAAAAATCTGTCGAGTAGGGGACGAGATATTTAAAGTTAAATTTTGTTTTCGATTGAAACAGTGAAATCTTTAACTTCATATATCTCGTAAACTACTCGATAGATTTTATCTATATTTTACCTGTATATGGAGACAACTTTTGTCTACAATTGTATAAAATGTCTTAGAAATCTGTCGAGTAGGAAACGAGATACTTAAGTTAAATTTTGGTTTCGTTTGAAACAGTGAAATCTTTAACTTCAAATATCTGGAAAACTACTTGATAGATTTTGTCTATACTTTATCTGTACATGAAGACAACTGTTGTCTATAATTGTATAAAATTTCGTAAAAATATGTCGAGTAAGAAACAAGATATTTAGAGTTAAATTTTGGTTTCGTTTGAAACATTGAAATCTTTAACTTCAAATATCTCGTAGACAACTCGATAGATTTTGTCTATATTTTACCTGTATATGGAGACTACTTTGTTCTATAATTGTATAAAATTTCGTAAAAATCTGTCGAGTAGGGGACGAGATATTATAGATAATTTGTGGTTTCGTTTGAAACAGTGAAATCTTCATCATCAAATATCTGGAAAACTACTCGATAGATTTTGTTTATATTTTACCTGTTTATGGAGACAATTTTTGTTACCTTAAGTGTTACCTTACTTTTACAACGCCAATCAAATCTTTTTACAAAATCTGCAATGTTTGATTGATACAATCGTTTTTCACTGAAGAAGAAAACTACCAGCAATACTTAGAACTTTGGAATTAATGATATTTGCAGAATAAAATAAAAGGGAAATGAGATGGGAAATTCCAACAAAATGAAGCATAGTATAGGCCAAAAAAAGGAAAAGGAAAGTGGATATAATTGATGGCAACCGTCAAGGAATCTGTATCTGTGACAATGATGGTAACACGAAAATGTGGTAGAAAAACTGGCACAATGCCCAGAGTTCTGGCGATTTTATTAAGTATATGATTTTTATTAGGAAAAACTGAAGTTTGGAAAAACTCCTTAAAAGAAAAAGAAAAACTAAAGAGAAATATATCCAATACTCCAGTTGTTTTTCCTGGTTGCCAATCTCTCAGTCGGATTGCTTATAGAAGCTTTTTGTGTAACCTCACTTCCGTAAATTAAATTATCATTGTCTCTTTTCATTTCATATCTTATTCGGCCAGCTACTTCCGAAAGATAAGTTTTAGTTCTATAGAGGGCGTGTCTGTTCAAGAATGCCATTCACATTCACCTGTTCTATTACGTTTTTATCACTTTCTTTGGAGATTTGTTTTCTTAGCAAAAGGTTAAGCAAATTGTAAACGAGAACAATGGAACAGAAACTTTGCATATGGAACGAAAATAGTCTCAATTAACTTTAAGACAATTTTGTGCAGTAAGTAAATTAATTTTTACATATTTAATGGATAAAGAATTTTTTATTTTGCTTTTCTTAAATTAATTAATCTCACATTAATCAGATTAATTAATACGACAAGGAATGGAAAACCTTTTCTTAACATAACCTGAAAGGCTTAATTTATCAAACTTATTTCGTCTACCGCCCACTTTAAGAATCGATTATTTTCTAGCGCCCCCTCCTAAAATTGGTAATTTTACCACATCTATCATTACCTTAATTTAATTATAGAGTGCCGTATGAGACTTATCCTATTACATTTTACAGTTCAACTTCTATTTTAAATGAGACTGTTCTAATGAGAGCAATAAAATGGGAACTTTATAAATAATATTTAAAAAAACTTTTATTCAAATTAAAACGAACATTTCAATTTAAATTTTAAAACTAATCTAATGGGAAGGATGAAGCTGATGATTTTTTAATTAGTTTGTTAATATCAGGCTCGAATTTACTCAAAATTCAGCCGTAAGTCACCGCGTTCGGTAACATGCAAACGCGATTTCTGTTTCTAGTTAACAGTGTTGCCACAGCACTAAAATCCACGTTCACACAAATACGACGATGGAAATACTATTAATTAAACGTTGAACAATCGACATCATTTCGGGGTATAATTGTGGGGCTGGAAAATTAACGAAATAATCGATGTAGTGTAGTAGGCAGGTTTTTATTTTAGTTTATTATTTTTTTTTTTTAAATAGCGGTACAGGCCTTTGAGACCCTTGGCTTCCTCGACAACTTCCTTCCAAACCTCTTTGTCTTGCGCCTTGACTCGCCATCATCTCCTAATACCTAGTCTGCGGACATCCTCCAACCATCTCATTTTCGGTCTGCCCCTCAATTTTCTATCACCTGGGTGACCATCCATTGCTTTCTTGGGCAATCTCTCTTTTCCCATTTTTTCTACATGTCCAATCCATCTCAGTCTACTGGCTTTTACCAGTTCACGGTACAGCTCCCTCACTTCTGAGTTGGGATCTCCTTTTCCATCCGTCACCACTTTATACCATATACTTTTTTTAAAGTTTAAATTATTGAGAAAAACACAAATCAGCCCTCGCCCCCCACTAAAACTGCTTCAAAACCTCCCAATTTTCTCTGGGTCCCTTTACCACTCATCTAGTAGACTTCCAGCGTCCATAAGGGGGCGTTATCGTCCACTTTGAGAAATACTGCCCTTTAGTTAGTCTTGTTGGACATGATCCACAGGATTTCCGCCGTTGCGAAGGGAACGCAAATCATAGAAGATATGTGAAACCATTTTCCTTCTCATGGCAAAGTCTACAACCAGGGTTTTTGGAAAAAATAACTCCATCCTGGGAGAATTTTTTTTCTAAACCTGTGAGGAGGCTAGATACCAGAATAATGGTTGCTTTTATTGTGGTCACAGTACTGCCAAGTTATGCGTTTGTGGCGATCTCCTCCATTTCCATATATTTAGATTTTTTTTTTTTTTTAGCCTATAAATATTCAGCAGCCATTTTTTTTTTTTGTTTACCCCAAACAACAAGAGGCTTTTGAACCACGCCTGTCAGGGTTCACAACTCACGTTCTTACGGTATTTGATGCACCAATCACTTCTCTTTTTTTTTTAACGCAAAAAAAGGCGCGACTTTTTGTTCTCCCCCCATCAGATTTTTTCCCAATATTTGCCTTAGTTTTGGGCAAAGCTAGATTTTGTGTAACCTCACTTCCGTAAATTAAATTATCATTGTCTCTTTTCATTTCATTTCTTATTCGGCCAGCTACTTCCGAAAGATAAGTTTTAGTTCTATAGAGGGCGTGTCTGTTCAAGAATGCCATTCACATTCACCTGTTCTATTACGTTTTTATCACTTTCTTTGGAGATTGTTTTCTTAGCAAAAGGTTAAGCAAATTGTAAACGAGAACAATGGGACAGAAACTTTGCATATGGAACGAAAATAGTCTCAATTAATTTTAAGGCAATTTTGTGCAGTAAGTAAATTAATTTTTACATATTTAATGGATAAAGAATTTTTTATTTTGCTTTTCTTAAATTAATTAATCTCACATTAATCAGATTAATTAATACGACAAGGAATGGAAAACCTTTTCTCAACATAACCTGAGAGGCTTCCTTATATAATCCATAGTATTTTGTTTGAAATTAATACACTTTTCTTCGTAAGTCATAAGTATTTTGGTGAAAAGTAAATTGTGCTGGTTTTGAAAGAGGACTGAATTTCAAGTCGTCATGCAGTTGCTGAGGTAAAATAAATGTAGATAGTTTTTGCTGCTTTTAATTATTATGATGGCTGTTCGTAGAGAAGAGGAGGATGATTTTGGATGTTAAATCATCATTACGAATACTGGTATGATTAACAGTATCATCAAAATTCATTCACTGAGCCATCCTACCATTCAAGCTGAATGGCTTTGACAGAATTTTTACCTTGATAGGTTATTATATTGGCTCCCTAACTTCATTTACTTCAGAGATTCCAGGATTGATTTCCAATTGGCTACTTCTCGTCACAAGAGAAACTATTTCAGTGAGAGACAGAATTGTTCATTATAAGTGACCTATGGTTCAAAGGGCTGGCAGTTTATTGACTCCATCCTCGTTCCTTTTCAAATGCAAAAAATCAATTTTTTTTCTTAAATTGCGGCTCTCCTTTTTGTGAACAAAGGCTCTGATGTCTGTCATCCCTCTCTTTTTTCTATTTCCTGTACGCTCATTGGCGATTTTTCCAATTTCATGGACATATACTTTTGAATCGGCGTTATTTGATATTCATAGAAACTGCTCACTGACGATAAATAATTATTTTTATAAAAAAAAAAAAAATCATCTTCTCAATCCTTCTCTGTATATTGGCGGTAGCCCTTACAGTCCCTAACATTAAATAGGACCCTTTGTGCTTTCCCGTAATCCCATTTGTCCACCATAGTTTAAGGGCGCCCAATGCTCTTTCACTCAAACCAACTCTTTACTCGCCTATATCATTTCTGGGCACATCATGATTTGCCATTTTGGCTAGCTGTCCTGTACAGCACAGTCTGCCGAGTCTAATTACTTTAATAATGTCCAGCTTTTGGATCATACCCGTTACTTTAATTTACAGTTCTCTTTCACGAGGTCAGATCTTCTCAAATTTGGCCGTAACTCTAAGCTTTCTCGTAACTTTACTCCAGAGAATCTTTCTCTCGAAAAAGCATTTGTACAGTCTTGTATATCTTCCATTCAAGGTAACCTACCGTTTTAGAATCGTATTTTAGTACAGATCAGCGGTTTCTATTTGAGAATTCCACTGTGCATACAAGCTTGCTTTTGTATATGACGGTTGATCGCCCAAGAAACAACTGTCAGCTTGCATAATTATGCAATTGATTTCATCATATACGATATTATTTTTGGAAATTGCAGCGCTCGAAGAATTCCATTCTCTTGACACTGTCAACCTCCCTCGGACATGCTTCCCGCGGACTTCACAGTTCCTCTTACAACTACGAGTTTGTTATATCGTATGTTATACCTTGTATCTTGTTCTCATTTATTTTCAATCCCATCTCTCAAGCGGCTTTGACAAGGCACTCCCTATGTTACAGTAGACCTTACCACAATATCCACATTCTCAGCGTAGGGGCCCAAATCTGTACAGTCTTTTACAATTTATGCCAAGTCTCCCTCACGTATTACATTCTCCAGCTGTAGGTTAAAGTGTAGACTTGAATTACACGTTAGGTTTTACACCCAATCCATCATGTTAAAAAAATAAATAAATAAACAAAACCGTAATTTTAATTTAATCCTGTAATTATTAACTTAACACTAAAGAGCTTCTTTATAGCAGCATATTTAGATCAAAGCATTCAATCATTTAATTACTGTCTAATTGTCGTTTAAGCTGTACGGAGCTGTAACATTTAGTTTACTCTCAAAATCTTTTTTAAATTATTAATTTTCACATTTATTTCATTTTATCCATTAAAATTTCTAACTTTATGCTTTAATAATAACAAAAAAAAAAAAAAAAAAAAAAAAAAAAAAAAGATTGAATTCCTAATGGAATTGCAAAAGCTTCCCAAAATGTTGAAGGACTGTCAGTAACATAGAATACTGAGGCCATGTTATTTTCGTCAGCCTTGGTTCTTTGATTTGTACGCGAGAATATGGAAGTGAATTTGTTAAAAATTTAATGTCTTCAACATTATATATAATTGTAGCCACTGGATGTCCTTTACCTGCCAATATAAATACTATTCTTGCATCTGATGATGGTAGCATTTACACAGAACTCTTTGAGTTCATAAAACAACAACAACAAGATAGCTCTATAAATATTCAGAATACTAAAGAAGCTTCGAAAGAAGAATTTAAATGGCTGATTTGCTAAGCTCAAGAGGCCAATAACAAGGGGGGAAAAACATTATATTGTTTTTGCTGCTTTTAAGTATTATGATGGCTGTTCGTAGTGAAGAGGAGGATGATTTTGGATGTTAAATCATCAGTATGATTGAAGACTTTACAAAGTCTTTTTCTCTTGACATAATGGGACATTGATTAACAGAGAAATGACATCTATAATCTCCTTAACAAAAACTTACAGTTTAAAATGTTAAGTATAAGGGTTGATTAAACGCCAAAAGGTACACAAATCAGCAGGTAACCAACATTTCATTCATACTTCATTGATATTATTTAAGCAATTTTACTGCATTAACTTTTTATTAATTTTTTTAGAATTTATTAGATGTCACAGACCCTTATGCTGGCCATTTCATTCATTTAAGTTTTTTGATATAATAATAAAAGGTGAGTAATATCAACATAATTAGTTATAAAAATTTAAGTAATTTTACTGCATTAACTTTTCCTTCACATTTTTAGAATTTATTAGATGTCACAGATTATGAATGAACTGGCCAGCATAAGGGTCTGTGACATCTAATAAATTCTAAAAAATTTAATAAAAAGATAATGCAGTAAAATTACTTAAATAATATCAATGAAGTATGAATGAAATGTTGGTTACCTGCTGATTTGTGTGCATTTTGACGTTTAATCAACCCTTATACTTAACATTTTAAACTGTAAGTTTTTGTTAAGGAGATTTTTGTACCTTTTGGATAGATTTTTCTTTTTGTCTATTATTTGGGTGGGGCAAACTCCCCTCCTTATGAGGCATAGCGTCGAGACTTTTAAAGTACAAGTCTGTACAAAATTTCGATTCAACTGACACTTCATTCATGAAAATCGGTTCACGTCTCGATAATTTGAAACGATTGCTATACTTCCTCTTAACAAGTGTAAGAGCAGAATGTCGTTTTAAAGTTACGTAGGGGAGCCCTAACCCTATCATCCTACCAAATTTTTTCAAAATCGGGCCAAGATTTACAGAGTAATTAATTATAATAATTTTGGAGGGGGCCTTACATAAAGGGGGCTAATTCCTCTCCTATTCGATATACAGCGTCGGGACCCCCAAAAGGCACATCTACATAAAATATTGAATCGTATGACATCTCATTCATGAAAATCGGTTCACGCGTTAAGGCGCTACGTTGTTTACAAAAAAGGTAACAACAAGAACAACAACAACAACAAGAAGAACAAGAACAAGAACATTTTTTGAAAAGGCCGTTTTTGCTCATTTTCAGCAACTTTTTTCTCGAAATCTATTATATCTATGTTGTTGCAAAAAAATTACAGTTGTAAAGGAGGATTTGCCCTACATTTTAAAGAAAATTTGGGAATTTTATCTTTTATAGAAAAAGAGAAAAAAATTGTCAAAGTTGGGAGTTTTTCAACGTTACGCTTTTTCGTGCAGTTTTTGACGATCAACCCTTATACAACTGTCTTCTAGTTTACAGAAAAAAAAGAATAGTATTGGGCTAAGGGTAATCAGGCCAACTCTTTGTTAAAAGTACTATAAAACAACAAATAAATAAATAAAAATAACAGTACAAAAAAATCTATTTCCTGGCATCTCTGAATTATTTTATTTTATAGTGGTAAATAATTTTTAGAGTCAAAACACGCCGTTTAAGTGACAACCGGCTTTAAAGTTATTGTATGAAGAAAATAAATAAATACATTGACAAGGTATATTCGGTGAAGGGCTAGCAGAAGGCTGAATATCAAGAAGATATTTTGATCGACTGATGAAGCTAGAAGTTACAACAGAGATAGATGGTATGGTTAGGGGTCAGTAGAAGCCAGCTCAGGCTATTGTGTTGCTGCCAGGGAGGCGATGGAGAGGATAGAGTACATAATTTAGTGGTACAAGTATGCTGTGGTATAGGAGAGTATGAGTAGTGGGTGTAAGGTAGCTATCAAAAATATAATGTTCTTTATATTATGTCAAACATTGCATATTATGAGCCCTCTAAAGCTTTTATGAATTCAATTTTTAGTGATTTTGAAGAACCAATCAATAAGAAACACAATATTGGCTGACGGTGATTGGACGACTTAGTACACTCAAACCTGTTTTTATGCGGTCCTTTTTTATGCGATTTTTTTATTTGTGCGTTTTTTTTTGTGCGATCTCATAATCTAATTATTGAACTGACAATAATTTCAATGTCAACGAATAAAATGTGCAATACAATATTGCGATTGAATTTTTGGGTAGCAATGCAAAAATGCATTGATCGCAAATAAACATTAAAGGACATATGCAGTTTTGTATGTATAAAATAAATACATATGTAATTAAAATATTTAACAATGTTCGCATGTGTTTTTTTTAAATCAGGCTCCAAAAGGTTTTGCGAGATTCGAAGAGCTGCCAAGCCTCGTGTCTTGATTTCGTTTGAAAAAGCAATTGCTAGTTATGGTTATGAGTTATTTTATAAGTGAGATTTTTTTTTTTTAATATTGTTTCGAAAACTATTTCTTATAGCTACTCGTGAAGTTTTATGCAATTTTTTAATGCGTTTTCTTTTATGCGTTTTCTTTTATTCGGTCCCTATCCACCGCACAAAAACAGGTTTGAGTGTAACTAGAAATATTTTCCGAAAAACTGGTCAAAGGAATTATTCATCTGGTTCAGTTTAATAAAGAGACTTTGAAGAACCAATCAATGAGAAGCACAACATTGGCTGACGGTGATTGGGCGACTTTGTAACTAAGAAATATTCTCCGAAAAAACTGTCCGAAGGAATTAAAGAATTAAAATCTGAAGTGAAACACTCTCCCGCCATTTCTAGAGTGCTCAAGCTCCTTATCCTTTAAAGCTTTCTTCTCAATAGGAAAGAGATTCAAATTAAACTTGCAATATATATTTATTTTCCGCTTAATATTTAATTCATTCTAATGTATTCCCTGAAATGGCCATCAACTGAGAAAAATTGAAAAAAAAATTAATTTACAAACTTGTAAGTTTCTCTCAGATTAATTTAGGACATAAGTACACTCCCATCTCTTTCTCAGAACTCCTTGAAAAAAGATTTCCTGTAAAATCTTTTGAAATAAAAAATTAAATAAGAAATAATAAATTTAACGATAATCGATTAGGGTGACCATTTCCAGCAACTTTCTGAATAACTGTGCTGGTCTAGTGGTCAAGAACGTGGCTTTGTATGCAAGAGATCGCTAGTTCGAGTCCCGCGTACGACTACTTTTTATTTGTTGGAAAAAATTGTTTATAGTATAGTATGAATATGTAAAAGAGGCGGTTACTTACTTCTGATAATAGTATGAACGTCATTTAACTTAGAAATTGTGATTCATAAAAAAAATTAACTTTAGGAAGTAATGCTAAAATTGGATCATCATACTTTATTACCCGGAAAGAACTAGGAAATGCGTACTGAACATGAGAAGTATTATGCTTCCAAGTATAAAAGAAATTGTGCCAGATGCTTTTTTGTGTTTATATTGTTGTTAGCCGGAACTTATTATAGAATATACCAAGGAATTGTAATTTACAAAAAAGGTATGAATGTTATATTTCTGCTGCTGGAATAGGCTTAACACTTAACAACACCATAGGCCTATATCTTATTATCTTTTGGGAATTTGTTGCCGAAATAATAATTGGACCAGATAACGATTAACCTCATTTCTATTTAATTTGCTAATATTATAAAGTTTTGTGTTGTTGAATGTAGCATTGCTACTACAATATAGTTACCATTGGTTGAGAAAATGGTTTCCACAATGAGGGAACATATAATACTACTTCTATGACTGGAAAACTGCAAAACCTTTTGTTTTCCTCTAGTGAAATTTATCCCACCTCCATCCACCATTCCTCTATCATCTGGTTCCATTTCTATTTACCACCGTGGATGCCTGGAAACAATCTATATACCAAACCAACATCGTATTATAAACTTTGTTCCTAGCTGAGTATCGGCTCTTGCACTTAGCTTGCGTGATTCTAGTGGTAATTAATCAAGATACCACTTCTACCACGCGTAACCTTCAATTATTTCCTATTGTTTCTCTACTACAGCGTTACCAACCTATAGCCTACTTTATTAGCGAATACTCTATAGTCTAGCTGTTAGTAATAAATTATTAGCAGCTAAAAAAAATCTGGAAGGGCATTAAAAAGAATTGGGAAAAAATAACTCTTAATTATTATTCTAACTTCTTATTACAATAATTAATTAATATGCTTAATTTTAATTAAGTAATTTTATAAAGTAATTTTAATTAAGTAATTTTAATTAAGTAATTTTAATTAAGTAATTTTAATTAAGTAATTTTAATTAAGTAATTTTAATTAGGTAATTTTAATTAGGTAATTTTAATTAAGTAATTTTAATTAAGTAATTTTAATTAAGTAATTTTAATAAGGTAATTTTAATTAAGTAATTTTAATTAAGTAATTTTAATTAAGTAATTTTAATTAAGTAATTTTAATTAGGTAATTTTAATTAGGTAATTTTAATTAAGTAATTTTAATTAAGTAATTTTAATTAGGTAATTTTAATTAGGTAATTTTAATTAGGTAATTTTAATTAGGTAATTTTAATTAAGTAATTTTAATTAAGTAATTTTAATTAAGTAATTTTAATTAAGTAATTTTAATTAAGTAATTTTAATTAAGTAATTTTAATTAATCATACTTAATTAATTAACTCATAATTAATTATTATTGGGCCACTAATTTTATCCATGTGTACACCCTAAACTTTGGAGAAGGGAAAAGATAGTGCCCAGCACCACGGTTCTCCTTTCCACCGGTGACTGGATTTGATGGCTAAAAAGAAGAATAGGTTTCAGGTTTACTCCGGTTATCTCTCGGCTTCATTCCTCTTCCCGAAGGAAGGCTTTAATGGGCGTCGCAGAGAGAAAAGAAGGCACCGCTCTTTCTAAAAGAGTTTTCTAACGAAAGAAATGGCCAAGCTCACGTTATGAAAATTAAATAAGTAATCATTATTATTAGAAGTAAGGCTAATTATCAATTATAGCTCAGGAATTTGAAATATTAGTCGAATTTTGTAGTAACAACGTTCAATCAATTGTATCAGCCTCCCGGGTCATCGTCAATGGAAGTATAAATTTCGTATTTTTTCTAAAATGAGTTCCCTTTTTTATTCTGCTTTCTCGAAATCTACTTTAACCATCAATCAAACCTCCTTTTTTCTCCAGAAAATGAAATAATGTATTGCTTAAGTGATTCAGCTGACCTAAATTTCAACATTTCTAAAACATATCAAAGATTCACTGTTCAAGAATGGATGAAACTAGGATTTCCAAATTATTTTCTGTTAAAAATAGTCACAGTAACAGTTGATTCGCTTTCCTTTTTTTTACTATTCATGTGCCAGAATAGGCGCTCTAGATCCGATGGTAGCGTAGGCTTTCTAGTCAACACCCGCAGAATCTAATACACTATTCACTACCACGGTCTATCTGTATTATCGCATAAACGCCCACAGTGAATCTCTTAGAGTGTTAGGAATTTGAATTGTGGTTTCTTAATTTAAATATCAATGCCTTTTGATGCTATTTTTTTTTTATATACAGGGTGACCATGGTTACAGGCTCCACCCACTTTTTTTTAAACGGCGGGAAATTTCGAAAAAATAAAAAACACGTATTTAATCATTTTTAGTCTAGTTTATTTTCAGTGATGGACCAATTTTTTTAAACCCTTGTATCTCGAGATACAGCATCCAACTTTTGTTTTTCAAATGGAACGTTATATTTTTTGTTGCATATTTTTGTAGTATTTGAGCTCCTAAAAACAACAAAAAAATTTTTTTGAAATCGGTTAGGTTTTTCAAAAGTTATGGTAATTTAAATTATGAAAAACAAATTTCAGTTTACTGTCAAAATTACGTTTTTTTTAAAAAGAATCTGTTCAAACTGGGCACCATCAACGGATAGGCAAGCCTAATCTCTGGTCTCCCACGCTCTGCTTGTAGCAACACTTATGGTAGTGAAGTCAAGATCTAGGCAGGCTAGTGTTATTCCATGTTTCAGATCATCGACTGAAGCCACGGGATTAAGGATACTTTACACTTTATTTTTTTAGGTATCTCCACAAAAAATAGTCCATTTGGGTTAAGTGCGGAGATCGAGGTGGCCATTGGATGGGACAATGAGTCCCTAAGCACTTTTCATGGAAATTTCTATCCAGGTAACCACGAACCTCTCTCGCATTATGTGCCGGGCAACCATCTTGCTGAAAATACATATCTAGCCTCTACGTTGTAGAGGAACATTTTCAAGCAGAACTGGCAAAATGTCTCTTAAAAAAAGTTAGATACCTTGCACCAGTTAAGTTCTCTCTGTAGAAGTATGGGGCCGATTAGTTGATTTCCTATATCTTCACACCAAACGTTTGTAGAAAAAACAACCTGAACGTCGAAGAACTCTAGCCTCCCTAGATCTTGACTTCGCCACCATAAGTGCTGCCTACAAGAAAAGCGTGGGAGTCCAGAGTTTTGGCTTACCTATCCGCTGGTTGTGCCCAGTTTGAACAGATTCTTTAAAAATAATTACGTAATGTTTTGACAGTAAACTGAAATTTGTTTTTCATATTTTAAATTACCATAACTTTTGAAAAACCTAACCGATTTCAAAAAATGTTTTTTTGTTTTTTTTAGGAGCTCAAATACTATAAAAATATGCAAAAAAAAATATAACGTTCCATTTGAAAAAACAAAAGTTGGATGCTGTATCTCGAGATACAAGGGTTTAAAAAAATGGGTCAATCACTGAAAATAAACTAGACTAAAAATGATTAAATACGTGTTTTTTATTTTTTCGAAATTTCCCGCCGTTTAAAAAAAAAGTGGGTGAAGCATATAACTCTGGTCACCCTGTATATCGATATTTTGTAGAATGCTTTACAATGTTGAAAAATACATAGGAAAAATGTTTAAAAAAAAATATTTTTGGGTAAAGTCTGTTTTTTCAATGTTGCCAAATAGTAACAAAGGGATATGGGAAAAACCTTCTTTTTTTATAGAGAAAAATATTTTATTAAACAATAAAACCTAATTTAATTACTATTTAACACGAATAAAATCATTAATTACCTATTTTAAAAAAGAAAATTAAAACTTACGAAATTCCGCAAAGCCATCGATTCATAGATCGACAGGACATTTTTTTGCAAATTGTGCGGATAATTTATTTACATCCGGTGGCTACATATCTCTTTTTCATTTTACCTTCCGTTTGCGCTGCAAAATGCCCCTAACTGAATCAGGGGTTCAATTTTTGATGATTTTAATTCCTTTTGGACCTGGATGTTTTATTTCAATACCGTAAGTGGTCCAAGTATGAATTAACGATGTTTGGTCGATATTGTAATTGGGTCATCGTTTTTAAAAAATCAAATACTTTTTTATTTGTACTTTTTACTAATTACAAAGAAAAAGGTTTCTGCTTTTTCAAATTTTGAAGAGCCCTAGTAACTTTATTAACCCTGTAAGGATTAACCACTTCTTCAGGGTACTTGGCATCCCTGCGGGTATCCCAGCCTAACAGCATGAATATGAGCAACATATACTGTTACACCCCAATACACATAGGCCAGGGATGGCGAACCTTTTTGAGACGTGGGTCAAATTTTGTTCATTTTTTTTTAGTACTATCTCTTGGGTCACTAATGCACATTTGCACAAGAGTTAAGTTTAAAAATTTTAAACTGAATATTTTCAAAACTAAACATCTTTAAAATTCAGTTGGCTTAACGGATAAAACGGGACGAAACAAGTGCTATGGAAGTCTCTTTTTTACAAACATAACTGAACAAAAAGTGTGTTTTATCTGAAGAAAAAATCTAAATATGGTTATTTGCTTTGGGTTGTCGATTTTTTTTTAACAAACAAAATATTAGTAAAATTATACATTTTATTTGATATTTTGTAAACACTTTTGCTTTATTTCAAATACTACAAAAGCATTTGTCGTCATTTGCGTTTTAGAACTGTAATGATCAAACTAAAGGCAGTAGATAGCATTTAAATTGCTTTTGTGTCAATGCGTGATTGAAAAAAAATACAAATAGAATATAAATTATCCTCACAATTAGAAAATCTAAATCAACCCGTGTAAACAAACAAATGGTTACCTAGCAATTGTGGGTCAAAGTGAAAAAGCTTGCGCGGGTCCAGTGTCTGTTCATAGGTTCGCCATCACTGACATAGGGTATAGTCATCTTGTACAAGATGGTTTATTAGCTCGGAACCGTTGTATGCAGATTGTGTCAGGAAGAGGAGAAAACGGCCTCTCACTTGTTGTGGTTGCGCTATGAAACCATTTGGCTCTTTGAGACCAAAGGAGATGGTAGCGCAAAAAGAACTAGTTGGGAAAATCCTCAACCTCTTTAGTAGGGGAGGTTTCATCTACTAGATCCAAAGGTCAGGGCACAATAAGCCTCTTATGGCTGCGGTCTAATCTAACTTTATTAAACATTATTTTGCCAAAAAAAATAACTAATTTAACACTTAACAAAAGTCTCGCTAAACTAATTCTAAGCGATAATAAAAGAATTGTCACAACATTGCACGTTTACCAATTTTTTTTTTTTTAATTTTATTTTTATTTTTTGTAAAGAAATCGACTAAGTATGTTCGCAATTTTCTATGTATGAATTTCGTACAATTAAAGTAAGAAATGGATTCCATTCAATATATTGTACACGAATTCAATCTAGTCAACATGTTTGAAAGCAAACGAAATTGGTAATCAAGGAAGTGTTATACGTTAGTGCCGATAGTGTCACAGGAAGGTTACTTTTGTGACACGGTGAAGGTTACTTTAGTCCTTTTGCCTTTACTACTTACATTTTGTTGTCAAGCGGGAAATGTTGACAGCCACCTTGCTCTTCTCGCCATTTCTTACATAACGTTGGCCATTTTAAGATAACAGTATTGAACAGTTGGTTCTCTGTTAGCGCTGTCACTCTGACTCTAGTTTATAATCAGTACATCCGCCTAGAACTTTCAAGTAAAATAGTGTAGTTCTTTTTAGCAGTAGTTAGCCGTTCACATATAAATTTTTAAGAATAATTAATAATTAAGAATGTTATTTATTTTTATATTCGTTTTGTTTGCACATCTTTTCTCAGGGCTTAAAAAGGAAAAACAAAACCAGCATTATCGGTTTCAACGTTATTAATTTGTTGATGAACTTCATCCTTTACCGTTTATCACTACTCCCAACATCCAACATGAGAATTAGAGAATCTCGTCTGCAGCAGCCCCTTGTTCGTTCTACTAATTCATTGTCCATGATGGTGATCGTTGACTTTAATTTTTTGCTGCGCTTATTTGAAATATGTAAATACGAGGTATGGCTATTAAATAACGAGACTGATGCTGCTACAGAAGAACTATGCATGCGCCAAATCCTAACGACCGACAGCTACGTGCTTGTAGAAAAATCTGTCTGACCGGAACCTGACGTGTTTGTGTAAGTGATGTTAGTTTCGTTTTGCCCGAAAACATGATACTACACATGTAGTAGAGCAACGAATTGTCGTGAAAGTTCACATGAAAACTTGGTAAAACCTCTACTGAAACTTATCTTTTATTAAAAGAAGTTTATAGCGATGAATGTTAATCACGTGCGCGAGTTCAAGCGTTTCCAAAATGGCCGAGAAGATGTCGGAGATGATGGCCGCCCGGGTCGCCCTTCCACGTCCAAAACGGATGAAAATATCGATTATAATTAATCAACATTACTACCGGTGAGGTGCTTGCTCAACTCCGTGAAAGAGTAAGGAAAAAAATGACCCGATTTGTGGAAGAACAAGTCACCGGGTTCTCCATCAAGACAATGCGCCGCCTCACACTGCATTGTCTGTCAAGACGTCTTTAGCCAAGTACAACATCCCAGTTTTAGGGCCATCCGCCTTATTCGCCTGACCTGGCCCCATGTGACTTTTATCTGTTCCCTAAAGTCAAATCTGCATTAAAAGGAACACGATTTCAGTCCGTTGAAGCTGTGAAAGAAAAAGCGGCACGCGTCATGCAGGAGCTCACAGAAAAAGACTTCCAGCACTGTTTCGAACAATGGTAAATTCGCATGGAGCGTTGTAGGGTTAGGGGAGTGGTGTATATTGAAGGTGATAATAACTAAATATGTATAAATTTAAAATAAAATGTTTTATAGCAATAGTCTCGTTATTTTTAATAGCCACACCTCGTACCTAAGTAATATGTTGTTTTTTAATGTCTTACCAATAAATATATATTTTCTAAGGCTGTATTTTATTCTTAATAATGAAATTGTAAATATACTTTTCATATCATAGGTTCATGATAGGGCTACAAAGAAGTCGATACAAAATGGTGCCTCAAATAAATAGAAAATAAACCGTTTGATGCTCAATTTAAACATTATTTATTAATTAATCTTTTTAATTTTTGTTTAGTGATTAACTGGTAATTATTTATGTCAGAACTTATAATTCGTTTCAATTTGTAAAAAAAAATAAAATAAACAAATATTTTTTTTCATTCCGTAATGTTTTTGGTAACTTTTAATGTAAAGTATATAATTATATTTAAGCAAGGCCTTAATTAAATTTGTATTATTAATGAGCTGCTTTTATAAAAAGAAACAAAGTTAACCATAAAGGGGATTTTAAGATGCTAAGGGTACTTTGGTATTTATATTTAAGGCTGTAACTTTGAAGTTATAAAGTAAATTGCCCCAAGTATTGCAGAAAAGTAAAATAAACTTAGTATAAATTACAGATTTTGCAAAAATTTAAAACCAAAAACGGAAGTTTTCTTCATAAAACTAGGCAAGCAGATGTTTCTCTCCAAGCAGGTGGGTATATTGTTTATCGTATGTCAGGATAAGTTTTGAAAGTCAAGGTAGCCATGAATGGGTTAAAATTTAGATCCCTTTAGCCCAAGTTGGTCTAACTAGTGCTTAATAAGTTTGTGTCCTGTAACAACAATAAGTTTAAACGTCTTAGTCTCACCCAAAATTAGTGTTCAATAGAATGGCAAGGTTGGAATTGCTGAGTTCCTTTGGATAGGACGAAGGATTTTAAAGGATTTCACACGTACAACTGAAGTTAATAGAGTTACATAAGTTTGCATTTTAAATGTGCAATTAATATTGGGGCTTTACTAGAAACAGTTGTTGCACAGGAATTTACTTTGGGACTTTGAATATTAATAATTTAATTAAAGATATTTTTGTCTCTGTTAGTCCCAGTATAATAATTGATGAGTTGCTAAACTTACTAAAATAATTTAATGAAATCTAACTTCATGAATAGATAATTATTTTGTATTATGTTATGGTTCATAACCTTAGATTTTTTTAGATTTTAGATTTTAAAATGACAGAGCGGGACCCTATCCCCACGGCACCGCAGCCACAAGAGACTTATTGTGCCTTCCCCTTAAGCCTAATAGGTGAAACCTCCCCTTCTAAGAAGGTTGAGAGCTTTCCCTACCAGTTCCTTCTGCGCTACTATCTCCTTTGGCCTCAAAGTTCCAAAGATGTCATAGCGCAGTCTCTCAATTGCAACGCAATCGAACAACAGGTGAGAGGCCGTTTCCTCCTCCTCCTGGCACAGTCTGCACAATGGTTCCGAGCTAATAAGCCCTATCTTGTGCAGGTGCTTTCTGAACCTACCATGCCCTTTGAATAGGCCTGTAATCAGAGTGATCTGATTCCTGCCCAAACCTAGAGTCACTTTAGTTCTTTGTTTGCACAACAAGGGCATAACCCTCTTGCTGTGTTTGACCCCAGGAAGCATCACCCAGTACTTTTCATGTTCTCTCCAGATCCAGTCTCTGAGAGCCTCACGAACTGCACCCCTAGTGATCCCCAGGACTGGTTCCGGGCCAATGAAAGGAGTACTAGCTCCATTCCTGGCCAACTGATCAGCTATTTCATTCCCCTTAATCCCCACATGGCCCGGCACCCATTCCAATCGGATTTTATTGTGCCGAGCCAGTTGATCTAGAGCCTTTTTACATTCCCAGACCAGGGAAGAGGTAGTTCTGAAGGAAGAGAGGGCCTTCAGTACTGCTTGACTGCCCGAAAAAATGCAAATATCCCTATTTCTAAGATTCATTCGCAGATTTTCCCCAGCGCAAGCTTTAATGGCAAAAACCTCGGCCTGAAAGACGGTGGCATACCTCCCAAGAGCTCTCTCAATGAATATCTCAGGTTTAGCCCCATACACTCCAGCTCCGGTCTCGCAGGCCATCTGGGAGCCATCCGTAAACCACATGATTCCCTTCTGGCACTGTTCTGTCCAGTTTACCCTCCATTCATTCCTCGATCTGAGGATCACTTGAAACGGAGTCTCGAAACATAACCTTTGTTATGGTTAACTGAAAATAAGGTTAGCGTGGCCACTTTTTTGTTCTTCACTGGAATTTACTAAATTTTGTAGTTTTATTACTATTATTATTATTTTAGCATTTTTTCTGTAATTTAAGTCACTCTATAACGTATGACTTGCAGTCTGCGGTTACGACGATTACAAATAGTAATAGATGATTTGCCGGCGATCTAGCTTAAATCTTCTCAAATGAACAGAAGTATATCTCCAAAAGCATTGGAGTGTCCTCCTTCAACGGCGCTAAGATGCACGATAGGATATTGGCCTCCTCAAGAAGCATTTGCCCGTTTCCCCTGTATCTACACCCCAGTACCACGAAGTCCGACGTAGAGTCGTGGAATGTACTTTAAATCAAAGCGATTCAGCGCAATCTTGGTCATGATGTATGTCCTGTCCATTTGATTCTGAATATCGTTCTTGTTTTCAAGTTGACAAAAAACTGTAACTACAGCTCCCAGGTAGATATATCTTCCTCCAATCCTTACTTAACCAGTTAAGCCTTTTTTGGCATGTATACACGTCAAACCAAATCTCTATTACGGTGCGCTCGACTTTTATACTCGTTGTGAAAAAATATAAAATTGCCATTAACTATAAAAACTCGAAATTTTAATAAAATACAATAAGAATACTATTTGGTGGGATGTTTCCTTTATCTTACCAATAGAACTGCCAAGTATTTTATACGGAGTGGATGGTGGGAGTCAGCCAAATGATAAGTGGTTGGTACATGTTTGGTCTCCGCATTAGAGATTGGGAATTACGCACACAAATAGAAGCTCTCAACCCTTGTGCAATGCCGTTTTTTATCTTAGATAGAGGTTCAGTCCTCAGCACGAGCATGATTTCTCTTTGCACAGAATTCAAAGCTCTTTTCTTCCTTGTAAAAGCTCTTGCATCTCTAGTTAACTAGAGCAATGCATACGTGAAACGGTGCAAGATTTTTTGAATGAGCACAGAATGCTCTGTAATCTGTAAGCCCCCAGAGATTGCAGTGACTATTACGACTATAGTAAACTTTTGGTTGTTTTGTCCTGCGTTCGACGTGTATACACCGGTCATTGTCTGATTTTAATTCCGCACACTGTGGTGGGGTTTTTTCAAAACTAAATTCCACGCTTAACTGGTTAATTGGCCCAAATAAATTTCGAAGCATTTTTCTTTCAAATTTTGAAAGACTGTGCTCTATTGTGTACAACCTAAAGTAAGTATCATTGACTTGCCCTAATTTCAGCCTGAAACACCATTTTGGGCAGTGACTTGTTTAAATAAATTCATTCACTTAGTCAAATCGAAAAGCGGTGACTTCATCACCGTTCCAGATTCTTTGTTTGTCAGCATATACTTAGTTTTTTTATCGGTTTGGCCACTAGATGGAGTCTACTTACCACTGCTTCTAGGCTTAAAAAAAAAGCTGCTTCCATCTCAGTCTTACTAAGCCTAGATGACTATATCAATAGCGGTAGGTTATTTCTAAAAATAAATTAAACAAACAAAAGTCACATCTCCTTCCCTTAAATCCATTTCTGGTCAGAAGTCCACTGAAAACTCTTCCTAAATTATCAAGATATTTTTCAAGGCTGCACGATACTGCAAGCAAAATGTAATAGGGTCATTTCCATATCAAATCAACACGGGGTCTGAACCTCACCATCTCGGATTTTCTTGAAATTTGGCACATGTGTACTATTGGTATAGACTTGGAAAAATATGAAATTTTACTGCGATATGTCAACTGGTTTATGAGTTACAGGGCTGTAAATTTGCCAAAAATGGGCTGAAATACAGGGAACCCCGTGTTTTTGAATTACTGTAGAAGCTTTCCTGTTTATCCTAACCCATATGGTGTCGCATATCACAGGAAAGGGCATTATATATGCTATAAAATGACACCAATCCCAAGTCTTTAGCTCAATTAGGAAAGCTTCTACAAAGGCCATATAAGCGTCCGAGTAGATCCAAACAAAAAGCCGGCCTGACGAAATAAGTAATTACGATTTTATAAAAAGTTTTGTAGCCTAAATTTTAGAATTGGTCTTGTATTAAATTCATATGATGTAACATTAAACTATTTTATTAAAACCCACCATACGTTAGTATGTAATAAAATTTTTATTATAACTGCGTCAGGTTAAATTTCTCTTTTATGTTCAACATCATTTTGTTGCATGGTTAATATTATATCATAAATGTTATAAATTTAATACAAAAAACAAACACAAACACAAAAAAACGAACAAAGAGTTGTATGTTCAAAGCCAAACACAAACCAAAATCCTTTAGTCCTTGCTAATTGCTTTTAATTAAGGATCAACAGGTGTTTGTTTGAGTCATGAATCAGAATGGGGATTTCTCTTTGAGCCAATTTTGTGTGTAAATAAAATTTTGTCTTCTTTTAGTGGTTAAATCGTGACAGAACTGTTTATACGTATGTTGCATACCTAGATAGATAAATCGAATAATGTTTCAGTTTATTAATGATGGAATATTGAACAAACTAATTCAATAATTATCACATTTTATTAAAATAAATATTTATAATGAATTGTATTTTATTCTATATACGAGGGTCGTTTGAAAAGTCCGTGCAAAAATAAAAACTACTTAATTTTTTGGGGTAAACCTTTTTTATTTTTCAACATAGTCTCCTTTTAGGCTTATACACTTCGTCCAACGCTGCTCTAGTTTGTTGATCCCTTCCGAATAATAGGATTTGTCCAAGTCTGAAAAATAGCCATTCGTTTCTGCAATCACCTCCTCGTTTGAATAAAATCTTTTTCCCGCCAGCCATTTCTTCATATTGGGGAACAAATAGTAGTCCGAGGGAGCCAAGTCTGGAGAATAGGGGGGATGTGAAACGAGTTGGAACCCTATTTCCATTAATTTTGCGACCACAACTGCTGAGGTGAGAGCTGGTGCGTTGTCGTGATGGAAAAGGACTTTTTTGTGGGCCAATCGTGGGCGTTTCTCTTGCAGTTCGGTTTTCAAACGGTCCAATAACGATGAATAATATGCACCTGTAACAGTTTTACCCTTTTCCAGATAGTCGTTGAGGATTATTCCTTGCGAATCCCAAAAGACAGTCGCCATAATCTTTCCGGCCGAAGGAACGGTCTTCGCCTTTTTTGGCGCAGATTCCCCCTTGGTAACCCATTGTTTAGATTGTTCTTTGGTCTCAGGAGTATAGTGATGTATCCACGTTTCATCCACAGTGACGAAACGACGCTTAAAGTCCTGCGGATTCTTCTGGAACAGCTGCAAACCGTCCTTGCAACACTTCACACGATTTCGTTTTTGGTCAAGCGTGAGCAATCGCGGCACCCATCTTGCGGATAGCTTTGTCATGTCCAAATGTAGACGCAAAATATTATGTACCCGTTCATTCGAGATGCCCACAGCACTAGCAATCTCCCGCACCTTCAATCTTCTGTCATCCATCACCATATCATGGATTTTATCAATGATTTCTGGAGTAGTAACCTCAACAGGGCGTCCAGAACGTTCAGCGTCACTTGTGCCCATATGGCCACTCCGAAAATTTTGAAACCACTTATAAACTGTTCTAATCGAAGGTGCAGAGCCACCATAATGTTTATCAAGCTTCTCTTTAGTATCCTGAGGCGTTTTGCCTTTCATAAAGTAGTGTTTAATCAACACACGAAATTCTTTTTCGTCTATTTTTTGAAAATCACTCGACTTCCTCGATTCAAACGAATGCCAAACACAAAGAAATAGATCGATCTGGCTGAAACTTGGTGTGTGTTCTTCCAAGAGATGCTACTAACTAAACATAACCTCGATACGCGCCAGTAGTGCTATCACTCTGACTTTGTACGGACTTTTCAAACGACCCTCGTATATAAAATTGGTTTATTTTGCCTTCCTCATCACAGTATTTCAGTATTCACGATCGCGTCTTTCTCCGTAACGTCAAAAACTCCCCAAACGGCGCAATACTTCATCCTTTAATCTCACAGATATCTGAACCATGGCATTTCTGGAGGTCTCCGTTCTTTTACGTCTTACATCAGTCCTGTTCAGATTGACCCAGCAAATTAGTTTTTGTGGGTACGTATGTTTAAGTTAATTTTTACACACCGGACCCAGAAGCTTTTGCTCAGAATGCGCCGGTAAATAACTGTAACCTCCGAAAGTGATTCCAAATGAGTTGAATGAATGAAACATGAGATTTTTTCTTGAAAGTAGGCATATCTCAACTTGGGGATCATTTCCAAACCAATTTGTTGCTTTCATTTCTTAAAAGTAAACATACTCAACCGGGGGATCATTTCCAAAACAGTTTGTTGTTTTCTTTTCTTGAAAGTAGGCATAACTCAAATTGGGGATAATTTTCAAACCAGTTTGTTGCTTTCTTAAAAAAAATATTTATGTTATTTTACCTTTTATTTTTGCAGCATATTATTGGCAAGCATACATTTTTAATGTAAAAGTAAAGTAAAGTAATCGTCTATTTTTTTCAGGCAGGGCTTTACGTCCAACTGTCAAATAGGAGTCGTGGACGGAGGCGACTAGCAAACTAGCAAACATACTTTACTGTAAATTTCTTTTATTAACCATTAAATAAAATCCAAGGCCTAAGGCCGGTGGAATCGAACCCAGTACTACAGCAATACATATTAGCTTTGCAGGTCTCGCCTCTAACCGTTCGGCTACCGTGGCGCCTTATTTTTAATGTATTTTCAGGGGAAGAGGGAGGTTATCATCTTCTTTGCGAGTGTCGTATCCATTTTGACAACAGTCTTGGACTAACGTCCATTAGTGGCCGACAATGCATTGTTTCCATCTTTCATTCCATGTACACTAGACAGAAAGTAGATGGAGGTAGCAGTGGCTGCGATGATCACGTTACATTTTTCATGGAATTTCCTCCACATCCCTAGAGCTTGGGTATCATCTACTATCTCTTTCCAACGGAAAACTCTCCTGTAATATATTTCCATCTAACCCTCTCACACACTCTTTATCCAACTCATTCCCCATAACCATTCATCTATTGCGTCAAGGCTTTTTTTTTTTTTTTTTTTACTAGTCCAGCATCTCCTCATACCATAAGTTGCTTGCATTTCCCTCACCCCTGCTTCCAACACTTCCAGAATACAAAATAGGTTCAAGTCTGATTGATTCCAACTTTAACTTTAATATTGGGTCGCAATTCGTATTCCTGAGCGATGAAGCCTGCGGGGTGAAGATTGGCTAGGTGCTAGATAGGTAGATTACCATCTTGTTTTTTTATATTTTTATATTTTGAGCGCATACAAATAGTTATTGCATTTCAACCAGCTGTAACTTATAGATTGTTTTCTTCTACAGATTTCCAGAAGTTTTTCACTCCTTATTTCATTTCTATTTTTTATTTTTTTTCCAGAAAAACAGGAAGATATTTCGAAATATTTACAAGATGGCAAAAATTAATTTTAAGTCTTTCTAATGCTCGCAAATATAATTTTTATATTTTCTTTGACGTCTTATGTCTACAAAAAAACAAAAACCAAAGAATAGTCTATTGTAGATCCAGATTATTCAAATGGATTCAAGGAAGCTTGAGCCTAGAAACTGTAATATCGTTTTAGCTTAATGACAGTAGATAGAATCGATTGACTGGAATCGCTGGTGTTTGACAGTGCCTGGGTTTTCACCATTTTATCAGGAAGTTGGTAAGGAAAAACGAGCTGTCTATTAGTTATTTCTACTTCCCTTTTTTAATAACAAGATGAATTGATATTAAGCGTCTGATAAAATTGTTACTACGCTTAAAGACCCATCACGTTAGACAGAAGCTTGTGCATGACTAGGAAAAGCAAATAAGTAGCTAAAAAAAAAATTAAATAAAATCGAAACGGAGACGTTCACAAATGCAACTGAGGGTGAGGCTGAAAGATAGGAATCCTATCTATGATAAAAGAAGAGATGTAACCTATTTAAGCTCTCTAACAGATGATAAAGTTAGCAGTATGAAGAGAACACTGTCCGTAACTCGGCAATTCACTACAAAATCATTTAGGATCCGAATATTGACCATAATAATAATAAACATTCAAACAAGAATTTTTGGGAGGCATTTAATGAAAAATATTATTGAATGAAATTAAATTCAAGTTTTTCACCCTTCAACAATTTATCAACTTAATGAAATTAAAAACATGTGAAATAAGTGATTATTGTACAACTAATATTAAAAGAAAAACAAAACAAAAATGTGACGTAGATTACAAACTAAGTTTTGTAAGGTAATTTGTAGATTTTGAATGGTAAAGTTAGGTCTATTACTTAAGTTCGCTCTGCCCGACCACCCACAAGTTTTCTAACCTTCAACACCACTGCCTACACAATTCTAAAAGTTCTTGAATACTTACGATTAAATTTCATTGAAAAGTTAATAACTTTTAACATTTAATTGATATTATCGAAAATATTTAAAATAATTTATTTTTTATAACACATTAACTTTTGTAATAAAATTTACTTAATTTAAACAATAACAAATATTTCAAATCGCGTCTCAAAACTGGAAAATTCAAAATAAGAATTATTTTTTGCTACTGACTCAAATAGATTCATGTTTCTATACAATTGTAGGACTGGAGAATGGAATATAGGCTTCATTAATAGAATATAGGTTACATTAATAGAATATACGTAGGTTACATCAATAGAATATAGGCTACATTAATAGAATATAGGCTACATTAATAAAATATAGGCTACATTAACCTCTTAACGTGCACGCTCGAGTTAACTCGAGCGCACTAAATTGGCCAAACTGTGCACACTCGAGTTAATTCGAGCGGCGTTGTACTTTATGCTGCTATAATTTTTCACACTCGAATATAATCGAGAATTGAAAATAATGTGAAAGCAAAGAAAAACAATCGTTTTATTGATATTTATCATTTACATGGGATTGCAAGCTATAACACTTACTTAATCGTATAAAATATAGCGGTTTTTTTCAAAAATACTGTGCATTAAGGGGTTAATAGAATATAAGTTACATCAATAGAATATAGGCTGCATTAATAGACTATAGGTTCGGTTAATAGAATATAGGCTACATTAATAGAATATAGGCTACATTAATAGAATATAGGTTACATCAATAGAATATAGGCTACATTAATAGACTATAGGTTCGGTTAATAGAATATAGGCTACATTAATAGAATATAGGCTACATTAATAGAATATAGGTTACATCAATAGAATATAGGCTACATTAATAGACTATAGGTTAGGTTAATAGAATATAGGCTGCATTAATAGAATATAGGTTACATTAATAGAATATAGGCTACATTAATAGAATATAGGCTGCATTAATAGACTATAGGTTCGGTTAATAGAATATAAGTTACATCAATAGAATATAGGCTGCATTAATAGACTATAGGTTCGGTTAATAGAATATAGGCTACATTAATAGAATATAGGCTACATTAATAGAATATAGGTTACATCAATAGAATATAGGCTACATTAATAGACTATAGGTTAGGTTAATAGAATATAGGCTGCATTAATAGAATATAGGTTACATTAATAGAATATAGGCTGCATTCTATTAGTTTCTTGATTTTTATGATTTAAGAAGGAAATAAAATTAATCAAATAAATAAACAAATCATAGCCTAAATAACAAGCAATCTGAGATCCTCTTTAAATATTACAAACTCTCCTACGTACTAATTTAAAAATTACTAAAATACAAGAAGAAAGAACATTTATTCATTTTTTTGAGCAGAGTGCAAAATTCTAGTTTTTTTTTCTAAATTTTTCTTGAACAAAAAACAAACAAAACGCTTTTACCTATTCATTTAAGAAAGGGCTCCGCTCTTTTGGAAAAATAATTGGAAGGTATAATTTAGTTATTTTCGTAGCGAGCTTTAATTTGGTAAGGTTTTTTTTATTTTGGGCTATCTCGCTGTTTTTGTTTGTAGAATTGGAAGGAATTTTTTATTCTCAGCCTCTTCAGGTGAAATTACTTTTCTTTTAAACAGTTTTCTTTAGTAAAAATACAAGAATATCTTTGTTACTGCTAAAAATACTGTTTATTGTTCTTGCTTGAGATAACAGTAATTGCTGTTTTTAAAACTACTGAAAAAAAAAACTGTACGTGACAATTCTCTGATTATTTTCTTTTCCCGGCTCTAGGTTCAAGAATCAGAAAAAGAAATACAGTGAATGTTTCGTGAAGCAGATTCTAATAATTTTATAATTGTTATTATTATTACACCGAATCATTGGCTTCTTGTCATTAGGTTAAATAGTCTGGTTGACAAGAGATAAGTTGGTCTAGTGGGTAAGAGTGTGGCTTCCTGTGTGGGAGATCGCCAGTTCGAATCCCGCGTATGGCTACTTTTTATTTGTGAGGAAAAATTGTTTATAGTAAAGAAGGAGCTTCTTTCCGTTGTCCATGATACCTAATTGGTAGTTGGACGTTAAGCTCCGCCTGAATAAATAGGAAATTACTTTACTTAGTGTATGGAGATGGTCTCCATCCAAAACTTAGCTATAAGCCTCCTTCACAAAGTTAGCAATGAGGTGTACGCAATGGCAATTACTCAGTAGCGTTGGGTGACTTGAAACTGGAACAGATCTAAGTCCTTCTTCTGTAGCATCAGTGCTCAAATTCAGAAGGCATGTGTATAGGTTAAAAGTGTGTTGGCATTATTATCGACGTCTCCTTTTGCATTTTTATGATGTATGAATCATTTTCTCACCACTTTCATGGATATCCCTTCTTTTTTTTTTTTTAAGAAATCCATACTTAAATACCTCGTACGTTTGGTACAAATTTCTGGAAGTACTTCATTGATTTCAGAAAGGCTTTTCTAAAAGCATCTAATCTTTTCTGGAACTGCCATATTTCTTATATCCTCTGTCAAATCTTCTATTTGAAGTCATAATCTAGGTAACCAATTAGAAAGTAAAGTAATGCCTATTTTTTCAGGCAAAATTTACTTTTATTTAAGACCAAAATAGGTGTCACGGACGGAGGCGACTAGCAAACGTTCTTTACAACAAAATCCTTTTATTAATCATTAAATAAAATCCAAGGTCTTGAGTCTGAGAATCGAACCCATTACCACTAACACATGCTTGCTTTGCAGGCATAGCCTCTAACCCGCTCGGCTACCGATGCGCCTCTGGACCAATTAATATCTTCGGTTGGCTACAGACTATTGCATTAGTTAACATTTTGAATTGAAATTGTGAATTCCTTCCGAGTGTTTCTTCTCTGTCCGGTTACTACAGTGTCGCCCAAGAAGCTATTCCATCGAGCTTCGACAAGATTAGGTCTATATTTGTTTCGAATGAGACTAGAGTAATATTTATTCAAAATTTCAAGCGCTTTTATCAACATTATTTATGGATCATTCTACTATAAAATTACAAATCAAATAAAACAGACAATATCATTTAGGCTATTTTATCCAGTAATAAAAGTGGATTACGTTATAAACAGCAAACTTTGAACAATGGTGGGATTGAAAAAAAAGAACCCTGACTACATGAGATGGCGCACCAATTCGGACAAACTGTTGGATAACCCCTAGGTATAGAGCGGGCAGCAAAACTGAATTGTCGTCAACGAGCTACCACCACCATTGGCTAATAAATTTAATGACCACCGCAATCCGCGCCAGATCTCTCGGCCAGTTTCAACTATTGTACTGTATTTATTGAATCGGCGCTGTGCTGCTACCCATTCCAATACAATCAAACAGCAAATTGGATGCTGGATTTATGTGCTAAAACTAAATTTTTAGAGACAGGAAAGATAAATACTATATATAGTTCCAAACTGCAAACATAAGTTGTATTTTTAACTTCCGTTTAATTTTAAACACTATTCATTCTGCTCTAATCTTCTGAATTAAAAGGGTAATACGAATATCTGGGCAGTAAAATTGGTAAGGGATGCTTTAAAAAACGAATTAAATAAATTTAAATGTTACAATAAAATATATATAAATATATATATAAAATCTACTTTTTATTTGCTGCAAGAATTAAATTTATAAGTTCTCATTAAATCTGATCGCATAAAGTGAACTCCATAGAAATAAAACTTATTTTGGTAGTAATTAAAGAGGCGCCACTGTAGCCGAGCGAGTAGAGGCGTTACCTGCAAAGCTAATATGTATCACAGTGCTGGGTTCGATTCCCGGTCTGCAGACCTTAAATTTTATTTATTGTTTAATATGAGTACTTTATCGTGAACTATGTTTGCTAGTCGCCTCCGTCCACGACACCTAACTGGTAGTTGGACGTAAAGCCCGCCTGCAAAAAAATAGGCTTTACTTTACTTTAAAAATAAAATGTTGCAGTTTTAGCTTTACGCGTGTTAGTCTCAAGATTTTAGAAACCTCTGAGATAATGTGAAAGGATTTAAATTTTAATGAAACGATTATAACTATTAGATAATCAATCTTATAACTACCGAGAGTAATCAAAAATTGAATTGAACTTATCTGTATAAACTGCACATGAATCTGTCTAAAAAAAACTGAAGGAATTTTGCCTGGTGTTGCCTTTTCCATAGGAGCTCCCTCAGTCTAGTTGGTACTTTTTGTTTCTCTTGGCTGATTTATTAATGAACTATTTCCTCCTACAGTTTTCTTCCTTCCTGCTACTATTTTATTTATATTAGTAATAAAGGTACAACCAGTTACAAAATAGAGTTTTTGTCGTTCAGTTATTCATATGGCACAATTAAAAGAAAAAAATAAGTAAATAAAAGAGATAATTAGTTTTCTCCTATTGTGCAATATACAATAAAATGGGAGAAGTAAAGTAATTAGGTGATGACGTAAAATAACTTAAAAGAGAAAAAGAAACAATAACATTTGGATAACAGTAGAAGCTACTCTCATTAATGAAGACTTTTTAAAAATAATAATAACTGAGAAAAAGGAAAATAAATAAATGTTTTCATCAGCTTAAATATATTTATCCATGCCACTTTTAAGGTAAACAAAGAGATAGTTTACTAAATTTACAAATAGATTACAAAACATTAAAATTACTGTAAACAATACAAAATGGATATTTCTCAGAAAATTATATTAATGATGACATTTGTTCTGAGAAGTAAAAACAGATTCTACAATTTGTGGTCAGCAACATTTTCTAGAAATAGTTTAATTTTTATTTTATTTTTTTATTTATTTTGTAAACTGGACGCTTAATTAAAATGTACTTATTAAGTATAAGAAGTTTTAATTTCTGCTACTAGGTTGCGTCTACATTGAGTGCGCCTTCTGCCTTCCTCCTTGGAATTTTTAGGGCATTAAAACTTAAATCCAAATCTTGAGAGTCCTTTAGAACTCTTCAAAAATATTTGAACATAAAAAGTTACAGAATAAAAATAATAATTTCGCACTAATGCAGTTATATATTCAAATTAGAGGATGCCATTTACTAAAAAAAAATGGAAATCTATTGCATAAAATGCACTTCCCCACAGCGAAAGAAAATGGTAAAAATTTTATCTATTTTAATAAATGGAATCAAAATAATTTCGAAAATTAAAATTCTCTCTCGCCATAAATTTGACTTATTGAATAATTATGAATTATCTGGCACAACCATTAGGGATGCTGAGGCAATACGATTTAGTTTCACGGTCACAGAGCACAGCTTCCAGAGTAGTCTGTACCACTACCACTGTCCTGTTATGTCTAAGGACCCCTCCAACATTATGTCCAACCCTCTGTATGTTTGAACAATTAATGTTTGACAGGCGTGTACCCCTTTCCGTCAATCTTAATTGGTTCTATTGTTCTAGCCTAGACGGGGTTAACTTCATCTAAATGTCGTCGTATATCACATACTCCTTAATAGATTGTAAATTATAAGCTAAGACAAATGAGTGGTGGTAAGTTGATTAGGACAACGCAATTAACATGATAATGCAGCTTTAACTTGTTTACTTCTGGTGCAATTAGTTGATTTCTCATTTTTTAGAAATTATAAAATTTATTTCTGTCTCTCTTTCTGTCATTATTACAAATTGTGATTGATTGAGCCAAATTTCCCTTTTCATAATTAATTAGTCAGTTTCATTTTGATTTACTGCGAAATAAATCAGTGCTTGTGTAATAGCCAATCAGAAAATTGTATTTTGCTAATGAGGGCCACTATTGGTCGAAACGTTAAATCTTGAAATTAATGAGTGCTAGTAGAACTTCTCACCAATTAAAATAATTATAACAATAATATAATTGGATTAACAAGTAAGAAGCTATAATTTCCGAATACGGTGAAAGTAGAGAGTGAACAGATGTTCGAATCTTCTGGAGATTTGTTTACATTACCGCGCTTTCTCAAAATCCACTTTACTTATATAATCAGGCAGATGGATTTTCCCAAGTTGAATTAGCTCATTAAGGCTTTTCCTGATTACGCTAACAGTTCCCAAGTATTAATACAGCTTAATGGGTATTTGCAAATCTTGCGGTAGGAAACCCAAACTCATCTATCGGCCTCCACCGGCCAGTTCCAGACTTGTTAAATAAATTTCCCAGCTCTTGAAGAGCCTTCATTTCCATCACTAGGCTATTTATATTCGCTTTATTACCTTTATTGTCAATTATGAGTATACTTTTTTTAAATGTGTTTTCCTTAATTATGAGGGCCCCTCAGACCAAATACTTTTATGTCGTACTAACTATCATTAATAAAAACTAAATAAATAATAACAATACTATATACAAATAAACATAGTGAACGCTATAAATAATAAATTAATAAATATTACAAAAAACAAAACATTGAAAACAGGAATCATCCATCTAACCAATACAAACTCACTATACCGGACCAATCATTGCTCAGTACCTAAATAAATAATAACAATACTATATACAAATAAACATAGTGAACGCTATAAATAATAAATTAATAAATATTACAAAAAAACAAAACATTGAAAACAGGAATCATCCATCTAACAAATACAAACTCACTATACCGGACCAATCATTGTTCATTACCTAAATAAATAATAACAATACTATATACAAATAAACATAGTGAACGCTATAAATAATAAATTAATAAATATTACAAAAAAACAAAACATTGAAAACAGAAATCATCCATCTAACAAATACAAACTCACTATACCGGACCAATCATTGTTCATTACCTAAATAAATAATAACAATACTATATACAAATAAACATAGTGAACGCTATAAATAATAAATTAATAAATATTACAAAAAAACAAAACATTGAAAACAGAAATCATCCATCTAACAAATACAAACTCACTATACCGGACCAATCATTGTTCATTACCTAAATAAATAATAACAATACTATATACAAATAAACATAGTGAACGCTATAAATAATAAATTAATAAATATTACAAAAAAACAAAACATTGAAAACAGAAATCATCCATCTAACAAATACAAACTCACTATACCGGACCAATCATTGTTCATTACCTAAATAAATAATAACAATACTATATACAAATAAACATAGTGAACGCTATAAATAATAAATTAATAAATATTACAAAAAAACAAAACATTGAAAACAGGAATCATCCATCTAACAAATACAAACTCACTATACCGGACCAATCATTGTTCAATACTGCGCCTCCATTGGTCTCCATCCATTACATCATCCTCGCAAAGTCCCTTACCAATCATTATCTCTTCCACTCCATTCCTCCAGTTATTTCTGGGTCTACCTTCTTTTCCGTCGGCTTGGTGGGTTCCATTTTAGCACCGTTGGCATTCTCTTCAGATGGCCGCACCAAGCAAGTTTCCTGCGAACAATCTCTTCTACCACTGATTTTTCTCTCTTTGCAATTCTTCTTCTTTCAGTGTCACATTTCCTGGACGATCGTCTCCAGAAATCCATTTCTATTGCAGCTATTTTTTTCTGTAATTTCTTGCTAATAGTCCAAGTCTCCGCAGCATAGAGCAGTTTGTTCTGGATATTATATGCTTGGTCTTCATCTGGATATTGCTGCTCCATAAGATAGGGTTCAACATCCCAATTGCTTTTCTCGCACTAGTCACCCGTTTTTCTATATCCAGATCCGACGCTCCATCCAATTGGAGATACGAACCAAGGTACTTGAAGTTCAGTATACTTAAGACCCAAATTTAATTTTTAAATCTCTCGTTGTTGAAAACTTAAAACTGGAATCATTAGCTGGTTACAAAGACATATCTTTGCAACATTATTTTGTCTACGTAGGCATCCTGTACTTTTCAAACCACTTTCAAAATGTCTTGCACGGATTTGATTGCCTTCCCAACTATAGCATTGGGCTAACTAAAATTTTGCTATCTTGCAATATATGCCTCCTGAACGCTCTCTTGCCCGATTATCTGGTCTCAAGCCCTCAAGATTCTGCAAAGATACTTTGCGATCTCAGTTTCACGACGATATACTTCATTATGGTTTATTAAATCTCCTATAGAGCTTCTTTAGTCCTGCTACTTACTCTTTTCTTGGTAAAACCTTCAATTTTTTTTACAGATCTTTCCTTGTAAACACATTCAAAATCAGACAGAAGCTATAAATTTACATAATTTGTGAATGTACGAGGTGTGGCTATTAAATAACGAGACTATTGCTATAAAACATTTTATTTTAAATTTATACATATTTAGTTATTATCACCTTCAATATACACCCCTCCCCTATCCCTACAACGCTCCATGCGAATTTACCATTGTTCGAAACAGTGCTGGAAGTCTTTTTCTGTGAGCTCCTGCATGACACATGCCGCTTTTTCTTTCACAGCTTCAACGGACTGAAATCGTGTTCCTTTTAATGTAGATTTGTCTTTGGGGAACAGATAAAAGTCACATGGGGCCAGCTTAGGCGAATAAGGCGGTTGGCCTAAAACTGGGATGTTGTACTTGCCTAGAAACGTCTTGACAGACAATGCAGTGTGAGCCGGCGCGTTGTATTGATGGAGAACCCATGACTTGTTCTTCCACCAGTCTGGTCGTATTTTTCCTTACTCTTTCACGGAGTTGAGCAAGCACCTCATGGTAATAATGTTGATTAATTATAATCGATATTTTCATCCGTTTTGGACATGGAAAGGCGACCCGGGTGGTCATGATCTCAGACGTCTTCTCAGCCATCTTGGAAACGCTTGAACCTCTCAAAATCTCGTGCACGTGATTAACATTCATCGCCAGAGACTTCTTTTAATAAATGATAAGTTTCAGTAGCGGTTTTATCAAGTTTTGATGTGAAATTTCATGACAATTCGTTGCTCTACTATATGTGTAGTATCAAATTTTCGGCAAAACGAAACTAACACCTCTTACACAAACGACGGTTCCGGTCAGACAGATTTCTCTACAGACACGTGAGACGCTGCAATCGAAAGAGAAGGCATCTGCATAACCATGTTTCAAGTCCAACAGCTTCAAAGATGAAGTGTTGTACTTTGGCGTAACCACCAGCAAGTATACTGGATTAAAAAACAAATAACTCTAAATACCTGCCTGCGCCATATCCTCGTGAAGTCACAGAAATATAAATGAAATTCTGAACATTATCTGTCACGTTGAACCAAAATATAATTTGTGTAGTTTTTATCAGCTTTTATAATATATAATGATAAAAGGTATGTTTAAAGATTTAATGCCTATTATCATAAAATGTTGATAAGCAAGTAAAATTAGGTTGGGCATCAAAACTTTATTATTATTTTAGCTTGTTAATAAAAAATAATAATAATTTAATGGCGCCTGTTCAAAAAAAGATTATCAGCCTATAAACTATAAAGTAGGCTCAGTTATGGTGATAACCATGAAAAGAACACTTGATTTTTGCGAGAGTTTAAACATTAAATTGCAATGAGGAAGTTAAATATGCAATAACAATACTTTACTATCTAAAAGGTTATAAAACGTTGAGTATCGGTAAACCTAATTTGTTTTATTACCTTCTAAGAAAATTTTCAACTTTGAAATTTAACTTAAACATGATCAGAAATCCATTTTAGCGGAAATTAATTTACGTGGAAAAAGGTGGTAGTTACGTATTGTTTGTTTATTAGGTTTGATCACAGGAGATGGAAAAAATGGGTCTTTTTATGATAATCCAAAACGCAAATAGCAATGTCTATCTCCGAATGAAACTCCCACGAAGTTATAGCCGAGCCAAGGTTTTGTTAATCGTTCATATTTTTTTGAACCATCTAAAAAATCTGGACAAACTAATGAATGCACGGATCTTTACTAAAAAACAATTGGATCGAATTAATTGAATCATTAATTGGCAAAAGTTTCCAGCGATTGTCAAATAGAAAAGGCATTATTCTGTGACATGATAATATGCAAGACCGCACTGCGCAAGACGGACACTGCAAAAAAAAAATGAATGAATTTGTGGTGGGTGGTGGTACTGCCTCACCCGCCATATTCGCCGGATATTGCGCCATCAGATTTCCAATTATTCCGATCGCTAAAACACTTTCTAATTGGCCAAAAATTTAAAAAATTTGGATGGTGCACTGCACACTAGATGGATAAAGGTTGTTGATTACGAGGATAATTACATTATTGACAAAAAATATAAAACTTGTTAAAAATTTAACAAGAAAACGACATTCCGGTCCCCGTATTTTTAGGATACCGGATTTGATTCCGAGTCTTCGATTTTATTTAATGTGATAACATGAGAATATACATAAAGAATTTAAAAGAAAATAAAGTGTAGGTAAATTTAATGTATGGTATACGAGTGGCAACACTGTTAAGGGCGAGTGAAATAGGGGTTGATAGTTTTGAGGTGGTAAAAGTTGCAGGTAGCAAGTAATACTCTTTATGTTATGCCTTATGTATTAAGTGAATAAATTATACTTATGTTACATTGGTGTTTATTTCAACCCTTAAGTATTCAACGTATATAATTTTTGTTTTTAATTTTTTTACTCTTCTTTTTACAAAAGAAATCGATCTCACAAAAAATTAAGTAACATATAAAACTCATCCAAAAACAATGTAGGGGAAAGTCGTCTAAGTCGTACCGGTGCTTAAATCGTACCTCAATGATTTCAAAAGTACTTTTACTGCCGAAATGGTAACAGTTATATTGTTATACCGCTCGGTTGTAGTTATGCGCTTAGGCAGCGCCATCTGAGTTTCAATGAATTAAGACTGTTTTTGGGTAAACAAATACATTTATAGCCATTTAAGAGTAATTTCCATCTGGTGTGTGGAAGCTCCTAAAGCAAGAAAACACTAATTTTGCTTTTTAGTATAAGTTATACAGGGTGACCAGAGTTATATGCTCCACCCACTTTTTTTTTTAAACGGCGGGAAATTTCGAAAAAATAAAAAACACGTATTTAATCATTTTTAGTCTAGTTTATTTTCAGTGATTGACCCATTTTTTTAAACCCCTGTATCTCGAGATACAGCATCCAACTTTTGTTTTTCAAATGGAACGTTATATTTTTTGTTGCATATTTTTGTAGTATTTGAGCTCCTAAAAACAACAAAAAAAATTTTTTTGAAATCGGTTAGGTTTTTCAAAAGTTATGGGTATTTAAAATATGAAAAACAAATTTCAGTTTACTGTCAAAATTACGTTATTTTTTTTTTTAAAGAATCTATTCAAACTGGACACAATCAACGGATAGGCAAGCCAAAACTCTGGACTCCCACGCTTTGCTTGCAGCAGCACTTATGGTGGCGAAGTCAAGATCTAGACAGGCTAGAGTTATTCGACGTTCAGGTTGTTTTTCCTACAAACGTTTGAGTTTTGGCTTGCCTATCCGTTGATTGTGTCCAGTTTGAATAGATTCTTTAAAAAAAAATAACGTAATTTTGACAGTAAACTGAAATTTGTTTTTCATATTTTAAATACCCATAACTTTTGAAAAACCTAACCGATTTCATAAAAAATTTTTTTGTTGTTTTTAGGAGCTCAAATACTACAAAAATATGCAACAAAAAATATAACGTTCCATTTGAAAAACAAAAGTTGGATACTGTATCTCGAGATACAGGGGTTTAAAAAAATGGGTCAATCACTGAAAATAAACTAGACTAAAAATGATTAAATACGTGTTTTTTATTTTTTCGAAATTTCCCGCCGTTAAAAAAAAAAGTGGGTGGAGCATATAACTTTGGTCACCCTGTATATCTATTAGTGATTTGTTTTCCTCTTGCAGTGTTGTAAAACATATTTTTTTTCAAAATAGTTTTGGGATTTTATTAACTGTCTTTATTATTTATCGTACCGGTGGTACGATTTAAGACCCGACCGCAAGGAGTTTTAAGTTTAGTTTTCTGGCGTATTTGTTGAAATACATTTTCGATAACTATGGTGGCTAGATAGATGAGCACACTCGTCTTCAACCATTGGACCGTTCTTTTTAAATCACCTTAAGAGTGATTATAACGAAGTCTCATCAATTTGGTAAGAACAAAGTCCTGGCGTAACAATTAAACAAAGTACCGTTTCAAAGTTATTGGGTAAAATATACCCAAAAATCTGATCAGTTTATCGCCAGGAACGGCTTCAAAATTTACAGGATTGTGGCCAAATAATAGACATGTCTTTTGGGATGAAGACCTCTTTGGTAAATAGTGATAAGTTACGGCCCGCGGGTCACATGAGGCCCCCCTGAGGACATTTATCCGGCCCCCGCCGCTACTTCCGGAAGGGGCATCTCTTTCATTGGTGGTCAGTGAGAGGAGGAGCACTATATGTGGCGGTGCCGCAAAGCGCTGCGTCGCTCAGGTTCAGTACTACTTCCGACGGCGCGGGATGCACGCGTCACGGCTCCGAAAACAGTGTAAAATAACATCAGAAGTAGGAAGAAGGGCAAAGCACTATGACTAAACCGGACAATGACCATCTCATTAGCCCAAAAGCAGGTGGTCCATAGTTCCCACAGAAATACTGGGCAGTTTGGTGATTTAAATTTACTTGTTCTTTATTTGAAATATTCTATTTGTTCCCGTTTTTTTTTTTTTTTTTTACTTTAAAATAGTTTGTTTTATAGTCCGGCCCTCCAACGGTCTGAGGGACAGTGAACTGTGGCCCCCTGTGTAAAAAGTTTGGGGACCCCTGGTCCAAACCAACTCCAGAAGAGAGAAAATTGAAACTGAAGAAACTGAAAGTCTGTCAGCAGACCCATTTCCATCGACTCTAGGACAACTCCTAAACAAGTCGTGACAAATACAGGAATTGAAACATTTGCTGTCGATATTATTGTCTCAGATTCAGTCACACCAACTTACCACGTCCAGTCTACGATAGAAATAAAGGCAAATTTGAATACTCCAAATTCGCAAATTTTGAAGGCTCCAGTTCTACGTGCAAATATATTTATTTGAAAATAAACCATATATTGATTTAATTTTAGCTCGAGGTACGACTTAAGCGGTAGGTGGTACGGCTTAAGGTACTGGTTTCCTTATTCGTACCGATTTCAATTTTATTTTTAGGGTTTTAAGGAAAAAGTGGGCAGACTACTTAACTTTTTGCAATAAATGAAAGCAGGGTTTACTAAGGTTTCCAATGATACCCATAAGTATGTATTTACTAATATATTCTCTGATTTCTGGGCACGCTTTTTTAAGAGGTAAGACTTGAGGAACCTTACATAACAATACATCTTCACTGATAAAAGCATTCGATAAGTTATTTTTTTTCGCCAGTCTTTCCAAATGATAAAATGATAAATTCACGTTAGGAGATTTAACATGATCAGAATCTGCCATTCTTTTAGCGTAGAAAGCATAGCTGTATCAGGAATGGATCCTTACAAATTCAGAAGTAATACATACATTTTTACCAGGATGTGAGAAGAACTGTAGTAAATATTTCAAGAGAAAAAGCCTTATTGAATTCTTTTAAAGAGAAGGTCCTGCTATTGTTGGACGTTTTGCTGTACAAATGGTAACATTTTGCAGAATAAAAGGTGGAATGAACCTTTTACATATTTTTTAGTATTCGATTCACTCAACCAAATAAGACTTTTCAAAGATATCTCACCATCCACACTGTCTAATCTTTTTCCTAGAAAATCAACTTCTTTTGGACTAAACAAAGATACCTGCTTACTCACAGATATTATGTGAACACAGTCCTGGTAAAATATTATTTTATTTTTCTAATATCGGTAAACAAAAAACTATTGTAAAGATATTTTTATTTGCTAACGTTTCGACAAATATAGTATGTTGTCTTTATCAAGGCCCAATAACACTCAGCAATTATATCGTTGATTTAGATAAGTATTTGAATCGTTTCTTAGTTGTCTTTCTAGTGGCTCGGCTCTCCTTCTCTTCCTAATGTATGCATCAACCTTAGTTTTCATGAATGGTGAAAATAGCCTTAGCGAATTTCATTAACTCAACCGTTTGCCCTCAGATTGACATTGATGAATTCTAGGGTCAGCTTGTGCAATTCCACATACCCTCTTTTAGTGAACAAGTTTTTTTTTTTTTTTTTTTTTTTTTTTTTTTTTTTTTTTTTAATTTATTTATTTTCACAACTGCAGAATAATTCTGCATCAAGTGAAGCTGATACAACATGATAGTGGAATAGATACATGAATACATGAGGGGAGAATTCACCCATTGGTGAAACTCCCAAAGTGGTACAGTTCACTATTGTACATTGGCTCTTACTTCATTTAGAAGATCGCGTGGCCACCTGCGCTTCAACCGCCTGGGAGGATTTCCTGGTAGAGTGTAAGTTGAGCTACTAGAGGATTGGGATGTGAGGTGATTGATGTGTGGAATTTAAAGTAACGGGATCTTACAGCTTCTGAAACATAAGGAACAAGGAAATCTCGGTGCAAGGTATGATTGGAAACAAAGTAAGGAGCATTAGCGATTCGACGGAGAGTTTTTGACTGGAAGGATTGGATTCTGTAGATATTGGAAGCTTTGGCTGAGCCCCAAAGTTCCATTCCGTAAGTCCAGGCAGGTTTCAGTATCATAGTGTAGATAAGTCGTTTATTCTGTAGAGAGAGTTTAGATCGCTTGTCGAGAAGTCTAGAGAGAAGTTTGTATCGTCTGTTCAGTTCTTTCCGTTTGAGTCTAGTATGTGGATTCCAGGTTAGGCGTTTGTCCATGAAGAGTCCTAGGTACTTAACACAATCTGTTGTGGGAAGAGGAGTGAGGTTTAGGTAAACGGGTGGAAGGATAGTTCGCCTTAGGGAGCATGTAATGTAATTACATTTATTTTCATTAATTTTAATTCTCCATTTCTTTAGCCAAGGCTCAAGAGATTCTATATGGGATTGGAGGAAGCGGTAGGCAAGGACCGGGTCTTTATGAGGAGAGAGGATGGCCGTATCATCGGCATAAGTAAAAAGAAAGGTACGAGGATTGGTAGGAATATCAGCAGTGTATATGGTGTAGAGTACAGGCCCAAGGACACTTCCCTGGGGAACACCTGCTCGAACTGGGTAACAAGGATACTTGGAATTTCCACAGACGACACTAAATAAGCGTCCAGTAAGGTAAGATTGAAGGATGAGAAAATATGTAGTTGGTAGGATGCTCTTGAGTTTGGCAAGCAATCCCCGGTGCCAGACGCGATCGAAAGCTTGAGCAACGTCGAGAAAAACTCCCGGACAATACTGTCCATTCTCAAGAGAGGTTGAGATTACATCCACAACACGATGACAGTGAACAAGTTTAAATAATAACAATCAAAATAATAATAAAGCATAGGGAAAGGATTAGCTATGCGGTTAGCGTACTGGACTCCCACGCGGAGGTCCCGGGTTCGAATCCAGCTGCTGACCCTTAGATTCTCTCTTCCTAGGAGCTTCTTACAGTCCGGTGATGGTCAGTGTTGTCTGTAACGAGAGAACACTGTCCGGAGGCCAGTGCACTAAAAAAAGCTCCGGGTGCCAATAACCTTAGATGTTGACGCGCCTTAAATCATAAAAAAATAATAATAATAAAGCCTTCTTAGTCTCAATATTTTGAAAAGATGTTCAGATGTATATAATTCATTTTGTTCTCTTCTTTTTTGAATTGTTTCGAATTGAACATGTTTGTTTTCATTTTACTGTTTAAAAGCCTTTTTGATTCATCTAAGAGTGCATTTTTATTTTTCAGTTGTGTAAATGACAGAATAAATACATTTTCTTTAAGTAGGTATCAACCACCCTGCACAAATTCTTCGCTGTCAGTAGTATTAGCTGTGTTTTGTCTTCATATATTGTACACATGATTTATTATTGTTCTTTATAAGTAAAGTAATCGCCTATTTTTTCAGGCAGATCTTTAAACGTCACCGTGGATGGGTGGCGGAAGCTCATACTTTATTATAAACATTTTTCTGACAACTAAAAAGTAGTCATACGCGGGATTCGAACCGGCGATCTCTTACTCACAAAGCCAAGCTCTTGACCACTAGACCAACACACCCGCCTCTCATTATACGTGTATACAGTATAAAAATATTTTACCCTTTATTATAAAACCATTTTTTTGGAACATGTTACGATCCGAATAACGATAAATATCTCCAGAAAAATTTTTAATTGAACTAGAAACAAATAGGTATGTGCACTTAAAATTGTGAGAGTTCTGAATTAAATAGTTATTGAAATATTTTACGCATTATTTTTATTTTTTTAGGATGTAAAGTGAGCGTAATTCTTGTTCGAGGTTATTACTACCTAAAATACGATTAATTAGCGCCATGACGCCGACGAAAGACAATCTCTAGCAGCTTGCATTAGAGCATGACAGTTTATAAATTAAATAAATTGGCAAGAAAGGGACAGCCTTCCATTTCTGTCATACATTACTTACTTAAAACTACCCTACCTTATTAATTTAAACGGGCACTGTTGGACACTGAAAACAAGAGTTTCTAGTTAGCTCTAGTTACAAGCCAAAGAAAACAAGTCATTTAGTTATGATTTATCACTTTTCTATGTTACTTTATTCTTAATTAACCTGATTGATAAAGACAAAATTACCATCATTTAAAAAAAAAAATGTAACTCCTGTTATTTTATAAACGTATAGTTATAGTTTTTTTCTTTTTCTTGGCTTTTAGGATTAAGAAATATAGTTTAATGCACCCGTTTGGAGTAATTTGTGATTATTTTGCTCAAGACAAATTAAGTTTTCGATCCATATACTCTAAAAATAAGGAGTTTTGAAGCACTGAAAAGAATAGTGAAGGAATTTGATAGTGATAGTTGCAGGAACAAATCTAGCACGCGAACATTGAAATTAATTGTGATTCTGGTGAACAAATAGGTTCTAGGTTGCCCTTTATATAGTTCAGCACATTGTTAAGTTATTTAAATGCCTGTGTTAATAATAATTAAATATTTGACTAAAATTTCTATATGAAAGTCAGACAAGAAGTTTAAGGCAAATGCTTGTTCCTGGTTACGTGGAGTGGTTCTTAAATAACCAGACTATTGCTGTAAAACATTTTATTTTAAATTTATACATATTTAGTTATTGTCACCTTCAATATACACCCCTCCCCTATCACTACAACGCTCCATGCGAATTTACCATTGTTCGAAACAGTGCTGGAAGTCTTTTTCTGTCAGCTCCTGCATGACGCGTGCCGCTTTTTCTTTCGCAGCTTCAACGGACTGAAATCGTGTTCCTTTTAATGCAGATTTTAAGGCGGATGGCCTAAAACTGGGATATTGTTATATTACTTGGCTAGAAACGTCTTGGACAGACAATGCAGTGTGAGCCGGCGCGTTGTCTTGATGGAGAACCCCGTGACTTGTTCTACCTCAAATCGGGTCGTTTTTTCCTTACTCTTTCACGGAGTTGAGCCAAGCACCTCACGGTAGTAATGTTGATTAATTATAATCGATATTTTCATCCGTTTTTGGACGTGAAAGGGCGACCCGGGCGGTCATCATCTCCGACATCTTCTCGGCCATCTTGGAAACGCTTGAACTACACAAAAAAACTCGCGCACTTAACAATCATCACCATAAACTTCTTTGTAATAAAAGATAAGTTTCAGTAGCGGTTTCACCAAGTTTTGATATGAAAATTCACGACAATTCGTTGCTCTACTACATGTGTAGTATCATGTTTTCGCGCAAAACGAAACTAACACCTCTTACACAAACGACGGTTCCGGTCAGACAGATTTCTCTACAAACACGTGAGACGCTGCAATCGAAAGAGAAGGCTTTACGCTGCACAGCTGTCGTTAGGATTTGCGTATGCATAGTTCTTCTGTAGCAGCATCAGTCTCGTTATTTAATAGCCACAGCTCGTAGTTATCTTTCTTTTTAAAATTACATTTAATAAGAATCGCTCTTCCGCCTGTTACCTATATTTATGGCTACTAAAATAAATAAATAACTTAAAGTACGATTGGTTAGATTCATTGATATAATTTAGATTTTACGAGTATGTTTGATTTCTTACTTACTTACTGTGTTCACTTCTTTTCTACAACGTTTTATTGCAATGTAATTTTGAATTGTAAATAAGAGAATTAAAAGGCCAGAAATTATTCAAAGTGGTTTAAATATAATTTCTTTTAACGTTTTTCAGGTAAATAAGAATACGGTTTCGACAGCATTAAATCAACCAAACCTCCAAAATCTCATTAAATATTCATGAGAACATTCTGCCAAACAATTAAAGCAAGCACAGTTCAACTAAAGCGCAGGCTTTAACTTTTTTTATTGCTGGTTTTTATAAAAGTTAACAAATTCCATATTTTTGTGATTTTTTTTTGTTTTTAAATAAATACAGTCGAGCTTCTCAATAACGGCACTGGCGGGGGAAAGCAAAGTGGCCGCTGTTTGGAGGTGGCCGTTAGAAGGAGGTAGGCAAGTTTCATAATGAAAAAATATGGGGTTTTTTTTCGAACATCTATTTAAAAATTGTTTATTATTAATAGATTTAAAAACGTACATAATTGCATAATTATTTAGCTATATATGCATCAAATTTTTCTTAATTATCCAAAAAAATTTATCAAAAAACTACATATTATTGACTTATTTAATAATTTTTATAATAATCATCACATTTATTCATAACAATAATAATTTATGGTAAAATTATCATCATACTATCATCTATTATTAGAAAAATAGAACAAACCTTTCGGCAAGTTGACGAACTTGCGAATCAACACATTTATTTTCTCTTCTAGAGTTAACCACTTTCGTTTGAGAGACATATCGGAAAAAATAATATTGTTCGTCCAAAGTAATATTGAAAAATGATTAAAATGGTACAAGATGTATGGAGCTTACGAGGGTCGTTTGAAAAGTCCGTGCTAAGTCAGAGAGATAGTACCACTGGCGCGTATCGAGGTTATGTTTAGTTAGTAGCATCTCTTGGAAGAACACACACCAAGTTTCAGCCAGATCGGTCTATTTCTTTGTGTTTGGCATTCGTTTGAATCGAGGAAGTCGAGTGATTTTCAAAAAATGGACGAAAAAGAATTTCGTGTGTTGATTAAACACTACTTTATGAAAGGCAAAACGCCTCAGGAGACTAAAGAGAAGCTTGATAAACATTATGGTGACTCTGCACCTTCGATTAGAACAGTTTATAAGTGGGCATCTCGAATGAACGGGTACATAATATTTTGCATCAACATTTGGACATGACAAAGCTATCCGCAAGATGGGTGCCGCGATTGCTCACGCTTGACCAAAAACGAAATCGTGTGAAGTGTTGCAAGGACGGTTTGCAGCTGTTCCAGAAGAATCCGCAGGACTTTAAGCGTCGTTTCGTCACTGTGGATGAAACATGGATACATCACTACACTCCTGAGACCAAAGAACAATCTAAACAATGGGTTACCAGGGGGGAATCTGCGCCAAAAAAGGCGAAGACCGTTTCCTTCGGCCGGAAAGATTATGGCGACTGTCTTTTGGGATTCGCAAGGAATAATCCTCATCGACTATCTGGAAAAGGGTAAAACTATTACAGGTGCATATTATTCATCGTTATTGGACCGTTTGAAAACCGAGCTGCAAGAAAAACGCCCACAATTGGCCCACAAAAAAGTCCTTTTTCATCACGACAACGCACCAGCTCACACCTCAGCAGTTGTGGTCGCAAAATTAATGGAAATAGGGTTCCAACTCGTTTCACATCCCCCCTATTCTCCAGACTTGGCTCCCTCGGACTACTATTTGTTCCCAAATATGAAGAAATGGCTGGCGGGAAAAAGATTTTATTCAAACGAGGAGGTGATTGCAGAAACGAATGGCTATTTTTCAGACTTGGACAAACCCTATTATTCGGAAGGGATCAACAAACTAGAGCAGCGTTGGACGAAGTGTATAAGCCTAAAAGGAGACTATGTTGAAAAATAAAAAAGGTTTACCCCAAAAAATTAAGTAGTTTTTATTTTTGCACCCTCGTATATAGGAAACTTTAGGAAAAACCAGAAAAAAACAAAAACTTGAGAGGGGATAATTATTTTGATCACCGCGTCAAACGAACTTTTAATAATAAGATGGTCGTTGGTGGGAGGTGAAACATTTAATCCGTTCCCCAAAAAATCAATGTCCGCGGTCGGTATGTAGAGTGTCCGTTAGACGGAGGTTCTTTTATATAGAAAGTGTATAGGGGTAAAACGGGGAAATCCAAAAACTGGTACTTAAATGGAGGTGGATGCTAGTGAGAGTGTCCTTTATGGGAGGCTCCACTATACATATTTTGATGGAAGTAGCCTGAGAATTGTAGCTATGAGCTCAAACATACTGTGCTTCTGTACATCAAGTTTTCCATTAAAGAATTATTAAAGGTCACTGTGCGTCATCGCACGGAAACGTTACGAAAACTACACGCTTACGCAATATTATTTAATCAAAGTTTTTTAAACTTCATCAAGTCGGCCCAGTTTTTTAGATTACCAAAAAAAATAATGCAAAGATGAGAATACTTTCTTCTTCAACTTTTTGTTTTAAATAGAGTTGCCATTAAAGTTTTGCAACAAAAGTTACTTAGCGCTTCGGTCGTTAATATGTCTGCTTTTAAACTAAAAAAGTTTAGTGTTGCCAACATCCATTTAGGGTGTACAAAAAAAAAATTTCCCCCTTCGAAGAAAAACAGGGAAAAACAAGTAAAATTTGACTTCATCTTGGAAATAGATGTGCATAATTGGAATAAATTGTAAAAGGGCTAGAACTTATTTATTATAGTAAAAACCATTTTTTAGTGTACTGTGTAACCTACGCATTAAAGAAATTAGTAAATTTCTGAATCCAAGCAACTAATTTTTTTTCCCTCAGGTTGTTCGTAGTTACAAAATCTTTTTATTCATCTTTTTGGACCTGAAAGAATTAGTTTTTGATCATGCTGAATATTCGAAAAAAAAAAAACTGTGGCTATGTCCATGACGTGTGTTGTATGTGAATACGTTTACGTAACGGGTTATATTTTTTATATAATATATTTTTATTTATGTATTTAGGATGAAATCAAGGAAACAAATCGACGATCGAACACAATGTATGCCTATACAGTCCGTTGTCGATGTAGAAGCGATTTCATCATCCACTTGCATAATTTCAACCGCCCCCGCTGCAGATGTACTGGACACCGTCGTTGATCCGCTCGGCCGCATTCATTCTTTTACGTTCCATTATTACCATTCGATTGTTCTTGAGAAGCCCTTTTAAACCGTAAACGATCTCTGTATTTAGTTTTGGCTTTTCGACGCGTATAGGCCGACATTATATATTTTTGATAATTTTTTTTTATTCTAACACCTTATTATATTCACTGTCACTATTTTACACTAATGTTTTATATACAATCGATAGATTGTGACCACATCTGACGATTAAAACTTAAACGAGTCAAAAGTTATACCAATTGCAAATCTCGATACGCAGCAAAATGATCTCAAAATGGCGGCGCTTTCCCCACCACCGCGCGCGATGCGTCACAGTCCTCGCTTATCGTAATGGATTGCTTGGTCCTTTAGCTAGCCAGTGGTCTAATTTAATTTTGGATGTAGACGATAGATTCGAAAAATGCCAAACTGTATCCCCCGATTTTGTTATCATTAGGTTTTTTGGATTGCCTCCATATGATAGCAAATTTAAAGACGTATTCACGTCCAAATATTGTTGACAGTAATTAGTCCAGGATAATGCTTTTGCTTTTTACGAGTTTGGCAAAAAATCTATGGCCTTATTCGTAGCTTGGATTTTAAGTTAAACTGGCTGAAATGGACAAGGCCATGTGGTGAGACTGAGAACACGACGAGGTTCTCTCTAAACTGAGACTCCAAATAGAGTTTGGGAGATCTAGATAACGTTGGCATGCACAAAATTGCCCACAGTGCGACTAATATACTTATAATAATAATCCCAGCGTAATATTTGTACCGTTCGTAACACTTAGATGCAAGAAGATCAATTACCTAGGTACAGATCAGGCAGTAGTTCTCCCCTATCTATCTAATTGGCGTTACAACCCTTGGTGGGTCCTAGCCTCCCCAATGAGTCCTTCCATAGTTCCCAGTCACCTTTAACAAGTTTCTTGCGCCACTGATGACACCATCCTCCCATCTCAACTTTGGTCTGCCTACTCCTCTCTTTCCCCGCCTATCTCCATCTCGAGCTTTTCTTCTGGGAATCGATTCGCCATCCATTCTTCGCAACATGCCCCGCCCAGATCAGTCTTCCCAACCTTATCACACGGTACCACATCCACCTCTCCGAACAGTTGATAGCTCCCTATTTCGTCTCCTACTCCACACAGATTTCCCTCCTTCACAGGATCGAATTTTAGTCTTTATCAAAAATGTTTTGACCTCTAAATATTAATCGATTTTGCTCTACTGCGGACCCAAACATTTTGTTTTTAAATGAACTTTGATTTTCCGCCCGGCGCTCTTTAAAATTTAAAAGTCATCATTTTTTGAAACACCTTAATAAGTAATAGTTAAATTTGTTTTAGAGATTGAAGTTTAAGACGTAAATTGTGTTACGAATATCTCAGCGATAGGTTACGCACTTATGTTACTTCCGGAAATTAAGCTGAAAATCTGTCTAGAAGAGATGCTAATCAAAAAAGACGTGTGACGAGCTAATGCATAGATGTTCTGTTTTAATACATTTTCGGTATAATCATAATCTTATTTTAGTCTTTATTTTATTTATTTTAATAGGGATTTAATTGTATTTCATTTTTAACAATTTATATTTAATGCATTTATTTGTGAAGAATATTTAGATAAAATCTAAAGTTTTTCTTTTTGCATTACCCAGTCTACCGGAAGCCATTTTCTACAGTCTCAGCATAACGTCTCCGAATTGTCAGTTGTTAACTGTGTTAAAAGTAGTAGAGATTTTGTTAACAGTTAATTGTAAATAGCAAAAGGTTTTTAAAAGCTCCCGGGAGTATCTATCGCATACAGGTAGAGAGTTAACTTATAGGACCCTGAGGAAATGTAACACTAGAAACGGACAAGATACTCAATATCTTTGACCGCAGTTAACGTGTTGGGAATAATTGTAATAAGGAGTTGGTAAGTGTAAGGATCAGATTGTTGCTTAGTTCATCCTTTGAATGGGCATTATGTTTACACTTTCAATACTAGAATTTTAGTTTTCTTCATTTAACATTTTTATAAAGGTGAACGTGAACATATCGGATCCTCTTATATATCAAGTACTATTTTTATAATCGAAGGTTAATTTGCTTAGTTTCAAATAGGGTACAATAGAAAATTTTGTAAAAACAAGTCTAACAGATCAGAGAAGTATATAAGATACCTTGTTATATTGGTTAATTCCAGATTCAGATATAAGGATTGGAAGTAAGTTGATCGATGCACTCCTGTCTTATAATCCACGTCGAAAGTCGTAATAAATCGAAAATTTTCACGAGTTAATTCCATTTTTTCGCTGAGACAGAATTTTCAAGTGATTGTAAACAACACAAATCGTGCTCAAATAACAAAACCTGAAGAAGGTTATAGATCAAAAATGTCAAACTTTCAAGTTGAAACGTCAGATAGCACCTGACAACACTCAGTGTTGTCAAAGCTCAAAATATAAGTAGTGCCCCTCGTATCTGTTAGTGGGTTCAAAGAGTTGTTAAGGCTTATTCACATTCTTATCTTTTCCAACAGTGCAGTTATGTGTGAAATTGTAGTTTGGTGTAAATACAAAACTATATGAATTTTTGTTGTAAGTACTTGTTTAAAATATTTCCTAACATTTTCTCAAATATTTCAGTGAGATCTGTAGTAAATGTTTAAAGTGCAATTTGTAACCTTTGGCTTCCTTATTTTAAGACAGTCTACTTTAAAAAATTGACTACTGGTCCATCGAAAAGAATTTTTCAATGAATTAAACAACTTGATAAACTAACACTGTTGGTGTGCTCGTGAACACGTTTTCTTGCAAAAACAAACGTAATTTCTCGTACGAAGATAAAAGGAATCCTGGAAAATGATATACCGTTTGAAAGCCCATTAAACAAGGAAACTTTTATGGAAAGTGCCAGCACCTAGGTCTGATAATGATCACATAAGGGCCTAATGAGTTTTCTTTAAAAATTTCGATTACTTTTATTTTCCCAGTATCCAGGAGGAAGATTGAGGCTGTTTGGAGAATAACTTATGCTTCGAAATGGTATCAATTTTTAGAAAATTTATCTGTCTTTCTAACCGTGTTATCAAAATTGAATTCGGACTACAACTTTCTGAGTAATAACATTTTTATTGGAAAAAAGTAATGTTTTTAGAAAAAAAAAATGTATAGTGACGTCACTCAAGAACTGAGGAAAATATGAAGTTGGCCAATACCTCATTGAACTCCACTTTAGATGTACTTCACACAGTAGGCCTATGGACAATACTTACTGGTTCACCCTGTATAAAGAACTTAAAGTTTGCTAGACGATTGTGAAGGCTATTTAAATGCAAAGTTCAATATAAATAAATTATGAACTATTTCCTAACTACGTCTCTCTGGAAAGCACATAACCGTTAATACCATCAAAATTACTACTGTCAAATTCTGCCTTGACTCTGTTTGTATACTATTTAATGATGATTTAGTTTATATTTTACATCTACCCCAAAACATGTCTGGTATTCAATCATTATATAAACAAGTTCATCAGTATTTCTCTCACTAATAATAGTAATAGTACTAATAGTAATAAAATTACCTATCTATTGACTATAGATGATCAAGATACTGAGAAAGTTAATAATATCTTTCTATTTGTCACTAACAGTCCCAAATTTAGGAAAATTGCTCTTCAATGAAACCTCCTTTCTAACCTTAACGTATACCATTTCTAAACTGCAATATATAATGCAGCTATAATAATAATTTTTAAAAAATAAATAAATACAAATACAGAATACAATATATAATTTTAGCCAAAATTCCTATTATTAATTATTATTTTATTTTAAATAGATTAATTTCGTTACTGTAATGAACCATCATTCAGTTGCTTGTCTTTAGTTATGACTTATCCTTCTACGAGGTCTGTAAATTAAGTAATGAGACTGATTTTTTTTAAATTTGTTTATTCAAAAAGAATTACAATTCTATATTGTCACCTTCAAAATAACTTCCTTCTGAAGCCACACAGCGCTGTAGACGTTTCTTCCACTCCTCATAGCAATGCTCGAACTCCGATACTGGAATAGTTGAATGTTTTCGACTGTCCCAAAATGAGTTCCCTTGAGGTGATTTTTTCAACTTCGCGAAAGGGCGAATAAGGAGGCTGAACTCGCACATTCTTCTTACTTATCAAATCTTAGGCCTTACAATAGTTTGAAATAGGAAGACATTAAAATATAATGAGGTTATGCAGCAGGTGTGTGCCAGAGGGCCGAAATAACCTTATTTTTTTTTTGGAAGTTAAAACAAAACTAAATCAACTAAAAACTCAAATCACAAAATCTAAATCTTGCAAGGAAAGTAGATGCAAACCAAAACATGTAGTGAAACCTCAAGTAATGTTACATAACCACCTAAAAAGGTAAGATATTTTACTACTATCTTGACATGTTATTTGCGGTTTGTGTGTTTAAGTGATAGTGTCAAGAAAGATACTTGTTTAGACGTCACAGTGATAAATCGACTTGTACTGGGGGGCCTTAACCAGGTGACTCTCGCAGACTACCTCCTTTGTCGTCCTTTAATGGTATAACCCACAGTAACTCCAGTCAAGTTTCTAGTTCATGCTTCAACACGCTGACTAGAAGATTTTATCATTGTTTCACAACAACCACAATTACCATTTAATAGCAAAATTATAACATATATACACTTAAATTAATAACAATCATGATTGTAACTTTACCGTTGATTTATGGATTGACGGAAACACTTAATGACATAAATACCTCGCTATGACCATCACAAATGTGCGTCATAAACTATTTCTGTGTGACAGATTATGTACATCAATATTTATCTTGATGGAAAGTACTAATTCTGGTTTTGGATTCACTTAGTTTATAATGATTTTGCCAATAGTTTATCATTTCCCTTGTTTTTTTTTTTCCTTTTTAATTACTTAAAGAAAGAGCTCCATCAGCACGTGGTATTAAAGCAATTGTGCCAGTCGTTGAAATGAGGACCTAAAGATAGTATTGTATAGTAATCTTTTATTCGGAAATCGCACTGAATATTCACGACGGGCAGCATTGCAAAAACCATAAACAAACACCATATTGGCATATTCACTGTTGGAATAAATGCGATGCATAATGATGCAAACTCTGTAAAAGCGATAAACTGATAAATGTTATTGAGAAAGAGTTATTATTTAAATAGTCCACAGTGCAAAGTATAGATGGTATTATTCAGTAAAATGTCAATATCGGTATGTGCAGTTACGAGACACAAGATGATTTTAGCAGTTATACGAGTACTATCAATTTATCATTCGTTTTGAAATCTTTAGACGTGAATATCTCATAAACAGAGCGTTTACGGGCATACCTCCAGAGGAAAATTTTTTCTTGTTTTGAGGTCCTAAATTCATATTTTCTATACATCCTGTATACTCTTAGAAGAACTAATTAATTTATAATAAAGCAAAACTTCCATGTTGAGGAAAAACCATTTTCTCTGTAAACATTCCAATTCAAATGGAATTTGTCAATTATATTTATTTTCACTAAGAGGTTCTAAGAGGTTTTCCACTTATTTCAGTCAATATTTTCATGAAAGAAAACCGGAAAGGAAAAACAGGAAATACAAACAGGAAGGAAATATTTGAGAGAAAAAAAATGTTGTATGTGAAATACTTTTATGGTCGTCGTATTTATACAGATTGTATAAATGTTGCGACTGTGAATATAAAAGTAACTTATTGATCTTCTTTCTCAAAGGGTTGGTCTTATTTCTCTTGTTGCTCTCTCTTTCTAACACTGTCTTAGTGTGTATTGAATAAAATTTTTATATGGGTTCTGCTGTTCTTTTTCTCTTTTTTTTTTGGCGGGAAAGAGTACGGTCAAACAGAACAGAAAACCATTTAAAAGAAACACAAAAGCATTTTAGAAATTGACCCGCATTTCTGTAGCATATCCAGACTATAGTGACATCCAAGAGCAGTTTGTTGATCTACCATCAGGGTTTTGATGATGTACCCGCACTTTTGTTCTTATCTATTCTTGTACACTAGAACTAATACTGGCCACAAAACATTTTAGTTTAAAAAAACAAAATTAGGTGAAATTTAAGAAATGACCACTAACAAAAATACTAAGTAAAGTTCAAAACAATTTAATTAAACCAAAAACTACTATTTATAGGACTTAACAATAGGCGCGTGACTTTCTTTAAAAGGTTATTTCGCTTTCAGGAAACAAGTTTCCAATCTCGGAACTAAAATTTCACTTGTTTAATTAAGTTACAAAACTTTGAAAATGAAACAACTTGGTAACTTAAGCAAATACAAAATTCGTTCATCATTAACTGCAAAATACGAACATAAAAATAATGTACGAGATGCAAAATTAACTTATTAATTCAATGTGGTGGTGTCAATGTAAATTAAACTTTTTTTTAGTTATTTTAGAATTCCTAATTACTCTACGCAAATAACTTAGTTGATAAACTGAAACTTCTTTTAAAAAAATAATTGCAATGGAATTAAAACTGCAGGTAGTTATAGCCGATTAGAATGAATGGAAGAAAATGATTGGAGAAGGTTTACGTGATATTAATTTAGGTTAAGCTATAAGGATGGCAGGAATATAAAGTACTGATCCATCCATTAGTTGTAAGGTTAATGTAAATATGTTAGTTGTATATAAGAGGTCTGTAAATTAAGTAATGAAACTGATTTTTTTAATTTTTTGTATTCAAAAAGAATTACAATTCTATATTGTCACCTTCAAAATAACTTCCTTCTGAAGCCACACAGCGCTGGAGACGTTTCTTCCACTCCTCATAGCAGTGCTCGAACTGCGGTAATGGAATAGCCTTCAGCTGGTCGGTTACAACCGTTTGAATGTTTTCGACTGTCCCAAAATGAGTTCCCTTGAGGTGATTTTTCAACTTCGGGAAGAGAAAAAAGTCACAAGGACTCAAGTCAGGCGAATAAGGAGGCCGAGGAGCCACAGGAATGTTTTTACTGGCCCAAAATCTCTGGTTTATTGATATTGCTGTGTGACAAGGGAGCATTATCGTGATGCAACACCCCACTTGTTCTTGATGTTTGGGTCTCACACGAATGACCCTCTTTCGAAGTTTTTCAAGAACCTCTCGGTCATCAAATGTTGACCAATAAATTGGGAATGAGAAAAATCTGCGCAAAAATGGTTCCAAAAAACCTTTCGCAGGACCAGAAGAAGCATCAGGAAGGAAAGTTGCCTTGACTTTTTGGATTCAATTGAAAATTACCCCCATTTTCTGGAACGTGTCATTACTGGTGGGTGACGAGTCTTGGGTGGCTCCTCAGCCTCCTTATTCGCCTGACTTTTTTCTCTTCCCGAAGTTGAAAAATCACCTCAAGGGAACTCATTTTGAGACAGTCGAAAACATTCAAACGGCTGTAACCGACCAGCTGAAGGCTATTCCAGTACCGGAGTTCGAGCACTGCTATGAGGAGTGGAAGAAACGTCTCCAGCGCTGTGTGGCTTCAGAAGGAAGTTATTTTGAAGGTGACAATATAGAATTGTAATTCTTTTTGAATAAACAAATTTTTAAAAATCAGTCTCATTACTTAATTTACAGACCTCGTAGTAGAGGGATGAATGTGTGAAGCGAATGTATTTATAAGTAAGAATGGAGAGTGAGTGATATTCTAGTGATATAAGCACCTAGACGATGCTGGCTGTATGGCGAAAGCATATGCCAAAAAACTGCAGGTGCAATTGCAACAGATTAAATGGGATAAGTTATTATTTAAAATGAGAGGAGTTACTAGCCATTGGTAGCTCTTCAATAAATTAATCAATTACTAACATCCAACTAGGAGAAAATCGTTTGGCCGTCGATTTGCATTGTCTAGAGAGGAGATTACTCTCAAATGACGCTAAACCTTCCTAGACTATAACCTAATATTCAGGCTGTGTGGCGTTGTCGTCAGCCCTCTCTGATGGCAGTTTTACATATATATAGTTAGAAAGTTCACAAATGAATTGCTTAGGGGGCATTGTTGGTTCGAATATTGCCGGAACTGGTAACAAAGAAGCTAACACAGCAAAAAATAACCAAGCTGAAAACTCCCTTTAACTGTTAATAATTCCAGGTTATAAGCAATATAAAAGCAAAGTATAACAAAATTTAATGAATTTAGTCGATATTTACTCCTATTGTTATCCATAACAATAGGCTCATGCATGTAGTAAAAACATTGGTTTCACTTTACAAGAATATTTCGCATTTTCCCGAGGGCATGTGAAGAAACATTGTTGCTAAGAAGGGCAGGCTCCAAAGAATGAAATTGACAACAGAGTTTTACTAGTCAGTAACTAACTTCTTACTAAAACTTATATAGCGATTTTTTTTAAAAAATAGTTCGAATTTTGTAAAACTTTATTTATTTCGTTATATACAATAAGTAAATAGAAAGAATGAAAGATAAATGGATGCGTGAAAGGCAGGAGGAGAGAAACTACCCAGTGGTAGCACTCTCTACAAGATATTAATGATGTTTATGGTCTTCATGCTGCAAGGAATTCGCGGGGCCATTGGCGATTCAGTCGGTGAGAAGGATTGTTAGGGATGACAGAGGAGGCGAGAGACAGTACGAGAGGATTAGAGCAAGTAGAAAGAGTAGTATGGAACTGGCGATTCAGTCGGCGAGGAGTATTGTTAGGAATGTCAGAGGAGGCGAGAGACAGTACAAGAGGATTTGAGCTAGTCGAGAGGGCAGTATGGAACTTTTGGTATTTAGTCTTGGCGAGTTGGTGTACAAAGGGAATGTTGAGGTCGTTGTGAAGAGTGAGGTTAGTCACCGTAGAAAGGAGCGTCAACTATCTGTCGGCAGTAGTTTTGACTGAAATGTCTTGTACAGTCCGTATGTTTGGCTGAACCCAACAGCTCTAGCCCCGTAAGTCCACATAGCTCTGTGGATAGTGTAGTATATTAAGCGTTTGAGTTCTATGGGCAATTTGGGTACGTCGTCCAAGTAGTCTGTAAAGCAGTTTTGGCACGTTTTGTCATTGCTGGTCCTTTTAAGTCTAGAGTGTGGGTTCCACGTAAGTCTATTGTCTATGAAGAGTCCAAGGTAGCGCTCCAGATCTGTGTACAAGGAAGAGGATTGTTGTTAAAGAGGACAGGTGGACAGGAACCCCGCCGGAGAGTAAACTTGGCATGCTGGCATTTCTGTGGGTTCGTTTTAATCCTCCACTTCTTGGCCCAGGATTCTATTTTATGTAAATGTGTCTGTAACTTGTATGAAGCTGATGAAGGATGTGTACTTGTAGCTATTATGGCTGTATCGTCAGAATATGTACAGAGTAGTGTAGAGGGTTGTACAGGTAAGTCTGATGTGTATACTGTGTAGAGAAAGTGGCCAAGTACTCGTATACTCCCCTGCGGCACTCCTGCCCCCACTGTGGAGAAAGAAGAGATTGCTGAGCCAGTACTGACTTGAAAGAATCTATCTGAAAGATTGAGGAACGCAGAAGGAGGTAGTATGTTGAGGGAAGATTCTTTTTTAATTTTGAACAGTAATCCAGGATGCCAAACACGATCAAAACGAACCAAAGTTTTGTAAAACTTAAAATAATAGTCATAAATATTGCCTATTTTTTTCAGTACGGCTTTTCGCCCAACTGCCTCGCAAGAATAATACGAGGGTCGTTTGAAAAGTCCGTGCAAAAATAAAAACTACTCAATTTTTTGGGGTAAACCTTTTTTATTTTTCAACATAGTCTCCTTTTAGGCTTATACACTTCGTCCAACGCTGCTCTAGTTTGTTGATCCCTTCCGAATAATAGGATTTGTCCAAGTCTGAAAAATAGCCATTCGTTTCTGCAATCACCTCCTCGTTTGAATAAAATCTTTTTCCCGCCTGCCATTTCTTCATATTGGGGAAGAAATAGTAGTCCGAGGGAGCCAAGTCTGGAGAATAGGGGGGATGTGAAACGAGTTGGAACCCTATTTCCATTAATTTTGCGACCACAACTGCTGAGGTGTGAGCTAGTGCGTTGTCGTGATGGAAAAGGACTTTTTTGTGGGCCAATCGTGGGCGTTTTCCTTGCAGCTCGGTTTTCAAACGGTCCAATAACGATGAATAATATGCACCTGTAATAGTTTTACTCTTTTCCAGATAGTCGATGAGGATTATTCCTTGCGAATCCCAAAAGACAGTCGCCATAATCTTTCCGGCCGAAGGAACGGTCTTCGCCTTTTTTGGCGCAGATTCCCCCTTGGTAACCCATTGTTTAGATTGTTCTTTGGTCTCAGGAGTGTAGTGATGTATCCATGTTTCATCCACAGTGACGAAACGACGCTTAAAGTCCTGCGGATTCTTCTGGAACAGCTGCAATCGCGGCACCCATCTTGCGGATAGCTTTGTCATGTCCAAATGTTGATGCAAAATATTATGTACCCGTTCATTCAAGATGCCCACAGCACTAGCAATCTCACGCACCTTCACTCTTCTGTCATCCATCACCATATCATGGATTTTATCAATGATTTCTGGAGTAGTAACCTCAACAGGGCGTCCAGAACGTTCAGCGTCACTTGTGCCCATATGGCCACTTCGAAAATTTTGAAACCACTTTTAAACTTTTCTAATCGAAGGTGCAGAGTCACCATAATGTTTATCAAGCTTCTCTTTAGTCTCCTGAGACGTTTTGCCTTTCATAAAGTAGTGTTTAATCAACACACGAAATTCTTTTTCGTCCATTTTTTGAAAATCACTCGACTTCCTCGATTCAAACGAATGCCAAACACAAAGAAATAGACCGATCTGGCTGAAACTTGGTGTGTGTTCTTCCAAGAGATGCTACTAACTAAACATAACCTTGATACGCGCCAGTAGTGCTATCTCTCTGACTTTGCACGGACTTTTCAAACGACCCTCGTAACTACAGTATTGCTTTACTGTAAAACAGTAACACGAACAGCATAAGTATTTATTGACAACGGCCATTTGAACAGTTTAATAATAAATAATCATTTTAATGAACGCAACAATAGTTGTCTAAAACAATCTAGCAAAAGATAATGGCAAAAACTTAGTTGGAAGATAAAAATAAGGAGGTCAATAACTAATCTGTGAGATTAACAACATAAATTCTGTTATTACTCAGAAATAGGTTGGGAATGGTTGTTTACTGCTGTTAAGCCTCCTTCAAGACAGTCCAAACCAATAAAAGCTTAACATCTGTTGTTCTTGAGAGCCTTTCACGTTGGATATATTTGTTTTTACAGTTCAATTATTATAGTGTTATGGAATCATTTAAATTATATTCTAATATGTAAAAATGCAGTTTTACTCGTACATATATAAAAGCTTTTATTAACACTATTCAGCTGATTTTTCTAATTAATTTATAATTTGCTGAATAATTAATTGAACTTATTTTCTTTTCTTTCTTGTTACAGTGTTAAGACAGACATTCTACCAGATGGTGCAAAAAGTCAACTGTTCATAGCAAATGTCAGGCCATCTGATTCTGGAAATTATACATGCTCATTAGGTGAAGTAGCTGTTACCTCAGTCTCCGTTGTAGTAATTACAGGTAAAATAATTTATTGTTTAATTGTTTTTGGTGGCTAATTTATTAATTTTTATAAAGAAAGAAGCCAATTTAAGTCACTTTTTTTTGCCAAGCAATCAACCTAGGGACTAGGTCATCTTCAGGGTTCATGCCATGTAGTATAGTGTGGTGTAGTAGAGGTGTGGCTATTAAATAACGAGACTATTGCTGTAAAACATTTTATTTTAAATTTAAACATATTTAGTTATTATCACCTTCAATATACACCCCTCCCCTAACCCTACAACGCTCCATGCGAATTTACCATTGTTCGAAACAGTGCTGGAAGTCTTCTTCTGTCAGCTCTTGCATGACGCGTGCCGCTTTTTCTTACACAGCTTCAGCGGACTGAAATCGAAATTCCTTTTAATGCAGATTTGACTTTGGGGAACCAGATAAAAGTCACATGGGGGGCCAGGTCAGGCGAATAAGGCGGATGGCCTAAAAAACTGGGATGTTGTACTTGGCTAGAAATGTCTTGACAATGCAGAGGTGAGCTGGCGCGTTGTCTTGATGGAGAACCCATGACTGGTTCTTCCACAAATCGGGTCGTTTTTATCCTTACTCTTTCACGGAGTTGAGCTCCGCACCTCATGGTAGTAATGTTGATTAATTATAATCGATATTTTTTATCCGTTTTGGACGTGGAAGGGCGACCCGGGCGGTCATCATCTCAGACATCTTCTCGGCCATCTTGGAAACGCTTGAACCACTCAAAAATTTGCGCTAGTAATTAACATTCATCGCCATAAACTTCTTTTAATAAAAGATAAGTTTCAGTAGCGGTTTTACCAAGTTTTGATGTGAAATTTCACGACAATTCGTTGCTCTACTACATGTGTAGTATCATGTTTTCGGCAAATCGAAACTTAACACCTCTTACACAAACGACAAATTCCCGGTCAGACAGATTTCTCTACAAACACGTGAGACGCTGCACAACTGTCGGTCGTTAAGATTTGGCGCATGCATAGTTTTTCTGTAGCAGCATCAGTCTCGTTATTTTTGGTGTGTCTTCTATGTAGAGTTGGTATTTACTAAGTACAAAACACAGAAAGGACAGAAAACACTCATCCAGTTCAAATTATATTATTTAGATCTGGTGATTTGATTTTCATTTATTTACTGAGTATTATTTACTTTATTTTTATCTGATACGAAGCTTGTTAAGATTTTTATTGTAGTAGTAGACTTTATTTAACAAATAAATTACAATAATTAAAATAAATATGCATTATATAATGTAATAATAAAGATTTTATCTCTGATCAATTGATCGTCGGAGGAGACTATGTAGCGGACATTAAAAATGAATGCAATTTAACTTCTAACATTTAAAAAAATGAAAAAGAAAGAGAAATAATAATACAATAAAATTAAAATAAATGAAATAACGAAATAATGAAATCTGTATACATATTACAAAATGAAAACAATTTAATTACATTATAAAAAGTGAAAAAGAAAGAAAAACCAAAAAATAATAATAATATAATAATAAAATAATTATAATAATATAATAAAATAAATGAAATAAATAACTAATATTTTAGAAGATGAATACAACATAGATTTTTTAAATATTTCCTAAATTCCTTAGAAGAGTAAAAGAGAAGGAAAAATAATAATACAATAAAATAAATATCTGTGTTCATGTTAAAAAATAAAAGAGATTAATTTCATTACAAAAAGCGATAAAAGAAAGAAAAATAATAATATAATGAAAATAATTGAAATAAACATCTGTAATATAAACCAGAAAATGAAATTAAGGAAAATAACAATTGTAATAATAATATATATATATATATATATATAAATAATATAATAAAAGTACACCATACACTACCAATATTGTGTGATGGAAGGCCTTCAACCGATCGGACTATTTTAGAGGAAACTGCTAGATTAAGAAGTTTGCAAATAAGGGAATGCCTATCAATAGTATCGAAGGCAGCCGAGAAATCCACGACATAATGTATAGACCTTCTGTTTTTGTTTTTTACTAAGTTTATATTTAATTACGTTTAAAAGAGTGAATACATTATCTGTTGTGGAATAATTGCTCCTGAAACCTGCCTGGAATTTACAAAGTCTACCATCATTAGCCCAATCCGGCAGCCTATAAGATATAGAATTCCTGGTAGAAGCTCTTTTTAATCCTGCCACATTATACGCCAAAATGTCCAATCGCTTACCATTAGCATACGGTAATTGCTACTTAACAGAAGAAGGAGTGTCCGTAGTCATCGATTCCTGATCATCACGCTGACTCAAAGAAGAATCAGAACGAGGTCGGAACGCGAAACGCTCTAAAGTAGTCTTAACACTCTTTACATCAGTATCCGTTTTGTTCTTCTTGCTTAGCGTCTTTTTCTCTTTTCTCACTTCCTGTTCAGGAGCCGTGGGCGGTGAATCAGAGAGCAGCCGTTTTTTGTTTGAAGCGAGCCGAGTATCATACTCCTTTATTATTAATTTATCGTATTTTAATATAGCAAATTTACCATCCTTCCGGGCATCCCTAAACTGTGACATCAGTTTCTTGCGTATTTCAAGCACCTCCTTTGGAAAATCATCTACTATAACCATGTTTGTTTCTTTTAACTTGAAGGCATTTTTCATTACCAACAGTTTCATACGAAATGTTGTGAAACCTACAATTATCGGCCTATCCTTATTGCCTATCTTTCCAATTCGTCTGACAAAATCTAAGTCAGAAATAGCTAAACTGGGCTCCAATTTTTCTTTTAGGAAATCAAAGACAAAACCTTCCAACTAAGTAGAATATTCTTGCGAGACTCCGAATAAAACCACATTCCTTTTCCTTATCTCACGATCAAGTTGCTTTACTTTTGTTTCGACGACTTTAACTCTACTGTCAATAACATTAAAGTGTTCTTTAATTTCTTCAACCGTCTTCAGTCGGGAATCTTCCAAGTCATTTTTTAATACCAAGCGCAATTTTTTAAAAAGTTCCACTAAATCACCACTCATTTTAATTAAATTTACGCTTAGTGAATTGAAAAAAGAAAAAGATCGAAACAGTGAAATAAGTTTCAGTAAGAACTCTGTTCTGATGCAGATCAAGGTCGTGTTTGTAAATAAATCGACAAACAAGTAGAGATCGGCGTATGAAGAAGGCAGGCATGATAACACAGCTAGCTCTCCCCTCCAGATGGCTTCTTACCTAGTGTTCCTCACCCACTCACCCTCAGTCCACAATCTTCTTATTAATTACTTCTTTAATTACTCAGCTATTAAAAGTCCTATGTTTCTAAAAATTATATTTCATTAACAAGAAGTCTCGAGAATATTACACTGAAAATTTGAAGCAATTTGGATAAACTTAATTATGCGTAATCGACCAGTTTGTGCACAATTTTGCAAAACGATTTCCACGAAAACCGCTCGTTAAATTTCAATCAAAATCCAAATAATAAATGACAGCTAAACATATCACATAATGACAACCTCAATTTGTTAAATTATCAACTAATGTAGAAGTTATTTAACTCCAAATCAAGAAACAGAAATCAAAAAACTTTCAAAAGAGCGTGCATGCCACAATTATTTCCGGAAAATTATGAAAATTGGAGTAAGACACAGTTCGTAGCTCAACTATTACCTGCCTCTGGCGTTTTAAATTACACTAGATAGAAATAGCAAAAACACTGATGTATGTAGAAATCGGCACTCACAAAGTTTGGAATTAAATTTTCCGTGAGAATGTGGCTTTAAATTCAGTATTTTGAATATCTTGCGAATGTTAATTCTGTACACTAAGTTTCAACATTACCACTTTTATAGACTCCTCAAAAAGGAAACTGCAATCTCGGCTCTGAAACTGGCTCACAAAAAAGTTATTCCCAAGATACAAATACGTTTTCCTAACATATAGGCACTTAATGTAACCAATAGAACACAAAAAAATTAAAATCGAAAACTAATAAATAGGTAAAATACAAGCAAATATTAAGAGAACTTTTAAAACCATGTGCACACTATGCCTGTCCGCGCAAGACTCCGATTTTTATTATTGTTTATAATCGATATATCTTCTCAATACCCAATTTTAATGATTACTGGATATTTATCTGCTTTATAGTCAATTGTTGGTGGGCCTAATGGCTTCTTCCCTCTATATTTATTTCTAGGTTTTTTGTTTTAGATTGTAATTTATTATTTCCTTTTGTGATGAATGTTTCATAAACGTTTCAACATTTTCGGTCAGAAGGTCATGGTTTGTGAGCTTCTAGAAGTTATTTTTTCATTTTATTTTATTTTATTTTTTTTTTTTTGTACATGGATTTATTTTTACATCTATACCTATTTATTCATGTGTGTATATTCGTTTGTTTAGAGAATACTTTTTTGTTCTTTTTCTTTTAGGTAAACAATAAAAATTAACCCGAACTGAAAATTTATAGCCACGGAATTGATGATATTTGCATAATTGGGATGGACATTTTTTTTTTTACTAAAACAAACATTAGTAAAATTAATCTCCAAACAATGTGTAGCCAGAAAGTGTTTGTGAATCTCTATTCATGTACACATTTGTGAGAAGGATGTGTGCGGCAAATCCATATTGATAATACATATTCCATTATATCTGTGGCATAAAGCTCGCGACATATTTGTTATTATAAAAAGCTCTTCAGCTTTTGTTATTTGAAAATTTTAATTCATCTTTTGTGTACTTGATTATTTATTGGTTGGGGATAATCTTCTGATAAATCAGGACCAAATAATTTTCTGATTGAATATTAATTATTGTTAGAGGTTGTTTTCGGTAGCTTGAACTCTTTATCATTTAGTTAGGACATTCAGTAATGATCAGTTCACACCCTAATGCTCCAAACTTAATACTTATTAAATATAACATAAAACTGAATCAGTTCTTTGTTTAGTTTCGACATAAACTACTCAAAAGTTGCTAAGGAATTCATAAATAACATCAAATATAATTAACTTGCACAATGTTTTGATGTTTATCTCGTTATTTTGGCATTCAATATTTGTTTATATTAAGGAATTAATGCACTTGTTAGTCGTACAAAGGTTAATTCATTTTGATAAACCGCAAAAACAAACATTGCTAATTTTGTCCTTTAAAATGATTCAGTATTCTAATGCATTTGAAAGTGAATGAACCTTTTTTCTCTTCTCAATTCTAATTTTTTATCATGGAAAGAAGACCTCTAAGTGATGAAAGGGCAGATTTAATTGTCCAGTTTCATTTACAGGGCCTTTCTCAGCTTGAAATTGCTAATGATTTGAACATCGCGCCAAGTGTTGTTTGCCGAGCATTGCAAAGATACTGCGAGTTTGGAACTGCACAAAGACGCCATGGCGGTGGGACTTTTCGAAGAGCCACTGAAAGAGAAGACCGCCTAGTGAGGATGAATGCCCGCAGAAACCCTTTTTTGACCGCCCGACAGTTACAAAATCGTCTTTTTGAATCCTCTGGGCAGGGGCGGCTTAACTTATAGTGCAGGGTGTGCAATGCACACGGGCGCCGCGGCGCTCCCTGAGACAGCTAAGAGCATCGTCTTGGACCATCATGGTACAACAATGATATGACAGAAGCGGCCAGCCAGCGCGGTTGCGGCAGTTATCAAACGCGATAACTTAGTTAATAGTTATTGCCGCGGGGGGGGGGGGTCAGGTCTAGGGGCGCCAGGGTTTCATTGCACACGGGCGCTACACGAGCTAGAGCCGCCCCTGCCTCTGGGACTCAAGTATCTGATCAAACGATTAGATAGAAATCGATTGAGAGAGGTTGGTTTGCATTCGTATCGCCCAGTTAGAAGGCCCTCTTTGGACACTCGGCACAGAAGAGCAAGATTAGAATGGGTAAAATCTAGGTTGAGGGAGAACCAAAACTGGGAATTTGTATTGTTTAGTGACGAGTCAAGATTCTGTTTATCGAGTGATAGCAGACGTTTGCGAGTGTGGAGAAGGCCAAACACTCGTTTTTAGCCACAATTCATCCAACCGGTAACAGCACACCGCGGTGGCGGTGTAATGGTGTGGGGTGGAATTACTCTCAACAATCGTACTGAACTACACATCATTCAGGGCACTTTAAATGGGATCAGATACAGAGACGACATTATTCGGGGCTTTGTCTCAGACTTCCGAGACAATATTGGGCCACAATTTGTTTTTCTCGACGACAATGCCCGCCCTCAACGTGCCAGATATGTTCTTGAGGAAATTAGTCGTCTCGGCATTACCCACTTACCACTGCCAGCACTTTCACCAGGCCTAAACCCAATAGAGCACATTTGGGACAATTTACAGAGACGACTAAATAACCATCAGCCACAACCCAGGAACACCGGAGAGCTTGCTAACGTTTTAACGTTACTATGGGAAGAAATTCCGCAAGAAGAAATAGCTGCCGTTATTTTGAGTATGGCAAACCGTTGTTCAGCTGTTCAGAGAGTAAGAGGAGGCTACACCAGGTACTGAAAAACTATTAATTGGATAACCAAAATAAAAATTGTGGAAAAACCAGTGGAGATGTTTTCCACAATTTGTTAGGCGACACTCACGGCTTTTGTTAAATCCTGTTTTATCTTTGTTTTTAAAAAATTTATTTGTTAAAGATAATGTGATATTAAAAGACAAATGAAGCAACTTTTATTTTAAAAAAATATAACTCTGTCTTTTTTTGATCTTTTTATTGCAATTCCTTAGCCACTTTTGAGTAGTTTATTTAGTTCATTACAAAAATGATCTCAGACTGCACTTTGACAAGCGACTAACATGGAACCTCCGCACGCGTCTCAAACTTCAATTGTCCTCAACCTAAGTTACAAAATGCTAAAAAAAGACTACAAGACAAACGTTCAAAACTTACTGTACCAAAAGAAAACTACGCCGCCCTACTTGCCCAAACATGGACGTACGGAGTACAACTCTGCGCAAGCGCCAAAAAATCGAACATCAACAGACTTCAAATCTTACAGTCTAAAACTCTAGGAACAGTAGTTAACCTTGACTTAAATATTCCTCTCGTTTCTGAAAATAGCCCAATCTCGCTACATAAAACTCCACTCAAATCTAGACAGTCATTTACAACCCCCTCTGAACCGCAATATGTCCACCAGAACACTTCCTTCAAAGCGCAGTCTTAAGCGGCAGTGACCATGCGTCCATTTCAACAGATAATGGCCATAGGATAGTTGACGCTTAAACGGCTACAGTGATTGAAGCAACCATTAATAGAATATCGATTCTTTTTTTCCAAAGTTTGCTGTAAATCGGAAAGAAATTGAAATAACATTCTATAAACTTCATTTGATATATCATGAAGAATCATTTAAAAAAAAAAATACGAGGTGTGGCTATTAAATAACGAGACTATTGCTGTAAAACATTTTATTTTAAATTTATACATATTTAGTTATTATCACCTTCAATATACATCCCTCCCCTATCCCTACAACGCTCCATGCGAATTTACCATTGTTCGAAACAGTGCTGGAAGTCTTTTTCTGTGAGCTTCTGCATGACGCGTCATAGCTTCACACAGCTTCAACGAACTGAAATCGTATTCCTTTTAATACAGATTTGACTTTGGGGAACAAATAAAAAAGTCATATGGGTTCAGGTCAGGCGAATAAGGCGGTTGGCCTAAAACTTGGATATTGTACTTGGCTAGAAACGTCTTGACAGACAATACAGTGTGAGCCGGCGCGTTGTCTTGACGGAGAACCCCGTGACTTGTTCTTCCACAAATCGGATCGTTTTTTCATTGACTCTTTCACTGAGTTAAGCAAGTACCTCACCGGTAGTAATGTTGATTAATTATAATATTTTCATCCGTTTTGGACGTGGAAGGGCGACCCGGGAGGTCATCATCTCCGAAGTCTTCTCGGCCTTCTTGGAAACGCTAGAACCACTCAAAAACTCGCGCACGTGATGAACATTCATCACCATAAACTTCTTTTAATAAAAGATAAGTTTCAGTAGCGGTTTCACCAAGTTTTGATGTGAAATTTCACGACAAGTCGTTGCTCTACTACATGTGTAGTATCATGTTTTCGGCAAAACGAAACTAACAGCTCTAACACAAACGACGGTTCCAGTCTGACAGATTTCTCTACAAAACACGTGAGACGCTGCTGTCGGTCGTTAGGATTTGGCGCATGCATAGTTTTTCTGTAGCAGCATCAGTCTCGTTATTTAATAGCCACACCTCGTACTCCCATCAAAATCAATAGTTAAAAATCAATTCAAACATTTTAGGAACAAATTATCGTTTACGAATCAAATTGTCATTCTCACTGAAACTATTATTACCTATAGGCGTGAGATATTAGCCAAATAATCGATTATCAAGGATGTGGCCGTATACCAGTCGATGTTAGAATGATTTACTACCTTCATTTTAGCATGAACCATCCTTAGTACCTATATTAAATTCATTTATATAACTACGCTACCTGTAATTAAGGAATAATGCGATATGAAATTTATTGGGCTATTTACCTGAACATTTCAATTAAAATTTAGTACTACGCGTGCTTTTCTTTCAGTTAGATCAAAAATAATTTAAGAAAGGAAAAATGGTAGAGTTCAAAATCTGGTATTTGTTAATCAAATTTCAATTTTTTAACTTGCTATTAAAGAGAAAGAAGAGCACGCGATAGGTCATTTTTATGTATTTTTTCATCCCCTTTCTACTAAAAATATTGCCAAGGAGGTAAAGCTAGTATTTTTCTTAATATCGGGAAATAAGTCGTTTTCCGAGTGATTTTTCTAAGAAAAGTCAAATGTTAAGAACTTTAGATGCCTCACCTGGCTCGGAAGCCAGGTTAGCCAGGAGGTTATCAACTGTTCTCTGTTTCTGAGGAGGCACCTTTGAAGGCACAGTACATGCTGCACAAGTTGCGTAAAGTGCATTATTTGATAAATTAAGGAATAAGTTTGAACCTTTGAATGAAAGATATTGATCACTTAAATATGTGGTAGGAGGTTTCCAATTTTTTTTTTGGTAATTAAACGCAACTCTCCCAAAATTACCAAATAATTATCAAACCTTCTTGTTTGTAACAGATGTAAAATTAATTTTTAGCCATTTTGTGTATGCTTGAGAACATCTAAAGCTCTTAACATTTGATTTTTCTCAGAAAAATCACTCGGAAAACTGCTTATTTCCCGATATTAAGAAAAATACTAGCTTTACTGCCTTGGCAATATTTTTAGTAGAAAGGGGATGAAAAATTACATGAAAATGACCTATCGCGTGCTCTTCTTTCTCTTTGATAACAAGTTAAAAAATTGAAATATGATTAATAAATACCAGATTTTGAAATGGCCTAGCACCTTTAATTTTGAAGATATCGAATTGCGGTTTCCGGTTTTTTTCATAACTTTTTATACTCTTTAAAACTGTGTACATGAAAGTGGGGGTCAACCGCGAACCCTCACTTTTGGTCGCGTGTCAGCCGCGTACGCGGGCAGGAATCCAAAATCAGGGTTACATATTCTGAAACTAGAGGTGACTGGCAACAAATTCTTCCTCCACCATTTTTTTCGCTTAGATTAACAGTTTAAGCATGAAATACATTTGAGCCGTCTCAAAATGAACACCCTGTATATATTTTGTAATAATTTTTATTTTTTAAGCTAATTTTTTTTTTTAATTCTTGTCTACAGGAGAAACCCCAGCTGCAATGCAACATGGTACAGCTTGGCAACGAAATAGTGGTGTTGTATTATTACTTTTAACAATGTTGGTACATATCCTTAATAGCTGATTTGTCAATAATAATTAATCAGTATAGAAATCTTTTACATGAAAAATAATATTGGATAGTTATTCATGTGTAAATTGTTGATCCATATGTTAGGAAAGACTGCCAAGTATTAATACTTATTGGGGAGAATTTAATAAAATTCCAAAATTATAAAAACAAAAAATATCCAATTTATCTCTCTACTTAAGAGAAATAATAGTCCCTAAGAATCAACGAAAATGTTTTTTTAAAAGAATCATTTTCAAATAAGAAGTAAAAAAGAATCAATTAATAGTGGAAAAGCATGAACAAATTATATCATTCAAAAAAATATATCTAATTGTAAATAAAACTTGTGTAAATAAAATTAAATAAAAAACAAAAATTATAAAAGTAAAAAATTAATTTATAGTCCTTTACGGCTTTAATTGCCCTAATTTTGGTCTTCCTTTGTGTTTAAATAAAAATTATTTCAAGTTTTAAAGGTTTGGTACGTGCTCAAAAATAAATAAATATTTGGACATTATTTCAATATATTCTGAAATTTTATAATGGTATAAAAATGTTCTGATGATGGTACAGAAAGAAACATTAGGAATGCTTTTTTCATTTTCAACTTTTTCTGGTCCCAAATTTTAAGTTTATGGTATTTGTTCTGTTTATATTATACTTAGTTGCTTCTACTGATGTTAAAATTTTCAATCACTTCTGAAAATTTCTAGCATTGAATCAGACTGATCTGTGACTATTTTTGTAGTCGAAAAATACGGCTATTTTGGAAAATTAGTACGATTTATTTCAGAACTTTTGAAGAAGTATTTAATTAAAACCCCAAGATATTATTTGCAATCTCTAACGCATCGTTCTCTTACCAGTTTACAATAATTTTAAAAGAATTGAACTGTACAGATTCCAACAACTATATTAAAAAGATTTCTTGAAAACATATCCAAAACTCTTGTCGATCAATGAATGCTTCCAAAACTTAATTTTTGAAACTACAGGATTAATCAAATAGTTTTTACTTCGTCATGCTTGGAGATCGGGTGTTGTTCCACAAACTACTGCAGCCAATATGACTTATTGTATGACTTCTTTTAAAGTTCTAGTTAATGTCTATCTTCTTTACGATGTCTTTACGATAAGCTTATTGTACGACTTCTTTTAAAGTTCTAGATAATGACTATCTTCTTTACGATAAGTCTTATTGTACGACTTCTTTTAAAGTTCTAGTTGATGTCTATCTTCTTTACGATGTCTTTACGATAAGCTTATTGTACGACTTCTTTTAAAGTTCTAGATAATGACTATTTTCTTTACGATAAGTCTTATTGTACGACTTCTTTTAAAGTTCTAGTTAATGTCTATCTTCTTTACGATAAGACTTATTGTACGACTTCTTTTAAAGTTCTAGTTAATATCTATCTTCTTTACGATAAGACTTATTGTACGACTTCTTTTAAAGTTCTAGTTAATATCTATCTTCTTTACGATAAGACTTATTGTACGACTTCTTTTAAAGTTCTAATTAATGTCTATCTTCTTTACAATAAGACTTATTGTACGACTTCTATTAAAGTTCTAGTCATTGTCTACCTTCTTTACGATGGCTTTACGATAAGCTTATTGTACGACTTCTTTTAAAGTTCTAGTTAATGACTATCTTCTTTCCGATAATACTTATTGTACGACGTCTTTTAAAGTTCTAGTTAATGTCTATCTTCTTTCCGATAATACTTATTGTACGACGTCTTTTAAAGTTCTAGTTAATGTCTATCTTCTTTCCGATAATACTTATTGTACGACGTCTTTTAAAGTTCTAGTTAATGTCTATCTTCTTTACGATAAGACTTATTGTACGACTTCTTTTAAAGTTCTAGTTAATATCTATCTTCTTTACGATAAGCCTTATTGTACGACTTCTTTTAAAGTTCTAGTTAATGTCTATCTTCTTTACAATTTCCTGGATTTTAACACAAGTATTTTTTGCAACACAATCAAGGAGAGTCAAGAAACTAGGAGAAAAACTGCTTCCCGAAATTTAATTATGTTATGGACGTATACAGTTACTAAAAAATAGTTTAATTCCAGAATATATTGAAATAAGTTTATGATAAAATGGGAATTTTGCATCTCTTTTCTAAAAACAAAAAACAAAAATCAATAAATACGTATGTATGTAGTTGTAAAGATGTTTTATGTCTAAGGTAACATTATAATAAAGAAGACCCAACTTGAACAATAAATTACAAAATAAGAGACAATATTTTGGTTTAATAATGTAATCAAATACATGTTTAATGGCCTAGTGGTTTATTTTGATGCTTTATTTAATATTTTTAATTTTTCCCCTAATTCCCAAAATGTGCTTAATGTTAGTTAATAATTAAATAAATAAAAATTTGTTTTGAGACAAATGAATTTATAAAACAGGACTTTTTTTTATTAAATTGGTTAACGCTGGTATATTTTTCTTACAGAATTTAAATTGTAAGATGTAAGGTGTTTTAGGGAAATTGAAAATTGAAGCTTATTTTTAAAAACACATTCGAAAATGCAAAAAAAAAATTGTCCTGAACACTCAAAACTCACATTACTATCTCATTTACAATTATTAAGGTTATAAACTTAAACATTTTCTTCAAATTCTTAATTTTTGAAACAAATTTCTCTTTATTTAAAGTTTAAAAGTTTTCATTGAAACCATTTTTGAAAGTAAACGCTAAAAATAAAAATTGTAAAGGACAATTTCTGGTTGATCGATGTTTTTTAATTTTGGGATTTGGATTACATATTTAATTATTTATTTATTTAATTTACAACGCTGCATCGTTCAGTTTTCTCGTACTAAAACTAAATAATTTCTATTTGATAAAAAATTTCAATTTAGTTACTCCTCTCCATCAAGTTTAAATTGAAAAAAATAACGATACAAAAATATTTTGAATTAGAGTAGCTGATAACAAAGAAGTATTTTTTATTATTTTATTTTGTATAATTTATAACAAGGTTTATAGCACAAGGTGTTACCTGGTAAAGCCTCAAACTGGTGAACACATTTGGTATTCACACCCGCTGTTGAATATGTAAGACAATTGGCGGTCTGCCCACATTCAACCAATACTGTAAACTAGCTCGCATGACGGTAGGTTTAGAAAATACAAAACCTTTTGTGGATGGTTGCAATCATAACTTGGCTCAATGTTTACTCATATTTTTATTTTACTGCAGAGTTTTCTAACAGTTATTCCATTATTCATCAAACTCGTTTTATTCATTTTTGTTATATTTTTTTTTCCTTAAATTATTAATATTGGTTAACAAGATGACATTTCGTTGATTTTTCACAGTAAAAAGGTATAAAATAAATTTGGCGTTAAAGTATTCACCACAAAAAAACAAGCCATTCTATAAGAAATAATGGGAGAAATCCCTTGCTTTTGCTGGGGGCAAAGTTTTTATTTATTAATGGAGTATAATGACGCTACCTTCAAGATTTTTATGTCCCCGAATGCCGCTAGAGGGTTCTGAGGAAGGTATAACCTTCTCCAGCACCTGTAACTTTTCTAGTGTCTAACTGTTCCTCAGATTATAGCATTGTAGTTCATTTGAAGGTGCATTTTATGTTTCCTCTAGTTCTTCACAGAAATTTAGATGTTATAATGTACCATTCTCAGTTTTTCTTCAAGTGCCCTCCGAGTAGATAAGTGTCTCATGTGAAAACCCGTCAAATTATAAAACTCGGAAATTACACAACCTCTATTAGTAAAGCGTTAGGACTGTCCATCCCATCCACTCTACGCTCTTAATTTTCTCAGAACAAAGAGAATTAAACTCTCGCAAGGAATTTCTTGGAGGAGAGAGGAGCCGGTAGTCTGGTATCAGAATAAAAGACAAAATTGTGAATACCACATCAATTTCATGTTCCCCACTAACAGACAGTGTGCTTCATGTGAGCCAAATTTAAATGGCACCTCGGTAAGTACAAGTCACAAAACGTTCTTGTAGCTTAGGATGTCTGCAGTGTTCTCTGGCTAATATCAGAAGCAATGCAAATGAAATAGATAACCAAGTTTTACTATCATGTGAGTACTCATCTTCCAGTTGTATTGATTTTAGATAACCAGTCATGCAGAGCATAGATTTAGCAAGGCCAATTTCTATTAATGGTGATGGTATTTTCAGTATAAAAACTCCCAAGTATTAATATTTATTTTATAATTTTTTTCATATAGTATATAATGCAAATTCCATTAAATAGTTTTTGCTTCAACCCTAATATTTACATTGTAATGTTCAACACAGTGCCATTGTGATCAATCTTTAAAGTAGACCAACTTGCTGTTGGGCTTATTGAATATCAATGCAGATATTTGGTCCCAAATTACGTAGCATAAAAAGCTACGTGGGTGTAATGGGTTTTGTGCAAGAATAAGCCCCTTCGTATCATTAATTTTCCTATTATTTTAGCATCAAACTTATATGAGTATAAAACTTCTACATGATTAAATATGTAATGAATATTGGTTCATTGGAATAATATATCAGATATTAAAAGATTTATTATCAAATTCTATGGGTATTCTAAAATAATAAATTATTTAAACAAATAATTCATATAGCATACTGAAATGAAGTAGAAAAATCAATAATAAATCAAATTAACACTAAACCTACCGACATTTATGCATAACTATTCCTACCGTGGCCGGTCAAATGACCGGACTTTAAAATTACTTAAATTTCTTATTATAGACTGAGGATAATAATTATTTAACAATGAAAAAGGCGTAGTTTCTTTTGTTTAAAAATAAATCTCGTAGATTTTACTCTTTATTGCGTCATTTTTTATAATTATAGGCTTCTCAATTGTAAATTTCCCGTTACAGTTTCGACAGCATTTTTTAGACTTATTGCCTTTGCAGTATCTTATTTGACTATTTTCCGACCACTTGTTCGTGTACTAATATTTGTCATGCTTTTGCAATGGTATCTTGAAATTTCACTTCCGGTAGTTTTTTATGCAAAATCCACGCATTTATCCCGGGGCTAAGTCTAGGATATTGAAAACTATTTGTTGAGACCATCTCCGAAATTTTCCACGGTTATATTTCTCCCACGAGCTGTATACATTTCTGCTAATTTCAGAGCGACAAACTCCCCAAGCGGAACTGAAGGTTCTCTGCTTTCACGTTTTCCCAAATATGGAAAGCCTTTTATTACATCGATCGCTAGCCAAAATTTGTCCGGTTTATTTGGGCATGTACTGAGTAAATCTGCATCTCGACTTTGTTGGGAACAATATTGTCCTTGGAAGAGATATATGCTCTTGGTTAGAACAGTTTTGACTCTTCTCTACGAATTTGTTCCAAAATTTAGAAATAAAAGTAAATTTATCGGTTTGTAAAGCGATGATTTCTTTGATCCAATCGAATAAACCTCACAATTTCCGTCTATACATTTCGGCTCACAGTGTTTGAGAAGAATGCTCGTCCGTATTTTTTGTTCCATAGAAAAGGGCAATATCGTACATTTTTGGCCTCATATGCTCCACATGCAAACAATAATCCGATAAATGCATTATCAAATTGAGTTTTCGAGAGAATTCTGTTACAAAGAGTAAATAAATAAATAAAATATAATATTAAAGTAAGTAAATAAAATGAAAATATTCAGCCGGTCAAATGATCGGTCGCGGTACTTAAGACGGACTACAAATTTTTCTCAAAAATCAAATATCAGGAGAAGAAGTGAATATTAAAAAAACAATTGTATACATATTTTAGGAAAAGTCGTGAAGTTTAATGGCGGTATGATGACGCTGTAATTAGAAAATTTAAACTAAATTAAAAAAAAAGTCAATTGACCGGTCGTATTAGGTTTAGTGTTAAATGAGAAAAATATTTAATTGGTGCTCTTTACTCTTCATATTGTTTCTTACAGAAGGCAGAATTCATTATTTTATTCGATTATTCTTCTCTTATTAAAAAAAAAAAGAAAGTCGATTCTCCATCACGTCCTTGATTACAAAACATTTGTGTGGTTTAAACCCAAAAAACGCTGTGGTTACCTTAAGCTTCAGGCTTTGGTTACAGAATTTAGGCGTCTGTAAAGTGTACAATGTGGTAGAGAGAGAACATTGAACGGCAGTTTGCTTTGAGGGTTTGGTAAACCCAAGCGGGATCAACTATCTCAGCAGGTTACATGCCGGATGGTGCGGGTGGCTTTATACGTCTAATTTCTATTATTAGAAATAGGAGTAAAAAAAAAACTTAAATGTAGTCCTGAATTTTATTTCGTAATGCTTTCTTTTTTTTTATGGACTGTTAATTGAGGTTTACTCAAAAAATTCTAAATTCTGTGGTCTCGAAAAATGTCATCTGTTTCCTGAAATAGTTTACGTTGCGACTATTAACCCAATTCGCCTCAGTTCTTTCCATTTAATATTTCAGTAAACCCATGTTTTAAAAGTATGTTTTCTGATATTCGTCAGGATGGGGCATCCTATTCGGAAATAATTATTCTCTCTTTTCTTTAAAATACAAAATGTTTTCTTTCAGTATTTCTACAACTTTTTATGAATGCAAGTTCTAGAAGCACGACTTTGCTTACTAATCTCATGTCTGTCAATTCTTTTACATAATTTACATTCCTTTTTTGATGTAACAACTTGATGGTAACAATGATATTCCCTTCTACGGATCCATCAATTACACTTGTTATGAATTTTATTACACTTGCAAGTTTAATTAGGGGTGCGTTCCACTAAGCGTTCACAACGATCAAAATATATATCTTCAGGCGTTCCACAAGACTACCGCGGTCATAGTGGTCGTGGCGAAAACGTCACTAATGACGTCATTATTTTCGCTCACGTGGGCGTTCAGAAATTTGGCGCAAAAGCAAAGATGGCGACCGAAAAAATTATATCATGTAAATGAAAGTATTATCTCATGTAAATAATTGAATGTGTTTCTCGAAAGTCTAAAAAAAAATAATAAAATGAAAAATTACTTATCCCTTTACATACTGAATCACTGAATAACGATCAATTACACTTTTGATAGTTAATAATACGTGGCCTAAGTTTTCGCTTTTCACCATTGCGATTTTGTAAAATTGCATTCCACTCTTCATCGGAACGAGATGAAGAACTTTCTAAAGCATTATTACGTTGCATCAATAAATATCCTACTGTTGCCACAAAAGACATATTAATTTTATTTATACGTAAATTTTATAAATACTCCACGAAAATGTTATATAAAAACTGAATTATATATATTTTTTTAATATAAGGGTCATTCCATGTCAAATCAACACGGGGTCTGAACCGCACCATCTCGGATTTTCTTGAAATTTGGCACATGTGTACTATTGGTATAGACTTGGAAAAATATGAAATTTTACTGTGATATGTCAACTGGTTTATGAGTTACAGGGCTGTAAAGTTGCCAAAAATGGGCCGAAAAACAGGGAACCCCGTGTTTTTGAATTACTGTAGAAGCTTTCCTAATTGAGCTACAGACTTGGGATTGGTGTCATTTTATAGCATATATAATGCCCTTTCCTGTGATATGCGACACCATATGGGTTAGGATATAAAAGTTTGTTAAATTTAAATTTAAAATTTTAATTTTAATTTTTTTAAAAAGTACATATTTTAAAATTTTAAAATTAATTCCATGAATAGCTAGTAGTGTTATGAATCACTGGGCAAAATATTAATTTGGGACGACAATGGCTTCATTGTTAAAAAAATTTAAGACTAAAGCTCCAATCCGATTAATTTAACTCTGAATTCATGTTAATACAATAATGCTAATAATAATTCCACTAATAAGTCCAAAGTAAAACATACTGTTAAGTAATAGGATCTCTTTATTATTTTAAGCTTGAAAAGGCTTCATTTGTTTGACATGCATCACTTTCTAGAAGGACATATGTAAGTTCTTCCTGTCAGAGTCACAGGATCAATTTTTATCAAAACATCCACTACTGAGACCCAAAGAATATCAGCATTTCTTGGATACGAGATGATTTAGAGGGTCCAGCTGGATGAAGAAAAGTTACTTTTACTTCATCAAGTTCTTCATTTTTCTCTAAAGCATATCCAAGCCACCAGTTTCTTTATAGACTACACTGATATAACCTGATATGTCGGCTAATTTTAGTTTATTAGGGAATTTTGAAACTTCCATTTCGCAAGCTTCTGAGTTCATAGAAAAGTTTTTAACCAATATTTTAGATTTACTTCTGGGAATGAAAGCATGGTATTGCTGTGTTGTTCCTTTAATAGCCAATGCTTGAGCAAACCGATTTTTTAAAAAACACTCAGATTCAACATAGTCTTCCTGGGTTGAATATGCAAAGTCTTTGTTGGTGATGTTTTCTACTGCCCACTCAAAAAGTTGTAGTGAAGTTTGGATTTGATTTCCATAGGGTGGTTGCAAACTGGCACGAGCTGCCAGTCTCTTTACCGAACCCCCTACGCAATCACAAGGCCCTTTGCCGACTTAAACCAACTTAAAGAGGCTGTTATATCAGCCAAAGAAGACTGTTCTTGAACAAAGATATTGAATTGAATTAATTTTGTATAATTTGATTAACTGCGTAATTTCATTAAAATAATATATTCTAATTAATATGATTAATTACTGTAATCATAATTATTAATTCTAAAAATGATTTCAAAATCAATATTTTAAATCTTAATAATTATTAATTATGATTCATTGATTCATTATTACTATTTTCAATTTATTTATCACTTTAATTTTATTAAAATATATTTTCCATGAAAAGGAGCTTTAGTCTTAAATTTTTTTAACAATGAAGCCATTGTCGTCCCAAATTAATGTTTTGGTCAGTGATTCATAACACTACTAGCTATTCATAGAATTAATTTTAAAATTTTAAAATATGTACTTTTTAAAAAATTTAAAATTTAAATTTAACAAACTTTATTTATCCTAACCCATATTGTGTCGCATATCACAGGAAAGGGCATTATATATGCTATAAAATGACACCAATCCCAAGTCTGTAGCTCAATTAGGAAAGCTCCTACAGTAATTCAAAAACACGGGGTTCCCTGTTTTTCGGCCCATTTTTGGCAACTTTACAGCCCTGTAACTCATAAACCAGTTGACATATCACAGTAAAATTTCATATTTTTCCAAGTCTATACCAATAGTACACATGTGCCAAATTTCAAGAAAATCCGAGATGGTGAGGTCAAAAATGGTCTTTTTTTTGTGTTGATTTGACATGGAATGACCCATAAGTCAACTTTACCAATAATTAATAAAGTTTATTATAACTGCATATAAACGGGGTTTAAATTAAAAAACAACCTCTTCAAGCTTCTGACTTATTTTCGAGGTCGCCATTTGTAATGTTTACATGAACGGTTGAAACGCCCCACAGTCCATTCCACTTGAGTTTTCGATTGCAACGCTCACAAGCAAGTGGAACGGGCAAAACCGCGGTCGTGAGCGTGATCATTATGAGCGCTCAGTGGAACGCACCCTAGATAATGCAAAGTTTTTTTGTTTTTTTTACTTAATTTGTTTAAAATAAACAGAATAACTTTCCATTGAAGCTTTACCAGTTAGAGATGAGTTTAGAGTTACTAATATAAGTGCTGACGACCAAGAAAGTTTTACAAAGTATTGCCGTAGCTAAAAAAAAAAAAAGAAAGAAGTGGCAAGAAGTTTAAAGTTGGTTCGCCAAACTCGCTAACGTTGTCTTTTGTTCGCCAACCACCTCCAAGCAATCACTTTTTGAAACAGAAATGTTTTCTCTCTTATGATTGTCTTTTTATTTTTGACATTGTGTCATTTTGGGCACAGGCGTAAGTTTTATGTTAGTATCCTTCAAGAAATCCAACAAGCCACATAATAGATAGCATTAAATTACTTTTTTTGTAAACTTTTCTGTTATAGTATTGTACTAACTTTCACTTAATCTTATTAAAAAAAGAAGCTTAGAAATTGAGTCAAATTTTCTAGGTATATTTTTCATCAGAAGTAATTGTTTTATGGAGCAGTGTATACTCCCAGTATTTTACACCAAGTGTAGTTCTATATCGTCAGTGATCATCTTCCAGCGCAGGACAGACTTTAATTAGGCTTCACAGTGAAGGTCACATTGAGGTTAATTTTACCACGATGCCGCACAAATTTTTGTATAGAGTTAGCCATGGATTAAAGTAGATTATACGAGGTGTGGCTATTAAATAACGAGACTATTGCTGTAAAACATTTTATTTTAAATTTTTTACATATTTAGTTATTATCACCTTCAATATACATCCCTCCCCTATCCCTAAAACGCTCCATGCGAATTTACCATTGTTCGAAACAGTGCTGGAAGTCTTTTTCTGTGAGCTCCTGCATGACGCGTGCCGCTTTTTCTTTCACACCTTCAACGAACTGAAATCTGACTGTTCCTTTTAATGCAGATTTAACTTTGAGGAACAGATAAAAGTCACATGGGGCCAGATCAGGCGAGTAAGGCGGGTGGCCTAAAACTGGGATGTTGTACTTGGCTAGAAAGGTCTTGACAGACAAAGGCAGTGTGAGCCGGCGCGTTGTCTTGATGGAGAACCCTGTGACTTGTTCTTCACACAAATCGGGTCGTTTTTTTCCTTACTCTTTCACGGAGTTGAGCAAGCACCTCAAGGTAGTAATGTTTGATTAATTATAATCGATATTTTCATCCATTTTTGGACGTGAAAGGGCGACCCGGGCGGTCATCATCTCCGACATCTTCTCGGCCATCTTGGAAACGCTTGAACTACACAAAAAAACTCGCGCACTTAACAATCATCACCATAAACTTCTTTGTAATAAAAGATAAGTTTCAGTAGCGGTTTTATCAAGTTTTGATGTGAAATTTCACGACAATTCGTTGCTCTACTACATGTGTAGTATCATGTTTTCGCGCAAAACGAAACTAACACCTCTTACACAAACGACGGTTCCGGTCAGGCAGATTTCTCTACAAACATGTGAGACGCTGCAATCGAAAGAGAAGGCTTTACGCTGCACAGCTGTCGGTCGTTAGGATTTGGCGCATGCATAGTTTTTCTGTAGCAGCATCAGTCTTGTTATTTAACAGATAGATCATGTCACAGAACTTCAATCTTGATCTTCAATAAATGCCAGTGTTTCGCTTCAGTTACCTGTGCATGCTTACCTTTTATTGTATTCTTGAAACAGTTTTTGGGTTGTTTTTTTTGTTTGACATGTCACGATGCTGTACTAGTGTAAACCGGGAAATACTCGTACAAGTGAGGTTATGTTGGACGCGAACAACATTACCTCCCAATATATCCCTTTAATACTAAATAAATAATAATAATAGAGCTACAACAATTCGGGTCAAGGCTTAGAGTACATCCCTTTAGAGACTGCAAAAGTGTGATGGACATGACGAACATTAGAACTCTATTGATCAATGTAAAATGCCAACTGTAGAGACATATTAAATAACTGAGGTAAATACGTTGATTAGAAACACTAATTAAAGTAAATCTTATTCTGTACCTAAATCATTAATATTCACCTAGCGTAGATTAAATACTAGGAATTATAATTGATGTTGATTGAGGGAAAATGGTGCAGTGAGCATGATTGGTATCTGATTAAGGTTCAAAACTATAGAATATTGTTGAAATTTGAATAAATTATCTCTAATATTGTTGCTGTATTATGAGGTAGTTTCTGAAGACTTTTAAGATTGTTGACAATTTTTATTGTAATATATTCTCGTCATTTGTAAGCGTATTATACTCATATTATTGTTCGGCTCACAAAAGGGAAAAAAGAGCAGTCTTCAAGGACTGAAGTCGGTGAAGAAGGTGTTTTCCTCTTAACCAATGCTTAAACTATTTCTTATCAATTTTTTTTCTTGCAGTTGAAAGTAATTACTTATCATGGTAACTTTCTGAGATTACCCTTCTAATCTGTGGGAAATATTAATATTTATTGTGAATGTATATATGTGAACTTCAGTTCGCAAAACGGGAAAACTTCTTGTTTTTACAAACAAGAATAACCATAACAAGAACTGGAAGTTATAGAATGATCAAACTTGGTAATTAATTTTGATAATATTGTCCATAACCATAAACTTTCGACCAAAATACGTTATCTGTGAATTGGTCTTGTCTGAGGTATATTTTTTAGATTTTACTCTTTTGACTCTACTAATTAATATCTCGCCTCAATCAACGTGAGATTGGAACTTCGGCACTTAAGTGAAAGAATAAGAAAATGAAAGAAGAATAAGAACATTAAAATTATTGCTATCAAGTTAAATGAGACAAAAATACCAAAATATTACTTTTACTCTCCGCCGGATCACTCTTCCTCCGATCTTCTATGACTCAATTCCAATTCCTCCTGCCAATGTTGTCCGTTATCTTGGGCTGTATGTAGGCAAAAGACTGACTTGGAACCCGCACACACGACTTAAACGAACTGAAGTTAACAGGCGCTATCGACTACTTAAAAGACTACTAGACCAACGCTCAAAACTTTCACTTAATAACAAACGATTGATTTACAATTCCATACAAAAACCCGCCTGGACGTACGGTATTGAACTGTAGGGTTCAACGAAACGCTCTAATCTTCAACGAATTCAATCTCTTCAGTCTAAAATGCTCCGCACTATCGTTAAACAGCTCCATTTTACGTTTCAAATCTAACTATCCACACAGACCTGGAAATTCCGTTTGTAGGTCCAGGTTGCACGAACTCGCTGCAAAAGTATTCATCAGAACTTGCACTCTCATTCCAATCCTCTCCTCCGCCGTTTACCATCTCATCGCCTTCCAGATCATCCTCCCAGACGATTAAAATCAGTCAATGGCCTCGCGATTTTCTCTCTTCTGAAGAGTGTAGCTAATCCTGGGAGACGACTTAGGGAGTATTATCACTGGGTAACTTCTCTCCTCAATTAGTTAGTTTGATATCAGTTATTGTCATTGTTACTTAAGGCGTATCTAGGCGCTGGTGTAACTTAATAAATAAATTTAAAAAAAAAAATTATTGCTATAATTTAAAGATAAGGGAAATATCGATTAACCAGAAATAAGACAATGCATAATATTTATAGGAATTTACTTCAAAATGGCTGCATAGATTTTTCTTTAAATCTGGAATGATTTATTTATATATCTGATTTACTAGTTTTGATTAAAACATTTTCCGAAAAAAAGAAGTAATTTTTACATAGTTTCTAGAAGATTGCTAATTAATCAAAACAATGCCCTTCTAACGTTAAGCTATATTTTAAAATGCAATCTTGATTCTTGCTTTTTTCATGTACATGGTGGGTCATTTTTCCTGCATCATCTCCATCATGCTCGTTAATCATTTGCCGTCGTCGATTTTTTGTTTTTGTTTTTTAATTATCTTCATCTACATCAACGTCAGATTGTTCGTATTTTTTTTGCACTTAAGTTATTGTTTATCTATATAAGGCGCATCAACATTTGAGTATTTTGGCTCCCGTAGGTTTTTTCAAATGTTCGGCAAAGAAACTTGTTACAGGTAGCACAGTCCATCACCGGATAGTGATCTGAAAGAAGCTTCTAGTAAGAGAAAATGTAAGAGTCGCTATCTGGAGCTCGAGTTCAGGTACTCCGCTTGAGCATGAAGTACGCTAACAATTTAGATTATCCCTTACTTTCCTTAGGTTATTATTTTACAATTTTTCGATCATTTTTTTTACCCAAAATCTTGTTTTTTTAAAAGCCCAATGAGTTTACGAAATATGAACAAGAACGTGCTTCTGGGTGAAGCATGAAGTAAAAAACAAAGATGAACTTACTGTACTTATAATTTCAAAAACATCTAGAAAAAGTAAACCATTACAGGAACACGAAACACTTATTGAATCGTTAAAATTCACAGAAGATGATAAAATAATGTTCAGTTTTCAACAATAATTATTGAAAGAGTTTTTTCTGTAGTGTGCGTGCAGAGAAAAATTATTATTTCCAAATGTTTTAAGATTAAGAGTGATTTGCGAGTAAAAATATTATTGTTTTTCTGTTAGGTAAAAGAGAACAGAAAAAAAAAATCAATATTAAAAGAAAAATATATCAAAAAAATAAAGTTCAAAGTCCTAACAATGACCTCAACGCTATTTTTTAAAAAAAAATTATTGTTTTCGCCGTGTAAGGATAATAATATAAATAATAAAGTAAAAACAACTGAAAATGTAATAAAAATATTTGTTATTTTGCTGTTAAATGTTTAAAAAAATGTAATGTATGTAATTAAAAACAAAAGGTTGTAAGATAAATGTTTGTAATAAAGTGTTTTTTCATTAATTTTTTAATTATAACCAACAACTTATCGAAAAAGTTCAGAATTAATGAAAATTCAATAAAAACTTTTCTATTAAGTCCCATTTATACAAAAAATATTAAAATAAGTCTCAGAACTCCTTTCATTAAATGCTGACAAAAAAAATGTAAATTACATTTTTTTATTTAATTTGTGCACAATATTGTAGTTTTTGAACAGGTACATTAAAAAAATCAATTATTGAAATACAAAAGAACGAATAAAGTTGTAATTGTTTTATAACTACATATTGTAATACAGTTAAGTTGTTCGATATAGTTTATAAAAAAATAATTTTTATACAGATATACATATATAAATTGTGTATGATATTAACATAAAGAATTTAAAGAAACAGAAAATGTAAATAGACTTTTATGATGTCAAATAAAGGATGACAAAACGGATTGTTTTCTTTGATTTTTTTTTCTTCTTGGGAGATCAGTATTGTAGTTTTCTCTCATAATCTTATGAGAATTACCATATTTTATTATGAACCAATGAGGGCATGGTGTGACTTATATGGTAGGCGTGGCTGAGTAAACTGTTTCTGATTGGCTCTTTAACCAACCTACTTTTCACACCTCCATTCTTCATTGAGATTGGCCAATTCTTTATTGTGAATATTTCTATGAAAAATAAAAGTTATTGAACTAGAGAAAATATCTTAAGTTTTCAATTCAATAAATAAATGTAAACAAGCTTGAAATTGATTCTGCTAACAATTTCAGCGTCAGTGCTAGAGATGATAAAGGCCGAGCAGAGAAGTTATTTAATTTTACAAAGTCCTTAAATGCTGTTGGAAAATGCTAACTAAAAATGTATTTACGTCCGAAGCACTAATAATAACTATTTTTTAAACACACACAATTTCATATTTTCATCGCCTTCTTATTGTCATCCATGTCAGATGTTCTTCAGTTTAGCATTGAAAATTTTATTCAGAAAAATTTATAATTCGTTGATGTTTTTGTCTACATTTTCTCTAAACTCACTGAGTGTAATTACTTGATGCTTAATTACTTAATACACGTTATGGGTGGTAGGCGTGGCTTAATAAACTGTTTCTGATTGGCTCTTCAACCAACCTACTTTTCACACCTCCATTCTTCATTGAGATTGGCCAATTCTTTATTGTGAATATTTCTATGAAAAATAAAAGTTTAATTTTTTTTCACTAATTTTTCCTCCGTAAGTATGAAGAATCAAATGATGCAGTAAAAAAATTTCTCAATAAACACATCCAAAATAAAATCTTTTTCTCGCTTAAGGTCTTGTTTTCTATACTAATAATGTAAGGGTAAAGAGAAAATTGGGAATAATGGTTACTTCTTTGCGAAATAGGTAAAAGTAAATTGTGGATCATTTTTCATGTTCACCTTTTATTCATATTCACCACACCATTTTGTACGTTCATTTGCATATGTTAATTTCATAATTAAAGATATGCCACTGTTGGAGATGCCTCAATATAACTAGCTATAAAGGAGAGTAAACTTCTTATAATTATAATAGGTGGACCTGGACGGTTGAAACCTCTAGGTACCACAACAACCAGAAGCGAAAGGTTACCATGTGAAATAGGAAGGTTACTTATGAGCATCATAGGCTGTGGAAGATAAAAATCAATAATGAGCTAAAGATTCTGTATTGTGCACTACGAGGGTTGTTTGAAAAGTCCGTGCAAAGTCAGAGAGATAGCACTACTGGCGCGTATCGAGGTTATGTTTAGTTAGTAGCATCTCTTGGAAGAACACACATCACGTTTCAGCCAGATCGGTCTATTTCTTTGTGTTTAGCATTCGTTTGAATCGAGGAAGTCGAGTGATTTTTAAAAAATGGACGAAAAAGAATTTCGTGTGTTGATTAAACACTACTTTATGAAAGGCAAAACGCCTCAGGAGACTAAAGAGAAGCTTGATAAACATTATGGTGACTCTGCACCTTCGATTAGAAAAGTTTATAAGTGGTTTCAAAATTTTCGGAGTGGCCATATGGGCACAAGTGACGCTGAACGTTCTGGACGCCCTGTTGAGGTTACTACTCCAGAAATCATTGATAAAATCCATGATATGGTGATGGATGACAGAAGAGTGAAGGTGCGTGAGATTGCTAGTGCTGTGGGCATCTCGAATGAACGGGTACATAATATGTTGCATCAACATTTGGACATGACAAAGCTATCCGCAAGATGGGTGCCGCGATTGCTCACGCTTGACCAAAAACGAAATCGTGTGAAGTGTTGCAAGGACGGTTTGCAGCTGTTCCAGAAGAATCCGCAGGACTTTAAGCGTCGTTTCGTCACTGTGGATGAAACATGGATACATCACTACACTCCTGAGACCAAAGAACAATCTAAACAATGGGTTACCAAGGGGGAATCTGCGCCAAAAAAGGCGAAGACCGTTCCTTCGGCCGGAACGATTATGGCGACTGTCTTTTGGGATTCGCAAGGAATAATCCTCATCGACTATCTGGAAAAGGGTAAAACTATTACAGGTGCACATTATTCACCGTTATTGGACCGTTTGAAAACCGACCTGCAAGAAAAACGCCCACGATTGGCCCACAAGAAAGTCCTTTTCCATCACGACAACGCACCAGCTCACACCTCAGCAGTTGTGGTCGCAAAATTAATGGAAATAGGGTTCCAATTCGTTTCACATCCCCCCTATTCTCCAGACTTGGCTCCCTCGGACTACTATTTCTTCCCCAATATGATGAAATGGCTGGCGGGAAAAAGATTTTATTCAAACGAGGAGGTGATTGCAGAAACGAATGGCTATTTTTCAGACTTGGACAAATCCTATTATTCGGAAGGGATGAACAAACTAGAGCAGCGTTGGACGAAGTGTATAAGCCTAAAAGGAGACTATGTTGAAAAATAAAAAAGGTTTACCCCAAAAAATTAAGTAGTTTTTATTTTTGCACGGACTTTTCAAACGACCCTCGTAGATACAGCCAATCTCCTTGGCAGGTTGGCGGATTGTACTACAGTGAATGCCAGGATTCTTTAACTAAAAAAAAAGTAAAGTAATACCTATTTTTTATTTTCAACTACCAAATTGAATTCCTGAACTATTGTTACACGATAAGCACAAATGGCATAGAAAGACAACCATGCAGATGAAGGATTATATCAACGCGATGAGATAAGGGAGCTTAGAATGAGGAAATGGTGTCGAAAGAGTGGAAGATAAAAGCGAAGGGCAGCAGGTGTAAGGTGTTGGCCAAGCCCTTAGGGACGATGTGTAAATACACTACCTCAAGAGATGAATTTACGTATTTTACAATTCATCCAAGATGGTTTAAAATATTTTTATTCATATACTCTCAAATGCAGGGCAAGTACTGAATTTTTGAGGAGAATACATTTCTTATTTATTTACATTTACGCTTTGGTGGAGGTTAGGACCAAACATTATTATTAATCATTACTTAAGAAAACTAAATAAAATAAAAATAAATATATAGCCAGGAACATGTAGTATTTAACTTAATTCACCCTCCAATAGTCCTCTTCTTCATTTGCCTACTTTCTGCAACCCCTCAAACATAGAGGTAAATCTAACTCAACATGTCTCTAATTCAAAATAAAATTAAAATAAAAGAACACCTTTTGAATTTGTATATAACATTTTTTACTAAATTATAAATTATTTAATAAAATATTTAGACTCTGGTTTTAGGCATGTAACTTTTCTAATCCCGTACAATTTTCGTGTACCAAAAAATATTTTATATTCGTCCCTTCAACCTCTTTGCCTCCATTTCTTTTTCATTCAATCACTAACTTGTTCCTTCTATCTTCCATGAGGCCTGAGGTATTGCGCAGTTTAAACATTTTCGCTAGTAGAATAACAATGTTTGCTGAGATTTCTTCCCTCTCACCAAACATTGAACCCTTTATTTTGACTTTTAATTTTATGGCTATTATACTGTGTTTCATTGTTCTCAGAAATACTTATAATCTTCACCCTTTTTATTGTGTTATCTTCTTTTCACAGATCTTCCATTTTATTACGAACTAAAGAGGGCGTGGTGTGTCATATATGGGTGGTAGGCGTGGCTTAATAAACTCTTTCTGATTGGCTCTTCAACCAACCTACTTTTCACACTTCCATTCTTCACTGAGATTGGCCAATTCTTTATTGTGAATATTTCTATGAAAAATAAAAGTTTAATTTTTTTTCACTAATTTTTCCTCCGTAAGTATGAAGAATCAAATGATGCAGTAAAAAAATTTCTCAATAAAAAAACATCCAAAATAAGAGTTTTTTCTCGCTTAAGGTCTTGTTTTCTATACTAATAATGTAAGGGTAAACAGAAAATTTGGAATAATGGTTACTTCTTTGCGAAATAGGTAAAAGTAAATGGTGGGTCATGTTTCATGTTCACCTATTATTCCACACCATTTAGTACGTTCATTTGCATATATGTTAATTTCATATTTTTGTTTTTGAATCAATATTTACCTATAATTTCTAGATGATTAGTTTAAAAAATGTAGATAGATAGATAGATAGATTAGACTAGGGCGGCCTCAAGGCCTACGCCACTGCGGCCCCTTTGGATCTATTGTGGCTCCCCTCACTCTAAAGCTCACCCTCCAGATCTGTCCTTTTAATCAGACTCCTAATTCTGGAGAGCGCACAGGCCTTGGTTTTTTTTCCACCCCGAGAAATAACATCCTTAGCCCAGACAAGCCCCTCACACTGACACAACACGTGCAGTGCCCGTTTCCTCCTCCTCTTCCTGACAGAACCTACCAGAGGCTATCATCCGCCAGGCGCCCATGCGATGCATGTGTTTTCTGAGTCTGTAGTGGCCGGGTTAATAGGCCTACAATCATCCTTATAGCACCACGGCCTTGAAGGATTAATTCTGCTGTCAGCCTCGGCGAATAGCCTTTAATGAACTTCTTCGCCTGTTAAAGAGACAGATGTACAGCATTAAAAAAACTAAAATTATTGGGTTAAAAAAGTCCTTTAAATTCGCAACTATATGACCAAACAATGTGTTTAACAGAAATACTGTAATAGCCAAATAAGAATTCTTTAGAGCACTTAATTATTCACTTTTACCCACGAAATCTCTATTTATTTTTTTTAGAGATAAAACCAATAATTCTTTTTTTTTGGAATAACAATCAATCAATTGACGTATAAGAGGTTTAGAGAAGTTGCCCATAATGTTCGGCGGATATCGGTGGAAATAACAAACTATTTCTTTTTTCCTATATTTCTCCTTATCAGCGGAGATAAGTTTGTTTATCTTCAGCTATTCTTCCAGCTAGCCCTTAAGTGAAAGTCCCCTCATACCAGCTAGCCCTTAAGTGAAAGTCTCCCTCATGCTGGAAGATACTTTCTTTCTTCTTGCTTGCTACACTCCAATCTTACTCTCTCTCTGGTCGTTGTTATTCTAGCGCTTTTTTACCTTCCCCTTCTTGGCTTCCCTTGTTTGTTTATTCACCAAACCGGGACTAAGGCTAGAAGATTGTGTTCCTTAGAACAACCCAATCTGTATTTAACTATTTTACCTGTACAACTGTGTTTCTATTTATACTGAAAATAGAATTAAATTCCTCTTTAAAATTTATTTTCTCCTATCTATTTGTTTAACTATTTACTTAAAAACCTACATAAGGAAACTCAAAGCTAACTTTAATTTTATAATGCAAATTTAAAGCTAGTGAGATCGATGTAAACAGTTACTAGAAATTTTCAAACAAAAATGAATGAATCTTTTAGGTGCCAAGCAAAACTCTAAGACAACAAATATTTGCATGTACGTACAAAGATACTAACTTTTTTTTTCTTTAAATCTTTTATTGGAATTTACAACTGCAACGGTTATTGCAACAAGCAAATATGTGGTACCTGATAAAAGAAAAATAAAAGAAAATACGTGAAAATCACGAGTGGAGAAGTCACCCAGTGATGTCACTCCAGTAACGTGCTTTGCTATACTGCTCTCATGATGAGAGTAGATCACGAGAGGCCATCTTCTCTTCAATCTCCTTAGAGGATTACCTGGTAATGTGGTGGAAGATAGGTGTTCTATGAGAGGGTTAGGATGAGCTGCTGTAGAATGGAATGGTGAATTTGAGAAAAAGAGTGTTAGCAAGATCTGTAATGAAAAAGGAATTTTGAGGTCATTACGAGGGTCGTTTGAAAAGTCCGTGCAAAGTCAGAGAGATAGCACCACTGGCGCGTATCGAGGTTATGTTTAGTTAGTAGCATCTCTTGGAAGAACACACACCAAGTTTCAGCCAGATCGGTCTATTTCTTTGTGTTTGGCATTCGTTTGAATCGAGTAAATCGAGTGATTTTCAAAAAATGGACGAAAAAGTATTTCGTGTGTTGATTAAACACTACTTTATGAAAGGCAAAACGCCTCAGGAGACTAAAGAGAAGCTTGATAAACATTATGGTGACTCTGCACCTTCGATCAGAACAGTTTATAAGTGGTTTCAAAATTTTCGGAGTGGCCATATGGGCACAAGTGACGCTGAACGTTCTGGACGCCCTGTTGAGGTTACTACTCCAGAATCATTGATAAAATCCATGATATGGTGATGGATGACAGAAGAGTGAAGATGCGTGAGATTGCTAGTGCTGTGGGCATCTCGAATGAACGGGTACATAATATTTTGCATCAACATTTGGACATGACAAAGCTATCCGCAAGATGGGTGCCGCGATTGCTCACGCTTGACCAAAAACGAAATCGTGTAACGTGTTGCAAGGACGGTTTGCAGCTGTTCCAGAAGAATCCGCAGGACTTTAAGCGTCGTTTCGTCACTGTGGATGAAACATGGATACATCACTACACACCTGAGACCAAAGAACAATCTAAACAATGGGTTACCAAGGGGGAATCTGCGCCAAAAAAGGCGAAGACCGTTCCTTCGGCCGGAGAGGTTATGGCGACTGTCTTTTGGGATTGGCAAGGAATAATCCTCATCGACTGTCTGGAAAAGGGTAAAACTATTACAGGTGCATATTATTCATCGTTATTGGACCGTTTGAAAACCGAGCTGCAAGAAAAACGCCCACGATTGGCCCACAAAAATGTCCTTTTCCATCACGACAACGCACTAGCTCACACCTCAGCAGTTGTGGTCGCAAAATTAATGAAAATAGGGTTCCAACTCGTTTCACATCCCCGCTATTCTCCAGACTTGGCTCCCTCGGACTACTATTTGTTCCCCAATATGAAGAAATGGCTGGCGGGAAAAAGATTTTATTCAAACGAGGAGGTGATTGCATAAACGAATGGCTATTTTTCAGACTTGGACAAATCCTATTATTCGGAAGGGATCAACAAACTAGAGCAGCGTTGGACGAAGTGTATAAGCCTAAAAGAAGACTATGTTGAAAAATAAAAAAGGTTTACCCCAAAAAATTAAGTAGTTTTTATTTTTGCACGGACTTTTCAAACGACCCTTGTATGGATAGTGAGGTTAGATACACACAGATCGGAGCGTTAAGAAGTTTTCGAAGTATTTTTGGACTGTAATGTCTGGGAGGCGTAGCGAGTTGGAACGCTTAGTCGATCCCCATACTTCGACGCCGTATGACCAAATGGTAACAGTAGATATAAGAGTCTTTTGTTATGTAGGTTAAGTTTCGAAAGTTTGTCAAGTAGTCTGGCGAGAAGTTTTGTAGCGTTGGTTAGTTTCTTATCTTTTCAGTTTAGTATGGGGATTCCAGTGCAGTTCAAGGTTGTCCACAGTTGGTGTAGGAGTTTGGTTCAAGATGATGGAAGATAGGATTTTCCGTCTGAGAGTAAATACTATAAATTTTGATTTCGTAACGTTAGTTTTGATTCGCCATTTGAAAAGATACTAGCTAATAAAAATTAATTAATAGTCGTTCTGAAAATCAAAAATCTGCTTATAATACAAAAATACATGATTTTTTTATTTTTAATTTTCAAGCAAACTTTTAACCAATAAGCCAGCGACTTTATTTATAACTAGAAACATTCTAATATGAAGATTTTAATTGCAAATCTCCTCCTTGCGTCTAATTACCAATAATTTACATCTTCTCATCCTAAACCTTATTTTTGACTCTCCATAAATATAACCGTACACTGGCAGTAACCTATCTACCTTCCTTCACCAAATTTCGTTATCGCGTTTGTCCCTTTTAGATATATCGATTTAATTACACTAGTACATTGTGCCTTCATAATATCTCGTTGTTGCGTTCGTCCCTTTTGGATACGGCCATTTAATTACAATCGTACTTCGTGCCTTCATTGTGGCGGTCGTCTCTTTTGGATATGGCGATTTAATTACACTCGTACTTCATGCTTTCATTGTGGCGTTCATCCCTTTTGGATACGGCGATTTAATTACACTCGTACATCGTGCTTCCGTTGTGGCGTTCGTCCCTTTTGGATACGGCGATTTAATTACACTCGTACTTCGTGCCTTCGTTTTGGCGTTCGTCCTTTTTGGATACGGCGATCTAATTACAATCGTACTTCGTGCTTTCGTTGTTGCGTTCATCCCTTTTTAATACGGCGATTTAATTACAATCGAACTACTCGACTTCTTGAGGTCCCGTCATGGAATCCAGTAACCCTAATCATCGAGCTAAACTCTTCCCAATTAATTTTTGAAATGTTCATCTTTACTGTACTTTGTACACAGAATCTCCCATTGATTCTGTACAGATATGGATCCACAAGCTGTACGACTAGATCTTCAACTTCTTACTGTTGTAATAACTTGTACACATTGCCAGTCATTTAAACCATAATCATTTAGGGTAATTTGGACAACATGGTCTAAAGAAATGCACCATTCTTTCCATCATTGATCTGCTAGTATTTTCTGCATGGCTTGCTTTGTAATCTTATATGTTATATGGGTTACAGGTAAATTAAACTCCTAATTTTTTTGCTGTTGGCAATGGCTTCCTTTTGTAACCTTGTCTACCATCTGTAACCTCCAACCCCAAGGAGTCTCCTTATTCAAGCTACTAGTACGGTAGTATCTTTCTCTTTGTATATGGTAAAAAAAAACCTACCTTCTCAGCGTCGATATGATAAATGCCCGTCAGCTGAATGCATAAATTGTATAATTTATTCAGAGCGCCCTAAATTTATTAATACCATTGTTAATTATGAACTAATTATTATTTGCTTTACTTCCATAGAGTTCAAGGGCATTACAATGCCTTCAGAATTGGCTATCTTTGGATGGAAGCGTTCTCTTCTAGTCTAATCAGTATACAATAAATCCTACGTGGATCTAATTTAGTATTACAAGCTTAGTAACGCTAAAAATACTTCCCAATGTTGAAAAAATGAGTTTCTGGTAAACACACAAAAAATGGAAAATCTTATTTGAACCCCTCCCTCCTTAAAAACAAATTTATTTCGTGATCTGAATTTTAATTATTCATGTTATTCTATAATTTAGTTTCGGCTGAACAATTTAAAAATCAAAATGAAATATACGAATATTTTAATTCAAAGAAAACACTTAGTGAACAATGCAAGTGAAAGTTTAAAAGTAAACAAAATTTAAACGGCAAGAAAGTAAGATTTTAGCAAAAATATAAATTTAAAATAAATTTGCAGAACATTAAACTGAGATCGGTTGAAAGCGGGACATTTAATAAAGATTGGTACAATGGAAGTATTCTACAAAGAATGTGGGAAGGCTGAGATCTTCTGATCTGGCATGAGATGATTTGGAGTTTTAAGAAGTTATGCCAGCTAAACTGATCAACTTTTAACATTCCTGGATCAATCAATAGCAGAACAGAGCACATTCGCCAGACCATCGCTCACTAGCAAGCTTGAACAGCTTGTGAGACTGCCTCAGAGCAGTTTCAATTCCTGGGAGTCTCATTCTTGTGCCACATCCTCGCAAGAGTAGAGCACGTTGGAATTATTTCCACCTGTAATTGAACACCATCGACTAGAGCCAGTATTTTTGCGTCATCTGAGCCTGCAATGCCAATACAGCAGACCCACCAAATCTTTTGAAGCCTTCTTGGTCTTTATTCTGGAACAAAAACAAAAGCAAGTCTTCCGTAATTCTTCTAATAATGATTTTACTCTTTAGCCTAATAAATAATAATCAAAACCTCTGCTAGCAAAAAAAGAAGCATACTTGCCTAGGCTTACCCAAATATGTTTTATCAACATCAGGCTATAGAATTACCAGCTCCAATACTTCTCACGGTCTAAGAACCTCTGATATGCCAAGCAGACTCTTCCTCAATTCTAAACAAATTTAGTTCTATCCAGTATTACGATTTGGAAATCACTTAGAAAGTCATACATCGATTTGTAGGCATGCCCAGGTTCCAGACATTGGTTACATGTTTGGGTATAAAAAAAATGCTTTACAACGTAAAAAAATAGAATTATAAAAAGTAATTTGTTTTAATGTTAAGCAATATATCAACGTTGAAAACATCCTATCTGCCAGGAGTTCGCCTAATTTAAGAGAATTATATTTTAATAATTAAAATAAAATAATAAAAAATAATAAAATTAAAAGAACTGTCACAATTTAAAGTTTCTTTAATATAGAAATGCGCATTGTTCAAAGATTGGTCCCATTTTAACAATAAGAACAGGTCCTGTTTTCTGACAACATTTGATCAAATTATTTGTTCTTATAAAAATCAATACAAGATAAACTGCTACGAAATTTACAAAATCTTCTTACTCCTAATGTTAAAGACAAGAATGGAAGAGATTAGCTCAGTGGTTAGCTATACACTGTACACTCCTCGGAACATCTTATAGCTCTGGTGTTGGACAGTATGGTATGTAACGAGAGAAAACTGTTCGAAGGCTGGCAGTTCACTTAGGATGCGACGGTGATCTTTCCTTGTTTTGGAGAGATTATGTTCCCATTTCTTTTTACCAAAATAAGCCTTTGTTTGTGTGATTTCAGGAGTTTCCTTTTTAAGATTGTTAGTACTTACAGAATGGAATTTTGAGGCTCAGCCAATGCTTCGAATATCTACAAGAATCCAATCTTTCCAGTCAAAAACACTCTGTTACTTTTATCACTAACTCTACCTTGCACCGAGATTTCCTTATTCCCTAATGTTTCAGAAGCTGCAAGATCCCGTTACATTAAATTCTAAACGCCAATTACCTCACATCCTAATCCACTAGTATCCCTAACTTACTGCAAGGCCTGGAAATACACCAAGACGGTTGAGGCGCCGGTGGCAACACTTCTAAATGAAGTAAGTGAAATGTTCTTCTTTGGGAGTTTTGCCAATGGGTGAATTCTCCCTTCACGTTTCTCACGTTTATACTACGTATGCATCATGTTGCATCAGCTTCACTTATTGCTGTAATGAAAAAAATAAATAAATAAATAAAATTGTTAGTGTGCCGTTCAGCACTTTAGGCTCAAACAGTTCAAAAGTGCGAAATTGTTTAGCACATTAAAAAAAGGATAATCTTTCACCCTTTAACGTTAACTTAAATTTATGCCAGCAATTTTTTTTTAAATAAAACGTTTTGGGAAGAATACAAATGTACAAGACGTTGATCCGGCCAGTGCTTATATACGGCTCCGAAGCATGGACCATGTCAAAAGTAGATGAGCGGTCCTTGGCGGTATTCGAGCGGAAGGTTCTCCGTAGAATTTATGGCCCTGTACGTGATGGAAAGAACTGGAGAATCAGGAAATACCGGGAGGTATATGCTTTGTTCAAGGAACCGGTTATCGGCCAAAATTGTAAAACTCTGAAGACTGCGATGGGCCAGGGCACTTGGCAAGGATGGGGGATGAAGAAATACCCAAATAAAATTATGGATGGTAGCGAACTAGGTCCCAGGAGGGTAGATAGACCAAGAACGCGATGGCAGGACTGTGTGGCAAGAGATGCTTTGGCAATGCTAAGGATTCCGTGACTGGAGGGTGGCTGCGCAGGAAAGAGACGCCTGGCGGGCACCTCTTGAGGAGGCCAAGACTCTTCATGAGTTGTAGCGCCATTTAAGAAGAAGAAGAAGAAGAATTTTTTTTAAATAAAAGGTTTTGGGAGGCATACGTTAGTAGATAGTACGTAAAAGAATAATATCATATTTTACATGTTCATTAAATCGCATAACCAAACGACATCTTAACTTCATTATAAACGCTTCGATTCTGCAATAGATCAGACGGTTTAAACGTTTTGAAAAACTTTGATATGAACGCCATCATTTCTCCGAGAGTACAAAAAACAAAAGTAAAATTATAATTATTTGTGAATAGCTTAGTAAGAGTCAATCATTTGCAATAAAAACAGACTAGGAAAAAACAAATTTAGCCTAAAAAGGGTAAAAACTGAGTAAATATTTTTTTAAATATATATATATATATATATATATATATATATATACCATTCCAACAATCTTCTTTAGAATACTTAATAATCCTTCCTTAAAGAAAGAAGGACAACTGTGCAAGAAAACAGTCAAAGTTTGGGCCTATATTAAATTCTTCCCTTTCCTGCCAGGATTTTCTTTAAAATGAAAGAATAATTATTATTCTTCTGAAAGAAATAAGAACAGTGACTGAAAAAAATGATTATTTACCTAAGGATTCTGGGAAATTATTGCTGCCTGAGTGTTACATTCAACACAGAGAATGTTTTTAAAAAAAATATTAAGCTTTTAGTATAAGAAAGTTCTAGTTAGTATTATTACAACGATCATTATGATATTAAGTACCGTGTATTAGAAACAAGGACGGAAATTCAAAATTCATCCTCCGCTTACAAACCCATACTTATAACCACTGCACTAAAACCTTCCCATAAAAAAAAATGGGTGAAGGAAATTAGCGATTACTTTAATTCTATTTCCTTAAATAAAATAATCGCTCGAGCATATAGCTTGTGACTGTTTAAACTGCATTATTTACAAAAACTCCTTGTCTTTAAATGTTGACTGTACATTAAGCAGTCATTATAGTCAAAGACTAAAGGACTAAGGAAGTCGTTTACAGGAGATCTTTCGAAGCTATAATATTGGCCAAAGTTGTTAAAATGAATTTTCTGTTAGTTTCAATGATGTTAACAAGTTTCTGGAAATTAAGTGGTATATCAAAACAAGGTATTCTAACTAAACAGTTATAGTTACATTAGTTGGAATGAGGTTGGCTGTACTAGGAGAGGTTATATGGCGTGGAAGGTAAGGTGCAGACAGAAGATGCGGGGGCAATCCCAAGAGGTATAAGTTACTTAGGTGTAGTTGGTGTTAAGGACAACTTTCTAATTGGAACACAACTCAGGTGAGATTGGGTGAACTAAGGGCTCTTCTATAGTTTAGAGAAGATACTCTACCTACTACTACTGTGTGATAGAGTCAGCCAATGGGTTGTGTTTCCTGTGCACGCTACGTATGAACGTATGAAGGAAGTAAAGTTAGCGGATAAACTAAAAGAGTTTTAGGTGTCAACTGAAAGAGTCGACCGAGTGGAAGCTTAAGTGAAAATGTCGGTGACTAACATTTACTCCAGGCTAACTACTTTAAAGATTCGATTAGAACTTTTTGTAAGCCTGTTTCCAATATTTTCTCTTTGGTAATTTCATGACACCATTTTTGTTTTTGCTTTCAACTATTTGTTATCACTATCATCTACGAGGGTCGTTTGAAAAGTCCGTGCAAAGTCAGAGAGATAGCACTATTGGCGCGTATCGAGGTTATGTTTAGTTAGTAGCATCTCTTGGAAGAACACACACCAAGTTTCAGCCAGATCGGTCTATTTCTTTGTGTTTGGCATTCGTTTGAATCGAGGAAGTCGAGTGATTTTCTCACGCTTGACCAAAAACGAAATCGTGTGAAGTGTTGCAAGGACGGTTTGCAGTTGTTCCAGAAGAATCCGCATGACTTTAAGCGTCGTTTCGTCACTGTGGATGAAACATGGATACATCACTACACTCCTGAGACCAAAGAACAATCTAAACAATGGGTTACCAAGGGGGAATCTGCGCCAAAAAAGGCGAAGACCGTTCCTTCGGCCGGGAAGATTATGGCGACTGTCTTTTGGGATTCGCAAGGAATAATCCTCATCGACTATCTGGAAAAGGGTAAAACTATTACAGGTGCATATTATTCATCGTGATTGGACCGTTTGAAAACCGAGCTGCAAGAAAAACGCCCACGATTGGCCCACAAAAAAGTCCTTTTCCATCACGACAACGCACCAGCTCACACCTCAGCAGTTGTGGTCGCAAAATTAATGGAAATAGGGTTCCAACTCGTTTCACATCCCCCCTTTTCTCCAGACTTGGCTCCCTCGGACTACTATTTGTTCCCCAATATGAAGAAATGGCTGGCGGGAAAAAGATTTTATTCAAACGAGGAGGTGATTGCAGAAACGAATGGCTATTTTTCAGACTTGGACAAATCCTATTATTCGGAAGGGATCAACAAACTAGAGCAGCGTTGGACGAAGTGTATAAGCCTAAAAGGAGACTATGTTGAAAAATAAAAAAGGTTTACCCCAAAAAATTAAGTAGTTTTTATTTTTGCACGGACTTTTCAAACGACCCTCGTATACTAACTCCAAAGTTGTGATTACTTTTATATAATTTTAAATTAAGTGAAAGAAGATCTATAATATATTGAGTATATTAATTAACTAATGCATTTCATGACATGTATGCTAGTCTTTTGAAGGTCAAATAATGTTTAATAGTAGAGTACAGTTAGTTTCTCTTACGGTTTCTATTACCACTGTAAGAAATAGTTGAAGCCGTTAGTGACAATTACGCAAGTTAGAATACGTTTACATATTACATACAATCTCATTACAATCTACTAGTATTACACTGTAACGGAGGGGCTACCTCCTGTGAACTTATAACAACTGCTAATCGATAGTGATAAAACTATCGAGTGAAGAAGGTTATAGAGAGCCTAGCCTTGTCCAGCAAAGTGTGTTATTCGTTGCTATAATCAAGACGGATTGGAGAAATAACGCATTTTAAAGTATTATTATTAAGCTTTTATTATTGAACTATAATTTTTAAACTGTGGTTATCATATCAATTTCATGAACATTGTTTTATTTACCTCAACACTTTTCTTCCATTGATAGATGACAAAACAATTGGGTCTGTTATTTTTTCTTTTTAATTTTATTTCTATTCTGAAGAAATGGGCTTTTTATATTAGGTAACTGGTTCTTCCCCCGTTGCTGAAGGCGACAAACTTTAGCGAATTGGTCTGCTAATTCATTTCTAGTGACATTGCATTGACTAGAAAATTTCTAAAAAGCAATTTTCCTCTATTTTCAAGTGAAGTGCTCGCAGCCTGTTGTATTCAAAAATCTCTTTATTGTACCCACTTATATATTTACATATTTGCTGTCTGTTATAAAAGTATGAAAAAAGTAAAAATGATCGTTTTATAGTGCAAAACATGTTCCAGAGTAATAGGCACGTAAGTAAATTCAATCGTTACTTTACAGAATTTTTTAAAGTATTTAATTTGTAGAAGAAATGAAAATCAAATATTAATAATGCGAGATGTCATTAAAGTTAATAATTGATTTAAGAAGCCATTAATCACGTTGGAACAATAATGTGCTAATCTCTAATCGTTGAAGAGCATCATTTACTTTAAAATAAAAACCACATTGAGAAGGTGGCTTCCATAAAAGTTTAAATTCTTACAAAGTACAGAGAAATTTTGCGATTAATTATTGCAATGTGCATGCCAAATTGCATGTTATACTAAAAAAAAAAAAATACTTGATCGGATATCTGGGATCCAAATCAACGCTATATCGGAACATTTACTTTCACCTTATTGCGGTGTCGTTCAATTCTCAAATTTGACACTTATTTGGAATAAAGCATTACAAATTACACTTATTTAGCATATTTCTATTTATTCCGGCCCGGCTTTTGGTTGGGGCGCCCTCTCATGCCACCTTTATATTCCTATCACATTCTTAACAAATATTCCGTATTGTTAACATACCACTGTCATCCACATCCACTAATGGGAACGGAGAATTTATGGATGGTTCCGCATTGCAGAATAAAATTATTTATTTCTGTTAAATCAGCAGTTTTATTTTTCCCATAAATTCTTTCTCTATTCGAATATTCATTCTTCAGAGTATGATTCATCAGATTCGTGTTAATTTGTAAGTTTCAAACAAACTGATTATCATTTTTTCAAATGTGGTCTTTTAGGTAGAATTAGTATTTAGTATAATAAATCTTTATTATATTATAATTATGTACACAAAAAATAAATATACTAAGGGTGCGTTCCACTAAAGGTTCACAACGATCACGCTCTCGACCGCGGTTTTGCCCGTTCCACTTGCTTGTGTACGTAACAATCGAAAACTCAAGTGGAATGGACTACGGGGCGTTTTAACCGTTCATGTAAACATTACATGGTAAGTCAGAAGCTTGAAGAGGTTATTTTTAATTTTAACCCCGTTTATGTGCAGTTATAATAAACTTTATTAATTATTGGTAAAGTTGACTTATATTAAAAATATATATATAATTCAATTTTTTACATTACATTTTAGTGGAATATTTATAAAATTTACGTTTAAATAAAATTAAAATGTCTTTTGTGGCAACAGTAGGATATTTATTAATGCAACGTAATAATGTTTTAGAAAGTTCTAGTTTCGATGAAAAGTGGAATGTAATTTTACAAAATCGCAGTGGTGAAAAGTGAAAACTTAGGCCACGTATTATTAACTATCAAAGTGTAATTGGTCGTTATTCAGTGATTTAGTATGTAAAGGGATAAGTAATTTTTCATTTTATTATTTTTTTTTAGACTTTTGAGAAACACATTCTATTTTTTACATGAGATAATACTTTCATTTACATGATATAATTTTTTACGGTCGCCATCTTTGCTTTTAAAAATTGCGCCAAATTTCTGAACGCCCACTTCGACCCAGCTCTTAAAAATGTCAATGTACAAATATTGTAACCTTCATTTCAAGAAAGGTTATGATATAATAGATAAAGTATGCAGGGAAAAAGGAAGGAAAAACCTGCAGCTACGGTCTAGTAGGTAAATCCTTTACTCCTTACAAGATCCAATTGTAAGGACCTTTCCTAGAAGTATTTTTTAAGATATGATCTCGTCTTGTTGCAGAGATCTGAGCACATTATATCTCTACCTAGCGATGGCAACGCAATCAAAAAAAAAGTGGTAGCTGTTTCTGTCTCTTTCTTCTGGTAGAGCATACAGTGAGGTTATGGGTTAAGTTGCCCCATACGGTGGAGATGTTTCCTGAACCAATTGTGGCCCTTTAAGTGTAGGCCAATTACCAGAGTAATCTGGTTCTATCTAACACAGATAGTGTTAGTTCATTTACAGTGATTGAACCTGTAAACAGCCTTCCGAGGTTTTACCTTGCTCTACCTATAGCCATTGCCAAGAAAGTAACAGGTTTTGTGCCAATGAATTGAGTGGTTGCTTCATTCTTGTCCAACTTAATAGCTACATATTTTCTCCTGAAAGCCACCATAACCTGGCACCTTTTTACTGATGGTGGTGCCTACCTAAAGGAGATATCAAATTAGAAGTTTCCGTTTCTAAGTTATAGAGCAGTGATGGCTAACCTATGACCCGCGGGTCAGGCTCTGACCCACAGTTGCGCTAGGCAACCATTTGTTTGTTTACGCGGGTTGATTTAGATTTTCTAATTGTGTGGATAATTTATATTCTATCTGTATTTGTTTTCAATCACGCATTGACACAAAAGCTATTTAAATGCTATCTATAACCTTTAGTTTGATCATTACAGTTCTAAAACGCAAATGGCGACAAATGCTTTTGTCGTATTTGAAATAAAGCAAAAGTGTTTACAAAATATCAAATAAAATGTATAATTTTACTCATATTTTGTTTGTTAAAAAAATCGACAACCCAAAGCAAATAACCATATTTAGATTTTTCTTCAGATAAAACACACTTTTGTAAGGTTTTATTCAGTTATGTTTGTAAAAAAGAGACTTTCATAGCACTTGTTTAGTCCCGTTTTACCCAGTTAAGCCAACTGAATTTTAAAGATGTTTAGTTTTGGAAATATTCAGTTTAAAATTTTTAAACTTAACTCTTGTGCAAATGGACATTAGTGACCCAAGTTTCAAAAAGATTCGCCATTCCTGTTATAGAGAATACTAAACAAAAGCGCACTACAGAGAAAAAGAGAGAAGTGTGTATTGTAAGTGAAAGACAATTTTAAATACCATTATTTATAATTCAGGTTTTCTGATTGGATGTCCCAAAGAACCTGTCTTGGAATAACAATGCTATAATTGTATTTCCTTATGTAAATAATCTTCATAAATAAAGACTGTTTACCTACCTTTCTAAAAGTAAAGTAATTGCCTATTTTTTTTAGGCGGGCTTTACGTCCAACTACCAATTAGGTGACGTGGACGGAGGCGTCTAGCAAACATACTTTACTGTAAATTTCTTTTATTAACCATTAAATAAAATTCAAGCCCTAAGACCGGGGAATCGAACCCAGTACCACAATGCAATATATTAGCTTAGCAGGTCTCGCCTCTTAACCCGCCCGGCTACCGAGGCGCCTAATAATTATTTTTAATAATAAGCAACTCAAGATGAACTTAAAGAAATCTGAATTTTCTCTTGCTATCCCTCACGAAAAGCATCGTAACTAAGTCCATTACCTTTATTATAAAGTCACTAGTGCCTAACATTTTCCACTTGTACTGCTCTTCAGGTAGTCTCCTCTATTTTGCTTAGAAATACATTATTATAACAATATTAAAACTTCAAAGGCGTTTAGCGTAAAGTACATTATAAACTTACTTCAAATGTAATTTAATTTTGCAATGAGCTCTTAAATTAATATGAAATATTTTCATGCAAAACCTAAGCTAATTTTAACTTTTTCCTTCAGTTTTATGAGAAAGTTTAAAGCTAATTTTTTTGTTTTATTTTTAGTAAAATTTAAAAATTATTTCAAAACTAATAACCGCATGTAATAATACATGTTTTGAAGTTTCTTAATCAGTGGCTTTTTCTGTACGATTAATGAGGAACATGTAAATATAAGAATAAAAATGAAATGATAAATTAATAATGATTTGAATACGTCAGTTGTAGAAGAGAACTCCTTTTATCCAATCTCCTGTACAAGCAGTTGAAGCCCTACTTTTGACGAACACAGGTGCAAACATGAAAATGTAATTGTAAAGCTTTGTCAGTTATCTGAAAGCTTCTTAATACAAATTCGCGCATTACTATTGTGCATACATGCAAACCATTTACAACGCAAGTTAGCAAACAAGAACATCAACATAAATGTATTGATGTTGATTTGGGCAGATAGATAGTAAATAAGCAAATTTAATGTAACAATAATAAATGAAATGGGAATACAGTGATACTATATAATTTTACATTTACATTAAAATTTATCAACAAATGCATGTCTCTACAAAAAGTGTTATTATATTTCCTTTTACGTAAACATAATTAGTTCAAATTAAAAATTAGCAGTTCAAATTAGCGCTAACTAAAAAGAACCGTTAAAAGTATTTATAAAATTTACGTTTAAATAAAATTAAAATGTCTTTTGAGGCAACAATTGGATATTTATTAATAATGCTTTAGAAAGTTCTTTATCTAGTTCCGATGAAAAGTGGAATGCAATTTTACAAAATCGCAATAGTGAGAAGCGAAAACTTAGGCCACGTATTATTAACTATCAAAGTATAATTGATCGTTATTCAGTGATTTAGTATGTAAAGGGATAAGTCATTTTTCATTTTATAATTTTTTTTAGACTTTCGAGAAACACATTCAATTATTAGCAAGAGATAATACTTTCATTTATCTGATATAATTTTTTCGGTCGCCATCTTTGCTTTTAAAAAATTGCGCCAAATTTCTGAACGCCCACTTCGACCCAGCTATTAAGGTGGGGCGATGTGAGCCTTGCATGAGCGAAAATAATGACGTCATTAGTGACGTTTTCACCACGACCACAACGACCGCGGTCGCCAAGTGGAACGCCTGAAGGTACATTTTGATCGTTGTGAGCGCTTAGTGGAACGCACTCATAGTGTGGGTTAAGTTAGGATATGTAATCTCCAAATTCTCCAGGACTCTAGGCTTTACAGAGGTCTTTGCTTCAAGGAAATCAAGCAGCTTCGATACACACCTTTCAGTATATGAATTTCAAGTCCTCTTACGCACAAATACTCGTACCTCATTACCTGGGTCGAAGTGGGCGTTTAGAAATTTGGCGCAATTTTTAAAAGCAAAGATGGCGACTGAAAAAATTATATCATGTAAATGAAAGTATTATCTCATGTAAATAATTGAATGTGTTTCTCGAAAGTCTGAAAAAAATAATAAAATGAAAAATTACTTATCCCTTTACATACTAAATCACTGAATAACGACAAATTACACTTTGATAGTTAATAATACGTGGCCTAAGTTTTCGCTTTTCACCATTGCAATTTTGTAAAATTGCATTTCACTCTTCATCGGAATTAGATGAAGAACTTTCTAAAGCATTATTACGTTGCATTAATAAATATCCTACTGTTGCCACAAAAGACATTTTAATTTTATTTAAACGTAAATTTCATAAATACTCCACGAAAATGTAATATAAAAATTGAATTATACGTACATATATTTTTAATATAAGTCAACTTTACCAATAATTAATAAAGTTTATTATAACTGCTTATAAACGGGGTTAAAATTAAAAAACAACCTCTTCAAGCTTCTGACTTATTTTCGAGGTCGCCATTTGTAATGTTTACATGAACGGTTAAAACGCCCGTTCCACTTGGGGGATTTCGATTGTAAAGCTCGCAAGCAAGTGGAACGGGCAAAACCGCGGTCATGAGCGTGATCGTTGTGAGCGCTTAGTGGAACGCACCCTAAGTAATCTGAATAAAGCAGAGGTTATATTACTCTTTATTTGCACATGCTCTATTTCAACCCCATATCGTTTGAAGCATATTAATAAAAAAAAAAAAATCTCAATGAAATTGATTAATATGCTACATAAAACGGTTGCAATTAAAATAACTTATGTAATTATTTAAAAGTGGCATTAAATTACTGAAAATTATTAATTATTGAATTTAATTGCGATTAAAATGTTTTTTATTTAGTTCTTTTTTGCAAGAGTATTTATTTATTTTACTCACAAGTGGATATATAATTTTATTTTATTTTTTGTAAAAACAAGTTGTATTATATCTATAAAATTTATTCTTTGAACTCTGCGGACGCAGTACGCTCCATGCATTTGAGTGTTACATTCTATAATGTACCTAACTTATGTATATAGTTGGAAGTAAATAAACATTATTATTAGTGTTTATTATTACTTGCCGGAAAAGGATCACTTTGCGTTCTAGTTAAACTAATAACTATTGTTTATAGGTTTGAAGACTTCAAGAACAAATTGAAGATGTAGATAATAAATAAAATGTTTAAAATAATAAGGAGACGTATTCTGTTTACCAACAGAATATAATACTAGTATCTTCTCTAAATACACTGCACACAGAATGTTGAGAGTAGATAGTTGTAGGCTGTAGTACTGGCTTGGAATGAAGCACGCATGGAGGAATTCAGTTAAGGTGCCCGTTCAACCCTATACACTATATATAATTAATTCCAAACTACGCCCTTGTGGGTTTGAGCTCAGCGTGACATAACTAGTTGGTGGCTTTGTCCTTTTATAGATACATTTGAATGTATTAAAGCCACAAATTTCAATCCATTGTGGTCATTTCTTATTGTTTATTAGAAAGCCACAGTTTATTTATGCCAGAAAATAAATAAATTATAGTTTACTATCTTGCCAAATTATCAACTTGAAATATGTTCAAATTTCATTGATTTATCTTTAGAAGTTTGCTTACAAAATTAAATACTTCAATGGTAAGAAAACTTAAATCAGCAGAAATGTTAAAAATTACAAGGAATTTGGGAGAGTATTAACTTAGTGGATATGTTACTTGATTCCAACGCAGCTGATTCAAGAACAGTGCTGCCTAACCTAATAACACTATAAATAAAAAGATGGAAGGAACTAGCTCAGAGCTTAGCGCACTCTAGACGTCCACGCGGAAATTATGGTTCTTATGTATTTAAACAAAAAAAAACACCTGGTGGGGGCAAGGGCATATCAAGGACTTTCCTGCCAAAAACAGTCCCCAGTAATCCAGTTTTCTGTAGTAAGGGAACTTACTTAATTCCTTCTGTCGCCTTCAGCTTAGTTTTTTTGGATCATTTCAGGTGGTAATCATTGGTACTATCTTCACCTGTTCGAAGGCTTTTCACCTTAATCAGCTCCCTCTGCCAGCTCCAGGTATTTCATAATTTTTTGTTCGCTCTCGATGGGCCTTTTTTATTTCTCACCATTAGACACCGCGTTGTCAATTAAACTCTCTTTTTTCGCTTCTGTGGGTGCGTTCCACTGAGCGCTCACAACGATCAAAATGTACCTTCAGCCGTTCCACATGACAAACCGCGGTCGTAGTGGTCGTGGCGAAAACGTCACTAATAACGTCATTATTTTCGCTCACGCGAAGCTCACAACGCCCCACCTTAAGAGCTGGGTCGAAGTGGGCGTTCAGAAATTTGGCGCAATTTTTAAAAGAAAACATGGCGACCGAAAAGATTATATCATGTAAATGAAAGTATTATCTCATGTAAATAATTGAATGTGTTTCTCTAAACTCTAAAAAAAATTAAGTGAAAAATTACTTATCCCTTTACATACTAAATCACTGAATAAACGCCAACTTACACTTTGATAGTTAATAATACGTGGCCTAAGTTTTGCTTTTCACTATTGCGATTTTGTAAAATTGCATTCCACTTTTCATCGGAACTAGTAGATGAAGAACTTTCTAAAGCATTATTACGTTGCATTAATAAATATCCTACTGTTGCCACAAAAGACATTTTAATTTTATTAAAACGTAAATTTTATAAATACTTTACGAAAATGTAATATAAAAATTGAATTATATATATATATTTTTAATATAAGTCAACTTTACCAATAATTAATAAAGTTTATTATAACTGCATATAAACGGGGTTAAAATTAAAAAAAAACAACCTCTTCAAGCTTCTGACTTATTTTCGAGGTCGCCATTTGTAATGTTTACATGAACGGTTAAAATGCCCCATAGTCCATTCCTTTATCTTTATCAAATCTTTATCTGAGAATACAAAATAATAAGGAGAACTTACAACAAAGGCCTAGGCTTAGAACAAACTTAAAGACACAACTTAGCAACATATTCTAATAATTTGTTGAAATAAGTAATTAAAATTTACAACTAAATTGCTTCGAAAATTTTTATTTCACTTTTATGTTTCATTATATTCAAACTAAGACATTAATTATCCTGTTAAAATTAATAAACTTTTAAATAAAAATATTTTTATAAACGCTTAAATTATTGTTTCGTTCAGTCAGTGTTAAAATTGCCTTTTCATAATTGAACGCTCTGTCACAGCAACTCATTGGGTAAAAAGGTCACATTCAAAATGCATTACGACTCTTCAGTTGCTATGCTTCTTGAATTCTTAACTATTCTTTTCTTTTTATCCCACTAAGATAATAATATTACGTTCTGGGATAAATGAAATAAGGAGAAATTAAATAATGTTGAAAACAAATTATTTGTAATAAAGTAAGATTATCAGTTCAAAAGTTGACTTTCCCACTTTATTAAATTACCATGAATGTTTAAAATGATTTTGAAAACAAAATATCTAAATCAGCTGTTAACTGGAAATACATGACTTGCAGCTTGCACATATTGTCATTACTTCACATGTTGACATAATATAATGTATAATATAATTATGTACCAACAAGTAAACAACTAGTTATAACACTCATTTGACTTTTTCTTTTGCTTTTATGACACATTAATTTGGGCTTTTAATTATGTATAGTACATTTAACCTATATAATGCCAACAATCCTTACATTCTTGTTTGTTTTTTTGCCGGCCATTGCATCTGAATTGTGAGAATTCATGTTGTAAATTTTTTTTTACTTAGCCAACATTGCAACTTCTTTGCCGTGATTTACTATAACTTAGGGTGCGTTCCACTAAGCGCTCACAACGATCACGCTCACGATCGCGGTTTTGCCCGTTCCACTTGCTTGCGAGCGTTACAATCGAAAACTCAAGTGGAATGGACTATGGGGCGTTTTTACCGTTCATGTAAACATTACAAATGGCGACCTCGAAAATAAGTCAGAAGCTTGAAGAGGTTGTTTTTTAATTTTAACCCCGTTTATAAGCAGTTATAATAAACTTTATTAATTATTGGTTAAGTTGACTTATATTAAAAGAATATATATAATTCAATTTTTTATATTACATTTTCGTGGAGTATTTATAAAATTTACGTTTAAATAAAATTAAAATGTCTTTTGTGGCAACAGTAGGATATTTATTAATGCAACGTAATAATACTTTAGAAGGTTCTTCATCTATTTCCGATGAAGAGTGGAATTCAATTTTACAAAATCGCAATAGTGAAAAGCGAAAACTTGAGCTTATTAACTATCAAAGTGTAATTGGTCATTATTCAGTGATTTAGTATGTAAAGGGATAAATAATTTTTCATTTTATTATTTTTTTTAGACTTTCGAGAAACACATTCAATTATTTACATGAGATAATACTTTCATTTACCTGATATAATTTTTTACGGTCGCCATCTTTGCTTTTAAAAATTGCGCCAAATTTCTGAACGCCCACTTCGACCCAGCTCTTAAGGTGGGGCGTTGTGAGCTTCGCGTGAGCGAAAATAATAAACGTCATTAGTGATGTTTTCGCCACGAACAAAACGACCGCGGTCGTCAAGTGGCTGAAGGTATATTTTGATCGTTGTGAGCGCCTAGTGGAACGCACCCCTAGAAAGACGTTTATAGAAGTACTAGCTTTCAAAATAGATATGGACCTGATGTCACATGTGTAGTTCATAAAGTCTTAATTTTTATTTTCACCGTAAAGAGGGAAACTAAAATTTCCTAATTTATATAAGAAATATTATATCTTACTTGCTTGGGTTGTGTATGATTTAGTGGACATTTTCACAACTGGACGAACAAAAGAAACGTTGTATATGGAACCCTTTGGTCCAACCTAGTGCTTTACACTAAATCAGTTTGTTGGCATACTGCCCATATTTATCTTCCTTTCCACTTCTTACAATTTTGGGTGCTTTAACTTACAATCTTACTTTCTGCAAACATTTCTTCATCTCTGCAAAAGAAAAAAAAATTGAACACATTCATTGTTTGTGCACAGTCAAAGTAGCTTCACATGAGTGTATTGTATAAACAAAACTTGAGTTTTGTTTCATGTTTCCCCCACTTTTGGTAATTTCAGGCGGGGCTTACTGTCCAACTACCAATTAGGTGTCGTGGACGAGTGGGGCGGAAGCTCATACTTAAAACCAGCGTTTCCCAACCTTTTTAGGCTCGCGTACCTATCATGCTAAATTGTACCACTTCGTAAAGATAATTATATTTCGTGGAATTTGTTTTTCCGAATGTTATTTTACTATTTATTATCTTTATTTGTACAAAGTATCTGTTCACTTTCATGTTCACTTCACAAACTTTGTAAACTGTAAGATCTTAGTTTTAAAACTTTTTTTAAATTAAATTTAATGTTACTTGCCATTTAAGTTCTCACATGATAATTCTACTAAATTTTCTTTATCTTTCATTGATAATGATGTAGCTTTTTCCTAAATTTTCTTTATAGAAGGGGTTTGAAATTCAATTATCATTTGTGTTTTCGGGTTTTGGAAAATACTCCATGAAAGACAATTTTAATGCTGTGTTTAATGTGCTATTATATTTTCTCGTATATCTTGAGACAGACCAGCCTTATTACTGTACCTTATTACTGTACATATTAACAACTTTACTGTATAATATTATTAATTAAAATAATTTTTATGAATTATAGGAAAAAACGTTTCTGTGATATTTTTATTATTTAATTTTTAATGTCCGCCATTATTGATTATTTTTCGCGAACCACAGGTTGGGAAACGCTGCTTTAAACGATTTTTTTTCTAATAAAAAGTGGTCATACATACTTGGGATTCGAACTGGTGATCTCCTGCACACAAAGCCACGCTCTTGACCACTAGACCAACACCTGCGTTTATAATTGTAGCGTTTCGAAATTATCTATGCAGCAGTAATGTTTTTATTATTTTTTAACAATGGAGAAGGTTTTGTTTTTCTCATCGTTTTATTGTCGAGCACTGTAATAGTTATAAATTTTTGATTAACATGTATGAAGAAGTACGTTCAAAGGTTAAGGTGCCTTACTCTTACATTTATCATGATATTACAGTTGATTTTCCTTGGTACAAAGAAGTTTATGAGTGTTATGACAATTTTGCTACTACTAATTATTATTATTAAACGAAAACATCTTTATTTGTATGGACCATCTAAGGTTGGTAAAAGCACAGTAATAAAATAATTTAATCAGAGGTTTTCACGATTTAGTACTTTTTGGTGCTAGTGGTAGAATTGCGTATCCATTCGATATGTTATTGCACATTCATAAACTTATAATTTTAGAGGAATTTAATATAAACACTTGGGATATTGATTTTATGAAGAAACTTTTGGCCGGTGACGTAGTAACTATTAACAGGAAAACTCAAAATACTCTTCCTATAATAATGTTTTCGAATTATCGACCTCTTGATTCTTTAAGAGTTTTTAAATCGTGTGCATGTCGTTTACGCGGAACATTTCTGCTTTCAGATTTCGGAAGAAAGCCCTACAACTGCTTCTACTAGAGATGCAGCCTATTATGTACAGTCGTCGCCGTATAGTTCGGAGACAAAAAGAGAACTGTTACGCTTCGTACACGGGTTAGGATTAAATGGAATCTTAAGGCTAATACTATTGATGCTCCAGATTTGTTGAATGAATCTGCAAGTTTTGGAGCGTTTTGTATTAAAAATTAATAAAGCTTCACCTTTGTTGTATATACGTCCTTGCTATATGATATGCATCACATTTTTCTTAATTATCCAAGAAAATTATCAAAAACTACATATTATTGACTTAATTAATAATTTTATTTATTTTTATATTCAATAATTAATAGCTAAAGGTTTGTCAAGTTCCTGGCGTAAACAGATCAAGCTGGACCGATGCTAAACACATGGTAATGGCGGACTCAAAGACTAATTCAGAGACAACACAATAACCTTTTGAGAAGGTTAAGTGCAACTCAACACAAGCCAGAGGCCCCACTCCTTCCTCTTTTCCAATTCTGCCAACTGTGAATGGACGGCGCGACCAGCGCCAACTGTTGATTTATAAGCGGGAGGGGGGGCCGAACATTTTTTCGGGGGCATCGAACACATAAATTTAGCCACGCAATTATGTTCTGTTCAAAGGAGCTATTAACTAATGCACAGAGCTGTGATGCGCCTGCGCGTAGGAAAATATGTGAAATAATTGAGTGGAAAAATTATCATAAAGTAAAAGAAAATCAATGTTAAAGTAACCAGGAACCTGTATACTCTTTATGGAGGGCCCCCGCTGCTGCAAAATTTATAATACTAACAAAAACTGGGCAGAACACCTCATTAAAAAAGCTGAATGAAGAAGTGGCCAAGAAGAAACGCCTCTCCAGGGGCCGAAGGGACGGCATACAGATTCGGTGGCTGGCCCAGGTCGATGGGATGGATGTCAGAGTGGCTGGAGCACCTAATTGGAGGACTAAAACACACAGGAAAATGTGGAATGGAGAATGTTTTTAATTTTTTTCAAACAGGATCTGAAAATAGGTAGGATGCGTTTAAAGATTTATGAACAAGAATTGGCAGACTGAATACTAATAAACTGCGCCATCATGAATGCAACAAAAAAAAGTCATAAAACTCAGAATGCTAGTACCTAACTGACTTAATGCCTTTCCTAATTCAATTGCCAATCAATTTACACCATTTCAAAGAACTCAACCACTCATATTTACTTATTATTATATATTTTTATATATGTAGATTTTAAAGCACTGTATAGATTTATTAAGTAAGTAAAGTAATCGCCTATTTTTTCAGGCGGGGCTTAACGTCCAACTACCAATTAGGTGTCGTAGACGGAGGCAACTAGCAAACATACTTTACTGTAAACTTCTTTTATTAACCATTAAATAAAATCCAAGGCCTAAGACCGGGAATCGAACCCAGTACCACAATACTTACATATTAGCTTCGCAGGTCTCGCCTCTAACCGCTCGTTACTGTTTATAAGAAAAAATATAAAGTAATATTAATAGATAAATGTGAATATTGGATTTTTGTGAGTGTTTCTTTTGAATATTATTCTTTTATTTTGGGTGTAGTTTATTTTAATACCTCATTAGATTTAGATGTAATGTTAGATTTGTTTCATTCGGCTCTCACTAGTATACAGGAGAATTATAGTTCTCTACCTGTGTTTATTGGAGGGGATTTTAATGCTCGTGTGGCCGACCTTAATCAGTTAGGTTCTGATTTGTTTCATGACACTTTACTCTATCCTGCAAGACATAATCAGGATTTGGTATGTAATTCTAGAGGTAAACGGCTAGTGTCCTTTATGGAGTTATATTCAATGGTACTTATTAATGGCAGATCAGTGAGTGATTCGAGGGGCGATTGTACCTATGTACAAACACTCGGCTCTAGTACTATTGATCTTTTTTGGGCTGACATATGTCATTTAGACTTAATTGCAGATTTATGTGTAGATAATATTGTCACTGCCTCTGATCACTTCCCATTGAATATTTCTCTAAGGTTACCTGGTTCTGTGCCATCCAATAAAAGTAAATTTCAGAAAGTGAGTAAATTGGTTTTTGATCACAATAAATTGCCCTTATACAACAGTATTATGGGTCACTCTTCAAGAATTTCAGTTGATTTTGAACGATCATCTATTGATTATGTTAACGATAATTTGATTTCTGCTGTTTACGATACTAGTGAAAAGTTGGAACTTTGTAAATCTTTTTTTATAGGAGGATCGAATAAAATGGTCTCAAATAAACATTGGTTTGATCATGATTGTGTCGAACAAAAGCATAAGCTCAAATTATTATTAAAAAATTTAAAGTCTTCGGGTAATAGAAATTCAATTAACACTAATTATTTAAAAGAAAAGAAAAAATATTTACAATTGATCAAAAGTAAGAAAAAACTGTACAATGCTGTTTTAGTACAAAGTTTAAGTGACTGTAAGAACAGTCAAACATTTTGGCAAACCATAAATAAATATCGCAAAAAGGCCAATAACCTTGCGCCAGTTATTAAATGTGAACAGTGGCAATCTTATTATAGTGATTTATATCCAAACAGAATATTAGATAATCAGCTATTCATTGATGTACTGAACCCTTTCTTTGATCTTCCTATCAATACAAGCGAATTGTATTGCGCTTTGAATAATTGTAAATTTAATAAGGCACCTGGAGCTGATGATATTTCTAATGAATTTTACAAGTATCTTCCGCAAAATTGGTTATTATATATTGAAACAATGTTCAATAGAATTTTGTTAAATGAGTGTATCCCGTCTTCTTGGTCCAATATTATAGGTTTTAATTTACACAAGAAAGGTGACAGATCTTCATTAGCAAATTACAGATTAATAGCTTTAGCTAATACTTTGTTGAAAATATTTACTTTGATTTTATCAAATAGAATTGTAACTTGGTCAGAAACGGTTGGTGCAATACCTGAATGCCAGAATGGGTTCCGAGCTGGACGAGGCTGTACTGATAATATTTTTATTTTATCCTCATTAATACAAATTAAGCTTTCCCGGCCTGGTGGTGAATTATACGGTGTTTTTGTAGACTTTAGAAGGGCCTTTGATTCTGTGAATCATACCTTACTTTGGTCAAAATTATTCCAGATTGGGATTAGCGGTAAAATTATAAGATTTCTAAAAGTACTTTATGATAATGCAGTCTTGCAAGTTAGGGTTGGTAATCAATTATCGGAACCAATAGAGGTCACTGAGGGTGTTTTGCAGGGGGAGTCGTTGAGTCCGCTCTTATTCAATTTGTTCATTTCCGATATTGAGACTTATTTTAGAAGTAGGGGACTGTTCGGCGTTCCTGTGGGGCATCGCTCTGACATTCTGATGTTGTTATATGCCGATGACTTGATAATCTTTGGGGATTCGTTCACCGATATTCGATCGAAACTGAAATGCTTGGAATCGTACTGCAAAGAAAATGGTTTAAATGTTAATTCCAATAAAACCAAAATTATTAGGTTTTCAAAAAGTTTTAAGAAAAAAGTCAGAAATTTATACTTTAACAATGTTTTGATAGAACAAGTTTCTAATTACAATTACTTGGGGGTTTTATTTTCTAATTCCGGGGTTTTTCTAAAAGCGTCTGAAAATGCGGTATCTAAAACAAATGCGGCTATTGGAACTGTGTTAAATACTTGCGCTGCATCGAAATTAATCTGTTGGGATTCCAGGGTTAAACTGAATGAAGCCATTGCGATGAGCGTATTATTGTATGGTGCCCATATATGGGGGCTCAGGTACAGCAACACGTTGGATGCATGTAGTCTAAATTTTTACAAGCGTTTGCTTGGATTACCGCGTTGTACGCCCAACTTTGCCGTGCGTTTGGAATTTGGTGTGGTACACATTAGTTATCTTCTTCTCAAGTTTGCTGGTAACTGGATTTATAAATTAAAAGCTATGTCGCCCGACAGATACCCGTTGCTGTGTTTTCTAAAGCTGTTGGAATTAAGTCGTAATGCAGTAAATACCAAGTATAATTGGGTCTCACAATTAAATTTCTTGTTTCCTTCTTTAAATCTATCAGATATTTTATTCAATGACAATATTTCCAGTTTGAAGAAGCAGTTGAAACAGTTTTTAGTTAGCTATAAAAAGTCGCTTAAAGAATCTGACCTTTGCAAATTGCACAGCTCCAATTTCAGTTTAATCTATTCTGCGTTAGTTTTTAATGATCAGGAGCCACAGAATTATTTGAATTTTCCTATTTCTTTTAAATTTATACGATTGCTCTCTCAGTTGCGTTTGTCCTCTAAATATGTATTGAAGATTAGTATTGGTAAAATTACATATACATTAAATCCAAATGAAAAGTGCACTTTGTGTAACACCGCCCAATTTGAAGATTTGTCCCATATTTTGTTAAATTGCCCAATATATTTACAATTTCGTTTAAAATATTTAGGTTTTTTACAAGAAGTTGATCAATTTAATTTTCCAATATTATTTCATAATATCAGCGCTGAAAATATAAAAAAATTATACTATTATGTGGAAAATGTGTTAAAACTGAGGGCATTTATTCTAAATGAATAATACAGTGTTTAACTAATAATATGAATTATTGATTTATATGAATATTTAATAACTCATTTATCGCAAGAGATTTTGATTTCTATTAATTATTACTTAAATTATAACACTGGTATTGTTTTCCTTTGTTTGCTATGTAAGATGTACAAGTTTTTCTTTTTGTTTTTTGTATATGTACTGTTTTTTGTTTTTTGTAGCAACTCCTTTGTATAGGGCTATGCCCATGTAACAAATAAATAAATAATAATAATAATAATAATAATTGAGTGGAAAAATTATCATAAAGTAAAAGAAAATCAATGTTAAAGTAACCAGGAACCTGTATACTCTTTATGGAGGGCCCCCGCTGCTGCAAAATTTATAATACTAACAAAAACTGGGCAGAACACCTCATTAAAAAAGCTGAATGAAGAAGTGGCCAAGAAGAAACGCCTCTCCAGGGGCCGAAGGGACGGCAAACAGATTCGGTGGCTGGCCCAGGTCGATGGGATGGATGTCAGAGTGGCTGGAGCACCTACTTGGAGGACTAAAACACACAGGAAAATGTGGAATGGAGAATGTTTTTAATTTTTTTCAAACAGGATCTGAAAATAGGTAGGATGCGTTTAAAGATTTATGAACAAGAATTGGCAGACTGAATACTAATAAACTGCGCCATCATGAATGCAACAAAAAAAAGTCATAAAACTCAGAATGCTAGTACCTAACTGACTTAATGCCTTTCCTAATTCAATTGCCAATCAATTTACACCATTTCAAAGAACTCAACCACTCATATTTACTTATTATTATATATTTTTATATATGTAGATTTTAAAGCACTGTATAGATTTATTAAGTAAGTAAAGTAATCGCCTATTTTTTCAGGCGGGGCTTAACGTCCAACTACCAATTAGGTGTCGTAGACGGAGGCAACTAGCAAACATACTTTACTGTAAACTTCTTTTATTAACCATTAAATAAAATCCAAGGCCTAAGACCGGGAATCGAACCCAGTACCACAATACTTACATATTAGCTTCGCAGGTCTCGCCTCTAACCGCTCGGCTACCGTGGCGCCTTGTATAGATTTATTATTTTTATTTATTTTTTTAATCAAGTTGTCCAATAGGGAAGGGATTACCTATGCGGTTAGCGTCCACAATAGTAATAGGTTAGAACCCGCGTTCGAATCCCAGCTGCTGGCCCTTAGATTTTCTTTTCCTAGGACAGTGATGGACAGTGTTGTCTGTAACGAGAGATAATTGTTCGGAGGCCGGCAGAGTACTGAAAAAATCTGCGGGTGCCAATAACCTTAGATGTGGACGCATCTTAAATAATTAAAAAAAATGTCCAATTTTTATCCCCTCAAATTGACTCCCCAATCTAAAAACAGGCTACCGTTCTGGAAAAGTTGTTAAAAAACCTAAAAAAAAAAAAAAAAAATCAAATTAAAATGATGCTGCAATCTCCATCAGATTTATTGTAAATCGTAAATTTCTTTCACTCCCAACGACCCCAACATTCAATTCAAACAATTTGTAAATTGTGAATTTAAAAAAAAAAATGCCCACTATCCAATCTAATTGTAGTAATCATTTTTGATTGTAAACACTGTCGCTTCTACAGAATATCTCAACAATTCAAGTCGACTGAATCGTCAAGAGATATTTCCCTTGAGAATGATCACAATTGTTGCGACACCAACATGTGATGTGCTGTTGGAGGGTGATGCAATTTAAAGAATTCAATAAACATAGAAAAATTCTATTTTGTTTGTACAAAATTTATGTTTTTATATCAAAATTAAATAAATGTATCTTACCTCTAACATTAAATTTCCTTCACACATTACTTCCTAATTTAATTCAAAAGTCGCAGACAGATGTTTTTAAATGACTATTCATAAATTAATCCGTTTCACTACAAGTAATTTGATTTCCTGCCTGTTAATAAATTATTTCTAACATCCTTATTTCCAATAATTTCTTCAAAACAAGTAATTCCTGTGATACGCCATCTTTTCTATAACCTACTAACAATGAAGAAAGCATTACGAGGGTCGTTTGAAAAGTCCGTGCAAAGTCAGAGAGATAGCACTACTGGCGCGTATAGAGGTTATGTTTAGTTAGTAGCATCTCTTGGAAGAACACACACCAAGTTTCAGCCAGATCGGTCTATTTCTTTGTGTTTGGCATTCGTTTGAATCGAGGAAGTCGAGTGATTTTCAAAAAATGGACGAAAAAGAATTTCGTGTGTTGATTAAACACTACTTTATGAAAGGCAAAACGCCTCAGGAGACTAAAGAGAAGCATGATAAACATTATGGTGACTCTGCACCTTCGATTAGAACAGTTTATAAGTGGTTTCAAAATTTTCGCAGTGGCCATATGGGCACAAGTGACGCTGAACGTTCTGGACGCCCTGTTGAGGTTACTACTCCAGAAATCATTGATAAAATCCATGATATGGTGATGGATGACAGAAGAGTGAAGGTGCGTGAGATTGCTAGTGCTGTGGGCATCTCGAATGAACGGGTACATAATATTTTGCATCAACATTTGGACATGACAAAGCTATCCGCAAGATGGGTGCCGCGATTGCTCACGCTTGTCCAAAAACGAAATCGTGTGAAGTGTTGCAAGGACGGTTTGCAGCTGTTCCAGAAGAATCCGCAGGACTTTAAGCGTCGTTTCGTCAATGTGGATGAAACATGGATACATCACTACACTCTTGAGACCAAAGAACAATCTAAACAATGGATTACCAAGGGGGAATCTGCGCCAAAAAAGGCGAAGACCGTTCCTTCGGCCGGAAAGATTATGGCGACTGTCTTTTGGGATTCGCAAAGAATAATCCTCAACAGCTATCTGGAAAAGGGTAAAACTATTACACGTGCATATTATTTATCGTTATTGGACCGTTTGAAAACCGAGCTGCAAGAAAAACGCCCACGATTGGACCACAAAAAAGTCCTTTTCCATCACGACAACGCACCAGCTCACACCTCAGCAGTTGTGGTCGCAAAATTAATGGAAATTGGGTTCCAACTCGTTTCACATCCCCCTATTCTCCAGACTTGGCTCCCTCGGACTACTATTTGTTCCCCAATATGAAGAATTGGCTGGCGGGAAAAAGATTTTATTCAAACGAGGAGGTGATTGCAGAAACGAATGGCTATTTTTCAGACTTGGACAAATCCTATTATTCGAAAGGGATCAACAAACTAGAGCAGCGTTGGACGAAGTGTATAAGCCTAAAAGGAGACTATGTTGAAAAATAAAAAAGGTTTACCCCCAAAAATTAAGTAGTTTTTATTTTTGCACGGACTTTTCAAACGACCCTCGTATTTTAACTCGGGAGATTGTTGCTTACTTTTGTAATTCATACGGTGTTTTTGTGATCATTTCCGTTATGTGCTAATTTCCATTCATTTTTTTGTGTTTTTATTTTTATTTTCAGTATTAAACCCTAAAAGATTCGTAGTTTAGACTCAGTATTTTATTTTTATTTATAAGTTTGTTTTTTTTAATTTATTTAAGTTACACCAGCGCTAGATACGACATAAGTAACAATGACAATAACTGACCACTACAAACTCAATAATTGAGGGGAGAAGTTACCCAGTGATAATACTCCCTAAGTCGTCTCCCAGGATTAGCTACTCTCCTCAGAAGAGATAAAATCGCGAGGCCACAAGCTGATTTTAATCGTCTGGGAGGTTGATCTGGATGGTGATAAGATGATAAATGGCGGACAAGAGGATTGTAGAATGAGAGTGCAAGTTCTGATGAAAACTTTTATAGCGAGTTCGTGCAACCTGGACCTACAAACGGAATTTCTAAGTCTGTGTGGATAGTTAGATTTGAAACGTAAAATGGAGCTGTTTAACGATAGTGCGGAGAATTTTAGACTGAAGAGATTGAATTCGTTGAATATTGGAGCGTTTCGTTGAACCCCACAGTTCAATACCAGTACGTCCAGGCGGGTATTAGTATAGAATTGTAAATCAGTCGTTTGTTATTAAGTGAAAGTTTTGAACGTTGGTCTAGTTGCCTTTTAAGCAGTCGATAACGCCTGTTAACTTCAGTTCGTTTAAGTCGTGTGTGCGGGTCCCAAGCCCAGTCTTTTGTTTAAACACAGCCTAAGATACGGACACAACATTGGCAGGAGGAATTGGAATCGAGTCATAGAAGATCGGAGGAAGAGTGATGCGGCGGAGAGTAAAAGTAATGTTTTGGGATTTCGTTTTCATTTAACTTGATTTTCCATTTTTTTAAACCATTCCTCTAAGAGAAAAAAGATGAGTTTGAAGGTTTCTGTGTGAAGTTACCGGACCAATGTGAGGAGAAAGTATAGCTGTATCATCTGCATAAGTTAGGAGGACAGTTCCAGGATGGATTGGTAAGTCTGCTGTGTATATAACATATAGGATAGGTCCTAAGATGCTTCCTTGAGGAACACCCGCTTCAATACGATGTTCAACTGAATACGATGTTCCGATTTGAATTTGAAAATAACGATGTGACAAATAGTACTTCAAGATGAGGAAGTGAGTGAACGGAAGATTTATAAGAATAGATTATCAAAATTTATTTTAATTCAAATGTCCATTGTCATTACAAAATATTGTTTAAACAAAAAATGAATCTACATCTAATCTACCCTTAATCTAAATTGTAAAAGAACACATCTTCTTCATCCAATTTTATTCTCACTCTGGTAACAACGCTTTTTGTTCTTCTTCTACTTCTTAGATTTTAAAGAATGAAGGACAGTACTTTTTAAATAACCAAAAAAGCAAATTTCTGATCGCTCTTTCACATAATAAAAAAATATATTGGTATCACTTTGTTTGTTTTCCAAGTGAATACCAACTATGCTTCTCATTTAATAAAAGCAGGCCGAAACCCAGAGAGTGTTTCTATAAGGAAAACCCAGCAAAAAAACAAATTGTGGATTTTTGAAAGGTGTAGCTCTCAGAGAAATGCCGTTAAGTTGATGTTACTAGTTTACCGGTTACTAACTTAATGAACCATAATTACTTGCAGTTAATCCAAGATTTAACTAACATGTCTCATCTTCTAATTTTTTAATTCTCAAGTTCAGCTGGAATAAGCTCATAAAAATATAAATGCTCTCAGGGAAGTTGTTTCCAAGTTAAAGATTTTGGCAATCCCAGAAAGTTATTTTAATAAAATAAATACAAAAAGGAAAACAACAGCTGACCTCTGTAAGGTTATTCTTAAGGTTATATAAACGAAGTAGTATATTCCTGTAAATTCCTTGGTTAGCTTTTAGGGATTTTAGAATTGCTTCATTATCATACTAAATGCAGAAAGATTATTCTCTTTTTTTTGTTTGTTTCATTTTCTAAGTCCACTCTTAATGAAATTTGCTCCGAAAAGTTAAGCGCCTTATTGCTATTCTCTAATTTAAATCTTTCATTAACTGAAAATGGACTTTTCAAGTGAAGCACCTACGTTTTATCGCCATTTTATCAAGTTCTTTCACACAATCCAAACTTAATTATATTTATTTAGTAAATGAATAAATAATTTATTTAAGAATTTATTTTTCTTGAATTACAATTGATGAATAAGCTACTGCTGGACTATTCTAAAATTGTTCACTGAACTTGAAATTTGTATTTCATTGTTTTAAAATGGATGTTGCTTTTTATTTTTTGTTAATTAAATTCTAAAAGTAGGAGTTAAGCTTTGTATTAAGTGATAAAAATGTAATTAATTATTAAAAGAATGAAGTTTAACTTCTTTTATGAGTTAACAAGTCTTGAAAATCAATTCTGGCGATCAATTGTGACCAAGTAAGTGACTGTTTCTTAATTTTATAATTTTAAACTTCAATAAACGGGCTAAACATTTTCTTTAATTTCAACATATTTTACTCCAGGGATGGCGAACCTTTTTGAGACGTGGGTCAAATTTTGTTCATTTTTTTTCTAGTACTAGCTCTTGGGTCACTAATGCCCATTTGCACAAGAGTTAAGTTTAAAAATTTTAAAGTGAATATTTTCAAAACTAAACATCTGTAAGATTCAGTTAGCTTAACGGGTAAAACGGGACGAAACATTGTGCTACGGAAGTCTCTTTTTTACAAACATAAGCTGAACAACACCATAAAAAAGTGTGTTTTATCTGAAGAAAAATCTAAATATGGTTATTTGCTTTTTTTAACAAACAAAATATGAGTAAAATTATACATTTTATTTGATATTTTGTAAACACTTTTGCTTTATTTCAAATACTACAAAAGCATATGTCGTCATTTGCGTTTTAGAACTGTAATGATCAAACTAAAGGTTTATAGATAGCATTTAAATTGCTTTTGTGTCAATGCGTGATTGAAAACAAAGGACAGAGAGAATATAAATTATCCACACAATTAGGAATTCTAAATCAACCAGCGTAAATAAACAAATGGTTGCCTAGCAATTGTGGGTCAGTGAAAAAGCTTGCACAGGTCATAGGTTCGCCATCACTGTTTTACTCGATTGACGTTTTGGCCAAAATTAACCACGTTATTACTTAGTCATTCCTTTTTAAGACAGTCGTTATTAATGCATTTTATTAAAAGAAGCGTTTAAATAAAAAAGTGAGGAGTAAACATTTTATGGGATAGCGATGGTAATCTCCTTTGACAGCAGTAATCTTTTAGCAGGGCTTTATTGTCACCAATTTCACTTATGGTTTAACTTGGATCTTTTCAAATAAAATATAATAATAATAATAATAAAGCCATTTATTTGGTTTCAGAATAATACATTTTTTATATATATAATACATGTTTTTTATGAAACAAATAAAACAATAACTTTTCAAAAAGAAAGACTACTATAATATTGAGTAATTCTTGAAACCAGGCCCACTACTGAGCATAGGCCTCTCCCATTAAACTCCATAATCCTTCGTCTTTCGCCTTCCTAGTCCATGATGGTCCAGCATGTTTTAAGATGTCATCCGCCCATCTCTTCTTTTGGCTGCCGACCCTTCTTTTCCTGAATTCCAGAGACCAGTTAGTAATTCGATTTGTCCAACGACCATCTTTCACTCTCATCAGCTTTCCTGCCCATTTCCACTTTGCCATCTTCACCTTTTTTATAATACTCTTTAACAAAAACTTACAGTTTAAAATGTTAAGTATAAGGGTTGATTAAACGCCAAAAGGTACACAAATCAGCAAGCACCCAACATTTCATTAATTCTTCATTAATATTTAAGTAATTTTACTGCATTAATATTCATTAATATTTTTTAGAATTTATTAGATGTCACAGACCCTTATGCTGGCCATTTTCGTCTACAAAATATTTGTTCAAGTAGCACTGTAGATTGACTGTAATATCTAGTTATTTATAATAATCAAACTATTAATTACAGGTTAAAAAGAAAAACGTTATAAAAAATAAAAAAAAATTATGAGGCTAAAAAATTCAAAACTTTTTTTTATAAAAAAAAATGTAATATGTAATATAAAGTAAATAAGATATGTATATTTTTAGGACAGCTAATTATTCCAGTATTTTACTATAAGTAAAATTAAATTACAATAGAGAAATCAATAATTGTTGTTGAATAATCTACTTGTTATAACTGTGTGTTATTTGTGCTCTCGAATATTTTGGTAAGACGAATTCAAGACAGTAGCCTACTCTAACTTTGTCTTTTTCTACTTTAACATGCATGTACATATGTGTGATTTATCATAATTATAACAAAAAAATATTATAAATGAAGTGGCCAGCATAAGGGTCTGTGACATCTAATAAATTCTAAAAAATATTAATGAATATTAATGCAGTAAAATTACTTAAATATTAATGAATAATATCTGACAAACCAGTTCGCTCTCTCATAAATGTGCTCTTGATTTTATCCTTCCGACTAACTCCTAGCATACTCCTCTCCATAGCTCTTTGAGTAGTCTGAAGCCTATATAGATTTAGTTTCGTGCAAGACCAGGTTTCGGCACCATACAGAAGGCAGGGCATTACGCATCGTTCTAAAACTTGACTTCTTTGTTTAAGATTAATATTTCTATTTTTTACTAAATATTTCAATGACCAGTATTTTTGCCAGGCAAGCGTAATTCGTCTTTCTACTTCTTTGCTGGTCCTGTCATCAAAACTAATTAGCTGCCCCAAATAAACTGTTTCTTTAACCCATTTCAGTTTGACATTGTCTAGTGAAATATCTTTAGTCTTATTATTGGGATTTGTAAATAGAACAGTTTTGTCAAGGTTAATAACTAGTCCTGCCTCTCTGCTAGCTGCCTCTAGTTCTACCAGCATTTTTCCTAAATCTTCGCACGTATTGGCAAACAATACTAAATCATCAGCAAACCTGAGGTGACTGAGTTTCCTTCCTTCAACAGTGATGCCATAACCTTTCCAGTTTAAACAGCTAAACAGTTCTTCAAGAGCACAGTTAAATAGAACAGGTGACAGTGGGTCTCCTTGTTTAACTGCCCTTTCAATGCTAAAATAAGGTCCCTTCCTGTCTGTCACTATTCTTGCTTTGCTGTCTCTGTATACTGATTTAATAATGTTTATATATTTATTGCATATATTTTGAGATTTTAATGCTTGGAACATAAACGAATGCTTCAGAGAGTGATGGTAATAGCGATGATAATCTCCTTTGACAGCAGTAATCTTTTAGCAGGGCTTTATTGTCTCCAATTTCACTTATGGTTTAACTTGGATCTTTTCAAATAAAAACAGCTCTAAAAATATTTTATTCTCAGAAAACTTTCATTAATATGTTAATATTCTTTCGAAGTAAAATCAAATGAAGTGAAACTAACATTTTGAAGGGTGATATCTACAATTTGGTAAAATATTAGGCAAGATTCTATGTTGAATACGGTGCTGAGAAAATTTTACCAGTTTAACCAAATCTTACTTCATCCAAAAAAAGTGTGTTTAGTTCTTTGTGAAACAGATCACAAATTACAAGTTCCATGTTATTCCATGGAAATTCATTTATTCCAACAAATGATAAAAAAAAAAGGCGCGAAGCGCCCTTAATCCAGTGGAGGTGGTTCTGTCTATAAAATAGTTAGCTTAAGTATACACTAGGACACTCATGATTTGGTGTATGTATATTTTCGAGAGAAACAATGCCAGGCAATGCATAAGACATTCCACCTACATTACGCATGCATTTATTTCGTAAATCATAACTTTCATATCTAAGTGTATACCCTCGTCTTGAATTAAAGTACAGTCGAGCCTCCCATAAAGGACACTCTCACTAGCGACCACCTCCAATTACGGACCAGTTTTTGGATTTCCCCGTTTTACCCCTATACACTTTCTATATAAAAGAACTTCCATCTAACGGACACTCTACATAGTGACCGCGGACATTGATTTTGGGGAACGGATTAAATGTTTCACCTCTCACCAACGACCACCTTATTATTAAAAATTCCTTTGACGCGGTGATAAAAATAATTATCCCCTCTCAAGTTTTTCTTTTTTTTTCCTGGTTTTTCCTAAAGTTTCCTATATAAGCTCCATACATCTTGTACCATTTTAAATCATTTTTCAATATTACTTTGGACGAACAATATTATTTTTTCCGATATTTCTCTCAAACGAAAGTGGTTTAACTCTAGAAGAGAAAATAAATGTGTTGGGAAGATTTTGCAAAAACCAAATCGAGCCATCATCAACTTGCCGAAAGGTTTGTTCTATTTTTCTAATAATAGATGATAGTATGATGATAATTTTACCATAAATTATTATTGGTATGAATAAATGTTATCATTATTATAAAAATTATTAATTAAGTCAATAATTGTAGTTTTTTGATAATTTTTGTGGATAATTAAGAAAAACTTAATGCATATCATAAGCTAAATAATTATGCAATTATGCACGTTTTTAAATCTATTAATAGTAAACAATTTTTAAATAGATGTTTGGAAAAAAAACCCATATTTTTTCATTATGAAACTTGCCTACCTCCTTCTAACGGCCACCTCCAAATAGCGGCCACTTTGCTTTCCCCCGCCAGTGTCCGTTATTGAGAGGTTCGACTGTACTCTAATTCACTTAATATTATAAGCACAGCAATAGGAATTAGCACCTTAACCAATTCATCTAGAAATAACAGGAACTTATTAAGTAAATTCTCGAGTTTTGATTAAAATTTTGTAAACTTGTGAATTACAGCCAGGGAGAATTGCTGGCAAAAGGAACTAAGCTGACTAGAAGAGAATTTGCAATGTATGTAATATGTATACAACACAGAAACACACGTATCTTCTAGCACTTGTGTGCTCTGGGCAGAGTGGAGATGTACGTTTACAGAATACAAAGTCCCGCATTAAGGTTGTGGATCAAAATAGTAATTAGGTAAGTTTGGTAAGAGAGAGAGAGAGAGAGAGAGAGAGGTATGTTTGTCCTAAAAGATACCAAACCCCAGATAAGGTACCCTTGTTTTTAGTGATGTAACCCATTAGCGAGGCTCTAATTAGAAGGCAGTATTTTCAAATGGACAAACAATAAATTGGATAGTACACAAAAGCGGGAAAAAGGCATAAAATGGTTACGAGAACTGTTCGACTGTTATATAACCTCTCTCATTATTTTTTAAAATTCCATTATTGTCCTTCTGTTGCGCACAGTACCTCTCATTGTTCTATGGCTCAATAAATTATGCTAATTTTGCTCTACAATTTGATAATCAAAGACAAAACCATTTTAAAAAAAGTTGAAATAATAAATGGTGGCCAATTTATTTGTATTTATAATAAAAAAGTGCATTCATCACTAGCAGTGCTAAATGGATTAGTATTAAATGGACATAATGAGTAAGTGCATAATATAACCTATACAATAATTTATTTTAATTTAATATTAAAAGGAATTAATTATTCCGCTCAAGGCGATATGAAATTGGCGGTCAGCGAATTTTGTCGTGACATTTTGAAGGTTGAAGTTTCCTGTGAGCATTTTAATGTCCTTCCTCTTGGACATTCGAGGGTCGTTTGAAAAGTCCGTGCAAAAATAAAAACTACTTAATTTTTTGGAGTAAACCTTTTTTATTTTTCAACATAGTCTCCTTTTAGGCTTATACACTTCGTCCAACGCTGCTCTAGTTTGTTGATCCCTTCCGAATAATAGGATTTGTCCAAGTCTGAAAAATAGCCATTCGTTTCTGCAATCACCTCCTCGTTTGAATAAAATCTTTTTCCCGCCAGCCATTTCTTCATATTGGGGAACAAATAGTAGTCCGAGGGAGCCAAGTCTGGAGAATAGGGGGATGTGAAACGAGTTGGAACCCTATTTCCATTAATTTTGCGACCACAACTGCTGAGGTGTGAGCTGGTGCGTTGTCGTGATGGAAAAGGACTTTTTTGTGGGCCAATCGTGGGCGTTTTTCTTGCAGCTCGGTTTTCAAACGGTCCAATAACGATGAATAATATGCACCTGTAATAGTTTTACCCTTTTCCAGATAGTCGATGAGGATTATTCCTTGCGAATCCCAAAAGACAGTCGCCATAATCTTTCCGGCCGAAGGAACGGTCTTCGCCCATTTTTGGCGCAGATTCCCCCTTGGTAACCCATTGTTTAGATTGTTCTTTGGTCTCAGGAGTGTAGTGATGTATCCATGTTTCATCCACAGTGACGAAACGACGCTTAAAGTCCTGCGGATTCTTCTGGAACAGCTGCAAACCGTCCTTGCAACAATTCACACGATTTCGTTTTTGGTCAATCGCGGCACACATCTTGCGGATAGCTTTGTCATGTCCAAATGTTGATGCAAAATATTATCTACCCGTTCATTCGAGATGCCCACAGCACTAGCAATCTCACGCACCTTCACTCTTCTGTCATCCATCACCATATCATGGATTTTATCAATGATTTCTGGAGTAGTAACCTCAACAGGGCGTCCAGAACGTTCAGCGTCACTTGTGCCCATATGGCCACCCCGAAAATTTTGAAACCACTTATAAACTGTTCTAATCGAAGGTGCAGAGTCACCATAATGTTTATCAAGCTTCTCTTTAGTCTCCTGAGGCGTTTTGCCTTTCATAAAGTAGTGTTTAATCAACACACAAATTTCTTTTTCGTCCATTTTTTGAAAATCACTCGACTTTCTCGATCCAAACGAATGCCAAACACAAAGAAATAGACCGATCTGGCTGAAACTTGGTGTGTGTTCTTCCAAGAGATGCTACTAACTAAACATAACCTCGATACGCGCCAGTAGTGCTATCTCTCTGACTTTGCACGGACTTTTCAAACGACCCTCGTATGAGCAATGCTAATACGCCTTTGGTGGTGTCGTTCACTCGCCCTCAAGACAAAATTAATATTCTTAACTCAACAAAGATACCGGAGAGGTGCAAGCTTTATTATTCACCAAGATCTTCCTGAGGTCACTAGGAAAAAAAAACGGAGCAAACTTGTCTTAATTTGAAGAGAAATTCTGAGAGTCAACTGTCAACTTGGGCAAGTTATAAGAACGATTTAGGGTACAAGAATGCAAGAGACATCGAAGGGAGATTAGTGGACTGAGTTAGCGCTAGATTGCGCGTCTTATTTTTTAATAATTAATTATATGTTTTAAAATCAACATTTTTTTACCACATGAAAGTAAATTCATTGACATGACAAAGTGATAGTGTTGAACTACGGATTTCCGTAAGTGGAAATGGACTACAAACGTGGTGTTAAAGTTAGACATCGTTGAACAATGGAGGAGTACACTGCACTAGAGAGCTATTCATTACGAAGTCAACAGCCGAAGAGCTATTGATGGCGTTTCTACCACCACTGCTTACAGTACCACCATTATACAAGGTAGATTTTACAAGCCCATTCCACTTTATGCACACTAGATAGTGCTGTGTTGTAGCCTAGTAGATCTGCCAACGGGAGTGGCTCCGGTAGAATGTGATAATATATTCTTTTTTACTCACTCTGCTAAAGAAAAAAAAAACTCAAATTTATGTTAAAACCAATAAAATTGAGTTTCAGGATGTAGGATACTGCAGTGGTGTTGGCTAAATATTGTAATTCAGAATTTATATGACAGGGAATATCTGTTTATGATTTGTTCATTGCTTATAAAAAAAAAAGTATTAATTTGTTTTTTGTGAATCACTCACATTATTATTTGGGAAAAATGATCGTTAATACAAATTTTAACCAGTAAATTGATGGTTCATCTTCTCAACTGATTTAATAAAATTTGAAATTGTAATTACTTATGTAATACTTATTAAAAACTAAACCGAGGACTGGATGGACCAGTACCGGAAGGGAGGCATTTGGTTTACCGATGTCTCCAAGATGGACTGTGGGACTGGGTCTGGAGTGCATGGGGTTAAACTCGAGGTACTCATTGAGAGATTTCTTGGGAGATACGCCACAGTCTGGCCAGGCCGAGGTTTTTGCGATTAAAACATGTGCTGAGGAAAACCTGCGGATGGAACCTAGAAATAGGGAGATTCGTATCTTTTCGGACAGCCAGGCTACCCTGAAGGCTCTTGTATCCTTCAGAATGACCTCTTCCCTGGTTTGGGAATGCAGAAAGGGCCTTGAACAACTTGCGCGGCACAACAAAGTTCGACTGGAATGGGTGCCGGGTCATGTGGAGATTGAAGGGAATGAGAGGGCTGATCATCTGGCCAGGAATGGAGCTAACACCTCCTTTCATCGGCCCTGAGCTTGATCTAGGGATCACCAAGGGCGTGCAGTTGGTGCGGCTCTCAGAGATTGGATCTGGAGGGAGCACGAGAAGAACTGAGTGATTTGTTCCTGGGGTTAAATACAGCAAGACTATGATGCCTTGGCTGTGTAAACAAAGAACCAAAGAGACCCTGTGCTTGGGTAGAAATCAGATTACTCTGATTACAGAGCCTATTCACAGGGGCACGGTAGGTTAAAGAAGCATCTGCGCAAGGTGGGGGCTTATTAGCTCGGAACCGTTGTGTCGCAGATTATGGCAGGAAGAGAAGGAAACGGCCTCTCACCTGCTGTTCGATTGCGTTGCAATCGAGCGTTTGCGCTATGAAACCTTTGGAACGCTGAGGCCGAAGGAGATAGTAGCGCAAAAAGAACTAGTAGGGAAAGTCCTTAACCTCTTTAGAAGGGGAGGGTTCGCTTACTAGAACTAAGAAGGGGTTGGCGCAATAAGTCTTTTTATGGCTGCGGTGCCGTGGGGCGTAGGTCCCGTCCCATCTATTATCTAATCTAATCTCTAATAAAATTTAATTTTCATTTAAATGGTTCTTTATAACCTCCTCCAGGCATAACCTCCATCTATTCTAGACCTCTTTAAGTAGCATTTTCCTGGAAATATGATTCAAATGAACGTTTTATATGTATACATCATTTACTTTGTTCTCAGAATGTATGACTGAATTAATAATGAAGATATAGAATCTAGAATTAGAATCATTCCCACTTATTTTTACTTCTACTATTACTTCGTACGGCTGTAGCTGTTGATGGCAGGAAAATTCCATGCACAGTGGAACATATTAAAAGCTATGCGAGGAGCTGGAGGAGAATTTCCGTCTGAAAGGAGAGCTCCTTATATATGGCTTTGAAGAAGAGGAAACCCAAGTGAATGAGGTTTGACATTTTGTTAAGCTTTGGATTGGTCCGTGAGCTGGAGCTAGTCGCAAAGTTCCTTTGTGCTTCGAAGTTCATGAGAAGGGAATTAATTAATTTCTTAGACTCCGTCTTCTCAGATAGCCACAATCGACCTCTTCATTTAGAATATTGCAGGCTATGAAGATCCTATGAAGTCTGCTCAAAGGCTAAATTGGGAATGTTTATACTATACATTTATTTTGTATATGATTTATATCAAAAACATCTACAGTATCATGCAAAAGATAAATCGATTCTAGTACACACAAATAAAGCTTGAACAGCTGATTATAACATACAAGAAGGTTATTTTTTTGTCTTTTTTATATAAATACAATGCCATCTTCTAATCTGATGCAAAAATGTCCAGCTCCCTTGGTACTGAATTGTTTCAGCTTTATTTATGTACTAATTTGCTATTCGCTGATTGAGGGATGTACAATCAACCTCTTCATGTAAAATCTTGTTAACAAAACTAAGATCATACCTCAGACTAGTTTCCACAAGCAAATCCAAATACTACTCTTCTTCATTTCATTGCCTTGAACATTTGAGGAAGTAGGTAAATTTCTTTAGCAGATTTCCTGTCATTTCTTTATTTCGCCTACTGTTTATTAATTCCAAATAATGGTGGCATACTCATGTTTAAAAAGTAGTAGTAGTAGTATGTTTAATTTGTAGTACAAATCTCTAAGTTGTATTGTATTATAAAAGCGAGGAAATTTCTATTGTTTGTAGCAGTTTACTTTTCTAAGCTCTGGTTCTATTTATTTTTTATCAAACTCGTTAATTTTGGCAAATTATATGAAAATAAATCATTTATCCAATCTTAGAACGACTAATAAAAGAAGTGTGCAGATTATCGGGAGTCAGAATGATGATTGATTCTGCTTCATTAAATAAACATTACTTGGTTATCAATTTTTCTCTCAATCTTTCAATTTCAGTTTTTTTATTTTACTTATTGTTGATTACGGTTTTTTCAATAGTTTTATTTAAAAAAAAAAAGAAAAAGAAAAAATACATGAAGTATGGGCACGATTTTCATAACAATTTGAAGACATGAATTTTGTAGATTTTAGTATTTACTTTAAATCGTTGGTTAATTTTAATGGCTTTAAAGATTAAACCTTTAAGATTTTTCTATGGCATATTGCCCATAAACAAGTCAATGAAATACTTACTATATAATATTTATTCAACTAGATATACATGTACATAAAATAATACATAATCTCTCGAAACAAAAACTTACAGTTTAAAAAGTATAAGAGTTGATTAAACGCTAAAAGGTATGATTTGTCCTTTTTATCAACCCCTATACTTGACATTTTAAACTGTAATTACAAAGTAGACTCTTCTCTACAATTCGGTAAAGAAACCATTAAAATAGGAAGAATAGGAAAAGAGGGGGAAGGGATTAGCTATGAGGTTAGCATACTGGACTCCCACGCTGAGGTCCCAGGTTCGACCAGCAGCTGACCCTTAGATTTTCTCTTCCTAGGAGCTTCTTACAGCTCCTGTAACGAAAGAACACTGTCCGGAGACCGGTAGTGCACTGGAAAAAGCTCCGGGCGCTAATAACCTCAGCTGTTGATGCGCCAAAAAAAAAAAAAAATAGGAAAAGAGATATAGAGGTTTGAAATCTGAACGATTTACAAAACCTCTAAAGTTTAACCTTCACTATCTCATGAACTATTAACACTAAAACAATCCTAATTATAGCAGTTATAGAGTTAACTTTTCTCTTCAATTTGATAAAGAAATCATTGAATTCTCATGAATAGGAAGAGAGATACAGTCATTTTAAATTTTGAACGATTTGCGAATCCTCTAAAGTTTCACCTTCCATATCTCATTAACTATTATCACTAGAACATTGCTATATACACCAGTTATAGAGCTAACTTTTCTCTACAATTCAGTAAAGAAATCATTAAAATCGGAACAGTACGAAGAGAGATATTGAGGTTTGAAATTAGAACAGTTTGTAAAACCTCCAAAATGTAACCTTCTATATCTCATTAACTATGATCACTAGAACAATGCTATTTATACCAGTTAACCCTTATACAACTGTACAACCGGATAGTTTTAATAAAGAGTTCATGGTTAGTTACTGGAGATGAAGGAATGTGGCTTTAGGTGACTGCTCGGCGCTGAAAACATTCTTTTCAAATTTAGGGAGCATCAAAAGATGCACTTCCGAAAAACCCTCATTTAATGCTTTTGAAAAAAAAAAATGCTTTCTCTTAAAGTAGTTTAAAATATGATAAAATACTTGAAAGAAGGTTATTAAACTGATGAAACATTAAAATGGATACATGGAGAAAGAGAGAATTGCAAAGAGAATCAGCAAATAGTGAGATGGTTTGGGACCTTTTCAAGTTTAGATGAGATTTTACATAAAGTGGTAGGCCGAGAGTAATTTGTATGCATTAGCTGTAGAGAGCCGTGTTGACGGTAGCAGATGGCCTTGCCGACTTCCTCGTTAAACCGTCCGTTCCCCAAGTATTGCCCACAGACCATAATGACCGTTTTACTAATTATTCAAAGATAACTAGACAGGATTCAGCGCTGATTTATTATTTCAAGGGATATTTTTAATTTTATTTTGAACAGAGAGCGCAAAAAGAAAAAAAATGATTCAATTCAAACTGATTATAAATAGGAAAATCTCAAAAAAAAAAAATCATCAATGTGGAGTTTAGATTTTGTTTTTTAATCCCAGGATTTTAATTAAAAAAAAAAGAAGAAGTTACTAACAGCCATTAGCATCACTCAATTAATACGAATCGATCAGTCAGGATGAATATAGCAAATACGAGAAGTATTTAAAAATTCCGTTGCTATGGTGATTTTTTTTTGTTGTTAAAAAATACCATTTTGCAAAGTTGTCTCTACCAGCTGGTTGGATATTTTTTTTTTTTTGCTCAACGATTTAAATTTTAAATCTTTTAAAATGATTAAATTTTCATCACATACGAGTAGTGAAAGTAAAGTAATTGCCTATTTTTTCAGGCGGGCTTCACGTCCAACTACCAAATTAGGTGCCGTGGACGGAGGCGACTTGCACACATACTTTTAACTGTAAATTTCTTTTATTAACCATTAAATAAAATCCAAGGCCTAAGACCGGTGGAATCTTACCAACTGTAATACCACGAATGCTGATCATAGTGTATGAAGTTAGTACACAAGCGTAACTTATCAACTGTAATACCACGAATGCTGATCATAGTGTATGAAGTTAGTACACAAGCGTAACTTATCAACTGTAATACCACGAATGTTGATCATAGTGTACGAAGTTAGTACACAAGCGTAACTTATCAACTGTAGTACCACGAATGCTGATCATAGTGTATGAAGTTAGTACACAAGCGTAACTTATCAACTGTAGTACCACGAATGCTGATCGTAGTGTATGAAGTTAGTACACAAGCGTAACTTATCAACTGTAATACCACGAATGTTGATCATAGTGTATGAAGTTAGTACACAAGCGTAACTTATCAACTGTAATACCACGAATGCTGATCATTTTTTCTGGTAATTTTGCGCAGGTTGAAACAAGTCAAAATAAAAAAAAATAAAAAACTACTTAAAATTACTTAAAAATTAATGACTAATTTTACAAACAATAAAATAAAGGAAAGGAGTTAGAAAACTACTCATTAAATTTGTAATATTCATAATTTTTAAAGTAAAAAATATTTATTGTATGCATTTTAATTTATTTCTTCTTTTTTGAGTAATTACAATATTTTTCACATTATTGTTAATATTATCATCATTATTATTTCGTAACTTAAAAGGACTCAGCATCTTAGTTCATTGGTGCCCGTAGCTTTTCAGTGCACTGCTCTCTCGTTTCAGACAACACTGTCCACCACCGAACAGAATAAGGAGCTCCTAGGTAGAGAAAAACCTAAGTGGCAGCAGTGGGACTATAGTGTGCTAACCACTGAACTAATCTCTTCACTATTAAATTATTATAATTATGTATTGTAAATTATGGTTTATTTATTCAAATAAATATATATTACCCGAGTAAAGTACATTTTTACTATGGTTGTACAGACCATGGTTGTGCTAATGGTAAAATGAAAAATAAAATCCACAAGCTCCTGAAGAACGATAACTTACTAATTCAGAAGATTTGTGAATCGACAGATCACAACAAACATTGAATAGAAATAAATACTACCTCTGGCCATTACAGAAATATATTTTCAGAAAAAGAGTTTGTTTTAAAAACAGTCTTGGTGTTGTCAGTTTCAGTTAAATGTTAATAAAGTTTTCGAGAGAGGGAATATAAACCCCTCCTTCATTTGAGTTTATCGATATTGTTAGAATTGCTTACAGGTAGGCAGAATTTGTATTGTAAAATTTTCTCATTGGAACAATGGAAAAATAGATTCAAGATTATTTAATTAATTTTTTTTTTTCATTACTGGATGTTTGTAATAGTAAACCGTATCCGTTTGTTTAGGAATGTCGTGAAAATCTCTTTGAGTTAACCCAATGTTCAAATATTTGTCGTTGGTGTGTGAGTTGCGCTATGTCAGCTAGTCTTGATTTAGTAGGCGGTGGGAAAATCAAGCCAAGTACTAGGAGAAGGTACACAGAAAAGGGTTATATAGCCTAGTGGGAACTGTTTGGACTATAGCCAATAGGGTTGAGCGTGTTCGCTCGATATCCAGTTTTATCCAATCAAAATAGTTTAGGACTTTATACAACTATAGAAAGTAAATTGTTTGGGGTCATCAGGTCAAAAAGTTTAACTTTTTTTTATTCTTTTAACTTTCGTCACTTATTTAATCTAATTAAAATTCTGTGTAACAATTTGCAATCCCTTTTTTTATGTTTTATTTCAACTTTCTCAAATGGTCTGACTCCAACCAATCAGAGAACACTAAAAGGGAGGCAAAATAGTTTTTTTACTAAGCATTCAGTTTCAAACCCGCAATCAGGGCAACAGGACCGGGCAAACTAGAATTTTTGGCAAACTGGATCTTCAACATTACTAAGAAAAGTTTAACTTAAACATAACCTCTAAATCATAAATTTGCACTTACATTACCAAAAAAGAAAAAAAAAGTACAAGTGGTGGAAGGACAACGCTGGGCAGGATTTTTATTTTGTTCCATTGTTAGAAAAAATTAAGGGGCAGTGTTGGGAACAAATCTATTATCAGAGATTGACCAATCAGTTTGGTGTAATGAAGTCACTTTAACTACGTACGAGGGTCGTTTGAAAAGTCCGTGCAAAGTCAGAGAGATAGCACCACTGGCGTGTATCGAGGTTATGTTTAGTTAGTAGCATCTCTTGGAAGAACACTCACCAAGTTTCAGCCAGATCGGTCTATTTCTTTGTGTTTGGCATTCGTTTGAATCGAGGAAGTCGAGTGATTTTCAAAAAATGGACGAAAAAGAATTTCGTGCGTTGATTAAACACTACTTTATGAAAGGCGAAACGCCTCAGGAGACTAAAGAGAAGCTTGATAAACATTATGGTGACTCTGCACCTCCGATTAGAACAGTTTATAAGTGGTTTCAAAATTTTCGAAGTGGCCATATGGGCACAAGTGACGCTGAACGTTCTGGACGCCCTGTTGAGGTTACTACTCCAGAAATCATTGATAAAATCCATGATATGGTGATGGATGACAGAAGAGTGAAGGTGCGTGAGATTGCTAGTGCTGTGGGCATCTCGAATGAACGGGTACATAATATTTTGCATCAACATTTGGACATGACAAAGCTATCCGCAAGATGGGTGCCGCGATTGCTCACGCTTGACCAAAAACGAAATCGTGTGAAGTGTTGCAAGGACGGTTTGCAGCTGTTCCAGAAGAATCCGCAGGACTTTAAGCGTCGTTTCGTCACTGTGGATGAAACATGGATACATCACTACACTCCTGAGACCAAAGAACAATCTAAACAATGGGTTACCAAGGGGGAATCTGCGCCAAAAAAGGCGAAGACCGTTCCTTCGGCCGGTAAGATTATGGCGACTGTCTTTTGGGAATAATCCTCATCGACTAACTGGAAAAGGGTAAAACTATTACAGGTGCATATTATTCATCGTTATTGGACCGTTTGAAAACCGAGCTGCAAGAAAAACGCCCACGATTTGCCCACAAAAAAGTCCTTTTCCATCACGACAACGCACCAGCTCACACCTCAGCAGTTGTGGTCGCAAAATTAATGGAAATAGGGTTCCAACTCGTTTCACATCCCCCCTATTCTCCAGATTGGCTCCCTCGGACTACTATTTGTTCCCCAATATGAAGAAATGGCTGGCGGGAAAAAGATTTTATTCAAACGAGGAGGTGATTGCAGAAACGAATGGCTATTTTTCAGACTTGGACAAATCCTATTATTCGGAAGGGATCAACAAACTAGAGCAGCGTTGGACGAAGTGTATAAGCCTAAAAGAAGACTATGTTGAAAAATAAAAAAGGTTTACCCCAAAAAATTAAGTAGTTTTTATTTTTGCATGGACTTTTCAAACGACCCTCGTATATGTTTCCATCTCGAACAGGTTAACAAGTGCACAGCTTTTTCTAAGAGCGATGATTTGATAGGGTGAGCTTCTGAAGCTAAAGTTTGAGCTATGAAACAAAACAAAAAAAAATGCTAGTGGCAAGAAAAAGTAAAACAAAAAAATAAAAACAATATGGCGAGTTAAATTTTTGATAAGTAGGAGGCACTAATTTGTAAAATAGTGATGGCTACCCGTTTTTTCTTGTTTATTTTAAAGATGATTTATGATGACTCCGAAAAAAAAAATTACTTGCATTAAGCTCCCCCCCCCCCCTCCCCATTCAGGTAAGGAATAAGTTTGCGAGCGCCTAGGTAATGGAGCTACTAAGTGTGTTCACTTGTACAGTAGCATTATCTCAGGAAGAATAAGGTGAGACTTTTGGGGATAATAATTATTTACTCCTTTCTGTTTTCCGCCTCAGAAATAATATTTCACTTATTTTTATTTAATTTTATTTTTTAAAGTAGTATTTTGTTTAAATGGAGGCTCGTACTTAGGCAGCTCGGTTGCACGTCCTCTAATTAAAAATTAAATGCAAAATTTCATTATATTTTTCATAAAAAATTATTTCATAAACTGAATATTAATAATCGCTGTAATCTAATAGTTCATCGTTTTATTTTTAAACAGGTATTTAGGAAACATAATTAAGGGAAAATCGATTCCCATCGATACAGAAGACGGAGCACCATGCGTCTCCTGCCTGGTTGCAATAATAGTGCAATAAAAAAAAAAAAATATATACAGTCGAGCCTCCTATAAAGGACACTCTCACTAGCGGCCAACTCCATTTTCGGACCAGTTTTTGGATTTCCCCGTTTTACCCCTATACACTTTCTATATAAAAGAAGCTCCGTTTAACGGTCACTCTACATGGCGACCGCGGACATTGATTTTAGGGAACGGATTAAATGTTTCACGATCACCTTATTATTAAAAAGTTCCTTTGATGAGGTGGTAAAAATAATTATCCCCTCTCAAGTTTTTTTTTTTTTTTTCTGGTTTTTCCTAAAGTTTCCTGTATAAGCTCATACATCTTGTACCATTTTAATCATTTTTCAATATTACTTTGGACGAACAATATTATTTTTTCCGATATGTCTCTCAAACGAAACTGGTTAACTCTAGAAGAGAAAATAAATGTGTTGGGAAGATTTTGCAAAAACCAAATCGAGCCATCGTCAACTTGCCGAAAGGTTTGTTCTATTTTTCTGATAATAGATGATAATTTTACCATAAATTATTATTGTTAAGAATAAATGTGATGATTATTATAAAAATTGTTATAAAGATTATTAATTGTCAATAATATGTAGTTTCACTTTGCTTTCACCCGCCAATGTCTATTTTTGAGAGGTTCGACTGTATTGCACTCGACATCAGTGTTTATATAACCGATGGCCCGTGAGAAATGGATATAAATGCTGCACTTCGTCTCCCAGAAACAGAACAGCAACTAAGAATATCTGATTCGTTAATAAAGAAGCAGTAGCTGACGATACACTAAATTAATTGTCATATTAATTTTGTATCTCTATTCATAAAATAAATAAAAAATAAATAATAATGATTCAAAAGGTTGAAAATCATTGCCCTAAGTAACTAAGTTTTTATTTTATTGCACTGCCTGCTTTTGAACACTTAGTCCCTAAGTAGACAGGTTAGAAGATACACCAACTTTATGGAAACAATGTAAAAATATTGTAAAGTTTTTCCCAAACAAACTTTACTTACACAACTAATGCCTGCCACTAGTTATTAAATATTATGTGGGTTTGATTAACTAATAAAACTCGCTAAAGTTGTAAGTAATAACCTGATTTATTCACACATTAACATTAACTAACATTAACATTTACTAGCAACTAACGCTATTCATTACAGTCACCATTTACAACAGTCACAACAGTTTACTGTTACTTACTCACTTCGTAACGCCACAAAACTGTTCCCTGACTGACCACTGGTCCGCACTGCACCGAATTGCACTAGTCTCAGCTGCACTAAAACAGCTCTACTCATCAACTGACTAATTTCCCAACTAGCTACCACTGAAACACTCCACAACACTGACTCTCTCTAACTATGTCTCAACACTGACTCTCCAAGACTAACTCCAAAACTAACTGATTAACAACTCGTTAAGAACTCCTTAAAACTTGATTAAAAACTGTTAAAACTGACTTCTCCAGCTGTGTCGGCCTCCTTTTAACTGCGTGCCTCCCTCCAACTGGGACTGCCCTCCTCCAACTCTCTGAGCATAAGTTTCCACGCCCTCCTGACGTTCATTGGCTGGAGAAAACATACTGCCACCACCTCAGCTGTGAGCCGCCTCCTCCCATTCTCCGTCTCTCTCCAACTCCGTCTGTCTCACTCTCACCTGTCAATCACTGGCTGGGAAACACATATGCCACCACCCCAACTGCGGCCTTTCTCTTAGCTGGCTTTTACACAGGTCACTAACTCCTTGAACAATCTAGCCCTTTCCTTTCTAGTTCAGGTATAGACCGGCCCTTTTGTCTACACAGTGGTGGCCTGTTACCGGCTTTAGTCGCTTAACCCCTAGAACAATCTAGGCCTTTCTTTTCTGCCACAAGTAGATACCGCCCCTTTTGTTTATGCAGTGGCGGCCTGTTACTGACTTTGGTCGTTCAACCTCTAGAACAATCTAGGCCTTTCTTCTCCGCCCAGGTCAACTTCGTTACAATATTTTATTGTCAATAAGCCCGAAGATGATCTAGTCCCTAGGTCGATAAAACTCTGTAAAACAATTAAATAAAACATCATGACTGAAATTAGCAAAGTTCTTTTTTTCTGCAACCATGTAGGAATGTTCTCATTACTCAATTAAAATCAACTGTGTAATGCCCAACTTTACCTCACTAGTGGGGAAAAATTCCCATTATATCACTTTTGTTGGATTTCATAAAAAAAAAAAAAAACGAAAGGTTCAGCTAGAATAGAAAACTTTAATGTAACTCAAATATTCAAAGATATTGACCAGGCAAGGTGTTTAGCACTCTATTCAAAAACAGGGAATCTGGAAGTTTTACCTTATCTTCCTTCCACGTCTCGTCCTTCAACTCCTCCCACAACTTTTCAAGCCTGGCTATATGCCCCGCAATATTGTCAGATGTATCCTTTTCTCTTATGCCAAAAAATTCATTAAACAACCGATCCTGACGCTGCTCAGTACGCTGCTCATAAATGCTGTGTAGCTTATCCCACATGTGTTTTGATGTAGTACACATATTAATAAGTTTCCTTACTTCAGGAGTTACACTCGAAGCAATCAAGCCTTGAGCATAGTACTCTATTCTGTTATAAGCAATCAAACTTTTATTGTATTCTTCCATATCTTTGGATGTAGCTTTAAGTGGCAGCTGTGTCGGCTTTAAAAGTGTGCCATCTATAGCCTGCATTGCATCGTTACATTGTAATTGGATCCTCACCTGGAACTTCCAGTCTTTCCAATTTGACTGGCCCAACAATTTGTCAATAACAATAATTCCTCGTGAATCCATTGCCAATATACCAAAACAAAAAGGATCCGATAATACACAGAGCAAAGCAAAACTTAAACGCAAACACTCCGAATTGTTCTTCTATTCTAACTGTCCTGGGCCCATAACCTGTTGGATTTCATAAAAAAAACAAAAAACGAAAGGTTCAGCTAGAATAGAAAACTTTAATGTAACTAAAATATTCAAAGATATTGACCAGGCAAGGTGTTTATCACTCTATTCAAAAACAGGGAATCTGGAAGTTTTACCTTATCTTCATGCCATATTCCAATGTTTGAGTTTGGGTTTGTCCAATACCTGTGACAGCACACCTACAACATACGAAATATCGGGTCTGGTGACAATGGATAAATATATTAAGCTACCTACCAGCTCGCGGTAAGGATAGGACTTATCTAGATTCTCAGTGCAAACTTCGGCGAGATGGCTGGGATCAACAGGTGTCAGTACAGGGTTCGCCTCAACCATGCCAAACTTACTAATAACCTTCTTCACATACGTCTGTTGGCTTATGAAGATAGAGCCAACCTGTAGCTGACTTAGTTCCATACCTAGAAATTGGTTCACACTGTAACTCACAGTTGCTTTAAATTTCTTCTGCAGTTTCAAAAAGAAAACATCCAAAACTTCTCGTTTGTTGACAGCCACAAGCCCATCATCGACATACAAAATCAAGATCAAGGAGTCTTTCTGATCTGCCTGAAGGAAGGAAGGCAATAGACAATCGATGGGTTTTCAAGAGAAAGTACAATTCTGATGGAACTATAAGACATAAAGCCAGATTAGTTGCTCAGGGTTTCACCCAGAAGCCTGGGGTTGATTATAGAGAAACGTTTTCACCAGTAGTAAGATGGGATACTGTTAGGGCGTTTTTAAGCGTAGTTGAATCTAGAAATTTTATTTTGGGTCAATTTGACATTAAAACGGCTTTTCTTAATGCGAATATAGATGAAGAAATTTATATGAGGCAACCGAAAGGTTTTAGTGATGGCTCGGAGTGTGTTTGCCTGTTAGAGAAAAGTTTATACGGCCTTAAGCAGAGCCGCAGGAAAGTTTTTAAATGAAAATGGCGTGAATTTTGTCGATGATGATTTCTTTTGTGAGGCTTGTCTTTACGGCAAACAGAGCCGCATGAGTTATGGGCAACGAACCGTGAAACCCATGAAACCTGGCGAACTTGTGCATGCGGATGTATGTGGCCCTATGCCAGTCGCATCCTTGGGTGGATCACAATATTTTTTAATAACTTTCCTCACTAGTGAGTGAAAAAACTTTATTGTGCTTCCTTGATATAAGAAGTTTTGTTATTAAATATTTTCTGTAAAAATTAAATAAGCTTATTTAACGTAACTAAATAATTAAAAAACGAATATTAAAAAATAAAATAAAAATTGAAAGGAATATAGAAATAAAAATAATATTTTAATAAATAATAAGATATTTTTAATTGTAACAGTTAAAAAGGTTATAGTGTTACCTTATAGAAATTTAAAATGGATTCTAGTGATTCCTGTTTAGAAAACACTCCTCCATCAATAAAAGAAACAGCAGAAAATGTAATAAGTAATGTAAATACGTAAGTAATGTAAATAATTGTAATATAACAATAAATGTTTATAATAAATAAATTACTTTTTGTAGACTGTAAAAATGAAATTTTTAATTTTTTTAGTTAATAAATCTAATGGTTGCAGAAAAAATATAATATTTAACTCGAGTGTAAAGTATTTTCCTCACACTCGGCAATTTGCGCCTTGCTCGCTCGTGCGTGCAAACCCTGCCTCGTGTGAGAAAAAGTACTACTTTCCACACTTGTTAAATAAATAACTATTTTCCTTCTGGATTCATGAATCAATCACCCAAAAATAATGAACAGTACTTGAGCCAGATATTCCATATTTTATTCAACTTAAATTATATTTATATGTGTAAGATCTGTCCAACATTAAAAGCTGTGCATTTTGCAATCAGATCTTTTTTTTTTTTTTTTTTGTATTTTAAGACCAATGAAATAGGAGATATTGTTATTCTGTTATTTTTCCAAGCAATATTGGATAAATGAACAAAGAGAAATGGGCAAATATGTATGTGATAGGTTTGCACTATAAATCTTGATGCCAGGAAGAATGGAGTCCCAGCATTAGGTAGCTGGGAAATAGCAGTTGATGGGGGAAATTGTGTTTAGTTGGATTTGTTTTCCAAAACTGACGGGGGTGGGGGCCACCTGTGTAGGCAGGCAGAAGTATAGTGCAAAGATGGTACGGCATGGAGGTGAGTAGGTGTGATATCAATTTTTGCTTTTTGTTTAATGTTTTTACTAGTTGATGCGGACATTGAATTGAAAACACTTAGATTGGTGTACTGAATTGAAACTGTTATGCCAAAGGGGACTCCACAAACTGTCGTTACCAAATTCTCAATATATTTCCACTTTATTGTAAAGCCCCAGAACATAACTGCTATCATTGTTCCAACAATTGACAACTAAAATTGGTTTTCATCTGTGCAATTTTGTTTTACCACTCTTGGACCAACATTACAGTAGAATTTTAAATTTGAATGTATTTTGACTCTTACATTGTTGGCGTGGGAAAGCGTTAATTGAATTTTCTCCTAGTTAAGTTTTCAAAAATAAAACTTGGATCTCTCTGATTTCGAAAAACAGTAATTTTTATACATTTCTTTATGCCTTCAGAATCAGCACTTGAGAAAAAAGAAAGTAATATGGCTAAAAGCTTTAATCTTAAATCTCTCTGGTTGCTGAAATAGCCTCTGGCTGAGAATTCTCTTCCTTCTTTTGGTCGATTTGTTTTTCTTTAATTTTTGCAGCTTCCATACAAAAAAAAAAAAAAAAAAATGGCATAAATAATTTAAGCCATAAAACTCCTTTTTTGTAATATTATTAAAGCACGGTTCTACTTCTTTTATGATGATATTTAGAAATATAATCATTTATATTTGAGAAACCATAGATTTTATATTAATTCTGAAGTCGATTGATCCTAAACTGTGCTTTAATGTGCTATTTTCATTTATGTAAAATGAAAGCATATTTTCAAAAATGCCATGTCCCCAAGGGATCTTATAAATTAATATTTGTTTTATTTCATATTACATGTTTATGTAGCTGAGTGCCAGAAATCATTACATCATATTTTATTTATTTTCCCAGCCTTAAATCATTTAAGATCGATATATTTACATGACTATTAATGCTCTCTCAGCTCTCTATATCATATTTTATTTATTTTCCCAGCCTTAAATCATTTAAGATCGATATATTTACATGACTATTAATGCTCCCTCAGCTCTCTATATCATATTTTATTTATTTTCCCAGCCTTAAATCATTTAAGATCGATATATTTACATGACTATTAATGCTCCCTCAGCTCTGTATATCATATTTTATTTATTTGCCTAGCCTTAAATCATTTAAGATAGATATATTTACATGACTATAATTGCTTCCTCAGCTCTCTATTAAGCGATCTCCATCACATTAAACAAATTAGCAATATTTATAAATATTTTCTTCATGCCTGTCCCCAAGGGACAGTAAATTAATATTTGTTTTATTTGATTCACCCTAAATATTTCTTTTTCTTTATTTTTATAAATTATTTTCTTTCTATTATCCAGAATTTTCTGTTCTATTTGTTTTTGTTTCCAACATAATTCCTTTTGTTTGTGTAACTTTAAAGGAAATGGGTACTGAAAGGAACCACTATGATTAGTAAAATGAACGAAACTCTTTTATTTATACAGCTAGTTAATAACACAAATAAACATAGTAAAATGAACGAAACTCTTTTATTTATACAGCTAGTTAATAACACAAATAAGCATAAGGATAAAGAAAGTTATATCTCCCAAGTGGTACCTAATTCCGGCCGGGGAAGTCGCTCGTCCGTCTCCGTCGGTTTTGGTCAACGTTGACTGTGGGGCAGTGTGGCCTTCAGCCAGCTAACAACCTCGCCTGAGCTCTGGGCATAAACTGGCCTGTCAGTTCGCTCGGACCTGGCCATACCTGCCCCACTCTGCGGTCCCCATCTGGCCGCCTTGTCGGGCGCCTCTCTACATTTGTTTTTATAATTACGTAATTAAAGCCTTGATTTTGTTCTAATTCTGTAATCAAAGTTGATCTTTATTCTACATTCTTATTTTGTCGTCATACTATTATCATTTTGTATAAGATTTTGTACCGATCTAACTCAATTTGACTACTATACGATTCTACTATTTACAAAACGTTAGTGAGATGTTGCTAAAAATTGGAAGGAAAACAACTGTTATCCTGGTTTAATTAAAAAACATTTGATTGAATTTAGTTAACAAACTATTTCTCTAAAAAAAACTATCAGAAGAAATAAAACTTTTATTTTTTACTAATAGCTTTAGTTTATTTTTTGTTGTGGTTGATTTATTTGTAACTAATCAATTATATTTCTTTTGATCAATACATGTTTATCTTGATAATTATCTATTATCTATTTTCAATTTATTTCTGGATAAATAATTTTCAATAGAAAATAGAGAAATGCATTATTGTAAATTATGTTTGTTGTTCACATTCAAGCACTCAAGATTATTGCTTTGTAAGTGCATTTGAATGAAAAGACTTGACAATCCATTTCAAAAGAAGTCTGGAATTCTTTCCGTCTTTTTTTATTATTATTCTTGGATTAAATGAAATTCCAGAGACTTGGAATTCTACTGTTGGTTGCAATGTGTAGTTCATTAAGTTAGTTCTCAATGGTTTAGTATTATATTTTTAATAAAAATCCACATTTACTTTTTATTAAGTTTTAAGCGAAGTACATGATTATTATTTAGAACTTGTGCAATAATCTTTAGAGCGCCTTTTTATAAATTGTAACCATTGTTTCAATTTTTTTTTATTACAAAATGATTTTGTGCTTTACCTGATTTTCATTATCAGGACTGTTATTATTTGTTTTAAATCTTACTAAAGAATTTCTTTTAGCGAAAGAATAACATGGATGCTAGAGTACCTTTAATAACTCTTTCTGAACGACAGCAGTACAATTCTTTGTACCAGCCCAAGACCTGAGGTATTGCAGCGCACAAATTTAGAAATGAAGTGGATAATTAAAAGCCTACCTAAACCCTTAAAACGTCCAGTAAAGCCAAATCCATAGCGACATTAGTATCAGTATTTTGTTGATAATTTGAAGGTTATAGAGACTAGAGAGATGTGTCAAGATTGCTAAGCAAAAGAGGGTTCATCAAATACATTACATCTGCAAAAAATAAAAAATAATAAATTAATTAAAAACTTGTTGTTACTTGTGTGAATGTTCGAGTTGTCATTGATATTGTTATTTCTGGCTGCCTGGTGAATCAAGGCAAAAGTGTAAAGAGACAGAATGCAGAAAGCCTTACCAAGAAGGTAACTTATAAGGTAGGTAAGGTTGCCCAGAAAGGGCCTTAGCTAATGTGGGCCCAACAAAATAGTTGCAGTAGGTTTGCTGGCGACAATGCGTGGACGCAAGAATAGTTGTTGCAATCGTGGATGAAACTCTCAAGCTAAAGGTAGGTGTAGCCATTCTTGTACGAAAGCTCCAACAAGGCTAGAAGTTCAATCTGGTAACCATAAAAAGCCTCTTGATTGCCAACGGACAGCCTTGTCTAGTTTTGTCAGAAAGAATAGAGAAAAGGAACTGTGTGATTTCAATATTTACTTTCAATGGCTGACAGTTCGTGTCTTCAAGCTTTACCTAGATGTCCCTTTTACATACTCAAGACTAAAACATTCAGGTATACAAAACATAGACACCTCTATGAACCCTGGAAGACCTAGAATGGCAGGACAGTCACATTAATCTAAATTGTAATTTAATCTAAACTTTCGACAAATATTTCTATCAGATAATTTTGGCAGTTGTTTCAAGTTCATAGGAGGTGGCCTCTCCGCTACATCTTTAAAAGGTGCCTCAACAATATTACTACATTTCTACTTGTATTTGTTCAACAAGAGCAACAAATGGCTAATTATTATTAATAATTTTGGTACTAAAAACACACAACAGATTGATTCATGTTTCTAGGCAGATTTAGGGGTGTTCGATTATGGCCAGTGATGTAAGTACTTTATGTAGCCGAGTGCCAGAATCGTTATATCATATTTTATTTACGATGCCCAGCCTTAAATCATTTAAGATCGATATATTTACATGACTATTAATGCTCCCTCAGCTCTCTATATCATATTTTATTTATTTGCCTAGCCTTAAATCTTTTAAAATCAATGTATTTACATGACTATTAATGCTCCCTCAGCTCTCTATATCATATTTTACTTATTTTCCCAGCCTTAAATCATTTAAGATAGATATATTTACATGACTATTAATGCTCCCTCAGCTCTCTATATCGTATTTTATTTATTTACCCAGCCTTAATTCATTTAAGATCGATATATTTACATGACTATTAATGCTCTCTCAGCTCTCTATATCATACTTGATTTATTTGCCTAGCCTTAAATCTTTTAAAATCGATGTATTTACATGACTATGAATGCTCCCTCAGCTCTCTATTAAGCGATCTCCATCACATTAAACAAATTAACAATATTTATAAATATTTTCTACATGCCTGTCCCCAAGGGACAGTAAATTAATATTTGTTTTATTTGATTCATCCCTAAGAATTCCTTTTTGTTTATTTTTATAAATTATTTTCTTTCTATTACCCAGAATTTTCTGTTCTATTTGTTTTTGTTTCCAACATAATGCCTTTTGTTTGTTTTTATAATTATGTAATTAAAGCCTTGATTTTGTTCTAATTCTGTATTTAAAGTTGATCTTCATTTTACATTCTTATTTTGTCTTCATACTATTATAATTTTGTATAAGATTTTGTACTGATCTAACTCAATTTGTAAAAAACTTATGTTTAAACAAATGTAGGGGAGTTAAACCATTTAATATTGCCTTAGAACTTGAATTTTCTGCATAATGAATATAGTCTACTTTGTAATAACATTTTATTTTTTTTAACTTCATAATGCTGGAATATTTATATTTTTTCATATATTTTTCGATGAGGTTTTTCCCCGTAAACACCATTTCCCTAGTTGCACCTATGGCAGTATCTGATACCAGAGCGTGTTCAGATTAGATGAGTTAGTAGAATTGGTCACAGATTACAAATAGGATCAGTGGGAAAAGCTCTGTACACTATTTCAGAGGTAAAGTTGGGAAAAAAAAGAGAAAGCGCTTGTATTAGTGGTGCTTTCCTTGTACGTGGTAAGATTATACTCAGCAGTATCCGATATTCCCTGTAGAAGCAGCATTAACTTACCACAAGTAACTCTCCACTGAGATTAGATCGAATTCTCTACTAGTTCTCCAAGTTTTTATAAAAACTGCCTTAACAATCTGGTCGTTTTTATCTAGTTTCTTTGCAGCTTCATTCAAAAATATATTTTAAAAAAAGTATTTCTTTTTTAAATATGTTTATAGATTTTCATTATTTAGATTGCGTGGTTAAGTTCCATCCAGAAACAACTATTAAAAAAGAGAAGGGAGTGCAGTATGTTGAGGTAAAAATGGAACTTGAGACGTAACTGTGTGAGGTACCGATTTAAAACGATGATCTCGAAGAGTATGTCCTGCGTTGACTTTTTTATTTTTAACGTAAGATGCATTGTTTGACTTGGTTTGAGATCTGTGAACTTAGAGTCTTTTCAGACGGTTCTGACTTCGTGTTATTTCTTACTATGATGTTGTTCCATCACCGCTGTGGAAGCTTCTAGAAAAAGCAAATCTATGGACACTTAATCTAAGAAAAGCAGGTATCGAATCCAAGTTATACGTGTTAAATCCACTGATTTAATCTATATAGCAATTAGTTCATTTTACTTCGGCTGAGAAGCGAAATCCCCCAATCTGAGGAACCAGAGGCTTTTCAGTCATGGTTCATCCCTTAGAAAGGTTAGCCATCATCACGGTTAATGAACCCGTACTATCAGCAAAAAGTAGGGATAAAGGGAAAGGAGTTGGCAAAAACTAGTACATAAAAAGAAGGAGATGAACCGGAATCCTGGGAAATCTTGGGCTGTGATCAAAAGAGCAGGTATTTCAGTCACCTCTTACTGCACTCAAGTCCATCAGCAATTGGACATTATTAAAAAGAGTTTTGTTCTCGATCTGGCAAAAAAAAAATAAACAGTATCATCAGTGATAGAAAGGCAGTGTAACGAAGTGGTCTTGGCGCCGAGGGGATGTAGCTATTGTCCGTGGAGATTGTTTTGGGAGTTGAGTGACCGAAGTCTATAACGGTCCGCCACAGTGTAAACAAAAAGGCCAGACTTGACCTGAGCCGGAGAAGGAAGGTCTAGATTGTTCTGAGAGTGGAGTAACCGAAGTCGTATAACGGTCCACCACTGTCTAAAAGCCAAGGGAGCGGCCCCAATGGGAGTGGGGGTAAGACAGTCACAGTTGGAGAGAATCAGGGTTGAGTCGGATTTCTGCGGAGTTAGCCAGTTGGGCTGTTAGCCGGTAAGTCGATGACCCGGTGAGTCAGGGACAGTTCGAGAGAGTCATTGTTGCGGAGTGCTTCAGAGTTAGTCAGTTAGTGAGTAGAGCTTTGTTAGTGCGGTTGAGTCTAGCGCAATTCAGTGCAGTGCGGACCAGTAGTCAGTCGTGGAACAGTTTTGTGGCGTTACGTAGTGAGTAAGTAACAGTAAACTGTTGTGACTGTTCGGAATAGAAAATATAATGAAAAGTAATAGTTGCTAGTAAATGACAACTATAGTAATGTTAATGTGTTAATAAATCAGGTTACTTACAAGTTTATCGAGTTTTATTATTTATCGAACCCACACCATTAATAACTAGTGGCAGACACTAGTTGTAGTAAAGTAATTGAGGAAAAAAAACTTTACAGGATTGCTGCTACTGAGATGGAATTTTTGACGTCCCAAATCCGAGTTCAGAGAATTGGTTGATAGCCATAGCACAGTTCTTGAAGAAATAGAGTCATAGTTTAAAAGTTAGATAGGGGGCTGCGATAGGCTTTGATAAATGGGCGCAGAGTAAATCGTCTTGCTTCCTTAACTAGTAAATATATTAAAAGTTTCATTGATATTTATATAATAATTGTTAATGTCTTTGCAGTGATTACTGTCAGTTTTTTTCAATTGCCATCGACCTGTAAATTCATGTACTTATAATCTTTTTGTTTTTCATCTAATTAATTTAAATCTTATCTTTAAAAAAAAAAAATTATCTGTTATTGTAAGAGATATAAGAACAGAAAATACAGATTTCTCTAAACAAGTTTATCTCAATTGAGCACGAAACTTACGATTTATTAAACGAAAAAACAATAATCAAAATGAATGCTTAATAAAGACTTGTTTTATAAGGAAAGTAATAAACCCACCTTAATGGAGAAATTTTTCAATATAGATGCGGAATCTCTTGGCTGGAATTGGGAATGGAGATATTTCTAACATCCCCTTGGGTGATGATCACTGACGATCTAAAAATAATTGTGGTTGAGGTTAATATTAAAGGTCATATGGGACCTCCAAAATGGCTTGAAAACTGCCCATTATGCCCATTGATTATAACTACACGATGTCTATTAAATAAAAGCTAGTAAAGGAATTAAACGAAATATACCAGTAAATATTTTCAGCTAATCATTACTTTATCAATTCTTGGTGAAGCTCTGGAATTTAATCAGACCCTAATCAACTAATGCTAAAAAACTAATAATTTAGATTGCCAAAAAATCAATTTTGAAAGTACCATAAGTTTCACCTTTTTACCATTTACATGAGACTGTGTATGATACCACTTAGATAATGAACTTGTCTTTTATTGAGGCCTTCATTGTATACGACTTCATTGAGGTGATTAAAGAATTAAATGCTGCAGAATTTACATGAGGAACATGTAGATAGATAGATAGATCGATAATATTAAGTATTTACTACAGGGGTTCTGTGTTACATTAGTAGATTAATTTACAAAAGTTGAAATGATAAAATAATAATCATTATATAAATCATTAGAAAAAACTGTGACTGTGTCATGGACACGGCCGTGTGTTGTACGTGAATACGTTTACGTAACGGGTTATATTTTTTATATAAAATATTTTTATTTATGTTTTTAGGATGAAATCAAGGAAACAAATCGACGATCGAACACAATCTATGCCTATTCAGTCCGTTGTCGATGTAGAAGCGATTTCATCATCCACTTGCATAATTTCAACCGCCCCAGCTGCAGATGTACACCGTAGTTGATCCGCTCGGCCGCATTCATTCTTTTACGTTCCCGGCACAGCTTGACTCGGTCATATGGTGTTTTATTATTACTTTTCGATTGTTCTTGAGAAGCCCTTTCCAACCGTATACGGATCTCTGTATTTGGTTTTGGCTTTTTGACGCATAAAGGCCGACATTATATATTTTTGATATTTTTTTATTCTAACACCTTATTATATTCACTGTCATTATTTTACACTAAAGTTTTATATTCAATCGATAGATTGTGACGGCAGCTGACGATTAAAACTTAAACGAACACCGTAGCTTCTTCGAGTAAAAAGTTATACTAATTGCAAATCTCGATACGCAGCAAAATGATCTCAAAATGGCGGCGCTTCCCCCTCTACCGCGCGCGATGCGTCACAGTCCTCGCTTATTGTAATGAATTCTTTGTCCCTTTAGCTATCCAGTGATCTAATTTAATTTTGGATGTAGACGATAGATTCGAAACTATAATGCCTAACTGTATCCCCCGATTTTGTTATCATTAGGTTTTCTGGATTGCCTCCATATGATAGCAAATTTAAAGACGTATTCACGTCAAAAAGAGATTTGAATAATTTCTTAGCAATTTTACACAGTTTACAAGATTTACAAAAATAAAAGGCGAATAAACAAAAAGATACTGTCTAAGGATAATTTGCTTCAGTGCTTTGTACTCCAGAGCTAGTTGAGGTGTATAACCATTTTTTTTGGAGTATTCATCTTTATGAGTCACTCAGAAAATGGCAGCGAATATTTTAAAATTTTTTATTAGGCTATTGCATTTATCTATACTATTAAAGAAGCTTATTATTATTATTTTTTTTTTCTGCCTACCGTTAATGCAAGAAATAAAGTTAAGAACAATTTTATGAATAAAGATCTTTATTTCACATTAAGATAATGTTTTAGTAAACTTTTTATTAACTCAGGTAATCTTATTTTTCTATTTAGATAACCTTAACTATAAAAGCTAAAACTTAAAAGGCTATTAAAGTTTATCAACATCAAGAGAAGGATCATCATTTGAACTTTTAACATTCAAAACATTGGAACAAGTATATAGTTGTGTGACTTACATATATAGTAATAATAATAACCTAAAAGTAATAGGCACTAAACAAATTCTAATGCTATCAATAGGTATTATATTACAACCAGATTGTTTTTACATATATATTACTTTAGTAATCAAAATAGTAAAATAATAATTAAGGAAAGGCTTACCTCAGTAGCCTTGGATTTTATTTAATGGTTAATAAAAGTAATTCACAGTAAAGTATGTTTGCTAGTCGCCGCCGTCCACGACACCTAATTTGGTAGTTGGACGTTAAGCCCCGCCTGAAAAAAATAGGCGATTACTTTACTACTTTACTTGGAGGAAAATAATAATATTAATTGTATTTATATTTATGAATAACATAAAATTAAAAAATTACATACAAAAGAAAATAACTGAATAAAATGCATTTTATATTATTATAACTAAAGACATACCTATTGGTTTTGGATCGTCAGAGTGGTGCCTTGTTACGATAACTCAATAAATAATGAAAGTAATTATAAGGGAGCAAAATACAAATAAATACAAATCTTTATCGATTACGCTCTTGACATCATCTGAATTAATCTCGGTCGGGTGACCGGAGGGGGGGCGCATCATTAATGTCAAAATCTCCAGAACAGAAATTGACAAACCACTTTTGGCACACGCGTTCTGTTAGGACATCATTACCATAAACACCACATATCTTTTTATGAGCCTCTGCAGCTTGTTTGCCCTTTTAAAAAAAAATAATAGAGAAAAATATGACGAAAATGCACTTTATTTTCTTCCATCTTTACAGCTACGCAGCGAGCATAATAGTAATGTTTGTTAAACCGAAATCCATAGAAAGGTTAAGCTTAACATAATCTTTCAAATGAACAATCGAGTTGTGCGCTTGCGCCGAAAACAAAAACAGAAAATCGGAATGAATCTGTACCAAAATAAAAACCCAACGAACTTATTTGCCAAACCGATAGAAGTCTTTGTACCAAAGTACACCAATCTATAGGCATTATTTAAATTAAACTAAGCCTTAAATTTGATAATTCTTTCTTATTTCGCATAATGGTGGACAGACAGCTAAAAAGTGAAATAAGTCCTCGTTTTCAGTATAACCAACACATCTCAATCTTGGTACTGACAGTATTAAAATGTTTATAATTCAGATTCAATTTTACATATATATTAATTTAGTAATCAAACTAGTAAAACAATAATTAAGGAAAGGCTTACCTCAGTAGCCTTGGATTTTATTTAATGGTTAATAAAAGTAATTCACAGTAAAGTATGTTTGCTAGTCGCCGCCGTCCACGACACCTAATTTGGTAGTTGGACGTTAAGTCCCGCCTGAAAAAATAGGCGATTACTTTACTTTACTTGGAGGAAAGTAATTAAAGATCCAACTAATACTATCTAATGACAATGAGGAATTATATAGGAAATGGTTATTTAATTTAAATTCTAGTTCTCTATGCAGAGGAAAACGATTACAGTTCATTATTTGTTGGTAACATTGTTTTTTAAAGTCTTCTAAAATACGCTTTCGGATATGATTGAGACTATTAAGCAATAATTCAATATTATTACAATTAGCCAAATTTAATGAAATGTTTAAATAATTAATATCTCTGAACCAAGAAATATCTTTTTTAATTACTGTTAGAGCTAGAATTTTTGGTAATCTTTAATCAGATAGAGACAAAACTTTAATTAAAGTATCAAAATAGTTGAGTAATTATTGCGCGACAACACAGTGGATTCGAATACAGCTAGCTGATCTTAAAAGAACCCTTGCTATCCTCTAAAAGTAAATAAATGAAAGTGAGGAAAGAGATTTGCTGGGTTGAGGAAAACTTAAATTAGGTCACAGGTTTCAGTGAGGTGACTTTCATTTACATGTTGACGTAGTTAAATAATATTTAACTAGATAGATAGAAAAATACTGTATCTAGTTTTTTTATACAAAACATTACAGGGGTTCTGTAATAACAGAAAAAAAAAAAAAAAAAACAGAACATATTTACTCAAAACAAAAACAAAAAATTGATACTGCTATGAAACAAACTGTAAACAAAACTAAAATGAACTTTTAAAAATAAAAATTGAGAAAATTATACTTAATATGCCAATATAATAATATCCGTATAATATGTATATATAATGATTATCTTAAATTTATTTTTATTATATAATATTTAATGTTATCCTAGGCATCTACAACTACCCATCAAACCCATCATGTTTCACTCATTTATCACAAATGCTCTAAGTTTTAGAGCGCCAGTAACGTAGTAGTAGAGATGATCCAACTGTTTCTCAGAGGCAACGGTCAACAAGCTAACCAATCCTTGGCCATCATTTACACTACCCGTTACATATCGTTCTAGGTAGTGATTTCTAATAGGAGAGTAAAGAGGGCAATGGATTAAGAAGTGTTCCAGCGTTTCATGGGCATTTAAATTACACAATGTACATAATGATAGAGCATCAATAGCATGGTATCCACCATTGCTGTACCATATTCTAATAGATTTGTCACTTGCTAATCTCAACTGACTCACTACTCGAAGTTTGTCAATCGCAGTTCTAAATCCCAAATATTTTTCAATAAATCCCAAGCTACTGATATTTCTATAGATAGTGTTATATCCAGAGTGAAGCACTCTTTCAATATCCACTGAAACGGCATGATTGTTCCATTTTGTAATTAAATTGGGAATTTTAGCATCTAAGTGATTAATGTTTTCAGTAAACGCAATTTCAGGTTCTCCTAACATACTCAGCCAATTCTGTAGCTGTGAAAACCAATTCCACTCCGCCTTAACACCATCCAGATTATGTAGATCTTTAAGTCTTTTAAAACATAGTTTAGGAAGTCGATCGTCACTCATTTCTAAAATTCTTTTCCAATAATTAAGAATTCTTTTTAATATCTTTGAACTCAATGGAAAGCGTCCTGATTCTAACCTAACCATATAGTCAGGAGTGTTTCTGGGCCAACACATTATTTGTTTAAAAAATTTTACCTGAGCTCTCTCCACTACGTTCAAATATCTACTGCTCCAAATTTCCGAACCATATAACAAAGTTGCAGAAACTATAGCGTCAAATAGTTTAGTTTTAGGCTCCCAAGATCGGCTTTTACTCTTTGATAAAATATTAATTACCTTGGCTATTTGAGGGGTTGTTTTACTTAAAAAATATTGAGCAGCATAACTAAATTTGGTATTTGCACAGAATGGAACTCCCAAGTAAATATACTTAGTTTCAAATGTCAAGGGCTTATCCTTCCAATACAGACTTTTAAAATTTCTTGGCCTATTAGATCGACCAAACGGGATAATTTTCGTTTTTTCAGGATTTAAAGTAATGGAATTTTCGCAACAATACTTCTCTAACACTTTTAACTTTTCCACGCTATCTCTCCATGAATGTCCGAATATGAGAATGTCATCCGCAAAGAGCAACATTAATAGTTCTTTTCTTGAATTTACACTAAGACCTGTGAGATTATTTTTTTCAAAAAACTGTATTATATCGCATATGTATAGCACAAATAAAATAGGGCTTAAACATTCACCCTGAAGAACTCCCTGGGTAATATTTATCTCTTGGCTATATCTGTTATTTATTTTTAAACATAATGTGGCACCATCATACATATTTTTTATTATCCTTATCAATTTTCCGCTTAGTCCTAGATTATACAATTTAAACCATAATTTTTCTCGATTCACCGTGTCAAACGCTTTTTGAAAGTCAACAAATATTCCTAAGAAATAACTCTTTTTTAGTCTGGTATGTATGTTAAGCATGGCATTCAGTGTAAACAAATGGTCCAGACACCCTCTTCCTTTTCTGAATCCGGCTTGTTCTTCCGGAAAAATATTGTGCAATTCAGCCCATTCATAGATTCTTTTGCTTAAAATGCTAGTAAACAACTTACTAATACAGTTGATCAGAGCAATTCCTCTATAGTTATCTGGTAAAGATCTATCTCCTTTCTTATGGAGCATTGTCATCTGAATTTTCGACCACATCTTGGGAATATTTTCTTTTTCAAGTATTAAATTAAACATATTTAAAATATAGTGCTCCCACATGGGCGTTAGATGTTTGTAAACTTCGTTAGGTATTTTATCTAAACCAGGAGATTTCCTATTTTTACATTCCTTTATTGCCAATTGTAGTTCCCCTAGATCAAATTCCTTATCCAGAAAAGGATCAAGGACAGAGTGGAAAGAATTACGTAAATTAATTTTCGGGGGGTACAAATTTTCAAAAAATTCACTCCAGGTTGCCAAATCTATACCATTTTGATTATACGATTTTATATTATAATACTTTACTAAACTCCAGAACTGTTTACTATTCTTAACATTAGAAAATTCATTTATTAGTTTAAAATTATATTTTTGTTTTTCTTTTCTAACGGTGTTTTTAAACACTTTCTTTATATTTAAAAAATCTGTGAGTAAATATAAATTATTTATATTTTGCCTATACTGTTTATATTTCTGTTTGACTTCTTTCTTAAGCAGCTTCAACTCGTCGTTAAACCAGGATTGATTATTGTTATATTTTTTAGGACAATCTACAATCTTTCTAGAGACAATCATGCCGCAATTTATTAAAGATTTGTAAACCGCTACAAGAAAATTTGAATTTAGATCATCTACATCAGAGCTATTGAAATATATATTATGGCAATTCAAATTGTTTTGAAACAACTCTACACTATCAATATTCCATTGGACAGATTCGTAATATTCGGCATTAGCACTTACTTCGCCAGGACAACTTCCAGCAATATCAATATTAAATTCAAGTTGACATAGCAAATGACAAGATAATTCAGTAAAATTAACTACTTTAAAATCTTTAATTATGTTTAATGATGCCAAATCAGCCCAAACTTGGTCAATAATACTGCAACCAGTGCTACTGACGTATGTAAAATTGGCTGGGGTATCCGAAACACTTCTACCATTGCACACAAACATTCCTCTAGACTCCATTACATCAACAAGTTTGCTACCTCTGAGATTAATGTTTTTATCTAAGACAAATCTCTCCCCAGTAATATTAAGGCCTTCAAAAAAATCATTTTCAAAAGAATTTAAATTTCCTATGCGACAGTTATAGTCCCCTCCAAATACTTTACATATATTACTTGAATACTTCACTTCTAAATCAAACAAAACCCGATCAAGAGACTCAGTACAATATTCAATATCGGCTGTAGGTGGCCAATAGAAATTTCCTAAAATAAACTGCTTGTCATTTAAAGAAAAGCGAACTATAATATAAAGCTGGGTAATCTCGATAATTTCAACATCATTAATGACATTTTGAATTAATACTAGCAGTCCGCCGCTAGCGCGCCCTCGAGACTTATCTCTGATAGCTTTACTACAAAACACATTATATCCGGTTAAATAATTAGGTAATTTCACTTCATTCAAAGCCCAAGTTTCTGTTAAGCAAATTACATTTAACTTACAGAGCATATCTCTTTCCTTATTATCTAATTGAAACAGATTTTTAAAACCATTCACATTCCAAAAACCAAATGATAGATTTTCAACATTAAACATTGATTTATTACATATATTAGAGTTAGCTGATTGTTCAAAGGCATTAAGCGAACCTATTCTTTGCTATTTAGCCTTAACTTTCACTGCGTCCACTTCTTTGACTCCCACCTCAGTTTTCTGTTCATATCTCTTAATGAAGCTCTCTATTGAATTGAATTTTCTTAACGGAGGAGAGGTCTTTGATTTCGCCTTCCGCTTCGAGGATCTTGGGGTTCCCCGGTTTCCTTTATATACAGGTCGAGGGCTATCTTTCTCCGTAGAGCTAGTATGAGGTAACACAACTTCTTCGCTTGAAATAACTTTATCTACCTGAGAAATACTTTCAGAATTTAGCGATACCGAACTGCATTGGACCTCGCCGGTTAGTTTAAATAACTTTTTACAATTCTCAACAGAGTATTGGGATCCATTAACAACGAGTTTATTTCTCCTGATATATGCCAGCTGATTTTCTTCACGAGCCTTAAGCAAATATGGCACTAATTGTTTTCTATCTTCTCTCACTTCCGGAGAAAAATCCTCTGAAATAGAAATATTACTGCCCCTTAATTTTTTTGCTGCCTTGAGAATTTCAAACTTTTGCCAAAGACAATGTAGTTTAATAAGAATCGGCCGTTCACCTTTAATTTTGCCCACTCTATAAATATTACTGATATCAGTTGACATCAATGAAATTTCCAATTTAGTTAGAAATATATCTCTCACTAACTTCAGAAGGTCCGATGTAGTTTCGCCTTGCTCTTCTTTTATGTTAAATAACATTAAATTATTTCTTCTTTGAGATTCTCTTAAATATTTTACTTCATTTTGTGTTTCATCTAAAACTCTTATTATATCGATTTGTATGCCCTCCAAATCTGAAACTCGCTGTTTAGTGTTTTCAAGTTGTTCTCTATAAATTTGAAATTGTTCATTCCCTTGACGAATTTCAACCTGTAGACCTTTAATTAAATTCGCTATTTCATCTAATGTAATTTTTTCAGCCATATTCAGTTTATTAAAAATTTTTTAAATTGAAATAAAATAAATTTAATTTAATATCAGAACTCTCAAAAGTCAGTAAATTTGTTGAAATATAATAAAAAGAAAGAAAAACAAAAAATATTATGTTTACTTTAGAAATATTAAAGATGCGAAGTTGGGTTCAAATAGCAATTGTTCATTTAAAATCCTCGTAAACTTCTGAACAAATACCCCTTCCACAGTCACTATATCGGTACGCTTCTATCCCCTCCAACTCACTAATCACTGCTATATGTAATAAGTTACCTTTAATTAAATATTTCAATCACTTATATCTCAAAAACTGTTCGACAAAAATACTTGAAATTTTACCACAATAACGGATGAGTTAAATTGAACGTACTTAACAAAAATCACAACTTAACTCCTCGTATAAACAAAGTTACACATCGAAAAATACAGAGCCGATCTTACTCGTGTCAGAGCTAATACAGAACTCCAATAATATTTAACTACAAATAGAGTTCCTCGCTCGCGTTATACATCATTATTTTTTAGTTTGTTCTTGTTGAAATTATTCCTTGTTATCGACTCTTTAACATATCGATACATCAGTTTAAATATATGAACTTAGTTTAGAAAGGTTGGATTGGTTATTGATCCTTAGGCTGCAGAAGGTGCAGTGTAGGTTACTGTGCCTTATCTTGGCAGTCAGGAAATTTGAAACCGCTAGTTTCCTAACTTTACAGTCAAAGTTCTACTGTTTGTGACACATCTAAAACGAGTTGCATGAATAAATGGTTACATAAAAAGAAGAAAATGCAATAATATTAAAATTTATACAATAATTAAAAAAAAAGAAAAAAGAAAAGCTATTTTAGACAATGGAAAATAGGCAGAGGGTAAGTACTAACCAAGTTTCTGCAAAATCTGCTTCGAGAAACTACTTAGAAGAGGTATTTATATAAGGACCATTATGCTCCTCTTTCCTGGCGAAAAAAGGACTGAAGGATTTGAAAGATGCAAACCGTTGCTGCTTAGGTACATGCAGGTGGCATTTAGTGATTGGATGAAAAAATTAAGAACAGATGAAAGTCCTGTGGATTACCATTTATTTCTTAAGCTACGCTGTAGGTTTTTGGTCATAATCGCGCTGGATAAGGAAGATACCAGCTACATGGCAAATAAACTACCAAAGGAATGTCCGAGAAGTGGAGTTAGTTCAGAGTTAATTTAAAAAGATGTGGATGTAACCAATAAAATGCATCTAATTTAGTGCAAGATAGAGTGAAACTATCACGCGAACCTTAAGCACCAAATATTAGGATTAGAATCAACTAAGGGCGGTACTTTTCTTGAAGATTTGGCAAAAGATGGAGAGCTTCTTCAAGTGATATGGAACATTGAATAAGTATCCATAAAAAGTGTTAAGTATACACTTCATTGATATTAAGTTGATCCGAGGAAATGACGCTAACTAGCAAAATACAAAACCCGACAGAAATGGGTATCTGGAGGAGTTGAAAAAAACAAAATAACTCCTTGATAAAGTCCCCTATAATTACTACAAGAAAAATTGTAGATGCAAAGCACCCTATCCCTGTAACAGAAAAGGGGAGTACAGCGGTATGAACAAGTCCTTCGCAGAGTAGAATAAGAATGGACCAAGTAGGCTTAAGTAAAGTAAGACCTTGAGATAGCTTGATCTTAGCAGGAAATTAGAGCAAGATAACAATGCTTACGCTCGAAAAATATGCTGTTCTTGGTGTGCAAAAAATGCTAATTAGAAAAACATCTTGAAGAAGAAGATTCAATTTAGCAACGAAATTAAGGAGGCTATGCATTTTTAAAAAAACATACAAAATATCAAGTACAAATGAAACGGCCAATCAAAAATTGTGAATTAAATGGCAGTGAAGATGTTTTTTATTAATAAATTACAATAAAATATAATGCAAATGAGATGGGAGAAAAATTATTAAAAAAAGATGACGCCAAAATAATGACGTCACCTAAATAGATGTAAAGACAAGGCTAAGTTGTGTTACACAGTAAAACTCTAACCAAGAATAAAGAGTTTAGCAAGGCAGTTTAACAGTAGGACGTGATATTGGTTACCATCTAACGTTTACCACCTCCTGCCAGGGGTTAGTGAATGGAAAAAACTGGTTCTGCATTGCAAATAAGCAGCAGTAACTGAACCTTGTTGGTTTCACAGTCTTGTGCTATCCTAAAGACTTCACTAGCGTTTTTTGCGTTCTGAAAACACCATTTTGTACGCTAAATTCCGTGGTTCTTTTCACCACTATTTTTACAGTTTTATAACCTTCATCCAACGGCCAACTCCATATACTTTGCAGCTTACCATCAACGAAGACTAGAAGACATTGTGAGTATTGGAATAATTTAACCTATATTTGCAGATATTAAGATAAAACATCCATTCATTAACCTGAACCAGAAATATAAACCCTTAAAGATGGACTTATACGATTGAAAAAGCATTTATCTATTCCTAGTCATTCTGCATTTTTGGTGACTGATTCATAGTTTCAATAGGATGAAAAAATAACTGCCAGTTTCAGTCATGATAAACTATTGTAAAGTTTTTGACCTTTTACTAAAAACTTTAACTACAACTAGTGACTGCCACTAGTTATTAAATAATAAGTGGGGGTTCGATAAATAATAAAACTCGCTAAACTTATAAGTAGTCTGATTTATTAACAAATTACCTTTACTAACATTAACATTTACTAGCAACTACCGCTATTCATTACAGTCACCATTTACAACAGTCACAACAGTTTACTGTTACTTACTCACTACGTAACGCCACAAAACTGTTCCCCGACTGACCACTGGTCCGCACTGCACCGAATTGCACTAGTCTCAGCTGCACTAACACAGCTCTACTTACTAACTGACTAACCGCCTAACTGGCTAACACTGAAGCACTCCGCAACACTGACTCTCTCAAAACTGTCTCTCCCAAACTGCCACTCACTGCAACTGTCTCGCCAACTGTTGCTGACTCACTCCAACTGCGATTGCCTTACCCCCACTTCCACTGGGGCCGCTCCCTTGGCTTTTACATAGTGGTGGACCGTTATAGGCTTCGGTCACTAAACTCCCTGAACAATCTAGCCCTTTCTTCTCCGACTCAGGTAAAGTCTGGCCTTTTGTTTACACAGTGGTGAACCGTTATAGACTTTGGTCACTCAACTCCCAGAACAATCTAGGCATTTCTTCTCTGGCTCAGGTCAACTTCTTTACACTATTATGCCGAGCCCCTATGGACTAGGACGACTAGGTCATCTTCAGGCTAATTTACAATGTAATATTTTACATAATTAAACAGACATGAACAGACAAGACAGAAGAAACACCAAATCCTCTAATGATGTAAAATATTACATTGTAAATTAGCCCTGAAGATGACCTAGTCCCTAGGTCAAAAGCTCGGCATAATAAAAATATATCATGACTGAAACTGGCAGTTATTTTTTTCATCCTTATATTGAAACACATTTTAAGTGGAGTTCAGTTCTTAATAGGTCTTGATACAGTCTTGGTTTCAATCTTCTTGAAGATGTAGGCTCACCAAGATGGTAATGGAGATGTGGATGGCAGTGTGTAGAGGTTTAAGAAGAAATTGTCCGCTAGTTTGGTCATGTGAGTGAGAATGGCCTTGAATGTCCAGTTCTCTGGTTATTTGTGTGTTCTTAGTAAACCATAGGGCGTTCAGTACAATTCGTAGTACATTATTTTAAAAATGTCTGTAGTATTTTCGCCATTGCTAGCTGCGTACGTTGAAAGAGATCTAAGACGAGCCTTGTAGAGTAAAACAGTGCAGCAATGTTCTAGAGTTATGTTTCTGTTATGTTATGAGCGTCATATTTTCCTAAAAACGGCACCAATGTTATTTAAACTTGGTTAACAATTTGTGCACGTTGGTATACTGGACTATTCAGAACTAACCCATCATTTGTTGAAACATTAAAAATAAAAATGCGGAATATGCTGAATTAAAAGAAGAAAAGTCGTCTTAATTTTCAAGATGGTCTGCAAAAAGTAAAAATTAAATAAAGAATATAAAAGGAACCTTTGAGGTGTAACATAACTACAAAAATGGAGTTGCAAACTTTGCTCCAGCAAAAAGTAGAACCTTTTTCTTGAAATATTTTTTTAAGAGAAGAATAGTTGCAGCAAATTGCTTTTTAAATATACTTTATACTTTTATATATATATATATATTTTTTTTCTACTTTTGTTTTATTTTATGCAAACCTAATTGAAAAGGAGATATTTTTCTTTGATAATGCCTTCTTTTTACTTTATCATTAGTGACCATTAGCTATGCAAAAGTAATCAAGCATTTTTAAATGATGCATCTTCAAAGTTCTTAATTTCCAGGTTTTATAAAAATATTCTTTTGTGGTGTTTTGCACGATTTTCAACGGCCAGTACAAGTAAGAACTAATTCTCACTTGTATAATCTAAGTCAGCGTTTCGCATTTTTTTGGTTCGCGTACCACTTGGTAGTACATCAAGCTAAATTGTACAACTTCGTAAAAATTATTGTATTTCGTGAAATTTCTTATTCCGAGTGTGTTATTTTATTATTATTATTATCTTTATTTGAATAGAGATACAATTTATCTGTTACAAAGGAGTTCCAAGTTCATTTTCATTTTATAACCTTTGCAAAGTGTAAGATCTTAGTTTTAAAACTTTTTTTTTAAATTAAAAATTGCGTACATATTTTTCTCTTCAAAATTATTAATCAATTTACAAAGTTCTTCTTTAGGATTATTATATTTGTGCCCAAATCTTCTAAATTAATTTCTTTTAAGCATCCAACTATGTAAGTACCAATTAAATTTAATGTTGCTTGGATAGTCTCTTTAAGCAGATCTTTACAGAGTAATCATTTAAGTTCTGTTACATGATAATTCTATTAAATTTTCTTTGTCTTTTATTGATAATGATGTAGCTTTTCCTAAATTTTCTTTAAAAAAGAGGTTTGAAATCCAATCATTATTTGTGTTTTCGGGTTTTAGAAAATACTCCATGAAAGACAATTTAAATTTTTTAAGTCCGCCATTGCTGATTATTTTTCGCGTACTACCAACCAGAAACTCGCGTACCACAGGTTGGGAAACGTTGATCGATCTTAGTGGTCAACAAGGTGTTAAAAGAGTCAAAAATTAAGGAATTGAAAATATAATAATACACGTTATCAAAATGTTTTAGGGTGATATCATAGAAATGAAGATGAACATGGTTGTAATTAGTATCCATCGATCAGTAGTTCCAGATGAAGACTAAGGCTAGAATGGGTAACCTGTAAAAAGGTAATAAGATTTAGTTGGCAGTATAAGGTGAGTCTTGTAGACAGTGAAGCAGTGTAAGTCACAAATTAAAGAAAGAAAAATATAATAATCCACATTATCAAAAGGTTTTAGTGTGGCACAAAGAATTGAAGATGATCATGATTGTAATGGTAAACAACATTCAGTATTTTCAGATTTGTGTTGGATAAGAAATGGGACAGGATTAATTCGGGTTAACATTGAAATTCGTCCTTTTCTTGATTAACATGCCTTCAATACAGGTCAGTATGTAATTAAATGTTGAAATAGACACTCAAAAATACGCATGAAACTTGCCAGGATGCTCCCGAAGTTGTTGGTACAAATTCACCATGTTCATGTTTAGTCATGTTTATATCATGAACACTGCAGCCTCCTGCTACTAGGCTGCTGCAAATACCAAATTTTTAAGGAAGAATTTTCATATAGAAATAATTCCTCCATCATGTCTCGTCGAAAAGAGAAACGCGACTAAACTCTTCACTATGTGCATGTGACTCTTTGCTCGCTGCTTGTCGGTCTCTTTGATTTGAAGCAACTATCATCGCCGCTTTGCTAGCTGCTCCACTATGTTTCTAGCCTTAAAGAGATTATTAAAGTCTATCATGTGAGTTGTGCTGAAAACGATAAAATTATTTATTAAAATTTTGTGAAAGATGGGTTTAAGATCATTTTAGATAAAATTGTAATAAAGCGTAATTTCAGGGCTACATTAATTTAGTTTTGACAAATGGATGAAAATATTCAAAGTGACAGGCTCAATCCAAGATAAGCCACGGATTGATGATTAGCCTCCTACGGTTAGCCGAGTGGCAGCAAAGAAACTGTAGCAACCTTACTGTGGAAACTTAATAAATTACAATAAAACCATTAAAAAATTATAGATTATTATTATAGAAATTAAAGTTATACCCTTTTTTTAAATTTGAACACTATTTTTAAAAACATTACAGAAATATTTATCAGAAGTATTGATTAATTATTAAAGTACAACAGTTGCTAATTCTAGAATATTGTAATATTTAAAATTATATAAGTTATATTTTATATAAATGTATGTCTATTCTTTGTACGTTTAATAAATGATTTGAATAACTTACATAACTGAGCACTAGAATGCAGGCAATAAAGTTTATTATGCCAAACACAGACTTCAGACTATTTATTTCTAGAACTTCGCACTTTGCTTTTCTGTGGAAAAATAAATATTGCTTCATAAATTTGCTGTTCTTTTGGTGGTTGTATATGTTTTTTCGGCAAGCATGATAAAGGAAATACCCATAACCTTTGTGTAAAATTTATTTTTTTACTACTTGAATAAAAAATGATCAATTAGTAACTTGTCAATTACTTGATTTACTTACTTGGTTATTCTTCTCGGTGAATGGGTCTCACTATTAACAGTTGGTATTGATTGACATTCTGAATGATCCAATAACAAATCAAATGCAGATGGAATACGAGAGCTACGCTTCCAAAACATAAAAAATTTGCTGACATCTAACTGCCAAGTAGATTGCCAGGTCTGTGATGTTTGGATAATGTGAAATGATTCTGGGCGTTCAAAACTGGAAGTGAATGTTAGGTTTACTGCCTAGGTTAGAACTACAAGTATGTCTCGGTTAGAATGAAAGTGACGTAATTCCATTTTGAGCAGTTTTGAGATAAAACGAGTTTTGTGTTTTGCTCTGTAAAAAGAATGCAGATAATAAAAATAGCTTTATTGGTTTTGTTTTTATTATTATTATTACATAGAATCAAATTTTTTTGGTGCATATTAGAATGTAATGGGATTTTAAATTACTTAAATTATTTTAAATTAAAGAAAATGCAAAAATGTGACTTACTTCATTGTCATTCTCAACATATCTGGCGCCAGAGTTGGGTGAAAATTTAATCAATTAAAAAACAATTCAATTAAACAGAAATTTAATTTTAATCATGTTAAAATTAAAAAATTTAATCGGCCAAAATTAGTTGATTAAAATTAAATTCACTTTTAATTTAATCGGAATTTAATGAATTAAAATTTTTAATCATAACTAAAAATTAGGATTAAAATTAAATAATCATAATTTTAATTGATTGAATTAAATTCCAAATTTAGTTTGAATTACTTTGGAGAGATTAAATTTTTAAAACCAAAAATTGCCAATAGTTAAACCAGAATCGGACCAATGCATCTTTATTCCGCCTAGCTGTTGCCTCTTCTCTATTAATATTATCACTTTTCCCAAACGTGGCACCTTCATTCTACCAGTCTGGTGACTCATCTATACCATGTTAGTGACTCACAAGACTTATATAGGACCACCATACACTCACATTTAACCATGTTTACCACTCACTAGACTTAGATAGGACCACCTTACACTCCCATTTCACCATGTTTACCACTCACTAGACTTAGATAGGACCACCATACACTCAAATTTAACTATCTTTACCACTCAATCGACTTAGATAGGACCACCTTACACACACATTTCACCATGTTTACCACTCACTAGACTTTATATCTTCTAAAATTATAGATCTGTGCACAAAATAACTGTAGTTTGTAATTAAGAAAAACAAAGTGTATAAGAGAACAAAATTTCATACGAATACGTGGTTCACGGTGGGAGATATAGAACGGCCATAATTTTGCAGAATTTCATGACCCAAAAAATTGTCAACCCTTTAAATCTTCTACATTTATAGATCTGTGCACAAAATAACTATAGTTTATAATTGAGAAAAACAAAGTGTACAAGAGAACAAAATTTCATACGAATACGTGGTTCACGGTGGGAGATATAGAACGGCCATAATTTTGCAGAATTTCATGACCCAAAAAATTTTTAACCCTTTATATCTTCTACATTTATAGATCTGTGCACAAATAACTGTAGTTTGTAATTGAGAAAAACAAAGTGTACAAGAGAAAAAAATTCCATACCAATACGTGGTTCACATTGGGAGATATAGAACGGCTATAATTTTACAGAATTTCATGACCCAAAAAATTTTCAACCCTTTATATCTTCTACATTCATAGATCTGTGCACAAAATAACTATTGTTTTTAATTGAGAAAAACAAAGTGTACAAGAAAACAAAAATCCATACCAATACGTGGTTCACAGTAAGAGATATAGAACGGCCATAATTTTACAGAATTTCATGACCCAAAAAATTTTCAACCCTTTATATCTTCTACATTTATAGATCTGTGCACAAAATAACTATAGTTTGTAATTGAGAAAAACAAAGTGTACAAGAGAAAAAAATTCCATACCAATACGTGGTTCACATTGGGAGATATAGAACGGCCATAATTTTACAGAATTTCATGACCCAAAAAATTTTCAACCCTTTATATCTTCTACATTTATAGATCTGTGCATAAAATAACTGTAGTTTGTAATTGAGAAAAACAAAGTGTATAAGAGAAAAAAATTCCATACCAATACGTGGTTCACAGTGGGAGATATACAACAGCCATAATTTTACAGAATTTCATGACCCAAAAAATTTTCAACCCTTTATATCTTCTACATTTATAGATCTGTGCATAAAATAACTGTAGTTTGTAATTGAGAAAAACAAAGTGTATAAGAGAAAAAAATTCCATACCAATACGTGGTTCACAGTGGGAGATATAGAACGGCCATAATTTTACAGAATTTCATGACCCAAAAAATTTTCAACCCTTTATATCTTCTACATTTATAGATCTGTGCATAAAATAACTGTAGTTTGTAATTGAGAAAAACAAAGTGTATAAGAGAAAAAAATTCCATACCAATACGTGGTTCACAGTGGGAGATGCAGAACAGCCATAATTTTACAGAATTTCATGACCGAAAAAATTGTCAACCCATTATATCTTCTACATTTATAGATCTGTGCATAAAATAACTGTAGTTTGTAATTGAGAAAAACAAAGTGTATAAGAGAACAAAATTTCATACGAATACGTGGTTCACGGTGGGAGATATAGAACGGCCATAATTTTGCAGAATTTCATGACCCAAAAAATTTTCAACCCTTTATATCTTTTACATTTATAGATCTGTGCACAAATAACTGTAGTTTGTAATTGAGAAAAACAAAGTGTACAAGAGAAAAAAATTCCATACCAATACGTGGTTCACATTGGGAGATATAGAACGGCTATAATTTTACAGAATTTCATGACCCAAAAAATTTTCAACCCTTTATATCTTCTACATTCATAGATCTGTGCACAAAATAACTATTGTTTTTAATTGAGAAAAACAAAGTGTACAAGAAAACAAAAATCCATACCAATACGTGGTTCACAGTAAGAGATATAGAACGGCCATAATTTTACAGAATTTCATGACCCAAATAATTTTCAACCCTTTATATCTTCTACATTTATAGATCTGTGCACAAAATAACTATAGTTTATAATTGAGAAAAACAAAGTGTCCAAGAGAAAAAAATTTCATACGAATACGTGGTTCACGGTGGGAGATATAGAACGGCCATAATTTTACAGAATTTCATGACCCAAAAAATTTTCAACCCTTTATATCTTCTACATTTATAGATCTGTGCACAAAATAACTATTGTTTATAATTGAGAAAAACAAAGTGTACAAGAGAAAAAAATTCCATACCAATACGTGGTTCACATTGGGAGATATAGAACGGCTATAATTTTACAGAATTTCATGACCCAAAAAATTTTCAACCCTTTATATCTTCTACATTCATAGATCTGTGCACGAAATAACTATTGATTTTAATTGAGAAAAACAAAGTGTACAAGAAAACAAAAATCCATACCAATACGTGGTTCACAGTAAGAAATATAGAACGGCCATAATTTTACAGAATTTCATGACCCAAAAAATTTTCAACCCATTATATCTTTTACATTTATAGATCTGTGCACAAAATAACTATTGTTTTTAATTGAGAAAAACAAAGTGTACAAGAAAACAAAAATCCATACCAATACGTTGTTCACAGTAAGAGATATAGAACGGCCATAATTTTACAGAATTTCATGACCCAAAAAATTTTCAACCCTTTATATCTTCTACATTTATAGATCTGTGCACAAAATAACTACAGTTTCTAATTGAGAAAAACAAAGTGTACACGAGAACAAAATTTCATACGAAAACGTGGTTCACGGTGGGAGATATAGAACGGCCATAATTTTACAGAATTTCATGACCCAAAAAATTTTCAACCCTTTATATCTTCTACATTTATAGATCTGTGCACAAAATAACTGTAGTTTGTAATTGAGAAAAACAAAGTGTATAAGAGAAAAAAATTCCATACCAATACGTGGTTCATGGTGGGAGATATAGAACGGCCATAATTTTACAGAATTTCATGACCCAAAAAATTTTCAACCCTTTATATCTTCAACATTTATAGATCTGTGCACAAAATAACTATAGTTTTTAATTGAGAAAAACAAAGTGTACAAGAGAAAAAAATTCCATACCAATACGTGGTTCACATTGGGAGATATAGAACGGCTATATTTTTATAGAATTTCATGACCCAAAAAATTTTCAACCCTTTATATCTTATACATTTATAGATCGGTGCACAAAATAACTATAGTTTATAATTGAGAAAAACAAAGTGTCCAAGAGAAAAAAATTTCATACGAATTCGTGGTTCACGGTGGAAGATATAGAACGGCCATAATTTTACAGAATTTCATGACCCAAAAAAATTTCAACCCTTTATATCTTCTACATTTATAGATCTGTGCACAAAATAACTACAGTTTATAATTGAGAAAAACAAAATGTCCAAGAGAACAAAATTTCATACGAATACGTGGTTCACGGTGGGGATATAGAACGGCCATAATTTTACAGAATTTCATGACCAAAAAATTTTCAACCCTTTATATCTTCTACATTCATAGATCTGTGCACAAAATAACTATTGTTTTTAATTGAGAAAAACAAAGTGTACAAGGAAACAAAAATCCATACCAATACGTGGTTCACATTGGGAGATGTAGAACGGCCATAATTTTACAGAATTTCATGACCCATAAAATTTTCAACCCTTTATATCTTTTACATTTATAGATCTGTGCACAAAATAACTGTAGTTTGTAATTGAGAAAAACAAAGTGTATAAGAGAAAAATATTCCATACCAATACGTGGTTCAAGGTGGGAGATATAGAACGGCCATAATTTTACAGAATTTCAAGACCCAAAAAATTTTCAACCCTTTATATCTTCTACATTTATAGATCTGTGCACAAAATAACTATAGTTTTTAATTGAGAAAAACAAAGTGTACAAGAGTAAAAAATTACATACGAATACGTGGTTCACAGTAACAGATATAGAACGGCCATAATTTTACAGAATTTCATGACCCAAAAAATTTTCAACCCTTTATATCTTCTACATTTATAGATCTGTGCACAAAATAATTATAGTTTATAATTAAGAAAAACAAAGTGTATAAGAGAAAAAAAATCCATACCAATACGTGGTTCACGGTGGGAGATATAGAACGGCCATAATTTTACAGAATTTCATGACCCAAAAAATTTTCAACCCTTTATATCTTCTACATTTATAGATCTGTGCACAAAATAGCTATAGTTTCTATTTGAGAAAAACAAAATGTACAAGAGAACAAAATTTCATACGAATACGTGGTTCACGGTGGGAGCAATAGAACGGCCATAATTTTAATGAATTTCATGACCCAAAAAATTTTCAACCCTTTATATCTTCTACATTTATAGATCTGTGCCCAAGATAACTGTAGTTTGTAATTGAGAAAAACAAACTGTATAAGAGAAAAAAAATTCCATACCAATACGTGGTTCACGGTGGGAGATATAGAGCGGCCATAATTTTACAGAATTTCATGACCCAAAAAATTTTCAACCCTTTATATCTTCTACATTTATAGATCTATGCACAAAATAACTGTAGTTTGTAATTGAGAAAAACAAAGTGTATAAGAGAAAAAAAATCCATACCAATACGTGGTTCACGGTAGGAGATATAGAACGGCCATAATTTTACAGAATTTCATGACCCAAAAAATTTTCAACCCATTATATCTTCTACATTTATAGATCTGTGCACAAAATAACTATAGTTTTTATTTAAGAAAAACAAAGTGTACAAGAGAAAAAAATTCCATACCAATACGTGGTTCACAGTAAGAGATATAGAACGGCCATAATTTTACAGAATTTCATGACCCAAAAAATTTTCAACCCTTTATATCTTCTACATTTATAGATCTGTGCACAAAATAACTATAGTTTGTAATTGAGAAAAACAAAGTGTACAAGAGAAAAAAATTCCATACCAATACGTGGTTCACATTGGAAGATATAGAACGGCCATAATTTTACAGAATTTCATGACCCAAAAAATTTTCAACCCTTTATATCTTCTACATTTATAGATCTGTGCATAAAATAACTGTAGTTTCTAATTTAGAAAAACAAAGTGTATAAGAGAAAAAAATTCCATACCAATACGTGGTTCACAGTGGGAGATATACAACAGCCATAATTTTACAGAATTTCATGACCCAAAAAATTTTCAACCCTTTATATCTTCTACATTTATAGATCTGTGCATAAAATAACTGTAGTTTGTAATTGAGAAAAACAAAGTGTACAAGAGAAAAAAATTCCATACCAATACGTGGTTCACATTGGGAGATATAGAACTGCCATAATTTTACAGAATTTCATGACCCAAAAAATTTTCAACCCTTTATATCTTCTACATTTATAGATCTGTGCATAAAATAACTGTAGTTTGTAATTGAGAAAAACAAAGTGTATAAGAGAAAAAAATTCCATACCAATACGTGGTTCACAGTGGGAGATATAGAACAGCCATAATTTTACAGAATTTCATGACCCAAAAAATTTTCAACCCTTTATATCTTCTACATTTATAGATCTGTGCATAAAATAACTGTAGTTTGTAATTGAGAAAAACAAAGTGTATAAGAGAAAAAAATTCCATACCAATACGTGGTTCACAGTGGGAGATATAGAACGGCCATAATTTTACAGAATTTCATGACCCAAAAAATTTTCAACCCTTTATATCTTCTACATTCATAGATCTGTGCACAAAATAACTATTGTTTTTAATTGAGAAAAACAAAGTGTACAAGAAAACAAAAATCCATACCAATACGTTGTTCACAGTAAGAGATATAGAACGGCCATAATTTTACAGAATTTCATGACCTAAAAAATTTTCAACCCTTTATATCTTCTACATTTATAGATCTGTGCACAAAATAACTATAGTTTATAATTGAGAAAAACAAAGTGTACAAGAGAAAAAAATTCCATACCAATACGTGGTTCACGGTGGGAGATATAGAACGGCCATAATTTTACAGAATTTTATGACCCAAAAAATTTTCAACCCTTTATATCTTCTACATTTATAGATCTGTGCACAAAATAACTACAGTTTCTAATTGAGAAAAACAAAGTGTACAAGAAAACAAAAATCCATACCAATACGTGGTTCACAGTAAGAGATATAGAACGGCCATAATTTTACAGAATTTCATGACCCAAATAATTTTCAACCCTTTATATCTTCTACATTTATAGATCTGTGCACAAAATAACTATAGTTTATAATTGAGAAAAACAAAGTGTCCAAGAGAAAAAAATTTCATACGAATACGTGGTTCACGGTGGGAGATATAGAACGGCCATAATTTTACAGAATTTCATGACCCAAAAAATTTTCAACCCTTTATATCTTCTACATTTATAGATCTGTGCACAAAATAACTATTGTTTATAATTGAGAAAAACAAAGTGTACAAGAGAAAAAAATTCCATACCAATACGTGGTTCACATTGGGAGATATAGAACGGCTATAATTTTACAGAATTTCATGACCCAAAAAATTTTCAACCCTTTATATCTTCTACATTCATAGATCTGTGCACGAAATAACTATTGTTTTTAATTGAGAAAAACAAAGTGTACAAGAAAACAAAAATCCATACCAATACGTGGTTCACAGTAAGAAATATAGAACGGCCATAATTTTACAGAATTTCATGACCCAAAAAATTTTCAACCCTTTATATCTTCTACATTTATAGATCTGTGCACAAAATAACTACAGTTTCTAATTGAGAAAAACAAAGTGTACACGAGAACAAAATTTCATACGAAAACGTGGTTCACGGTGGGAGATATAGAACGGCCATAATTTTACAGAATTTCATGACCCAAAAAATTTTCAACCCTTTATATCTTCTACATTTATAGATCTGTGCACAAAATAACTGTAGTTTGTAATTGAGAAAAACAAAGTGTATAAGAGAAAAAAATTCCATACCAATACGTGGTTCATGGTGGGAGATATAGAACGGCCATAATTTTACAGAATTTCATGTCCCAAAAAATTTTCAACCCTTTATATCTTCAACATTTATAGATCTGTGCACAAAATAACTATAGTTTTTTATTGAGAAAAACAAAGTGTACAAGAGAAAAAAATTCCATACCAATACGTGGTTCACATTGGGAGATATAGAACGGCTATATTTTTATAGAATTTCATGACCCAAAAAATTTTCAACCCTTTATATCTTTTACATTTATAGATCGGTGCACAAAATAACTATAGTTTATAATTGAGAAAAACAAAGTGTCCAAGAGAACAAAATTTCATACGAATACGTGGTTCACGGTGGGGATATAGAACGGCCATAATTTTACAGAATTTTCTTGACCCAAAAAATTTTCAACACTTTATATCTTCTACATTTATAGATCTGTGCACAAAATAACTGTAGTTTGTAATTGAGAAAAACAAAGTGTATAAGAGAAAAAAATTCCATACCAATACGTGGTTCACGGTGGGAGATATAGAACGGCCACAATTTTACAGAATTTCATGACCAAAAAATTTTCAACCCTTTATATCTTCTACATTTATAGATCTGTGCACAAAATAACTATAGCTTTTAATTGAGAAAAACAAAGTGTACAAGAGAAAAAAATTCCATACCAATACGTAGTTCACATTGGGAGATATAGAACAGCTATAATTTTACAGAATATCATGACCCAAAAAATTTTCAACCCTTTATATCTTCTACATTCATAGATCTGTGCACAAAATAACTATTGTTTTTAATTGAGAAAAACAAAGTGTACAAGGAAACAAAAATCCATACCAATACGTGGTTCACATTGGGAGATGTAGAACGGCCATAATTTTACAGAATTTCATGACCCATAAAATTTTCAACCCTTTATATCTTCTACATTTATAGATCTGTGCACAAAATAACTGTAGTTTGTAATTGAGAAAAACAAAGTGTATAAGAGAAAAATATTCCATACCAATACGTGGTTCAAGGTGGGAGATATAGAACGGCCATAATTTTACAGAATTTCAAGACCCAAAAAATTTTCAACCCTTTATATCTTCTACATTTATAGATCTGTGCACAAAATAACTATAGTTTTTAATTGAGAAAAACAAAGTGTACAAGAGTAAAAAATTACATACGAATACGTGGTTCACAGTAACAGATATAGAACGGCCATAATTTTACAGAATTTCATGACCCAAAAAATTTTCAACCCTTTATATCTTCTACATTTATAGATCTGTGCACAAAATAATTATAGTTTATAATTAAGAAAAACAAAGTGTACAAGAGAACAAAAATTTCATACGAATGCGTGGTTCACAATGGGAGATGTAGAACGTCCATAATTTTACAGAATTTCATGATCCAAAAAATTTTCAACCCTTTATATCTTCTACATTTATAGATCTGTGCACAAAATAACTGTAGTTTGTAATTGAGAAAAACAAAATGTATAAGAGAAAAAAAATCCATACCAATACGTGGTTCACGGTGGGAGATATAGAACGGCCATAATTTTACAGAATTTCATGACCCAAAAAATTTTCAACCCTTTATATCTTCTACATTTATAGATCTGTGCACAAAATAGCTATAGTTTTTATTTGAGAAAAACAAAATGTACAAGAGAACAAAATTTCATACGAATACGTGGTTCACGGTGGGAGATATAGAACGGCCATAATTTTAATGAATTTTATGACCCAAAAAATTTTCAACCCTTTATATCTTCTACATTTATAGATCTGTGCCCAAGATAACTGTAGTTTGTAATTGAGAAAAACAAACTGTATAAGAGAAAAAAAATTCCATACCAATACGTGGTTCACGGTGGGAGATATAGAACGGCCATAATTTTACAGAATTTCATGACCCAAAAAATTTTCAACCCTTTATATCTTCTACATTTATAGATCTATGCACAAAATAACTGTAGTTTGTAATTGAGAAAAACAAAGTGTATAAGAGAAAAAAAATCCATACCAATACGTGGTTCACGGTAGGAGATATAGAACGGCCATAATTTTACAGAATTTCATGACCCAAAAAATTTTCAACCCATTATATCTTCTACATTTATAGATCTGTGCACAAAATAACTATAGTTTTTATTTAAGAAAAACAAAGTGTACAAGAGAAAAAAATTCCATACCAATTCGTGGTTCACAGTAAGCGATATAGAACGGCCATAATTTTACAGAATTTCATGACCCAAAAAATTTTCAACCCTTTATATCTTCTACATTTATAGATCTGTGCACAAAATAACTACAGTTTATAATTGAGAAAAACAAAGTGTACAAAAGAACAAAATTTCATGCGAATATGTGGTTCACGGTGGGAGATATAGAACGGCCATAATTTTACAGAATTTCATGACCTAAAAAATTTTCAACCCTTTATATCTTCTACATTTATACATCTGTGCACAAAATAACTATAGTTTTTAATTGAGAAATACAAAGTGTACAAGAGAAAAAAATTCCATACCAATACGTAGTTCACATTGGGAGATATAGAACAGCTATAATTTTACAGAATTTCATGACCCAAAAAATTTTCAACCCTTTATATCTTCAACATTTATAGATCTGTGCACAAAATAACTGTAATTTGTAATTGAGAAAAACAAAGTGTATAAGAGAAAAATATTCCATACCAATACGTGGTTCACGGTGGGAGATATAGAACGGCCATAATTTTACAGAATTTCAAGACCCAAAAAATTTTCAACCCTTTATATCTTCTACATTTATAGATCTGTGCACAAAATAACTATAGTTTTTAATTGAGAAAAACAAAGTGTACAAGAGTACAAAATTACATACGAATACGTGGTTCACAGTAACAGGTATAGAACGGCCATAATTTTACAGAATTTCATGACCCAAAAAATTTTCAACCCTTTATATCTTCTATATTTATAGATCTGTGCACAAAATAATTATAGTTTATAATTAAGAAAAACAAAGTGTACAAGAGAACAAAATTTCATACGAATGCGTGGTTCACAATGGGAGATGTAGAACGTCCATAATTTTACAGAATTTCATGACCCAAAAAATTTTCAACCCTTTATATCTTCTATATTTATAGATCTGTGCACAAAATAATTATAGTTTATAATTAAGAAAAACAAAGTGTACAAGAGAACAAAATTTCATACGAATGCGTGGTTCACAATGGGAGATGTAGAACGTCCATAATTTTACAGAATTTCATGACCCAAAAAATTTTCAACCCTTTATATCTTCTACATTTATAGATCTTTGCACAAAATAACTGTAGTTTGTAATTGAGAAAAACAAACTGTATAAGAGAAAAAAAATTCCATACCAATACGTGGTTCACGGTGGGAGATATAGAACGGCCATAATTTTACAGAATTTCAAGACCCAAAAAATTTTCAACCCTTTATATCTTCTACATTTATAGATCTGTGCACAAAATAACTATAGTTTTTAATTGAGAAAAACAAAGTGTACAAGAGTAAAAAATTACATACGAATACGTGGTTCACAGTAACAGATATAGAACGGCCATAATTTTAATGAATTTCATGACCCAAAAAATTTTCAACCCTTTATATCTTCTACATTTATAGATCTGTGCCCAAGATAACTGTAGTTTGTAATTGAGAAAAACAAACTGTATAAGAGAAAAAAAATTCCATACCAATACGTGGTTCACGGTGGGAGATATAGAACGGCCATAATTTTACAGAATTTCATGACCCAAAAAATTTTCAACCCTTTATATCTTCTACATTTATAGATCTATGCACAAAATAACTGTAGTTTGTAATTGAGAAAAACAAAGTGTATAAGAGAAAAAAAATCCATACCAATACGTGGTTCACGGTAGGAGATATAGAACGGCCATAATTTTACAGAATTTCATGACCCAAAAAATTTTCAACCCATTATATCTTCTACATTTATAGATCTGTGCACAAAATAACTATAGTTTTTATTTAAGAAAAACAAAGTGTACAAGAGAAAAAAATTCCATACCAATTCGTGGTTCACAGTAAGCGATATAGAACGGCCATAATTTTACAGAATTTCATGACCCAAAAAATTTTCAACCCTTTATATCTTCTACATTTATAGATCTGTGCACAAAATAACTACAGTTTATAATTGAGAAAAACAAAGTGTACAAAAGAACAAAATTTCATGCGAATATGTGGTTCACGGTGGGAGATATAGAACGGCCATAATTTTACAGAATTTCATGACCTAAAAAATTTTCAACCCTTTATATCTTCAACATTTATACATCTGTGCACAAAATAACTATAGTTTTTAATTGAGAAAAACAAAGTGTACAAGAGAAAAAAATTCCATACCAATACGTAGTTCACATTGGGAGATATAGAACAGCTATAATTTTACAGAATTTCATGACCCAAAAAATTTTCAACCCTTTATATCTTCAACATTTATAGATCTGTGCACAAAATAACTGTAATTTGTAATTGAGAAAAACAAAGTGTATAAGAGAAAAATATTCCATACCAATACGTGGTTCACGGTGGGAGATATAGAACGGCCATAATTTTACAGAATTTCAAGACCCAAAAAATTTTCAACCCTTTATATCTTCTACATTTATAGATCTGTGCACAAAATAACTATAGTTTTTAATTGAGAAAAACAAAGTGTACAAGAGTACAAAATTACATACGAATACGTGGTTCACAGTAACAGGTATAGAACGGCCATAATTTTACAGAATTTCATGACCCAAAAAATTTTCAACCCTTTATATCTTCTATATTTATAGATCTGTGCACAAAATAATTATAGTTTATAATTAAGAAAAACAAAGTGTACAAGAGAACAAAATTTCATACGAATGCGTGGTTCACAATGGGAGATGTAGAACGTCCATAATTTTACAGAATTTCATGACCCAAAAAATTTTCAACCCTTTATATCTTCTACATTTATAGATCTTTGCACAAAATAACTGTAGTTTGTAATTGAGAAAAACAAAGTGTATAAGAGAAAAAAAATCTATACCAATACGTGGTTCACGGTGGAAGATATAGAACGGCCATAATTTTACAGAATTTCATGACCCAAAAAATTTTCAACCCTTTATATCTTCTACATTTATAGATCTGTGCACAAGATAGCTATAGTTTTTATTTGAGAATAACAAAATGTACAAGAGAACAAAATTTCATACGAATACGTGGTTCACGGTGGGAGATATAGAACGGCCATAATTTTAATGAATTTCATGACCCAAAAAATTTTCAACCCTTTATATCTTCTACATTTATAGATCTGTGCACAAGATAACTGTAGTTGGTAATTGAGCAAAACAAAGTGTATAAGAGAAAAAAAATTCCATACCAATACGTGGTTCACGGTGGGAGATATAGAACGGCCATAATTTTACAGAATTTCATGACCCAAAAAATTTTCAACCCTTTATATCTTCTACATTTATAGATCTATGCACAAAATAACTGTAGTTTGTAATTGAGAAAAACAAAGTGTATAAGAGAAAAAAAATCCATACCAATACGTGGTTCACGGTAGGAGATATAGAACGTCCATAATTTTACAGAATTTCATGACCCAAAAAATTTTCAACCCTTTATATCTTCTACATTTATAGATCTGTGCACAAAATAACTGTAGTTTGTAATTGAGAAAAACAAAATGTATAAGAGAAAAAAAATCCATACCAATACGTGGTTCACGGTGGGAGATATAGAACGGCCATAATTTTACAGAATTTCATGACCCAAAAAATTTTCAACCCTTTATATCTTCTACATTTATAGATCTGTGCACAAAATAGCTATAGTTTTTATTTGAGAAAAACAAAATGTACAAGAGAACAAAATTTCATACGAATACGTGGTTCACGGTGGGAGATATAGAACGGCCATAATTTTAATGAATTTCATGACCCAAAAAATTTTCAACCCTTTATATCTTCTACATTTATAGATCTGTGCCCAAGATAACTGTAGTTTGTAATTGAGAAAAACAAACTGTATAAGAGAAAAAAAATTCCATACCAATACGTGGTTCACGGTGGGAGATATAGAACGGCCATAATTTTACAGAATTTCATGACCCAAAAAATTTTCAACCCTTTATATCTTCTACATTTATAGATCTATGCACAAAATAACTGTAGTTTGTAATTGAGAAAAACAAAGTGTATAAGAGAAAAAAAATCCATACCAATACGTGGTTCACGGTAGGAGATATAGAACGGCCATAATTTTACAGAATTTCATGACCCAAAAAATTTTCAACCCATTATATCTTCTACATTTATAGATCTGTGCACAAAATAACTATAGTTTTTATTTAAGAAAAACAAAGTGTACAAGAGAAAAAAATTCCATACCAATTCGTGGTTCACAGTAAGCGATATAGAACGGCCATAATTTTACAGAATTTCATGACCCAAAAAATTTTCAACCCTTTATATCTTCTACATTTATAGATCTGTGCACAAAATAACTACAGTTTATAATTGAGAAAAACAAAGTGTACAAAAGAACAAAATTTCATGCGAATATGTGGTTCACGGTGGGAGATATAGAACGGCCATAATTTTACAGAATTTCATGACCTAAAAAATTTTCAACCCTTTATATCTTCTACATTTATACATCTGTGCACAAAATAACTATAGTTTTTAATTGAGAAAAACAAAGTGTACAAGAGAAAAAAATTCCATACCAATACGTAGTTCACATTGGGAGATATAGAACAGCTATAATTTTACAGAATTTCATGACCCAAAAAATTTTCAACCCTTTATATCTTCAACATTTATAGATCTGTGCACAAAATAACTGTAGTTTGTAATTGAGAAAAACAAAGTGTATAAGAGAAAAATATTCCATACCAATACGTGGTTCACGGTGGGAGATATAGAACGGCCATAATTTTACAGAATTTCAAGACCCAAAAAATTTTCAACCCTTTATATCTTCTACATTTATAGATCTTTGCACAAAATAACTGTAGTTTGTAATTGAGAAAAACAAAGTGTATAAGAGAAAAAAAATCTATACCAATACGTGGTTCACGGTGGAAGATATAGAACGGCCATAATTTTACAGAATTTCATGACCCAAAAAATTTTCAACCCTTTATATCTTCTACATTTATAGATCTGTGCACAAGATAGCTATAGTTTTTATTTGAGAATAACAAAATGTACAAGAGAACAAAATTTCATACGAATACGTGGTTCACGGTGGGAGATATAGAACGGCCATAATTTTAATGAATTTCATGACCCAAAAAATTTTCAACCCTTTATATCTTCTACATTTATAGATCTGTGCACAAGATAACTGTAGTTGGTAATTGAGCAAAACAAAGTGTATAAGAGAAAAAAAATTCCATACCAATACGTGGTTCACGGTGGGAGATATAGAACGGCCATAATTTTACAGAATTTCATGACCCAAAAAATTTTCAACCCTTTATATCTTCTACATTTATAGATCTATGCACAAAATAACTGTAGTTTGTAATTGAGAAAAACAAAGTGTATAAGAGAAAAAAAATCCATACCAATACGTGGTTCACGGTAGGAGATATAGAACGGCCATAATTTTACAGAATTTCATGACCCAAAAAATTTTCAACCCATTATATCTTCTACATTTATAGATCTGTGCACAAAATAACTATAGTTTTTATTTGAGAAAAACAAAGTGTACAAGAGAAAAAAATTCCATACCAATACGTGGTTCACAGTAAGCGATATAGAACAGCCATAATTTTACAGAATTTCATGACCCAAAAAATTTTCAACCCTTTATATCTTCTACATTTATAGATCTGTGCACAAAATAACTACAGTTTATAATTGAGAAAAACAAAGTGTACAAGAGAACAAAAATCCATACCAATACGTGGTTCACGGTGGGAGATATAGAACGGCCATAATTTTACAGAATTTCATGACCCAAAAAATTTTCAACCCTTTATATCTTCTACATTTATAGATCTGTGCACAAAATAATTATAGTTTATAATTAAGAAAAACAAAGTGTACAAGAGAACAAAATTTCATACGAATGCGTGGTTCGCAATGGGAGATATAGAACGGCCATAATTTTACAGAATTTCATGACCCAAAAAATTTTCAACCCTTTATATCTTCTACATTTATAGATCTGTGCACAAAATAACTGTAGTTTGTAATTGAGAAAAACAAAGTGTATAAGAGAAAAAAAATCCATACCAATACGTGGTTCACGGTGGGAGATATAGAACGGCCATAATTTTACAGAATTGCATGACCCAAAAAATTTTCAACCCTTTATATCTTCTACATTTATAGATCTGTGCACAAAATAACTATAGTTTTTTTTTGAGAAAAACAAAGTGTACAAGAGAACAAAATTTCATACGAATATGTGGTTCACGGTGGGAGATATAGAACGGCCATAATTTTAAAGAATTTCATGACCCAAAAAATTTTCAACCCTTTATATCTTCTACATTTATAGATCTGTGCACAAAATAACTATAGTTTTTATTTGAGAAAAACAAAGTGTACAAGAGAACAAAATTTCATACGAATATGTGGTTCACGGTGGGAGATATAGAACGGCCATAATTTTACAGAATTGCATGACCCAAAAAATTTTCAACCCTTTATATCTTCTACATTTATAGATCTGTGCACAAAATAACTATAGTTTTTATTTGAGAAAAATAAAGTGTACAAGAGAACAAAATTTCATACGAATATGTGGTTCACGGTGGGAGATATAGAACGGCCATAATTTTAAAGAATTTCATGACCCAAAAAATTTTCAACCCTTTATATCTTCTACATTTATAGATCTGTGCACAAAATAACTATAGTTTTTAATTGAGAAAAACAAAGTGTATAATAGAAAAAAATTCCATACCAATACGTGATTCACAGTGGGAGATATAGAACGGCCATAATTTTACAGAATTTTATGACCCAAAGAATTTTCAACCTTTTATATCAGTGGTTCTTAACCTTTTCATAGTCGCGGAACACAATTATATGTATTTATTTTTCTCGCGGAACACTAACATTAAATAATTCGAAATTCGGTATTTAGCAAGAACTTAAAATTAAATTCAAATTAAAAAAGGAACAATTTTTTGTTTTCGTATCTTTTCTAAGTTTCTAAATTTCAATACATTTAAAATTGAAATTTCGCGGAACACCAGTGTTCCGCGGAACACCGGTTAAGAACCACTGGTCTAGAGACTCGTGAAGAAGTCCAAGTCTACAAAAATTAACCGAAAAGTATTTATTGAAGAAGCTTAGGAAAATGGCCTCGCCAAAACGTGGTTCGAACCATTGGTTGAAAAGCCATAAAAGTGGATGATTAAATTAGTTTGATTAACGATTAAATATGAAATTTAATTGATTAAATAATTGTCATATGATTTAAATTACGATTAAATTTGCCGATTAAATTCTGATTAAAATTAGAAATAAATTTAATCAATTAGAAAATTTAATTAATTAAATTTAGAATTTAATTTTTTTTTTTAATCAGTGCCCAACTCTGTCTGGCGGAAGGTTAAACAAAGCGGCTTTAAAACTAATTTTAAGGGTTTTATTCCATAAACCAATGCTTCAAAATGCAGAAGACTCATTTTACTAGCAGATCTTATTTCAACATAACCTACTACACTATCCACAGTACTGATCACCCTGATGACACTGCCCATAGGGGGCATTGCAATTCTAATAAAAAAACTGTCTTCAACACAATCTGATCCCAACTAATCCTTCCAATTCTCTTCAATCAACAGTCATCTCTCTCCCAATAAACTGAACAGACGATTTAAACGTCTCTCTAGACTTCTCGACAAGCGATCTTAAACTCTCACTACAGAATAAAAGACTCATCTACACTATGATACTGAAAACCTGCCTGGACTTAACGGAATGGAACATTGGGGCTCAGCCAAAGCTTCCAATTCTCTACAAGAATCCAATCCTTCCAGTCAAAAACACTCCGTAGAATCCGCAAATGCTCCTTACTATGTCCCTAAATCTACCTTGCACCGAGATTTCCTTGTTCCTTATGTTTCCAAAAGCTGTAAGATCCCGTTATATTAAATTCCACAAGTCAATCACCTCACATCCTAATCCACTAGTATCCCTAACTTACTGCATTGCCTGGGATTACTTCAAGACGGCTGAAGCGCAGGTGGCCACGCGATCTTCTAAATGAAGTAAGTGCCAGTGCACAATAGTGAACTCCTCTTTGGGAATGAGTGAATTATCCCCTCATGCTATTCATGTACTTATCTATTATCATGTTGTATGTATCAGCTTCACTTATTGCTGAAATATAATGCAGTTGTGAAAGTAAATAAAGTAAAAAAAAAAAATCCAAATTAAAATTTAACTAATAACACCAACACTAAGGTTTATTTTTAATTTTTAGTTAACTAAAACCATATAACAATTCACTAATTAACATCACACGACAATAAACTTCACCAAGAAAACAGTCATAAAGAAACAAACAATCTGGTGGACTTACGCCACTGTCATTCTCACCGGGACTGTTATAACCTCACCAGATTCTGAGAGTTTTTTTCTCCCTCTCTTTTAACCAGTTAAGCGCGGAATTTAATTTTAAAAACCTCTCACAGTGTGCGGAATTAAATTTAGACAATGACGTGTATGCAAGTCGAACGCAGGGCAAAACAACCAAAAAGTTTACAATAGTCGTAATAGTCACTGCGAGCACTTTTTCGACCTATACTGTAACGAAGTTGACCTGGGCAGAGAAAAAAGGCCTAGATTGTTCTAGGGGTTAAGCGACCAATGTCGTTAACAGGCCAACACTGTGTAAACAAAAGGCCGGTCTCTACCTGAGCTGGAAAAGAAAAGGGCTAGATTGTTGTATGAGTTTAGTGACCAGCCTGTAACGGTCCACCGCTGTGTAAAAGCCAGCTAAGAGAAAGGCCTCAGTTGGGGTGGTGGCAGTATGTGTTTTCCCAGTGATTGACAGGTGGGAGCGAGACAGACGGAGTTGGAGTGAGACAGAGAGTAGGAGGTGGGCGGCCGCAGCTGAGGTGGTGGCAGTATGTGTTTTTCAGCCAATGGGCGGCAGGTTGGAGTGAAACAAATGGAGTTGGAGTGAGACGGTGAGCTGGAAGAGGGCGGCCCCAGTTGGGGTGGTGGCAGTATGTGTTTTCCTCAGCCAGTGACCGGCCGGTGGGCGTGACACAGACGGAGTGGGGCAGTCGCAGTTAAAAGGAGGCAGACACAGCTGGAGAAGTTGAGTTTTTAGAGTTTTTAGTCAAGTTCTGAGTTAGTTTTGAGAGTCAGTGTTGCGGAGTGCTTCAAAGTTAGCTAGTCAGGCGGTTAGTCAGTTAGTGAGTAGAGCTTTGTTTGTGTAGCAGAGACTAGTGCAATTCGGTGCAGTGCGGACCAGTGGTCAGTCGTGGAACAGTTTTGTAACAGTAAACTGTTGTGACTGGTGTAAATGGTAACTGTAATGAATAGCGTTAGTTGCTAGTAAATGTTAATGTGAGTAAAGGTTATGTGTGTAAATAAATCAGGTTATTACTTACAAATTTAGCGAGTTTTATTATTTAATCAAACCCACATATTATTAAATTAACTAGTGGCAGGCATTAGTTATAGGTAAAGTTATTTTTAGATAAAGATAGAAAAACTTTACAATACTTTAATTTCAACAACTAACACCTCACACGAAACACCAATCTAATAAAGTAGAGCTTGTTATCATCAATCAGATATATCTGTCGACCTTCACTATACGATAATTTGCTATAAAGGTGCTGCAAGTGAGCTGCCATCTACGACGATAAGCTGCATCAACATACCTAACCAGACTATCCGCAATTTCTTCATAGTTATCACCGCCAAAAGACAAATTATACTTGTCAACCAGAGTGAGCCACTCTTTGTATCAGTAGACTTTTTTCTCAATAAATTTTGTAGCAATACTCAGTGGTAAACGATGTAAAACTTTTCTATTATTGAAACTATTCTCTATGTAAATGTGAAATGAAGATTGTAGATAGAAATAAATAAATAAAATCAATAAAAACAAATAACATCAAAATAAAATTAATGACATCAAATATACGGAGGAGGTCAAGCAGAAAATGTTTACTTTTGTAAGTTTAAGTGGAGCGTGAATGTGGTCCAATCGCTTGCTTCTCTTGTTTATTTAAATTGTGGCCGATTCATGTTCTTGTTTTTTCAAATATATACTCCACTTTCTCGATTATCCTTGTCCACTCACTGAAGTTGAAAAAAACAGGGAAAAAAGGAACTAATTGAGTTTTTTCTTCTTCTTTTTATTTGTAGAAGACCTTTTTGTAGTACAAAATTACATTGTATTTTTTTTGTTTTCTTGTTTTAGATAAAGTTTATCAAGTAATAAAATGTTACTCTGAAGGTCCAAAAATTAATACAAATAAATTATCTTTTATTTTTACTTTTAATTTTTAGGCTACATGTACCTGGTCGATTGCTGTTGTTTTGTAAATATACATACATATACACATAAAAATAAATGAAAAAGAAGATATACAGGGTGAACCAGTAAGTAATGTCCATAGGCTTACTGTGTGTAGTATATCTAATGTGGAGTTCAATGAGTATTGGCCAACTTCATATTTCCCACTGTTCTTGAGTGACGTCACTTTAATTTTTTTTTCCAATAAAAATGTTATTACTCAGTAAGTTTTAGTGCGAATTCGATTCTGATAACACGGTTAGAAAGATAGATAAATTTTCTCAAAATTGATACCATTTTGAAGCATAAGTTATTCACCAAACAGCCTCAATCTTCCTCCTGGATACTGGAAAAATAAGAGTAATCGATTTTTTTAAGAAAACTCATTAGGCCCTTATGTGATCATTATCAGACCTAGGTGCTGGCACTTTTTATAAAAGTTTCCTTGTTTAATGGGCTTTCAAATGGTATATCATTTTCCAGGATTCCTTTTTATCTTCGTATGAGAAATTACGTTTGTTTTACAAGAAAACGTGTTCACGAGCACTCAACAGTGTTAGTTTATCAAGTTGTTTAATTCATTGAAAACTCTTTAAGATGGGCCAGTAATCAATTTTTACAGTAGATTGTATTAAAATAAGAAAGTCTAAGGTCACAAATGGCACATTGAAAAAATTGGGCATATCGGGACTCCAGATACGATTGTTCTGATGTGGTAACAGGGGAGGGAGCTTTATTGGTGACCAAGATCAAACTATTATCGATGTTGTAGAACTGAGATGAAATCACTCACTCACTCTTCGGCGGTACAGCCCTTGTAGGGCCTTGGCCTCACTCAACACTTTATCCCAGTCGGATCTATCCATTGCTTTCCTTCGCCACTGTCTGACGCGTAGCTTATCCAAGTCCTCCTCCACTTTCTCCAGCCATTTCAATCTCGGCCTCCCTCTAGGTCTACGCCCACCGGGATGACCCTCATAGGCCTTTCGCGGAGCTCTTCCTTCCTCCATCCGGTGTAGGTGTCCCAGCCAACGTAGTCTTCCGATCTTTATACCTTTGACCACATCTGCCTCCTCGTACAACGCCATCAACTCTGCATTTTTTCTACTTCTGTACGTGCCATTCTCCACTGCTGGGCCATAAATTATTCTTAATACTTTCCTTTCCCAGCATCGGAGAGCACGTTCATCAGCTGCCGTAAGAGTCCATGTTTCTGAGCCATAAAGGAGCACAGGTTTTATGATGGTCTTGTATATCACTATCTTGGCCTTTCGGGACACATTTCTATTTCGGAGGGTTGCGCTCAACGCCCACAGACATCTGTTTGCTGCAGCAATTCTATTTATAATGTCTTCTCTTATTTCATTTTTGGACGTTAGCGTAGCTCCTAAATACTTAAAACTTTTCACCCCCTCAAAACTGTGCTGTGAAGCCTGCAGGTTGCCATACCTTCTTGCCCTTCTTGTGGTTACTAAGTACTTCGTCTTGAGCTCATTTACCTTTAGACCAAACGGTGCAGCACCACTTTCCAAATCGGCGAATGCATCCTTTAGAGCTCCAGCAGACCTTGCGATGATAGCCACGTCATCCGCATATGCCAGATATTGGACCGTTCTATTATAGATAGATCCACTTGTACTCGTGGTGCTGTTGTTACGTACGGCCATTTCCAGTACTAAATTAAACAGCACAGGCGACATTGGGTAACACTGCCTTAGGCCCTGGCTTATAGGGAAGGAACATGACAGCTCCCCTTGCACCATCACCTTAGCAACTGTGTGACTTAAGGTCATTCTAATCAGTCTTATAATTTTAAATGGGACACCCAATACTTTGAGGCAGCTCACAAGTCCCACACGGGATACAGTATCATATGCCATGGCAAAATCCACATACAGCTGGTGGAGGTCTAGATTATTCTCATAGAACTTTTCTAAAATCGATCTCATAGTGAAAATGTGGTCAGTAGTTGACCTTCCTTTACGGAATCCGCACTGGTATTCACCCAAAACCTTTTCAGCACTTATATTTATTCTTTCAGACAGGATACAAGCGAAGAACTTATACACTGTACCCAACAAAGAGATACCTCTGTAGTTCATACAACTTTGCCTTTTACCTTTCTTGAATACGGGGCAAATCAAAGCCGAGTCCCAATCCCTTGGCATTTTCTCTCGCATCCAAACCGAAAGGATTAAATCATACACTTTTTCTTGCAGTAGTTCTCCACCATGCTTTAGCATTTCTACAGAAATTTTATCTTCCCCTGGCGCCTTATTATGCAGTTGCATGCAGTTACTTGGGGAGTAGCGACCCCACGGGATACCACAGTTCAGTACACCATGCACACTCACCAGAACAGTAAACGACACAGCACACGACATCCGCACACTTCAGACCCTTACATTCACACAACAGTACATACATAAACCACAAAGGCATTGACAGGACACACCTTAGGGCTACCGTCCCTAAGAGATACAGGTTAGCTTGAGAGCCTTAAGGAGGCAGCCCCTCCATCAAGCTAGGTTACTGCGGGCCAATCATCCTCATAACCGAAACTCAATGATTACAAACACTGAGATGAAATGGTCTGCCTAAAAAAGAATATCAAAAGCGTTATGAGTTCCACAATGATTTCCAGCAGGCCAGGAAGGCTTTTGGCCTAAATTAGACAAGTGTGCCTAATTTTCGAAGGACCCAGAATGAATCTACCCTGGCCTACCAATTACTCAAGATTTTATAGAGAATTTTAGCCCTTATTTCTAAGCACCAGATTCCTTTATCTCGGCGGCGACAACAACAACGGTATTCGTTTTTAGAGAACATTGCATCTCAGGTAAGTCAAAGTATAGCTGGTTTAGATTCATACTTAACTCTGGAAGATTTAACCACCAAGACTCCAAATTTTCAATGCAGTTAGCATTAGTGTTTGTAAATTTATGATAATCCAGCATTTTCCGAATGATTCTTACTTGATATGAGCGTTTAAACTTTCCTCGACGTAGAAAGTGGATGACGAGAAATAATAGGCAGTTTTTTTAATGGCGTTCCATCCTTGTAGTTGCGTGCACATGTGTGTAATCAATGTAATAAAAATAAACATTACTTTTCTACTTTAAAATGAGAGTATTTGATAATTTTATCTGTGATAAAAGAAACTCTATAGTGCACAGGCAAATTGATTAGTATAACATGAACAATTAAGTTGAATTCTAACTAGTTAATAAAGTCCTAGTACTTAATACACAAACTATGCCCTTCAATTACAGCAAGCAGCTTATAAAGTTCCAAGTTCAATGCTAATATATTGACAAAACTTTAGTCATATAAGCAATTAACCAATTTGATTAAAATTTGTTTAATGTCACTTGTAACTTTGTACAATTATTTACTAAATGGTATTTAAATTTTAAGTAATTAATGTTTGTATAAAACAAATATTATTGTTTAAATAAAAATATCTTCTAAGAAAATAACTAAGCAAACCTGGTTATCATCTGTGGTTCATCTTAAATTAATTGTAATCATTGATTAACGAAGCATGATAAAACAAAGTGAAGGTGAATTCAGTGGATAATGGAATAAGACCGAAGGAATATTCGTTAAAAGAGATCTACTGTGGGAATGTAAGCCTGCCCTGTTTATCCAATGACAAAAGGGTAAATCAGGCAATGCGCCAACTATAACACCGTAGGAAATCCTCTCAATCTTTCTTCCCTTTAGATGGTAAATTAGTGCCTGGAGATGATTTCAAGAATAATGTGAATGAAGATGCTGTTTAACAGCTAATATCACTCGGAGGGAAATGATTCTTTTCTGTGTTTTTTTTTTCTTTTTTGTAATTTAGTTTTGTTTTTTATTTTCTCTCAACCACTTTTTAAAATTAAAAGCTGAACTATCAAAGAACTAAATAGTGGAAACTTACTGTTATCACCCTGGAGTGTACTTTGCCCTTGCTGGAATCCTCAAGACGGAAGAGATAGAGGTCACAAGAATTGTTAGAATTAAAAAATGTATGGAGAATTATATGGAGAATGTACAAATACAACGTTTCCTTATATTTTCTCACAAAATAAAACATACAACATTAATACTTCAATAACTCACACATTTAACACTCCTTTTCTCAACCGCGCAATAAACTCTCCTCTACACAGTGTTGCTCTGTTCAACAAGAAAAATCCCTCATCATTCCCAACAAGAATCATGATAAAGACCTTTGAGTACCAATGAACAATTTATATATGTGTATAATTAATTTTCATTAATGGTGGATGTGTAAATATACACTAATTCATATTTTTGCATATAAATGAACAAATGCTTAATGTGACGATATGAAGCATTGCTATACAGTTCATTTTCACCAGAGGAGAGTATAATTCCTAACTGGAACACGTTCTAAGTTGGCAATTTTCCAACTTTGGATAGGGAAGTTAAGTTGGGACAGACCAGGAGGTTTGTATTAATTAATAAAAATTCTTTTTATTTACAGAAATGAAGAAAATAACCATAAAGTTGACACCTTCAGGGTTCAAGATCATAGAAATGTAAAAGAATGAAACAACTACTATATAAAAAAAACAAACTCTTGCATCTGATTCCCTTGTTTTTTTGATTTCACTATCAAATTAAGGAGAACAACTTTGCTTACAACAATGCTAAAGAGAAAGCAAATGTCTACCTTATAAATGTGTAATTAGTGTACAACGTTTAATTAGAAAAAGAAGTGGAATGAATTTTAATTCTAAAAAAAGGGCCAAGATAGCAAAGTCACACTTACCTTCTTTTACCATTTAATTGTTACTGCCTCTGAGATAATTTCACTTTAAATTTTACCCAACATGCTGTAGTTTACTTTTATGACCAATTTTAATTCATAAGGAAAATATAGAATAACATTACAACAAGCAAAAAAAAAAAATAAACTATTTAATTAAATTAAATAGTGCATTTAACTAACTCTTTCATAATTCTTGTTTTAAAGTTATTTTGCCGTTAAAGCAAATTAACCATTTGGACAATCACAGTCAAATCACTGAATCTCAAATGATCAAATCAATACACTGAACAAACTACCAAAATTGATGAGTAATATCCAAGTTTATTTTCTTTTTAATGTTCAACTATTCTACATGCTTCTTCGCATATTGAAGTAAAACGATAGTTTTCCAAAACTTTGTTCAGGTCTTCTGAATGTTGCAGATCTTGTTGAAGCTCCATAATCATTTTGATGTTATCTTTACCGTAGGATGAAGTGAAGACTAGTCACTTCTTCCATCAATAACAACAGAAATAACACATTTGTATTCTCAAAACCCTTTCAATAAACATAGTGTCTGCAGTAGTAGTTAAATTTTTATATTTGGATTTAGCGTACCCGTTGCCGCTCTAGTCAGCAATTTTTGAAGGGAGTCTTAAGAAGATTAAAGGAAGGCTGAATACTGGATACTCCCACTAAGCGCTCACAACGATCAAAATATATTTTCAGCCGTTCGCAACCGACCGCGGTCGTTCTGGTCGTGGCGAAAACGTCACTAATGACGTCATTATTTTCGGTCACGCGAAGCTCAAAACCTTAAGAGCTGGGCCAAAGTGAGCGTTCAGAAATTTGGCGCAATTTTTAAAAACAAATATGGCGACCGAAAAAATTATATCAGGTAAATGAAAGTATTATCTCATGTAAATACCTGAATGTGTTTCCCCAAAGCCTAAAAAATAATAATAAAATGAAAAATTACTTATCCCTTTACATACTAAATCACTGAATAACCAATAACCAATTACACTTTGATAGTTAATAATACGTGGCCTAAGTTTTCGCTTTTCACTATTGCGATTTTGTAAAATTGCATTCCACTTTTCATCGGGACTAGATGAAGAACTTTCTAAAGCATTATTACGTTACATTAATAAATATCCTACTATTGCCAAAAAAGACATTTTAATTTTATTTAAACGTAAATTTTAAAAATACTCCACTAAAATGTAATATAAAAAATTGAATTATATATATATTTTTAATATAAGTCAACTTTACCAATAATTAATAAAGTTTATATAACTGCTTATAAACGGGGTTAAAATTAAAAAATAACCTCTTCAAGCTTCTGACTTATTTTCGAGGTCGCCATTTGTAATGTTTACATGAACGGTTAAAACGCCCCATAGTCCATTCCACTTGGGGGATTTCGATTGTAACGCTCGCAAGCAAGTGGAACGGGCAAAACCGCGGTCGTGAGCGTGATCGTTGTGAGCGCTTAGTGGAACGCACCCTAGGAGTATTGGGCCAATTTTTATATTATATTCTTGCAGCAAGACTCAGAGCTGTTTGTTGTTTTATTTATAACTAAGATAGATTCAGTTCCATTCGCCATGGCCTTATCTAAAACGAGAAACTAGATTCTACCTGTTTAACAGCCAGCTTCCATTCTTGTATATCTCATGTTTAGATGATCCAATTAGTCAATATGTACCAGATCGCATTAATGGTGCCTATTGGCAGTTCCCATTTACACCCTTATGGTTTATATGTTATAATAATTCTGTATTCAACGGAAAAATTTAGAGACCATTAGCAGTTAAGAGGGCAAAAATTATCGACTGCGGATAAGGTTAAAAGTAGGCAGGCATGTCAGGAATGAGTGCAAATAGTGCCTGTATTGCTGCAGAAGGTTGAAAAAAGAGAGCATTTTAAAAACAGTAAGAGTAAGTAAATGAATTGCTGCAATTAGGTTCTGCACTACCGAGATTAAAGGGCGAAGAAGATAAAAAATGGGAACTTACTTTGATATTATTTTCAAATATGCTTTTTTCAACTGATATTATTATACATAATTCATCATTTTTTTTTCTTGTCCCTTCCTCCAACTAAGGTCGTAATTTTCTCGGATAGTCAGGCTGCTCTACGGGCAATTAGTTCCTACCAGGTCAACTCAAGACTAGTTTGGGACTGTCTGGGTGCCCTGAAGGAAATTAGTGACCAGAATAAGGTCTTTCCAGTTTGGGTACCTGGTAATTCAGGGCATAAGGGAAACGAGGTGGCAGATTTATTGATCCAGGAAGGCTCTGCGGGACACTTAGTTGGCCCGGAGCCCTGCTTTGGGGTTTCGAAATGAGTTAAGTCTGCGGCCATTAACTTATGGGTGCAGAATAGGGCTCAGGAGTGGTGGCTTGCCATCACTGGGCAGACAGGCGAAGGGGTTCATCAGAGGCTATTCGCCGAGGCTGACCGCAGACTTAATCCGTCAAGGCCGTGGGGCTATAAGGATAATTGAAGGCATATTAACTGGCCACTGCAGGCTCAGAAAAACAAATGCTTCGCATGGGCCTGGCAGAGGATAGCCTTTGTAGATTTTGTTAGGAAGTGGAGGAAACGGCACTGCACGTGTTGTGTCAGTGTGAGGGGCTTGTCCTGGATAAGGATGTTACTTCTCGGGGAGGAAAACCAAGGCCTGTAGGCTTTACCCAAGAGTCACTCTCCAGAATTAAGAGTCTGATTAAGCAGACGGGTCTGGAGGGTGAGCTCTAAAGTCGGGGAGCCACAATAGATCCTAGGGGTCGCGGTGGCGTAGGCCTTGAGGCCGCTCTAATTCAATCTAATCTAATCTAAGTAAATGAATTAAACAAAAGAAAGAAATCTGTAGTAATGTATGTTTACAAGTCGCCTTTTACCACTGTTATCTAATTTATTAGTTGGATGTAAAGCCCGTCTGAAACTGTTTCTCACCAAAAATAGTAATAATAATACAGAGCAAACGAACCACACTAGTTTGAAGAATTGTGGATCTGGCCGTTTTAGTTGATATAGTTCTTATTAAGCAGAAAAAGTTTTCATAACTCAAAGCAGTATATAGCAGGAAAATGGACACACCCACACAAAAAAAAAAGCATTCAAAGTTATAGAAAAGAAGGTGTCAGGAAGTCTTCTCGTGACTTTGACTACAAACTTATGTCAAAACTTTCCCTTAGAAAAGCTAAGAGTGTCTGGAATTGATTTTGTGCTAGGCTAAACTTCGGTTTCAATTCGTGAAGAAGAACTTACTTTGATATTATTTTTTCAATCGCCTAGTGTTATTTTCAAAAATGCTTTTTTCAACTGATATTATTATACATAATTCATCTTCTTTTTTTTCTTTTACGTAAACAGGGTGCCATCAAAATTTTTACTATGCTTTAAACGAATTCAAGTCTCTTTTAATTTTATTTAAATTTTAAAAAGCATTTTTGAACCATCTTCAGTCTACAAATATTGTGTATATTATTATTTTTTTCCTTTTTTTTTTGGCATTGACTTTCGCCATACAGCCAGCATCGTCTAGGTGCTTATCACTAGAATATCACTCACTCTCCATTCTTACTTATAAATACATTCGCTTCACACATTCATCCCTCTATATTCCTGCCATCCGAAATTAAAATCACGTAATCCTTCTCTAATCATTTTCTTCACATTCAATCTAATCGGCTATAACTTTTAAATACATTCATATTTCATTGCTAGCTCTGCTACAGATTTAAGCACATAGATGTTGGTGGAGAATATTATGTCTTCGTAGCGAAATGGTGCATCTAAAGTACCTGTAGATGTGGTCAAACATTCGTTTCCTTTCTACCACATAAAGTGGACGTATCATTATTATATTGTCTTGAAATCCTCCTCCTCATTGCAATCCACGCAAAGAGGAGAGGAGGACCTTTTGTTGATCCTGTGAAGATACGATTCACACATCGCGTGGTTCGCTCTCAGCCTGCTTATTGTAGTAACAACCCATTTATTAGTGACAGTTCCCTTATAAACCATGGTTGTCTAGGTAACAGATCTACACATAGTTTTATAGAATCTCCCTTTATTACCATTACTGTAATCTGTCTGCCATTTTTGTAGTGCTGCTTTTGCAATTGTACACTTGATATCGGTGTACAATTATAATTAAATATTAAAATTATTCCAAAATTGTAACTTCACTTTGATACAGTTACTACTTACATTAAGTAGAACCATAACTTCTTCAATACATGCTGCAATTAAATTTCGAATATAATCTACATTTTGCACCTCAGAACTATTTATAATAACTTATTAACAACGTATCTGACGTTTCCTTTATAAAGGATAGGTTTTAAAATATTTATGTGTTTTTACCTTCGAATCCTGTGGTTCTCCATGTGAGTTAGTCGTTTAAATGGGTTGGAGAGGTGTACACCTTCCTCAGAACATTATATAATTATACAGGGTGATCCATTTAAAACGCACCAATCGCTAATAACTTTTTAGGAAAGCGGAATTTCGAAAAAACCACGAAGTAAACTATATGTTTTTTTTGGTCTAGTTTTCAATTTTTCCATCCCCGATGCTGTATCTTCATTTTTGGCGGAGTTACGACTAAAAACCTGTTTGGGGTTTCATAAAGAACACTGGTTTTGACAATGGTTATGAAAACTACGAGGGTCGTTTGAAAAGTCCGTGCAAAGTCAGAGAGATAGCACTACTGGCGCGTATCGAGGTTATGTTTAGTTAGTAGCATCTCTTGGAAGAACACACACCAAGTTTCAGCCAGATCGGTCTATTTCTTTGTGTTTGGCATTCGTTTGAATCGAGGAACTCGAGTGATTTTCAAAAAATGGACGAAAAAAAATTTCGTGTGTTGATTAAACACTACTTTATGAAAGGCAAAACGCCTCAGGAGACTAAAGAGAAGCTTGATAAACATTATGGTGCCTCTGCACCTTCGATTAGAACGGTTTATAAGTGGTTTCAAAATTTTCGGAGTGGCCATATGGGCACAAGTGACGCTGAACGTTCTGGACGCCCTGTTGAGGTTTCTACTCCAGAAATCATTGATAAAATCCATGATATGGTGATGGATGACAGAAGATTGAAGGTGCGTGAGATTGCTAGTGCTGTGGGCATCTCGAATGAACGGGTACATAATATTTTGCATCAACATTTGGACATGACAAAGCTATCCGCAAGATGGGTGCCGCGATTGCTCACGCTTGACCAAAAACGAAATCGTGTGAAGTGTTGCAAGGACGGTTTGCAGCTGTTCCAGAAGAATCCGCAGGACTTTAAGCGTCGTTTCGTCACTGTGGATGAAACATGGATACATCACTACACTCCTGAGACCAAAGAACAATCTACTCGTAAACAATGGGTTACCAAGGGGGAATCTGCGCCAAAAAAGGCGAAGACCGTCCCTTCGGCCGGAAAGATTATGGCGACTGTCTTTTGGGATTCGCAAGGAATAATCCTCATCGACTATCTGGAAAAGGGTAAAACTATTACAGGTGCATATTATTCATCGTTATTGGACCGTTTAAAAACCGAGCTGCAAGAAAAACGCCCACGATTGGCCCACGAAAAAGTCCTTTTCCATCACGACAACGCACCAGCTCACACCTCAGCAGTTGTGGTCGCAAAATTAATGGAAATAGGGTTCCAACTCGTTTCACATCCCCCCTATTCTCCAGACTTGGCTCCCTCGGACTACAATTTGTTCCCCAATATGAAGAAATGGCTGGCGGGAAAAAGATTTTATTCAAACGAGGAGGTGATTGCAGAAACGAATGGCTATTTTTCAGACTTGGACAAATCCTATTATTCGGAAGGGATCAACAAACTAGAGCAGCGTTGGACGAAGTGTATAAGCCTAAAAGGAGACTATGTTGAAAAATAAAAAAGGTTTACCCCAAAAAATTAAGTAGTTTTTATTTTTGCACGGACTTTTCAAACGACCCTCGTATATAAAAAACTGTGAAAAATGACGTTAATCCCGTTTTGATACCTCTAATATTAGTTGAGATATTTAAGATCAAAGTTACAATTTTATCTATTCGTGAACGGTTTTTGATATTAATTTTCCACCAGAAATACACGTTTGGGAGGTCCTCTGACTGCAAAAAATGTTATTGGTGACGCAAAGAACAAAAATAATAATAATTGTAGATTTTAAAACATGTGGTGTAATGTAATGGTCGTGGGTGAATCAGGATAAATTTGTTTTATCATCAAATAAAAGCAATCATCCCATCATTTTAATGTACCCCTTATGCAGGACTTCTTGACCTAATAACCCTAATGGTTACAGAAAAAAATATAATATTTAACTCGAGTGTAAAGTATTTTCCTCACACTCGGCAATTTGCACTTGCACAAGCCTCGCTTTGCTCGTTCGTGCTTGCAAACCCTGCCTCGTGTGTGGAAAAGTACTACTTTCCACATTTGTTAAATAAATAACTATTCTTTAGAAATAATTGTTTACTTTTAATTAAGGAATGATTTCAACATAAAATAAATAAATAGGGTACACTAAATAAAATAATAACATAATACGCTGCATTAAATAACAATATTAAATAAATTCCTTAAATATGCTACATAAATAAACTACATTACTAACTAGTTGATATTATTTTCTCTGCTGTAATTAATGTTTCCTTAAAAAAAACAAAAAAACAAAAAGAATTTCTCATAGAAAAACCACTCAGAAAATACAAAGAAAAATTATCAATATATATGTAAAAAACATTTAAAAAAAATTTTTTAAAAATTTGCCAAAGTACAAAAAATATAAGCCCCAAAATATTTGTTCTGGAGAAGTACCACTAGTATAACACAGATACGTGACTTGAGCCCTGGATACGGATTCATGTTATGGCACACATAGGAAACAAAACAGTAAAAAAAAGGATAGGATAACATGAAAAGCTTAGCTTGGTAAGAAACATTCTTGTTCTTAAGCCAATTTTTGTTCCTTCGTAAAAATAAAAAATAATAAAAAAATATTTCTGAACTTTTTTGGCAAATAAAGAAAACTGAACGTTCAATTTTATTTATTTAATAACCAGTTTTAATTATTTAATTTTAAACACTTGTTTAATATAAGCTAAGCAAATGTAATTAAATTTGAAGTAAATTTATAAGATAGCATTTAAAAGACTTGTCTTATGCAACTGTAACAAATAATTTAGAAGACACAACTACACTCGTAATTACTTAAAATATAATGTATCTGTTCAACAATTCAGAAAAGATGTTAATCAAGCAGAGGTATGGATTTAAAGAGTAATCCACTGCGATCTAAAAGATCTTTTGGGGATAAGGTTAACTAAGTGTCAAGATTTGTACAAAGAAGAAATTTGGATTATTTGTTCAATTATCTTCTAAGGGTGATTGAACACAATTGCTTGAATATATTATCTGCCCAAATCTACAACATCCGAAGAGGTTTGTGTGAATTGTATTAGAGTATACGAGTATGTTACATTCATGCCAAGGCTTCATGTTTATTCCTGGTATTTATCAAGTCCCATTAAGCAATTCAAGGCAATGTTTGACAGTCTGGATGGATATGGTAATTGTCTGAATAGGCCTTGATGAATTGTAAAATCCAGTTAAAAACTTGCTGTTTTTTTAATGGACAGTTTGGATCTGTTGCCAAGAATTCTTTTGAACAATCTAAAGCGATTACTTTATTTTCGTTTCAGTCTAATTTGAGGATTCCATATCAGGTGTTTGTCGAAGTTTTTTTTTTCTTCCAGAGGTTAAAAGTAACGTTTTCAAATTTCTGTTCGTATAACTAAATTCTCAATCTCTTGAACCATATCTCAAAAGATAAAAGATTGAACTTAAGGTTTTTTTTTCATTTAATGGCTTTTAAATGATCGTTGTGATTGGACAACATTGTAGAGACATCTGCTTAGTTTGACTGTGATAAGGCAAAAATATCGGATAGTTAGGAGTGTATATGTAGAGAACAGGGTCTAGAAAATTACCTTGAGGCCCTCTAGCTTCTACTTGATAAAACGAGATGGTAGGACCTTATGCTATTCGGGAAGTACGAGGTCTGTAAATTAAGTAATGAGACTGATTTTTTTAAATTTTTTTATTCAAAAAGAATTACAGTTCTATATTGTCACCTTAAAAATGACTTCCTTCTGAAGCCACACAGCGCTGGAGACGTTTCTTCCACTCCTCATAGCAGTGCTCGAACTCCGATACTTGAATAGCCTTCAGCTGGTCGGTTACAGCCGTTTGAAAGTTTTTGACTGTCCCAAAATGAGTTCCCTTGAGGTTTGATCTCGTTTTCTGGAACGTGTCATTACTGGTGACTAGTCTTAGGTGTTTGAGTACGACCCAAAAACCTAGCGCCAGAGCATGGAGTGGCCCACTTCAACCTCTCCAAGGCCCAAAAAATCAAGGATGGCGAAGTCGAACATCAAATGCATGCTGATTTGTTTTTTCGATATCCACAGAATCGTCCACAAAGAGTTTCCACCTCAAGGTCAAACGGTCAATCAACACTTTTACCGAGAGATTCTCGAAAAACTTCGAAAAAGGGACATTTGTGTGAGACCAAACATCAAGAACAAGTGGATGTTGCATCACGATAATGCTCCTTGTCACACAGCAATTTCAATAAACGAGTTTTTGGCCAGTAAAAACATTCCTGTGGCTCCTCAGCCTCCTTATTCGCCTGACTTGAGTCCTTATGACTTTTTTTCTCTTCCCAAAGTTGCAAAAATCACCACATGGGAACTCATTTTGGGACAGTCGAAAACATTCAAACGGCTGTAACCGACCAGCTGAAGGCTATTCCAGTATCGGAGTTCGAGCACTGCTATGAGGAGTGGAATAACGTCTCTAGCGCTGTGTGGCTTCAGAAGGAAGTTATTTTGAAGGTGACAATATAGAATTGTAATTCTTTTTGAATAAAAAAAATTTAAAAAAATCAGTCCCATTACTTAATTTACAGACTCGTATCTAGTGTAAAGGTAGAATCTAAGGATGAGCTAGCCAATGAACGAGAAGGTTCTCATAAGTTTACAGAGCAAGCTCTGTTGCTAAGCACAATCAAAAGCTTGTTTGAAGTTTAGAAAAGCAGTCGAGTTAGCACTTTTTCCGTTTAAATTGTTGTAGAATAACTTACAGAAACAATTTCAGTCTTAAATTGAAACTAAAAATGAAATAAAACTCCTTAAAAAGTAATTAAAATGCGTCATCCCTAAAACTATGTTATGACGGAACGTCAGAAGACTTCCAACCATACTGAATCTAATAAATAAATCTATACATGTCTCCTTTCTTCGCAGGTGGGAAGTATGTCATCAATTCCTGTATCCTGGTACACATATACGTATATTACAGTTATGCAATATATGTCGTATGGATTCCAAGCATCACGCAACGTATCCATATATTTTCTATCCATCATGTGCATTGAAGAATGGAAAAAAAAAGAGGAGATATATGATTTGTGAGGATCATTTTTTATATTTATACAGCTTCAATTCTATTTTGCCGGGTTAAAAATTACCGTAGCGTGGGTAGAAATTTCTCAGCTAGCATATTTTTTTATATTTTATGTAATATTTCCATGCAAAATTACTTTTCTATCGTTACTCTTTATTTTGGCTAAAATTGAACCAGCAAATTTTAAAAATGAGTATTTTCTAGCATTTTGCCTAGTAACTATAAATTTATGCAATAAATTGCATTTACTCAAGTTAAAAGCCATTATCCTTGGCAAGATAGTTATTTTAAATGTCTTATTTATATAAAATTGGGTACTCACTTATCAAAAGTTTAAGGTGTTAGTTGTTTTTATTATGATTCAATAAAAAGGTTTTATTGAGAGCTGTAGGTTGTTTGTTTTGTGTTGCGAAGTACAGAAATGTTTAGACCATAATAGAGCTCCAAACATGAACAATGATGGAACAAAATTTATTTAAAACAATCTAGTGCGCACACTTTCAAGAATTTTGCTTTTTACAGTTTACCAAATTAATTTTCTTTTTTTAAACATTGAATTCGTACAGAAAGTTGACTTCTGTGTTATTCTATAAACTCTTAAATATATGAATAAAATAATAACCAAAGTAATCAGCCTAACAAAATTTGATCGAAGCTCATAAGTAAACTATTTCAGAAAAAAAAAAGTCCCAAAATCTAATTGAAAATCGGTGAATTCAATCTAAATCACTCATTGGTCCAGAAAAACTCTGGTGTTACGCCATTTCAGAGAAATTTTATAATTTCCCAAAATTTCAGAAATGAAATGTAAAGATGAATTGAATAGACTATGGAGGCCAACTTTCTAACTGTCCACAAGTTTCTTGTAAGGTGATTAAAATCGATGCAGAGAACATGGTCGGGTCGAGGAATTGCTCAGACCACAGTTTTAGGTTACCCTTGTTATTAGTAACTCAGATTAGTGACAGCTCATTCTAGCGGCCATCCAAAACAACTTACAGAGACATAAGCTTGAAATGAATTGTTGCATAAATGATTTTATAAACATTTCCTTGAAAAGAAAAAGAAATTATTACAAAAAAAAATGGTCATGGACACGGCCGTGTGTTGTACGTGAATAATTTTACGTAACGGGTTATATTTTTTATATAAAATATTTTTTGTTATGTATTTAGGATAAAACAATGTGTCTTTATAATCGACGATCGAACACAATCTATGCCTATACAGTCCGTTGTCGATGTAGAAGCGATTTCATCATCCACTTGCATTATTTCAACCGCCCCAATTGCAGATGTACTGGTCACCGTCGTTGATCCCCTCGGCCGCATTCATTCTCGTTCCCGGCACAGCTTGACTCGGTCATATGGTGTTTTATTATTACCATTCGATTGTTCTTGAGAAGCCCTTTCCAACCGTATACGATCTCTGTATTCGGTTTTGGCTTTTCGACGCATGTAGGCCGACATTATATATTTTTGATAATATTTTTTTATTATAATACCTTATTATATTCACTGTCACTATTTTACACTAATATTTTATATACAATCGATAGATTGTGACGACAGCTGACGATTAAAACTTAAACGAACATCTTAGCTTCTCCGAGTCAATAGTTATACTAATTGCAAATCTCGATACCCAGCAAAATGATCTCACAATGGCGGCGCTTCCCCCTCTACCGCGCGCGATGCGTCACAGTCCTCGCTTATCGTAATGAATTCTTTGATCCTTTAGCTATCCAGTGGTCTAATTTAATTTTGGATGTAGACGATAGATTTTGGATTGTCTCCATATGATAGCAAATTTAAAGACATATTCACGTCAAAAAAGATTGATTCAAATCATTAATGAAAGAATAGTTTCAAAATAAAAATGTAATTACTACTTAAACCACTTTTTATGAGGAAAAAAAAAATTTTAAGTACCTCAGATTATTTTGTGAACATCCCTTTTTCTGAAGTCAAAAATCTTCAAAATGGATATTTTACAGGAAAAACTCTAATGTTGAACATTTTGAAACAATACTATATTCAATATCTATTCTTAATGAGCGAAAAATAATGGTACAATAAATTTTAATCATTTCACATATTCTACACATAAAAACATATAGCCAAATATTAATTTTTGTCACTCCCTACTGGATTTCATAATGGATTTAATGGAATGGACAAGTATTGGCGCAAATTCCTCCAGTTTAGAAATGCACGATTTATACCAGCAAAATTCCCATCGGAGAAAGCTAAAATAATAAAAAAAAAGGTTGTAATGTTTATTTACAATGGCCAACGAGGGTCCCCCCTACACTACATTTTATTTATGTCCATCTCACACTATCACTAACACACAAACCATTATATGACATTACATGCATTTGAATTTAAAACAATTTTTTATTTATTTTTATTTCCATTGTTGGAACAAAAAACAATTATTTACATGGAATATGTAAACAAGAGCAGTGATAAAATTTAAAATATAATTTTTCACTTACAAACAAAAAAATATATATACATATATGGAAAAGTGCCATCAGAGAGGGCTGCCGACAACGCCACACAGCCTGAAGGTTAGGTTATAGTCTAGGAAGGTTTAGCGTCATTTGAGAGTGTTTACGTTACAGTTTTTCATAGTGTTTAACGACGGTGAAATATAACTAGTAATTTAATTATTCTTTACAGGTATTTTATTGTTTTAATTATTTATGTATGTATGTATTAATGTTTTATATCAATTTATTTATAAAATTATATTCTTTACAAAATAATGAAATCTGTTTTTGAAAACCGTCTTTCAAAAGTGCCATCAGAGGGGGCTGCCTACAACGCCACACAGCCTGAAGGTTAGGTTATAGTCTAGGAAGGTTTAGCGTCATTTTAGAGTGTTTACGTTACAGTTTTTCATAGTATTTAACGACGGTGAAATATAACTAGTGATTTAATTTGAAAACCGTCTTACATATATATAATGGATAGACTCTAGACCAGTATATACCCCTTTAAGGGGGGGAATCCGAGAATTTTCTAGAACTAGAATCGATGCAGAAGAACATGGTCGGGGTTGAAGAATTGCTGAGACCACAGTTGTGGGTTACCCTTGTTATTATAACTCAGGTTATTATAACAGCTCATTCTAGAGGCCATCCAAAAAAACCTTACAGAGACATCTTCACTAATGTAAAGTGGCACATCCACTCAATCTAATTTCTTTAAATTTTTTAATATTACTTCCATATTTAATTATTAAAAATATTATAAAGGTAAAGAAGATGTACGAGGTGTGTTCAAAAAGTAACGGGAATTTTTAAATTTCGCGGGTTTGGAGAGTCTGATTGTAAATTTTTTTTTTTTATTATGTTGGTACACATGCCCCTGAAGTACGATAAAATTTTCAGTAATATTCATTGTTTACTTCTTAAGTGGCAGCTTAAGGTTAGACGTGTTTTTCGAGCTTGGCGATTTTTGTTTGTTAAAAAAAATGGATCAAAGAATTTGTATTAAATTTTGCGTAAAAAATGAAATAAAGTGTGTGAAATGTTAATAAAGGCATATGGTGAGTCTGCTATGAGTAAAACAAGGATTTACGAGTGGTATAAGCGTTTCCAAGATGGCCGCGAAAACGTTGAAGATGACGAACGACCTGGACGTCCAAGCACATCAACAACCGATGAAAACGTGAAAAAAGTGAAAGAAATGGTTATGAACGATCGCCGAATCACAATCAGAGAAGTCGCTGATGATGTTGCCATATCAATTGGCTCATGCCATGAAATTTTTTCGGATGTTTTGGGTATGAAACGTGTGGCAGCAAAATTTGTTCCAAAATTGTTGAATTTCGAACAAAAACAGCGGAGAATGGAAGTTGCTCAAGAGTCACTCAATGAAGTCGACAACGATGCGGATCTACTGAAACGTGTTATAACAGGTGACGAAACATGGGTTTACGGATATGATGTCGAAACTAAGGCTCAATCGTCCCAGTGGAGGCATTCTGGATCGCCAAGTCCGAAAAAGGCTCGACAAGTGCGGTCGAATGTGAAGGTTATGCTCACTGTGTTCTTCGATTTTAATGGCATAGTGCATCATGAATTCTTGCCACAAGGTCAAACAATCAATAAGGAGTACTACCTACAAGTTCAACGCCGTTTGCGTGAAGCAATCCGAAAAAAACGCCCGGATTTGTGGCAAAACAATTCATGGATTTTGCACCACGATAATGCACCTGCTCACACTTCATTGCTTGTTCGTGAATTTTTGGCCAAAAACAAAACTTTAACGATGCCCCAGCCTCCATATTCGCCAGACATGGCTCCATGTGACTTTTTTCTATTTCCAAACATAAAGAGAACATTAAAAGGCCGTCGTTTTACAAGCATAGATGACATTAAAAGCGAATCGCTGAAAGAGCTGAAAGCTATCACAAAGATCAAGTTTCAGAAGTGTTTCGAGGATTGGAAAAAGCGCTGGCACAAGTGTATTGTATGCGAAGGGGACTACTTTGAAGGCGACAATATTAATGTAGATGAATAAATAAATATTTTTTTCAAAAAACGAAAATTCCCGTTACTTTTTGAACACACCTCGTACGTACAGTACCATCAAATTGTACATTAGAAAGAAGATAAATCCTACCTCTTCCATTGAACTGCCATAAAATGATCTTCCTAGAAAAATGTTTGACATAAAAGTTACAATTTAGAGTTTATCTTTTTTCTGTTAACTTATTTAAATCTCAACGGGAGAAGAATTATTGCCAATATTTGTTCGTTTGTCATTGTTAAAGATTGTTGTGAGACAGCCAAATAAGAAGACACTTGAATGTTTATAATGTAAAGTAATCGCCTTTTTTCAGGCGGGGCTTCAACGTCCAACTACCAATTAGGTGTCGTGGGCGGGGCAGAAGGTCACATTTTGCTCAATCTTAATTGTAACAAGTATTGTATTTATTTTTTCAGGTAGGCTATAAGTTCAAATTAGGTGAAGTGGAAGGTTATAATAAGTGCTGAAGGATGATCAATTCCCTAAGGGTGCGTTCCACTAAGCGCTCATAACGATCAAAATATACCTTCAGCCGTTCCACATGACGACCGCGGTCGTAGTGGTCATGGCGAAAACGTCACTAATATAAAAAATTGAATTAGCTATATATATTTTTAATATAAGTCAACTTTACCAATGATTAATAAAGTTTATTATAACTGCTTATATACGGTGTTAAATTTAAAAAAAAATACAACCTCTTCAAGCTTCTGACTTATTTTTGTGGTCGCCATTTGTAATGTTTGCATGAACGGTTAAAACGCCCCGTAGTCCATTCCACTTGTGTTTTCGATTGTAACGTTAGCAAGCAAGTGGAACGTGTAAAACCGCGGTCGTGAGCGTGATCTTTGTGAGCGCTTAGTGGAACGCACCCTAGGTCGAATGCTTGGCAATAAAATAAATAAAAAGAATTATGACTGAAATTGGAATAATCTTTCTTCTCTTTTAAAAGATACGTATCTTTTTACACGATGTAATAAGTGTGCTGAGTTAAGAGAAAAATAGGGAACCGTTTTTAAGAAAATCTTGAAATTTTATTTAAAATAATTGGCACTTACGGTTAACAGAATTTGTCCAAAATCTTCTTATTCATCTAAACAAAATTTCTCAATTATTCCGTTTTTGTTTGGACTCAGTGTAATATAAGTGATCACAACTAAGCAATTACAAACTAAACAATTACAACTAACCACTAATTACAACAATGAAATGTTAACTTGAGTTAATCAATCAAAATAACAAATTTTATATTAATAAAAGTTTTTCTTCCAGTTCCTTAATTTAAGAATTTTTTTTTGTGACTGCCTCTAAACAGAAATCTAGGAGGCAGCACAAAAACTAATATTTAATAACTGGTTCAGAAAAAAGACAGATGGTCCCACAGGTATAAATGAAATTTTTTATTGAAAAATTGAAAGCTGAGACAACATGGCAGAAGTATTGGCATCGAATATAAAAGTGGCGTTTTAATAAATTGATTTATGAATAACTGAGATTTTTTTTTTCCATTACTCCATATTTGTAGCAAATTGGTTCTGCATTGCAACCTCTACTTGTATAAATACTGTATATTGCGATCTCTCATATATCATTTAAGCTGTCTTTTATCAGAGTATTATTTTCATTTTTAATTTCTATGAATCCTTTAATTTAATTTTATTGGCGATCTTAGAAATGAAACAATTTATCTAATATTTATCTGAGTTGAATTTTCCTTTATACCAGCCATTTGTATTAAAATAACCAGGTAGGTACAGGCTGTGGCAACCATCTGTGAACAGGTACACAATTTATTCTATCATACTCTCTCTGCGCACATATAAATAATGTATAAACAATCATTTTGTATTAATAGAGAAATTATAGAAACAATAGAGTGATTCATTATAGCCTAAAATGCTGATATAGTATTTATTTAAAAGGGTTTTTTGCGAATGGTAATGCCCTCCATTCATCAAGAGAATAGACGTCAACCTTCCCATAGGATATTCAGCCATAAATTCCAGAGGATTAACGAGACAGAAACACTGCAGTACGTTAATATTTGGAACCACCGAGTAGGAAAGGTGAAATAAGGAAGAAAATATAATCAACGCAGTTTTGCCCAATTCCACAATAAATACTGCACAACTATGAAAACTGTCTACTAACTCAGTAAAAGTAATCACATATTTTTACAGGCTTGAGGCTTAACGCCCAAGTACCGATTATATGTCGTGGACACCAGCGGCAGCCCATACTTTACTACTAAATTTATTTGCTAACAATTAAAAAGTATGTAGCTACACACGGAATTCAAACTGGTGGTTCTCCTAATTACAAATCCATGTTCGTGAACACTACTCCAATAACCTGCACATAATTCTGTATTCTCGGTTAGTTTGCATGATTGACACTAGATTCGACATGTAGTCGTCTGCTGCATTGTGCTGCCCTCTACTGAGCTATGAATTATTATCAATTTGGGTTGTTATTGTCCTGAATGAGGTTATAAAATTGCTTGCTTGCAACATGTTTTTCAAAATTTACAGTTTTCACATTCGTTGGATGGAGCCTAACCAGTTGATCTGAACACAGCTCTTAAATAAGCAATGGAAGCCAAGATCCTTCATCTTTTTTTATGGAGGTAAAAATTGATTTATTACTATCAAGCACTGATCAAAACGTTTAGTACATGTCTATTGAATAAGTTTAGGAAACAAGTTTTCATTCAAGACCATAGTTTTATAATAAATAAACATGCTTACCGAACTGGTAGTAGTATAATTAATACTAAAAAATCCGCAAGCAGTAAATTCTACTGTTCTTTTATTGGTGAAGTGCATGCACACTTTCATCTGCAATAAAAATAGAAAGAATAACCAAAAATATCAGTAATAAGGACATCATTTAATTTATTTTTAAAGAATTTTATAATTTCAAGTGTTCATAATATTCATAGTATAGGAGGTTTCAGACTTTTTGTGGAAAGAATGAGTTTCTCAGCTAAGGTGTATTGCAATCCACAGCAAATTAATCTAAACCAGTCCTGCAAATTATGTTGCTACACTTTTTTTAATTTAGGTGACAGAAAATTAAATACAATCCTAAGTAATGGATTTGGCAATAGCCAAAAAAAGAGGACTCTGATAATCTTTCTTTACTTCATAATTTAAGGCCTGATGATTTACGAATCGGATCAAATCATTTCCATTCGCGAAAAAGAATCAATTTGTTGTCTTAAGACTGAGAATAGTTACTGATAAAAGTAGAGTATCATTTTATTTAAAAGTAAAAGTGCTTTTAACCCAAGCTCTTATTACCAGGTAATCAATCCATTACTATAACTACTATATTTCAAGTAAAAGTGCCATATTAGTGAACAGAATTTTCAAAATGGTTCCTATACATTTTTATAAAAAAAAATGAAAAATTAACTTTGCTTTTAATCATATCTAATGCAACATAATAACCTTCGTATTACGCTCATTTCTCGATATTTTTATGTTTTCCAGTTAACTTTTCAGAGGGATTTTTTTTTTTTTTACTTATTCATAAAAAAAAAAAATGAACTCTTGTGGTAACATAAATCCCTAATAACCACCACAGAAGTTACAAAAGAAGGTCGTAAAACACAGTTGCGTTGGTTAAAGTTACCACCCAGTTTCCACGATCAGTAGCCCTAATAGAACTCTCATCCTCGCAAGGCTACATAATGAATTGGTATTTTTAATAAAGCATACTTTTCTTGCGTACCAGCAAAAATTGAGAAGTACTTTAACTTTTTATTATTTCATAAGATTTTAGCACAGAATAATCACGGTAAATTTCAGAAAAAGTTATATTATTGATTTCTCTAAATGCCGGATAAAATAATTATTACGTTCGAGTTAAACTTTCGATAATTTAGTTTTATATCGATAAAACACGATTTGATGTCTACGGATACTGATAAATTTAATAGAAAATAATGTGAATCACAATACCTCAAAAAATAAAATATCTCAGGATGTTTTCAACGTTCAAGGTCCTTCCAGGTTATTGGCTTCGGATTTTGAGCTAGGTGTGAAAAATGCTAGAGCCGGACCGTAATCTGTCCTTAGGTCTTATTATGGGTGCGTTCCACTAAGCGCTCACAACGATCATCACGACCGCGGTTTTGCCCGTTCCAATTGCTTGCGAGCGTTACAATCGAAAACTTAAGTGGAATGGACTATGGGGCGTTTTAACCGTTCATGTAAACATTACATGGTAAGTCAGAAGCTTGAAGAGGTTATTTTTAATTTTAACCCCGTTTATGTGCAGTTATAATAAACTTTATTAATCATTGGTAAAGTTGACTTATATTAAAAATATATATAGCTAATTCAATTTTTTATATTACATTTTCGTGGAGTATTTATAAAATTTACGTTTAGATAAAATTAAATGTCTTTTGTGGCAACAGTAGGATATTTATTAATGCAACGTAATAATGCTTTAGAAAGTTCTTCATCTAGTTTCGATGAAGAGTGGAATGCAATTTTACAAAATTGCAATAGTGAAAAGCGAAAACTTAGGCTACGTATTATTAACTATTAAAGTGTAATTGGTCGTTATTCAGTGATTTAGTATGTAAAGGGATAAGTAATTTTTCATTTTATTATTTTGTTTTAGACTTTCGAGAAACACATTCAATTATTTACATGATATAATTTTTTCGGTCGCCATCTTTGCTTTAGCACCAAATTACTGAACGCCCACTTCGACCCAGTTCAAGGTGGGGCGTTGTGAGCTTCGCGTGAGCGAAAATAATGACGTCATTAGTGACGTTTTCGCGGTCGTCAAGTGGAACGGCTGAAAGGTACATTTTGATCGTTATGAGCGCTTAGTGGAACGCAACCTATGTGATCTGTTACCAATTTTTTTTCCAAATTATGAACATTCGTGTGACCCATCTTTAAAAAGAACTAAACCCATTTCCATATCGATTCCATTATTCATATTGATTTCTCAATAAACTTCACTGATTTCACTATGAAATTTCAGCCGCATACACACCTTTAGCACTTGTAGAAAAAGGAATCACAGCGTATATTTCACATCAGTAATGTAGGTATACAACGCGCATTTTTTTTTTTTTTTAGCATTGCAGCGGCCGAATTTCAAAATACTTACTTATAAAACTCGCCTCGTAATTACTGAGAACATAATATTTAAGAACAATAAAAATAAAAGACGGAGACACTCTATAAAAACAAAACAAAAAATCTACATATAACCTCATACCTCATAACCTCCCACGGAACATTTAGTTCGACCATTTTTTTTTTTTTACTTTACGCAAACAGCTGATAATCCTCATCGATAAAATTCAACCGCAAACCACCCCCTTGCCCTAAATACCAACATTGCCACAAGTGACAGCGAATGAATGATGAATCATCTAATGGTAGTGGGTGATCATTCACTATCAAATGTCTTCACCGTACAACCTATTTTTACTGTCTCTTGGGCGGTGCTTGCAACAAGATCAAGTATGCCTATCGTGACATTTATTCAAATACATTTTGACATGACGTATTGACAAGTTTACACCAAAATCATACATTTTGAGTTCCATCACAAAAATAAGTTAGTAACTGTAGTTTGTAAGTGTATTTGAAGAAATATAAACAATTATAAATATATACATTTGGCAGGAACATTGATTAAAAGTGATAAACTATAAAGTAATCGTTGCATGAATCACGCAATGGAAATCACGTTTACATTTACAATTTACAAATTTAATAATAATATAATTGTTAATAAACGAATGTACTTATTTTTTGAAATTAATGAAAGTTTTGTTAAAAAATGGCAATTAATTTATAAACAAAATTAAAAATGGAGTAAGACAAGATCTTAAAAATAAAGATTGTTAATGAAATCTTGGGATTATTATTCAACAGTTATCTAATGGAATTCAGAATGATGAATTATTTAAGGGAACAATAAAAGGAGTTACTCTTTTGAAGACATTATTTGGTTAAAAATGGTTTCCCCTTTAACATTCCTGGTAGTATCTCCTTCCGATGGAACATATAGTAAGTAAGGTACAATACCTGACCAATAACTGATTATTGATCTTAGTAAGTTTCGAATATTATCCATGGAAAGAAAGTGCTGATTCTTTGGCTGTGAACTCTTTTATTCAACTTTTTGTGGTACAAATCTGAATCTCTTTTATTTTTGTATTTAAGTGGCGGACAGAAAATTGTCATCTAGCATCACGTAATTATGTGAATTAAACCAAAAGTTATAATGAATTTTAAATTCGCAAGATTTTTTCTTGCTAAAAGTTTTACAAAATTTAAAATATTATCCTAACAGCAAACCCAAAAAATGGTTTGTGTAATTCCAATCAACAATTTCAAGTAAATTTTAAGGTGTTAATTAAAGAAAAATATCAGGAAAATTAAAAAAAGGGTACTTTTTAAAATATTTGTTTTTGATTAGCAATCTCTCTCTCTAAATAAAAAAAATTATAACATTTTTGGAGAAATATTTTAACAAATTAAAAAAAAATAGTAAATTATATTTATTAATTAACACCTTCTACAAAATCTAAATTAAAATGATGCATAAATGATATAAAATTGATCTATCAAATTAATTTAATTATTTTAATGTACGAGGGTCGTTTGAAAAGTCCGTGCAAAGTCAGAGAGATAGCACCACTGGCGCGTATCGAGGTTATGTTTAGTTAGTAGCATCTCTTGGAAGAACACACACCAAGTTTCAGCCAGATCGGTCTATTTCTTTGTGTTTGGCATTCGTTTGAATCGAGGAAGTCGAGTGATTTTCAAAAAATGGACGAAAAAGAATTTCTTGTGTTGATTAAACACTACTTTATGAAAGGCAAAACGCCTCAGGAGACTAAAGAGAAGCTTGATAAACATTATGGTGACTCTGCACCTTCGATTAGAACAGTTTATAAGTGGTTTCAAAATTTTCGGAGTGGCCATATGGGCACAAGTGACGCTGAACGTTCTGGACGCCCTGTTGAGGTTACTACTCCAGAAATCATTGATAAAATCCATGATATGGTGATGGATGACAGAAGAGTGAAGGTGCGTGAGATTGCTAGTGCTGTGGGCATCTCGAATGAACGGGTACATAATATTTTGCATCAACATTTGGACATGACAAAGCTATCGGCAAGATGGGTGCCGCGATTGCTCACGCTTGACCAAAAACGAAATCGTGTGAAGTGTTGCAAGGACGGTTTGCAGCTGTTCCAGAAGAATCCGCAGGACTTTAAGCGTCGTTTCGTCACTGTGGATGAAACATGGTTACATCACTATACTCCTGAGACCAAAGAACAATCTAAACAATGGGTTACCAAGGGGGAATCTGCGCCAAAAAAGGCGAAGACCGTTCCTTCGGCCGGAAAGATTATGGCGACTGTCTTTTGGGATTCGCAAGGAATAATCTCATCGACTATCTGGAAAAGGGTAAAACTATTACAGGTGCATATTATTCATCGTTATTGGACCGTTTGAAAACCGAGCTGCAAGAAAAACGCCCACGATTGGCCCACGAAAAAGTCCTTTTCCATCACGACAACGCACCAGCTCACACCTCAGCAGTTGCGGTCGCAAAATTAATGGAAATAGGGTTCCAACTCGTTTCATATTCCCCCTATTCTCCAGACTTGGCTTCCTCGGACTACTATTTGTTCCCCAATATGAAGAAATGGCTGGCGGAAAAAAGATTTTATTCAAACGAGGAGGTGATTGCAGAAACGAATGGCTATTTTTCAGACTTGGACAAATCCTATTATTCGGAAGGGATCAACAAACTAGAGCAGCGTTGGACGAAGTGTATAAGCCTAAAAGGAGACTATGTTGAAAAATAAAAAAGGTTTACCCCAAAAAATTAAGTAGTTTTTATTTTTGCACGGACTTTTCAAACGACCCTCGAATGTCACCAATATACTTACATTTTGCGAAATTATTCCTACATTGTCGTCTAAAATAAGTCGATACAAAGTTTTGTCAAATTCTTCAGCCTGTAATAAAAATTATTTTTGTATTAATATTGCTATGGAATATATTAAATAGGATTATAAAGATTACATTTTAGATATTATTATTGTTAATTCTATATTAATAATATTATTATTATCAACAACTTTTGGAACAATAAAAGAATTAGACTGATGAAGTATTTGTAGAGCAACTTGACCTTCAACAAGCCTAATATTAGGCTCTACAATACGCTCATTTTATCAGTTTATTCATTCACATCTCCAACCTGAACAATTGTGTCTTGTACAGATGAAAAGGACCTTATTCGAAAAGGAAATGCTCTGAAAAATCCCCGGTCCATTGAAAGATGGTTATTTGTGGAGATGGAAAACGAACAAGGAGGTAATGAATGAATGAAAATAAATTTATTATCCTGGGACTATTGTCCCCATAGAATAAATACATGTACAATTGGAGGCCCTATTGGTTTGGCCTGTATTTTAGATATTTAAATACAAAAAATAAGCAAGTATTTACAAAAATAAGAATTAAAATTAGGGAATAAATGTATTCAATTATTATTTCTGAGGAAGCTGAATAGAAAGGATGGAAAGGGTAGGAGCAAGGTGGATAGATGAAGGTAAGGAGTTCTGGAGAGAGGTAGCGCGAACTAAGAAAGATTTGTCAAGGAATGAAGTACGGCTTGAGGGAATATAGATATCAGAGGGACGAGATCTAGTATTGCAAGAATGGATCGATGATTGGAACTTGAGGAATTGGAAAATATAAGATGGCCTTTTAGATTGGATAACTTGGAAAAGAAATGAAGCCAAAAAAATATTGGCGGCAGTAGACAGGGGAAAAGCCACTTCAACTCATCGTAGTAGCGCGAAATGCGAGAGTCTCTGGGAATGCTGAAAATAAATCTTATGAAGCAGTTCGTGGAGGTGCTTGAGCTTAGCTTCAATATCACCAGCAAGACCACGACATACACTAAGCAACCATAGTGGAAATGAGGGGAAAATAAGAGAGGAAACCAGAAGTTGCCGGGTCTTAAAGGTGACGGGAACTATTAAACTGCTTCAGCATATGGATGGAACGGCAAGAGATTTGGGAAACATTGTCTTTCTAGGATGGGTTTTGGTCAAAATTGAGGTTCTTCACAGAGGAAGGATATTTTATTGGGATATCATAGAGGAAAAAATTAAGAAGAGGAGCCAATGATTTAAGGAGTGAATTGGAGCCAATAACAATTGCTTTGATCTCTGCATTTAGAGCAAGCTTATTTTCCGTGGCCCATGATATTGTTGAGGTCTTCTTGAAGTTTAAACACGGCTTCATGCAGATCTGACGGGGAAAAGGATAGATAAATCTGAGAATCGTCAGCATTGAGGTGGCACTGGAAATGGGAAATGGAGAAATGTTCAAATAGTAGATTTAAACAGGTCTCTTTAGAACAGTATTACAAAATTAAATGTCTTTTGTTGGCATATTTTTAGTTCTTTATAAGGTGAAGGCAGTAAAGAAAAAAGGCATCCCACCATTGAATTTGGAGAATACATATAAATGAGTTTACCAATATCTCAAAATCGAAAAAATTGTATGAATCTGAAACTTAATACGTCGAATTTAACTTAGCGATTAACTTCTCAAATTCTTGATAACTTCTCAAAATGGACTTTACTCCTTTTTTATTTTGTAATTTTCTTAAAAATGGATCAAATAATTTTCCATAAAAATTTCGTGTAAGGGCATTTATTTAGTACGGGAGATTTTTAGGACTACCTTTAAAGTATAAGGTACAACCAGCCCTGTGTCTTATCTACTATAAAAAAAGGAATAAATATATTGGTTACTTCGATATATCGATATACTTACAAAATTACAAACATGAAGATTAATAACTTATACCTGAATAATTTACGAGCTACATTCTTTTTAGACCATTCTGCAGTTATATTTAGGTGTAATGTGTAGTCTGATAATCAAATTAATGTACACAATATTTAAATATGGTTAAAAAATTTAGGGTTTAAACAAAAAAAAAAAATGTTACAGCATAGAAATCGGTAATTGGAAAAATTGGTGCATTTGAATCAATTTTTTTGTGATTTACTTGAAACCATTTTTAAAAATCGATTAATCGATTCATTGAATCAATCTTAATAATTTCATATTAATTAAAGTTACGCAAGCAGCTTAAAATCTTATCATGATTATTAGAGTCATCTTATTACTTAGCTCAACTTAAATGGAGCTACCTCTGAGTATGACACGTGAATATATATACATATAGGCATAGTTGTCAGCATCAACTTCTGGAACTACATTAGTTGGATTAGCCGTTAGAGGGAGTAAGTCACTCTCTCTAAACTTCAGACTGTTGTAAACCAAGTTTTGCAAATCGATACTTCAATTTCTTTAATAAACAAATAACGTCGAGAATGTTACTTTATTTAGTACAACATGAATTTAGGTTAGAAATCTTGTAAGTCTTGTCAATAGAAATCTATAGGTATATAAATTAAATCGTTTCGATCAAAAATCGATCCAAACGTTCAAAACAAGAGTTCTGATTAACCAGTACTAATTGATAATCATAATTTCATACGTTTCTTCGATAAGTATTTATTTGCTGGTAGCACAGGGCAGGTTCCACAATTCTACCTTCTTGGTCTTTAGGGACAACTAACGGTGGATTCTTTGCTAGCTGTTCCAGAATATTCTAATTAAAATAGGGAAAACAGGTAGCCTTATTTATAAGATGGAAGTGTAAAGTTCAAAGAAATAAATAGTAAATTGAAATAACTTGTCTGTTTTTGTTTTATAATTTGTAATACATTGTATTTAAATCAATATCTGTAATGTTTACAAAAACAAAAATTAAACAAATAACGCCAAGAATGTTATTTAAACATGAATTTAGGTTAGAAATCTTGTAAGTCTTGTCAATATAAATCTATGGGTAGTTAAATTAAATCGTTTCGATCCAAACGTCCAGAACAAGAGAATACTTATCGATAATCATAATTTCATACGTTTCCACGTCTTGGATAAAAGTGATTACTTCATTAAAGTTATACAACTAACGAAAAGTTGTATAAGAGTTGATCGTCAAGAACTGCACAAAAATGCGTGAGTTGAAAAACACAATTTAATAATTATAAAAAGGATGTTTCATTAATACAATTTACTAAGATGCTACCATGAGTTAAAACTTACAATATTAACCATTATTTGTTGACATTTTGCAATACAAAAAATAAAAGAGAGAAAGACAATTCATTTTAAATACTTCGATTGTTATTGGCTAAATATTAAGAAAATTGTTCCAATCTAATTTAAACATTAACTAGACTTGTTATTGAATTAGTGTATCGTGTTATTTGTGTGGGTGTGATCAGTATTTAGAACAACTTAATGAGAAAATTCAACGTTGCATGACTATATTACAGAAATGAAAAGTCATTAATACAATCATCAGGGAATTTTTCGTCTAATTTAATGACAGCAGTTTTTAACCTGTGTCCTAATTGAATTACTCAGAAATTAAATTATGCCTTTAATATTTTATTCACATTTTCTCTTCTAATAGTCATTTCATTTAATGAACAATAAGGTTTGTTTTTTTTTTCTTTTTAATTAAAACATCATAAAGACTTAGTATTGTTTATTTGATACAAACATAAATACACTGTCAGCAGGCAAATGTTTTTTCTTCTCCAAGTGAGAAACTTTATTGGAATGTATAATAGGAACTTGCTGACTTTCCTTATCTGAAAAACCATTTATAGAATTTTCCAGGGAAATTGATGGAAAAAGTGTGTTCAAAGTTTTATGAAAATCGTTTTCGAGAATTTTAAAACAAGAAATTTAGAAAGAAAGTTAGAAAATCAACTTAGTATGGAGTAATTTCTGTTGAGGAAATTTACAGTCATCTGCATTTACAGATCCTCTGATTAGACCAAATCGATACATCATGTTTCAGCTTTGTTCGATTTTTAGTTATCGATTATTCTGAAGACTTAAATAGATTCATGCTTAACCCTACCTGATGCTACTTAATGTCTCTACATTTTTCCAAGAACACTTTGATATCATTGAAATATGGTAACAAAAATGGAGAATTAAAGACAACACTGCTAAATCCCAACAACACAACAGTAAATGTGGATTTACACCAGGATATGCCAATCACTACACATCAAATAACATTGACATACCCACTTCTCGGTTCGCGGTACCTACGGCTCTACTTAAACTGTCGGTCTACCGAGAAACACTGAAGCATGACCTAAAAAATACAGCAAGCTAAACAAACATTAGCGGGCTACTCAGGAGACACCTTGGACCTGACTCCATCCAGACATTACCCAACCAATTCTTTCTGTACAAAACAGTACGCCAGTAATATGGAGCTATGTTCAAATTTTGTCTCAATGCAAAACATTCCAGTCTAAACCAGACATTAGCCCGCAGTCTTCTAGATTCTCACCCCTTACTAAAAAAAACTTCATTGCCCGCTGGTTTCTTTCATTACGTCTTCCCGGTTGTAGGGCTCAGGTAACTCAGTCATTAATTAATATTATATATTCTTTACACATTCTTTAGCTCATAAAATTTACATTATATAATTGGTGCTAAAGTTTGTTCAAGTGTAAACAAGCACAGAAACCATTCCTTACAATTACCTTCTTCGTACTTGCATTAGCAAGTTACCTCCAAACATAACAAGAGAACAACGAAAAGTTGAATGGTACTAAAATTAAAGATAACTAACCAATACTAATAATCATTGGTGCTAAAATTTGTTCAAGTGTAAACAAGCACAGAAACCATTCCTTACAATTACATTCTTCGTACTTGCTAATCCTCCAAACATAACAAGAGAACAACGAAAAGTTGAATGGTACTAAACTTAAAGATAACTAACCAATACTAATAATCATTGGTGCTAAAGTTTGTTCAAGTGTAAACAAGCACAGAAACCATTCCTTACAATTACCTTCTTCGTACTTGCATTAGCAAGTTACCTCCAAACATAGCAAGAGAACAACGAAAAGTTGAATGGTACTAAAATTAAAGATAACTAACCAATACTAATAATCATTGGTGCTAAAGTTTGTTCAAGTGTAAACAAGCACAGAAACCATTCCTTACAATTACCTTCTTCGTACTTGCATTAGCAAGTTACCTCCAAACATAGCAAGAGAAAAACGAAAAGTTGAATGGTACTAAAATTAAAGATAACTAACCAATACTAATAATCATTGGTGCTAAAATTTGTTCAAGTGTAAACAAGCACAGAAACCATTCCTTACAATTACATTCTTCGTACTTGCTAATCCTCCAAACATAACAAGAGAACAACGAAAAGTTGAATGGTACTAAAATTAAAGATAACTAACCAATACTAATAATCATTGGTGCTAAAGTTTGTTCAAGTGTAAACAAGCATAGAAACCATTCCTTGCAATTACCTTCTTCGTACTTGTTAATCCTCCACAAATAACAAGAGAACAAAGAAAAGTTGAATGGTACTAAAATTAAAGATAAACCAATACTAATACTCATTGGTGCTAAAGTTTGTCTAAGTGTAAACAAGCACAGAAACTATTCCTTAGATTTAACTTCTTCGTACTTGCTAATCCTCCAAACATAACAAAAGAACAAAGAAAAGTTGAATGTTATTAAAATTTTAGATAACTAACCTCAGTATAAGTTGCATCACATGCTGATATAATATGCCATGTTAGATGTGCGAACAATAATGCCCATGATATTAAAAGAACAATATCTGATGGATTTTTAAAAACTAGTACGGAATAACTATTGCCAGTAACCAATACAAATGACGATAGTATTATTAATAAAAGTTGTGGAGCGTAAGCTTGATTAACTGCTTCGCAAGCAGTAATTAGTATTTCATGACATTCTATAAGTAGGTCAACAGAAGCACAGGTTTGACTAGATGGTTTTGGTAAACGTAATCGAAGTTCTTTAAAAAAATGTTTAGTAAATTGTAAAGTGCCACTCAATTGTAATGCAACTCCACAAATCATTACAGATGTAAGATAGTAAGATATGTATAAAATGGTAGTATTTAATTTGTAATCAAAGTTCAATGCGCTGCCCACTGTAGCTATGATAGTTATCATTAACAAACTTAGAAATGGTGAAACCAATGAGACATTCATTTCAGAATCAACTAATTTATCGTGTACATCATTCAATAATGACAATGCTACTTCTAATTTTTCTTTAGTGTTGTGTAGCCATAATAGATTTATCATCAAACCAGCAGTCAGCGAGCCAAGTTGTACCCAAATTAAGAAAGTACCGATAAAACTTTTATTTAATTCACTTGGTGGATCTAAAATTAATAATATTTCTATAGTCACTATAATAGACTTTAATAATAGTGACCATAATAGTCCACACTTAGACAATTTTAACTTTCTCGATTTTAATTCGTATGGGAATACACCTAAATATTTAGATAATCTGGATGCGCTATGAAAGGCTGAATCAACACCGCCAGACAATTGAACGCAACAAAATCGTTTCATGATTAAAATATAAAAGATTGTCACTTTCTACAGAGTTAAGCGAAAGTCTACATTGAAATGAACAATACTGAACTTCTCTATCCAGAAACCTTTGAACCCCACTATGTCACATTAATATTGAATTATTCCTCCCACCACTTACTCACTCCATTATACGCACACTCGCAAAATAACTGACAACTGTCTGTCTGCCTCATTCATTTACTAAATAACACAGCCAAACACGCGACCAAATATACCTTTTGTTGTTGAAACCAATTAAGCAATCTAATATCACGTAGAATATCAAATATTATCCCGGCCTCCCCAATCTACAACTCTAAAAGCTGTCTAAAAGGTAAACAAATAATTTGTTTAATTTATCAAGTGTAATAATTTGTTTTGTTTACCTAACTGGAAAATTATATCCTTTTATTGTCGCCAACAGTACCGGATAACCTATAAAAGAAATAAAAATGTAAAACGTTTAACCATTTAACAAATTATAGGTTAATGAAATTTGAAAAATTACTGTACAAACATACATTATTTTTAACTCTATTTTGTAGAAAGTTGGCCTTGAAAAAAAAAATCAATATTATTGCCAAACGTTCCGTTTAAGACTAAAGCCTTTTGTACTTATTGCAGCATTACTCCAGGATGATGTAGGCTGTTGTAGATTGGGGGAAAAAAACAAAGCATCAAATGGATCTGGCAGGCGACAGACATTACTGGTTGAACCCAGAAAGCTTTCACAGCTTTAAAGGACTGAAATCGTGTTCCTTTTAATACAGATTTGACTTTAGGGAACAGACAAAAGTCATATGGGGTCAGGTCAGGCGAATAAGGCGGATGGCCTAAAACTGGGATGTTGTACTTGGCTAGAAACGTCTTGACAGATAATGCAGTGTAAGCCGGCGCGTTATCTTGATGGAGAACCCCGTGACTTGTTCTTCCACAAATCGGGACGTTTTTTTCCTTACTCTTTCACGGAGTTGAGCCAAGCACCTCACGGTAGTAATGTTGATTAATTATAATCGATATTTCTATCCGTTTTGGACGTGGAAAGGCGACCCAGGCGGTCATCATCTCTGACGACTTCTCGGCCATCTTGAAAACGCTTGAACCACTCAAAAACTTCGCGCACGTGATTAACATTCATCGCCATAAACTTTTTTTAATAAAAGATAAGTTTCAGTAGCGGTTTTACCCAGTATCATGTGAAATTTCACTGACAAATCGTTGCTCTACTACATGTGTAGTATCATGTTTTCGGCAAAACGAAACTAACACCTCTTACACAAACGACGGTTCCAGTCAGACAGATTTCTCTTCAAACACATAGAGACGCTGCAACCGAAAGAGAAGGCTTTACGCTGCACACAGCTGTCGGTCGTTAAGATTTGGCGCATGCATAGTTCTTCTGTAGCAGCATCAGTCTCATTATTTAATAGCCACCCCTCGTATTCTAAAGATTTGTGTTGTTTGTGAACTTCTATAATTCAATCATAAATAAAATCAGAAATTTCCACTCTTTTGAAATAAGTAAACCTTTGATCCCATTGAAATTAGTCTACTTAATAATAGTAAGTAAAAAGGAGATATGCAGCTTTGAAAATTTTGTAGTGCTTTTTGTTTTTAAATAAACCCAATTTTGATATAAAAAAAATTTACCTAACTTAGCAAATTTGTAGAATTTACTGTAATTTTAATTCAAAACTATAAACAATCTAAACGCGGTTTAACCTAGTTAGTAATTTGTGCGTACACTGATATGCATCAGTAATTAACCATGGCCAATTGTACAAGTGGTAAATCATATTACTCATATAACTGATAAACATGAAACAGCAAACCCTGCATACTGAAACTGTTCTTCCATGTAAATTGGTAGAAATAATCAGGATAATATCATGGCAAATCTTCAGACGTGTACAGATGTGTTTCTCAGTCAGTTCACGATTGGGAAAATTCCATTTTTATTAATAAAAGTTAAAGTTGAAAATGTTCATTTACCTAAACTATATTTGTGAAATAATTGAATGAATCTACAATAGTTTCTTTTCATTTTTGTATTCCTAACGTTCTGTATCCATTAAGAATTTGATTAATCCATATTGTGTAGAATTAAGGGCAATCTGTATTCCAAGGATTGTGTTAGCAAGAGAACTCATTTGTTATTAAATTTATTTTCTAGATAAAATTAGGTACAAGTTGCGAGGGTAAAATGAGAATTGTAAGGTAGGAGCCATTTTATATAAGATTTGATAACTTAATCCAGTTGTCGCTAAATCCAAATGAAATCTTTACGTATTCTTCATTTTTATGAGCATCATATTCATTATCATAGTTTACTTCTTTAAATTATCTGCTAGGTTTTAACTCTCTATTTGTTGTTAAATTTTTTACTTTAGGTTGTCCAATTTATTAACTGTTTGTTTTTGACGTGAATCCAAAAAACCTATTGATCAAGAAATCGGGGGATACAGTTTGGCATTATAGTTTCCAATCTATCGTCTACATCCAAAATTAAATTAGACCACTGGATAGTTAAAGGATCAAAGAATTCATTACGATAAGCGAGGATTGTGACGTATCGCGCGCGGTGGAGGGGGAAGCGCCGCTATTTTGAGATCATTTTGCTGCGTATCGAGATTTGCAATTAGTATAACTTTTGACTCGGAGAAGCTACGATTTTCGTTTAAGTTTTAATCATCAGCTGTTGTCACAATCTATCGATTGTATATAAAACATTAGTGTAAAATAGTGACAGTGAATTTAATAAGGTGTTAGAATAATAAAGTATTATCAAAAATATATAATGTCGGCCTATACGCGTCGAAAACCAAAACCAAATACAGAGATCGTATATGGTTGGAAAGGGCTTCTCAAGAACAATCGAATGGTAATAATAAAACACCATATGACCGAGTCTAGCTGTGCCTAGGAACGTAAAAGAATGAATGCGGCAGAGCGGATCAATGACGGTGTCAGTAAATCTGCAGCTGGGGCGGTTGAAATTATGCAAGTGGATGATGAAATCGCTTCTACATGGACAATGGACTGTATAGGCATAGGCTGTGTTCGATCGTCGATTATGAAGACACATTGTTTCATCCTAAATACATGAATACAAATATTTTACATAAAAAATATAACCCGTTACGTAAACGTATTCACGTACAACACACGGCCGTGTCCATGACACAGCCACAGTTTTTTTATTATCCAAAACTCTGACGAAGTAAAAACAGTCTGAAACTATGAGATACACGAAAAAAGATTCCAATTTGGGTAAACACAATTTCGGATGATTGATGGTTACAAATTAAAAAGAAAAACTAGCATAACATCTAGTTCCGGATTTTGTTAATGCGATTGGAGAAAAGTTCCAGTGGCCAAAATGATCTATTGTTATGGAAATGTCTCGATTAATAAACGTAAATCATTTGCTTCCAACAATATACGTAAACCTGCTTGTCAGGTCCAAATGGAGCAGGTCGGTTTTAAGCTTTGAATATTTCTTCAAATTACTTGCATTCGTTTGGTACAAATGAGTACCTGGGATAAATAACAGATATTTATTTATTCAGTTTTTGGGTCTTGTTTACAAATTAACTATATGTTAAAAAGTGAGGAAAACCAACATTTTGGCATTTGCAACGTATATTTATTTTTAATGTTTCCAAATTTCAAAGAATAATTATAAGATAAACAAAAAAATGTAATCGCCCATTTTTTTTAAGAGGGACTTAACCTCTAACTACCAATTTACAAAGAATATACAGAAGTTTAGCAATAATCTACATAGGTTATAGACTTTTATAACTAAAATACGAGTAACTTATTGGCTCAAAAGTTAATTTACAGAATACTAAAGCTGGACGGGACCTGCGTCCCACGGCACCGCAGCCACAAGAAGCTTATTGTCCATTTGGATATTAGTAGACGAAACCTCCCCTTCTAAGGAGGCTGAGGACTTTCCCTACCAGTTCTTTTTGCACTACTGTCTCCTTTGGTCTCAAAGATCCAAAGGTTTCATAACGCAACCACTCGATAGCAACGCAATCGAACAGCAGGTGAGAGGCCGTTTCCTCCTCTTCCTGACAAAATCAGCACAACGGTTCCGAGCTAATAAGCCCCCACCTTGTACAGAAGCTTTCTAAAACTACCATATCCCTTGATCAGAGTAATCTGATTTCTACCCAAGCACAGAGTCACTTTGGTTCTTTGTTTACACAGCCAAGGCATCATAGTCTTGCCGTGTTTAATCCCAGGACACATCACCGAGTTCTTTTCATGCTCTCTCTCCAGATCCAGGTCACTGAAAACCGCACTGCATCCTTGGTGATCCCCAGGACTGGCTCCGGACCATTGAAAGGAGTGTTAGCTCCGATCCTGGCCAGTTGATCGACTGTTTCATTCCCCTTTAATCCTCACATGACCCGGCTCCTATTCCAGCCGAACTATATTGTGCGAAGCCAGTTGTTCCAGGGCCTTTTTACATTCCCAAACCTGGGAAGAGGTAGTTCTGAAGGAAGTAAGGGCCTTCGGTGAAAGTTCATTTAGTTTGCCTCAAGTTTGGTCCACTCCCTTACCCCATCTATTTATCTATTTAGTTGAACATAGGTGATACTTGAACCCAAACAGAAGTGCATATTATTCCTTGCATTCATATGTAAATGCAATTTTAAAGTTACCAAGTATAAAAAGAAAACACAGTTGAATCTTATCCGAAAGAAAAAAGGTAAATACAATTTCATTCAAAATTAAAAAAACATTCTTCGGCTTGGAAATTCCGTCTGCCGGAGGGTTAACGTAAATAAATAAAACAAAATAATCACTAAGTAACACAATTAGAATAGTTCATGATGGTTGATACATTTGGTTCAACGCACTGGTTGTTAAAGATGTTAAAAATTAATGAAATACATCTGTGTACTTCCATCTACTTACTTTTCTTTGACTTGCTCAATATCCAGTGGAGGAAGAATGCATTAGGATTAGTTAATGAGAGTAAATAAGTATGCTTTTCCTTCTGTATTTAGTTTCCCAGCTTTTCTTTTTAGCTTAAAGTGAAAAGTTCACGGTGGTAACTTTTCTATTCGTTTCTTCCACAGCAATGTAATTTTCAGCAATGTTTCTCTACACTATTGGATCCTAATCGTAAGTAGATTTTAACTTTCACACAATTTTAGCTTTTAAATAATTATGTTCTCATATACAGGGTGATCCATTTAAAAAGCACCAATCGCTAATAACTTTTTAGGAAAGCGAAATTTCGAAAAATCCCACGAAGTAAACTATATGTTTTTTTTTGTCTAGTTTTTAAATTTTCCACCCCCGATGATGTATCTTCATTTTTGGCGGAGTTACGGGCAAAAACATAATTGAGTTTTTATAAGGACTACAGGTTTTGACAATAATTATGAAAACTACAAAAAAAACTATAAAAAATGACGTTGACCCCGTTTCGATATCACTAATATTAGTCGAGATATTTAAGATTAAATTTACAATTTTATCTATTCGTGAACGGTTTTCGATATTAATTTTCCACCAGAAATACACGTTTTGGGAGGTCCTCTGACTGCAAAAAATGTTATTGGTGACGCAAAGAACAAAAGAAATAATAATTGAAGATTTTAAAACATAGTGTAATGTAATGGTTGTGGGTGAATCAGGGATAAATTTGTTTTATCATCAAATAAAAGCAATCATCACATCATTTTAATGTACCCCGTATGCAAGACTTCTTGACCTATGATTACGGTAAGAATATCTTGCCAGGGTCTAGTGGTCAAGAGCGTGGCTTTCTAAGTGGGAGATCCCCAGTTCGAATCCCGCGTATGCAGTCATTCTTATTACTTGAAGAATCATAATACTTTTTTTAATAAAGTGTACTTATATGCGGGATTCGAACTGGAGACCATCCACTTACAAAGCCCACGATCTGGATCACTAGACCAACATCCGCCCCTCCCTGGCACCGTAATCATAGGACAAGAAGTCTTGCATACGGGATACATTATCATGATGTTATGGCTGCTTTCATTTGATGATAAAACAAATTTATTCTGATTCACCCATAACCATTACATTACACTACATTTTTTTTAAATAATTCTTATTATTTTTGTTCTTTGAGTCTCAAATAATATTTTTTGCAGTCAGAGCACCTCCCAAAACGTGTATTTCTGGTGGAAAATTAATATCGAAAACCGTTCACGAATAGATAAAAATGTAACTTTGATCTTAAATATCTCGACTAATATTAGGGATATCGAAAAGAGATCAACGCCAATTTTCACAATTTTTTATGTAGTTTTCATAATCATTGTCAAAACCAGTGGTCCTTATGTAACCCCGATACAGCATCGGGGTGAAAAATTTGAAAACTAAACCAAAAAAAACATATAGTTTACTTCATGGGTTTTTTTCGAAATTCCGCTTTCCTAAAAAAGTTGTTAGCGATTGGTGCGTTTTAAATGGATCACCCTGTATAATAACGGTAAAAACTCCAATTCTTAAAAATTTGAGAGAACCATCTTGTGAAAGAGAATAAAAAATAATAATGAAAAATGAAAAAAATAAAATAAAAATAAACTATGCCAGAGGTTAGAAGAGTCAATATGAAATTCTGCCTAGAGGGTCGTTGAACGCGTCCAACCATGGCATTACATTGTACAGATTGGATAAATAAACTTTTGCATATATATATATAAGTTGGTACATGCAGCTGTAGTAGCAGCCACAACGAACGGAAGTGTAGACCTGCCAACAGGTATTATTGATAAAAAAAAAATTGTTAGACGTAAAAGTCTTCTCACCCTTCAAATTGCAAAACATCCAAATGAGATTTGCAGAAAGATATAACAGGCAGAGGAGATCATTTTGATATTGTGACTACTTTTATCTTGCTTTCTAGAAATTGAAAAGATAAATTTTATTTTTCTCTTATTGAATAACATCCTTAATTGACGTGCTTTAAGGTCTTATCTGTCTTTTAAAATATTTACTTTCTTTTTAAATTTTATTTAAACGTTATAATGAAGCCATATTTCAGTCTAAATCCATTTTTTTGTGTTTTAAAAAATAATTTTTAATTTTAAACTATACAATTTTAGATGTTCATCAATTTTAATATCCTTGGGCCGATGGTAATTATCATTTTGATTTTTTTTATTATTGTTTGAGCCATTTTGGTGATCTCTGATTAGGCAAGTCATGACAGCTGTTCCGTGACATTCCTTGCCATTTTAGAATACGACATACAAGCCATGAAACTGACAGAGGCCTTGAACTTAATCATGTTAATACCCTGAAATTCTTCGGACTTGTGTTAAGCTAGATAGATACTGAAAACATCATCACAAGTTGTGCATAAAAGTTGGGCAGTTTTTATTTAATATTTAGAGTAGTGATGTAGAATCTAAGTTAAGAAGGTGGTTATCAAATTATAAAAACAGTTTGTAAGGATAACTAGCAAATGTTAATGACAGTAATGGATTGTACGGAGGGTTAATTAAAAAAATAAATAAATAATGGAACTAGACCTATTGGCAATGGTGAACTCATGAGGTAATGAGGTATTTGTGCGTAAGAGGACTTGAAATTCATATACTGAAAGGTGTGTATCGAAGCTGCTTGATTTCCTTGAAGCCTCTGTAAAGCCTAGAGTCCTGGAGAATTTGGAGATTACATATCCTAACTTAACCCACACTATGAGTGCGTTCCACTAAGCGCTCACAACGATCAAAATGTACCTTCAGCCGTTCCACTTGGCGACCGCGGTCGTTGTGGTCGTGGTGAAAACGTCTCTAATGACGTCATTATTTTCGCTCATGCAAGGCTCACATCGCCCCACCTTAATAGCTGGATCGAAGTGGGCGTTCAGAAATTTGGCGCAATTTTTTAAAAGCAAAGATGGCGACCGAAAAAATTATATCAGATAAATGAAAGTATTATCTCTTGCTAATAATTGAATGTGTTTCTCGAAAGTCTAAAAAAAATAATAAAATGAAAAATTACTTATCCCTTTACATACTAAATCACTGAATAACGATCAATTACACTTTGATAGCTAATAATACGTGGCCTAAGTTTTCGCTTTTCACCATTGCGATTTTGTAAAATTGCATTCCACTCTTCATCGGAACTAGATGAAGAACTTTCTAAAGCATTATTAATAGATATCCAACTGTTGCCACAAAAGACATTTTAATTTTATTTAAACGTAAATTTTATAAATACTCCACTAAAATGTAATATAAAAAATTGAATTATATATATATTCTTTTAATATAAGTCAACTTTACCAATAATTAATAAAGTTTATTATAACTGCTTATAAACGGGGTTAAAATTAAAAAACAACCTCTTCAAGCTTCTGACTTATTTTCGAGGTCGCCATTTGTTATGTTTACACAAACGGTTAAAACGCCCATAGACCATTCCACTTGGGTTTTCGATTAAAGTGGAACGGGCAAAACCGCGGTCGTGAGCGTGATCGTTGTGAGCGCTTAGTGGAACGTACCCTAATTTTACCCTGTGCCAGAAATAGTAGGATCACATCGATTGCTCTAGTAACGCTCAGATGGAAACACTAAGATAAAACGTTATCTATCATATTTCTATCTAAAAAAAAACTTACAAAAGAAACTTGCATAAATAAAGTGAATTACGGGGACTCCCTTAACCAGTTAATTGAGCAGCATTGAGCTGCACAACAAAGCCAATTTAACTGCGATCTGTCGGCTAAAAGCCAAACTATAACTAAACAAACTCTAACTCAAATAGAACTTCTTCTGAATCAAGAAAATGCACTCAATTTCTGCTCAGTGTACTACAAAAAAAATTAGCAGGCATGCGAGGCGCCAGGTAAATTGTAAAGAGTAAGTGATTATGAAATGTAAAGATGTATTTGAGATAGCAACAAACTTATATATCACACGCAATCAAATATTTCAATGCTAATAAAAAAAAAAAATGTATATATATATATAGGGATAACAATCCATAAATTGGAAGGCTTGATCCAGAAAATAGAAGCTATTTAGACAGTAATTCATAAAAAGTCATTAATTGTTTCTAAGTATTGGAATAGAAGCTTCTTTCTGATTTAATGAATTTTTTAATGTGCAATGCCGGAATGTAGCAGGCTAAGGGTGCGTTCCACTTGGCGACCACAACGACCACGACCACGACCGCGATTTTGGCCGTTCCACTTGCTTGTGGGCGTTGCGATTGAAAACCCAAGTGGAACGGACTGTGGGCGTTTTAAGCGTTCATGTAAACATTACATATGGCGGCCTCGAAGATAAGTTAGAATAAACTTTATTAATTATTGGTAAAGTTGGCTTATATTAAAAGAATATATATAATTCAATTTTTTATATTACATTTTAGTGGAGTATTTATAAAATTTACGTTTAAATAAAATTAAAATGTCTTTTGTGGCAACAGTTGGATATTTATTAATAATGCTTTAGAAAGTTCTTTATCTAGTTCCGATTAGAGTGGAATGTAATTTTACAAAATCGCAATGATAAAAAGCGAAAACTTAGGCCACGTATTATTAGCTATCAGAGTAATTGATCTTTATTCAAATGAAGAATTTAAAAGTTATTTCAGGTAAATGATTTTGTTATTCAGTGATTTAGTGTGTAAAGGGATAAGTAATTATTTATTTATTTATTTTTTGTAGACTTTCGAGAAACACATTCTATTATTTACATGAAATAATACTTTCATTTACATGAGATAATTTTTTCGGTCGCCATATTTTGTTTTAAAAATTGTGCCAACTCTGAACGCCCACTTCGACCCAGCTTTTAAGGTGGGGCGTTGTGGTCGTTGTGTGGGCGAAAATAATGACGTCATTAGTGACGTTTTCGCCACGACCACAACGACCGCGGTCGCCAAGTGGAACGCCTGAAAGTATGTTTTGGTCGTTGTGGTCGCCAAGTGGAACGCACCCTAAGTAGGCCAAAAAACTCGATATTTTGGTAATACGTACCGCTATAATATTGTTATTGTTCGTATTAATCAGTTCCATTATTGTTCTCTTAACAAAATTTTCTATGAGTTTCTAATCCTCATGATGTTTGTTAAGTTTATTATCAACCATTAAATACATATTACGCTATACAACAACATTACTTTTCAATTATCACTTCAATTCAATTTCTTTGTGTTTAATTTATTCTGATATTATTAATTTATTCAATAATGTATATTTATTATGAATAGCATTTATTTGAACGCTACTTGCGCTGTGGAAGTTTATAACTTTATCGAAATGATAAAACTTTGAACTAATTCCCAATATAATATTGCAATATAACGATAATGATTATTTAAATATGGAAACAGTGGGTTTGAATAAAAGATATACAAAGAAAATTCCCAACTTGAAAAAAAACAAAACAGAGTTGAATGAAAATAGGAAAGGAAAGAATCTAGAGCTTAAAGAAAAAGAAGGAAATCCGAGTGCACTTATCACCAGATTTTCTTTTAGACGCTGTAAAATCTTGTTTGGTTTCTTTACTTTACCAAATTTATTGGATGTATATAAGAAGGGACTTTTTGCATTATACCTTTTCTAATCGACTGGGCTGTGTTTACAATAAAATACTTGAATCAATCTTTTTCATTTTATTTAACAGCAGATAAAATTTAAAAAAAAAAAACAAAACAGAGTTGAATGAAAATAGGAAAGGAAAGAATCTAGAGCTTAAAGAAAAAGAAGGAAATCCGAGTGCACTTATCACCAGATTTTCTTTTAGACGCTGTAAAATCTTGTTTGGTTTCTTTACTTTACCAAATTTATTGGATGTATATAAGAAGGGACTTTTTGCATTATACCTTTTCTAATCGACTGGGCTGTGTTTACAATAAAATACTTGAATCAATCTTTTTCATTTTATTTAACAGCAGATAAAATAAAAAAAGCTACGCTACTGCTTATTTGTCTCTTAATTCTTCTACTAAAGTCTGAATTTGGAAAACTGCAATTTATAAATAACAACTCTAAATCTTAGTACAGACAAAACGGGGATTTTGTTCTATTTATCTGTGATACAGGTTTTCACAAACCGGACCATTTCGGCAATACATTCATTAATAATATCGTATAGAATGTATGAAAACAAAAACATGTAGGGTGAAGGGACCAGTAATTGACTGCTTAAGAAAAAATTCGAGTTTAAGATAGAATAACTTCCGTTATTTTGGCTCCAGGTGTAGGTTATAAAATTGTACCGCTCCAGTAGGATGTATTTTATTTTATTAATATTTTAAAAGCAGTAAATTCGATCTTTATGTCAACCAAAAATGATTTTTTTTGGAAGTATGTCAATGAACCAGTAATTGACATACCGAATTTTCGGTGGAACCAGTGTTTGACATGGGGTGGGACCAGTAATTGACATACAAATACATTCATGAAACGACATAAGGTATGCATTCAAAATCACTTTTAGATCTAAATAAATCACTTAAATCACCTAAATCACTTTTTCAATTGGATTTATAACAAAAATTAGTCTTATTCATAATTAATTACAATCAGTTTTTAAATAGGCAAACCTAAATAATCTAATATTTTTTCAACCTTACAACCTTTATGCAGCTTTTGACGATCAACCCTTACACAACTGTACTACCGGTAACATCACAAAGTCACCAACTCTCCACGTATGTTTGATTTCGCACCTGGTACTTCTCTTGAGGGAGCTTCATTTTTCCTCTGGCCGTTTTCTTTGATGGAATTCTATGGTTCAGCCATTTCCTCCCTTTCTTCTTTGGCATGTGGCTAGGACCCAAAACTGAGGGAGAATGATAGATTTTCCAACTCCGATAAGTGGGCGTCGTTTTTATCAATCACGTAGGCCTCGGAAGCTGTTCGGCGATCACGATTATTCCAGTTTGTTGTTCATAGATTGTTGTTCTCTACAGAATAATCATTCTGCATGCCCTCTTGAAATAAGGCGTACATTTGCTAATTCATTAATTTAAACATATTTTGTTGGAAGTTTTACTATTTATTTTATGTTGCCGATTTTTATCAATGATTTTATTTTACAATATATTGAATTTTTAATTATAATAAAATTTACCAACCTATCTTATCATTTTCCCAGGAAGTCAATCACTGGTCTCAAACAAAAAAGCTGTAGGACTAGTAATTGACATACATGTCAATTACTGGGCAGATTGCCGTTTCAAGGACCAGTGATTGACAGCCCCATTTTAATCCTCAATGCTTCTTATAATTAAAAAAAAAACTACATAAATGAAATCTACAAGTAATACTAATTATAACAGAACATTGATAACCACACGAATATATGAACAAATAAACGAAAAATAAGAAAAAAGAAAAATTATTTTCTTATCAATCCTCCTTAGCAACGGCTTGTTTTTTCCTTGATTTTGAACTTTTAACACAAATAACCTTCCACTGATACCAAGGAACCTTGAAATAATTAATATTTTTCTGGAACTGCTGCCCAAAGGCTTCTCAATAACGAAATTGAAAGAATCACCACTAAAAACGGCTCATATCCCTTATAATACCAGTTTATTTCTGGTATGTCAATTACTGGTGCCCAGTCAATTACTGGTCCCTTCACCCTAAACATTATTTTCTAATAAAACATTTATAATAATAATATCGTGTAATGAGGGAAGGGATTAGCTATGAGGTTAGCATACTGGACTCCCACGCGGAGGTCCCGGGTTCGAATCCAACAGCTGACCCTTAGATTTTCTCTTCCTAGGAGCTTCTTACAGCTCACTGTCCGGTGATGGACAGTTTTGTCTGTAACGAGAGAACACTGTCCGGAGGCCGGCAGTGCACTGAAAAAAGCTCCGGGCGCCAATAACCTTAGATGTTGACGCGCCTTAAATCATTAAAAAAAAAAAAAAATATCGTGTAATGTATATTATGTAATTTTTCACATATCTATCAGGATGAAAGTGCTCATTATGGAATACAAATAAACAAAGTACCTGTACTGATACAATGGGCATATTAATCACGTATACAAATACTATATAGGTGAAAGAACTTTGGAATAAATGAAATTAAATTTAACAAAACTATATTTTTATAGAATATAGATAATCTACATTAGTACGTAATAAAAAGAAAGAAAGAAATATGTTTTATAATAAAGGTTTCGTACTAAATATTTTAATTAATCTCTTTAAACTGAAAAAAATATCTGTTTCAACGGATAAGTTGTTTACATGTTTTGAGAGATCTAAGAATAAAAGAATTGAAAGAGTGAAATTTGGTGGAGAACTATCTGTTATCTTTTCATTATTGGAAGATGGTTAAAAAGTAGGAACGATAATAGGTTTTGGTCTCACATATTGATCCATGGCAAATATAATAAATCAATAACATGTTCAACATTTTCTTCCTGTCGGAACTAGTTAATAAATTAAACGATGAACGTAATTTATTACATTCTATTTCCTAGCTTAAAGGAAATCTTAATGTAAAAGCTTTAAATTTAAGAACTTATTTTGAACATTCTCCATCATATTACTGTATTTTATTTAAGTAACAAGACAGTGTTAACTCAAGCTGACATCGGACTAGAAAATAATATAAAGATTTTAAGGCACAAATATTTGTAAAGACTGGAATATTTTCAATAAGAGATCCTAAAATTTTGCAGATTTTTAGCTATTATATTAGAGATATTATTAAAAAAAAATGTTTCTTGATTATTGATTACCAGAATTACGAATACTGTTTGTTCTATTTAATTCAAATTGATTTAAGAAACAACTGTGCTGAATCGTAGAAATTGTTTTCAAAATGGCCAACACTAGTCATTTAGGGCGCGTTCCACTAAGCGACCACAACGAACAAAACATACCTTCAGGCGTTCCATTTGGCGACCGCGGCCGTTGAGCTTGTGGCGAAAACGTCACTAATGACGTCACTATTTTCGCTCACGCGAAGCCCACAACGCCTCACCTTAAGAGCTGGGTCGAAGTGGGCGTTTAGAGTTGGCGCAATTTTTAAAACAAAATATGGCGACCGATAAAATTATCTCATGTAAATGAAAGTATTATTTCATGTAAATAATAAAATGTGTTTCTCGAAAGTCTACAAAAAATAAATAAATAGGTGTATTTTTTGGCAGACGATACAGTCTCTTAATGTATAGCCTCTGTACTTTCTCCAATCTTTCCGAGTACTGGGCACCCCAAATTTTGACAACCGTACGTAAGGACAGCTCTTGTTACCGAGTTAAATATACCCCATTTTTTGCAGGAATCGGTACATACTCATTCGTAATTAGGCCAGCCCAAACACTGTTCAATCCCAACACAGCCTGCTTTGCCCTTCATCCCAATGTGACTTCAATTTCAAAGGTGTTACTTTTATACCAAGATATTTGTATTCCTTGACTACTTCAATAGGTTCTCCCTTGAATTTCCAGTTTTCTAGTCTTCCCAACTTCCCACCACCCGCTCTGAAGACTAAAATCTTGGATTTGGCCAAATTAAGAACCAGGTTCCAGTTTTCCAGGTAAACTTCCAACTGGTTTATCATTTGCTGAAGTACTCTTGGATCGTCGGCTATTAGCACTATGTCGTCCGCGTAGAGAAGCAGCTTTAAATTGTAATCTTTTAACCATATCCCTCCTCTAAGAGCTTTTTTTAAATCATTTATAAATATGGAGAAAAGTAATGGACTTAAGTTACACCCCTGTTTAACTCCACAATATGTTTGGAATGGAAGTGAAATGCCCTTACAACCCCATATTGCTGACTTGGTATCCCTGTACAAACTCTGGATTGCGCGAACCATCGTAGTTGAGATCCCGCACTGATACAACTTGTAAAAGAGTGCTTCTCTATTCACAGAGTCAAAAGCAGACTTCAAGTCTACAAAGAAGCAAAAAATTTTCTTTCTTCCTTGGTACCATTTCAGCTGGATAGAATTAATTAGAATGAAAATATTATCCAGAGCGGAGAAACCGTGCCTGAACCCCGCCTGCTCTTCGCAAAGAATATTGTTTTGCGTCATCCACCGGCTCAATCTTTCACCCAATAAAGCTGTGTATAACTTTTGCACTGTATTTAAAAACGATATTCCCTTATAGTTTAAAACGTCATTTAAATTCCCTTTTTATGAAGAGGAAAGATAACCGCATCATTAAATTTTTCCGGCACCTTACCTTCCGCGAAATATTTATTAAATAATTTTAATGTAAGTCCCAAGAAACACGTAGGAGCATACTTATAATATTCGAACGGGATTCCGTCGATACCGGGCGCCTTATTTGAGCCTGCCTTATTTATTACGTGCATCAACTCGTTATAATGAAAGGGACAGTCAAGCTGCGCAACCTCTATCCACGGTTCAGCGTACGAAATGAAACAGAAATCTATTAAAGGGTTATACAACTGTTGGAAATGGGCTCGCCACTAAAAAATACACCTAATTATGTTCTCTACTTAGAAACAGGTGCAAGCCCATTACATGTTTTTACCTTCTCAATATTTTTGAGATTCATTAAAAAGATTTTGGATTTGGATGGTAATCGTTTAATTAAACATTTGGCACTGGAAATAATTAGAAAACAAATTTTGTGGTCTAAAGATTTGGCCAATTGGCTTCAAAAGTTGGAATGTGATGTTAATTTAGATTTCCAGTCTCCTGACAGGTTTGGTGCTGAAATTAACAAGATTATTAATACTTTAAATCAGTACTATATTAACTGTAACATTTCCAAAGCTCTTAATAATACGTACCATAAAATTTATAGCAAGTTATCTTTTAAAGTAAATTCCACTTATATTGGTTTGGATGCCTACAGCGTGGGTCTAATTATGAAGATAAGAGGAGAGCTACTTGACCTAAACTATAAGCCATACATTCAAGGAAGGAACTACACATGCAGTATGTGCAATATGGGCGTCAATGAAGATTTATTTCACTTTCTTGGTCACTGTAGAATACTGAGTTTTATAAGAAAGAAATTCTTTGACAAGGTGACCTTAAAAGAAGGTGAAATGATTCTGCTGATGAATGGCTCTAATTGGCTGCCATTAATTGCCTATATTAAAGAATCTATGGCATTTAGAATGTTTCTAGTGGCGAATTTCAACTATTAAACAGTAATACCAACCCATGTCTCGGATGTAGTTTTGACTATTACTATTTTGATTATTATTAATATTATTGTTATTATTATTAACTAGTTCTTCCCTTTAGAGCCCGATTCCCATTCCTTAAATTAAAAAGATTTCTTTTTATTTAAAGTATTACAAGTTTTGAAAAAGTTTTTTCTTTAAAATGATAGCCACAATTTCCTGACAGACGATTGTACTCATGCCAGTATTCATACGATTCAAATGTGTAATTTTTATTTATTTTGTATGTAAATATGATAATAAAGTATGTTTTCTATCTATCTATCTATCTATCTATCTAAATAAATAAATAAATAAATAATTACTTATTCCTTTACACACTAATTCACTGAATAACACAAAATCATTTACCTGAAATAACTTTTAAATTCTTCATCTGAATAAAGATCAATTACTCTGATAGCTAATAATACGTGGCCTAAGTTTTCGCTTTTTATCATTGCGATTTTGTAAAATTGCATTCCACTCTTCATAGGAACTAGATAAAGAACTTTCTAAAGCATTATTAATAGATATCCAACTGTTGCCACAAAAGACATTTTAATTTTATTTAAACGTAAATTTTATAAATACTCCACTAAAATGTAATATAAAAAATTGAATTATATATATTCTTTTAATATAAGTCAACTTTACCAATAATTAATAAAGTTTATTATAACTGCATATAAACGGAGTTAAAATTAAAAAATAACCTCTTCAAGCTTCTGACTTATTTTCGAGGTCGCCATTTGTAATGTTTACATGAACGGTTAAAACGCCCCATAGTCCGTTCCACTTGGATTTTCGATTGTAACGCTCACAAGCAAGTGGAACGGGCAAAATCGCGGTCGTGAGCGTGGTCGTTGTGATCGCTTAGTGGAAATATAAATATTATTAATTGTACCTTTGGTTATACGTTTTTTGAGTAACATGAACAAAAACCTACATAAACATTTCAATAAGTATGAGTCACGTTTCAAATAACCTATTTATTCAATTTAAGAATTTATAATTATCTTATTTTGTGTTATAAAAAAGAACTATTACAAAAATGGAGTTTGGGGAGAAATCTTCGAAATTCATACTCTTCTCTTTGCCTCAGAAAAAAATATACACAGCTGATGGATGCCAGAACAAGTTTTCACTACAACAACGTTTGAATATTAAAAAATACTTTCTTGCCATTGCCAAACATCAATCAACTTGTCATTTAACGCCTGACAAATTATCAACCAGAAATACAGCTGGTCTTCTTCAATATATTGATGTAAATGAGAAAGAGAAAAAAATAAACAATTTCAGTACGAGATATTTCTCAAGCAAATACATTCATGCAATAAAGACAAATTTGACAGATAAGTAATTTTTTTATTCGCACATGTAGATAGGATATATTCTTTTCAACCTGTTCACTACGTATTGAATACAAATATATGATGTATTACAGATACTTACCGAGCTTTGGGGGAGGTAAAAAAAAGAAGCTTTCACTAGTCGTAAGTTGGATTGAGTAGACTGGTGTCAGTAATACAAGTATGAGATAGATCAGTGGCTTGAAGGAATGGTTAGAACCCAGTGTGGTGGGTATGTGAATGGGTTATAAAAGTCGTCCATCATATAGCCTTGCACTCAAATACCAAGAGAGTACTTGTAAGTCCTTTAGTACATCAATATCTAGAAACTTATCTCTTTATTCATTTCTCCTATATTTCTGAATCAAGTAGGAGAATTTTTCTACTAGATTTTCAATATGCATTTTATATTATACATATTCTTATCTAGTCTGTAGCTAAAATGCACACCATTTTTTTTTAATATACGATCATGAATTTTGCTTGCCTAGTACTTTGCAGCAGTAAGTTGTTCAGTAATTTGCTTACCATATGTTCCATTTTGACTAAGAATATCCCGTTTTGTCCTGGTTATTTGATAAAAATGTAATGTACACACGCTGAAAGCTAAAAACAAAATTTGATAATACATATTACAGATCACATTAATGAGGTAGATTGGTTCAACTGTAAAACATATATTCCACTATAAAGTCATTTGTGAACCAAGTCATACTAACTTGAATTAAAACAAAAAAAGTTATTGTTAAGATACAATACATGTTATAAGATCAATACATGTTATGTCCAGTTATTAGTATTCTATTATTATATTATATAACATTATTAAATTCTATTTCCGAGCATGAAATATTAACTTAAAAGCTTAACTTGTATTTTATTTTAAGTTACAGACAGTGTTGAGAACTCAAACTGAGATCAGACTAGAGAAAAATATATAAATTTTAGGGCATACAATATTTGTTAAGACTTATTATATAATCTTTTTATAATACAATACAAATTTATACAGATTTATACAATACAAATAATTCAAAGAAATTGTTAACATCTGGCTTTATTTAGCAAATTTTGTATATCAGTGCCAAAGAAATCTAAGTTAAAATGATTGGCTGCCCGCATCATACGAAAGATTGGGGAGCAAAAAAACGTAATTATGTTTGCAGTACGGTACATTGAACGGAGAAGAATGTCGTGTAGTATGGGATGAGATATTAAAAGAAATTAGAGAAAGAAGGTAAGGACCAGTCTATTTGAGAGCGGAGAAGTTTGCAGAGGTAAGAGAGAGATCATAATAAATTCTTCTGGTGGTAAGTGGAGGAATATTGAGAGTGAACTGTAGATCGGAATAGATAAGGGTTTCTTTAGGGGATTTTCAAACGGCTAGCCAACCATCGAAAAAACTGAACAGCCTCAAATAGAAGCCACATGTTCCTTTGCAAAACGGACTCCTAATTACTGAACCACATTCAAGGTGGGGGTCTTACAAGGGATTTATTTAATATGACATAAGAATGGCTGCCAGAGAAATTTCTCGTGTTCCTAAATACAAATCCAAGCGTTTGTAGAGATTTGCTTTTGATCTTATTCATGTGCTTCATAAAATCCAATTTGCAGTTGAACGTGATGCCCAAATCCTTTACTGATGATTCCCTAACCAGCAAAGAACCGTTTAGCATATAGTCATAAGACTTGAGTATTTCTAGAAAGATATCCTAAAATTTTACAGATTTTTTGCTACTATAATAGAGATAACATTAAAATATATATATATATATTTCATGATTATGGATTACCTGAATCAGGAAAACTGTTTCTTCTGTTCAATTCAAATTGATTTAAAAAATAGAAAAAGACCTATAATTTTCTAATTAGAATTAGAACGGAATTATATTTAGAGAAAGTCGATTGAATGTTCAATCTAGGTCTTTTATATTTCAAATAGTTATAAAAATACGAAAAATGTCTCTTTTTTATAAATTTAAATGTTATTATTACGAGGGTCGTTTGAAAAGTCCGTGCAAAGTCAGAGAGATAGCACCACTGGCGCGTATCGAGGTTATGTTTAGTTAGTAGCAACTCTTGGAAGAACACACACCAAGTTTCAGCCAGATCGGTCTATTTCTTTGTGTTTGGCATTCGTTTGAATCGAGGAAGTCGAGTGATTTTCAAGAAATGGACGAAAAAGAATTTCGTGTGTTGATTAAACACTACTTTATGAAAGGCAAAACGCCTCAGGAGACTAAAAAGAAGCTTGATAAACATTATGGTGACTCTGCACCTTCGATTAGAACAGTTTATAAGTGGTTTCAAAATTTTCGGAGTGGCCATATGGACGCACAAGTGACGCTGAACGTTCTGGACGCCCTGTTGAGATTACTACTCCAGAAATCATTGATAAAATCCATGATATGGTGATGGATGACATAAGAGTGAAGGTGCGTGAGATTGCTAGTGCTGTGGGCATCTCGAATGAACTGGTACATAATATTTTGCATCAACATTTGGACATGACAAAGCTATCCGCAAGATGGGTGCCGCGATTGCTCACGCTTGGCCAAAAACGAAATCGTGTGAAGTGTTGCAAGGACGGTTTGCAGCTGTTCCAGAAGAATCCGCAGGACTTTAAGCGTCGTTTCGTCACCGTGGATGAAACATGGTTACATCACTACACTCCTGAGACCAAAGAACAATCTAAACAATGGGTTACCAAGGGGGAATCTGCGCCAAAAAAGGCGAAGACCGTTCCTTCGACCGGAAAGATTATGGCGACTGTCTTTTGGGATTCGCAAGGAATAATCCTCATCGACTATCTGGAAAAGGGTAAAACTATTACAGGTGCATATTATTCATCGTTATTGGACCGTTTGAAAACCGAGCTGCAAGAAAAACGCCCACGATTGGCCCACAAAAAAGTCCTTTTCCATCACGACAACGCACCAGCTCACACCTCAGCAGTTGTGGTCGCAAAATTAATGGAAACAGGGTTCCAACTCGTTTCACATCCCCCCTATTCTCCAGACTTGGCTCCCTCGGACTACTATTTGTTCCCCAATATGAAGAAATGGCTGGCGGGAAAAAGATTTTATTCAAACGAGGAAGTGATTGCAGAAACGAATGGCTATTTTTCAGACTTGGACAAATCCTATTATTCGGAAGGGATCAACAAACTAGAGCAGCGTTGGACGAAGTGTATAAGCCTAAAAGGAGACTATGTTGAAAAATAAAAAAGGTTTACCCCAAAAAATTAAGTAGTTTTTATTTTTGCACGGATTTTTCAAACGACTCTCGTACATTGCTCTCTGAATCCAACTACACTATAATCATTTTTATAAAAATCGACGTGTATGTCCTTTGTCACTAGAAGTCTTGGTTACTAAATTACAATAATTCCTCAGCTATTTTTAATTAAAATATTTTTTGTTTTTGTTGTTAAAACAATAATATTATTACTGAAAATTACAAAAATGACAACAGAAAGAAAAGGTCACAATATTTTAGACAATGTCCCCTTTTTAAGATGGCGACCCTTCTTATTCTGCTTATTATTATTACTAGACGTTCTTACTCCAATATCCCTATTGTAGTGAGTAAGATTGCAGAAAGAATATTAAAGTTAAAAAGAAAGTAGAAAAAGTACAAAAAGGAAAAATATAGAATGAGAAAAAAGAAGTCATCTTAAATCATGGAAAAAGTTAGGAAAATGAAACAGACAATAAAAAAACTATCTCAGAAAGATTAAGAAAATTCTTTTGATGTAGTACCCTAGATTTTTAATAAGAAGATAATTTTAACCATGACAAGAGATATGCTACATTATTACCAATAATTTATTATTATTAATATTATTTTAATTGAAGCATTTGAGGATTGTCAGAGAGAAAATAAAATTTTTTTTTTTTGGTGAATTGCCGAACAAAGACGAGGTTTATTTGCTGTCGTTATATTAAAAAAAAATAAAGATACAAATTGGCGAGGAATCGGTCCAAATAAAAAACAAACAACTCGTCTTTTTGCCAACATTTCGACCAATATATTGCCTTCTTCAGAGCGAGGCTACAGAAAGCTGAATTGGTTTTTCTAAAAAGTTATTCTTAGTATTAATGGTGGATTATCCACAACTTTATTTATAAATTTTTTACATTGTCTATTTATTTACTAACCATCTCTCCAGCAAAGTTTTTTTTTTTGGAGAAATCTTCTATTTTTATTAATTATTTTATATTATTTTTATTTATTAATTTATTTGTCTTTAAGGCCTGAGCCTTTTACAAACGGAGTGTCAATAAACAAATTTCAAACATAATATAAGCCAAGAGTGGTAGGCTATTGTAAAAATATCACTAAAATGGGAATATTCAAGAGATTGCCTGTCCAACTGGAGCAAATTAGTTTCAAGTTTTGTCACAATCTCTCCAGCAGTACATTGAGATCTGACGCTTCAAAACTCAAATGATCAAACTTGATAATAAAAGTAAAATAAAAAACAATATCATTAATGAAATTAAAATAAACAAACAAAAAAGTACTAAAAATAGTATAATAATATTTATAGATGTTGTCTAAAGGAAACAAAAAATATATAACCTGTTTAAAACACAAAAACAAAACTTTAACAACTGAAATTATTCGTTTAGTAAAAAAGACCTTAACTTTAATACATTAAACGCGTAATTATAAACAACGAGTAATTTTACTTTCTCGCTACTATACATTAATTCTAATAAATCTCTTTGTATATCAGAGGGCATATTACTATTGAAATAATGAATCCTTATTGAGGCATATAGAGGACAAACAACAAACAGATGCAAGAAATCCTCCTCAACGTGCATATCACAAACTGTGCACAACAATTTACAATTTATGATATGAATGGATATCTGTAAAGATATTTTGATAAAATATTTATAGTAGGAGTTCGCATCTGAGCAAACAATCTAGTTACCTTAAAGGGTTGTCTAATATTAATATACTCTTGTGGTACTCCAGCCAAGATTGGTAGGCTATTATAAAAATATCACTAAAATGGGAATATTCAAGAGATTGCCTGTCCAACTGGAGCAAATTAGTTTGAAGTTTTGTCACAATCTCTCCAGCAGTACATTGAGATCTGACGCTTCAAAACTCAAAAACAAAACTCTCAACTAAAGAAATCAGTTATATTTCACAGGAGCAGTACTCAACTCCAAAAGTCTAAAAAAAAAAAAAAAAAAAAAAAAAAAAAAAAAAAAAAAAAAAAACAGATACGCGGCAATCTTGTGCTTTCCATAGATAATAATATTTTTAATCCAACCGACAGTAATGCAAATCTTAACAATTTGCAACAAAACATGAGTTATACCTAGGGTTACCAAACCAGTCCAGATTTTAAGCACTTGTCCCAGCGTCCCAGCAGGTTGTTAAATGTGTCCCGGTTTTTAAAGGTTAAAAAAAAAGATTTAATATTTGTTAAATATAAAGAAATCGTTTGCTCGAGTATAACGTTGGTGCCTTATTATTTTGTAAAACTAATCTAAATTTGAAATGTAGTAAATTTTATGATTTAATTAGAAATGACGAAAACTTTCTAAAAAAAGTACAATCTTCTGAGAAATTCTCTTGTACAAGTAAATAATTTACGTATATTACTAATATTAATATGTAAGTGCATTTTATTATATTTTTATATTTAATACCTACATTTTTTGTGATTTTTTACGATTGTTTAGTTTCGTGACACTCAATAATATTAATAATTTGTAATAGCAAAATATTCATAAAAGTGTAAGTTATACTTTATTAACAATGAAAAAATCTAACAAATTAAACTATTTATTTATTTTTACCTGACTGTCCCGGTTTGGCGTAAGAAATATATGGTAACCCTAGTTATACCGAATTCAGTTCTAATAGTATAATCGGGAGTGTTTCGAGATAAGTGGAACATATTTTTATTAGTTAAAATGAATTCAACTACATTGTAAACAGTCCAATATATTGCAAAACACAATCTAACAAATAAATATCAATTCATTTAGGTGAGTATTGATTCATTTTTGGTTTTACTAATCTACTTTTTGATGTCTTTGTTTTTTATTGGTAAAGAAAAGGCATAAAATTGATAAATTTATACAAAAATTTCATCACGTAAAGCTAACAAGAAAAGAAAATCATGTTAAACATTCTAAAAAAAAAGAAAAGAAGTCATAAGATAAAACTCAGAGATGGTGAATGTATAAGCAAAACTGCCATCTGTTGAAAATCCTATAGAATTCAACAACGTCTTTTACAAGCAGACCAAGTATTTCTCATAGGTTTCATTTATATGGTAATGAACATTATTACGAAGAACTGAAACTCTCCCATGCATTGGTGAAGATTCTTGACTCACATTCTGTTTTTGTTTCTTTCTTATTCTCATTTTCGTTATACATTTACTCTTTTTTGTTGCTGCTGTTGTTTTTTTTGTTATTCGTAGAATTCTCAATTTTGCGTGTCTTTTACTACGGTTATTGAGTGAACAAACGTTGACAAGAAAAGTAAGAAAAGAAATAAAACCTGTAAGATAGTATTACAAAGAAAAGAAGAAGAAGTCACTTCAATATAGTAGCAGGCACCAAATACGGCAAGACTGTATACAGCAGTGCCAGCAAGAATATAAAAATAAAGTTGATGACAGGTAGGTAACATTGAGGTTACAGAGCCATCACATCTCCTAGCAAATAACTTGTTTTTAGCCTCTGACCAAACCAACACTTGCAATAATAAGGTAAAGCATAAAGTTAAATTAAAACTGTAATTTTTTTTTATTTAATTGTCATCTTTATTGTAATCTTGTGCTAATTGCTAAACAAAAACATTAAAATTTATAAATTACCACGTAACTATTAATTATGTTTGATACAGCTTGAAACCCTTGTGGTTCTCTTAATAATTTTATTAAAAAATTTGAAATCTTCAAAAAAACTAAATCTCACGCCATGAAAATGAAGTGAGGAAACTTTTAAACAATCTAAAACAAACGTTGATCGATTTGTTTTTACAGAAAATTTAAATTTAGTAATTCATGAATTATAATAACGTAGTGGATTGTTATGGGTGGAATTACAGCAAGAATTATATTCTATTTCCTACTTCGAGTGGTAAAAACGTAGGAAACTAAAGTTATTATGGAATATAAGATTGGAGACAAAGTAGAAAGCAAAAGTTGTTCGCTGGAAGATTTGGGATTGAAATACATTTGATTTGGATTGAAATACATTTGATTTGGATTGAAATACATTTGATTTGGATTGAAATACATTTGATTTGAATTGAAATACATTTGATTTGGATTGAAATAAATTTGATTTGGATAGAAATACATTTGATTTGGATAGAAATACATTTGATTTGGATTGAATAGTTCAAAGCAGTGAATTAAAATATTCCAAAATTTAATCATTAAGTAATATTTAAAGAGTTGAATATCAAAAACTTTGTCACAAACTAGAACAGCTTAAGAGTTAATAGTTAAAGTAAATCAATGATGCGTTTAATTAGACGGACATTTCTGTAATTACCTATCATGTCTCATGGACAAGGCGTCAGCAAAAATAATTCATTATTGAACTTATTTTCAGGGTATTCACGGAGATAAATGGATCGACGCTTTAAGGAGACAACAGGCGAAACACAGTACATACAGAGACAATATACAACTTCATAGATACAGTAACCAAAAAGAAAAAAACAGTATACATGATTCTTTGTATTCTTACACTTGCAATTGAATACCAATTTTATTAGCATTCTACAAAGAGTAACTTATTCTCGCATTCACTGCCCATTTCTTGTAGTAACATCCTATTATAGAAGTAATGCTAAACCACCAAATCATTGAAGTTAGTGTGGATTCAACTTTAAAAATAAAGAAAAAATATTAAAAAGATCAAAGATCCAACGGCATCGTATTTAAAACTTTATGCAAGAGTATTCCTTATTCACTATTATTGGAAATATATCTTGATATCTTAGAATTTTATCTCATTTTATTTTTGCCTTTACCTAACTTTCAAACAGAAAAAAAAGGGATGGTAACCAAAAGAAATAAAATAGAAAACAAGTAGATGATGGTTCTTAAAAGTAAATCAAAAGAACATGAATGTTAGCCAACTCGTGTATCGATTTGGAACGTGTTTGAGAAGTCAAACTTCCTTGGTTTCCGTTTCTTTTTTTTTGCTTCTCTAACTTTATATAACTTTTTCAGATCATGAAGAAAAGTTGTAGCGAGGAACTAGTGCAAACGATAGGAAAGGATATTTTGTGCATAGTGTAGGTTACATACTTGTAAATCATTTTAGAATTTTATCAAAATAAAGTCTGTTTTTTTTTTCAAGGCTGTGTACAATAAATATTAAACTTTTTTTTAAATTTTTTAATATAAATAAGTTGAATCGCCATCAACAATCTTGTAAAGCGCTCTATCATTCTTTACAAACTAACTGATTGGCAACTGTGAACCTGGCAACAGAAATCTATCGCTTTGTATCTTCATTAATAGCCATTTTCAGAAAATTCTAAGTAACTATTTGAGTTTTGTAATAAATTTATTTATCATCAATTGCTATATAATTTAAAAAAAGAAATTATTTTTGTAAATTACATAAAACAAAAAAATGTATTTACATTCTAAATTTATTTTGTAGACAACAACTTTATTTTATTAATTTAGTCTTAAATAAACCTTTAATTCACCTTTTTTTGAATACCTAACTTCAAAAAGAAGGGTATTATTATTTATTTAACTTTTTTAGCTCTAGTTATCCGTTGGGCTAACAAGCTAAAAAATTAAAAATTCAATAAAAAAAAAGAAAAATAGTACAGGCAGCGACATCTAGCAAAATAAAGTTAAACTAAATCTATATTTAGTTCTTTGAATGCTCGTTAGAGCGTGTGCGCATGTCAATTTTCTAGTTTTCTTGTAGCACAAATTTATCTCTGGTACATTTATTTACTAGTATTTCAAGCATCTATCTTGGATTTCATTATAATTAACCATCTACTGTTTAATTCTTTTATATCTAACGGAGATGTATAAGAGAAAAATAATTGTTCTAAATATTGAGAACTTTTAATTTTAAAATTAATTAATATACTGAAGATTACAATGCCATTAAATGATCAGTCTTAGCTAGTCTTATGTTTGGTTGTTTTTATTTATTATGATTTTTTCTTTTTTAATTTCACCTATTTGAGTATTAGTTTTGTGTACTCAATTTTAACTATTCGACGGAAAATAACTTCAGCCAAGTGTGATTTATATTTCTCCCATAACTCTGTAGGAGATGAAGGAGAGCAGGCGGTCAATATGATTGTAAACAATGCACGAATTTGATTTGGATGTGGATTTTTCCCTTCTTTCTAAATCTCTACAAACAGAACCAACCGACCTAATGTGTATAATATACGCTAGGCATTAAAGAACAACGTTAGATACAGAAATGAAAGAAATTCCAGCCGAACTATTAAAGATTTTCTACTTTTTTCTTTTTTATGAAACTCTACATCCAAAACCTGCCGACATAATGGGTATATTAGGCGCTTGGCTTTAAAGTACAATGTTAGAAAACAATATAGAGGTAATTCCAGAGGTATTAATGAAGATTTTGTATTTTCCCTTTTTTCTAAACCTCTGCTTCCGAAACTAGCCTACCTAGTGTGTATAATATACGCTTGGCATTAAAGTACAATGTTAGAAACAGAAATTAAAGAAATTCCAGCAAAACTATGGAAGAGTTTGTACTTTTCCTTTTTTTCTAAATCTCTGCAACTAAAACTGGCCGATCTAATGGGTATAATATACGTTTGGCGTGAAAACCTAATGTAACGTTTTAGCCGGTGGAGTCAGGGCTATTTGTTGTACATTGGAATCTGTGAACATTCAATATAACAATGCAATCGGTAATATTGAAATGGAATCGTAAAATATTTAGTGTAGCGTGTGATGTTTTTACGTCCAACAGTTACATAAAAACACTTCCATATTCGAATGCACAACGTTGTGTCTAAATTTCAAAGCAATCGGTGAAGAACTTTTGGAGATTTAAGATTATGAACAAACGAACATTTACATTTTTATTTGTATAGATACATTGATTAGTAACTAAGGTTTCTTAATAATCGTTTCTTCGATTAGTTCTTAGAGGGTAGGCTACTTTCAGTTGAAAGAACGTAATTAATATAGAGATAATGCCTCTATCTTTGTTTCACTCTTTGTCAGTTTCAAAAAGTTTAAAATTGAACAATATTTTCAGAAAATAATTTACAGGTACGATTTAACATTCCATGAGGATACAGGCTAACTTTTAGAGAGATTTGGTTAAAATATATTGATAAAATAATTTTTCTAGTTTAAGCTGACGTAATTCGTATGTTTATTACCAGATATTTTTTTTATAAGTTCATAAGAGCTACAACATTTAAATTTGAATACGTATACAACAGTTATTGGTTATGAAGTGTTCAAATCTCATTGGTTATCTCTAAACTGGTTGTGCAACAGCAAGGTAGTCGAAGATAGTGCAGCCTGCAGCCGGTCTTCTACGCTAGAGAGCAAGCTGATCACCAATTATTATAACCTTAGTTTGGAAACCATATATTGAAGGCTATTGCCATATGAGCATTCTGTTTTCTGAAAGTGGAATAGGAATAAAAATAAGTTCAACATGAATTGCTATAGGCATATTGTTTTTTTCATAGTATTGTGTTTGGGAACTGAGTTGATGAGGTACGTTCATGGTACCGAGAAAGATAAAAAAAATAAGGTAGACAATGAAGATATCTTTCAACCAAATTCTGAGTGGCAGCCGTTAAAGAAAGGTAACATTTTTTAAATTTAATCAGTACTAGTACACAATTTATTTCCCGTTTGTTTTAAATAGTTTAGAGGTGATGGGATTTAAGCATTGCCTTCAATTCTTGATTATATAATTACTTCTTTTAATATTAGATCAAGCCATTCCGCCTGGACTTCATGTTAGAGTGAATCTTGCAACTGGAGAAAGGGAGGCCAAATTATTAGATCCTAACGATGAAGAACCTGGAGCAGATTCTAGAAGATTAACAGAAGTACGTATGGATGAACCAACTGATAGTACAAACGAAGAATCAGTGCGAGATGCTCTTGAAAAATTACTACCAAATGAACCGTTATCAAAGGAAGAATTAAGACATGTCCTATCCAGAATGGATGATGGTTTTGAACATATAGCTACGAAAGAGGTACAATTTCTTTTAAATTGTCTCTTTTAAGGTTTAATACGTTACCTTCGTTAAATAAATGTATGCTTTTAAAGGACATTGAACGGGTTAAAAGAAAATTTCGATCGTACTCCGAACTCAAGAAAGAATTAGGAGATCTCAAATTACAAATGAGAACAGATTCTGAATTAGTGGGACAGTTAATGGAAGAATATAAAGAGCTAAGATTACGTCGTGAAGGTAATTTATACTTACTTATTGATGTTTGAGAAAAAATGTTATTAGCATTTTGTGTTGGTTTTTTTTATCTGTAACTGTTTGTACAGGAGGTAGTGACGATAAGAAATCACTAGAACAGGAAGAACAGGTTCTTAATGAGCTTGAATATCTTCTGCATCAGGTAGACAATGCTGTGGACTTTGTTAAAGCAAATGGGTAAGCAGTGTTCAGGTATGTTTGGTCGCTTGTTGAATAATAATTAAAATAAATTGAACCCTTTTTTCTAGTTTCAAAGAAGTTGTATTTACTTCTTTAAATTCTACATCATGGAAAGTGAGATATGAGGCTACAAAATTACTTGGTTCTGCGGTTCAGAACAATCCAAAAGCCAAAATTGGAGCTCTGGAAGCTGGTGCAATACCAGTGTTTTTAAGAATACTTGCATTGGATCCAAATTCCAAGGTAAATTATGGTTATTTAATAGTAAATGGTATATAATCTATTTTTTTTTTTTTTTTTTTTTTTTTAAAAAAAAGAGTAATCAGTATACCTACGATAATTTCTGACAGGTTAAGTCTGGTGCACTTTACGCATTGTCTAGCATGATCCGAAAGTTTCCATTAGCACAGTCACAGTTTCTTGATAAAGGTGGCTTAACAGTTCTTATTAAGTTATTTAATTCTGATACTAGTGATCTGCTTAAAATTCAGGTACCATCTAGCAATCTATTTATCTATTTCTATAAAACTATTATGTCCTTTTTATACTACTAGTTATTTGTTTAAAAACTATGAATTCAGGTTAAAGCGGTTGTGTTGATAAGGGATTTAGTTGAAGAGTTGCGTGATGCAGAAAATCGTAGTGAAAAGGCTGAAACCACTTTCGAGGCAGATGAAGCCAAGGAAAGGGCAAAACAACATAAATTGCTGAAGCTGAGGTAAGCATTTTTTGCCCTACGTTTCAGAATTCTTTCAGTTCTAAGATTAAAATAATTGTTGTTTGGCCAAGATTAGAAAGTACTTACTTCTTTTAAGTCCAAAATCTACTGAAGTTCTGGTTTCCAAATTAGCTTTCAGAAATGGACTGAGTTACAATATATTTTGAAGGTTTATCCGAAATACTAGAATTTTATTTGTGGCTAAATTATCGGCAGTGTAGTCGGAAACAAGTAGGCTGTTGTTAGACATCTTTGTTCTTTGAGATCGTGGTAAATGATTAGTTGAGTAGAAGTTGGGTCAAGTGAAAAGACTGTTTATAAAAAGAAACATCTTTTGCAGAACTACAAAATACAATTTACTTATTGTCACTTGCAAGATATCCCTGCTATATCACAATTAAAAAAATATATACCCTTGTAAATAATATCGAAATTTTTCAAGATCTTCACAATTATAGTATGTTTTAGAAAAATAATCAATTGATTTTATTAGTAATTAAAGCTTTTTGATTAATTAGTTCTTTAATCCTGTTATAAATTTATAAAAATTGATTTTTCAGTGGACGCCTATCTGATGAAGGATGGTGCGAAGCGTTAGTTAAGGCACTTCGACGCCAAGTAACCAGTAGTGACGCAAATACCGTGGAAGTATTAGCAGAAGGAATGCTTTCAGTGACAGATGTTTGTCTGCCAGTATTTTCAGATGCTAGATCAGTTCTTGACTCGTTAGATGCTGAATACAGGCTACTAATAGGCAGAGATGATCATGACTATCTTTGGACGCATTCATTGCTGATAAAACTCAAACAGCTTATTGCTAAACGACAAAAGAAGGATGAATTATGAAAATATGTAAGCGTATGTATATAAGACTGTTAAATATTTAGGATCGAGAAAAAAAAAAATCTTGAAAAATATCTTTTTGAAGGTAACAATCTATTTATTTTTTAATTTATTGTTCTAACTGCAAATCAAATTGCCTTGAGCATATAAAAAGAGATCGCATAATTTCATATAAATGGGTGAAGTTTTCTTGCGAAAGATTTTCTTTTTTTACTTAACACTTGAAAGAATAAAAATTAGAAAACATTCCGGTATGAAAATTTGTCTTCTAAATTATTTATGGAAGGGAATGTAAATATGAAATAGAACTAGATCAAAGAGGCCCATAGATCGCATCTGGTATCTACAATTTCAGTCGACCACAACAAACTTCAAATTATTTTGTAATAAATACATTTTTTTGGGGTGATGCATTATTTCAATGCACCGATACTTAAAGAGAGATGAAATTCAATAAATTTTTATGGACTGTGTTTATTAAGAAGAGTCTTATTGAACATTTGGATTTTGAAAAGTGGTAAAGGCTTTTAGTACAATGATATTGTCCTTATGATCAATTTAATTTCTGCGTTGAAGTATTTTCAAATTTTATGTTGATCATAGTTTCTTTTCTAAAAGATTTGCCCTTCATAAGAGACTAGTTCATTCTTGTAAATGATTATATTCAAGTGTTCTGGCCATTTCTGAAAAAAAAAATTATTCATCGTTTGTGGCTTTATTCTTTTCCTTATCTAGTCAACATGGACTGTATTGAAAAAGGTATTCAGTTGAAAAAGGAAGATGAAATTGTGAATTTATGTCATCTAATACTTGTATGTATGTTTGTAAGTTAAAAGTTACATTATTTAATATTTTAAGTAATTATTGGGGGAAAAAAAATTGTAAAAAACAAAGTGTATATAGCAAATTAATTTCTTGTATAGACAATAAACTTAAAATTTTTTGTCTAAATGTAACATTTTTTTTTTTTCTTTATTTTTTTATTTCATTTGATTTTGTTTGTTTGTAAAGTTATTTTTTACTTCGTTAGTGTAAATAAAAATTTTAATTTATTTTTAAAAATTGAGAATAGGCAGCATTTTGTAAATTATCTACAAAAACTTTATGGGTTACAATTAAAAATAACAAGCCCTTAATTTTTTTTTTTTTTTTCTTTCATTAAAAAGAATAAGGTGTGCATATATTGGGCAAATCTTAGAATTTAAATTTGGTTTGCGCTTGATGGATTTTATTTAAGAGGTTCAACATTTGACAATGCGTTAATTTGACTTTCATTTTGAAAATTTTTGAGTGAATAATTATTCATTATTCATTACCGTATTTCAAAACTTAGTTACAAAATAGCGTTTTTTTAAATTAGCAAAAAAGAAGTTAAAGGACTTTTATTTCGTGAAAATTTCATTATCGTAATTATTTAGAAACCAAAAAAAATCATAACACAGTGTGGAACATGGAACATTGATCACATGTTAGAATGGGATATATCTTCCTCTCGTAGCTGGGTGGAAATTGTGGTTCCAGAAGTAGATATCCTTAACTGCCGGCCAGAGAATTTTTTTTCTGGTAATTCGACAGGTTGCCTGTAAAATTTAAATTTTTGAAGGAATTCCCTTCAGGCTTATTTCTCTTAAAAATTCCCTGACAATCTGATGGTATTGTTACATAATCCAGAGGATGATGTAGGGTGAATGGTTTCACGTGGTACAAAGAGGCGCCATATATATTTGGTCGCAATTTGAAAATTAAATAATACAAATTTACAAAAATAATATTTATTACGAAAACAGTTTCAATATATTTCTTTTTATAGCTCATTTTAAAAATAAAACAAAGAGGAGGTGAAAAACCTTTGGCACAAAGGACCTTCTGAATGCACTGACGATTTGGAACTATTTTGTTTTGTTTTTTCGTATCAAAGTTCACTGTTACATCGTTGGAAATTGTCGAAATTAAATTTTTGGTACCCAAAAGCTATCGCTGAGAGAAATTTCCTCGTAAAATAATATTTAAAAATTAATCTAAATAATTCTTTTAATATACGATTACTTATTGTCGAAGATAGAAAAAGGCTGATATTCTTTTAAAGTTTGATTCACAAGCTGCTGTATTCTTTTTAATATTTATTAAAATTTTGTTTATTGCGTTTTTATCTTATGCTTCTTTATTGGGGTTCTTGATATGATGCTAAATTTGCTGCTTTGGTGTAAGAAGTAGAAAAAAAGAAAAATACTAATCTTACTTCTTGTCCGAAGAAAAGATTTATCTTCTATTATTTACAGTTGGTCTCACCTTTAAATATTTATGTAAATTCATTGTTTTATGTAAATACTTTTTCTTGAAGTTTAATTTGTTTTTGATAGGATTTGAATTAACTTCCAAAAAATGGAAAGAGTTACTAAAGTCGAATTAAATACAAACACATGTTTGATTGTTACTTGAATATTTGATGAAAGAAAAAGCTTGCCTTAAGCTAATGAGCAAAAACTTCAAGTACAAAATTTTATTGTGTATTTAAAAAAAATAAAATATCTGCACAAAGTATTTTTTATCTATTTCATACATCTAATTTATTGTAAATTAAATTTAATTCTTTTTAAATTTTAGCCAATTACATATTATTTAGGAAATGTTATTTCCTAAATGCATTAATAATCTAAAATTAGCTAATACTTCCTTTGTGTAATTTTAAGAATATTTTATGTTAATGAAATGTAAAATATATTTAATGTAAATAGTAGTTAAGTCTAGATTCTTGAAATTTAAAACAAAATTTGGGAGATTATGGTTCCTTTTTTTAAGTTTCATTCTTAAATGTGCACTTAATGTAAGTGAAACTTACAAATTATTGTTGAAAAAAAAATATATCTTTTTCATTATATATTTTAATTTGATTATGTTCCATCTCATTCCTTGCTTTTGATGAATTTTTTGATATTTCTAGGTTAACCCGAAAAAAGGTTATGTACCTTGTTTGTTACTGAATAGTATGATATACTTTGGAAAAATTTCACGGTAAAATTTGAGGTCTCCTAAGAAAGTGTTTCAAGAAAATTATCACATGTCTGAGTTATTGTTACAAGCTTAAGCTTGGAAATGTGAAAAAAAAGACAGAAAAATGAGAGGTAAGGTCTATTTTTCGTTTGGGAACCGATTTCTAGGCTTAGCGATAAAATTCCCTAATTTTACCAACTTAAAGGTTGGATATTGCACTTTTTTCTAATTTTCTTAAAAAAAAAGAAGCTTTATCGTGTTTCACTGCATTTATTGCACGCACGCATGAAGATTTTCAATTGAAGATTCTTTAATTAAAACATTTTTCAAGAGGCTAACTAAAAAATGGAAGATATGTTTTACTTTGTAGGTCGATGTAAGGTTTTACAAACGTCACGCTCAGATTGAGAAAATATAATTATAAACTACGTAAACTGAAAAAAGTTTATTATTGAAAAGAGAGTTTACATTATAGAAATTATTTAGTTGATCAATTTGATAAATATTTTATTACTTTGCAGATGTGTTAAGGCTGCCCATAACTATATCAAATAACAATTGTTACTACGTAATTTTGTCTCACTTTCTCTCTCTCTTTAACACTTTAGGATCAACAAAAACGTTAGCATTGAAAAATGTGCAAATAATGAAAAACTTGTAAAGTTGTTAACAAGATCAGGATTTTTATGAGAAAAGAAAACACTGATCTTTTTTCCAATTTTAATTAATTAAAGGAACACACTAAAACGGAACTTTCACTACTATTTCTTTCTTTTTTTTTAGAAATAGGTTTTTACTTTTTTTTACAAAAATTGTCTTAGAAAACAGCTACTTGCTGCTGGCACAATTACAGCAATCAATAATTACTTACAAAAATGTGATTTTATTTCATTTTTTTTTTTACGAGAATGCTTGCATTAAGTACTACTATTCTTAATTTTTACTTTTTGATCTTGATTCTTACTTTTCGGTGGTTCTTCATTGCTGATTTGGGCGACAGATTGCTGTTCACTATCACCTCTGTCACTTACGGATTTCGGATTCATATCTCCTCCATCACCAACAGATTTTGAATTCCTCGGTTCTACATTTTTACTCAGTTCACCATTATTTTCTACCTGTTCTACACCGAATACATCTTCTTCTTCATCTTTTTCATCCGGCCCGTAAATTGTAGGATATTTTTGCATGCATTCATGCATTTTGTTAAATGCGTCAATACAATCACTACCTGAAAAACAAAAATAATAATAAAAAATACTATCATTAATTTAATGAAGCAATTTCCACTTTGTGAAAGTAATTGCTGCTCCATCTTGTACGAATGTTAACTGAAAATCTGAATTATATTCCACACGTGTTAGTACATTCTCTAGATAAACATCTACCCAGGAATTAGCACCTTTAATCAATTGCTATTTAGACAGTGTAATTTACAAAAGATAAAGATAATTCTGAGTGTCAGATTTTAGATAAGGAAATGGGGAAAAATAGTGTAATACTACCTCTAGGTTACAAGGCTCGTTTCGCTAATATCGTATGTAGCAATATTTTGGTTACCTCAACTAAAAATTCACCAATAGACGAATGTTTCCATATTGGTACTTACAAATTTGCTTAGAAATAGCTGCATTTGTGTGCTAGCTTTAAACTATTTAATCGTAGAACTTATAAAAAAAACTTGTAAGTCCATTAATAGACCCATAGATAGTGGGGTTTAATCCTCTATAATAATAATAATAATAATAATAATAATAATAATAATAATAATAATAATAATGTCAGCATTATATAAAAAAGTAAACTTCTGATTTCCGTTGCACGTCACAGACCTTACCATGTCTCGCATTCTGACTTTCCAGTAAGAGTATAAAGTATGTTTTCCGAACTGCCTGACTTGAAATTGATTACAGACGGATGTAACTGAGGTAAAGTTGCCCAATGCTTGTAACAGTGAATAATTCTTTAAACAACTTCAGAAGCTACTACTTGGTCAAATGGCTACCAAGAGAACGTAAAATTTTAATACAATATTTAAAATGAAAATGCCATGTAGAATTCAATACTAAATTGATGCAGGTTTCGTTTCAATAGAAGGTTTCAAGGTGAAGTACGAAATTGTGAGCAGAATAAAGTAAAGAGTAGTTGTTTTTCAGGCAAGGTAATTAAAATTCTAGTTCATCTCAGTGTAGTAACCCCAAATTTAGGCTGCAATACATGAACTTGACTCTAATACGCTGTTATATATTTGGTATTTAGCGGTTATTTTATTTTTGGATTAAAAATATATTATCTATGGAGAGCACAAGATTGCCGCGTATCTGGTTTTTTAGACTTTTGAAGTTGAGTACTGCTCCTGTGAAATATAACTGGTTTCTTCAGTTGAGAGTTTTGTTGGGCAAATATGGTGTTTCTTTTGAAGCGTCTGATCTCAATGGACTCTCTGCTGGAGAAATAGTTTCAAAACTTCATACTAATTTGCTCCAGTTGGACAGGCAATCTCTTGAATATTCCCGGTTTAGTGATATTTACAATAGCCTACCACTCTTGGCTGGAGTACCTCAAGAGTATATTAATGTTAGACAACCCTTCAGCGTAACTAGGTTGATTGCTTAGATGCGAACTTCTAATAAATATTTTATCAAAATATCTTTACAGAAATCCGTTCATATCATAAATTGTAAATTGTTGTGCACAGTTTGTGATATGCACGTTGAAGAGGATTTCTAGCATCTGTTTGCTGTTTGTCCTCTATATGCCTCCATAAGGATTCATTATTTCAAAAGTAATCTGCCCACTGATGTACAAAGAGATCTATTAGAACTAATGTACAGTTGCGGAAAATCAAAAGTACTTATTGCTTATAATTACGCGTTTAATGTATTAAAGTTAAGGTCATTTTTACTAAACGAATAATTTCAGTTGTTAAAGTTTTGTTTTTGTGTTTTAAACAGGTTTTATGTATACTTTTTTGTTTCATTTAGACAGAATCTATACTATTTTTATTACTTTTTGTTTGTTTATTTTAATTTCATTAATGATATTGTTTTTATTTTACTTTTATTATCAAGTTTTATCATTTAATTTAATTATTATATTATGTATGTAATTTGTTTATTGAAACTCCGTTTGTAAAAGGCTCAGGCCTTAGAGACAAATGAATAAATAAATAAATATTTGGTATTTAGTTTTAACAGAGAAAACAGAACCGGAATCTTTTCAAACCCAGATTAGAAGTCGTAAGAATTCTTTTCATTTAACTGATGACGGCAAGCAGAAATTAAGTTACTCACAGGCATTTATAAAAGCATTTTTCACAAGAATTCTATTATGCCTCTATATCTCAAAAAATTCAAGCCTCCTACACCTTCGGGAACTATCCAACCTACACATATTTGTTTACTCCAAAATTCTACTCATTAGAGTTTCTGCAAAGTACAGCTTGTGGCTGGGTATGGGCTACTAGTTGACTGGGGAAATGTTACAATAGATCCATCTATAAGGGTCGCAGAAAGGGAGGCCGCTTGGCTCTCCCTCCTTTTATTTGTTTATTCATTTTTTAAATTCTGTATGCTATTGTAAACTTCAAGGACCATCGAACAGAGGACTATGTGACCGTATGAAGTTACTCTTAATATTACAACGTCCTATATAGACAGCACTGACAAAAATCATAAAAATTTCTTTTAGAAAGAACCAAATATTTGAAGAAATGACCTACAGTACTAGAGTTCTGTTTTTTTTTTTTAATTTACTTAATACGAAAACGAAATTATTTCAAGAAATATTCCATAACATGTTGCAATAGAAAATAACTGTTCAAATTTCTAAATACCTTTAGGTTCTGCTTCAGAATGATGAAAACACGAGAACGCCGTTCGAAACTGTACACCACATGGACCAGCGACCATACTTCCTAAACATGGACAGTTCCAATTAATACTTCCATCATCTAAGATTAAACCAGCAGGCTTCTCAGGTTCGGGAAGTGTAACTGTGCTGGGTATTTCTTGCTCTTCTTTGGTTATGAAGATAATTTTGTGTTTACCAGCTTCATCATCGTCAGCGCCAAACATTCTTCCAATAAACTCTTTTGCTCTACAATTAATAACGTGATTTCAGCACACCACATTTGCACACATATGTACATATATATGACAATAAAAGAAAAAAAAAAGTTAGAATAAAAAAACACAAAATAAAAATTACTTCTCAAGAAGAAAATCGAAATTTAAACATCCATTAGATAAAAAGAATGTACCAAATAAATGTCAAGTTCCAGGAGGAAAATAATTACTAATTAAAGCATAAATTTACAATACAATTAATCGTAACCTTTCCATAGTGTTTCATTTGTCTTGGTTCATTACAATGTGAATCCACTGATAAGCATCCAAGTAAATCCGGCAGGTTATATATTTCTAGCCGGTCACACTGGGGGATTTCTCGATTGTAACCTTACGTGTTTTAACCTACTTGTTTAGAAAAGTTCCTTGAAAACCCTTTTACACTACAGACAACACTGTAACTTTGTTTTAAGAAAATGATAATTTTGAATATTTCACGAAGATAGTTGATCGTTGATTTATAAACTAAAAATATGTTTGTGAAATTTACCATGTGAGTGCTTTTATAAAAAACACGCTTGAAGAAGGTAACATAAATGTTTACAAAAAGTGAAAGTATTTAAAAGTTATAAATGTTTTTACATTTAATAAAATTAAAGTGCGTCTAAGAGTATACAGACGGCCAAGTAGTTTTCAATTAATTCTCTGCCTTTGTGTAATTAATATGTTTAGAGTATTTAAGTGTATGACCATCAAGAATTCAAAGCTGCCTAAGACTTCGTTTCAAAATTTGAAGGCAGCATCGGGATGCTCATTGGTGATCAGTAAATTTGAAAGAAATCATGGAGAACAACAAACTTGGAGTAAACAAATATGGCCCATTGGTTTCTTCATCGGTTTTGGATATTACTATTATAAGAAGAAAAACTCGTTGTTTCCTGAAGTCTCTGCACTTTCAGGAAGTAGAAGAGCGCAATTCAATTTTATTGCAGATGTCGTTGAAAGCACTTCAAAGGCAGTGGTTTTTATTGAAATAGTGGATCATAAAAGGTATATTTATTTAACTGATATTTTATGATAGGGAAGTGTACAATATTATTGGTATTAATTTCACTCTTTCTTTATTTAAGATTGGATTTTTTCTCTGGAGTACCACGTATGCAGGCTAATGGCTCGGGGTTTATTATCAAGGAGGATGGATTAATTTTGACGAATGCTCATGTCGTAATGTCTAAGCGCGATAGTGCAGTAAATGTAAGTATAACCACATATTGTCTTTGCTTCTCCTTACATTTACGGGGGTTCTTATAATTACGGGAAGTTAATTTCATTTCTTAACCGCTGGACCAATGAAGTCAAATTATTTTTAATTTGTTTATTTTCAAAACTTCCAAAAAAGCAAAAGAAGCATCAGGTGAAGTCCGATAAACAAACAAAAATTAATGAAACTAAAACATTTCTAATACCCAAAAATGCCTCCAATTCTGCAGAATTAAGATGTAAATATGTATCAGGTTCTCTCGGAAGAATCTGCAAGAGTTTAGTATAACAGCTGCGTAAGCGCTTCACGGATTTCGATTCTATGCAGTCCCAAATAATCTGAGACTTTTTTAAACATTATTAGCGCGATATTGTCTACAGCCACGAGTGGCCTGAACTTCGTCAGCTTGTTTGCTTAAGTGCTCCAAGATTAGCTGTAGATGATATATCATTTATATAATGTCTGATGCACGAGAAACATGGACTGTGTTGACAATCCCTACACCAATATATCTGGTAGCGATCATTCTATAACGTCTTAGTTCCGGATCTCTTTAGCATTTAGGATTTTGTTCGCCTTAATACGATGCTGGTCATTATCTCTCTGGGCAAGCATCTGGCAAGGCGATGGAATATGTAGAGTTGTCTCTAGTGTAATGTAACTAAGCCTACATCTACTGAACGGTTTCTTAAATTGCAATGTCTTCCTTTCTGGATAAAAATTCGTTCGTCTTTGCCAACCCATATTTTCTTCTATTAAAATTTTTAAAAAACCTGGTTTCCCTGCGTGTTCATTCATCTCTGATCTAGAAATGCCTCTCCGCTTTTATTATATTCATGTTTAGGTGAAAATGCCAGATGGTACTACATATGCGGGTGTTGTTGAAGATATTGACATGCAGTGGGATCTAGCTACAATAAGAATAAGACCTAATGTGGGTAAACGAATTATTTAATTATGAGACATTTGATGGTTAATTATTAAACATTTTAATTTCCGAATAGTTTATTCTATACTTTTTTTTGGGCTGAAAACCTTTTGCAGTTTTCATATAAAATATGTTTATGGACAGGGTAAGTGATCTAGATGGTTATCCAGGTTCCATTGCCTGTACTGAAACTAGGGGATACAGCAACGTTAAGAGTTGGTGAATGGGTAGCTGCAATGGGATGTCCGCTTTCTTTATCAAACACAATCACTGCTGGTGTGGTTAGTTCCGTACAAAGGACATCAAGAGATTTAAAATTGTACGGGAAGGATATGCAATACATTCAGACAGATGCAGCAATTACGGTAAGTGAAGGGAAATGATGAATGCAATTTACAGCTGGTCTCAATTATTACTTTTGTTAAATAATCTTTTTTGCAACATTTTTCTCGATCTTTTAAATTTGCGTTATTGCGCTAAATTATAGTTTTGAACGAAGGTACACCCTTTAATACAAATTTGGAAATATTTTTCTTAACCCCAATTATTCAGTGACCAAGACTGAATTTTTCTGATTTATTTTCATGTTTTATTTATTCTAATCCTAAATTGTATACTAAAGATTGTTTTCAATTCCTTATTGTTCAATGACGACTTGTCGCTTGAGAAGCTTCTTTTTTTTTGAAAAACCAATATGGCCATCACCACATCCATTGTGAATTCAATAAAGTGTTTCCTTAAGAACTATGTTTCGTAATTTTTCAGTTTGGTAATTCTGGAGGTCCTTTAATTAATTTGGACGGTGAAGTAATTGGCATTAACGCTATGAAATTGACTACTGGCATCTCATTTGCTATCCCTATTGAATATGCAAAGGAATTTTTGAGAAAAGCTGAGGATAAACGAAAAGGTATCTTAATTCTGTAAACTAAAATAAAAAAAAAAGGTTATAGTTATTTAGTTAGAGATTACAATCTGATATATTCGGAAGTTGGATAGAGAGGTAGGACGGAATAAGGTGAAGAATGCATTTCTGAGTCCCATTGATTTTAGAAATGGAATTCAGTCAAGAAAGGAATGCTTATTGAGAAGTTACGACATGAATGGAATGTTCTAGGCCAGTGATGGCGTACCTATGACCCGCGGGTAAACACTGACCCGCGTAAGCTTTTTCACTGACCCACAATTGCTAGACAACCATTTGTTTGTTTACGCGGGTTGATTTAGATTTTCTAATTGGGTGGATAATTTATATTCTATCCGTATTTTTTTCAATCACGCATTGACACAAAAGCAATTTAAATGCTATCTATAACCTTTAGTTTGATCATTACAGTTCTAAAACGCAAATGACGACAAATGCTTTTGTAGTTTTTGAATTAAAGCAAAAGTGTTTACAAAATATCAAATAAAATGTATAATTTTACTCATATTCTGTTTAAGAAAATCGACAACCCAAAGCAAATAACCATATTTAGATCTTTTCTTCAGATAAAACACACTTTTATAAGGTTTTGTTCAGTTATGTTTGTAAAAAGAGACTTCCATAGCACTTGTTTCGTCCCGTATTACCCGTCAAACCAACTGAATTTTAAAGATGTTTAGTTTTGAAAATATTCAGTTTAAAATTTTTAAACTTAACTCTTGTGCAAATGGGCATTAGTGACCCAAGAGCTAGTACTAACAAAAAAATGAACAAAATTTGACCCACGTCTCACAAAGGTTCGCCAACCCTGCTCTAGGCACTAGGCGACATCTATGATTATACTTTTGTAAATTGGAAAATTAGTGTTAAGAAGGAGTTGAGTAGGAAGCGAATTCTAATTAAATGATTGAGATTACCAAGGTTGTAATAAAGCGATGTAACATCCATTGCAGTTGAGTCTTCATCGTAATTGGTAACTATTTTTCGGGTGATATTCCATTCTAGAGAATTCTTCGGCCAAATAGTAATATTTAATTTTGCTATATTAGCACCGCATAACCTGCTTTTCTCGTATTAACTGATTATTCTATGACAGAAACTTAAGAGATTGGTACATGTCTACATCATCCAACGGTTTTGATGGGTAATCTTCAGTAAGCTAATAACAAGAAAACGGACATATTTTTGTTTTACCCATAAACGAATCAATTTGTATTGTTATAATAATGTTTTTATTTTTAAGGAATAATACCAAAGGGGAGAGACGGCCCAAAACGTTATATGGGAATAACAATGTTAAGTTTAACGCCACAAATAATTGGGGATTTAAGAGCTAGAAAAAAGTCAGTACCTAATGAACTTACGCATGGAGTGTTCGTTTGGAAAGTTGTAGTCGGATCACCTGCGCATAAGTAAAATAATTACTTTTATTGATTACCTCTCCACACAAAAATTATCTTCTGCCTAATTTACGTATTATTGTTTTATAGCGGTGGACTAATGCCTGGTGACATTATTACAAGCATAAATGGAGAACCAGTGGCTGGCGCTAGTACCATTTATCAGTTAATGGAATCTTCAGTCCCAGTTTTGGAAATGGAAGTGTATCGCAATGGAATGAAAATGAAGTTTACAGTAACTCCAGAATCTAGCATCTAATTAATTATAAAATAAACAAATATTTTAGTTTTAGAAAAAAAACGATGTGTTTTAAGTTTTGTTATTATTAGTTTAAAAGTTTAGGGCCATCAATATTTCTTTTTATGGTAATATGGTTGGATTACTAAGTCCTTATTTCATCATTATATTTAGTAGAATAATATAGTAATTCATTAGATAAAAATGTCCCCTGGCCAGTTGGCCAGCAATGTTTTAATATGATATCAACAATTACATCACATCTCCAGCCTACTACCATCTTTGATTATATTTATGAGATAGAAAGACCTTCTTCAAAAGAAATGGCATACATTTTTCATTACTTAAGCAAATCGAATTCGCACTCATTAACTTTCAGCCAAAATGAATGGTACTTTCTTATTGACCAAAATTTGAAACTCTTTTTCAAAGTGACGACTTCTTCAATGAAATATGCTATCAGCTTTGCGAAACTTCTTTCACAGTATGTCTTTGTACAAAAAGGTGTAACACAGTAGCAAGAGTACATGTAGTCATCAAATATAAGTTTTACTAATAAATGTAATTGTACATAATGCAAAACAATATTTTAAGGTTTTCGTGAGCATTAATACTAAAGCTAAGCTGATAATTGTATCATTTTGACTTTTTTTCAACACTTATTTTTCCTTAAGTGAAGCAGAAATTAACTTATATTTTATTTAAACTGCCTCGCAATCAATTTGGACTTTATAAAACCATTTTGTACGGAATAAAAAATATTTAAGTTACTTCTACGATTCAAGGGTTATTTTCATTTAAACAAGAACAAAATCAAAATTTGAAACATTCTTGTATAGCCAGAGAAACACATTTATATATAGTAAATCTTACTGTAAGTGTATTTATAGTAAGTTTTGGCACTGTACAGCTAAAATGTGGAACTTGGTTGGGATTCCTGGTCTAAAACTTGCATTTTATTTAATGGTCTGCGACACCCAATTTGTGGTAGTGAAGCCCGCCTGACATAATAGACATTACTTTTACTTCAGTAAATATAGGTGGCCTCCATTCTTAAGTACAGAATAATTCTTTTGATTATTGTACTTTTTTTTTTCTACAATTGAGTAATAAAAGATTTTGCAAAATTATTGTTATTATTTTTTTATCATCTTGTTATGATGCTTTTTAGAATGGCTCTTATGAGAAACTATGTTGTAATACGTTATGTTTTGGTTAAAGGATTTTGAACCAAAACCTCATGTCGGTTTGCTTATAAACTGAGAACCAGCTGTAAGTTAGTTACCCAATCCACAGGAGAAGGCTGTGAGTTTAATTTGAATTGAGCTGATACTCTCTGGAGCAAGTAGCAACAATATCATGAACACTTACCAAGATCTTATACCATGAACGAACTCCGAATGAGGATGGCTCTACCGAAAAATATAAAATCAGAAGGAATTGTACAGAAACAAAAAGTACCTAACCGGCAGGGAGTTTATTGATTTCCTATTACTATAAATATTTTCAAGCCAAATTCATAATGCAACTTCAACTGCTATGGCAACAAACAAAAAACCAAAATGGACGTGATTCAAATGCAGTAAAGCTCAATGAATTAATTGCAATTGTATCAACAAATAAGGTTTTTCAAATAAATTAAAACACATCTTTGTATTAATAATTTTTAGATGAGGATTTTTTTTTATTGCAGAAAAGTCCTCCAATGGAAAAAAAAATTTTTTTTCTTTATTTACACAGTAAATCACGTGAGATTTAAAACAAATGTGATAGAAGAATTTTGATAATATGAAAACAACATGTCCTATTATCAACTTTCAGTAAAGTAAAAAGTGCTGGGAATTTATCAAGCAATTTATAATTTGATACCGAAATTATTTACACTATTTACATAATATAAACTTCTACATTCAACACTTTAAAATTCATTTTCAGTTAAATTTGAACATATGTTACACTGTAAATAGTATTTTGATATTTTACATTTCTAAAATATTAAATAATTTTCTACAACTAGAATTAACACTAGACATATTATATTTACACATACATATATTTTACACTACAATTAGCAACTTATTTAAAATTTAGGAATCCATACCCTGTGGATATCTATTTTTAGTGAAAGTTTGCAACAAAATTGATCGCAATCCCATAAAATAAACCAAAATTCGAGAATCTATACCAACATTGAACTCAAAATTGTCTGATCAATAACCAAAAAGGTTCTTCACACTTTTTTTTTTTTACTCTCGCTCGATTTTCTCGATAAAACCAATCAAATTTCTTTCAACTTCGTATTTATATTAACTAGCAGGGCAAAAGGCATTAACTTTTAATGGAGGCGATTTCCCAGATAATTTTAGAGATGCAGTGGAGGGAGAGGTCTATCTGTCATTCTTATTAACATATTCTATTCTCATCTTCCTTTTCTAGGCTTTTCTATACAATTTGCTCTAAATTTTAGACTGGTGTTACCACCCATAAAATATAGGAAGAATTAATTAGGTTCCAAAATTATTACTTTTGAAGAAAAATGTTTACATAGGCCAAGTGATAAAAAAAAGAAAAGAAAATATGTTTTACCATTTACGTCAATAATAATAATAATAATAATAATAATCCATGATCAAAATTATTGATTATAGTTAGTTTTATAACTTATTAAGACAACAATTAATCAACATTTATTTTAGTTATGTTCACGCTCCATAATTATAACTTTTATTCCATTAATAAATTCGTAACTACACTTATTTAATTAATTATTCGTATTTTCAACATATATAATAATCCTTCAACTTCTTTTAGAAATAATATTTTTAAATTATATTTTGACATTTCTTTTCTTCTTTCTCTATAATAGTAAGGCACTTATAACCACCACAAAAAAATCTGTGGAAAAATATTTCGAAATATTTACAGTGTTCTTTATTTAAGTAAGTCAATTTTTAAAATAATTTATTATTTTGGAAATTCCCCTAAAAAACTTGAAATTATGTTTGAAGATAAAAAGGTACGTACACTTTGGGAAAACACTAATTTAGGAATTTACCAATAAAATAATAAAAATTGATGATTAAAAATTAGAATAACTTGTTGGTTTTCTTATATTTGATGAAAGACCAAATTCTTAATCATTCAAGTTCTTAAAGATTTGTAGCCATCAAGTAGTGGGGCTTATCTCCTCTGGCGAAAAATAATCCATTTTGATTTGCCCTCATCAATTTTTATTTGTTTTTGTTTTTTTCGCTTGTGAAGAAATTCCATCCTGCAACAAAGAAATCAAAATATACTTTATGGAATGTTCATTCTCTCACACTGTTCTCATTTGGCAAATTAGTTGGCGGCAAATAGGACGCAAAAGAGAATAATGTGTTATTCAGACCCCTTTTATCTCAATGAGAATTCCGAGTGAACTCATTGCTTTCATGGCTAAATACAAATAGATAAATAGATCAAAAGCATGAGCTCGCATGCAAAGTTAAATTTAAACAATTCAACACGAGCACGCAGTAAAACAAATTCTTGTATTTACTTTAACGGTAAATGAAAGACCCGGGGATGGTTTTGTAAACCATTGAAAGGAGTAATAACAAAGATAAGCGGATGGTATATAATTTGAATGAGCAAATTTTAAACATTTTATGGTAATCATATTTTAAACAGCGGTGAAACTCAATTCAATTTTGCACAATTGAGTTCCGAAATACATTAACGGCAAGAACTAAATAAAAACGAAAGGAAAAGAAAAAATATTATTTTATCATTGTAATGAAGTCTAAATCTTTTTGCGAATGAAGTTTTCAGCAAAATAAAAAAGAAGGACCTACGTTCGAATTGATGTTTACCATTCATTTCGATTCAGATCCATGGGAGTGGCAGCATAAAGCATCACGACAATAAATTATACAGTAAGGTTTCACATTACTCAAGAAGGAATTAAACAAAGTGCAAAGCCAACATGTGATTCTTTCACTGGAAGAATCTTTTAGGAAGAGAACATCTAAGAACCAGCAGCTGGAGGATCACCGTTTAGGAATTCAGTAATTTAACCATTGAAGGAAACCCAAAGCACATCTGGACCCATAAGGTTTCTCCCAGCAATCGAGCCAACCTAGATTCAGTGAAGTCTGAACAAATCGAGCAACAACCTTAAGGCAAAACATCCACTCTTCTACCGTCAACCATGATCTTTAATATTGCATCTTAAACAATAGGTCACACGTTAGATCAGTTGTTCCTCTTCTATTTCTAAAGATCAATATAAAGAGTTAAGCATGAGCCCCATTTTGTAGTTTTTTTTTTTTTTTATTTAGAGACTCCTTTAATCAAAATACCCAGTGAGGGAACCACCCCAACTGGTGTGAAAGACTTCACAGCAACCCCCAAAAACGTCGGATTCCAAACAGCATTTCGGATTGTCGAAAGCCTTCAGAGGTTATCCATTAAGTTGAATACTGCGAGTTCGAAAACGCCCATCAGCCCAAAAATTATTATTACAGGATCGAACAGAGGAAGGCTTCCGAGTTAGCCAAGTCAGCCCATCTTCTTGTTGCCCGAAATTTCCATATGTACCGGCACACAGCCAAGAAGTTAATCCTTTATTAGAAGCTAGCTCTTCCAGTCTTCTAGAATATTCGAACATCAGTTCAAGAAGTGTGCACGTGTTTAGCTAGGAACAGTTACAAACCACCAGGTTATAAGCTCGCTCATTCGAATACAGCAGAGAATATCCCAAAAAAAACTCGACCTGCATAAAGTGGTTCACTACTCATGCGACATCACTAAGTAATTCCAGACTCAATGTAGATCATAGCGAATTGTAAATTTTATTTTTGCGATTTTACCTACTTTGAACATTCCAATACTAAAATTTCTAGTAATTTAGTAATTACATTTCAACAACCAACATCTGAAACTATCTTTTAATTTTAATTTAAATAATTTTGCAAGAAAGTTACCAAAACTTTGCAAAATATTTATATTATAACCACTTCTCATAATGCTCATTAAAATACCATTTTCTACAAAGTAGAATGGTTAATCAAATGTTAAATGTTAAGCTAGTTTTTCTTTGTGAACATAAAACCCAAGTAGATAACTTACCTGGGTGCAATGTTTCAAGATTTGGGACGGTTAGAATATTGTCTGAATAAGCTCGTACAAATAGCGAGGTCGCCCAAATGTTAAAGGAAAGAATAATCCACTTTTTTCTTGATGTTCATTTCTCTAATGTTAAAATTACTAGAAATAATTTTATTGGAATTTTGCTTCCAAACACTTGAGCTACTTAAAATATAATGATCAAAGTTAGAAGCCTTCTAGTTTCTTAAATAAATTCAGAGAATACAGACTCTGAATGACGTAACTGTATACAATGATAACTTACAACGTTTATTTGAACATTTTTCCGAAAAATTTGAATGAGGTTGCTTCTTGGGAAGGGAGCTGGTTGAATCCCTACAAAATGACCATTATTATGATCCCCTTTTGTGTTCTATTAAGAGCGGATTAAATGTGCAGTAAAAAGCACGATTAAATAAAATTCTACAACTGAATAACTCTTTAATCAGTGGACTGATTACTTTTTCGAAAATGGCTTTAAAGCTTTCTGAAAATTTCATTCACACTTTTAAATACACATTAATTTATCTTTGTACAAAATTGTTTTTAAGGCAGTCTCCAGGGATGGGTTCTACATACTTCTAATATACGGATTTATTAAATATTTGTTAATGATGGCAACAAAAATATGATCCTAATACTGGAATGTAAAAGAATATCTATAAATTAGAAAAGCAGGAAGAGACTTCGAGTGTTCACACCACGGTATATTTTCATGAGTTACACACACGAGTTGGTCGGCCATATCTGCTAAAAATTAAAAGTAACTTTACGAATATGAAAGTGAACTTCACTACGTCAACAAATAGTTAAATTTATATATATATATATATTTTTTTTTACATAAAAAGGAGAACATGCAAATTATGTTATTCACTAAATTTTTTTATTTCTTTAAATGAAGATAACACAAATGTATATAAGTTGATTTGAAAATCTGTTTTATAATAAAAATGTAAATTCTTCTTCTTCTTATTTTTCCCTATTCTTGAAAATTTTCAATGCATTTTAAAATTTTAATAAAAAGTTCAGATATTAACATAAATACGTTTTTATTTACAAAAATGTTATTTTAAAAAAGATTTTTCTTTTTATTAATTTGCATAATACATATATAAATGAAATGAAAAAACATTGCGTTACGACTTTCTTTTTCTTAAAAAAAAAAAAAAGATAAAAAAAAGAGCAACTATGTTGTGATATAATGTGTTACGTTTAAGAAAGCGCTTATGTTCGAAGAGTTTTATATCCTGTTTTATTTTTACCAAATTGGAGTGAAAACAACTTAAATTCTGTCTTTATGATACGATTATATTATTTCATTTATTCCAGCAGAAACGAGGATGGGTTTTGAAACTTTTAAGCACTTTACGACAGACTGTGCCAACATCAATTAATAATTTCAAAACTGATGGATTCTGATAACCTTTCAATTATTTTATTTTTTTTCTGGGAAATATATATACTCTTTATGACAGACTTGCAATCAACGAAACTCAGTAATAATGTGTCTTAAATATTCAAATAAAATGAAGTAAAATAATTCTGATGTGAATACGTATTTAATCTCGTATTTAAGTGAATTCCTCTAAACACACTTTACGTTAATAAATGTTGTCTTGAAACGCTGTATTTTTCCTAAAAAGATGGCTGACTTCATATTAAATATTTTCACAGTAAAAACAAAAAAATAGTACTAGGAAAGGAAAAGTGACGGTAAAGTTCCCATAAAACTAACGAAATTTCCTAAGAAAAGTTTCGAACTTGTGCACGTTCAAATGTATCTCTTTGGCTACAACCTACATAGATACAGAAAACGCGAAAAAGCCTTCTATTAAGTCCCACTTCAGGTGTAGAGTTATTATCATCTTTTTTTTTTACTAACTTCCCTTCCGTTGGTAATTGATAAATTATCTGATAACGCAATAAAAACTCTTTCGAAAATACGGTTAGAACCGTACAATATACCTACAGGTAAGTAATGAAATATACAGCCTATGTTCTTCAAGAGAAATCATGCATGAACATAGTTAGAAGTAAATCGTTGGTAATACGAGTGTTCTGAATAAATTATCCTTATAGAAACCTAAAATATACACTTTTAAGCTCTACAGTCTAAAGCAGCGTTTCCCAACCTTTTTTGGCTCGCGTACCACTTGGTAGTACCACATCATGCTAAATTGTACCACTTCGTAAAAATGATTTTATTTAGTGAAATTTCTTATTCCGAGTGTCTATTATTATTATTATCTTTCTTTGTATAGAGATACAATGTACCTGTTACAAAGAAGTTCAAGTTCATGTTCTCTTTATAAACTTTGTAGTGTAAGATCTTAGTTTTAAAACTTTTTAAAATTAAATTTAATGTTGCTTGGATAGAGCTTACTCATTACAATCAGTCTCTTCAAGCAGATTTTTACATAGTTATCATATAAGTTCTGTCACATGATAATTCTATTAAATTTTCTTTATCTTTTATCGTTAGTAGCTTTTCCTAAATTTTCTTTATAGAAGGGGTTTGAAATCCACTATCATTTGTGTTTTCGGGATTTGGAAAATACTTCATGAAAGACAATTTTAATCCTGTTAAATGTGCTATTATATTTCCTCGTGTATCTTGAGACAGACCAACCATAATACTGTACACATTTAAAACTTTACTGTACTCGTACAATATTATTAATTAAAATAATTTTTATGAATTATAGGATAAAAAAGTATCTATATTTTTATGATTTAATTTTTTTTAATTCTTCATGTACCCATTATTGATTACTTTTCGCGTACCACCAACCAGCAACTCGCGTACCACAGGTTGGGAAACGCTGATCTAAAGTATTCCGCCATATTGGGAAACATCTTCTTTGTAATATATTCATAAAGAAGTCGAGATTAAACATATGTACTTCTGAAGTTTCAAAATATAAATGAACTAAATTCTTCCTTCAAAAGATGCCAAACAAAAACACAAATATAAATTTCATTCTCAACAATTCCATCCAATCTAAAACGTAAATTCTTAATCAAATTATACAGTTTGTAATAAGTTCCATTAAATTGAAATGTTATTTAAAAGGAAAATCTTCCTACATGCCACTCAACTACTCTAAAAACGAATTCTTCCAAAAAAATATCTCAAATAAAAGTTTTAAATGAAATATAAATAAGAAGTTAAGAGGAAATCTCAAAAAAAGTTGTAATTCAGGTTAAGGAATTTCATGTAAACTTGAAATTTGAGCAATCGATTAAATCCTCCATACCACTTCATAGAAAAACTTCGAAGAAAGTGCCATTAATAAATTTCTCCTGGGAAAACGTTTCAAAGAAAAGTTATAGACCTACTTGTATACAGGAATCTTTGGAGCTATTTTCAAGAAAATATCAAAGAAGTTGGAAAATCAGTTCTAAAGAGGTAATTCTGATACAAGAAATTTTGTTTGCTAACTACAGTGGAGTCCCTATGTGGAACAAAATCTTAATGTTAAGTTTCAGTTGTGCTTCGGAAATATTTAGTCGACAGTCACATACAGATACACACCATTTATTTACTAATAACCTCTTTTATTGACTTAGAGGACTTTCTAATTTAGGTGTTTATTAGGTTTATTTTACCTTTCCTTAATAAAGAGGGGTTGGTTAGGATGTATTTTCTTTTATCCAGAAAATTGTATGGATGGAAAAATTCCTGTTATTGGAAGGCTCCCTTTAACAATGAAACCTAACAAATTAAATCTTAATTTTTGCAGCTAATGTACTAACTGCTCTTATGTTTTTATACTATAAAAATAAATACAAACCTCAGTGTAGAAATGTAGTAATTAAAAAAAATATGATTATTACTGAAGGTTTAATACTATCAGATGAATCGTGCCTCTGAATTGCAGCTATATTGTCTCCATCTGAAACACAAAATTAACTTGGTTATTTTGGAATGCATTGCTTCTTTAATGTGATCTAAATTAGCATACTGAAATAATGTTGGAATTTTCATTAAATTATTTTTGCTGCACTTAATTAATAAAATAATGTAAACATAATTTAATGAAATCAAGTAAACTAATTTGATTGACTGTTTATTTATTGCTTATAAAAGACAATGTTAACAGCCAAGTGTATCAACTAAAAATAGTTCATAAAGCTTCTTATATTACAAAGAAATATACAAGTCATTATCTTCAATGCTACTTTGAGGGTTCAATGGAGAGTTTAGGACTTAGCCAACAATAAGTGAAGAAATACTACTCAGGTGAAAAGAAAAGTTTTAGCTAAATGATACGTAAAAAAATTGTGCGAATAAGCTTCTAGCATACATCAAAGTAACAATCAATGGATATTTATTTCTTCAATTAGCAGCAGTCATTATAGAGCAAGGTCATTCTTTTGAAATGACTTTTATAAAAGTCACAAATAAAAGAGTATATTTCCAATATAAAATGGTTTTTTTTAGAACATAACAACACTCAGCTTATTGTGTTGCACACTAAAATCACTGAGTAAGATTTGGATAGAAATTATCTTGGACCTTCCACAGTTCGATCCACACCGGTCTGATAAGTACAAATTTTGTTTGTTTTGTAATGACAGTCGAAGATCTGCTGTGTAGGAGTCGTTTTCGTGGTATAAGTAAAGATCTGATATTTGCTTATCGTTCAGCTTAATTCACCATTTTTACTTTCTTTTACACAACTAAATAAGAGTAGGAATGTAATCGTGCTGATTTTCGATTCATTTATCTTTTATTGGATTACCCTAGCGACTAAGAAGCTATGAGAGGGTGAATTGCTTACCTAAATAGGATAATAGCTTGCAACGACAACGTTGCAAAGCTTTTAAAGTTATTTCAACCCTACAGTCAATGAGGGGGAATTCTCAAAAATATCAAGCAAAGCATTGGGAAGAACTTTTTACAGCAACCTTTCTACCTAAAAACCCTTCCTTTGAAAAGGTAGCGAAAGCTAATTGCCCGCACCGTATTGGCGAAGCACACTTATTTTCTTATTGTGAAGGAGGTGTTATAGATCGGTAGGTTACTCTATCGAACTGATAGGTTACTCCATCTTGGATCTGTTGGTGAAATTTTAGGCTTGGGGCAAGTAGAATGCTTTACATCGCCAGCATGACCAGAGATTTTCAATTCCATACAGCGTGTAGCTACTTTTTATTTAATTGGTAAAATGTACGAGATTACGTCCCTGTTTATGTCACCTAGTTTGGTAGTTGGACGTTCAGCCAGGCCTGAAAATGTTCAATTACTTTCACTAATAATTGTTCAATCATTTAAGTCTTTTTATAAAATTAAAGTTTTATTAAAAGCAACGCAATATAGTATAGTCTTTTTAAAGACTTTAATCTGTTTCTTCTTGTATAGAAGTCAGCAATTCAAGTGGTGCCACATTGTGCAATTGAAAGTCTTTTAACTTTGTGATAGTTGGTTGAAACAGTGCCAAAGGATTAACCATTGAGAAATTGTATTGTCTCAAGCTTGTTAGCTGATAACTTTTTGTTTTCTACACATGTCTTTGTCTATTATCTATAGAGATCATCTTCACTTTTCCATTAAAATAATGCTTTTGTTTTCATGTGTACAAAAGCTGTTTTTCAATTTGTAACAAAACTTGATTATTTCTTTGCGTATTTAATATAATCATCTATTTACATTTAACTCATTTTTGTTTGATAATTATGCGTTCTCTCTTTAATTCTATCTCTTCAAAGGGTTAATTCAAAACGCTTTTCTCTCATCCATAACCTCTATAAGTTTCAGGTTATAGGGAGTTCAACGTACCGCAGGGGTGAACTTATCAACCATTATACTTAACTAGCACACTGACTCTCAGTTCTGTTGAATACAAACAGATCCGGCCAAACTCAAGTTGCTGGTGTTCTTGCCATTCCTATGGTCGAGAAGAAGAAGGCGCTTTAAGATTACTGTAACAGATTTAATCAAAATTCCCACTTTCTTGTCCTTCCTTTCAACTTTACTTTGCTCTTTAAAGCAAACAGTTCCTTCAGAACATCTAGGTTATGCTTGTTTACTAAAGTATCAAACATCAATTTATCTTTCTTAACCCAATTCACAGAATTCGTGAATATTTTGAGGATGCTCTATTTTTTATAAAACTTATCAATGGTTAAAAATATCTTTTTAGCAACAATAATTAAATCTGGTATGAACATTCACATTACTTTTCTGCCCACAATAAACTAAGTATATTCAATTTTCAGAGGAAGAAAAAATTTCTAAAATCTACAAAACTTTATTATTCAGTGTAATGGCATTTTTGGCCATTTTTTCCCTTCTGGAATTTTCGTTAAATATTTTATGCATACATTCGTTACACATTTTTTATTAATTTTTTATACATAATAATTTCATAAATCATGTTGGAAGAACAATATTAAAGGAATGCCTAACCAACTCGCTTGTAATTGATTTTATTTTTTGGGAAAAATGATTCTAATATAAACGTAGAAATACTTGAACAATAACAAGAAAATTGTAAGAGCTGTTCGTTGAGTGAAACTCAAAAAATGTAGTAGAACAGTATTTTCAAAAAAAAAAAACAACAAGTCATACTCCCAAATTTAGCCCAATATTTACGTAATTTGAAGATGGCACCCCATTTTAAAGAAAATTATGTGCAGGTCTTTCACGCAGTCTAATAACTAAATACTTCTAAAATAAAATTAATTGCCCAATTAAGGGACATCCAATCAATACTTTATTAAGCTAAATATTAAGGGACCTATCTTCATTCAACCCTAATCAAATATGCACTATTTGTAATTGGGATGTAGATGAAGTTCTATTTAATATTCTAATTGATTATCCTCTCCATGAGCCATTTATAAGAAATTTTATATTAATAAAAGGTTATATTTTCAGAAAAGTTAGTAAATAATGGCCTAGATATTCAAGAAAAATTGGTGCTTTTTTTACCAATAATTTAAGAATGTAATGAGACAACTTATTATTGATAAATGATTTATCATAAAATAACCCTGAAATCTAGGTAAATATTTTATTAAGTAGATATAATGTATGTGCATAATTCACGCTCCAGATAAGAGGGGACTCATTTTTATCTTTTTACTTTTACTAACTGTATTAGCTTATAGCATCGTTCTTCCAATTGTGTCAAAAGTTCAATATTGAATTTCACCAAAAATGTTCAATATGAGAACAAAAAAAAGTAGTTTTGTATTTTTGTGGTTCAAAAAATCGCTGACAGTTGAAATTAAATGGTTTAGGTGCCATTATTGGTACAAGACAATTCTTAGCAAAGAATTGGACTATTAAATTTTGAATCCGTACGTTGTTTTTTTTTCGGCGCATCGACTACCTTGGTCATTAGCGCCCAAAAAAAAAAGTATATTAATATCATTATAAATGATACAAACACAAGTTTTACTTGTACGAAAAAAAAAACCTTCTTAAAAGATGCAACCACACGAATAACCTACCAGTAGAAACAAACACATGGACAGAATCTGGTTCAGTATTAGAAGCTCTACACGTGTAGTTGCCTGAATGATGTGATGTAGCTTCTGTAACAACTAATCTTGAATGTGTTTTCTCTCCGCCGGGTTCTGTTATAACCTGTACTCGGCTGTTCTCATCAGATTCCTCGTAGTTGATCATTTTATCATTATGGTACCACATCACGTATTGAGGTGGTATTGGACTCTGTAACAAATAATGGTAGTTTATTAGTGAAGCCATTATTATAACAAACTTAACATTTATGGGATTGTTTTAAATCTTCAACTAACTATTCATAATTTACAATTAATTAAAATGAACTAAATTATAACTTTTTTGGGGAGAGAGAGGAGCTCATCGAATGCAGGGTCTAATTACTAATTTAGAAACTCAAAAAATTGCAATTAGAGAATGACGTTAGTGTGTTCACATAACATTTTATAGGTCTTTGGTGACCGTAGCCATTTTCAGTGCACCTAAACCGTGTCTTCTCTTGTTAGACCTTCACTTATCCACTTCTGAGTTGTAAGAGACTCCTCAGAAGAGAAAATCTAAAGGCTGGACTTGAATCTGGGACCTCCACATCGTAGTGCACTGCATCTAGCTAATCTCTTTCTTTCCCTATTCTCTTATCATTATTATTTTTTTTTATGATTCAAGGCGCGTCAGCATCTGAGGTTATTGGCGCCCAGAACTTTTTTCCATGCACTGCTGGCGTGTGGACAGTGGTTCTCCCGTTACAGACAACACTGTCATCATCGGACAGACAGCTGTAAGATGCTCCTAGAAAGAAAAAAAAATCTGAGGGTCAGCAGCAGGATTCGAACCCGGATCCTCCGCGTGGGAATCCAATACTTTAACCACATAGCTAATCCCTTTCCTTGCACACATTATTTTCATTAGTTGTGCATTAAAATATTCTCCACATTTGAGGTGATGTTTCAAAAAGCGTCTTCAAGAAAGTATTTAAATATTTCTTGCATTCTGGCTGCGCCCAAAATCATCAAATATTTGTACCTCCATTGTTAGTCTTCCCTGTCGGGCTTACTAACGGTTGCTATTGGAGTGGCGCCGTTATTGTAAATCAAGGAACCCATGCAGTTCCATGCAAGTCGGCATGTTCCAAGGCCGTAGAGTTCCATCGGTTCTAGTGCCAGATCCTCTGGTGAACTTATATTCATCGTCATTTGGGTTGAAGAAGAAGTTTATTTATGGTGGCTTTTATGATCCCATCAAGCAATAGGAGGTTATATTCTACTGTGGGTTACACTGTAATTATTGTTTCAAGTAAATCCTTAACAGCATTATTGTCTTTTTAAGTAAAATATCTTTCCTAGATAAATAATTTCCTAGATATTTCCAGAAAAAGAGAGTTTGGGAATAATTGAAAATAAATAAAGTATAAAACATCTTGAAATTGCAAATTTTATTAATACCCCCCCCCCCTTCCTTACCAAATTATTTTCCATAAATAATTGTTATAGCAAACAGAATATATATAATTATAATTTCAAATATCTCTTTAATTGATGAACGAGAACTTGACGTTAGAGAAAAGTTATAAGTCAAACTTTGGGTCTGAAGCTTCCTAATTGGCTACATCTCCTTGGTTGGGCGGTCAGCTGTTGTTCAGCACTATGACCACAAGTTTTCCTTTTGCATTATTCATGTTTGAAGTGGAAACGCACGGTGAACTAGAGAACTTTTTGTTACTAACTCTCAGAAAGATTACTTTACCACTCCTGTATTTTTATTTTGGAATTTCACTTCAAATTTAATATATATATTTTTTTAATTATACATATAGGGTGAAGGGACCAGTAATTGACTGGGCACCAGTAATTGACATACCAGAAATAAACTGGTATTATAAGGGATATGTGCCGTTTTTAGTGGTGATTCTTTCAATTTCGTTATTGAGAAGCCTTTGGGCAGCCGTTCCAGAAAAATATTAATTATTGGAAGGTTCCTTGGTATCTGTGGAAGGTTATTTGTGTAAAAAGTTCAAAATCAAGGAAAAAACAAGCCGTTGCTAAGGAGGATTGATAAGAAAATAATTTTCCTTTTTTCTTATTTTTCGTTTATTTGTTCATATATTCGTGAGGTTATCAATGTTCTGTTATAATTAGTATTACTTGTAGCTTTCATTTATGTAGTTTTTGTTTTAATTATAAGAAGCATTGAGGATTAAAATGGGGCTGTCAATCACTGGTCCTTGAAACGGCAATCTGCCCAGTAATTGACATGTATGTCAATTACTAGTCCTACAGCTTTTTTGTTTGAGACCAGTGATTGACTTCCAGGGAAAATGATAAGATAGGTTGATAAATTTTATTATAATTAAAAATTCAATACATTGTAAAATAAAATCATTGATAAAAATCGGCAACATAAAATAAATAGTAAAACTTCCAACAAAATATGTTTAAATTAATGAATTAGCAAATGTACGCCTTATTTCAAGAGGGCATGCAGAATGATTATTCTGTACAGAACAACAATGTATGAACAAGAAACTGGAATAGTCGAGATCGCCGAACAGTTTCACGAGGCCAACGTGACTGATAAAAACGACGCCCACTTATCGGAGTTTGAAAATCTCTCATTCTCCCTCAGTTTTGGGTCCTTGCCACATGCCAAAGAAGAAAGGGAGGAAATGGCTGAACCATAGAATTCCATCAAATAAAACGGCCAGGGGAAAAATGAAGCTCCCTCAAGAGAAGTACCAGGTGCGAAATTAAACATAAGTGGAGAAGTTGGTGACTTAGTGATGTTACACATTTCTTACTTTTTAATCTAGTTTTTTTTTCATTGATGTTTCATTTATTTATTACTGTTGTAAGTGCGAATGCTTACAACCTGAGGCGGGACGCAATGAACGTGCACAGTGTATTTATACATGAGCCCAAGAGGTAACTCAGTAATAATAAACAACCAAATACTGTTTAGATGCAGAAAATAAGAATGAATTACATTCAGATAGTTTGGTTTCGAAGCAAATGACACTGGCAGCACAGATTGTGGAAAATATTAGTGAAGCGCTCCAAAAGAAGGGAAGCGTAGGAGAAATTTTGTTCACTAGAAAGTACCAACAACTCGAACCCAAGGACGCGTAGATGCCATCAGTAGCAACGTTATAGGCGGAATGGATAAAACAAGGATGTGACCACATAGTCTAATCCAGTGGTGGGCAAACTTTTTTAATGGGGGGCCACAAAGTTTAAGAAATTCTAGAGGAGGGCCAGAATTATAGAAAAAATGCATTTTGTGTTCAAGCTTTTAATCATAATATTATAAAAACATTACAGCATTACACACTTGTGTAACTACGCGGCTAGTTTAGCTTCAACTTTAGGTTATGCATCTATTATTCTACTAAGTAGAATCTACTTTATACTTCTCGACCGTCAAAACGTAATTATAGCGGGCCATATACTATCCATGTCGATGGACCCTCGGCGGCCCATATTAAATACTTTCGCGGGCCGTACTTTGCCCATCACTGGTCTAATCGGAAGTAGAGAGTTTGGTAAAGTGAGAACCAAAAAAAAAATTCCCAAAAAGAGGTTTAGGTAACAAAATATTTAGCGGAAACTTGAAAGGATAAGAGAGCGGAAGAGTTGAGAGAAAGAGATAAAAGCGAGCCGACAGACATTGTGTACGATCTAACAAGTATGTTAGCTAATATCTCCGTGGTACTATTGAAAGCAAGGGCTGTTATTCAAATTACCTGTCTTGGCTTGGGGACTTAATTAAAACTGTCCAGTAGGACAGTTGTGTAAGGGTTGGTCGTCAAAAACTGTATAAAATAGCGTAATGTTGAAAAATATTAGATTATTTAGGTTTGCCTATTTAAAAACTGATTGTAATTAATTATGAATAAGACCGATTTTTGTTATAAACCCAATTGAAAAAGTGATTTAGGTGATTTAAGTGATTTATTTAGATTTAAAAGTGATTTTGAATGCATATCTTATGTCGTTTCATGATTATATTTGTATGTCAATTACTGGTCCCACCCCATGTCAAACACTGGTTCCACCGAAAATTCGGTATGTCAATTACTGGGTCATTGACATACTTCCAAAAAAAATCATTTTTGGTTGACATAAAGATCGAATTTACTGCTTTTAAAATATTAATAAAATAAAATACATCCTACTGGAGCAGTACAATTTTACAACCTACACCTGGAGCCAAAATAACGGAAGTTATTCTCCCTTAAACTCGAATTTTTTCTTAAGCAGTCAATTACTGGTCCCTTCACCCTAAATATATCTCAAATACAGGAAATCGTAGGAAGCTTAAACTTAAAATTTTAATTAGTACCCTCAAGACACTCTCTGAACATATCGATTCCTGTACCTATCGATTACTGAACATATGGATTACAGTCTCGTATCGATTAAAAACTTTTAATCGGAAAAACACTTAGTGAATATACTCATGTTCAAATGCTATCTTATCGTCATTAAAGGGTATCAATTTCAATGGCCACTTAAGACACTTTTAAAAACAATAATTCTTTTTAATAACTTCTGAAGGATTCCTGTCGAAAGGTTTTTTTTTTTTTTTTTTTTTTTTTTTTGTACACCTGCGAGGCCCATTACAAAATTAGGACGACCTAAATAATGATAAATGGTTGAAGTAATCTGTAAAATAATATAGATAAAATTTAAGAGTTCTTGGGGATATTTCACTAAAGAAATCAATTGATTTACTTATTATGGTACTTTTCCGTTAGCCGGGCGCAAATGTCGCCAATTGTGAACCAAACGCGAGCCAAGTTAAGGGGAAAAAGTCGAAAACGTTCAACTATAAACAAATATTAATTAATAGTAAGCAAAACAAGTTCAACTATAAACAAATATTAATGAATTGTAAAGAAAACAGTTTTACCAAATACTGTTTTTCGCTTGCGCCCGGCTAACGGAAAAGTACCCTTATTAATTTTTGCATAAATTAACTTTTTTATTAAAACTTCATTTCTAAAATACAGTAGTATTTATTCTTATGAATATTTTTGAATTTTTACTTGTTAACAAATTTTCACTAAGTTATTGGACAGTAACCTTTTCTAGTTTCTTTATTAAATGAACTATAAATAATCCAAAAAATGTGAAATCAAGCATTTATTTAAAGATAAAAATATTGACAACTGCCTTCACTTACGTTTTATTTTCTCAGAAAAGAAAATATTAAATTCCACATTAAATACCCAGCCAAACTGAAGTAAAATAAACTGACAGATTCTCTACCAAAAATGAAAAGTCTGTAAGTTACGATAAGTAGAGGGGTCTTAACCCTCTTCTGTCTTAATACTCTTCTTTAATGTCAAGTGCCGCCTTCTGTCCAAACGTTCACTTTAATAATAATAATAATATTCTCATTAAAGTCAGAACTTAATGTTATGCGTTTAAAAGGAATGGGAACATAAACTTTTTTTTACGCATTTGTTATGCAAAAAATATAAATCTGGAATAAGTAAACATGAATCTCTCTTACAATTTACATAAATAAATTTAAACTTAAAAAGACTTAAGAACACTTATATAACTTTAATTTGAACGAAAATGTTGTTAATACTATAACGTATAATACTCCTTAACTATTGTACTTCTAAAGACGATATTTTACTTAGTTCTACCAACAGATAGGTACTTTAATTGAACAAATTTCCAAAGCATTCTAAACGATAGGAAGGAAGATACAGCACCTCAAAATTTGGGTGTAATGTAATCTGACTAAATTACAACGTCTAATATCTCCTTAACTATTGTAGTTATAAAGACGATATTTTACTTAGTTCTAGCAATAGATAGGTTATTTAATTGAACAAATTTCCAAAGCAAACTAAACGATAGGAAGGAAGATACAGCACCTCAAAAATTGGGTGTAATGTAATCTGACTAAATTACAACGTCTAATATCTCCTTAACTATTGTAGTTCTAAAGACGATATTTTACTTAGTTCTACCAACAGATAGGTTATTTAATTGAACAAATTTCCAAAGCATTCTAAACGATAGGAAGGAAGATACAGCACCTCAAAAATTGGGTGTAATGTAATCTGACTAAATTACAACGTCTAATATCTCCTTAACTATTGTAGTTATAAAGACGATATTTTACTTAGTTCTAGCAATAGATAGGTTATTTAATTGAACAAATTTCCAAAGCAAACTAAACGATAGGAAGGAAGATACAGCACCTCAAAAATTGGGTGTAATGTAATCTGACTAAATTACAACGTCTAATATCTCCTTAACTATTGTAGTTCTAAAGACGATATTTTACTTAGTTCTACCAACAGATAGGTTATTTAATTGAACAAATTTCCAAAGCATTCTAAACGATAGGAAGGAAGATACAGCACCTCAAAAGTTGGGTGTAATGTAATCTGACTAAATTACAACGTCTTTCTTCTTGACTATTGTAGTTCATAAGCGTGACTAAACGCTTTGTTCTTAATTTTTTTAAAGACTTGTTTCATTTCTCTCTTTCTTTTGCTTTTTTTATTAGATCTAGTTTCCCGTTTTTCAGCACATCCAAGTAAAAAATTCTGTGTGCAATCTATTTTTACATTTTTTTGTTTTGTTTTTCTCTCTAACTGTTGAGCGTGTTTTCAGTAAGTAAAGCTGTAATATTGTAGTTTCACCTTTTGTTAGGCAAAAAAAGAGAGTTATATTCAACATGTGCCAACCACTCTATTTGGTTGAAGAACAAATGGAAAATTGTGAGCTACAATAACAAACACACACACATACACACACACACACACACACACACACACACACTGACAAAAAAAAAGTTGGGAAATAGTTCGAGGAAAACAAAAAACAGGAAAAAAAAACGAAGATAAAGTGGAATAGGAAAAGTGTTTACTGGTAAAAAAAAAGGAGGTGTTATTATGATGTCATTCTTCTATCACCTACAGCATCCAAACTGACATAACCGGAATCATGCATCTTTTATTTGTTTTTCCAAGTTTAATGCAGTTGCCATTTTTTTTTTTGTTTTACTCACACTAGAATGATAGTAATACCCTAACTATACAGAAATTTCTGACTGAATTTTTTTTAATAATATTACTTATAATATTTAATCTGTTAATAATTTATTTTGAGTAATTACTTTATTTTCTAAATACTAACTTGAGGAAATATTTAAGTTAAAGATAAGAATAAGTAGGGCAAAAAATAATGGTAACGTTGTGGCCTAATTCTTTTGTCCCCGTCTGATAAGAGTTCCTCAAATTTCTCAAGAATATGTAAAGGGCAAGAATTTCTAAGAAAGCGGTCGGAAAGATAGTTACGGAAATTGGAGTTATGCTGTCCGGAATAAAATCATATTGTGAAACAGTTATGCTGTATGAAATGTTATTAATATTCAGTCTGTTTAACCTTCAAATTTATTAAGTGTTAACATATAATATATGAAATAACTCTTCTAATAATATTAGAGTTATAATAATTTAATTATTATTATATTATAAATCATGGGAGAATTATTTATGGAATCCCAAGAAACTTATCAATACAAATTCAAAGAAATCTTTTTTGACACAAACTTATTTAATGTTGTTTATAATAAATAATAAGCTGAGAAAGATAATGAATTCCATTCTTTTACAAATAATGTAAATAAACAATGTAACTACATACTCGTATTTTTGTTGACATTTAATTTATATCGGCTCTACAAATTAAATGTATACAACAAATAACTATAAAATAAACTAGATGAAATGAAGCCATTGGCGTTAAAACCTTCTAAGAAGTGATGAAGAAGCGTTAAGTAATTAATGATAGACCAGATATTAAAAGATTGGGGAGTAAAGATGGGATATCGAGGAAACTAATAATCTTAGATTATTTACTTCAGGTAAGAAGTAATTCTCTGGTCACTCAGAATGGTTTATTTTAAATAAAATAAGTAAAAACAAAAATTATAGAAATTTCTCGTTTTTTTTTTTTTAAAGGTAATTTAAATTTGTATTATGTCCGGAATACACTTGTTCAAAGATTAATGGCTGCAACTGGTTTTGAATTTAAATAAATTAGGCTATTGGCTCACGTCCCAATCTTGATGAAAATAATTCCGCTCTCTTTATTCAATTCATTTATTTTAAGCATAATTTTATTTTATTATAAAAACGTATTGTAATTACGGATGATTTCTATTTTTGAATTTTACTCAGCAAAAGTGGTCTCTTTGTGAATGAAGGAACTTTTTTCTTTTAGCTATGGTTACTGTCTCAAAAATGCAAATTCATGTTGTACACTAAAACTGCTACAATATACCTATGGAAACGTTGGAGCGTTTGTTGGTCTAGTGGTCAAGAGAATGGCTTTGTAATTGGGAGTTACCCGGATCGAATCCCGCGTATGACTGTGGACTACTTTTTATACGAGGGTCGTTTGAAAAGTCCTTGCAAAATCAGAGAGATAGCACCACTGGCGCGTATCGAGGTTATGTTTAGTTAGTAGCATCTCTTGGAAGAACACACACCAAGTTTCAGCCAGATCGGTCTATTTCTTTGTGTTTGGCTTTCGTTTGAATCGAGGAAGTCGAGTGATTTTCAAAAAATGGACGAAAAAGAATTTCGTGTGTTGATTAAACACTACTTTATGAAAGGCAAAACGCCTCAGGAGACTAAAGAGAAGCTTGATAAACATTATGGTGACTCTGCACCTTCGATTAGAACAGTTTATAAGTGGTTTCAAAATTTTCGGAGTGGCCATATGGGCACAAGTGACGCTGAACGTTCTGGACGCCCTGTTGAGGTTACTACTCCAGAAATCATTAATAAAATCCATGATATGGTGATGGATGACAGAAGAGTGAAGGTGCGTGAGATTGCTAGTGCTGTGGGCATCTCGAATGAACGGGTACATAATATTTTGCATCAACATTTGGACATGACAAAGCTATCCGCAAGATGGGTGCCGCGATTGCACACGCTTGACCAAAAACGAAATCGTGTGAAGTGTTGCAAGGACGGTTTGCAGCAGTTCCAGAAGAATCCGCAGGACTTTAGCGTCGTTTCGTCACTGTGGATGAAACATGGATACATCACTACACTCCTGAGACCAAAGAACAATCTAAACAATGGGTTACCAAGGGGAAATCTGCGCCAAAAAAGGCGAAGACCGTTCCTTCGGCCGGAAAGATTATGGCGACTGTCTTTTGGGATTCGCAAGGAATAATCCTCATCGACTATCTGGAAAAGGGTAAAACTATTAAAGGTGCATATTATTCATCGTTATTGGACCGTTTGAAAACCGAGCTGCAAGAAAAACGCCCACGATTGGCCCACAAAAAAGTCCTTTTCCATCACGACAACGCACCAGCTCACACCTCAGCAGTTGTGGTCGCAAAATTAATGGAAATAGGGTTCCAACTCGTTTCACATCCCCCCCCTATTCTCCAGACTTGGCTCCCACGGACTACTATTTGTTTCCCAATATGAAGAAATGGCTGGCGGGAAAAAGATTTTATTCAAACGAGGAGGTGATTGCAGAAACGAATGGCTATTTTTCAGACTTGGACAAATCCTATTATTCGGAAGGAGATCAACAAACTAGAGCAGCGTTGGACGAAGTGTATAAGCCTAAAAGGAGACTATGTTGAAAAATAAAAAAGGTTTACCCCAAAAAATTAAGTAGTTTTTATTTTTGCACGGACTTTTCAAACGACCCTCGTATGTTAGAAAAAATTGTTTAAAATAAAGCACCTAATTGGTAGTTGGAAGTTAAGCCCCGCCTGAAAAAAATAGGCTATTACATTAATTTATATGAAAATGTTTTTCAATAAAAAAAAAAATAAAAATAAAATTAAAAAAATACAGGACAAATAAACATGGCAGTAACAAATATTGATTTTTTTTTTTTCCAGGGCAATAGCGTTTGCATTGACCTTAACTTTTGAATTATTCAACAGGAAATGTAAAGAAATAAATAAAATTAGAATGTAAAAAAAAATATAAATAAAATTTCTACAAAATTATTATATAAATATGTAAAGCAGAGTTTATATTCGAACTAGACTAGGTCAAATGTATCTTAGATATTGCACTTGTATATTTCGACCTTCAATGACTAATTCTATTTATTACTGTACTATATTTATTGTAGTTTCCTAAGGAGTTCTTAAATTGTTTAGTGTCCTTAAAACCCAGACATCTAAATTGCTTTCCTGTTCAAAAAATATAGAATAAATAAATAAAATATTCTATGGAAAAAAAAAAAAAAATATATATAGACATAAATATTATATAATCTAAAACTTAATCAAATATCTACGCAAGAAAAAGTAATCAAAAAAACAAAGTCTGAACTACATTTTTCTTTGAAATAATTGGTGTTAAATAATTAACCAATAAGTATGCAGAGTTGGAAGTGTGAAATATGGGCGGTTCGATTAGCCAATTAAAAGCTGGAACTAATATGGCAACCACGCCCTAATTGCAGACGGCTAGTTACAATTGGGTAAACTATAAAGTTAATAGTTTTAAACTATTTATATATATTAACTCATAGTTTTCGTTTTTTTTTTTTTTTTGATACAGTATCAATAAATTTTCTTTAACAACTATTTGTGGTAATTATACGTGAACAAATATTATATATACTGCAAGTCAGAAGGTTGAAAACTTTGTAGAAACATGTTGCAGATCTGCTTTTTCTTTTTTTTTTTATTTCATTTTCTCTAACAAGTTAAAAAGGATGTGAAAAAAAAAAAAAATGTAAGGAAGCTGAAGAGATGAGAAACAAAGCCTTTAGAGAGAAAGACATGTGTAAAATGGTGCAGTCGAAGCTTACACAGCTGAGAGAAAATAGGGAACTTCCGTTTTTTTGTTTCTCTTTTTCAGCACAGACTCTAACTCCCCCACCCCCCTACCAACATTGCTTGCAATCCTACTTATTTTAGCAGCTAGCGTCTTATCTTTCTAGCTTTTAGCACAACTTCCCTCAACCTAGCAAAACATGAGACACCATCAGACTTTACGTCATCAGCGCTATGTTTTGTCTTTTGGAAACTAATGTGCTTTACTACATATCTTCCTCTCTCTCTCTTTTATCTTCATTTATTTTGACTTCATTTCTTCTTCAACTTGTACAGCTTATTTCACAACTTTTCCCTTACTATTTTTTTTAGTTCTTATTTGAAACCTATTTATTAATTTTTTTTATTTAATGGACAAATAAATATGTACACTTAAAGCAATCAAACATTCTTCTTTAATATTTTATTTCTTGAATATAACGTTCTCCGCTTTTATTTACTCAAAAAAACAAATCATTTTCTTTATTAAGCTTTGCGACGGAATGTCTTAGGGGTCGGATATCTCTGCACTACTTCCTCGGGCTGTTAACTTGGGATAATACTTGACAGTAAACTAACTTTTGCCAAGATATGGGACAGAGTGAATAAAATAAAAAGCTGCCATTTGAGTCTTCAATTTCTTTACAAAGCAGTAGTAAAAACCGATGTTATTCTATCCTAGTCTCTCTCTCCTGGAGTTAGGCATTTCGAACTAACATTTCCTCGTTTCTAAGTACTTAAAAAATAAGTTTTACGGCAGCTGAAATCTTTAGAAAGAATTTCTTTTGAAAAGTGTGAACGAAGCATAAAGTCCTGAAGTTCCTTAGTTTAAACCTAACTTATTGTTCAGAAGTTTTTAAAGGTTATCCCCTTTGTTTAAATTTTGTTAAGTAACTAGACATTGCATTCAAAAAAAAAAAAAAAAAAAAAAAAAAAAAAACAACAACAGTAGGTTATCATAAATACGTAAATATTCTCATGTATATTAAATGAGTATTTTTTATTTTATTTTTTTTTTCAACTGTACAAAGTGTTATACAAAGAAACATTTGATTGTGCCTTAGAGCTGGCTCAGTGCCACAACCAGGATGACGGGATGAGAGAAACCAGCCAGCGCTGGAACTCTCTACGAACTTATTGAGATTTAGGAACCAATGAGGTCACGTGGCCAACGTCGTTTTAAGCGACGTGGAGGATTGTCAGGATGGGACGATGTGGCTAGTGATTGAGCCAGAGGATTTGGGTGATCGCGAGAGTTTGCTGTGGAAATTTCAGGAATCGGGTGTGGATTAATTCATTTACGTAGGGAATCATGATGGAGGGTGCAGTTGGAGACATATGTAGAAATGGTGCGTTAACGATTCGGCGGAGGATTCGGAGAAAGTTTGTTTTGTACATTCATGGAGGATTTCGGTCCAAGGGATCTCCTTAGTAGTCCGTAACGTCTGTTCAGTTCTAAGTCTTGTGTGACGGGTTCCAGGTTAGACGGCTGTCTAGGTAGAGCCCTAGATAACGAACCTGTGTGGAAGTCGGTACGTCAGTTTTGTTAATAGTTAGTGGTGGGCAGGTCTGTCTTCTTAATGTGAATGTCACCTTAATACAGTTGGTAGTGTTAAGTTTATTCCTCCAAGTTCTGCACCAAGATTTTATGAGCTCAAGGTGTTCTTAAATGTGTATATTCACGTAAATAATTTCGGATAAAGATTATTTATTCTACTGTAACACGAATTAAGCATTCTAAATACAATGAGAACAAATCAGTATAAAATTTAGTGGATTATTTCTTTTAAAATAAGTAAGAATAAGTTTTTAGGCTAAAAATGTATAACCTCTAGCACACTAAATACCAGATTATCAAAATATTGCGTAGGGTTTATTCATTTATGTATGGTTTTAGCGAAGCAAAAACGTTTCTCTTGTATGAAGCTGGTTTACAGTTGGTCGATTCGTTTTCACCATGAGATATACATTTCAAGGCAGATCACGTATGCTTGGGTCAACTTTATACTAAGCTGCAATATAGGAATTGAGTGTATTACTTCAGAAATACTTAGTTTGCTGTTGGAAATTTACCAACTCTGAGCTTTGCAAACAATCCACTACATTTTATTAATTCCACCTTGGATGAGAAATAATTAGAAAGAAAATCTCTCCAAGTTACTTATAATCAGCTATTCCAAATAAGATAAGATTCTAGTAGGGCGGCTCAAGGCCTACGCCACTGCGACCCCTTTGGATCTATTGTGGCTCCCCCACTCTAGAGCTAGCTCTCCAAACCCGTCTGTTTAATCAGACTCTTAATTATGGAGAGCGACTCTTGGGTAAAGCTCACAGGCCTTGGTTTTTCCTCCCCGAGAAGTAACATCCTTAGCCAGGCAAGCCCCCTCACACTGACACAACACGTGCAGTGCCGTTTCTTCCTCTTCCTGACAGAACCTAACAAAGGCTTAACATCCGCCAGGCCCATGCGATGCATGTGTTTTCTGAGCAGTGGCCGGGTTAATAGGCCTACAATTGTCCTTATAGCCCAAAGGCCTTGACGGATTAATTCTGCAGTTAGCGTTGGCGAATAGCCCATGATGAACTCCTGTGTCTCCTGTGTGCCTGTGTCTCAAGCCACCACTCTTCAGACCTAGCCTGCACCCATAATTTGATGGTCGCACTCTTAAGGCACCTGGAGACCTCAAACTAGGGCTCGAGCCAATGAAGTGTCCCACAGAGCCCTTCCCTGGCCAATAAATCTGCCGTTTCGTTTCCCTTATATCCTGAATGACCAGGCACCCACACTAGAAAGACCTTATATTTTGGTCACTACTTTCCTTCAGGGCACCCAGACAGTTCCAACCCAACCTTGAGTTGACCTGGTAGGAACTAATCGCTCGTAGAGCAGCCTGACACTCCGAGGAAAATAACAATCTTAGAATTACTTATTCCTAGTCCAACAATCTCGGCAGTAAAGAACCTAATTGCAGCTAGCTCAGCCTGAAAAACTGTAGCTAGTTTCCCTAGGCTAACCGTAAAACCACATTTCGGCTTCGCCCTGTACACTCCCGCTCCCACGCCTTTCTCTACTCCGGAGCCATCCGTGTACCACATCGAATTCCCACAACTGGGGGGTCCACTCCTCCAAGGCTCCCGGCCCCAAATACAGATTTTAAAAGGCTTGTCGAAGCTATATTTGGGAATCATAACATCCAAAGGCAGGCTCAAAATAGGGTCAGTCTCCAGCTCCTCATTTAGCTTCTGATACGTTCCTCCATGCCTAATGCTAATAAGAGCTTGTCCCTTCATTAGCCTAGTGCCAACGGCCCTAGCAACACCCTGATATGTGCAATGAGGGCAAATTTAACGAAACCTCCAAGGTCGCTGTGGGGGAGATCCTCATGGCGCCAGTGGCGCCAAGCAAGCCAGCTACCCTTTGAATACTACTGAGTGCCCGGACTCCATCTGCCTGCAAGGTTTTCGCCCACCAAGCCACCGCCCTAGCTATCACAGTTATTGTAATTCCATTTTACCACATAATCCTTAAAAAACAACTTTTTTTAAAAAATAGTTTTTATTTCGATTTATAGGCATTCTCGTCCCCGAATGAAAATGGAGACGTCACGGTAAGGAGGAAGAAGTCCCAAACACTGCATTAGTTCGCGGTTCCAACTGACAGTTGGTCAGACCAGACAGTTTGACAATTTGACCAGACAGCATTCAACGAGCTGTGACCTATCCGCTCCGCAGGGCAACCCTCGGAATTGGCTCACCCCCGCGCCTCAGTATCAGAACAGATCTGACCGACCAACCGACTAAATCATTCAACTACGAGAATTTGCAAATCATTGCTACATTACATGACACAAGCGCATAAATTAATATTAAAACTATTTCCAAAACAAACTTATATTAAATTATTTACCAAATTCAAGACACAACTAGGCTACAAAAACATGGTTTTGACACAAAATGCATCAGTAGGTCAACATAGCAAACCGCCAAAACGAAACAAATTATTATAATACTGACCGAACCTCATTAAAATTTCCTGACAACCTTATTATTGAGTTATTAAATAACTTTTGTGAAATTAATACGATTTCTTTAAAGTATTTATTCTTCATTATAATGAACTTTGAAAAACTGATGAAGATTATCCAAAATCCTGTTTTGAAAGATCAGTTTTAGCTTGCATTAAAGTTGAAAGAAAGGGATTACGTACGTCGCGGAGTATTTTTTGAATTCGATATCTTTGACAAGACATAATCCTATCAGATCAAGAGAGAATATAAAAGAAAATGGTACGTAGATACTTCCCAGGCTGTCAGCTAGGATAGGGATAGTATGATATACATAAAAGAGTTGACAGTTGATGCGAAATAGGGATAAATCGATAATTTCGTTCTAAATTTTGGTCATAATTCTTTTCCTTCTGGTTAATTTATGGGTGTAACTAGGAATGTGCTTTGATTTCCCTTACAAGATAAATTATAAAAAAAATATTTACACATGTACATGTATATTTTTTTGGAACTAAACATTTTTTAATTTCAAGTACTCAAAAATGTTATACATCGTCTCAAAACCGGAATATTTATAATTTTTTTTAAAAATTTAAGGCGCGCCAAAAACTGAGATCATTGGCGCCTCTTAAAAGTTAAAATCGATTAACTGAAATGCCGCTCCACTTAATCAATTTTTCTTTAAACAATTTTCGCAAAAACGGCTTCCATGATATTGTTTAAACTCGTTGTATTAGTTGCATAAATATAATCAGAATCATACGTTCCGTTTATCTTATTAAATTTTCTTTGAAAATAAATCAAAACTTGCTCTAAAGGAATACGTACTCATTAAAAAGAAAATAATATATTCCACCATTTGTGATTTTTTGTTTTAATGTTCTTGTTTCCTTCAAAATACTACAAAGAACATTAGCTATAAAGAAATGGGAGTTCTTATTGCATCCAATGCATACTTTACATACAATATAAGCAACTTCAAAAAGTAAAAGATGTTTTTGGGCAATGCTCCAAATATCTGTTAACCATGGACAACCATAGACTTACACAAACAAGTAAATGCGTACAGAGAAATAGTATAGTTAACTGCAACTACTGATTTTCTTGTAAATTTAATCTCCTTTCCAACTTGTTATTACCACATTCTATTCGCCATAAAGAAGAATGTGCTGTTATCCAGTATTTTAAATAATGACGTCTAGACTTTGTGTGAGTATAGTTCTCTATTTATTTATTTTTACATTTTGCATTTCGTTTTATTGGATATTTGTGATAAATTTAAACTAATTTTGTTTTTTTGCTTTTACATAACTACCAAACATTTCGTAACAAATCAATTGACGCCTTATACTTAGGTTATGTAGACGCACATCTCCTAATCAAAGAATAAAATATAAAGAAGCTAGATTATGTAATATTTCGCTAAAAGATTATTGCAAACACTGACTAGTTTTAATATAACTAATAATCATTCAGCAAATCTAATCTAATAATTTAAAAAAAGATTAAGAAAATCTAAGATTAAGAATTTGGTAAGCGTAGCTATTCTATTCATTTTCAGCAACTTTTTTTTCTCAAAATCTATCAGATCTGGGTTGTTACAGAAAAAATTACAGTTATAAAGGAGGATTTGCCCTATATTTTAAAGAAAATTTGGGAATTTTATCTTTTATAGAAAAAGAGAAAAAAATTGTCAAAGGTTGGATTTTTTTCAACGTAACGCTTTTTCGTTGCAATATTTGACGACACAACTGTCCTACCGAACAATTTTAATAACTAACTTTGGTCGGCCTCTCTTTAGCAAAGCTAACCCACATATCCGAGGTGTGGCCATTAAATAACGAGACTATTGCTGTAAAACATTTTATTTTAAATGTAAATATATTTAGTTATTATCACCTTCAAGATACACCCCTCCCCTATCCCTACAACGCACCATGCGAATTTACCATTGTTCGAAACAGTGCTGGAAGTCTTTTTCTGTCAGCTCCTGCATGACGCGTGCCGCTTTTTCTTTCACAGTTGCAAAGGACTGAAATCGTGTTCCTTTTAATGCAGATTTGACTTTGGGGAACTAGATAAAAGTCACATGGGGAGCCAGGTCAGGCGAATAAGGCGGATTGCCTAAAAAACTGGGATGTTGTACTTGGCTAGAAACTGTTCTTGACAGACAATGCAGTGTGAGCCGGCGCGTTGTCTTCATGGAGAACCCCGTGACTTGGTTCTTCCACAAATCAGGTCGTTTTTTCACTTACTCTTTCACGAAGTTAAGCAAGCACCTCACGGTAGTAATGTTGATTAATTATAATCAATATTTTCATCCATTTTGGACCCGGGCGGACATCATCTCCGACGTCTTCTCGGCCATCATGGAAACGCTTGAACCACTCAAACACTCGCTCACGTGATTAACATTCATCGTCATAAACTTCTTTTAATAAAAGATAAGTTTCAGCAGCGGTTTTACCAAGTATCATGTGAAATTTCACGACAATTCATTGCTCTACTACATGTGTAGTATCATGTTTTCGGCAAAACGAAACTAACACCTCTTACACAAACACGTCAGGTTCCGGTCAGACAGAATTCTCTACAAACACGTGAGACGCTGCAATCGAAAGAGAAGGCTTTACACTGCACAGCTGTCGATCGTTAGGATTTGGCGCATGCATAGTTCTTCTTTAGCAGCATCAGTCTCGTTATTTAATAGCCACACTTCGTATCCTAAAAACAATGAATTTATTTATTTTTTGCTGTATAACGGACAGACAGGCAATTCTAACCAACTCCTAACTGTTCGACAATTCTGTATAAATTTTCAGAAATTCTTATTATTTTACTAATAAAAAATTAAAAAAACCTTATTTAAACATTTTTTTAATTTGATAATTTATTATAATAATTATTAAAAATAAATTTTAAAGACCATCCTATGTTATACATTAATATAATATACAGGGTGTTCATTTTAAGACGGCTCAAATGCATTTCATGCTTAAACGGTTGGTCTGAGCGAAAAATAGTAGAGGAAAAATTTGTTGTCCGTCACCTCTAGTTTCAGAATATGTGACTTGATTTTAGATTCCTACCCGCATACGCGGCTGACTCGCAACCAAACGTGAGGGTTCACAGTTGACCCCCATTTTCATACACACATTTTTAAAGAGTATAAAAAGTAATGAAAGAAACCGGAAATCGCAATTCGATATTTTCAAAATGAAAGGTACTAGGTCATTTCAAAATCTGGTATTAATCATATTTCAATTTTTTAACTTGTTATCAAAGAGAAAGAAGAGCACGCGATAGGTCATTTTTACGTATTTTTGCATCCCATTTCTATTAAAAATATTGCCAGGGCAGTAAAGCTAGTATTTTTGTTAATATCGGGAAATAAATCGTTTTCCGAGTGATTTTTCTAAGAAAAATCAAATTTTAAGAGCTTTAGATGTTCTCAAACATACACAAAGTGGCTAAAAATTAATTTTGGGAGAGTTGCGTTTAATTACCAAAAATATTGGAAACCTCCTGCTACATATTTAAGTGATCAATATCTTTCTAGTAAAGGATCAAACTTATTCCTTAATTTATCAAATAATGCACTTTACTCAACTTGTGAAGCATGTACTGTGCCTTCAAAGGTGCCTCGCAAGCCAGGTTAGCCTGGAGGTTATCAACTGCTCTCTGTATCTGAGGAGGCACCATTGAAGGCACAGTACACGCTTCACAAGTTGAGTAAAGTGCATTATTTGATAAATTAAGGAATAAGTTTGATCCTTTACATGAAAGATATTGATCACTTAAATATGTAGCAGGAGGTTTCCAATATTTTTGGTAATTAAACGCAACTCTCCCAAAATTACCAAATAATTATTAAACCTACTTGTTTGTAACAGATGTAAAATTCATTTTTAGCCATTTTGTGTATGTTTGAGAACATCTAAAGTTCTTAACATTTGATTTTTCTTAGAAAAATCACTTGGAAAACGACTTATTTCCCGATATTAAGAAAAATACTAGCTTTACTGCCTTGGCAATATTTTTAATAGAAATGGGGTGCAAAAATGCGTAAAAATGACCTATCGCGTGCTCTTCTTTCTCTTTGATAACAAGTTAAAAAATTGAAATATGATTAATAAATACCAGATTTTGAAATGAACTAGCACCTTACATTTTGAAAATATCGAATTGCGATTTCCGGTTTCTTTCATTACTTTTTATACTCTTTAAAACTGGGTATATGAAACTGGGGGTCAACTGCGAACTCTCACTTTTGGTCGCGCGTCTGCCGCGTATGCGGGCAGGAATCTAAAATCAAGTCACACATTCTGAAACTAGAGGTGACGGGCAACAAATTTTTCCTCTACCATTTTTCGCTCAGATCAACTGTTTAAGCATGAAATGCATTTGAGCCGTCTTAAAATGAACACCCTGTATATTGTTAGCATTATTTAGTTGAATACTTCATAAAATGGAACAAACTCATTAGTAAGAAATTTGTTATTCACTCTATCAAAATTGCTTTTTAAAAATGAATTATTTAAATTTATCCACCACACTTTTAGGGAAATTATTAAAAGAGAAGTAGAGATGGAAAGAAAAACTTGTCATTAAAATTTCCTCGGACATTTTTTTTTTAATGAAAATTGTTGCGACAAACTTTTAACACATTTTACGAGTGCAAAAAGTCCGTAAAAACAACTGTTTCTCCAAAAACTTTCGTTTACCTGAAAACAAAAAAAAAAAATAATTTTTAAACTTATGCCTGAAATAACTTATGATGAAGGCAAAATTTTGTGTACTGTCTAAAAAGTGTACGTTCGTAAAGTTTGTATTTTACGGTACAAGTGTAATTTATTATATAATAATGGACTCTTTATTTCTTCTTAAAATTGTTTTTTTTTAAGTAAGATGAGGGAATTGTTGAACAAAATTTTACTTTTTAATGCAAGGATATTATAAAAAAGAATTATTTTGTTTTATAGCTCACAGATGTTGTTTTTTTTTGCTTTGAACAAGATGGCCCTCCTTGCAGAAAATCCATTGATTACCTTTGGCTATAAAATACGTTTTTTTCCCTTCCTATATTTCACTACTACCCAGTTATTTATGGTATATCATTATACCCAAGGGATAACTTTATCTACGGTGTTGTGGACGCTTTGACAGTACGGCTATTGACCTTTAAGGTGGAATGAGGATCATCAGATTGGTTTGGCTTAGAAGATGATGTAACTGATGATGCTGATGATGATGTTGTTTTCAAATGGCATTGTAAAGGGTTGATGGCTGTTTCTTTATGATGGAATGTATGTTCCAACGTCTTTATAGAGAGTAAAAATAGATTTTACATACAAGGATGCTGAAATAGTAACATGCTTTGGGAATCTGTAGGTGAAATACATGTTTGTGATATTTTTAGTTCTTTGGAAACATTTTCTAGAATGATAAAAAAATAACGCCTCCTTATTTTTATTTGCTAGACGGAGAAGACTATTTCTCACCTCTGTTCGTTCTGCAGTGAAAAATACTATTCTTCTGCTTCAACAGCATTAATAGCTTTGGTTCGTTAGCCCCATTATTCGTATGTCTATGGTTTTAAGCGAAAGATAATTATAAATTATAGAAATCTAGCCATTATTGGGTTTCTGTATTGATTGGATTGATGGTGGGTTTCGCGTTAAGCGTGGAATTTAGTTAAAAAAAAAAAAAAAACCCACAGTGTGCGGAATTAAAATCAGACAATGACATGTATACACGTAGAAGCAGGGCAAAACAACCAGAGGCTTACAGATTACAGAGCATTCTGTGCTGTTTCAAAATCTTGCACCGCTTCACGTATGCATTGCTCTAGTTAACTAGAGACCCAAGAGCTTTTACAAGGAAGAAAAGAGCTTTGGAATTCTGTGCAAAATGAAAAATCATGCTCGTACTGTGGTCTGAACCTCTATCTAACGGGCATTGCACAAGGGTTGAGAGCTTCTATTTGTGTGCGTAATTCCCAATCTCTAATGCGGAGACCAAACATGTACCAACCACTTATCATTTGGCTGACTACCACCGCAGTTCTATTGGTAAGATAAAGGAAACATCCCACCAAATAATATTCTCATTATATTGAATTAAAATTTCGAGTTTTTATAGTTAATGGCAATTTTATATTTTTCACAACGAGTATACACGTCGAACGCACCGTAATAGAGATTAGGTTTGCCTTGTGTACACGATAAACACTCTTAATAGGTTAATGTTGTTTAGCCCAAATGTCATCCATTATTTTTATTTGGCAACAATATTTAATTTTTTCGTTATTAATTTAATTATAATAATCCTAAGACTGGCGCTAATCCCCTTGCATGTCGATGCGCCGACAAAACAAAAAATCCCTGACTATTTAAATGTTACTTGTTTAGTGTTAACAGACGTAGACATATATTTTAATTTTAAAGAAAAATCTTGTACAATATTTGAGTCTGTTACAGAAAAACAAACCCAAAAATACAAATAAAAAAACAGCATGCTTATCAAAATACATAAACAAAACGATCTTCTTACTAAGTGATACCATGTTTCATAGTTAAAGAAACTGTGATATATTTGATATCGATATGATATAAAGATCGATTGAGCAGGAGAGGAGTGGACAGTAGGGTTATAGTACTGGAGAGCAGAGAAATGAAAACGTGTGTGTTCTGTTAAGTTTATATTTACCTTTTTGTTAGGTCCTACCGACTGCGACAGTATTATGTATTTCTCGAAACAGGTAAATAATAGTACTAAAAGAACAAACTTAAAATACATATACCAAGCATAAATTATTTGGCGCATTACAATCTAAGTACTGTATTCTGATATTTTGTTTAGTGTTAATATTATACACCTATAATTCAAATATAAAACCATTAAACTATAAAATAATTTTCCTGGCCCTTCTTTCTTGACGCATCCCATTTCTAGCCGACGGGCTGTAAACTAAGCATGTTTCTCTGGCATAAAAGCTGTATAGCGAATAGGCCAGTAGCTACTACCACATTAAACAAAGTGTTCTCTCTTAAAAGGACAGGCCTCATAATTAGTCTTAATTAAACATCATCTAGCAGTTATCCTTTTAAGTGTTATGTTAATTATTACTTGGGTACCTGGCAGGCTATTTGCCAGGCATTTCATGCTAGCGTAACTCTGCCATTTCTCATTCTACAAGAAGATATTCTAAGATTTAGATAGCCTAAATGATGATATTATCGCAATTTTACTCAAATATGTTGCAGAAAACTGTAGAAAATCTCCTTAATAAAAACTTACAGTTTAAAATGTTAAGTATAAGGGTTGATTAAACGCCAAAAGATACACAAATCAGCAAGTATCCATCATTTCATTTATACTTCATTGATATTATTTAAGTAATTTTGCTGCATTAACTTTTCCTTCACATTTTTAGAATTTATTAGATGTCACAGACCCTTATACTGGCCATTTCATTCATAATATTATTTTATTATAATTATGATAAAATGAGTGATGAATTATTCTGAGTAGTCACATATACATGCATGTTAAAGTAGAAAAAAACAAAGTTAGAGTCGGCCACTTTTTAAATTTCAATCACGGAGGATTTAAAACAATATTTCAGTCTTGAATTCGTCTTACCGAAATATTCGTGAACACAATGTTGTATATGTGTAATATAAAATAAATAAGATATGCATATTTTTAGGACAGCTAATTATTCCAGTATTTTACTATAAGTAAAATTAGGGAGACTAAATTAAATTACAAATGAGAAATGAATAATTATTGTTGAATAATCTACTTGTTATTAACTGTGTTATTTGTGCTCACGAATATTTCGGTAAAACGAATTCAAGACTGAAATATTGTTTTAAATCTACCTTTTAAGAGGAGCAAGAAAAATAAACTGCGATTACAGTACTTCTCCCTAAAAGGCAAAGAGGCAAAGATTTTGAATCGAACGACAATTCATTGATGTAAATCGGTTCACTCATTGATAATTTTAACGATTGCAGTACTTCCTCTTAGTACGTGTAAGAGCATGATGGCACTTCAAAGCCACGTAGAGGAGCTTTGATCACTTCTTCATGCTAAATTTTATCAAAATTGGACTAAGCAATATAGAAATATTGGTAATAATAGTTTTAGAAAGGGACTTATTTGGGTGGGGCAAACTCCCCTCCTTATGAGGCATAGCGTCGAGACTTTTAAAGTACAAGTCTGAACAAAATTTCGATTCGAATGACACTTCATTCATGAAAATCGGTTCACGTCTCGATAATTTGAAACGATTGCTATACTTCCTCTTAACAAGTGTAAGAGCAGAATGTCGTTTTAATGTTACGTAGGGAAGCCATAACCCTATGATCCTACCAAATTTTATCAAAATCGGGCCAAGATTTACAGAGAAATTAGAAATAATAATTTTGGAGGGGGCCTTACATAAAGGGGGCTAACTCCTCTCCCATTCGATGTACAGCGTCGAGACCCCCACAAGGCACATCTACATAAAATTCCGAATCGAATGACACCTCATTCATGAAAATCGGTTCACGCGTTTAGGCGCTACGTTGTTTACAAAAAAGATAACAACAACAACAACAACCATTTTTGAAAATGCCGTTTTTGCTCATTTTCAGCAACTTTTTTCTCGAAATCTATTATATCTATGTTGTTGCAAAAAAATTACAGGCCTAAAGAAGGATTTGCCTTACTTTATAAAGAAAATTTGGGAATTTTATCTTTTATAGAAAAATAGAAAAAAATTGTCAAAGTTGGGTGTTTTTCAACGTTACGCTTTTTCGTGCAGTTTTTGATGATCAACCCTTATACAACTGTCCTACCGGACAGTTTTAATTTGTCCATTTACAACAAAGATTTGGAAAAGAAAACTTTCATAGCAAAACTCCTAAAAATAAATTTAGAAAATATATTCCGTTTAATAGTCGAAAAAAAGCAAAATTCCAAACTTTAGCATGTTCAATTTGAATGTTTTCATTCAAAATGAAATTAGTGAACATTACACTAATTTGGTACTCAAATTGTAAGATATTATTTGAATTAAAATTTGATCATATTTTGCAGGTCATAAATGTTATTATTAATGTTTGATTTATACTATTCTGTATACTAAGATACATTTCATTAATAATGGAATTTTCATTTGAAAGTTTTTATTTTTACATAAACCATTGAAATTAGTTTACTAGTTATTAATATTTATTATGGAAATTATTATAAACTTGTATGCATTAGGGAAATTATATTGGAATATACATTACTTAATTAAAGTTAACCATTTGTATAGATTAATTGTTGCTAAAGTTAATACCGTACATGTTTATTTATCAGAAAATAAATTTTGTATAAAGGAATAGTGTCCAAACGAAATGCTACCTTAGGGCTGTTGTTTACATACCACTATATTATGTTCCCTGCAAGAGGTCCGAGTATCATTATTTGTAGTGCCCGCGGTACAAGGTATTGAATTTAAGAAATAAACTTATTAAAGGGTGTTACCAAATGAAAATGAATCAGTTTTGTCTTTCACTAAACAGCAAACACTACTGTTCTTAATTAACTCAAGCTTTGGTTTTAATTAAATACATATTTTAGAGTAACCACTAATGTAAACAATCTAAACTATAGGATGTGTTAGTTAGATGGATGTGTGTTATTATGTAGAAAAAAAAAACAAATTATCTACAAGACATTGTTTTCGAACTGATTAAGGCAGGACCAATTAGCTTAAAAACTAAGCTTGCAGAATACATGTCCGAACTCTTGAAAGGAAAAGAAGCTCCAATAGAGTGGAGGATGGGACTTATAACCCCAGTGTTTAAGAAGGGGCAAAGGAAAGACTGCTCCAACTACAGGGGAATCACAGTAACAAGCTCTCTTAGCAGGGTATACGGGCGCATCCTTAACAGCAGACTTGAGGAAGAAGTTAAGGATGTTATTAGCGAAGAGCAGGCAGGTTTTCGAGCTGGTAGATCATGTATCGATCATATCTTCAGCCTCAAAATGCTCATCGAAAAAAGATTAGCCTGTGATCGGGAACTCCACATGATCTTCGTGGATTTGCAGAAGGCCTATGATACTGTGCCACTAGCCAAATTGTGGGATGCTCTTCATAATGTAGGAGTCAAAAGTTACCTCATTAGAGCAATTCAAGGGCTATATAAGAATGCAAGTGGAGCAGTAAAAGTAGGTGGGCGGATCTCCGCAAGTTTCCCGGTAAATAAGGGACTGAAGCAGGGTTGCTGTTTATCCCCTCTTCTTTTTAACATATATGTAGAACAAGCGCTCAAACACTGGAAAAGATCCTGCTGCAAAATGGGTGTACCTGTTCGTGATAAGTTTATCCACTCCCTCCAATACGCCGATGACCAGGTAATAATAGCGTCAGAGGCAGAGGATGTGAGCTACATGTTTAGGAAGTTAATAGCCGAGTATTCCAGATGGGGACTAAGCGTTAGCAAAAAGAAAACTGAATACATGGTGTTCAATGCTCCTCCCGTTCCGGTAGAGATAGACGGCTGGATGCTATATCCAAGTAAGGAATTTAAATATCTTGGGTACTGGCTGTCATCTACAGGAACAAGTGAGACAGACATTGAACACAAAGTAAATAATGGCAAGAAAATTATGAATGCATTAAACGCGACCCTCTGGAGCAAGGAAATAGGAATAAAAACAAAAAGGAAAATTTACCACTCATTTGTGGAAAGTGTAGCCACATACGCAGCAGAAAACTGGACGTTGTCCAGAAGAGCTGAAGGTAGCCTGTTAGCCCTGGAAATGGACTTTTGGAGGAGGAGTTGTGGTGTATCCAGGCTCCAGCGAGTTCCCAACTCCGAAATTAGGGAGAAAGCCAAAGTCGAAAAGACCATTCTCTATACAATAGAGACCAAAAGACTGAAATGATATGGCCACCTAATGCGGATGGATGAAGATCGCTGGCCCAGGAGAATCCACAGCTTCACTCCACAGGAAAGGAGGAAACGGGGCCGACCTAGGAGGCGGCGGATGGAGGGTGTGGAACAGGCGATGGCAGCGAGGGGATTGAGAGAGGGAGACTGGGAAGATAGAGAGCGCTGGCTATTGGGTATTGGGAATATGACCGCATAGGTTGTAAACTACCCGGAATAAAAAAAAAATCTACAAGACCAGTTGTTTTTAATAATTGTACACCTCAGCGGAAATATGAGATGGTTTTGAATAAACAAACCTAGTCCCTACATTGTTCTACTAGTCTGAAAATGGACAAAGGGAAGCCTGAAATATTTCTTAGTCAAAGAAACTGTGGTATATTTGATATCGATATGATTAAAACTGTCCGGTAGGACAGTTGTATGTGGGTTGATCATCAAAAACTGCACGAAAAGCATAACGTTAAAAAACACCCAACTTTGACAATTTTTTTCTCTTTTTCTATACAAGATAAAATTCCCAAATTTTCTTTATAATATAGGGCAAATCCTCCTTTATGACTGTAATTTTTTTGCAACAACCTAGATTTGATAGATTTTGAGAAAAAAGATGCTGAAAATGAGCAAAAACGGCATTTTCAAAAATTGTTCTTGTTTTTGTTCTTCTTGTTACCTTTTTTGTAAACAACGTAGCGCCTAAACGCGTGAACCGATTTTCATGAATGAGGTGTCATTCGAGTCGGAATGTTATATAGATGTGGCTTTTGGGGGTCTCGACGCTGTACATGGAATGGGAGAGGAGTTAGCCCCTTTTATGTAAGGCCCCCTCCAAAATTATTATCATTAATTACTCTGTAAATCTTAGCCCGATTTTGATAAAATTTGGTAGGAAGACAGGGTTAGGGCTCCCCTACGTAACATTAAAGCGACGATCTGCTCTTACACTTGTTAAGGGGAAGTATAGCAATCGTTTCAAATTATCGAGACGTGAACCGATTTTCATGAATGAAGTGTCATTCGAATCGAAATTTTGTACAGATTTGCACTTTAAAAGTCTCGACGCTGTGCCTCATAAAGAGGGGAGTTTGCCCCACCCAAGTAAGGCCCTTTCTAAAACTATTATTACCAATATTTCTATAACGCTTAGTCCGATTTTGATAAAATTCAGCCCGAATAAGTGGTTAAAGCTCCTCTACGTGGCTGTGAAGTGCCATCATGCTCTTACACCTACTAAGAGGAAGTACTGCAATCGTTAAAATTATCAATGAGTGAACCGATTTACATCAATGAATTGTCGTTCGATTCAAAATCTTTGCCTTTTAGGGAGAAGTACTGTAATCGCAGTTTATTTTTCTTACTCCTCTTAAAGGGAAGTACTGAAATCGCAGTTTAATTTTGCTATATACGTACAAATTACCTTCCTATTTTATTCAAAACGCTTTCTCAAAAAAATTGTTATTGAGGATGGTTTGGGGACCGCAACTATAACCATTCTTTAAAAAGATCTCTCCAGTGGTAGTTACGGTTCCGATTTAACACCTTATCAGGTTATAATGATACAATTAAAATTTATTATTCCCAATTTTAATAAAATCTGTAAAGCAGATATGTAACTTTGCAGAACATACAAAAAGGAAAATCTATCCAAAAGGTACAAAAATCTCCTTAACAAAAACTTACAGTTTAAAATGTTAAGTATAAGGGTTGATTAAACGCCAAAAGGTACACAAATCAGCAAGTAACATGTCGTTAATACTTCATATTATTTAAGTAATTTTACTACATTAATTTTCATTAATAAGTTATTTTTTAGAATTTATTAGATGTTACAGACCCTTATGCTGGCCAGTTAATTCATTTTCTTTTTCTTTTTTTTTTATGATTTAAGTCGCGTCAGCATCTAAGGTTATTGGCGCCCGGAGCTTTTGTCAGTGCACTGCCGGCCTCCGGACAGTGTTCTCTCGTTACAGACAACACTGTCCATCACCGGACAGTGAGCTGGAAGAAGCTCTTAGAAAGAGAAAATCTAAGGGTCTGCAGCTGGATTCAAACCCGGAACCTCCACGTGGTAATCCAATACGCTAACCGCATAGCTAATCCCTTTCCTTTGTTTATTCATAATATTTTATTTTTTTGTTATAATTATGATAAAATGTATATTATATCTTCATAATTAAATAGGTACTTTATTATAGCTTTATTCCAAATTATTCTTCTGATTTATCTTTATTATGCCCTTTATTCTGAGTAGTCACATATATGTATGTACTCGTACATGCACGTTAAAGTAGAAAAAGACAAAGGCAGAGTCGGCTACTATTTAAATTTGAATCACGGATTTAAAACAATATTTCAGTCTAGAATTCGTCTTTCCGAAGTATTTGTGAGCACAAATAACGCGTAGGTAATATCAAGTAAATTATTCAACAATTCATTTCTCAATTGTAATTTAATGTAGTCCCTCTAATTTTACTTATAGTAAAATACTGGAATAATTATGTTAGCTGTCATAAAAATATGCATATCTTATTTATCTTATATTCCAAATATATAACACTGTGGGAAGAATACCTAGATTGAGAATGTAATTGAAGAAAACTATATTATTTGCGCTAAAGCCAGATAATTATTACCTATTATTATAAACGTTTGACTACTACATAAAATAACAATTACTTTAATCGAAGAATGAACTTAAACCGACGATTTTTATTTAAAAATAAAAATAAATAAATGAAATCATTGATGAATGTTGGTGTAGGCATTTTTTTTAAAAAAGTTTTTGAATTTTCTAGCCTCAAATTTTTTTTAATAAAGTTTTTCTTTTTAACCTGTGATTAATAGTTTGTTGATTAGATATTACAGTCAATCTAAGTTAAATGGTGTTCTACTTAAACAAATATTTTGTAGATTAAAATGGCCAGCATAAGGGTCTGTGAAACATCTAATAAATTCAAAAAAATATTAATGAAAATTAATGTAGTAAAATTATTTAAAATAATATCAATGAAGTATTAATGAAATGTTGGGTGCTTGCTGATTTGTGTACCTTTTGGCGTTTAATCAACCCTTATACTTAACATTTTAAACTGTAAGTTTTTGTTAAGGAGATATAAAGATCGATTGAGCAGGAGAAGAGTGAACAGTAGAGTTATGTGGAGAGAAGAGAAATGAAAACGTGTGTGTCCTGTTAAGTACGATTATATATTTATTTACCTTTTTGTTAGGTCCTACCGACTGCGCGTATTTCTCGAAACAGGTAAATAATACACAGGTAAGTATAAGAAGTTTATTGTGTTATTTAGAAGAGTATTTCTAAAAAAGGTAAATATACACTAAACAGAACACATACGTTTTCATTTCTCTGTTCTCCATATAACCTTACTGTCCACTCCTCTCCTGCTCAATCGATCTCTATATAGTATCGATATCAAATAAACCACAGAAACAAAAATAAACAATCGATATTGAATTAGCTTTTGATTATCTACTTAGAATTCCTCTTTCAAATTATTTTGTTTTTAAAATAAGAAAATTCCTCTCTTCTTATTTACATAGCAGAAAATAAAGTTAAAACAGAGCATTTCACAATAAATTTCCTACATTTAGACGATTGTTTAGTTGAACATTTTTATTCCGCAAATGAGATGTTATATTCATACATTTTTGAGCCTAAAGCAGAATTCGTGGAATACATAAACAAAAAAGGTTTAACTTTTGTTTTAATGTTGAAAATAATTATTTCTTTTAAAAAAGTAGGAAGCATTACAAAAAATAAAAAATAAAATAAATGTGTAAAAAAAACCTTTCATTTATTTCATTTTGTGCCCTAATATGAGGCTACCACATGAAAAATTATCTGCATGGATAATGGAAGAATGGTTACTGGGAATAATTTCACCAAATTATCTTATATGATCTGTACACATGGCATAGAGCATGCCCCCTCCCCCGCCAACATTGAGCACACCAAGTACATTACAGTTATGTAAGAGGGGCGGAGACTAGGCCATTAACGCAGAGCTAGTGGCACATAATATTGGTTTACACAGTTGTTAGCAAACAAAGTTTAATCCACCACTTAATCATTTTGCCGTAGAATCATCACCAGTTAGATTATCATCACGTTTATCATTGTTGCGCATAGATTATTATATAATTTTCCACATTTTCAACCGTTCAAAACTTGTCTTCTAACATTTAGCATAGAATTAACCACAAAATTCCTAGAATTATTTATAGATAATAATATATTATTTGCTCTATTCTCTTTTATAGCGCGACATGCAAAAACCTGTCTATTTATGGTACGCCATATTAATCAGCTTGACACAAGCGAACTCTTGATTAATATAATTAACAAATTTGTAGCGAACACTCACACGACATTCTTTTACTACAATTCTAGAGGTTACACATTTACACAACAATGAAATTTAAACATCCTTAATTCGCTCTAAAAATTATAGATTGTAGGATGCAAAAACATGATATTTCAATCCAAATTCCTTAAACATCTTTACTGAGTTGGCTTTTTCACTTTATTGAATTTCCTCATTTTTCTCTAAAGAAAATTTGATTGAAGGTATTTTAGAGAAAATGTCTCTTATATTAATGAGAATTATATGAGTTGCTAAAATTTTAGGTTCGAAAAATAATTCAGAACATTTTATAGCGAAAGAAAAACATCTAAGAATATATTATAGCGAGAGAATATGCATCTAAGAATAAATTATTATGAGAGAATATATATCTAAGAATAAATTATAGCGAGAGAATATATATCTAATATATTATAGTGAGAGAATAATATCTAAGAATTCATTATAGCAAGAGAATATGCATCTAAGAATAAATTATTATGAGAGAATATATATCTAAGAATACATTATAGCGACAGAATATGCATCTAAGAATAAATTATAGCGAGAGAATATGCATCTAAGAATAAATTATAACGAGAGAATATATATCTAAGAATACATTATAGCGAGAGAATATATATCTAATAATATATTATAGCGAGAGAATATGCATCTAAGAATAAATTATGACGAATAAATTTAAGAACAATATAAAATATGGTTTTCTATTCCATTGAAATGTTTTAACATTAAATAGAATTTATAAAATTAAACTGTTATAAACAAATGCAGCTTAGCGAGACAATTTTATTGTGAAAAAGATTTATTGTGACAATTAAAAAGGTTTGGAAACCACTGCTCTGTACCAAACTGATATTCAACCTCTAAAAAATATAGATAAAAATCCGAATCCTGTCAGAAATACGTTTATATACAATAATACGGAAAAATCAATGATATGTTATTAAACTATGATTTTAATTTGATGGTAAATTCGTTTAAAATTTACGCCATTACTAAATTTGCATAATGAATATCTGCTGCCGTAGAGATCACTTTAGCCACTACAGTGTTGTTCAGACGGTACATACTGTTTGGGTCTACGATCTTGGGATGGACAATAAAGCTAACGTTTGATGAAAGCCCAAGACTGATTACTTTGCTTTCAAGTAAGCGATTAACGCATGTAATTTTAACAATTGCTTCCAACGATGGAACAAGAGCTAGCTTTAACTAAGAAAATGGACGTTAATGAAAGACGATTCCAAATTCTGCCAAAGAAGTGGACGTAAAAGTTAGGGGTTTCACTTCATTAAACATTGTAGTTCATCGTTAACTAGACAAATTAGTTGCAGAAATCCAAGGGTACAGGCCCATGCAAATGAAGCTAGTGATGTTTTAGAAGTAAACAACCAATCGAAACAATAACGTTAGAAGCTCGATACATTGCTGATTGCTTTCTGTATGGCTTTCTAAATGACCTCTAGTCATAAATCTGTCCTTCTCGAGTAGAACTAATTAATTTAGATTCCTTTTCTCTCTCTGCCGATAATTGAGTGTCTACATAATTTATAAACAACTAGCAATGATGCACGGTGACCAGTGTACCCAATGAGATATCAACTCTCAAAATACTAGGTGCTTTTATTAGAATGTATAAGTTTTCGTACAAAAAATAGATAACAACTCTGAGTACAAGATAAACAATCAAAACGACTACCGGGTTAAGCGGCCCACTAGAATTTGAAAATGAAGTGTTCCAGAAAAAAAGAAATAATATTACAAAAATATCCTACAACCTTCAATTAAATTAAATTTTTCTGCAACCATGTAGGGAAGTTCTCATTACTCAATTAAAATCATCTGTGTAATGCCCAACTTCCCACACTAGTGGGGAAAAATCCCAATTAGTGTCACTTTCCGCACTAGTGTGTGGAAAAACTTTATTGTGCTTCCTTGATATAAGAAGTTTTGTTATTAACATAAATATTTTCTGTAAAACTTTAATAAGCTTATTTAACGTAACTAAATAATTAAAAAACGAATATTAAAAAATAAAATAAAACTTGAAAGGAATATAGAAATAAAAATAATACTTTAATAAATAATTAGATATTTTTAATTATAACAGTTAAAAAGGTTATAGTGTTACCTTATAGAAATTTAAAATGGATTCTAGTGATTCCTGTTTAGAAAACACTCCATCAATAAAAGAAACAGCAGAAAATGTAATAAGTAATGTAAATACGTAAGTAATGTAAATAATTGTAATATAACAATAAATGTTTATAATAAATAAATTACTTTTTGTAGACTGTAAAAATGAAATTTTTAGTTAATAAATCTAATGGTTGCAGAAAAAATATAATATTTAACTCGAGTGTTAAGTATTTTCCTCACACTCGCTTCGCTCACTCGTGCGTGCAAACCCTGCCTCGCTTGAGGAAAAGTACTACTTTCCACACTTGTTAAATAAATAACTATTAACTTACAACTAAAATTTTTATTACATTTCAGTTAAATTAGATTAGACTTAATTTGGGCGGCCTGAAGGCCTACGCCACCGCGTCCCCTATGGATCTATTGTGGCTCCCCTTTACTTTAAAGCTCACCCTCCAGACCCGTCCTCTTAATCAGGATTCAGTTAAATTAAATACAGCATTTAAATAATTTACACGCTCTGGTTATCATATATTCAATTTAACGAATATTATAAGAATGTGAAGATTTATCTCAATGAATTTTCTACACACGTTTCAAAGAAATAAATGTATAAAAGGATGGGAACTTGATGTACGAGATCAGGCTAATCTGCCTAAATTCGCAGAAAACAAAACAAGAATAAAAGCAAATTTTTAATTAAGGAATATTTAAAGAACTTGTAATATTATCAGCTGAATTCAACCAAATTTTCGTTTATTTTGATTCTTTTGTCCATAGTAAAATAAGAACATGATGTATCAATTTCACAATGAATGTAAAAAGAAAAAAAAAAATACTCCCAAAAAATGTACTGAAATTTCAAAAAACATTATTCATTTGCTAGACATCGTTTGGTTTCTTACACAAAGCTAATTGTATAAGAAAAATTACGAATTGTATATTTTGCAATTTTAAAAACGTAAGATCTAAAAGGCATTTCATGGCCATTCAGTAAACAATAATATTTCAACGAGCAGCCTCTACACAAACTAGCCATACCATCCTTGTTCGGCCCACTGACTTACAAATATATATGAAAAATATTATAAATAACAAGTGGCAAAGTCAGTGGGATAATATTGACGAAAAACTTAAAGAATTTAAACCATGTGTGCGAAATGCTAAAGTCGAGAACTACCCGCGGCATGAATCAGTAATTTTAACGAGGCTAAGGATTGGACATACACGTGTGACACATGGGTACCTCCTCATTGCCGAAAGAAGGCCGAGGTGCCGAGAAAGGCTGACAGTGTCGCACGTGTTGGAAGGGTGTCAGGCACTGCGAACACAGAGAGAAACAGCAGGCCTGCCACATGACCAGCGCGCAATTCTCCAAGAGGGTTCTCCTTATGTAAGGAGGCTATTTGATTTCTTAAAAAATATAAATTATTATAATAAAATTTAGGTATAGATTAGGTTAGCTTATAGTTTAGTTCTTATAAAGGGGAAAGGAATATCGAGTACTTTCCCCTTGTGTGAATGAGTAGTATGTTCTTTTTAATAGCGTGAGTGTATTTATTGGCATGAAAGTATTTATTGGCGTGAATGTATTTATTGGTATGAATGATTTTATCAGTATAAGTGTATTTATTGCGAGAATGTTGGTATGAATGTTAGATTTAGTTTTTTTTAATTCGGGGTTGAAAGAAATTTATAAAAGTATTTCAACCCCCCTTAGATTTAAATTCATTTAGGATTAGGTCACTTTTAGAGTGTGCAGGAACATTTGTTAAAAGTACTGCACACTTGAGTTAGATTCTACGAAATAGCCTCCTTAGGATAGACTATGTACATAATCTAGATTAAGCGTTATTACATATGTCATATATAATGTATTTGTATATATATGTATTATTATATAAATCGTTACAATTTTGTTTATTAATAGTTAAAGCAAAACCCAAAGTACTTTTAATTGCTTGAATTTTGGATAAACGTCAGCTTATGAAAATAAGGGATGGTACCATCGGCCAAATCGCATTCCCCCTCGTCGGCTAGACCGATGATGTAAGAGGGGAGCGCGGTCTGCTTCCGTTCGCCTAGGCTCCACCCTGCCTTGCTGAGCAAGATATGTGTGTGGCAGCCCGATAGGACAATAGGGTACCATCCCAGCTCTAGTGGCCTTCATGTGACAAAAGAAACTGTGAGCAGGCGCTAATGGCCACAGACGTCGATGCGCCGAAAAAAAAAAAAATAAAAAAATAAAAATATTTCAAATAGGTGTGATCAATACATTTAATACATATATATATATAAAAAAAAAATACTCACATTTTCAATAATGCAGACAAGATTTATTGTACTTCCCTGTCCTATGTGGTACTCACCAGTACCCAAAATGTACGCTGTAGGAACAACTACGATTAAATTGAAGTAATGGGAAAGGGTACCTCGACCAGTTGCAACCTGCAAAATTCAGACACAAAAAAAAAGTAATTAATTAATTTTACTGTTTTAATTATGGTTGGTTGATAAAGGTTATTGGTAAATGGGCTTATGCGAAACGTGCTTGTATTTTATAATTCCAAATCAATTCAGAAAATTAATTAAAAGTACACTAATTTAAAAATAAACATTAAAAGCAACTGCAAAGGAAATTAACTTATTTGCTGTTAACTTCAATTAATGAATTAAAACCTAATAAAAGAAATTAATAATTAATGATCGTGATACACTCTTTTTTCTATCATCATTATACTGTTACAACTTCACTATTTGATTTCAACTTATTGATGTCAATGATTATTTATATGTAAATTACAAAGTGTAAATGATATTTTCTAGAGATTTGTTTAGTTTTTAAATTGTAGCATAAATTCAGTGAACCGTTGGCTATATCTAATCACAATCAATGAAATATATTATATAATAAGAGACTACAGGAAAAATAAATAATTTAAGTGTACTGCAGGGGTGATCCAAGCTTTAAAGATTGGGAACGTCATTTTGGTAGCTTGAAATTATTATTTTAACGTACAAGGGTTGGCTGAAAAGGAATGCACACATGCTAGGAGGAAAGAAAAGTGTTATCAAGTTCGGACAGAAAGTATATTAAAGTACAATTCTTAAGCTCCACAATTATGTACTACTTTTCAATGTAGTCACCATTAACGCTAGTACATTTCTCCCAACGGGAAACAAGTTTTTTCATTCCGTCACTGAAGATTCTTTTGACTTTTCTTGAATCCAGGATTTGACAGCTGCCTTCACCTCATCGTCTGAGGAGTACTAATTACCCTTGAGGTCTCTCTTGAATAGAGGAAACAAATAAAAATCGCAGAGGGCAAGATCCGGGGAATAAGGAGGGTGTGGAATTGGTTCAAACTTCAGTTTTTCCAGAGCCTCTGCAGTTTCGCGCGAGGTGTGAGGACGAGCGTTGTCATGTTGCAAGATTATTGGTGCCAAGCTGCCTCTAACAGGACAAACTCGACGTCGGAGGTTTCTTAGAGTCTGTACGTACCGAGAAAAAAAATTTATCGTTGCTCCTGGAACCAGAAAATCGGTCACATAAACTTGATGAGCATCCCAAAACACAGTCAGAAGAATTTATTTTTTTTTTTTGCAGACGATTGTGTTTTGAACTTTTTCGGCCGAGGAGTTGATATTCAATGCTCTGCCTTTTCTCTTCTGGGTCGTAATGATGGACCCATGATTCGTTCCCTGTCACAATATTCAAAAAGAAAGTTGATAACAGCATGCTGTTTATCTCGCAGTGACATAGCACCAGTTCACGTGTCCATATTTCGGCGTCTAAAAATACACTGGCTGAACGCAGCGAGTTCAAACTGCGCCTACGTAATATGGGGAAATGTGACTTCCAAATGCCACCTCGCACGCTTTTTGAAGCTCTTCGTTCGCGTTCTGCAAGCATGTGTGCATTACTTTTCAGCCAACCCTCGTAACTTGATCGTGCATTGTTATGGCCAAATTTTCCAAATTTGGCTGGTATAAACAGTGGCTAAAACACGATTCCTAAATTTGAAATCGATAATTGTAAGGTGTAATTCAGTTTTTTTACTGCTTGCAAGCACGAATACTCGAATTAAACTAAAAAAATAAATAGAAAAATGCATGAAGCAACTCTCCAAATATTTTTATAATTATTCCTGAACATTTTTGAATCCTGAACATTCCTGAATATTTTCTTTATTTTTTAAAAATATTTTTGTAAATTTAAATCAGCTCTGAATTTATCGCTATAATTTGTCTACTACGTTCGTCCGCTTCGCGGGCGGTTTGATCCGATGGTCCTCAGTCTTGGCTACGTGTTGGCTAACCCCTATTAAAATAAAGTTAAAATCTAAGGCCTTGGGCACACAGAAAGCGGTCTGTCGCGGCGGGCAACGATCTCCAACTGAGGCGGTCAGGCGGTCTAATTGTATTACACAATGTTGTATCATCTCTGTCAAACAGAACGCGGTCTAGTCTTTGTCGCGACGACAAGCGTTCTGGTAGTACATTACAGATTTCAACGGTGACCGCCTTACCACCTAGTAAGTACGAATTAAAGATTCCAATGTTTAGAAACTTTATTATTCATTTTTTATTTCATTCTCGCGACATACGAAAATACTAAGAAGAACCTATCTTCATGCGACTCCAGTTCGATACATAAGCGGTGGTATTCCCCTAATTGTTCTCTCTTCTTATTGATTTCATGCACCAAACTTCGTCTTTTCTTCTTTTTGCTTTGCAAAGCTAATAGTAGAAGGAGTTGTTCTTTGTCTGAGCTCAAACACAATGTATAAAAATTAAAACAAAGAACAAGAAAACGCACTACTACTTCTCAAGAAGAAAGCTACCAAACTGGACCGCTCAAACAAAGATATTGCGTTCTGTCTGACGTCCCCATATCGCAAACCGCCGCGGCAGACCGCTTTCTGTGTGCCCAAAGCCTTAAGTATTAAGTATATTTTGAGCTCAAACTTATTGTGAAAGTTGAGTAAGTGAAGGAGATTCTACAGGACCGGTCTGAGACATACCTGGAACGCTGGTAAAACTCCTTCAGTGACGCGTTATCTTTTTTTTTTTTTTTTTTTTTTGGCGCATCAACAGCTGAGGTCATTAGCGCCCGGAGCTTTTTCCAGTGCACTGCCGGCCTCCGGACAGTGTTCTCTCGCTACAGACAACACTGTCCATCACCGGACAGTGAGCTGTAAGAAGCTCCTAGGAAGAGAAAATCTAAGGGTCAGCTGCTGGATTCGAACCCGGGACCTCCGCGTGGGAGTCCAGTATGCTAACCTCATAGCTAATCCCTTCCCTTTTGTTTGTTTATTAATTTCATAACTTATATAAAATTTAAACTAAAATAAAAAATATACCGAACAAAGATTACCTAGTAAATGTTTAAAATCAAAGTTATCACCACTAATGCTGATGATATACTTGGATTTTCTGTGCCTTTAGACTAAATTAAATCAGTGGTTTCTCCCTGGTAACGATCCAATAATTACAGGAAAAACAGAACATAAAATACAAAAAACACGTAAATATTAGGACAACGAATGAATAGCAGTACTATGAGACAAAAATAGAAATACATATCTTAATTTTGACATTTTTTAAATAATTATTCCACTACCTTTGTGCATATATAAATATATCACAATATATTGTTACAACAATAACTTTAGGAGAAAGTGGTGCCTTAAAAAAATATATATTTATAAAATTAAATAATTAATTGATACAGTACAGGAGACTCCTCCAAAGTCTCGTATTACCTCATTAGAGGGACGTAAAATAATTAAAAAAAAAGAACATTAATTAATAAAAAAAAAGTACATATAATTTTAACATATACAATCATTTTTGTAAATGAAAAATATCAATCACCATTATAAGAGCGGATTATTTCCATATAAAAACTTAACAAAACTTAAGTAATTGAATTTGGGCTCATGGCAACTCAGAAAGGTTATTATTTGCATTTAAATCACTTAGCAGTACTTAAAACTCCGGGCACATCATTACCGTAACCAACTATGGCTATCTTTAGGCATCCATTACATCACTAACATATTTAAAGTTTAGGACTGCCCTTTTTTTTAAAGAAAACTCAGCCCTTTCAAGTATCCGAAAGAACAATGAATCTTTGTGGTTTCTACCACAAAACGGGGAGGCTATAGAATTTGGTCATCACCTAACCGTTTCATTAATTATTATGGCTAGCTAACAATCTTTTAAACAATTTAATTTTTAATTTATTTAAAATTTATTATTTACCTTAAAAAAGAAGAACAAAAAATCGAGATTACATCCATAAATGTATCCACATTAGTAATAAGGCATTACTGGTTACAGAGTGGTGAGTTGGAAACCAAATTGATGGAAGGACAGTACTAACTAATTCTAGAAGAGGATAAATTCCTTTTAGGGATAATTATTCGATTTTTTTTTTTTAAGAATGGAGTTATATAGGAAATTAGGAAACTAGCTTTTTTTTTAGATTCAGGAATCATTATTTTGGATAACTTTAGCTATTACTAGATCTTAATTCTTAGATAGTTTATGCACTATCAATAAAGATTCTTAGATAGGTTAAGCACAAGTCAATAAAGTAGGTAATATAACCTAATTCCATTCAAAAATTGGTAATGATTTTTATAGGGTCAACATATATTAAGAATTCAAAAGGTAAACATTTGTTACTTTTCATTTATACTGAATGTAGTTTTAAACAGGACGCGTTCATCTCATTTCAGTTGTTAAAGTTAAAAACGAATGTTTACACACAGTATGTAGTATTTGCATATCTCTCCCACTCATACCTCTCTCTCATTCTATCCTATTCTTAGCCATAAACAGTACGAACTTTCAACCATTTTCTAAAATACCTCTTCAGTTTTAAACAAATAGTCTTATCTTTGTATAAAGTTGATGAAACATTTACAACTTTGTGCCAGCAGCTATAATTTTGTCATATATTCTCACTTTTCATATGAAAGCTTTTATTTTAATTATATTCATCGATTTTTATTTTAACATATTGTTTTCTGGTTCAGCTATTTAGGATTCATTTAGCGAGGAATCGATCCAGAACAAATCGATCTCAGGCTAAATTGAAACCTTAATATAAATATTTTACTGTCACTAAAAGTTAATAAGTTATTCAGTAATATTGCTAATAATAATTCCATTCCAAATTAATATTCATATAAACAAAGCTTTAAAATTGGCACCTTGGAGGTTACTAGAACTAGACTATTCCCTGTTCTGGGGATTGAGAAATATGTACTGTAGAAAAAATGAAAAAAGTAAATTTGATCTATTTCAAATCTTAATGCTTTTCAAACATGAATCTTCCTTAAATCAATAAAAAAAGAACTAGATTCTGAGAAAGAATTCCTTTTTTGACAAATGAAAAAGATCAAAGAGTTTTACGAACTGAACGGATAAGCTGACATAATGAAGAAGATTTAGCTGAACGTAATTTATAAAGAAGTTAAAGAAAAAAAAAAGAGTTTTTCGAATTGTTAAAAAAGAAGCTAATGGTGACGAAGAATATTTATTGGGAGTTAAGTTAGAATTGGTCGCAAAGAATGTGAAGCTTATTTATCTGAAAGTTTTCTTTTGTAAGCTTTTCATAACAAACGCAGATTACATTTTCTAAATTTGAACACGTACGAGGTCTGTAAATTAAGTAATGAGACTGATTTTTAAAAAAAAAATTATTCAAAAAGCATTACAATTCTATATTGTCTCCTTCAAAATAACTTCCTTCTGAAGCCACACAGCGCTGGAGACGTTTCTTCCACTTCTCATAGCAGTGCTCGAACTCCGATACTGGAATAGCCTTCAGCTGGTCGGTTACAGCCGTTTGAATGTTTTCGACTGTCCCAAAATGAGTTCCCTTGAGGTGATTTTTCAACTTCGGGAAGAGAAAAAAGTCACAAGGACTCAAGTCAGGCGAATAAGGAGCATGGAGTGGCACACTTCAACCTCTCCAAGGCCCAAAAAAGCAAGGATGGCGAAATCGAAGATCAAATGCATGCTGATTTGTTTTTCCGATATCCACGGAATCGTCCACAAAGAGTTTCTACCTCAAGGTCAAACGGTCAATCAATACTTTTACCGAGAGGTTCTTGAAAAACTTCGAAAAAGAGTCATTCGTGTGAGACCAAAGATCAAGAACAAGTGGGTGTTGCATCACGATAATGCTCCTTGTCACACAGCAATTTCAATAAACCAGAGTTTTTGGCCAGTAAAAACATTCCTGTGGCTCCTCAGCCTCCTTATTCGCCTGACTTGAGTCCTTGTGACTTTTTCCTCTTCCGAAGTTGAAAAATCACCTCAAGGGAACTCATTTTGGGACAATCGAAAACATTCGAAAACGGCTGTAGCCGACCAGCTGAAGGCTATTCCAGTATCAGAGTTCGAGCACTGCTATGAGGAGTGGAAGAAACGTCTCCAGCGCTGTGTGGCTTCAGAAGGAAGTTACTTTGAAGGTGACAATATAGAATTGTAATTCTTTTTGAATAATTTTTTTTTTTTAAATCAGTCTCATTACTTAATTTGCAGACCTCGTACATATTCTTGAAACATGATGATGAAGGATGGGGTTAGCTGAATGATTGGCTGAATTTCAAAGCGGAGATGCAGGGATCGAATCTAACTGCTGGCTCTTAGATTTTCTAAGTGTGCTGCTACCATAAACACTGTCGGATGGTACTGACGCTATCTGTACCCAACAGCCTTTCATCAAGGAAAGCACAGCATTTATCTGGTCTAATTTTAAAACTTTATTCTTTGTTCCTGGATTTTAACGAAGTGATGGATCCAAAAAGTCAGTCAGTGAACAGTTTCGTTTTTTAAAGATGTAGAATAATGAATATTCTGAAAACTCTTGAACTAGTAACATTTAAGATACAGGAATTTATTAACATTAAAGATACGTTATCATTAGAAAAAACTAACTCCAACAAATCTAACAAGATGACACAGGATTGGGGTCTATCACCAATCTAACACACCCACTCTCGAGAGAAAACCAGTTATTTCACAACATTATCTGGTAAGAGGCTAATCTCTCTTTACAGAACACCACTCCATTTCAACAGCGTTCCACCCAACAGTGTCACCAGTTCCAACAATTCTTATACCTTTATGTTCCCTGTTATTTATAACTCTATTATCTGGAGACCTCATTCATTGTCAATTCTTCCTTTTACTTTAACTTCTTTCTCTATCTCTGTTCTTCTATTTCACCTCTTTTTCTGTAAAGAATACATTAAGCTGCATCATTCATTTCATAGAATGAAAGAATTATATTTTATCAAAATGTATTCTTCTCTTATGGACATAGTATATAATCAACTTCAAGGATTATGGATCTATTACAACTATAATTATCTAATTTTTGAAGGATAAAAAAAATATTGTAACATTAATGAAATCATATTGTGTTGAGATTATTTTAAATCGAAACAGAAACACTTAACGTGAGAGCTGCTTCGTGTAGATCAGTTTTGGAAATGAAGGCGAATAGGGCTTTAGCAGATAGTTACAGAGATTTCTGCATATCTTAAATTAAGTAATTTATTTCATTTATAATAATAATTAATCCAATGCAGTTGACTTTTAATTTAATTTTTTTAAATAGTTTTTCCAGGATGTTTCTTTTCTTTAATTTAATTTTTCATTATTTCGAATCAGCTGCTGGTCCTTAGATTTTCTCTTCCTAGAAGCTTCTTAAAGCTCACGGTGTAACGAGAGAACACTGTTCGAAGGCTAACAGTGCACTGAAAAAAACTGAAAAAAAGCTCCGGGCGTCAATAACCTTTAATGTTAAAGCGCTTTAAAAATATACATATATTTACTTGGCATTCGTAGGCACCATTATCCCGTTTCTGTACGTATTTGATCTGCAAGGTCCAATCATCAGATCCTTCAGTATGTAATACTTGAAATCTTTCATCATTTGTGTAAGTAAACATCGCCGATGTGAGAATATGCCAATCTCTTCTTCTAACCCAGGATACCTGCACAAATTTAATCAGAAATATTTTTTTTTAAAATTGAAGTCACAATACGAGGGTCGTTTGAAAAGTCCGTGCAAAGTCAGAGAGATAGCACTACTGGCGCGTATCGAGGTTATGTTTAGTTAGTAGCATCTCTTGGAAGAGCACACACCAAGTTTCAGCCAGATCGGTCTATTTCTTTGTGTTTGGCATTCGTTTGAATCGAGGAAGTCGAGTGATTTTCAAAAAATGGACGAAAAAGAATTTCGTGTGTTGATTAAACACTACTTTATGAAAGGCAAAACGCCTCAGGAGACTAAAGAGAAACTTGATAAACATTATGGTGACTCTGCACCTTCGATTAGAACAGTTTATAAGTGGTTTCAAAATTTTCGCAGTGGCCATATGGGCACAAGTGACGCTGAACGTTCTGGACGCCCTGTTGAGGTTACTACTCCAGAAATCATTAATAAAATCCATGATATGGTGATGGATGACAGAAGAGTGAAGGTGCGTGAGATTGCTAGTGCTGTGGGCATCTCGAATGAACGGGTACATAATATTTTGCATCAACATTTGGACATGACAAAGCTATCCGCAAGATGGGTGCCGCGATTGCACACGCTTGACCAAAAACGAAATCGTGTGAAGTGTTGCAAGGACGGTTTGCAGATGTTCCAGAAGAATCCGCAGGACTTTAAGCGTCGTTTCGTCACTGTGGATGAAACATGGATACATCACTACACTCCTGAGACCAAAGAACAATCTAAACAACGGGTTACCGAGGGGAAATCTGCGCCAAAAAAGGCGAAGACCGTTCCTTCGGCCGGAAAGATTATGGCGACTGTCTTTTGGGATTCGCAAGGAATAATCCTCATCGACTATCTGGAAAAGGGTAAAACTATTACAGGTGCATATTATTCATCGTTATTGGACCGTTTGAAAACCGAGCTGCAAGAAAAACGCCCACGATTGGCCCACAAAAAAGTCCTTTTCCATCACGACAACGCACCAGCTCACACCTCAGCAGTTGTGGTCGCAAAATTAATGGAAATAGGGTTCCAACTCGTTTCACATCCCCCCCCTATTCTCCAGACTTGGCTCCCACGGACTACTATTTGTTTCCCAATATGAAGAAATGGCTGGCGGGAAAAAGATTTTATTCAAACGAGGAGGTGATTGCAGAAACGAATGGCTATTTTTCAGACTTGGACAAATCCTATTATTCGGAAGGAGATCAACAAACTAGAGCAGCGTTGGACGAAGTGTATAAGCCTAAAAGGAGACTATGTTGAAAAATAAAAAAGGTTTACCCCAAAAAATTAAGTAGTTTTTATTTTTGCACGGACTTTTCAAACGACCCTCGTATGTTAGAAAAAATTGTTTACAATAAAGCACCTAATTGGTAGTTGGAAGTTAAGCCCCGCCTGAAAAAAATAGGCTATTACATTAATTTATATGAAAATGTTTTTCAATAAAAAAAAAAATAAAAATAAAATTAAAAAAATACAGGACAAATAAACATGGCAGTAACAAATATTGATTTTTTTTTTTCCAGGGCAATAGCGTTTGCATTGACCTTAACTTTTGAATTATTCAACAGGAAATGTAAAGAAATAAATAAAATTAGAATGTAAAAAAAAATATAAATAAAATTTCTACAAAATTATTATATAAATATGTAAAGCAGAGTTTATATTCGAACTAGACTAGGTCAAATGTATCTTAGATATTGCACTTGTATATTTCGACCTTCAATGACTAATTCTATTTATTACTGTACTATATTTATTGTAGTTTCCTAAGGAGTTCTTAAATTGTTTAGTGTCCTTAAAACCCAGACATCTAAATTGCTTTCCTGTTCAAAAAATATAGAATAAATAAATAAAATATTCTATGGAAAAAAAAAAATATATATAGACATAAATATTATATAATCTAAAACTTAATCAAATATCTACGCAAGAAAAAGTAATCAAAAAAACAAAGTCTGAACTACGTTTTTCTTTGAAATAATTGGTGTTAAATAATTAACCAATAAGTATGCAGAGTTGGAAGTGTGAAATATGGGCGGTTCGATTAGCCAATTAAAAGCTGGAACTAATATGGCAACCAAGGGGGAATCTGCGCCAAAAAAGGCGAAGACCGTTCCTTCGGCCGGAAAGATTATGGCGACTGTCTTTTGGGATTCGCTAGGAATAATCCTCATCGACTATCTGGAAAAGGGTAAAACTATTACAGGTGCATATTATTTATCGTTATTGGACCGTTTGAAAACCGAGCTGCAAGAAAAACGCCCACGATTGGCCCACAAAAAAGTCCTTTTCCATCACGACAACGCACCAGCTCACACCTCAGCAGTTGTGGTCGCAAAATTAATGGAAATAGGGTTCCAACTCGTTTCACATCCCCCCTATTCTCCAGACTTGGCTCTCTCGGACTAGTATTTGTTCCCCAATATGAAGAAATGGCTGGCGGGAAAAAGATTTTATTCAAACGAGGAGGTGATTGCAGAAACGAATGGCTATTTTTCAGACTTGGACAAATCCTATTATTCGGAAGGGATCAACAAACTAGAGCAGCGTTAGACGAAGTGTATAAGCCTAAAAGGAGACTATGTTGAAAAATAAAAAAGGTTTACCCCAAAAAATCAAGTAGTTTTTATTTTTGCACGGACTTTTCAAACGACCCTCGTAAGACACACAACTAAATGTTATTTAGTGTTTATGCCTTGCCAACACTAGAAATAGGAAATAAATTCTTTAATACAAATAGAATTTCTAGATAATGGTTACAAGTGATTTTGTGTGTTAACAAAATACCTCAAAAAAATAAGGAAATATTAATTACAATTCTCGCTAAGTTCGTTCTAAACCCAAAATAATTTTTACTTCTACAACGAACAGTTTCGTTAATTAACTGTATTGAAATAAAATTGTACATAGATAAGAAATTACTGTTATCTAAGTTAATCATAAGTTTTTCCTCATAATTCAAAAGACAATATTAAATTTACTAAGACTAATGTATTATTACAATTTATAGCTTTTAAATTTTAGTCTGATGATTAAATCATAAGAACAGAAGATTAATATAAGGCAATTTAATTATCAACAAAAAAAAATCATTAAATTGCCTTATTTTAATCTTCTGTTTTTATGATTTAATCATCAGACTAAAATTTAAAAGCTGTAAATTGTAATAATACATTAGTCTTAGTAAATTTAATATTGTCTTTTGAATTATGAAGAAAAAAAACCTATGTTTAACTTAGATAACATTAATTTCGAAATAAGTAAGCACAGTTTGATGATTCAAAATGTCAATACACAGACAGGCTAGAAGATCAGAGATGATTTGATAGAATGTTTTACTTATGAAACACCAAAACTTGATTGAGTGATGAACCACAGAAACCCAGACCCTGTTTCTAGGATACGTCCTTCCTAAAATACTTTTTATTTTCTCTTTTTTTTTCTCGCGATGAAGATTTAGTAAAGAAAATTGTGGTAACAAAAAAATCGTGAGAAAATTAGCACATTTTCTTTCTATTAAGGAGAAAAATCGGCTTGCTTTTACTAAGGCAACGATAAGATCGCATGAAAGAAACAGAATTTTAGAAATACTTAAAATCTGTACAACCAATCTGTACCATTCGGTATAAAAACATTTTCTTCCTCTGCCTCTCTTAAAGAAAGTAAGGTAAACCTTAGATAAGCAGGGCCTATTGCTTGAATTCCCCTTAAAGAACTCTAGGCCAATCTAATGGTTGTATCACTTATCCGTTCAGTATAGCAAATAAGTACTTTAAGCTAGCTTTTCTTATACGTTTACCTTAGATTGTTTCGTTTAGGTTAACGTTTTATTTTCTCCAAGTAGTTTTCTTTCTCTTTCTACAATTATTCCTTTAGAAGTAATCCCAGGTGGAGAGAGTTTGTATTAAATATTAGCGGCATCAGCTGCTTATCTTTTTTTTTTGAAAAACTTTTAATGTTACTGGAATCTGCGCTTTAGTAATCTCAAATGGGTTAAAACTCCCATATTTCCATGGTTACTCAAATAGTGAGAAATTGAATCTTCTTTCATCGCAACACCTTTCTGCAGAACCCTATACTTATAGATATTGTTTTTTTTTTGTTTTACTATTCCCTTCTTTAACATCGTTAACACTTCAAATGAATAATCATAAAATAAAACCTTCATTCTGAACATTACTTACAGCTCTATTGTTTAGATTTCTGACCCTACAATGAAGATAAGCGGTACCACCAAGTTGAGCAGTACTGTTAGTCACCAGATTTGTATCGAACATTGGTAAATCATCTGGCTGTGAAGTTGGCTGCATGTAACCAGGATGTTGGGCCGCCTTAGAACGTGATTTCTCTTTAACTTTGGCCAATAATTCTTCTAAACTTAACTCTCGAGATCCTGTAAACAGAAAAACAAAACAAAAAAATCGTAAGTGAATTTATTATTAATATTTTTTTTAAATCAATTAAAGAGAAAGCTAGTCGAGTGGTAACAGGCAAAACTAAGATGTATTGTGTGGTAGTTGGTTCGATTACTGGGCTAGATTCCTTGAAGGTTATTTAAAGGTTATTGAAAGAAATTTATAGTATGTTTATATTTACAAGTATGTAAGTTAGATGTCTCAGTTCACGACACCTAATGTGGTAGTTGGAAGTAAACACTTCTGAAGAAAAAGGCATTACTTTACTTTTACGTTAAGGCATTTCTTTACTTTTGCATAAAGGGTTTACTTTACTTTTACATAAAGGCAATACTTTACTTTAACATAAAGGCTTTTTACTTTTACATAAAGGCAATACTTTACTTTAACATAAAGGCTTTTTACTTTTACATAAAGGCAATACTTTACTTTAACATAAAGGCTTTTTACTTTTACATAAAGGCAATACTTTACTTTAACATAAAGGCTTTTTACTTTTACATAAAGGCAATACTTTACTTTAACATAAAGGCTTTTTACTTTTACATAAAGGCAATACTTTACTTTAACATAAAGGCTTTTTACTTTTACATAAAGGCAATACTTTACTTTAACATAAAGGCTTTTTACTTTTACATAAAGGCAATACTTTACTTTAACATAAAGGCTTTTTACTTTTACATAAAGGCAATACTTTACTTTAACATAAGGGCTTTTTACTTTTACTTAAAGGCAATACTTTACTTTAACATAAAGGCTTTTTACTTTTACATAAAGGCAATACTTTACTTTAACATAAAGGCATTACTTTACTTTTACATATGTATATACATTGTATTTCAAATATTTTGATTGATTTAATTTTAACTCTTTTTAAGCTCAACTAAAGCCTCTCCTCAGATCATCTGTATCTCTTATTGCACTAATTTCAGTGCAGTAATAAAAAATCTCAATAAGTGTAATTAAAAAGGAAAAAATGGTAAGTCAATTTTCTAAATTAATAACCAATATACGAATAACCAACCAACCAACTCGTAACCTATGAAGGATAGCCTGACTTGTCGTCTAAGTTTAGAGTTCATCTTTTGAATTATTGGAACGATTGCAGAAAAAATTTAATGATTAATAATTAATTAGTTAATAGTTAATTTAATTTTAATTAAAAATTTAATTTGAGCACTTAAGGGAAGTTAATTTCGCTTGTGGAAATTATGAGTTACTTTATAAGTTATAAATAATACATATAAAAACTATAAATAATAAATGACTTAGTACAATAAATATCTTTTATTTGTAGGTTTCTTTAACAGTTTAAATTTTTACAAAATGTTCTCAATTGGGTGTTGTTACAGTAAAATTTAAAAATGATGAAGTTACTTTGAATTTGGTAAAAAATGCATTTAACAATTTTTAATTCTGTGTCCATTGCAGGCGTAAGTGAATTAAGCGGACGAAAAAGCCCGAGAAATTTGAAGCTTAGCTCAAAAAAAAACAAAACTTAAAATGTAAATTACTATTTGCATTTCATCAAGCCCCAATGAAACATTAATTACAACGATGGTATGGTCTGATTGGATTAAATGTAGCCAATCCTGGTGTTTATCCATTAATTATAATAACGAGCCAATTAGAGAATACACACACACTGAGAGAGAGAGGGGTTGAGAGTTTAGCATTATATAATTGGTAAGTTGGTACTTGATGTAAATGTGCTTTATTTGTAATTCTTCAAACAAAATATTAAAGTATGTTTGTTTTAAGCCAGTTTATTTTTGATTACATGTTTAATTTTTTACTTTATCTACACTTTTAATTTCGTTATAATTTTTAGCTGTATAACTTGACTAAGATAATTTAGTGAGATACTGAACTTCCATAGCTTGAACATTTAAATGAACAACAAATATATACCAACGTACACAAAAGAAGGACGATGAAAAATTATGTTTGTACGTATGGTTTGGTGGAGAAGATACACAATAGATGTTTACTCTGATGTTTCATAGAGTACAAAAAAAAAATCTAAAATTTGGAGTAGAAAGTACTTTACTTCGATATTGTACTTTAAGGAACCATTTTTGGTAGAGAGGGATTATAATCAGTAAAGTTTCAGTAAAAGTAAAACATTCAGTTAGCTGCTTCTTTAAAGTTGAAATATTATTTTTTTTTATTCAATTTTCTATTCACAATCTACAAAACAATAAAATGTTATCATTGAATAAGATAGAAGACTTCATGTCTGAATCAGCTTGAGGAGAGAAGCTACCTACCGTCAACACGCTGGAGTTTCTTGCACTACTGAAACTGGTCGTGCAGTTAATTCGAATATTAATTAGATAAAAAAATATTTAAAAGGTAATAATTCCATACTTTTTATACTTTATGTAACCTTCAGAAGAAAGCACAACCAAACTCCTCGACCAAAAATGGCCCTTAATCGAAAATATCCAGGAAAATGTACTAAATAGAAGTTATAAGAACTACACATGCGCAATAAGAATACGATGTTTATAGAAAAACTAGGAAAAAAGGCAAAGATTTAGTGAAATGGTACTTTTGGCTGGTGTCAAATCTGATGGCGGTAAGTATCAATTTTCAAAAACACACACAGAGTGAGTGATCAATTTTGAAAAAGTAAGTTTTTAGACATTTCCTCATTTTGAAATCGTACTTGACTGACAGACATTTTAGAGTGAAGGTAGGAACTATTCTTTTTCCATTCAGCCATGATGACGCTGGAGTTCCGCAAGGCAGCATACTAGGCCCCATTCTGTACACAATCTACTCCTCAAACGTACCTACTCATCCTCAAACTACTCTTCTCACCTATGCTGACGATACTGCCATCTTATCTACTAACAAAGACCCAATAATAGCTTATAGAAACCTTCAGTCTCACCTCACCTCCATAGAAAAATGGGGCTATCAAACTGAACGAAACAAAATCTCAAAACATCATTTTCACTCTTCGACGCATCACTCTTCCTCCTGTCTTTTACAATCATATTCCTTAACCAGTAGTCAACGTAGTTCGCTACCTTGGGCTTTACCTTGACAGAAGACCTACATGGAACCCTCTCATACTCGACTTAAGGAGAACAGAACTCAACAGACGCTTCCGACAAATGAAAAGACTACTCGACAACAGATCAAAAGTCACTCTGGACAACAAAATACTTATATATGTAAGTATATTAAAGCCAGTCTGGGCTTATGGCATCGAACTGTGCGAAATCAAACATACGTGGAGAGTTGGTGACTTTGTGATGTTTGTGATGTTACCGATAGGACAGTTGTGTAAGGGTTGATCGTCAAAAGCTGCATAAAAAAGGGTAAGGTTGAAAAAATATTAGATTATTTAGGTTTGCCTATTTAAAAACTGATTGTAATTAATTATGAACAAGACTAATTTTTGTTATAAATCCAATTGAAAAAGTGATTTAGGAGATTTAAGTGATTTATTTAGATTTAAAAGTGATTTTGAATGCATACCTTATGTCGTTTCATGAATATATTTGTATGTCAATTACTGGTCCCACCCCATGTCAAACACTGGTTCCACCGAAAATTCGGTATGTCAATTACTGGTTCATTGACATACTTTCAAAAAAAATCATTTTTGGTTGACATAAAGATCGAATTTACTGCTTTTAAAATATTAATAAAATAAAATACATCCTACTGGAGCGGTACAATTTTATAACCTACACCTGGAGCCAAAATAACGGAAGTTATTCTCTTAAACTCGAATTTTTTCTTAAGCAGTCAATTACTGGTCCCTTCACCCTAAATAAGGTGTTAGAATTTACAGTTTTCGCTTCTTTAAACATCTACAGTGAAATATTCAAGAAAACGTTCTAAGTTGTTCAAACAGTATAAAAATTTCCTTTTAACGTTCACATTTCCCAGTGGGAGCATATATCTTTCGCAAAAGGTGGTTAAATGGAGGGTAAAATAAAAGCGAGAAGGAAGTATAAATACAGAATAAAGGAGTTACTATTTTTGAAAACTGTACTCGTATTTCCATTCTTTCAAAAAAAAAAAATCTTATTAAGTACAGAAGTTCGCCAACAAATCTCTCATGAACTCAAAAGAACTGCAATACTCATTCTAACCTTAAAATTTACATTAACCAACTTAATTGCACATAGATTCAGGTGCCTGTAAGCTGATATTATCACCATTACGCCAGGCTTAATAACCGACATATAATCAATATTGTAGATAATATGGTTCATGCAAGTTATAAGCATGCTTATAGCTGGATACAATTAATATAAGATTAGATACCCTGTCAATGTTGATTTATAATTAAAGTTTATGTACACGTTCAGTGGGAATTTTTGCGGAACTATTTTCACCATTTTTGAACCATTTTTACAGAATAAATAATTACGAGAAAACTATCTGCAAAATTTTTTAATGGTTTCAATATCTTGTTGAGAAATTCACTGTCATTTCAGAAATATATATATATATATATTTTAAATTTTTTATTGTAATTTACCACTGCAACAGTTGTTGCAACAAGCAAATATGGTGAAAGAGAAAAGAAATAAAAGAAAATCACGAGTGGAGAAGACACCCAGTGGTGCCGCTCCAGTAACCTGCTTTGCTCTCACGATAAGAGAAGATCACGAGGGCCATCTTCTCTTCAATCTCCTTAGAGGATTACTTGGTAATGTGGAGGAAGATAGGTGTTCTATGAGAGGGGTTAGGTTGAGCTGCTGTAGAGGAATGAAATTTGAGAAAACGAGTGTTAGCAAGATCTTTAATGAAAAGGGGATTTTGAGGTCATTATGGATGGTGAGGTTAGATACATAGAACGGAGCGTTAAGAAGTTTTCTGAAGTATTTGTGGACTGTAATGTCTGGAGGCGTAGTGGAGTTGGAACGCTTAGTCCATCCCCATACTTCGATGCCGTATGACCAAATGGGTCGCAGTAACAGTAGATATAAGAGTCTTTTGTTATGTAGGTTAAGTTTCGAACGTTTGTCATGTATTCTGGCGAGAAGTTTTGTAGCGTTGGTTAGTTTCTTGTCTTTTCAGTCTAGTATGGGGATTCTATGTCAACAGAAATATTTTAATTTTAGTACCAATAATTTTATTTTATTTAAATATAATAATTGATGCCCTTTCTTTTATTAAGACCGACCAAAATGAAGATGTACAAGGTCTTTGGTTAGACCCGTATTTTTCCACGGTGCAGAAACCTGGTCTCTGAAAGTAGTAGACCAGTACTTTTTGAGGAACTTCGAGAATAATGGAGACCAGTATATTCGGATTAGTATGTACGCAAGGACTTCACGAATTAGGTCTAAATCAAGAATTGGGCGACCTGATAGCTCATTAAGATATAGTACGTTTCATTAAATGAAAAAAAAAAAGAACAAGATGGATTGGACATGTAGAAAGACTATACCAGATGACAGAGGATAGTCAAGAGAATAACTAGGGTGGTATTCCCCGAAAAGAGGATAGCCTGAGGAAATTCTGGAGTAAAGACTTAGAAGATGACCTGGCTAAAATCGGAGTGTCCACATGGAGACGAAAAGCTCAAGACCAAAAGATACTTGGAGAGGAATTGTCAGGGTGGCCAAAGTTCATCCTCGAATGTAGAACCACTTAAAGTAAGTAAACTTTTACAAGATAAGGAAAGACAATTCCTCGCACAGCCCTCGTCCAGCCATTAGCTCTTCGATGCCATTTTGCCACCTGTTCCTAGGCCTGCCTCTTTTCCGCAGGGCTCCATTGCATCACAGTCTTCGGCAATCTACCTTCTAGCATCCTCAACACGTGGCCGAATCATATGAGTTTACTTTTTTCCATTACTTCCGTCACTGTGCTGTGCTTCTCCACTACTTTTCTTATATCCTCCTTTCTCTCTGCGGGATATTCTCGCGGAACGCCTGCAGAAATCCATTTCAGTCGCCTCGTATCTTTTTCTGCATTTTCTTGCTGACTGTCCATGTTTCTGCATGCGTAGAGCAAGACGCTTTGAACCAACGCTTCATAGATATGCTTCTTGGTGCTGATCTGGACATTGCTGTTCCCCACTTCCTGTATTCTTCTGCCAGCTTTCTGACCATTGATGTCCTCTTCATCATATATACTTAGCAAACAAACATCCCAAATTTAAATAAAGTTCACTCCGGAAACAATTTGAGTTCCCTTAAGTCCGGAAAACTGATTTTTAAGGGAATATACTGAAGTATATCAGTGAGAGAAGGGTTCGGTTCTTCAGTATAACATTTCAGTATAATGAAAGGAACTATGTTTTATGTGCCTATTATAAAGAAAAGTTGAATGTGTTGCTATACTTCCCAAGTTAGAAGAAAATTCCAAAACTATAAGTACCTTTTACGGAAAAGATTTTTCATTTTTCTAAATAATCGTGGAAAATACTACATAAGATTTTCTTTGAACTTAGTACATGCATTTTGAGTAAAAATGAGGTTAGGTGCACATTTTGTTGTAAAACATGCAGTTTAGCAATCTACTTATTGTTAGTATTAATTAAATGCTTTTAAAATTCGCAGACTATACAAATTTATAAGTTAAAAATGTATAAAAATAGATAACAGAAATTTCAAAAAAAAGATGTGTGGGTGTTTACTCCAGATTTCTATTTTATTTTTTTTTAAATTGAAGAAGTCATTAGCGACTGGAGACTGCTCATTAAACTGCCGGCCATTACACAGGGTTAATTCCAACTCTCTCCATTACAGTGTGACTTTGTTCCATTACCACAGAAGAGTGCACTTGGTTTCTAGGAAGAGAAAAATTCCAAAGGACAGCAATCCTGAAACTCCATTCTAAGTTCGTTCAATCTTAAGGTGTTCATTGCTCCTAAAGTGCTGACCTAAGTCTTTACCAAAATAACATTGAATCGATCATTGTGTTCGATTAACAAGGTTTTTTAGCAAATGAATTACCATTGAAGAGTTTCAGTGAAGATAACAATGGTGGATACAAACTGGCTCTAGCTTGGTAATCGTAGATTAGCCTCAATTTTATTAATCAAGTCACTGTTGTGCATTCCTTACCTTTTCCAGAATGTAAAGTAACAGTTCTTTTGAATGAAGAGAAGTGCAATTAAGGCAAAGCGTTCAGAATCTGGATCACATCTTAATGACCATGTAATGACCAATATACAGTGACTCCCATTAATATTGGGGCAGTACATACAGAAGTTAAAAATTGACGAAAATTAAAAGTGGCACCCATTTATTCAAATTTTTATAAATTCATTTCATTTTATAATTACTATTAATTAAATAAAAACTATTTAAATAATTACATAAAAATGTTTTGGTAGATTAAAAAATATATATATTATAATAAGTGCAAATTCTACCTCTCATAAATATTGGGACACTATTATAATTTATAGTTTGTCCAAGGTTTTGCCCGAATATTTATACAATTTGTAAATATTTACCTTAAGCATATATTCAATATGAAATTAATAATTAAATTAGTTTATATAAATCAAGCCAGGTGTAACATGTCGCGCAAAAATACAAATACAACGATTGAACAAAGAAAAATTGTAATTTCTTTGCACAAAGACAATAAAAAGTGTTAGAGAGACGGAAAAACTGATCGGACCTAAAACATCTACTGTGTGGAACATCATTCAGCGTTACCAAAAAGAAAAAAGAATTGTTTCAACCCTCCACAAAAAGGACGTCCTCAACTGCTCTCTGAGAGAGAGCAGCAGAGAGCAGCGTTAAATATTAAAAGAATTAAAAAAGATCACCGACTTAGTGCTCCAAAACTTCAATGTGAAATTTTTGACATGTTTAGAAAGCAAAAAAGGGGCAGAAACTGTTCGGAGAGTGCTAAGAAAACTCGACTATCATGGTAGAGTAGCCTGGAAGAATCCTTTTGTCAGTAAGATAAATCGTGTTAAGAGAGTGAAATTTGCCGAAAAATGTTTTAATGGAAATAGTGACTTTTGGAATGATATACTCTAGCGATGAATCAAAATTTAATGTTTTTCAGTCAGATGGATGGGTTATGGGTTGGAGGAAAGCGAATGCTGAGCTCGAAAAGAAGAATTTACATCCAACTTTAAAGGGTTTTAAAGCTCCACCTCCGGGTGGAGGTGGGTCAGTTCTGGTTTGGGGCTGGATGTCCGCATCAGGATTTGGAGAATTAATGTTTGTTGATGGAGTGATGGACAAAATGGTTTATAGTAATATATTAAAAAATAATTTGGAAAAAGTGCCAAAAAATTGGGTATTTTAGGGTCTTTTAAATTCTACCAAGATAACGACCCCAAACCTACGGCTTGGGTGATACGTCAGTGACTGTTATATAATTGCCGAAAAGTTTTCCAAACCTCTCCGCAGTCACCAGATCCTAATCCCATTGAACAATTATGGCAATATTTAGCTAGTGCTTTAAGCAAACGAGTAATATCTAACAAAAATGAATTAAAACGATGTTTCCTGGAAGAATGGGAAAAAAACACCACCTGAATTAACCAAAAACTTGTTTCACCTATGCCTGATCGTTTGAGGGCTATTGTAAGTCAAAAAGCAATTATTAAATTATTACCAACCAATTATTAAATAGTAGGAGATTTTAAATATTGAACATTTAAACTCTAGCACTTCTGGTGTCCCAATATTTTTGAGAGCCTTATTTTACACTTTTTCAAAAAGTGCTACCTAACAGTTCGGAATTTCATCGATTTATACTTACATATATATAATTTCTACAGATGTTGCTAATGTAATTTAAAAAAAAAAAAAATTCCAAACTTTTATCTGTTGTTTTCATTTTCCTTTTAAATCATTTTGTAATAGGTGTCCCAATATTAATGGGAGTCACTGTAAATAATAAAATATACCAAATACAAATTACATTATTATTATTTTCTAATCCATTTAATATTAAAGTTATTATATTTCATGATTGCATAAACTTTAATTAATATGAATAAAATTATTTGAAACTAGTTTGGAATGGAGATAATATTTTAAGCGTAGTTTATAATAAATAGTCTATGCTTGATAGCAGAGGCCAGCAAAAGCCAAAGCAGGGCAACATTTGTGTTTGATCTCTCATACAGTTTTACAACTACTTCGTCTCGCCTGAACTTTCGGACTCTTAAACAGCACGACTAATGCAGCAAGCATTATGGGTAAACATTTATCCCAATCTCCATTATTCACATATTTATGGTTTATAGGAAATATTCCAGATCGTTATTTTTATTGACAATTTTATTCACTAGCTTGTTTACATTCAATATTTGCAAGCCACTATTTATGTATTTACAGACCAATAAGAGAACCTTTTAAATTAAATACGGATACGACAGGCTAAATTCATTTTCGTGTTTTTAGTGATTTTTTCCAATAAATGCAAATTCGAATACAAAAATTAATAAAGAAAAAAAAATATTAAATTAAATACTCGAAACGTTTTCCTCTTGCTTACAAATCTCAAGATTGAAATTCAAAACTTAACATTTTGTAAAACACTGGAGCAAAAATATTATTTAGCCCTGTGGGACCAAAGCACATTTTCACTGTAGCGGATGAGACAATACGTATGGCCACTAAATAGCCTTCTTCAGGGCTAAATTAAAATGTAAAGAGGTGTTGTATACTAATGCGGCCGAGGGATGAAGTCCAGTATACAAGCTTCTCTTCTCACCGCTCGCAGGTACCCGTGTCTGGATGGCCCTGAAAAGGACCGTTCACAAAAAATATGTCGGGATTCGACTCGCCTATGGCGCTCCCCAACGGGGAAGCCGTACAGTTGGGTGGCCCTGAAAAGGGCCGTTCACACTGTTGGTTGAAGTGACTGCGCCGCTTCGGGAATGGCTTGATCCCAGCGCGAGGCCACAGCAAAAGTGATGTGAGAGGCCCTGAAAAGGGCCGTTCGCTAATACCAGTCAACCGGCTTTGGGAGCCCCGGCAGTGTGGCCAGCACCCCGATAAACCCCGGTACCAATTGGCCTGGTCCTCGCTCGTGTCTCACCCTGTGGCAGCGCTGGTGATTCGGCTTGCCTCCGTAGCTGATGAACTAAGGCGGCTCGTGTGCTGGGCAGAGGTCCTCGCTCTTGTCTCGCACTGCGGCAGCGCTGGCGATTCGGCTTGCCTTCGTAGCTGGTGAACTAAGGCGGCTCGTGTGCTGCACTTTCTTCTTTCTTCAAAATACAGGGGTTAAGTGATCGATTTTTGTTCTGGTCCGGACAGTGAGGTCCTTTGGCCGGTACAGAAATCCAGGTTTTGAGAGTAAGGCCCAGTCAGCAATCTTCCAGCTAAGGTAGCTATTGTGGATGTTTTCCCGTTGAAAAATTATCTTGGACTGATGCAGACACGGCCGATTCTGCCCTTTTTATAGCGAAGTCGACCGTGCCGCGCTCTGGCGTCGCGACTGCGTCGCTATCTCTGTACCGTCCAAAGAACCACACTGCCATTCCAGAGTCTTGAGAAAGACTTTTTAAAATGGGCTATTTGCCTCTTTTCCTTCTTTATTTTTATTTAATAAACAATCATATGTACATATAAAAAATTATATTCTTCCTATTTACAAAAATTATGTAGCTGTTCAATTATGCAACAAAGTGAAGTTGGGGTTCCAACAAGAGGCATAGAAGATCTTGCTACAAATCTTTTCTTATAAGGGAATTTCATAAGAAGTATCCTGAACAACTTACCACTTCCACATTGTCTCGGATAATGCCATAGCTGAAAAACTAGATCTACAACAGTAAAATTCTATCCATATGTTTTAGGCCAACCAGAAAATCATAAAAGAAATGTTATCATCTGCAGATGTTCCTTGTCTAAATACTACTCGGTGGAAGGTAACAAAAGTGGTGAACGATTTCTAAATAAAAGAACGAATCCCTAAAGCAGGGGTGCCAACAAACTTCAATTTAAACACGGTCCAATTAGTGCTACAGGCAAGATTCACGCGGGCCTCATCACATTTACAAATTTTGTTAAATTTATATTCTGAAGTGAAGATTCAGCGATTTCCTCTCGTACAAGTTTTGCTATATCAGGATTCAAAGACTGAGAACGTAAGTATATATTTTGGCGAATTCCTACTTCTTTTTTTTGTCTTTTAAAACCGAATCATTCTGGAATTCCTTTTAGAGTGGCAGACATATCGCTTTCAAACGTCGCCGAAACTGAGTCAGCGTGTTTTATATACACGCCCGCAGGCCTCCAGGTAAGGCACTGGGCCACGTGTGTGCAACGTCTTCAGTAGCTACAGGGTTAAACGAGTAAGGCAATTGTGTGTACTGGGAATTATCTCGATCTCCCCTAGGCGCTATTTTCTTCATAAACATTTTCATTTTATTTCAGAACCAAGTGGGCCACAAAAAATTACCTCGGGGGGCCGCCAGTTTGATACTTCTACCAAAAAGAATTCGAAACTGGGCAAAATTAAAGTGGTTTACTTTTACGCATTTATTGGTCAAATATCTTTCAAAACGATTTGTCTAATACTTCCCTTTTTTTAACAAAAATAAAAAGGATGGACAAAAAATCTTTTTTTTTTGATTCTTTTAAATTTTCTTGTAACGAATGTTTTGCTTTATAAGTGATTTTATATAAACACACAGATATAGGTATTTTTACTATTCCATTAAGTTTATCGTTTGAATCCCACAAATTCTAGTATGGCTAAAAGCCAACTTTCCCTCTATACCAATTCTATAGTGTTCCAGACTTTGGCTAAACTGATCCAAGAAAAACATACTTAAACAACCCTAAAGCAAAAGTAATCTGCCAGTTTAAACTTTATACTCTGCTCTGATTGATTTCTGCATCTTTTACTTTTGTGGCCAATATTAGTTCAGAAAGTTTACTTTTCATTACCCTCTTTAGAGTACCTTTACAGTTCTCAAACTAACGTAGTAATTGTGTAAATATTTAAATGATAGAATCTTGACTAGTTTAGTATTTTGGTAAATCCAGATGTTATTTTTAATTATCAGCGGTTTACTCCTAATAATTCTTTTTTATTTGGCGTTCAGCTATTTGAGGCTGGCAGCCCAATATAATTTTGCCTTCTCCACACTCTCCTCTGGCTCTACGGTCCTCGAAGGTCCTTGGCCTCCTCTCTCATCTTTCCCCACTTCTCTCTCACCAAAGCAATCCTCCTCCATGTCCTTACTCCCAGATTTATATTTTACCCCACAAGGGGTAACTATGGCATGTAGTTTACTTGGGGAGTAGCGACCTCACGGGTACCACAGCTCAGTACACCATGCTTACCCATCAGAACAGCACTCATTACACTACAAGACATACACAAACACTTTTCAGATAAGGCATATACACTACACACACCTTAGGGCTACCGTCCCTAGGATGAATGCTTCTGCTAGGGCTAGGGGAGTAAACCCTGAAGAAAAATCTTAGGCCCTCCAAAATGGCGCAGGGTTGGGCGTGGGGCTGAACAACCCCACCCTAGAAAAAGTTAACCGTTTCGAAACCACAAGGAAAGGAAAATCGGATTGGACTTAAGGTACGACATAGGCGAGTAAAAGGACAATGTGTACGGATGGCAACATAATTTTGCCTTGCCCCCCCCAAAAAAATATTACTGTTCCGCTGTAACAGAAGACTCATGAATTCGAATACATCATAACAGTGTTCAAGACAGACACCAGTCAAACATTCTGCTCTACATACTGGGCATACCAGTCACAGAAATTCGATGAAGATGAGGCTGGAGATGATAGTCATAGTTAGTGACCAGCTGAGACAAAACAGCTGCCATACTTCTGGGGGGGGGATTAGGGAGAAATCATGCCAGCATTATCTCTTCCAGATCAGCCCTCTACTTGCCATCAGTGAATTATCAGCAATTTTGTTTTGTTTTTTTGAGCGTGCTTCGAATTTTCCGCTTAGCAGTATCGTATTCTTTAGATACTTTGGCTACTCTATCCGTCTAATCTATCGGATTCCCTTCAACACCACAATTTTTTTTTTGTTTTATTTTTCTCGCGGCCTACCGGCTAAAACACCCCCCTACTGCCAGGCCTAGCCTGGATTCGCTTGTGCAGTACTACTTCAGGCTAGGCTCCTGGTCCTTACCCACTACGGGTTTGCCTCCTCTCCATCCAGATCTCTCCTTTTGAGGGTTAGTACTTCCCTTGTGAAAATTGCCACAGCATTCCATTGCGCCCTGCCAGAGAGCATTATGCTTTGGAAGCGCTCGGAAACCCATTGGCCTACTCTTCCTTCTAAATCCCTTTTGCACCTAGACGATGCTGGCTGTATGGCGGAACCCAATGCCAAAAAAAGAAAACAAAAAAAAAAAAATCCCTTTTGGCACGACCCCATCTTTCGCACACAAAAAATTTGTGATGGGCGTCGTCTCTCATTATTCCTACGCAGTGGGGGCAATTTCCCTCTGACCACTTCTCCATCTTCCGGAGAAACTCCCGGAAGTACCTCCCCAAAACCCCTACGGACCCAACTTCTGATATCTGGTAGCAGGGATGCCGTCCACCTGCCACGGGTTTCCTCCGTCCAAGCAGCTTGCCATGCAGCCATAGTTCGCTCTCGTTCTTCTCGAGCGGTTGCTGCTCTATTAGCTTCCCACCTTCTTTCAAAGAGCCGTTTCCTCTCATTAGCTAGTAGCGCAACGGGGATAACTCCCGCGATCACAAAAATTCAACACCACAACAACCGGAAATCTATAGCAGTTATTACACTTCTATAATAAGCACTGATTACTAACAGTTAAGGAACACATTATGATAAGTATAATTTTTTTAATATTTTGGATAAAGTAATGATTTCCAGGTGACGGAACTGGGGTTCACCATGGGCTTAATCGTGCAACTAACTCCTGATGGCGAGCCCGCTTAAGGAGCTATTAAAAGATAATTTTGATTTAATAAGCTTTCCCAAATCTTTAAGTTTTAGTAAAAAAAAAGAGACACCTCTGAATGTGTCATAGATTTTAATATACAGATCGCGACCAATTTTTAAGGTAAAAAGGTCCCCTGATCTTTTCTTTTTGATTCATTTAAATTTTCTTGTAACGAATGTTTTTCTTTATAGGTGATTTTATATAAACACACAGATATAGGAATTTTTAACATCTTGTACCCCACTACGAAAGACAGTAAAATAATTTTAAGTAACCAAAAAATGTCCAGCCTGCCACCTTGAACCCGAAGACGATGTTAAGTTTATTCCTGCTACTACGAAGCTCTGAATTTATGCTACTCAAAAAAGATATTGTACGATGTCATCAGTCGACCTAGTGAACAGATAAAAAACAATTGTAAATGTGGTGGGGTAAAAAAAAAATCAATAAGATAAAACCTATTCTGAATAGACAAGGAGAATGAAAGGTTCACAAATTGTACCAAGCTCTATTCACCAGGATACTCGCAGCAAGAGAGCAGAATGCTCGGAGCAAGAGAGCAGACTGTTGGTGAATGAATAGGTGACGGAAAGAATGAATGATAAGTATAGATGTTAGGATGCTATGCGATGAATTGTGAGACCTATGAGGAAATTTCATCATTTCTATTTATAGTTTGACAATTTATTTATTAAATCTAGTATTAATTATATTTTGTGGTTTACAATGTTAATTTTCATGTGTAATTGTCCCAGAACTCTTGTAAGTAGCAACGCCGAAATCAAAAAATATGGATAGATTGATAAGTACGAAATCATCACAAGAGGCCCCCTCAATTAAAATCAAACATATTTGCTTTTAATAGGATGAAAAAATCATTGCCATTTCAGTCGAATAAAATTTATTTTGCCGAGCTTTCGACCTAGGGACTAGGTCAACTTCAGGGCTGTGGAACATATTTACAGATTGTTTACAATGATTCTATTGAAATGAATTTGTATAATGTAACGAAATTTACAAAAATTATTTACCTAGTTTACAAAGTAATATTTTTACATTACAGGGTTGGTGTGTCCTCTGTCTTGTCTGTTCATGGAATGAGTGTGATCGGTCTGTATGTAATAAGTGTTAGGTTGTGTGGAAGTCAGTGTTGCCAATAGTCAACAGTAGTATACGAGGTGTGTTCAAAAAGTAACGGGAATTTTCGTTTTTTGAAAAAAATATTTATTTATTCATCTACATTAATATTGTCGCCTTCAAAGTAGTCCCCTTCGCATACAATACACTTGTGCCAGCGCTTTTTCCAATCCTCGAAACACTTCTGAAACTCGATCTTTGTGATAGCTTTCAGCTCTTTCAGCGATTCGCTTTTAATGTCATCTATGCTTGTAAAACGACGGCCTTTTAATTTTCTCTTTATGTTTGGAAATAGAAAAAAGTCACATGGAGCCATGTCTGGCGAATATGGAGGCTGGGGCATCGTTAAAGTTTTGTTTTTGGCCAAAAATTCACGAACAAGCAATGAAGTGTGAGCAGGTGCATTATCGTGGTGCAAAATCCATGAATTGTTTTGCCACAAATCCGGGCGTTTTTTTCGGATTGCTTCACGCAAACGGCGTTGAACTTGTAGGTAGTACTCCTTATTGATTGTTTGACCTTGTGGCAAGAATTCATGATGCACTATGCCATTAAAATCGAAGAACACAGTGAGCATAACCTTCACATTCGACCGCACTTGTCGAGCCTTTTTCGGTCTTGGCGATCTAGAATGCCTCCACTGGGACGATTGAGCCTTAGTTTCGACATCATATCCGTAAACCCATGTTTCGTCACCTGTTATAACACGTTTCAGTAGATCCGCATCGTTGTCGACTTTATTGAGTGACTCTTGAGCAACTTCCATTCTCCGCTGTTTTTGTTCGAAATTCAACAATTTTGGAACAAATTTTGCTGCCACACGTTTCATACCCAAAACATCCGAAAAAATTTCATGGCATGAGCCAATTAATATGGCAACATCATCAGCGACTTCTCTGATTGTGATTCGGCGATCGTTCATAACCATTTCTTTCACTTTTTTCACGTTTTCATCGGTTGTTGATGTGCTTGGACGTCCAGGTCGTTCGTCATCTTCAACGTTTTCGCGGCCATCTTGGAAACGCTTATACCACTCGTAAATCCTTGTTTTACTCATAACAGACTCACCATATGCCTTTATTAACATTTCACACACTTTATTACACTTTATTTCATTTTTTACGCAAAATTTAATACAAATTCTTTGATCCATTTTTTTTAACAAACAAAAATCGCCAAGCTCGAAAAACACGTCTAACCTTAACGGCTGCCACTTAAGAAGTAAACAATGAATATTACTGAAAATTTTATCGTACTTCAGGGGCATGTGTACCAACATAATAAAAAAAAAAATTTACAATCAGACTCTCCAAACCCGCGAAATTTAAAAATTCCCGTTACTTTTTGAACACACCTCGTATGTTGTTTAAATTGTTTGTGTCTGTTTTTAAAATTTAAACTGTTTTCTGTCTTAAGTGTATCATTAAAAAAAAATGAACAACAATATTTGCTTTTGTTTCACAAACGTTTTTTCACAAACAAATGTAAGGAAATCTTTATGTTATATAAAGGCGCCACTGGACTACCGCGCAGAGATCTGATTCGAATCCATCATCCAGCACTTAAGATTATCTTTCCAAACGAGCTTCTTTAAAGTTCACGAGTAATGTAACAGGAAAAACATGGTCCTTAGGCCAACAAGGACCGTGTCTTCCTTCTTTTTTCGGCGCTTGAAAAAAGAAGCTGCTGGCGCTAATGACTTCAGGTATTGCAGCGCCTTAAATTAAAAATGGCGCCATAATGGTCGAGTGGTTAAAGGCGACGATCGTTAAAGCTAAGATTTACGTATTGTGGTACTGTATACGATTCTTTGGATTTTATTTAAAAGTTATTGTGACAAATGTATGCCTTTAGTAAACGGATGCGAAAAGCCTACTAAATACTAATATAAAGTTACTAATTGCTGATCAAAAGCATATGATCTAATAAACTTCCAAACACTGATGAAGAAATATCGAGTGTTTGAGTGAGATATTTGACAAAACCATTTCAGCCCAGTCATCTTCTCTGCTATTCAGAGCTCGTGAATTCTCTTTTCAAACACTAGAGATTCCTCTATTTACTTGTCTGAGAGAAGATAAGATGAGAATGCGTACGTGTGTGTGAGTGAGACAGAATGTGGAGAGAGACAGAGAGATACCAGATTGCTCAGGAGCTTGTTGCTTGGAGTGGTTTGAATTGGATGATCGAAGAAGGATGAAGATTGCTTAAGGGAAGGAAAGAAAGCTTTTGGCTACGTCCGCATCACTTTTCGAGCGACCGAGCTTTTACCAACAGAATACCAATCGTTCTCTGCTTACAAAGATGTATCTTAAAATATTATTAAATCAATGAGAGTAAATCATTATTTTCTTTCTTTGGCAGGTTTGTTACAATCATACGATTCGTAATATTTTGACAACTCTGCCAAGGTATATAAAAATAAACGAATAGCACAAAAAATAGAAGAGGAAGATAATAAGCATTGAATTTTTAGTTTGTTCCATCATTTTATTCTTCTCAAGCATAATAATAATAATAATAATAATAACAATAATAATAATAATAATAATAATAATAATAATAATAATAATAAAGAATTTTAATAAGAATACGTGGGAAGGGATTAGCCATGAGGTTAGCATACTGGACTCCCACGCGGAGGTCCCGGGTTCGAATCCAGCAGCTGACCCTTAGATTTTCTCTTCCTAGGAGCTTCTTACAGCTCACTGTCCGGTGATGGACAGTGTTGTCTGTAACGAGAGAACACTGTCCGGAGGACGGCAGTGCACGGGAAAAGCTCCGGGCGCTAATAACCTCAGCTGTTGACGCGCCAAAAAAAAAAATAAAATAAAATAATAATAATAATAATGAGCAGAAACAAAAAAGAAAACAACTTTAGTAGCAAATTAAATTTCAGTAGATTTCAATGACACAAAAATAAATTTAACTATACATGATAATAGATTATAAATAGAGGAAAATAAGTAATAAGCAATATTTTCTGTAAATACTTTACAGATAATCACAAAAATGAATATAAGCAGTTTCAAGTGTAAAGTGATTGGACAAAAACTTTTAGCTGACAGAAATTTGGTAATGTTTTTGAAAAAGCCCTACTTTACTTTCAAAACAAAAGCTTCCCATAAGTATGTAGCAATTTCAGTCTCAAAAGCCTTTTATATTCTAAGACTTTTATTTGACATTAATAGTATTAACGACACTTCGAAAACTGCCATTTAGAAAGTGAAAGTGCTTAAAAAGTTTTTAGGAGAGATATTTTAAGTCAACTTTGAAGTAACATTTTCAGAAACAAAAGGCCTTGGTTATGTGAATTTCCCCACTCCTTTTCCTAGCATACATTTTGAGTTAAGAAAGTCAGCTGTAATAACATTCACACGCGTTATACTAAATTCTCACTGTTGCTCAGATTTCCTGAAAACTCGGAAATAACTTTGTAAATGGGGATTGGGTACTGGATCATATAAAATTTACTTCACTCGTCTTAGCGCGCTAAATGTCTGTCCCCAGATTGGATTCATCAGTATGGTCATGTTTTCTGCATTAAACTGATGAATCTCTGATGGTGATTAAAAATTCGATATCTGTAAGAATTATCAAAAAAAAAAAAAAATTTTTTTTTGATTACTATTTTGCTCCTCTTAAGACCGTGATGGTCTGAGGAAGAAGATACCCTCTCTTCTATTCCAGTCAGGTATGGTTTGGAATCGCTGGCTTTGAGATCTGAGACCACTTGAGATACCAGAGGAGATCATTTTTCAAAAAATGACTGTTGAACAAATAAGAGCCCTTATATAACGAATTTTCAGTAGTAGAAACCTAAAGGGTAAACAGATAAGCCATAATTCCCTTTCGGCTTGTGTGCCAGTAGAGCAGGACACGCCCTATATTCTTTCAATCTGAATCTAACCCGTTTGGGAATTATTACTACAAAATTATTTTCCTCCGGTAGTACTCAAATGCAGTAAAAATTGCGAATTTTCTCCGTTTTTTTAGTTTTCAAAATTTCAGGAAATTTAACATAAACTGAAGGTTCATCTCTGAATCTGCTTTTGTAAAGTAAAGTAATCGCTAATGACTGCCGTCAGGCTAAAGAAATTCTTGGCCTGTCAAAAACGGCTATAGTTGGTTTTAGCAGGTCCTGGATCCGCCAGTTGGTTCAGGTGTTGAGTGGACATGCGAATTTAGCGTACGTACCATCTTTTCAAATGCGGCCTTACCCAGTCGCCAATTTGCGCTGGCTGTGGTGAGTCCAATGAGATTGTGCGGCACTTTGTAGAGGTGTGTCCCGTTTATTCTAACACTAGATTTCTCGTCTTCGGTAGGTCAAATGTCTCCTATCGGAGATTGTGGCATCTGGTAATCTTAACGAACTTTCTAGGTTTATTCAGTGCACTGGGCGAATGAGACGCCATGCTCCCTAGTGTCCTGTTGCTACTTTATTAGTTTATTGTATTGGCATCTGGCAAACTTTAGCCGGATTTGTTGTTTTAAAGTCCCGGTATCTCTCATGAGATGAGGGGTGGGCGGGGAACAATGGGCATTTAGATTGCCTGCGTTCCTTCCCCTTTTTGGTGGAACCGCTCATTTTAATACAATCTACTATCTACAATCGATAATTTTTTCAGGCAGTGTTTAACGTCTAACTATTACCAATTACGTGTCATTGACAATGGTGGAAGCTCATACTTTACTATAAACAATTTATTCTAACAAATAAAAAGTAGTCATACACGGGATTCGAACTGGCGATCTCCGTCTCACAAAGCCACACTCTTGACCACTAGACCCAACAACTGTCCCTCTGCTACTACTAGAGAATCAACAGCATATGTCAACTTACGAGTACTAACTCTTAAAACATTGAAGGTTACTAAACCAAATACTTTTTTATTCCTCAAACAATTCTTCTTTCTTAAAAAAGTAAAAGAATGAAAATTGGGATGAAAGAACAGCGATTAAACAATTATTTACTTAACAATGCTAATTTTGAATAAAACATTTAGGCATAAAATAAACGAATAAAATCGTATTCATAGAATGCTAAAATAAAAAAAAAAAAAATGCAAAGGACAAGGCAACGTGTGGAAACAACCTAAATAAAGGAGCTGGAAAGAAAGCTGACTGCAGGAAGTTATTCTGGCAGAAGGCCAGGACAGGCATGGGATATTGCTCGAGGATTTAGTCTGAAATTGGAGACACGCTTCCAGTAAGCTTGCCTCAATTTAGCTCGTTAATCTAAAAATAATAAAAAAAAATAAAATAAAATAAAAGAAGAACAAATATTTATCAATATAAATTTCATTTTATTGCAACGAATACATATATTTTTATTTTAGAATAGAATAGAATAGAATATATTATTCTCCTAATCAAGAAAATGGTAAAATGGAATTAGGGTCTTAACGAAAACTAAAATTGCGTGGAATAATTCAATTTTACTTTTTAATTATTGAATTATTATTTTTTCCCAATAAGATATTTAATTGGGTTGTCAATTAATGAAACAAAACCTTAAATTGAAAAGAAAATGATTGCCAAACTAAATCCAGTGTAACTTTGAAATTTAATTAAGGTTCCTTTAACTATTATTGATCATAATATTATATTGGGATAGCAACAGTTATGAATTTTAAACAGCCAAACCCCCATATATTTTATTATTCTGAAATTTATTTTCAGAGTAACTCGAAGTGTTATTTTTTTCTCTCTCTCTGAAAAGATTTCACAGATAAATGATTAACTATTTCTCAATTGAATCACTTTTATCTGGCACATTATTCTCATTAATATGAATTTGTATTTGCCCATAGAAAATACAAACTAAATTTACATTATTAAATAAATAATATGTAGTTCGGAGTGCTGAGTAGTATTCGTAGATTAGACTAATTCCATAATAGTGGAAAATATGTAGTTCGGAGTGCTGAGTAGTATTCGTAGATTAGACTAATTCCATAATAGCGGAAAATATGTAGTTCGGAGTGCTGAGTAGTATTCGTAGATTAGACTACTTCCATAATTATAATAATCGGGTACCCACAGAATTCATCAGACCAGATTATTTTTTAATTTTATTATTATTATTTTGTAAGATTGTCAAGTTATTGGATCATACGACAACAGAGCCAAAAAAGCTATAAAATGCTTTTAAGCATTTTTTCTTTTTTACTATGAAAGATCACAAATACGAGGTGCACTTGTTTGTAATGCTAATGCTAAATTAAAAGGTTCTGATTAAATTTTTTTTTATATATATAATCAGCAATGTGGGAGTATTTAAAAGACTTAATTTAATTAAACAAACAAAACAAAAAAGAAATTAAATAAACAAGGCGAAGTGGGTGTTACATGTTAAATTATTTTCCCAGAAATCTTAATGGCATTAACAGTGTCACCCGCATCTTCTTTTTTAACAAGGTTCTTTATTAAGCCAATTATCCGCTTGCTTGAACATGAGAAAAAAAAAGGAGCTATGTTAATGCAACCCTTTATAAAAAAATATGAAAGATGGTTGCTGTGGTGTTGTTTTAATGATTTCAAAGAAAAAGATATTAGCATATAATTACATAGAATTGCAGTTTGTTCCGTATTTTTAGAACCTGTCTTTACAGACTTGTGAGTTCCAAATAAGTCTTCTGTCAATATACTTTCCACATTGGAAGGCAGAGTTTCACTGGGTTAAAACTGTAATGTCTCTCTGTGGCATTGGTTAATAGTACGGTGTTTATGAAGAAATCTAATTTGGAGAAAAGGATTTACATTGGCACAGAATTGGATTAATACTATATGTTTCAGAAAAGTTTATTGAGGGGGACGTCAAATGAGTTTGCTTATTAGGTTTCAGAACTGAATAATCATGAGTACCAGAATTTTCATAAAAGCGAAAAATATGTAGTTCCGAGTGCTGAGTAGTATTCGTAGATTAGACTAATTCCATACTAGCAGGAAATAACATATGTAGTTCGGAATGCTGAGTAGTATTCTTAGATTAGACTACTTCCATAGTAGCGGAAAATATGTAGTTCGGAGTGCTGAGTAGTATTTGTAGATTAGACTACTTCCATAGTAGCGGAAAATATGTAGTTCGGAGTGCTGAATAGCATTTGTAATAAGACTACTTCCATATAGCGGAAAATATGTAGTTCGGAGTGCTGAGTAGTATTCGTAGATTAGACTACTTCCATAGTAGCGGAAAATATGTAGTTCGGAGTGCTGAGTAGTATTCGTAGATTAGACTACTTCCATATAGCGGAAAATATGTAGTTCGGAGTGCTGAATAGCATTTGTAATAAGACTAATTCCATAATAGCGGAAAATAAGTAGTTCGGAGTGCTGAGTAGTATTCGTAGATTAGACTACTTCCATATAGCGGAAAATATGTAGTTCGGAGTGCTGAATAGCATTTGTAATAAGACTAATTCCATAATAGCGGAAAATAAGTAGTTCGGAGTGCTGAGTAGTATTCGTAGATTAGACTACTTCCATATAGCGGAAAATATGTAGTTCGGAGTGCTGAATAGCATTTGTAATAAGACTAATTCCATAATAGCGGAAAATAAGTAGTTCGGAGTGCTGAGTAGTATTCGTAGATTAGACTACTTCCATATAGCGGAAAATATGTAGTTCGGAGTGCTGAATAGCATTTGTAATAAGACTAATTCCATAATAGCGGAAAATAAGTAGTTCGGAGTGCTGAGTAGTATTCGTAGATTAGACTACTTCCATATAGCGGAAAATATGTAGTTCGGAGTGCTGAATAGCATTTGTAATAAGACTAATTCCATAATAGCGGAAAATAAGTAGTTCGGAGTGCTGAGTAGTATTCGTAGATTAGACTACTTCCATATAGCGGAAAATATGTAGTTCGGAGTGCTGAATAGCATTTGTAATAAGACTAATTCCATAATAGCGGAAAATAAGTAGTTCGGAGTGCTGAGTATTATTCGTAGATTAGACTACTTCCATATAGCGGAAAATATGTAGTTCGGAGTGCTGAATAGCATTTGTAATAAGACTAATTCCATAATAGCGGAAAATAAGTAGTTCGGAGTGCTGAGTAGTATTCGTAGATTACACTATTGCTTTCTTACTTTTTTTATTTTGGTTCTTCAAATGGTTCTCTCAACACCATAGCTTTCACAACATCTGATTTTGGCCAGAATTCCATCGTCATGCCTTGAGTAACATGGAACAACTTTATTATATGCGAACAGTCGCCTAAACAGAAATTTATTGAATTATCTACTTGAAAAATATTATTGGCCTAAATGATGTAAGACTAAACCATCAGCCCAGACATGTGCTGCTAGTATTTGAACATGCTTTCTGTAGCTAGTCTTAATATTTTTGAACAACTAAAAACCTTTTGTTTTGTAGTTGTTCATCTTTCAGCCGAAAGTTAGGTTACCTTTTGTTTCTATAGTGTAATTTTTTTGTGGAGGGGTGGAAAAGGAAGGGGAGGCGAAAAATACTAGAATGACGTAGTAGTGGTGGTGTTACAAATAATAGACCTCTACTACATATTTCATCATGCATCCTCTTCTACAAAACCAATTTACAGAAGGAAATCATAATAATGGATAGAGTGCGCTAACTTCAACAATAAACTTCATTTATTTCCAAAAAAAAAAAAAATTATTTATCTCTAGATTAATTCAACAAACAACAATCCAGTTTCAAAATTTATGTACTGCATATACAGAATGTGATATCAAATATTTCATTTATGCAAATAGCCTGAGTATAGTCTATTTGTGAATCTGACTTGATAAAATAATTAAGAAAAATAGCTAAATGATAATTTCTTGTTAAGATTAAAGTTTATTAAATAAAAAAGAATATTTTGTAAAAATTTTAATATCCAATGACAGAAAAAGTGTATATTCCAATACAAGCTTCATACATTATGCATACGATCCATATTCCATGAATCAGAAAGTTTTGTCCGAAAGAAATGGCAAAAACACGGCATGGTTGATTTTAGAAGATCACAACTAGGATTTGACTTGTATTCCGTCAAAATATTTATATCAATATACCAAGTTTTTAAAGTGAAAATCGCAATAAATATAATATAAATACCTTCTTTTGCCACTATACATTACTGAAACTGTACTAAAATATATATGAATTCGGTAATGTACATTTAACTACAATAAATGATAATGCTGAATGAAACATTAGGGGCACAGTTTTCTCAGAAATTCACACAAATAAAAATCTGAGAAGTTACAAGGCGAAGGGGGCAAAAACCCTGATCACTGTCTCGTCCTTGTGCTACCGGACAATTGCTGTTGTGAAGCAGACCGACAAAAATGTGTGTATGAAAAAGCTATAGGCGGATTAAGATAATCATCAATTTCACATCTCTCCAACTGTCCGGAGATTAATTAAATTAAAATTAACAGTATGATAAAGTTGACTGTAATGAAAGTCAATTTGAGGAAGTAAGTCTTTAGTTCTTAACACGATCATAGGACATTAAGAGTTGAAAAAAGACATTAAAATTCTCATTAATGAAGCGGCAACTACCATTTTATTACTAAGAGGAAATATCAAATTCATTCTATCACTAAAAAAGCAAAACAAAACAAAAATTGAATAACCTGTTAAGTTTTTACATTTCAATTTAACTTAATTTGCATATTACTCGAAGGGGATTTCTAGCTTATAAATGTTAATATAATTTAACCGTTTTTACACAAAAAGATTTTTTCTTTTATACGCTTAAAAACGTAATTCAATTTAGAAAATATTATACGTATTCTATTTGGAAAATATTAGTTAAGAATTCCTTTTGTCCATCTGTAAACATAGAATTTAATGAAGCACATTTATAAAATGTGAAAGGATAGAAGTTTGTAAAGGAAATATATAAATAACAAGATAAATAAATAAACAAGAATTGAAAGGTTTTCTATAACTGGAAATTCATCGCTATTTATAAACAAATTAAATATCTCAAACTTTCTTTTCCAGAAATTATGGTTGTTTGATTTTGTTTTCACCCAAAAATTGAAGGGAAAAAAAACGTTTCATGAAAATTAAATTACCCAGCATTCCTTTCTTACTTTCAATAAGTAAACAAAATGTTATTTAAAATTATCGTTTAACTATTCTCCGTACTACAAGCCTAATGGTTCTAAAAAATGAATATTCACTAGGTAGAGGGAATATTTGACTGATGATTTTTGCCAGCGCTTATTCATTAAATTACCTCATTTTGAAGAGATAAAACTTAAAAATACTCTGTTTTATTTCTACTTCAATTGCGGTTATGGATTTCTGTTTTACTTTAATGATGAGAAAACATCTGTTATGTCAGTTTGAGTAGTGATGGTTCCTGGAGGAGCTAATGACCTAAGCTGTCGAAGGGCAATAAAATAAAACTTAAAAACAAAACAATAACAAAATTAACAAACAAACAAAAGTAAAAACCAAACAAAATAGAAACAAATTCAGCCTTTTGAAAGCCAATATTTAACTTTTGTTCAACTTTAGTTTCCTGGCAGACTTTCATCTAAAATAGAAAACAGAATGAACCGTAACTTTTGTCTAACAGAAACACAATGAACTTTGATAACACATCTCTAACTATGTTATTCCTTCTTTATAACAGTTTTTTGTCTTGTATAAATTTATTTATTTTTATCTTATCACCTTTTTTGTTTTACTTTTTTATACAATTTAAATGTTTCTTTTTAATATATATTTTTTTTCATTTTCTTAAAAATAACTACATAGTTAGAGCACCTCTTGCAGACCTGTCTGTGTAATTAGAAGTCTGACGAAAATAACAAGGCACGGTTTTTTTTTTGGTTTTCCTCTACAAAATAAAACTTTTCCTACCTTTTGAGCCAAATCAAGTTCTTCGCTTGAAAACGGTGCCGTTCAATTTTGCTCTTAAAAGCATACGCAGGTTATCTCATTGTAAAGTGGTAAATAACAAAAGGCGAAGTATTGTGAGGTTTAAAGGTGAAACAGAGAATAAACAGAGGTTCCGCGATAAGAGCGGCAGTGGGGGAAAGGCCGGTGAGTGAGGGACTAGGCAGAGAGTGGGCAGCCACAGCCTAGTGCAGACAGACAGACAGACACAAGCCGAGAATCAAACTCAAAGATAGGTGAGCTTGTATGTCGGTGTGTTAGTCCCTTACTCACACGGCCTGGTGTATAGTAACTGTAGAGACTATTTAACATTAGAGATATTAAGAACATGGTACATAGCAGATATTCATTCGTATAGTTTAAAGAGAAAGTCTTTTATGTTTTATGGTTTAAGTTTGCCTTTTTATTTATTTAATAAAGTTTTGTTCTGTTTACCAATTAACTGTTCTTGGCTATTATTTATCCATCCCTTCCCTAGTGTGCGTGAGTGTGTATGTGTAGAGAGTGAGTTGACAAGAGCGTGTGAGCGTGTGCGTGTGCAGGTGTGCGTGTGTAGGTGTGATCGAGAGCATCTCAAGGAGTGCAGCCGCGCTGCGAACGAGAGACAGCAGAAGCAGCGACTCGCTGGGTTTACATCATCATGGATGGATTCCAAATCCTAGTTGATGTAGCTGTCGGGAAACGTTGATTCAACTTCTTACAGGATTTTGATGACACTTCGGCATTCAAGATTCACTTTACTCTAAGAGGCCTTCAACTTACTCAAGAGTTCACCGCCCACCAAAACTCTCTGCTTCTTTAATTAGGACAATTATAATGGCCCACAGAAAAGAGGACCCGAATTTCTGTCAAAAAAAAACGAATAGTAAGTTAGCAAAAATTGATGGCGAATAAAAGATTAGGGTTGTTAGAAAAAAAAGAGAACTTATCAAAGGTGATTTAATTCACTTTAGAAAGTTGTTTAGAAAACTCTTTTAAAAGTTATAGAATTTCAACGAAATTTTATAGGTGTTTGTTGGTAATTCTGTTGTATAATTTCAACTCATTTGTATTAGCAAATCCGTTTATATTTATATTTACTTCTTAATTTTACTTTTTACTTTTCAGGTAAGGTTTTATAATTCTAAGAAAAAACTCAGACCATAATTTAACAATTTAATAACTTTGGAATAAACTTAACATAATTCTTTTAAAATTTAGAAGAAATTTTAATTCCGCCTTCTCCCACAAAATTTTTAACCTTCAACGAAATTATTTTTTTCTTTTTATTTATTCTTTGAAATTGTAAAATTAAAAGGTTACGTTTGGTACTAATGAAACCTCCCACGTACAGCTTAAGCGGAATATATATTTATTTATTATTTCACCTTAGGATTACAACTCACAACTTTTTGTCCATGTTCTTTGTTTTAATATCTTTCTGCAGCTTAACTAATAAAGTCAATGCATCGCTTTTTGTCATTGATTTTTAATCAATGACCACTTAACACTTGAATTAAGTACGGTGATGGAGGTCAGCTCCATTAACTTTATCAAAATTTCTTTTTTTTTTTTTTACTTGAATCGTTTTTTCATTGCCCTTGCCTTTCTACAGCTCACAGTCCAGAGAAGATGTTAGCTGTATCCAGATCAACCGCATCAATAACCTCAGTTTAACTTTGGACAGAAACTGACCCGCTCTACTCATTCACAATGGCAAAGTGTACTCTGATAAACTGATTACAAGACTACTTTTCATTTCCATACCCACGAGACTCGAAGATGGACTGTACAAAACCAATTGCTCCACTTAAGAAACTGGTAACAACTGCTGTTGTTAATCTATCGCCTGGAAACTTCACTGCTTCCCTAATTCCCGGTTCACTTTGCTACGTCTGCTGAAACTTCTCTCCTCTCCACTCTTGAATAACACATACTAACCCCAACTCTGCAGCGAAATAGCCACCACCACCTACCTACGTTACTTCTATTCCCTACTGACACAAAATAATTATATAATTATTTATTTTGCCCAAACCTGGTATTATCCTAATTAAATATTTAATGCGAAAGATTATACATAATTATTCAATTAGCTCTGGCCTGGTATTGGTTTATTGCCACGTACTGCTTTAGTCTGGTTAAAAGCCAACCTCTTTACGAGCTACGTGGAGCACATATGAAACTCTTGCCTCTGATTTCTAATTACTTCAGCGGTTTAGGTGGAAATCCCACAGCGCGTTACTGATGAATTAAAGAAGAAATTAGAGAAGACGCCATATTTGTACTTGGGGCGGAAATTAATTAAGTCTTAAGATTTTTGCTCCATTAATTTTGTGAATACAAACCAGAAAATGGAACAAAGAAGGAGAATTTCTTATAATAATTTTCAATAGAGAATTATAAAGTATAGAAAATCGCTTAAGGAAGTGGTAGATTGAAGGTTTCAAGATGAATCTATCAAAATAACCAACAGGTTTAACCATTTAGTCAAGCAAACAACATTGGTTTATGTGGGCGCTTTGCAATTAATTTTCAGACCATTGATTATTATTATAATAGACAGCTCTATCAGGCAATATGCACTTTAGTTCTCTCTGCGTCACAAATGTGATTATGCGTTATTAACGCATTAACTTTATGCGTTAATTTGGCAGTAAGAAAGGTATTAATTCTGGACATAAAGTTCTCTGAATGGACATTACTACACGCATTTTCTTTTAAATATTTTATTATATTACTTTTAATGTTATTTATTTATTACAACCTGTACAAAAATATGTACTAGAACCTGCTAATGGCGGCTGGAGCCTAAAAAAAAATCTGGGGTTATAGCTAATTAAACAGAATTAAGTTTATGTACTACTTTTTCTAACACTGGTGACAACATTTTTAAGGCGAAGCTTTAAACCTCAATCAAACTTTTTCAACGCGTCCTTTCTAAGAGAAAATATTGTAAAGTTTTTGTCCTTTTACTAAAAACTTTAACTACAACTAGTGACTGCCACTAGTTATTAAATAATAAGTGTGGGTTCGATAAATAATAAAACTCGCTAAACTTATAAGTAGTAACCTGATTTATTAACACATTAACATTACTAACATTAACATTTACTAGCAACTACCGCTATTCATTACAGTTACCATTTACAACAGTCACAAAAGTTTACTGTTACTTACTCACTACGTAAATACACCTCAAAACTGTTCCACGACTGACTACTGGTCCACACTGCACTGAATTGCACTAGCCTCAGCTGCACTAACAAAGCTCTACTCACTAACTGACTAACTGCCCAACTGGCTAACTCTGAAGCACTCCGCAACACTGACTCTCTTTCGAACTGTCACTTCCAAACCGTCTCTCCAAACTAACTGACTCCAGCTGTGTCTGCCTCCCTTTAACTGCGACTGCCCCACTCCAACTCCGTCTGTCTCACTCCCACCTGCCACTCACTGGCTACCTACTGTCCCCACCCCAACTGGGGCCTCTCCCTTAGCTTCCTTTTACACAGCGGTGGACCGTTATAGGCTACGGTCACTAAACTCCTACAACAATCTAGCCCCTTCCTTTTCCGGCTCAGGTAAAGTCTGGCCTTTTGTTTACACAGTGGTGAACCGTTATAGACTTCGGTCAGCCAATTCCCAGAACAATCTAGGCCTTCCTTCTCTGCTCAGGTCAACTTCGTTACAATATATTCATCTTCTTCTCTTTTTTACAAGATGAATTTCTTTCTAAAGAAAACATAGTCTATAAACCCAATCCAAGCCTTAGTCAACAAGATTAAAGATTTTAATGAAAGGTTAAAGAGATACCGTTTTTTGAACAAGTTTCTTTGAACACCCCCAGAAACCATTAATATCTTGGTAGGCATTTAATAGGTCACTTGCTTTCATTAAAAAAAAAAAAAGTAATAACAATACAGACTCACAAAAAAATAATGAAAAGAGACTTCTTAAATAATAAAAAGATAATTAAATGAAACCTGGATTTGCTAATTTGAAAAAAGGTTGAAGAAAAGATATTTTCTACCAGGTTAACCCTGGACTAACAGGAGATTGAAAAATATTTACACTTTATTTTTTTAGCAAGCCGCAACAATTTGTTTGCAATTTAATTGAATTTTTCGTTTTTTGTTTTTTGTTAAGAAAAACTTTTTTCATCATATGTTTGGAATGAATAAAAAAGTGTTAATAAACGAGAATGCAATAGAGTGTAAATAAAATTAATTGTTAGCTTAAAGGTACTACACCAAAATGTTTCCATTAGTAAGGTATATGAGTTTGGGAATACATTTTTTATAAGATACACTTTCACCACTATGCCTAAACCCACACAATACTAAGAACAATAGTATTATATACATCGTTTTGGAGAGTGCATTACATGAGCTAGATTATACATTTATACATTTGCTATACAATGTTTCTCGCTGGTAAATTGAAGAACTGTTGAATTCGTGTTCACCCCCAAAAAGGCCTGGGTTAATATTTCCCTAAATTCGAGATCTTGTGACTAACAAAAAAAAAAAACCCTAATGGTTGAGGTTATTTCCCTACTCTGACCTCTCAAACATGGGCAAAATGTAAAATTGTAAAATTATCTCGTATGGTGGCAAGATAGGTTTAGCATGTAGGATTTATTGTAAGTTTTATTTCTCTCATTTTTGTTCAATGTTTTCTTTATTTTCTAGTTTTTTTTTCTACACCAGTTTTCAGTTTTGTATAATTTCTTTTATAATTATTGCAGAAATTACTTTTATTTACAGTTTTATGTGAAAAAATTATAATCTGATTCATTTGTAAAGAGTGTAACTCTAAAACAAATAAATAAATTCTATTCTATTCTAATAAATAATCCATTACAAGGCAAAATATTCTCTTTCAGCAATTAGGCAAAATTAGGATTGTTAATAAAGCAATAAAGGTTAAATAAATAAAATATTAACTATCTACTAAGAACAAAAATAAATAAAATATTAACTAACTAATAAGAACAAAAATAAATAAATAAATAAATAAAATATTAACTAACTAATAAGAACAAAAATAAATAAATAAAATATTAACTAACTAATAAGAACAAAATTAAATAAATAAAATATTAACTAACTAATAAGAACAAAAATAAATAAAATATTAACTAACTAATAAGAACAAAAATAAATAAAATATTAACTAACTAATAAGAACAAAAATAAATAAATAAAATATTAACTAACTAATAAGAACAAAAATAAATAAATAAATAAAATATTAACTAACTAATAAGAACAAAAATAAATAAATAAAATATTAACTAACTAATAAGAACAAAAATAAATAAATAAATAAAATATTAACTAACTACTAAGAACAAAAATAAATAAAACGTTTCTAATAGAACCTTAACTGTTATACAAATACCACCTACTGTGTAATACCACTGATAAAATATGCTAGACTTATTTTTGTAGGATATACAAGAATGAAATGGATTTGGAATACATACCGTTGAAAAATAAGTTACATTTCCTCTTATTTTTTTTTTTTTTATTTTTTTACCTTCTCTAAATTCCCAAGAGTGAACGGGGATCTTAGCTTTGGAAATATGAATCTTATGGTTGGATGCAGTGAATGGCTACAAAGTTATATCTGTTCCTCGAACTATACCCTCAAATATATAACTGTTTGTATTCAAAACTAGAGATTCTAATAATGTTTATATTTAGCATCCCCTACTTAAAGAACTTTTCAAATTCCCTTTTTTTTCTGTTCAAAAAAATTTTTTTTAAAATTATAGATGGTTTTAATAAACTTTAAGTTATGGTTTAAACCAGTGCTTTAAGAAAGGTTCAATCCGACCTGTCACATATTTTATAATAATAATGGAAAATAAGAATTATACTTCATATATTTGTGAGTAGCCTTTTTCCAATAATGAAACTTAGAAAAAGCTGTGTCAGAAATAGATTGACGAATGGATCAACTAAATTCACCCTTAGGAATAACTACGTCCCCAATTTGGTCCAAATTATGAAGAACTATTATCAAAACATTCGCATCTTCATACATCGCATTAATTTAATTTTAATATTATAAAAATGTCTTACTCACTTATTGTATTTGTTTTTAAATTAAAAAATTATTATGGCCTGTCAAATTTTAGCCCGCTAAAATTAAAAAACTGCTTAATAAATAATAAATCACTAACCTTCAAAACGAGTATGATCAAATTCTTCATATTTAGATATATCGATTGTGTCATTAAATGACCAATAGCCACTCAATTCTTGTAGATATGGATTCGATTGTGGCCTCAATAATTCCCAGATTGTGGTGTAATTCATCAGTAGATCATTATCCTCATCTGTGAGACAAAACAATCAGGTTAATGTACATGATAACTGGAATAAATATACATTTCGATACAGGCTTAACCTTTAATCATTCTAATTGAACTACATAGTTGGATCCCAAAAGTACTTTACCTATTAATTTAATTAAATGCATTTCAAGTGCAAGTATTTCTTATACAATATGTTATTTCTGTCTTTGTACATAAGGTTGGTAATATTGTTAATAACTGAACGATTTTTAAGGTAAGGATAAGTAATGGCAGGACTCAAAATGCTAATTTTGTACTTAAATTCGTATTGTAATCAAGACGTAAATACCTGTAAATTCAAAATGGTGGAATAATTCATATAAAGACTGAAATCAAAACAAGAATGGCAGTAGAAATTTTGGCCTTAATGAAGCCATTAAAATATTAGAACTTCATACAAGAAGAGCAAGAATAATTAAATATGGCAGTACTTCGAACGAGACATAAGCAAATGAAACATAGAGCTTCAACTAAAGAAACTGAACGATTCATTTTTGGTAATTTTAAAGTTCAGCTCAATTACAAAATTAAGGGAACTCCATTAAAAAATCAATATTATTAATAGCGGCAAGAGAACTGAATTAAATTGGCCGCAAAAAAAAGAAGTATAACTTTCAGTTTCAGTGTTTCGCCAGGGGAATTTTGAAGAACTGCTCAAAAATTAAGAAAACTTCATGAGAAACTCAATACAGTTATAATTACGTCAAGAAAGCAAGATTGAAATGGTGTGTCACGTAGAAAGAAGGCCAGATCATGCAACATCTAAAAGGCTGTGGCTTTTTAAAAGACTGAAGTAAAGAATGTCAAAGTTCCAAAAAAAATAGAAGACGAAGATGATAGCTAGAAAATGGCAGAGACAAGCCCAAAGATCGTCAGAAGTTGGCTACAGCTTTTAAAAGATTCAGTATTTTTCAAGAGTTATAGGGACCATCTTATTAAATATAAAATTGTAGCATATTTGAGCATTTTTTCTCAGGTAAATTAATTTTACAGCAGTTTGTAGTAAAGAGTTTTTACTAGTTAACGCTTTCCATAGCGTAACATATATGGTCTTACCACTTATGAAATATTAAACAGGTATAAATGGTTAGTTAAAATTCTAAACCAACTTTCTTGAAAGGCTTCTTAAAAAAAACCAACTACTCCAGCAGTTGTCTTCAAAATTAGAATTTTAGACGCCTATAGGAAAGCCTTTCAACTTTAGTTAAAGACTTTTACCACATCAAAATCCTATTATGGCTTTCCAAGTGGAAGGGGGTTTGGGACTAAGTTTACTTTGGTAAAATGCCTTTACATGAAAATTTTCCTTTAATAATATCTGTAATTGCTTACCACTGATTTTTATTTCTTGCAAAAAAAAATATTTTTAATGTCAAAATTTTTAACATCTAATCCTCAATTTCCCATTAATTTTAATCTCAAAGTAATAGAAAAAAGTCTGGTTTGAACTTTCAGGCAACTTATATATTAATTAATTTTCACATAATTAAATAATAATGGCATTAATTACAATTTTAAATTAAATTAGAACAATTTACAAGAACCAAGGTTTTACTTAGTACGTGAAAAATGTTTTATTGCTTACAAATATTAATTTTGTTCTACTCTTAACTTACAATACCATTAAATTTAATTATATAATAAGGCTAACAAATATTTATTGGATTAACTATAGAATTCTGGAAATAACCTCACTGTAAAAATCAATTATTTTATCCCTGGAACTAATCTAGACAATTAATTTTAACATAATTAAATAATAATGGCATTAATTACAATTTTAAATTAAATTAGAACAATTTACAAGAACCAAGGTTTTACTTAGTACGTGAAAAATGTTTTATTGCTTACAAAAATTAATTTTGTTTTACTCTTAACTTACAATGCCATTATATTGAATTATATAATAATGCTAACAAATATTTATTTGATTAACTATAGAATTCTGGAAATAACCTCACTGTAAAAATCAATTATTTTATCCCTGGAACTAATCTAGACAATTAATTTTAACATAATTAAATAATAATGGCATTAATTACAATTTTAAATTAAATTAGAACAATTTACAAGAACCAAGGTTTTACTTAGTACGTGAAAAATGTTTTATTGCTTACAAAAATTAATTTTGTTCTACTCTTAACTTACAATGCCATTAAATTTAATTATATAATAAGGCTAACTATTATTGGATTAAGTATAGAATTCTGGATATAACCTCACTGTAAAAATCAATTATTTTATCCCTGGAACTAATCTAGACAATTAATTTTAACATAATTAAATAATAATGGCATTAATTACAATTTTAAATTAAATTAGAACAATTTACAAGAACCAAGGTTTTACTTAGTACGTGAAAAATGTTTTATTGCTTACAAAAATTAATTTTGTTCTACTCTTAACTTACAATGCCATTAAATTTAATTATATAATAAGGCTAACTATTATTGGATTAAGTATAGAATTCTGGATATAACCTCACTGTAAAAATCAATTATTTTATCCCCGGAACTAATCTAGACAATTTTTCTACTAGCTACCGATCTATCTGAAAAATAATAGCTTTAGTTATGGTTGTAAGGAAAACATTAATCACTTTTAAGACATTTCTTTACTGTATCCTGTTTTAGTACAATTTCGAAAAGAAAAGTTGTCATATTTTTGATAAACTACCTTATTTAAGAGGGGGTGATAGAGGGGGTGATAACATACAACTTTTTCTAGCCCCTATTCTCAAAGTTCTAACTAAGCCTTTCCCCTCCTCCCAAACTTGGAATTTACTAAACATATTTAATTGTTATTAACCATATTCATGGGGCGAGTGTTGTGGTCTAGTGGTTAAAAGCTTGGCTTAGTAAGCAGGAGATTCCTGGTTCGAATCCCGTGTATGACTACTTTTTGTTTGTTAGAAAAAAATTGTTTACAGTAATGTATGAGCTTCTGCCCCCGTCCACGATGACTCCTAATTGGTAGTTAGACCTATTTTTCTTCACTTTATTATTGACATTAAATAGTTTGTAGCATCTACGTTACATGATACTTCAAGACCAGAGATACGAGTAAGTCAACATGGTCACTATTGCCCCACTACTAACTGGACTATTTCAGCTTTCATGGTGAGATTATGACCGCGATTTTGGTACTATTTTACGTGATTTTAGTTTTAGGGTTTTAAATGTAAGGTACCAATAAATTCTTCTATCATGTTTGCTTTGTTTGCAGCATTATAGTATTGTGTTATAAATTTAGTATTAACAAGACCCAATTTTTATTATACTACTTGAAAGAGCTTAGGAAAGTGAACCAAATTTTGTTTGTTTACTCCCACAGTCAACTTTGTTAATAATCAATTATTATTTGCTTTTGCCTGTAGGTATTATTTTTAATTTAAACACGGTTTGTAGTGAATTAATTTATATTAGTTTCTTTTCAAATGGTTGTCAAATGATAAAAACCCTTTTTGTAGCATAACTGGGTACAAAATTTTAATAAATGATTCTTAATTAAATCTCTGTTTGTTAACAAACATTTTGTATAATGAATTCTTTTTTATCCAAACTTTTTTTTAATGGAGCTTATCTAGAATGAAAAAGCTAACAAAACAAAAAACGAGAGTCGTTTGTTGGATGCAAGCTAACGTGATAGCTTTATATACTCTAATGGAAGGAATGTTTTGATCTAGAGCGTCAGTTTATTTTCAATCAGAGAAAGAGGTTGCATTTGCTTTGACGTAAAATGACATTATCAGTTTGTTCTTCTAGTTCTTGTTTGAAATCGTAAATCTGACCGACACCCACTGCCTCTTTGAATGTTGCTTTTTTATGGCCAGTCTATTGCTTAGTTTTTTTTTTCAATTTTATACCTTACACCCAGTGATGGGCCAACTTTTTTTTTTAGGAGCGGGCCAAAATAATTGTTTTATTTTTTTTTTAAAAAATACAGTGAGTAAGAGATTTTTATAATATCAAAATTAAACTAATGCGATGTATGAAGCTGCAAATGTTTTGATAATAGTTCGCCATAGTTTGGTTCAAATTGGGACCTAGTCATTCTTTAGAGAGTTTACTGTAGTTGTTTGTACAGGTAACATCGCTCTGTGTTTCATCTTTAAAATAAGTGGTTTAAAATTAGCGTACCTCAGTGATTTTTGGCAGGAATATAGTTTAATGAGCGTTCTAGTATATGTTAAAATTTCACTGAAATCCATCGAGTGGTTCGTGAGATATCGTTTATTAAAACTTCAGTGTTTTAAAGAGTGTGCCAATTGGTGGGGGAACTGAGTTGGACTTCTCTCATGTAAGATCCCCTCTCTTACTTATATATATCATCTATTATAGACAGACTTTAGTTGATATTTATTAAACTGCCACACAGCTCTGTTTATTTGTAAACAATTCTCTTTATTATAAACATTTGTTTACTCTTGTTGCTTCTGTATATTTCGTTGATAATAATTTCATTTCTTTCGTACTATTTTCACTTTACGTATATTGAGTGAAATTCATTACAAGTAAAAGTTGAATTAATTATTGACATATCAGTTCTTTTTCTCTTCATTATATGTCTGAAGGCTCGCCTTGTTTTAATAAGCGCCTAAGAAGTTCTCCGGAAGATTCTGTGAAGGCATCTAAGAAATTTGTTTTATCTAAAGAAGTAACTATGGAGAAGAGCGATTTAGTTGTTATGATGAAGGAGGTGATGTCCGGCCTGTTAGACGATAAACTGGCCCCGCTTGCTACTAGGGAAGACATCGTTTCTCTCAAAAAGGAAATAATTGCTTTAAAACAAGAAAATACTTCTCTTAAGTTGGAAATTGATTCTCTAAAAAAATTACATATTAAAGCTGAGGCTAGAATAGAAGAATTAGAATTGTTATCTCGCCGCAATAATTTATTATTTAAAGGTTTGAATTATGCCTCCTCTGGTGACCCAAATGAATCTGTCAGTGCTTTTTGTCGTGAACTTTTAAAAGTTGATATTCCTCCTGATCACCTGAATGCAGTTCCACTAGGTAGACATGGAGGAAATGTTAATCGATCCTTACTGGTTTCGTTTTCTAATCAACAAGTTAGAAATAAAGTTCTAAGTGCTGCGAAGATTCTCAGAGGTTCGGGTTTTGTTGTTCACCAGGATCTCCCCGAGGCCTTAAGAAAGAAACGATCTAAATTTCTGTTACTAAAGAAAGAAATTTCAAGAGTAAACAACAGAGTCAGCTTGAAGATCCGCCCAAATTATTTACTTGTGGAGGGCTCTAAGTTCACTTGGTCCAACTGTGAAGGATTATGCTTTTCTGGTGAAGATGGCTCCGAAAAGCTCAACGCCCTAGTGGGAAATGATCTCTCTGGTTTTGTTATGGCGCTGAGAACCGACTCTCTTCCTATGGATTACTTCTCCAAGGTTAATTCACAAACCCCTCGCCAGCTGTCGGCCGTCACATCTTCTGCCAAGTCCGCTGCATGAGATCAACTTGCCGTCTGCGAGAAGGATTCTATTTCTGTTGTCTGTTATAACATTTCCGGTTTGAAATCAAAAATTGATAATTATCCTGTTTCTTTCTTGACTTTCATTAAAAAGTTTGATATCTTTATTTTAATTGAAACGTTTGTTTTGGAAGATTCTTTTACGTATTTCAATAATTATTTTTCAGAATTTAGGTTAGTGTGGGAGCCGGCTGCCAGGTATTCTAGTCATGGTCGAGCGAGCGGCGGTAAGTTGTGTGGAGTGAGGCGATCTATTAATAATGTAGATTTGTTTTCTTCAATGGGACACCCTGTCATTGGTATGCGATATAACGAGATTAGTTGTTCCTTATTTCCGGTTTATTTACATGGCAGCCGTTGGAATGATGACTTCATATCTCTTTGTGAATTTTTGGGATCAGGTACTATTGGGAAAGTAATTCTGTTAGGAGATTTTAATGCCAGGATTGGCTGTTCACAGGATCTCCCCGAGGAAATAGCTCCCAGTAATCCCAATTGTTTACCAGTCAGAAAGTCTAAAGATGTTATTATAAACGCGAATGGTTCTAAATTTTTAGATTGGTGCAATGAGAATGACCTGATAATTTTAAATGGGCGTTTTTATCCTGAGGATGTAGAAGGAGAGTTCACTTTTGTAGGTCCCATGGGGAGCTCGGTGATTGACTTCTGCTGTGTTCCATATGATTGGTTGCCATTCATTGAGCGTTTTGCTGTTTTGAATGAAACTTACTCTGATCACCTGCCTGTCTCCTTTTCTATTAAATTTCACAAGGATATCACTAATAACTGTATCCCTCTTCTACCTCGTTTACTTTGGAAAGATAGTAGAAAGGATGTTTTCAGAGGAAATCTTGAAAAAGAAGTTGACTCCATCGCGCAGTTTCCATCTAATCCTCAAGAATACGCTGACGTACTGGTCGGTTGCATTAAAAAAGCTTGCCCCTCTTCATCCCTTCCTTCTTCGTCTACTTACATCGGTCGTTATCAAAAGAATGCGTGGTTTAATTACCGCTGTTTGAGAGCCAGGATTAAATCTTTTAGGTTGCTTAATTTGTTTCGAAAATCCAATTCGAAGATTGCTAAGGAAGCCTATCTTCAAGCTAAACAAGATTACGTGGAGATCTGTAATATTCAAAAAAAAGAATATTTTTCCTCTCTGTACGAAAAGTTTAAAGTTGTTTCTGATTCCAAAGAGTTCTGGTGTGCAGTTAACCTATTCCGAAGTAAGGTCTTTGTTCTTGGGAATGAAATAAACCTGACTGAGTTGGTGTCCCACTTCAGATCTCTCCTCAACCCACCTTTGCTCTCCTCTTTTTCTTACTGTGATCCTTACACCTATTCACCTATTCTGGACTCCCCTTTTTCCTTAGATGAACTCGCTCTGGTTATTTCGAACCTAAAATGTAATAAAGCCCCTGGCCCGGACCGCGTGGTCTATGAATTTTATAAGTATGCTCCTCCATCTTTTGTAGATATACTTTTATCTTTTTACAATTACATTTTTGAATTTGGCGATCTCCCTCCGTCTTTTGGAAGATCTCTGATTTTTCCCCTTTATAAGAAAGGAAATATAAACGATGTTTCCAATTATAGGGGTATTTCCTGCCTTGACACCATAGCAAAAATATTTACGTCTCTGTTGCTTCGTCGGTTAGATAATTTTGTGACCCAAAACAATTTGCTGAGTGAATTCCAATCTGGATTCAGACGTGGCCGCTCTGCGATAGATAACATATTTGTTTTGTTAAATTTAGTCCGCTTGAGGCTGTCGGAGAAAGGGCAGAAATTATTCTGCTTTTTCGTCGACTTTAAGTCGGCTTTTGACTCCATAGATCATTCTTCTCTATTTTTGAAATTATTTAACGTCGGTGTTTCTTCAAAATTTATGAAAATTCTCAAAAAACTTTACTCTTATTCATTATCATCGGTCCGAGGTCACGAGGGGAATTCAGATTATTTTCAAGTCGGTTCGGGAGTAAGGCAGGGCTGCCTCCTAAGCCCGATTCTGTTTTCTTTATTTGTGGATGATCTTCCAGATATCCTGGAAAGTGGGGTTTTGGTGGGTGACACAAAAATTAAGATCCTACTCTATGCCGATGACATTGTGTTATTGACGGATAATCCTTTAGCCCTGCAAAGAAATATTAAAATTTTGGAGGGTTATTGTGATCAGTGGAATCTCTCTGTGAACTTGGCCAAATCAAAAATAATGATCTTTCGGAACGGTGGAAGGTTGGCTTCTTCGGAGAAATGGTATTATCGGGGTCAAAGAATCGAGGTGGTGAACAGATACAAATACCTCGGCGTCATCCTAACTCCTCGCCTATCCTTTTCTGCCCACCTAGAAGAGAGAATCTCGGTAGCCAAACTTGGTTTAAATAGAGTGTGGCATAAGTTCATTTTGAATAAAAATGTCCCATTGGACGCTAAACTCCAAGTTTATAAAAGTGTTTCGCGTGTTGTGGTTTGCTATGGTGCCCAGGTCTGGGGTTTTCAGTGTTATGATTTATTAGAGAAATTTCAGAGATTCTTCATTAAGAAGTTATTTTCTCTTCCTTCTTCTACGCCAAATTACATGCTTACAATAGAATCAGGTCTGGAACCTTTTGAGACTTACACTTTATCTTTGCACTTTAAATATGTTCTTAAAACTCTTTCTTTTCCTGATAATAGACTTACTAAAAAAATAGCTCTCCAAATTATCAATAAAAAACTTTTTTGGTTCAAGCATTGGCTCTCTTTGGCAAGGTTGTACTCTCATGGCTTTGAGGGTTGCCTCGCTGATCTTCCGAACTGGCGCAGTCAGATTTTCTCTCTTGTTTCTGCGATCAGGGAATCTCTTTCCGAGCAGTCATTAAACAAAGCGGTTATGTCCGACCGTTTTCCTTTATATAGTTTCTTAGTTCGTGAACATAAAGATTGCGTAACGGCCTCTTTTCATGACAAACTAAACATCCTTGACCTGCGTTGGTTTTTCAAGCTCCGAGGAGAGCTTCTGTATTTGAACCATAGGCCTTGGTTAGATAGAGACTTTGACGAAGAAAAGTGTTCTCTGTGTAATTATAATGTTCGCGAGGAGATTTACCACTTTCTGGGGGAATGTCCTCTACTATCTGAGTTTCGTCAAATTTATTTCAAAAAGGCTACTCTCTCCAGGGAGGAGATCATTGGGTTCTTGTCTGGCCAGGTCCAGCCTTGCCCGCTGCTACGCTATGCTCGCCATGCCTGGAGGGTCAGGTATCACTGGCTTTCTGACATTATTTAGAATAGACATAGGATAATTCTAGAATTTTTGAATTGTAATTTCTTTATTTATGTATTTATTTTATTTTTTCCTTCCTTATTTTTCTTTTTGAACAAACGTGTTTTTCTTTTTTGATTTTTCTTCTCAATAAGTTTAATGGTAGTAGATAATTTATTATTGTTTAAATTTATATTGTTTATTTGTTCTCTTTATTCACTTATTTTACTTATTATTTACTTATTTTTTCTTTAATTGTTCATGCTGTAAACTCTGGCAGACGGCATTTGCCATTGCCTATATATTATGTTTTTTTTTCATAATTGTATTGTACAAGTCTTAAATAAAAATATATATATAAAAAAAAAAAAATATAAAAAAAAAAAAAAAATAGTCATTCTTTAGAGTGAATTTAGTTGGTTCATTAGCCAATTTATTTCTGACACATCTCTTTCTAAGTTTCAATATTGCAAAAAGCTGCTCACAAATATAATTATAAAGATGCAAATATTGCTACAAATTCTCTGTGCATGAGATAATCACTATAAATTTGAATACCTGGATTTCGACAAGCATTTGTAGAACTCTAATTTTGGAACATTTATAAATAATTGTTTGAGTTGATTATTAGATTGGAGTTCAACTAATTCAAGCTACAGGTGAGGTTTAACTACGTCACTGTTTAAATTCGCAATGTTTACCCCAATTTTACAAACTCGTATTAAAAGCTTGGAATTTTTAAACGGTAGTGTAATTGTTATTTTTAATTATTATTATAAAATATGTGACGAGCTGGATCGAACCTTCCATTGGGCCGTAGTTGGCCCGCGGGCCAATCACTGTCTTTCACAATGGTACTTTACACCGCACTTTCTGATAGACCCAATTTTGGCCCGATGGACTCATATTTTAATTCGTAATAAGGCTAGCATGACTAAAATAAGTAAAATAAAAGCCATTTTTTTTTCAGGGCGGAGCTTAACGTGCAACTACCAATTAGGTGTCGTGGACCAGGGGCTGAAGCTCATACTGTACTATAAACAATTTTTTAGGCGCCACGGTAGCCGAGCGGGTTAAGAGGCGAGACCTGCAAAGCTAAGATGCATTGTGGTACTGGGTTCGATTCCCGGTCTTGGCCTTTGATTTTATTTAATGGTTAAATGAGAAATTAAAACTGTCCGGTAGGACAGTTGTATAAGGGTTGACCATCAAAAACTGCACGAAAAAGCGTAACGTTGAAAAACACCCAACTTTGACAATTTTTTTCTATTTTTCTATAAAAGATAAAATTCCCAAATTTTCTTTAAATCTTACTCCAAACCATCCTTTATAACTGTAATTTTTTTGCAACCACCCAGATCTAATAGGTTTCGAGAAAAAAGTTGCCGAAAATGAGCAAAAACCGCTTTTTCAAAAAATGTTCTTGTTCTTGTTGTTGTTGTTGTTACCTTTTTTGTAAACAACGTAGCGCCTAAACGCGTGAACCGATTTTCATGAATGAGGTGTCATTCGATTCGGAATTTTATGTAGATGTGCCTTTTGGGGGTCTCGGCCCTGTATATCGAATGGGAGAGGAGTTAGCCCCCTTTTTGTAAGGCCTCCTCCAAAATTATTATTACTAATTACTCTGTAAATCTTGGCCCGATTTTGATAAAATTTGGTAGGATGATAGGGTTAGGGCTCCCCTACCTAACAATAAAGCGACGATCTGCTCTTACACTTGTTAAGGGGAAGTATAGCAATCGTTTCAAATTATCGACACGTGAACCGATTTTCATGAATGAAGTGTCATTCGAATCGAAATTTTGTACAGATTTGTACTTTAAAAGTCTCGACGCTATGCCTCATAAGGAGGGGAGTTCGCCCCACCCAAATAAGGCCCTTTCTAAAACTATTATTACCAATATTTCTACAAAGCTTAGTCCGATTTTGATAAAATTTAGCACGAAGAAGTGATTAAAGCTCCTCTACGTGGCTGTGAAGTGCCATCATGCTCTTACACCTACTAAGAGGAAGTACTGCAATCGTTAAAATTATCAATGAGTGAACCGATTTACATCAATGAATTGTCGTTCGATTCAAAATCTTTGCCTTTTAGGGAGAAGTACTGTAATCGCAGTTTATTTTTCTTGCTCCTCTTAAAAGGAAGTACTGAAATCGCAATTTAATTTTGCTATTTACGTACATATACTTTCCTATTTTATTCAAAACGCTTTCTCAAAAAAATGGTTATTGAGGATGGTTTGGGGATCGCAACCATAACCATTCTTTAAAAAGATCTCTCCAGTGGTACGTACGGTTCCGACTTAACACCTTTTCAGGTTATAATGATAGTATTGCTTATTCCAAATTTTAAAATAATCTGTAAAGCAGACGTAACTTTGCTAATAGACAAAAAGGAAAATCTAACCAAAAGGTACAAAAATCTCCTTAACAAAAACTTACAGTTTAAAAATTTAAGTATAAGGGTTGATTAAACGCCAAAAGGTACACAAATCAGCAAGTACCCAACATTTCATTAATACTTCATTGATATTATTTAAGTAATTTTACCGCATTAATTTTCATTAATATTTTTTAAGAATTTATTAGATGTCACATACCCTTATGCTGGCCAGTTCATTCATAATAGTTATAATTGTGATAAAATGTATATTATATCTTCGTATAAATAGGTACTTTATTTTAACTCTATTCCAAATTATTCTTCTGATTTCTCTTTAATGTGCCCTTTATTCTGAAGTTGTCACATATACATGTATGTTAAATTAGAAAAAGACAAATTTAGAGTCGGCTACTGTTTAAATTTGAATCACGGAGGATTTAAAACAATATTTCAGTCTTGAATTCGTCTTACCGAAATATTCGTGAGGACAAATAACACACAGTTAATAACAAGTAGATTATTCAACATTATTTATTCATTTCTCAATTGTAATTTAATTTAGTCCCCCTAATTTTACTTATGGTAAAATACTGGAATAATTAGCTGTCCTAAAAATATGCAAATCTTATTTATTTTATATTACATATATACAACATTGTGGGAAGAACACCTAGATGGAGAATGTAATTGAAGAAAACTATATTATTTGCGATAAAGCCAGATAATTAGTACCTGTTATTATGAACGTCTGACTACTTCATAAAGTAACAATTACTTTAATCGCAGAATGAACTTAAACCGACGATTTTTATTTAAAAATAAAAATAAATAAATAAAATCATTGATGTATGTTGGTGAAAGCATTTTTTAAAAAACGTTTATGAATTTTTTAGCCTCATATTTTTTTTTTATTTTTTATAACGTTTTCTTTTTAACCTGTGATTAATAGTTTGATTATTATAGATAAATAGATATTACAGTCAATCTAAGTTAAATGGTGTGCTACTTGAACAAATATTTTGTAGATGAAAATGGCCAGCATTAGGGTATGTGACATCTAATAAATTCTTAAAAAATATTAATGAAAATTAATGCGGTAAAATTACTTAAATAATATCAATGAAGTATTAATGAAATGTTGGGTACTTGCTGATTTGTGTACCTTTTGGCGTTTAATCAACCCTTATACTTAAATTTTTAAACTGTAAGTTTTTGTTAAGGAGATAGTAAAGTACGTTTGCTATTCGCCTCCGTCCACGACATCTAGTAAATGGTAGTTGGACGTTAAGCCCCGCCTGAAAAAATAGGCGATTACTTTACATTACTAAACAATTTTTTCTAACAAATAAAAAGTAGCCATACGCGGGATTTGAACCGGGGATCTCTCACTCACAAAGCCACGCTCTTGACCACTAGACCAACACTGTTTTTACTGTACTATTTTGCTATTAAATTTTTAAAAATTTGATTTATTGATGTCTTTTGAGTACCAGAAGTGTACATTAAATTAAAGTGTTACTTAAAAAGTAATGATAATAAACTTTTATGAAAATATTTTTATAATAGAAATATCAAATTCTATTTTTCCTACTTGTTTTTTCCTTTAATTTTTGCGCACATTAATAGGAAAATGTTTAATAGTCTCATTTTAGAACCCAAAGGATCTATAAACATTTATTGTTAATGAAAAAAACCAAACAGCGTAACTTTCTTTCATATTTTAGAGGTGTGAAACATCCATTAATTACGGTTCCTTCAATCAATTATACACAATTTAATTCTAATGATAGATTACTTAAAGCTAATTGAGTAATTATTTCAGTTAATTAACTTCAACATTGATCTTAGTGATAATATTGACTAAAGGAGAGTTAATACGGTTGATTTACGCATAGTTGGAACATCTGGTCCCATTGGGTTGAGATAAAGCATTTGCTTGAACAAACAATCTGATAATCTGTATATTCCTAACGGCGAATAGAACAACAGAAGTTCAAGAACTCATTGAGTCTCAAAACCATCTTAACCACTTCAACTTGGCGAGGTAACCCCCTACCCATCCACTTGCCTGACAAGAGAAACATGGAAGGAGAAGAGTTATAGGACTGCCTGGGATGTTGGCCATACCCTCTTGTGGATTACATTGCCCCTCTATCTCGCCAGTACTCCAAATTCTGACTTTATACTAATGCCTGCTTGAGACATTCAAAAGCATCCCGTCGTCCATACCTACTCCATGGTTTAACTCAAGAGTTAGCCATGCAGAAGTTAACTTGTAGCTCTACCTAGCACTCACTAACAACATGGCAGATATTCCTTTCGTAAAATATATTTTACGCACAAAACAGTAAAAAATTATAATCCTTCTTTCTTCTAGATTTCAGTTCTTCTAGATATTTAATATTCTGGACTGACTAGCGAGTGTAAAGTTTACTAAAATAGTATCAACCTCCAGCATTACTAAAATAACAATTTACGAAAAATTTAAAAATTACGATGTCTGGTCCCTCCCTGCGGGTTCCGGAGTAGAATAGACCCGCAGTGTCCACCGCTTGTCGTAGAAGGCCACGAAAGGAGCAGCTGTCCATTGGCCTAATTCATTTCATTTCTTAATTTTATCTTAGATCCTATCCTTTTCCTATTTTTCCTAGGTTTTAAGGGTAGATGAAGCTCTTAGCCATAGTGAAGGCAGTTTTCAACCAGGGCAGGGGTGTCAAACTCCTGAGGTAATTTCTTCGTGGCCCACGATGAAATAAAATGAAAATAGAAAAAGTCTTTATGAAGGTAATAGCGCTTAGGGGAGGATCGAGGCAATACCGTATAGACCAGGGAAGGCGAACCTTTTTGAGACGTGGGTCAAATTTTGTTCATTTTTTTTTTTAGTACTAGCTCTTGGGTCACTAATGCCCATTTGCATAAGAGTTAAGTTTAAAAATTTTAAACTGAATATTTTCAAAACTAAACGATCTTTAAAAGTTCAGTTGGCTTAACGGGTAAAACGGGACGAAACAAGTGCTATGGAAGTCTCTTTTTTACAAACATAACTGAACAAAAAGTGTGTTTTATCTGAAGAAAAAATCTAAATATGGTTATTTGCTTTGGGTTGTCGATTTTTTTTAACAAACAAAATATGAGTAAAATTATACATTTTATTTGATATTTTGTAAACACTTTTGCTTTACTTCAAATACTACAAAAACCATTTTTCGTCATTTGCGTTTTAGAACTGTTATGATGACACTAAAGGTTATAAACAGCATTTAAATTGCTTTTGTGTCAATGCGTGATTGAAAAAAAAGGACAGATAGAATATAAATTATCCACACAATTAGAAAATCTAAATCAACCCTCGTAAACAAACAAATGGTTGCCTAGCAATTGTGGGTCAGTGAAAAAGCTTGCGGGTCATAGGCTCGCCATCACTGGTATAGACCAATTCCTTGTTAACTACTGAAGACGAGTTTACGTACACGTGGCCTAGGGCCCTGTCCTGGGGGGCTGTAGGCTTGTATAAACGTGCAGACTTAGTTCCAGCGACCTTTGGAAGCGACCTTTGGTCTGCAACTCTCAGTGGAATTCCAGAATGATCCGGTTTTTAAAAGAGGAAGTAGGAATTCCCCAAAATATATTCTTATTTAAGTGAGAAATATCCAAAAATGTTTGATGTACAAACTTTAGTGTTATTTTTGGAGAACGTTCTTGTGTGAGTAACTATTTCCGTCTATGAAATCAAATAAAACGACGTACAGATCAAGATTGACTGGAAGAACACCTATCTGCCTTAAAGAAGATTGTCTTTGCTCAGTCTCTGAATCCATATATTGGAAAACTAGTTCGAGAAAAGCGCCGGCAACTTTCGAGTACAAAAAAGAATAGTTATAGTTTTATGAATACATTAAATAAAAGCAATTATATAGTGTTTTAATTATCCTATCCATATTCCTGAATCCTCATTTCAGGATATAAATTTAACAAAATTTGTAAATGTGATGTGGCTCCCTTGAATCTCTCAAATGATCCGTGTTTTATTTAATGTTGTTCTTCTAAATTCTTTTTTTAGGTTTTTTTTAAATTTAACCTAGAAATCGTTGTTAGTACCAACTAATCATTAAATAAAAATAAAAATAGCCACAGCTGTCGGCGATGAAATTATATTTCCTTCCATTTCCACAAAAGCTATTTCGGGAAAACGATACTATGGATTAAAAACATGGAAACTGTAAAGTTTTCCTGAGAACTGGGCTTTAACTGATTGGGGCAGCATTTGTATGCAATAAGAAGCACATGGGAGGCTAGCTAGAGCTAGATGGGTTATAGGAGGATGGCCACAAATCAGCTGGGTAAGCGAGCCCCAGTGAAAGAGGTGGTCATTGTGTTAGCGGTCCCAGACATGGTTTGTAGTGTGTCTGAATGTAATACAACCAGCCAGTATAGTTTCTCTATAACCTAGTATTATAACCTCACAAACAACCTACACTTACTAAAACTATACATACCTTAGATCTAACCTATATTCTAGCACTCATACTGTAATTTAATGAATTTTGGGTAAAATTATGTGGAATTCAATTAACCACTTTATTAATTAATAATATTTTTTGTTCACTTTATTAGCCATATTTACAACTATCTTATATTAAAATTAATAATTAATTAAAAAATATAACAATTTTTAGTTAAGCAATTAAAGAGCTTGGTGCAAAAAGGAGTTATCTACATTTTTTTCAGAAAATGTGTTTAGTGGCGCCCCCTATTGTATGTTCAATTCCACAACTTTTGGTGCATAAACGAGTCTTTATGCAGACTCGTTTATTATTACTTATTCTCTAACCTAGGTTAGATTTGGAGCAAAAATGAGTTTTCTACTGCAGATAACTTTCTTTTGCTCCAAACAGAAAAGATGACGCAATAAAATTTTTTTATTAGGTTTATTTAATGTTTATATTAGGTAGATATCATTTATTTTTCTTTTTGACAGGCATAATAATAATATATCTAACATTCGCTTCGACAAGACACAAAATGCCACTTAAAAGCTCAAAAAACAAGAAATCTGTTGACTAAAGTACTTAATATATGTTTTACTGAAAATTATGATTTTGGTGCAAAAAAGAGTTTTAGCTGCAAAATAACTTTTGCTTATAGCAAGCTTTAAAAAATGCCCTAGAAAGTTCAAATTGAGCCCCAAATGACCCCCATCACAATATATTAACTAATCCTTACAGCAGGACACAACATAAGGAATACATCTTAAAGCATATTTTAGTTTTTTGTCCCTACTAAAAATTTAAAAAAACTGTAGATAACTCCTTTTTTGCATCAAGCTCTTCAATTAGGTTATTGGATGACAGATTCGTGTATGAGCGGGATTAAGTGTCAGCCAAGTTTGGAATGAAATTTGGCGTAACGGGATTTTTGGGTAAGTCAAGAACAAAATGGGATTTTTTTTTTTTTTTGTTTTAGCTCATTGTGAACAGCCTGATTGTTAACTTAGATAGGTGCTTCAGTGACTTTTCCTTATTTTGCCTTATTTACATTGAGCCGACTTTGCATCTACGTATGGACGCTTTTACAATTTGACAAAAAAGTTAGCAGAAAATCGAGGATTTGGTGATTATGCTGTTTTAACAGTTGAATCTTATTGCCTAGCACCCCACAGCCTTTTAAATCAATTTATTTTCAGCAAAAATGTTATAAGTTTCAAGTGAATTTTTTTATAAAAATCGTATAAATTCTATCGAAGGCATTCTCCAGGAATATTAATATCAAAAGATACAACACTTGATCAATAGAAACAATAAGTTTGATCATTCAACATGGAGGATTTATCGAAATATTTTATTTCACAATGAAAACTCCGCTACAAAAAATTTGGGCCCCCGCCCGCTAAAGTTGCTGTCAAAACTAAGAGTAAAAGAAAAGAGAAAACCATTAAAAAAACAAAATGGAGAAATACGATGACATAAAGCACATTATTTTTAAAAAATTCCGTTTATAATATAAAACCAAATAAATTTACTGTTATCATTCAACGCCCGCTACTGAATTCGAGTTGAATTATTGCAAAGATTTCCATTTGAGCACTGAATTAATCAAAATGGCTTCTGAAATAAATTATTAATTATTCAATAGCCTTTAAATTTGCTATCATATGGAGACAATCAAAAAAACCTAATGATAACAAAATCGGGGGATACAGTTTGGCATTATAGTTTCGAATCTATCGTCTACATCCAAAATTAAATTAGACCACTGGATAGCTAAAGGATCAAAGAATTCATTACGATAAGCGAGGATTGTGAAGCATCGCCCGCGGTGGAGGGGGAAGCGCCGCCATTTTTGAGATCATTTTAATACGTATAACTTTTGACTCGGAGAAGCTACGATGTTCGTTTAAGTTTTAATCGTCAGATGTCGTCACAATCAATCGATTGTACAGAAAACATTAGTATAAAATAGTTACAATGAATATAATACGGTGTTAGAGTAAAAAAATATTATCAAAAATATATAATGTCAGCCTATACGCGTCGAAAAGCTAAAACCAAATACAGAGATCGTGTACGGTTGGAAAGGGCTTCTCAAGAACAATCGAATGGTAATAATAATACACAATATGATCGAGTCAAGCCGTGCCGGGAACGTAAAAGAATGAATGCGGCCGAGCGGATCAACGACGGTGTCCAGTACATCTGCAGCTGGGGCGGTTGAAATTATGCAATTGGATGATGAAATCGCTTCTACATCGACAACGGACTGTACAGGCATAGATTGTGTTCGATCGTCGATTATGAACACACATTGTTTCATCCTAAAAATATTTTATATAAAAGATATAACCCGTTACGTAAACGTATTCACGTACAACACACGGCCGTGTCCATGACACAGCCACAGATTGTTTTTTTGTTTTACGTTTAATGGTGTTAATCTTTATTATTTGGGAAATCTATTATAAATATAAAAAGCCATTTCTAGTACCAAGTGCTTTGATAATTAAATTTGAAGATTTACAAAAATTGAGTTAAATCGATTTGTGCAGAGAACGGTTCATATGAACTTCTCACTTAAACTTATACTTAGAGGTCATATGTTAATAATTAATAATGCACTAACTAAACTAATTACCAAATTGAAACACAATTACGATAAAATTAATTATACTAATTGTGAACAGAGCCAGAACTAGATTTTTATTTTTTATTTTTAAGACAAATTTTAATTAAGAATATTTACTCTATTTTTTTTTTTTTTTTTGCAATCTAACAAGTTGACTTTTACTTATTAGAGAATAATAATTCAATTGCCAATATTATTAACAAAATAGGACGTTAATTTCAGGAGATTGCGGTTAGGTAAAAGAAATTTAATTAAGTTTAGTGCAGCCAAAAATGGTTATAAAATTTATTGAAGAAAAACATGAGTCTCTCACGACTGTTCTCCCGTCTCGTGGTTTTAAACATTTATCTCAGACATACTAAACTAATAAGACTGGATATCTACGAGGGTCGTTTGAAAAGTCCGTGCAAAGTCGGAGAGATAGCACCACTGGCGCGTATCGAGGTTATGTTTAGTTAGTAGCATCTCTTGGAAGAACACACACCAAGTTTCAGCCAGATCGGTCTATTTCTTTGTGTTTGGCATTCGTTTGAATCGAGGAAGTCGAGTGATTTTCAAAAAATGGACGAAAAGAATTTCGTGTGTTGATTAAACACTACTTTATGAAAGGCAAAACGCCTCAGGAGACTAAAGAGAAGCTTGATAAACATTATGGTGACTCTGCACCTTCGATTAGAACAGTTTATAAGTGGTTTCAAAATTTTCGGAGTGGCCATATGGGCACAAGTGACGCTGAACGTTCTGGACGCCCTGTTGAGGTTACTACTCCAGAAATCATTGATAAAATCCATGATATGGTGATGGAAGACAGAAGAGTGAAAGTGCGTGAGATTGCTAGTGCTGTGGGCATCTCGAATGAACGGGTACATAATATTTTGCATCAACATTTGGACATGACAAAGCTATCCGCAAGATGGGTGCCGCGATTGCTCACGCTTGACCAAAAACGAAATCGTGTGAAGTGTTGCAAGGACGGTTTTCAGCTGTTCCAGAAGAATCCGCAGGACTTTAAGCGTCGTTTCGGCACTGTGGATGAAACATGGATACATCACTACACTCCTGAGACCAAAGAACAATCTAAACAATGGGTTACCAAGGGGGAATCTGCGCCAAAAAAGGCGAAGACCGTTCCTTCGGCCGGAAAGATTAAGGCGAATTGCTTTTGGGATTCGCAAGGAATAATCCTCATCCACTATCTGGAAAAGGGTAAAACTATTACAGGTGCATATTATTCATCGTTATTGGACCGTTTGAAAACCGAGCTGCAAGAAAAACGCCCACGATTGGCCCACAAAAAAGTCCTTTTCCATCACGACAACGCATCAGCTCACACCTCAGCAGTTGTGGTCGCAAAATTAATGGAAATATGGTTCCAACTCGTTTCACATCCCCCCTATTCTCCAGACTTGGCTCCCTCAAACTACTATTTGTTCCCCCAATATGAAGAAATGGCTGGCGGGAAAAAGATTTTATTCAAACGAGGAGGTGATTGCAGAAACGAATGGCTATTTTTCAGACTTGGACAAATCCTATTATTCGGAAGGGATCAACAAACTAGAGCAGCGTTGGACGAAGTGTATAAGCCTAAAAGGAGACTATGTTGAAAAATAAAAAAGGTTTACCCCAAAAAATTAAGTAGTTTTTATTTTTGCACGGACTTTTCAAACGACCCTCGTATAAGTAATGAGAAACCATCTATATGCTTCTGTAAGACATTATGTATCTGAGAAAGCTCAGTTGTAAGTTTTCTTGATCTTTTAGCAATAATAAGAAAGCCCAGGGAAGGGATTAGCTATGAGGTTAGCATACTGGACTCCCAAGCGGAGGTCCTGGGTTCGAATCCAGCTGCTGACCCTTAGATTTTCTCTTCCTAGGAGCTTCTTACAGCTCACTACCCGGACAGTGTTGTCTTTAACGAGAGAACACTGTCCGGAGGCCGGCAGTGCACTGAAAAAAGCTCCGGGCGCCAATAACCTTAGATGGTTGACGCGCCTTAAATCATAAAAAAAAAGAAGTCAAATCGATGGACCCCCAAAGTCTAGAAAATGTTTTTGATTATAACCTTATTGTAGCCTCCTCTGTTAGAACCTAAGCGAATTATCAAATTTAAATTATTTTTGATATTTTTTGGGGGGTAAAAATTACATATTTTTCACTTTTCCACTTTGTCTAATTAAGGGATATTTCCTAGGGCAGTGGTCGGTAAAGTGCGGCTCCAGAGCCGCATGTGGCTCTTTGGCTCCTTAAGTGCGGCTCTGGCACAAATATCCACGGAAGGCGCAATAATATTTTCATTTAAAAAAAAACTTGGTAAGAAAAAAATTATATCTTATTTTGATAAATTAAAATTCTTCTATAAATCGAGAACATGTATAATTTTTGGTTTAAGTTAAAAGATAGATAGGTAATTAAAATTTTATATTGTTTAAATTTATAATTAAATTTATATTAAATTTATAATTTAAAAACAGCAGAGCAACTTTAGCATTTGTCAAAAATCCTCTTAATGCTACGATAACCGAGTTGAAATTTTCTCCTTTTGAAATTGACATTGGTAGCTTTGAAATACAATTGCTGGATTTAAAAAATAAGGAGATATGGCGTTCTAAATTCGAACGTCTTTGTGTTGAATTGGAAATATTGGAGAAGAAAAAATTTGATCTTAGTTCACAACACAAGTGGTCTGCTTTGAATGACCTGGAGAAGGAAGACATGATCATTTTCAACGTTTGGAATAGTATTCCTTACTCATACGATCAGCAGAAAAAGCTCGCGTTTCGGTTCTACATATAATATGCGAACAATCTTATTCAAGCATGAACATTATCAAGAGCAAACTGAGAAGTCGTCTTATTGATGAGAACTTGGAATCTTGCCTAAAATTAAAAACAACCACATACAAACCTGACTTACTCAAACTTTCCAAGGAGATGCAAGCACATGGTTCGCATTAATAAATATTTATTAAGTATGAAATTTAGTATTATTTATTGTACTACTTATTTAGTGTAATAAAAGTTTACTAAAAAAGCAGATTTGGCTCCCAATTTTTTTTAAAACTGTTGTAATGTTCATATTTGGCTCCTTGGCTAATAAATTTGCCGACCACTGTCCTAGGGAAAACACAAATAGAAAAACTACCTGATAAACAATGCCTTTGCTATCAAGAAAAAAGAGTTGATTAATTGTTAATTTTGTTATAATTAATCACAAATTAATAATTAACTCACCTAAATTTGGAAATTGTCCTCTTAGACTGACTATCAGACTCCAACTGATAGACGCCATCAATAAACATCGGTGACACATCATTTTCTGTAAAAATAAAATGACAATTTTTAGAATTAGTCAATATATTAAACTAGCTTGTTCTATTAATTAACATAAAAGTAATCTACGTAGGTTTTCATTAAATCTGACCAATTTAGGGAATTTCAACTGTGGAAAGGCACTCAGTTGGCAAAGTAAAGTTTTTGATGAATTTCGTAAGTCGAAGTTTATAAATACTAATGACATCTCAAACACACTAATGATGAATGAAAATCCGAACAAGAGACTAACAAATATATTTGGGCATAAATAAGAATTGGCCTAAAACTAATTGTTCTGCTAAAATGTTTTAGAATCAAATCCCACGATGGGACCAAATTGTCATTTTCAGTTTTAGCAACCAGAGACATATTGTTTTAGAGATATACAGGGTGATCCATTTAAAACGCATCAATCGCTAATAACTTTTTTTTAGGAAAGCTGAATTTCGGAAAAACTCACGGAGTAAACTATGTACATCTTTTTTTTTTTGGTCTAGTTTTCAAATTTTTCACCCCCGATGCTGTAACTTTATTTTTGGCGAAGTTACGGCTAAAAAACTGATCGGGGTTACATGAGGACCACTGGTTTTGACAAGGAATATGAAAAGTACATTAAAAATTGTGAAAAATGACGTTAACCCCGTTTCGATATCCCTAATATTTGTCAAGATATTTAAGATCAAAGTTACAATTTTATTTTATTCGTGATCGGTTTTCAATATTTAATTTTCCACCAGAGATACACCAGTTTTGGGAGGTCCTCTATCTGCAAAAAAATGTTATTTGTGATGCAAAGAACAAAAATAATAATAATTTAAGATTTTAAAGAATGTAGTGTAATGTAATGGTTGTGGGTGAATCAGGATAAATTGGTTTTATCATCAAATAAAAGCAATCATCACATTATTTTAATGTACCCCGTATGCAAGACTTCTTGACCTATGATTACGGTAAGAATATCTTGCCAGGGTGTTGGTCTAGTGGTCAAGAACGTGGCTTTGTAAGTGGGAGATCCCCAGTTCGAATCCCGCATATGCAGTCATTTATAATACTTGTAAGACGGTTTTCAAAAACAGATTTTATTATACAGAATTCTGTAAAGAATAATAAAATCTTTTCTTGAAAACCGTCTTACAAATTAAATTACTAATTATATTTCACCGTCGTTAAACACTATGAAAAACTATGTAACGTAAACACTCTAAAATGACGCTAAACCTTCCTAGACTATAACCTAACCTTCAGGCTGTGTGGCGTTGTCGTCAGCCCCCCTCTGATGGCACTTTTACATACTTAATACATCATAATACTTTTTTCAATAAAATGTAGTCATACCCTGGCAAGATATTCTTGGACTGCGAGGATTCCAAAGGGAAATTGCTAGATTAAAAACTGCATTTAAAGAATTTGTTACAATCGCATTATCATTTTTATTTATATATTTTTAGCAGGATCTGATTACTGCAATAGGACCCCCCTTGCCAGTTGAATTCCTACAACACCCCATCCAGTATAAAACTTCGGAGAAATCTCAGAATAACAAAGAGTACAGTCCAGCAATTGATAATTTGCCTATATGTCTAAATGCTCTTTGAATAAATAACATCGCAATCATTAAATTGTACAGATATCCCACAGAACCTACAAGAACCCAAATTTCTACAGGTGTCCACAGAGACAACAATGTCCTGTAAGGAAAAACCTGCCATTTTCTATGGATTGCTCTCTCTAAAATACAAAATACCCAATCAAACTCTCCATATTGAAAAAAAAAAAACTATTTTTGAAAAAAAAGCGGCATAAATGTTTATTTTGGAAAATGATGCTTTAAATTAATTGAAGACCAATTTTTAGGGAGCAATGTGATACAGTTTTTTTGGGAATTTAGTGACCAAATTTTTGCGCACTTTAATTCTCTCGCTATTCTTGCCTTTATTTTCAGTCAGATTATGATTTTGTAAATTTATGATCAGAGTTGACCGCAATTCTTCTCGTTCAGTGTATAAGGAGAAAATAATCCGTAATCCGAAAAAAAAAGTAAAAGAGAAGAGGTTACTAAAGAAACAAACACCATTATGTGCACTAAATGTATTCTAGATACGGATCAAATCCTTGCTAAGTAAATGACCCTGACAAAACCATGAAGAAAAGACCTGGATGTAAAGAGGACAGAAAAGGGTTTCCATCCAAACCAGCTGCTTTCAGAGAAAAAGATGCTGCCACACGTTCCAAATTGAATGTCTACGTTTCTCTTCGTGTCCAGTAAGACCAGAGAAAAGATCTGACCAATCCCCTTTAGACCCACTTACACTCATAAAGCTTTTCCCTACTTTACCACTAACAGAGTAGTCGTGCTATGAATGCGGCCAAGTTCTCTCTACAACACAAGACCTTCGCCATATATCACCAGGTCTTTTTCTACGTCCAACCACTTGTCAAGGCCCTCCCATCCACAACTAGTAGTACACACTCCTTTTTTTTGGACAACAGTTCTGGTAAGCAAGGGTATAGTTTTCTTCACAATGGATGTCACAGAAATACACTCTACTGCTAACGGGACAAATTAATTCTACAAGTTCAAAACCAAAAAATAAATAAACATGTTATGTACTATCAGCTTAATGTTTGGTTACAAACAGTAGAGACAATGGTGGTAATATGGGACCCTTCTTTGTTTTTGACTTACCTATGCTAGAAATTCCAAAAAATTGTATAGAATAGATTAAATTAGAGCGGCCTCAAGGCCTACGCCACCGCGACCCCTTATGGATCTATTGTGGCTCCCCTCACTTTAAAGCTCACCCTCCAGACCCGTCCGCTTAATCAGACTCTTAATTCTGGTGAGTGACTCCTGGGTAAAGCTCTCAAGCCTTGGTTTTTCCTCCCCCGAGAAGTAACATCCTTAGCCAGGACAAGCCCCTCACACTGACACAAAACGTGCAGTGCCCGATTCCTCTTCTTCCTGACAGAACCTACAAAGGCTATCATCTGCCAGGCCCATGCGATGCATGTATTTTCTGAGCCTGCAGGTGGCCCAGTTAATAGGCCTACAATTATCTTTATAGCCCCACGGCCTTGACGGATTAATTCTGCGGTCAGCCTCGGCGAATAGCTTCTAATGAACTCCTTCGCCTGTCTCTCTGCCCAGTGGTGGCATTGCCACCACTCCTGAGCCCTACTCTGCACCCATAAGTCAATGGTCGCAGACTTAACACACTTCGAAACCCCCAACGAAGTGTCCCGCAGAGCCTTCCCGGGCCAATAAAAAAAAATGGAATTGCTTTCTCTGGTAATTATTAGTCTTATATATTAGTCTTGCACTATTGTCTTCAAATTTACTCTCCTCCAACCACCAGATGTGCAACCTTCAATTTTATGGAAAAAGTGGAAAGTGGTGCCTCTGACTTGAGGAGCAGGTAATGTGGTAAACCTTAGTATTTTTATTGCAAGTCGCCTTAGAGTGGTTTCGGGTACAATGAATAATTTTGCAGCTTTTTTTTTAGCCCTATTTTAAATTTTTCTTCTGTTTTTTACCCCAGAAATATAAATGATTTGCTTGTAATGCTTGCAATATGGAACCAAATGAAATTTTTCTACTGCGATTGTAGAACAGGGTGCCATATTGCAAGCATCGCTATCTTGGATTTGATATGTCACCAAAAAAAACAAGTTTGGAGACACAAGAACTGATTCACAAATGAAAATCGTTGCAATACATCCCTTTGAACCACTATATAGTGCGGATAACTACCACTATTTTGATAACAAAACTTAAAAAAACAGTTTGTACTTGCCTTCTTAAAGTTTTCAACAATCGATAGAAACAAAATTGAAAATTTCAAAATGAACAATACAATAGCAACTGAACCAACCACCTGCTTTGCACACTAGTGCTATCTAGCGTCAGTTTCAGCCGGATACTGTTAACACAAGATCACTTGCTGCCTAAATATTATAAGGTTCCATATTACCACCACTTCCACTATAATGTCGATATTAATTCAATGGATTCAAATGAATAATATTTAGGAAAAAAATTTGTTTTCTGGAACTCTGAATAGTTTTAATAGTTTGTGATCTGGAACAAGGAGATTGTCTCGGTGATAACTAGATTTTTTCAAAAATATACAAAAAAAAAAAAAAAAAAACTAAAAAAGATAAAATCAAAATTTTGGAAAAGCAATATAGCCATTTTAGGTCATGTTGGTTTCAGCAATCAATTAGAATCTGTGTTCACTGAAGTCAGAATAAGCAATTATAGAAGCCAATCTTCCAAGGATGTACTTGCTAATAGCCATAATTGGCCGTTGTCTAGACAACTTGATTCTCCTAAAGCTAGCTCAGCTTGTACGTTTATTAATTATTATACAGGGTGTTCAGCATAAGACTACCGTAACTTCGGGAGGCGATTCTTGGCATCATTTGCTACAAAAAATTCCATATAAACTATGGCTCGATTTGGCTCCGTTTTATAGATATTTTTAATTTTATGCTTTTTCAAGGTGTTACTACTTTTTAGCAAAAAGTTGGCCATATTGCTCAAACTATTAAAGCTACAGCAATTTTAATAAGCTCATTAGAAAGAAGGTTAAATTTCCTTTTAAATAAGCTAATTTGTATTCCAAAATAATAATATTAAGTATTTCACTTTGTGGCCCAAACATAAGAAATAGCAAGTTTCTAATTTTTTTCCAAAAAACTTTGACTACATTTTTCTCAAAAACATTTTATATGAAAAAAATGTGCCCTATTCATGTAAAACATCTACATACAAACACCTTTCGAAAGGTATACAATGCATTGGGGTTATTTTAAAAATTGATGCAGAAATCTGTGATTAATTGCAAAAAAGTAGGCCTCAAAACAGCGTCGGCATTATGAAAGGAATTCACCTACCATAAGAATATAACTGATCAGAATCATCAAATCCAGTACGATTTTTTGCAAACGTGTAATTTAATAATTAATTTATTTAAGATCTATGAATATGATGTTAAATGAGGGTTAGGTACCAATTTCGAAAGAAAGGATTTTCGTTTAATGAGTTTAGATCTGGGCGTTATTCAAAAATGAAGTCAATGTATTTGGAAAAAATTAGAATTTTGCTATTCCTTATGTTTGGGCCACAAAGTAAAATACTTAATATTATTATTTTGGAATATAGATTAGGTTATTTAAAAGGAAATTTAACCTTCTTTCTAATGAGCTTATTAAAATTGCTGTAGCTTTAATAGTTTGAGAAATATGGCCAACTATTTGCTAAAGCAGTAGTAACACCTTGAAAAAGCATAAAATTAAAAATATCTATAAAACGGAGCCAAATCGAGCCATAGTTTATATGGAATTTTTTGTCGCAAATGATGCCCAGAATCGCCTCCCGAAGATTCGGTAGCCTTATGCTGAACACCCTGTATAGCAAAAATTTGAATTTAATTCTTTTTAATCTTGGTACTGTTTCTAAAAAAAAGAAAAAACAATCAAGGACTATACAAGTTTTTATTGAAGATATAGTAGCTAAACAGAGATTTTGTTTAAATCTTCTGTGTTCCTTACTAGCTGAAAGTTTATTCATGAAAAATTATTTTTGATATGGAATATTTATGTAAACTTATAAGGGACAAAATCAACCAATATAACCTAACCATATCAATTATCGCTATTGTTTACTAATTCTGCATCTCATCAGGTTATAACAGGTTATAAAAATAGAAAGTTAAAAAAGAAAATTTTTGGTAAATTTGTTTATTTAATAAATAATAATATTAACTAGTAACGTTTCCATCTACTTAGAAGTTTTTAGATTAATCTTACGGACTAAAAAAAGTTTTTCAACAAGCCTACTGGTACTGACAGTAAGTGGAATCATAAAAAATGAGAAAAACCACTTCAAGGAAGATTGGAAAAATTATTGCCTATTTACATCTTATATCTTCTTCAAGAATACGTCAGATACACTCTTATATCTATGATTAATATATGTACAAATATATTTGCCAGATAGCAATTTAATAATTTGAATTTAACGAATTGTTATTGTACACAATATACCATTTCATAATATTGGTCTTACAATAACAATAACTCTAAAATCTAGAAGTTTAAATAGAAAGTACAATCAAAATTCAAAAGGTTTTACTGCAATTGACAGGTCATATTGTTAAAGGTGTAACGGTGAATTTGTTAAACTTTTGGTTAAAGTTACTACTTTCCCATTGTGTAAATAACACTGCCATTATTAGTAAAGGGTGAATTTAAGTTTTCACCAACTTGTTTCTTTTATGTAAAACGTAAGTGTTAGTAAGAAGCGTTTATTTAGTATTTCTTCCTTAATAAAATTCTTAATCTTTAAATAAATAGAGGATAGAGAATTTTAAGGTAAAAATCATTTTCTTAGGAATTCATTAAATGCTGCTCTAATTTTTGCTTGGTTGTGTTCAGTATAGTTTAATTTATTAACTGAAACACATGATAGATTTATTGTATCCGCGGAACAACAAATTCTACGTTTTATTATGTCTGAAATGCTACCAAAATTTAGGGATATCTTATTTTTTCGTTGTCGAAGAATTCTATTCTATTGTAAAGTTTTTGTCCTTTTACTAAAAACTTTACTTACACAACTAGTGACTGCCACTAGTTATTAAATAATAAGTGTGGGTTCGATAAATAATAAAACTCGCTAAACTTATAAGTAGTAACCTGATTTATTAACACATTAACATTTACTAGCAACTAACGCTATTCATTACAGTCACCATTTACAACAGTCACTACAGTTTACTGTTACTTACTCACTACGTAACGCCACATAACTGTTCCACAACTGACCACTGGTCCGCACTGCACTGAATTGCACTAGTCTCAGCTGCACTAACAAAGTACTACTCACTAACTGACTAACCGCCTAACTGGCTAACTCTGAAGCACACCGCAACACTGACTCTCTCAAACTCTGTGTCTAAGTAACCGGCTCATCGACTAACCGGCTACCAGCCCAACTGGCTAACTCTGCCGAACTCTGACTCCACTCTCCAACCGAGACTGACTGCAACTCTGTCTTTTCTTCACTCCAACTGCGACTGCCCCACTCCTACGTGTCATTTTCTGTCTCACTCCCACCTGCTACTCACTGACTGGGAAAACACATACTGCCCCCCACCACAACTGGGGCCGCTCCCTTGGCTTGCTTTTACACAGTGGTGGACCGTTATAGGCTATGGTCACTAAACTCCAAGAACAGTCTAGCCCTTTCTTCTCCGGCTCAGGTAAAGTCTGGCCTTTTGTTTACACAGTGGTGAACCGTTATAGACTTCGGTCAGCCAACTCCCAGAACAATCTAGGCCTTTCTTCTCTGGCTCAGGTCAACTTCGTTACACTATTTTACTATTTATAATACTATTTAACTATTTTACTATTTATAATACTATTTAACTATTTTACTATTTATAATACTATTTAACTATTTTACTATTTATAATACTATTTAACTATTTTACTATTTATAATACTATTTAACTATTTTACTATTTATAATACTATTTAACTATTTTACTATTTAGTAGCAGAGGTACTGTAATTGTGCTTCGAAATTCCTCCAATCAACGGTTTTATAATTATTTTTTATTATTATTAACGAAGAGTTCTGACGAAAACAGATGAGACCACTCATTCTGCAGTACTCCTAGAGGATGAAACAATTTACTCAGATACTCTAGAAGACGTTCTACGTACAATATACACCCCGTCAACAGCAGGCCAACTTTCTTAGTTCTTCAAGGCAACCCCCAAGAAGTAGCTGCAAGTAAAACACTAGCTGAAGCCAATAAACCCTTTTTCTCCAATGCCTTCTAAAGTTTTTACTGAAGAAGACTCTACTCCCAAATTAAAAAAAAAAGAAACCACATGATACTTTTTAAATTAACTTTTCCTCTCTCAGGAAAGGGAGCCGGCAGTTTGCGGGCAAAAACTCTCTGAAGCAAAACCACCTTATTATCTAAATACTCCCAAAGAGGATATACACTCATCTGTCAACAGTAATAAATTCCATCAGGATGTCAAATTGAAAAGAAACAAAGGACATTCAGCTATTTCCATGAAACGAGAATATATTTTTCTTTTACCAATGAACAATAAACGTTTACGACCTTAAACCAAAACATTGCAACACACACACTGATTCTACATCCCTCTTAATAAGAGAAGTACATCTACAATTGACCGCACCACTTCAACGTTACACCCGAAATATCACAGCTTCTCTTACATTACAAACGGAAAGGGTAGACCTTGTTGAAGAGAACTGTGGCTCCTAAACTGCCTATTAAAAGTAAAGTAAAGTAATTGTCAATTTCTTTTCAGGCGGGACTTAACATCCAACTACCAATTAGGAGACGTGGACGGTGGCCAGAAGCTCATACTTAACTATAAACAATTTTTTTCTAACAAATAAAAACTTGTCACGCGCAGGATTTGAACCAGCGATCTCCCTCATATGAAGCCAAGCTCTTGACCACTAGACCAACACTCGCTCCTAAACTGCCCTTCACTTTGGTCATTTTCACTCTAACTTTTTGTACGAAAATTCTATATAAGTTATAGTTATTTATTCTTTACATTGTCACTCTCTGGGTTTACTTTTTATACATTAAAATTAATAAACAGGTCAAAGAAAGTATTAAAAATTCAATTATAATTAAGAAACGAGGTAATTAAGAGAGAGATAGCTAATTACTTTTCTTGGAAAGTAAAACAGATTTCTTTTTGTTTCTCTCTGACAGTTGACTGGTGTTGAATTTAAATGGTAAATCCTTAAATGGTTTCAATAAATTATTTACAAACTGTCTATTTATTGACGTATTACTGAAGTAAAGTGGGGCAATAAACATTAATGACCCTAACTTCCATAATTAACTACAAAAATGGATTTTTAAAGGGCCAGCAGCTGGATTTCGGATCCGGGATCACCGGTATCCAGTATACTCTTCTAAACCAGCCTTACGCAAACTGTGGTGTCTATCGACCCAAAAATAAGCAAATTTTAAGGCCACCCATTAGTGCATTGGAGGGGGAAAAAATTGACACAAGTGTGGAACAATAATTTTGTCCATTCTTGTTTCAATTGTTGTAGTTAATGCAATCCTCAACATTAAGGGAAACAAACGTACATAATTATTCGGGTCTTTGTTTTAAACTCACTACTAATAACAATAATATCAGTATTTTAGAATAAATCTAAGAAGAGAGAATTCCTAGAATATATCCACCTCACAAATGACCATACATCGTAGGTTTCGTGTAAACGAGTTACGGAGCGTGACCTTGCCAAAAGGTTAAACACAATATTCAATTTAATACAAACATGCGTAAGGCACAATTTATAGGTAATAATGCTTAAATCTAGCTGCCACTCTAACTTTAATCAACACCTTTACTGCATAAACAATAAATGTATACTTGTTTTAATATTTCCATGAACCATTAAACTTGTTTTACAAAATAATCTACCATATTTTAAAGATAAAATTAATAGGTAGCTGAATTCCAAGAACTCCATAAAAATGGTATAACAAAAACATTTATCTGTTGAAATATTTGAAATTTATATTACAAAATAATGTATTAGCATACTTGAAGTAATAATTTTATAGGGCGATGGATGTAAATTATACAAGAATGATGAACATGTGGTACAGTGTAGATTAGACCTTTAAACTGTAATATTCCAAAATTTTAACAGCCCGGCCACTCCTCACAACATGGTCTCTATTTACAACATAAGAGGTACATATGAGAAGCTAAAATTTACCTACATAAGATGTTAAACAAGAAATCTTCTTAAAATTTCAAATATTTACTTATCTTTAAACTCAGTATTGAGTAAATATTATATTTTGATTATAAAAACATTCTTATAACGCCATTGAAATATTAAGCCCCAAAATTTTATAGTTTTTCTCTCATATTAGAGATTTATAAAAGAAATTACCAACAAGATGATTGAGAAGTGATTTTTGGTATTAAAAAAAAATAATAATAATAAAAAATAAGATACAAAAATTTTCTTTATTTTGGCATTGCCTTTCGCCATACAGCCAGCATCGTCTAGGTGCTTATCACTAGAATATCACTCACTCTCCATTCTTACTTATAAATACATTCGCTTCACACATTCATCCCTCTACTATATACATCTATTTACATAAACCTTACAACTAATGGATGGATCAGTACTCTATATTCCTGCCATCCTTATAGCTCAACCGAAATTAAATTCACGTAATCCTTCTCTAATCATTTTCTTGCATTCATTCTAATCGGCTATAACTTTTAAATACATTCATATTTCTTTGCTAGCTCTGCTAAAGTAAGTATCAAGATTTCGGAATAATTACAGACGGATCGAAGTTAGACGACGGCGTCGGTAGCGCTGTGTACAAGAAGGGAGTAACCAACACCTAGTCACTTCCTCGGCTAGCAATACGACGGAACTTTCTTGCAATTTGCTAGGATTTAAAATTAACTAAAGGTTAAAGCACAGAGGGCAAAGGTTTGACGTTTGCCACAATGGTAGCAAACACAAAGGTGTGTCCGGTAATATAAGGACGATGGGGGCTGATTACCATTGATTTTTTACAAGTTTACAATTTTTATAATTTACAGTAACATCATTCTAAAGTAGAGAATCAATTCGCGGCATTAATTTAGTGATTCTAACGAGCGCTAAGTCGAGTCGTACTGGTTACTGTCAGAAGATCAAGACCCTCAACATAATGGTTTAACGGCTAAGCATGTGTTGAAATGATATCAGATACTGCGTACTCAAAGCGGGAAAGAAGCAGAACTGCCACAAGACAAAAACGAAAAGATTCTGCACATTTATAAGTGCTTAAAAACTTTTGAGAAAAATATGTATATGTATAGTTGAATTTAAGATTAATAATTAGTTTAGGAAAACTAGGTAAAAGAATAACGATTACTTCAACAAACTTTTAGAAGTAAACTCTTCTATATTTACTAGAAAGAACTGCGTGTCTTCAAGAATTAAACAAGGTTAAATAAAGTTTTGTTCAGGAAGATCAACAGAGTTGGCATAAGGAAAGCCTGATATTGACAAAGTTGAAACTAAAGTTCTGTGCTCTTCTCTTTGTGCCAATAACCGAATGTTAAGAACTGTATTTGAACAATAAGTTGCTACATTTAATGATGATGAGTTCAACTGAAGTTTTTACAAATTTTTTTTCCCCCCGAAATATGTCGAAGAAGTAGAAGGAATATATTTGTTAGTTAGGATTAGGTAGCAACAGAAAGAAGTACTGTGATAACGAGTTGTTGTGTTTGAGAAAAATGGCTATAATTGATTCGATTGTATTCAATAAGAGTACTATGCCAACATTTTTAATGTTTATATCGAATAAACTAATTACTCGGAAAGAAGAGATTTCTTAATGAAATTAAGAACAGTCTAGCATTCAGACGGAATCAATATCCAAAATAAATCTTTTTCTACGAAATTATACAAAATAACGTTTTAAAGTATAATTAAAATAAAAGTTTTATAACTTAACATAAGAAACAGTTTTAACTATTACCACAACAGATGGTCTGTAAGTGAAATCAATCACCTTTGTCATCATTAAAAGGCTTAATTACCAAAAAAAAAGCAAATAATGAATCTCTTCGTATATTAACTTAAAATCATATATCAATAATTTTATTATCTCAGTTTGATGATCAAAAATTCCACAACCTTATATCGTATGTAGGGTTGCCAACTGCCCTTTTTTTGGAAAGGACAGTCCTTTTTTAACACCTGGTTGTCCTTAACCTTTCTTAAATTAGGCAAGGACGCCTTTTTGTCCTTTTTTCAGATATTATTCACACAAATCTAATTTATGTTATTGTATTAAAACTGTCCGGTAGGACAGTTGTATAAGGGTTGACCATCAAAAACTGCACGAAAAAGTGTAACGTTGAAAAACACCCAACTTTGACAATTTTTTTCTATTTTTCTATAAAAGATAAAATTCCCAAATTTTCTTTATAATATAGGGCAAATCCTCCTTTATAACTGTAATTTTTTTGCAACCACCCAGATCTAATAGGTTTCGAGAAAAAAGTTGCCAAAAATGAGCAAAAACGGCTTTTTCAAAAAATGTTCTTGTTCTTGTTCTTGTTGTTGTTCTTCTTGTTCTTCTTGTTACCTTTTTGTAAACAACGTAGCGCCTAAACGCGTGAACCGATTTTCATGAATGAGGTGTCATTCGATTCGGAATTTTATGTAGATGTGCCTTTTGGGGGTCTCGGCCCTGTACATCTAATGGGAGAGGAGTTAGCCCCCTTTATGTAAGGCCCCCTCCAAAATTATTATTACTAATTACTCTGTAAATCTTGGCCCGATTTTGATAAAATTTGGTAGGATGATAGGGTTAGGGCTCCCCTACGTAACAATAAAGCGACGATCTGCTCTTACACTTGTTAAGGGGAAGTATAGCAGTCGTTTCAAATTATCGACACGTGAACCGATTTTCATGAATGAAGTGTCATTCGAATCGAAATTTTGTACAGATTTGTACTTTAAAAGTCTCGACGCTATGCCTCATAAGGAGGGGAGTTCGCCCCACCCAAATAAGGCCCTTTCTAAAACTATTATTACCAATATTTCTACAAAGCTTAGTCCGATTTTGATAAAATTTAGCTCAAATAAGTGGTTAAAGCTCCTCTACGTGGCTGTGAAGTGCCATCATGCTCTTACACCTACTAAGAGGAAGTACTGCAATCGTTAAAATTATCAATGAGTGAACCGATTTACATCAATGAATTGTCGTTCGATTCAAAATCTTTGCCTTTTAAGGAGAAGTACTGTAATCGCAGTTTATTTTTCTTGCTCCTCTTAAAAGGAAGTACTGAAATCGCAGTTTAATTTTGCTATTTACGTACAAATACCTTCCTATTTTATTCAAAACGCTTTCTCAAAAAAATGGTTATTGAGGATGGTTTGGGGACCGCAACTATAATCATTCTTTAAAAAGATCTCTCCAGTAGTAGTTACGGTTCCGATTTAACACCTTATCAGGTTATAATGATAGAATAGCTTATTCCAAATTTTAAAAAATCTGTAAAGCAGACGTAACTTTGCAAATAGACAAAAAGGAAAATCTATCCAAAAGGTACAAAAATCTCCTTAACAAAAACTTACAGTTTTAAAAGTTAAGTATAAGGGTTGATTAAACGCCAAAAGGTACACAAATCAGCAGTTTCCAACATTTCATTAATACTTCATTGATATAATTTAAGTAATTTTACTGCATTAACTTTTCCTTCACATTTTTTAGAATTTATTAGATGTCACAGACCCTTATGCTGGCCAGTTCATTCATAATATTTTTTTATTATAATTATGATAAAATGAGTGATGAATTATTCTGAGTAGTCACATATACATGCATGTTAAAGTAGAAAAAAACAAAGTTAGAGTCGGCCACTTTTTAAATTTCAATCACGGAGGATTCAAAACAATATTTCAGTCTTAAATTCGTCTTACCGAAATATTCGTGAGCACAAATAACATACATTTAATAACAAGTAGATTATTCAACAATATTTACTCATTTCTCAATTGTAATTTAATTTAGTCCCCCTAATTTTACTTATGGTAAAATACTGGAATAATTAGCTGTCCTAAAAATATGCATATCTTTATTTTCTTTATTTTATATTACATATATATAACATTGTGGGAAGAACACCTAGATTGAGAATGTAATTGAAGAAAACTATATTATTTGCGATAAAGCCAGATTATTTATTACTTATTATTACAAACGTTTGACTACAACATAAAATAACAATTACTTTAATCGAAGAATGAACTTAAACCAATGATTTTTATTTAAAAATAAAAATAAATGCATAAAATCATTGATGTAAAAAAGTTTATGAATTTTTTAGCCTCTTATTTTTTTTATATTTTTTATAACGTTTTCTTTTTCACCTGTGATTAATAGTTTGATTATTATAGATAAATAGATATTACAGTCAATCTAAGTTAAATGGTGTGCTACTTGAGTAAATATTTTGTAGACGAAAATGGCCAGCATAAGGGTCTGTGACATCTAATAAATTCTAAAAAATGTGAAGGAAAAGTTAATGCAGTAAAATTACTTAAATTATATCAATGAAGTATTAATGAAATGTTGGAAACTGCTGATTTGTGTACCTATTATAAATGAAGTGGCCAGCATAAGGGTCCGTGACATCTAATAAATTCTAAAAAATGTGAAGGAAAAGTTAATGCAGTAAAATTACTTAAATTATATCAATGAAGTATTAATGAAATGTTGGAAACTGCTGATTTGTGTACCTTTTGGCGTTTAATCAACCCTTATACTTAACTTTTAAAACTGTAAGTTTTTGTTAAGTTTTTGATTTAAGTTCTGACTTCCGAGACTTTTTCATTTGGCGTGTTGTTTTTCTGTTCTAACTGAACTGAATAGGCCAACAGGTTATTGATGTAACGATGAACAAATTGCAAAAAATGGTACTGGATTTGATGATTCTGATCAATTATATTCTTATGGTAGGTGAATTCCTTTCATAATGCCGACGCTGTTTTGAGGCCTACTTTTTCTGCAATTAATCACAGATTTCTGAATCAATTTTTAAAATAACCACAATTCATGGTATCTTTCGAAAGGTGTTTGTATTTAGATATTTTTCTTGAATAGTGCAAGTTTTTTTAATTATATCATATTTTTGAGAAAAATGAAGTCAAAGTTTTTTGGAAAAAATTAGAAACTTGCAATTTCCTAAGTTTGGGCCACAAAGTGAAATACTTCATATTATTATTTTGGAATATAAATTAGCTTATTTAAAAGGAAATTTAACCTCCTTTCTAATGAGCTTATTAAAATTGCTGCAACTTTAATAGTTTGTGAAATATAGACAACTGTTTGCTAAAAAGTAGTAGTACCTTGAAAAAACATAAAATTAAAAAAATCTATAGAACGGAGCCGAATCGAGCCATAGTTTATATAAAAATTTTTTGTTGCACATGATGCCCATAATCGACTCCCGAAGTAACGGTAGTCTTATGCTGAACACCCTGTATATTTCCGGGCCCCAAAATCCTGTCGACGGCCCGAATGTACCTAATTTTTTTAGGGTGTCTTTTTTTTTTTGGAACTTTATAGAGTTGGCAACCCTACTTATATGAAAAGTTTTCGTAGCATTCAATTTTTCAGAAATTATCTTGGAAGGTTAGAGAAACTCAAGTTGAGAACTAAAAAATAGAAATAAAACTATTTTATTGCCCGGAGTGTCAAGATAAATTCGCAGCTAAAGCAGTCTAAATATTATAAAAGGCAATATTGAAACAGATGTGTTGGTTGCTGTTTCAATAAATAATAGTTTACAATAAAGATTAGTGGTAAATTTAGCCAAAGATTATTCCAGGAATTAGCGCGAATAAAAATAAACATTAAAGTAGGTAAGTTATTATTATAAGAAGTTTGTAACCTTAGTTAAATGGTCAGGTTTGGGTCACATTTGTGTAAGAGAAGTTCTCATTGGCTGGGACACATACTGTTTGTCTGGATAGGACTTCCAGTATGTGGGATGCTTTGACACAAACGTTTGTGATAGATGTATGCGTATGTGTTCTCTATTATACAGTTAGAAGGGTGAGTGTTTGTGTAATAAGAACAGAAGGACAATGTTTTCTCTCAAACCACATCAATATCTCTTCATGCATCTCTCCTCTACAGATATCTCGTTCTCTTAACAGTTCCTCTCTCTTTCTCCCGCGTTGAGCACCTCAAGGTAAACATAGCCTAAATGTTTATTTTTGCGGCTTAAATTATGAACTTGCTTACTCTAACAAAACTGTAGATTTATTTACAGTAATCCGTTCCTCTTCACCTAAGAACACTACCTCATCCTAAAAACATTTTTTATATAACAGTTTCGTATAGAGAAATATAATTAATAAATGTTTATTCAAATTTCAGTTTTCAACTGAAATACATAATTTTGGGGCCCTTTTAACGAGAAAAGAGTAAACTCAGGATTCCCGCTTTGGATTATTAAAATTTTTTTTTGACGTGAATACGTCTTTAAATTTGCTATCATTTGGAGGCAATCCAAAAAAACCTAATGATAACAAAATCGGGGGATACAGTTTGGCATTAACAGTTTCGAATCTATTGTCTACATCCAAAATTAAATTAGACCATTGGATAGCTAAAGGATCAAAGAATTCATTACGATAAGCGAGGACTGTGACGCATCGCACGCGGTGGAGGGGGGAGCGCCGCCATATTGAGATAATTTTGCAGCGTATTGAGATTTGCAATTAGTATAACTTTTGACTCGGAGAAGCTACGATGTTCGTTTAAGTTTTAATCGTTAGCTGTCGTCACAATCTATCGATTGTATACAAAACATTCGAGTGAAATAGTTACAGTGAATATAATAAGGTGTTAGAATAAAAAAATATTATCAAAAATATATAATGTCGGCATATACGCCTCGAAGAGCCAAAACCAAATACAGAGATCGTGTACGGTTGGAAAGGGCTTCTCAAGAACAATCGAATGGTAATAATAAAAATACCATATGACCGAGTCAAGCTGTGCCGGGAACGTAAAAGAATGAATGCGGCCGAGCGGATCAACTGACGGTGTCAGTACATCTGCAGCTAGGGCGGTTGAAATTACGCAATTGGATGATGAAATCGCTTCTACATCGACAACGGACTGTATATCCATAGATTGTGTTCGATCGTCGATTATGAAGACACATTGGGCAGCAGCTAGTGCACGTTTCACTACGACGTTTGTCAACAATCCATTCGGACATGTGTGATTTTTGTGATCGTCTATGGTTTCTGCGCTCATTGAAGCTAACAAAAGAAAAACACTTACCGCTGCTTAATAATATATTATTATTATTGTTATATTATAAAAAATATAACTCGTTACGTAAACGTATTCACGTACAACACACGGCCGTGTCCATGACACAGACACACGTTTTACTAAACGTTTTTTTTCGTTCATACTAATGAAGACAAAAAATTGAAAAATAACTAATTCCAAAATGGCGAAATTAGAATTAAAATTCGGCTAAAGATCATTCCAGGAATTTGCGCGAATAAAAATAAACATTAAAGTAGGTAAGTTATAGTATAAGAAGTTGTAACCTTAGTTGAATGGTCAGGTTTGGGTCATATTGTGTAAGAGAAGTGCTCATTGGCTGGGCACATACTGTTTGTTTGTACTGTTTGTTAAACATGTTAATAATTTATAATACTTTAACCCTACTTCTGTTAATGTTAGTTCGAAAAAGCAAACACCACAAATACCATTTATTTTATTTATTTGATTAAAAAATATTTGATTTTTTTTATTTATTTATTAAATCACATATACATTTGAATGCAGAACTGATTGGAATATAATCCTAGTAAATAAATGTTGACCATTGATTGGACATTCGTATTTTTGTGAATATCAAGGGTATCTTTAAATTAATTTGATTAAATTCTGTTTGATTAAAGGATTAGTAGTCATTTAACTACTAACTAAATATTACTTTGTGTTAAATACATGAGAAGGAATATTGTGATCAGATTAAATTTTAGTAATTTTAGCTTAATTTCTGTGATTTATGTATTAAAATATGCATTTAGGATAATAGGACACCCTAGAAACTGCTTTTAGCTCTTGGTTTACAGGGGGTATATTCAATGATGACGTCAAAGTAGAAATATATAACTTGGCTTTTTATGTTAGAATACTATTCTTCATTCCCTAAAGGTATTAGCCGAAATCCATTGATAGAAGTGAAATATGGTTGTACAGAACGTTTCGGTAGATGGTGATAGGGAAATGTTTGCAAAAACTAGAAATGATGGGTGTGGCTTGAATCCATCATGAATCTTTATAGCTCTAGAATTAACAAGAAGTATTTATAATTTATAACGTTTTATTTATTTTTGCAAATCGTGTATTATGACAATATTTCCGCTTCTTAAGTAAAGGCAGTCTTTACTACTAACTCGAAAAATTGTCACATTATTAATCTGCGAAAGATACGAGGGTCGTTTAAAATACTTAATAAAAATACTTAATAAAAACTACTTAATTTTTTGGGGTAAACCTTTTTTATTTTTCAACATAGTCTCCTTTTAGGCTTATACACTTCGTCCAACACTGCTCTAGTTTGTTGATCCCTTCCGAATAATAGGATTTGTCCAAGTCTGAAAAATAGCCATTCGTTTCTGCAATCACCTCCTCGTTTGAATAAAATCTTTTTCCCGCCAGCCATTTCTTCATATTGGGGAACAAATAGTAGTCCGAGGGAGCCAAGTCTGGAGAATAGGGGAGATGTGAAACGAGTTGGAACCCTATTTCCATTAATTTTGCGACCACAACTGCTGAGGTGTGAGCTGGTGCGTTGTCGTGATGGAAAAGGACTTTTTTGTGGGCCAATCGTGGGCGTTTTTCTTGCAGCTCGGTTTTCAAACGGTCCAATAACGATGAATAATATGCACCTGTAATAGTTTTACCCTTTTCCAGATAGTCGATGAGGATTATTCCTTGCGAATCCCAAAAGACAGTCGCCATAAACTTTCCGGCCGAAGGAACGGTCTTCGCCTTTTTTGGCGCAGATTCCCCCTTGGTAACCCATTGTTTAGATTGTTCTTTGGTCTCAGGAGTGTAGTGATGTATCCAGTTTCATCCACAGTGACGAAACGACACTTAAAGTCCTGCGGATTCTTCTGGAACAGCTTTTTCTGAAATTCTTTTTCGTCCATTTTTTGAAAATCACTCTACTTCCTCGATTCAAACGAATGCCAAACACAAAGAAATAGACCGATCTGGCTGAAACTTGGTGTGTGTTCTTCCAAGAGATGCTACTAACTAAACATAACCTCGATACGCGCCAGTAGTGCTTTCTCTCTGACTTTGCACGGACTTTTCAAACGACCCTCGTAAGTGATATTAAATTTGATTACACTATTTACATCTAATTAACCTGAAACTTTTAACTTTAGCGTCCGAGAAACATTAAACTTAAAAAATGAAAATAAAAAACATATTAACAAGTTTTTGCAATCACTCTTAACTCTTAAACCACAACTGAAAACTCCTGAACTCGACTGAAACTCTCCACAAAATGTGTTTCGATTAAAATAACACATTGCAGCTAATTCTCCTAGTTAAAATATGGGTTCACATTACACGAAATGGTTGAAACAAGTTTGGGTATTGCTTGTGTAATTTGGTACTGTACTTGTAACTAACAAACTCACTTTGTTTTAGTGTAAATGTAAAATGGAGAACACATAACTAATGCCTGAAACTAATGTTGATTTATAATCAGTATGTATTCTAGTTTGAATTTACTTTTTTTAAATAAACATGAACAAAAAACAAAACAATATCAATACATTTGTATGGTTGAATTAATTTAAATATTATTTAAAAACTTACTACCAGGGTCGTTTGAGAAAGCAAAGAACCTTACCAATATATTCATCATGAGGCGTTTTCTGTTCAAGCTTTGAATGAATATTTCTCGAAGTTAAAAAAGAGACATTTTGAAATAACTATCTCTGCTTTTCAAATAACGTCAAATATAAAAAAGGAATACGCCAATAAATAAGGTCTGGTATTCAAAGCAAAACTAAAGACCAATTCAATAAAAATGATTCGCTAACTTTTCTATAAAATATCTTGTAAAGCAATGGACCAATTTTTGTTTAGCAATTTTGTAACCAACTACAAAGAATGCCCCCCCTCTTACATATAAACAATTATTGGTTAACATTGTATTAAATATAACCTCACCCAATATATCTAGGCTTGTGGAACGCAGCAAAATTAATTTTCTATTAATAGAATCGCTGATTTTATCCATATAAGCATACATTTATTTATTTATTTATTTATTTTATCGCCGGCCCCTGTTTTAGACATAAATTCATCGTTAGTGGTTTAGATAAATTAGTTTAGATAAATTTCTGCTCGCTTATTCTGTTTTGAAAATAGAAACTAGAATAATCTAATCAAGAATACAGAACTGACTGAAACCTTATAAGTATTCTGCTCCTCGAAACAGGTTCTTTCTTGTCAAGTTCGACTATACCGAACTGACCAACTTCTCTAATAAGAGGTTCCTTCTTTCTCACTTTTAAAACTAAATACTAAGCTAAGTTCAACCTATTTCTGGTATTTCATTAACTTAACTACTTTTTCTTCTTCTTTTACGACCGTTAATTTTTCCTTTCCTTAAATTACTTTTTAAAATTACCTTTTTTTTTGTTTTTAGTAGTATGAAGTTGTACGTTCTGGGTCACTTTTCAAAAACTACTTCCAAATCATTTAATATGGTTGTACGTTCTGGGCCACTTTTCAAAAACAGTTGGGTTCATTTAGTTAAACACTTAAAAAAATATTAGTAGCGGTACACTGGTTCTATAGTGGTTGACCTTCCAAACTTAGAAAATTTTGTCACTGTAAAGATTGATATAAATTAGCACTAAATCCAAATCGGCCAGCGTGATGGTTGGGTATGTTGAAACAAACCTAATATAATTATAATTATCACTCGCTGAAATGTCTTTCCACTCTACCGCCATTTTACTAACTGAGCTTCTTTAAAGGTAGTGCAATTTTATATAGCGCTAAATACCAGTTTCAAACCCCTCTTTACATATTATTCGATGAAAAGGTTTCGAGACATTTAATTAATTGCATCCAAATATAAATTTCTAGAGAGTGTCTAAATAATACATAGAAAAAAAATGAAAACATTTATTGAATCTTAATTCAATTAAACATTTATATTTTTATTAAGACTGCAATAATAAAAGGAATAATAGAAGTTTGAATTGTTATGTGTCCAGTCGGAGTCGATCCTAAACAGAGGGGATGGCTGGACTTAGTTTTTGAAAAGTGGCCCAAAACGTACAACCATATTAAATGATTTGGACTTAGTTTTTGAAAAGTGACCCAGAACGTACAACCATATTAAATGATTTGGACTTAGCTTTTGAAAAGTGACCCAGAACGTACAACTTCCTACTACTGTTTTTCTCTCAGCTACAAAATTTTCCTTATCTTTATTTAAAATTAAGTTCACCATTACTGGACATTCGCAACGTAATGTCTTACAGAAAAACAAATTCTGTTGTTTTTATAGTACGGACAACGAATAAATAAAATATTCAACAGATTAAAATAATTGGTTTTAATTACAAAATACTTTTTTTACGGATAAAGTTTCGAAACAGACGGGTCGGGAATCAATATAATAATTAAACTGAGACCTAAACTATAGAATTACAATGAATTGTTCAAAATTTATTGCAATTTGAGTGCATTGGCAAAAAATTATAAAAAAACTGTTATATAACTGCCATTACTTTACTACGTTACAAATGTTTAAAAAAAAACTTTATTGCAGCAAAAAAAGGGCTATTGACACAAGAATGATAGGGTAAAATTATAGAAGAGGAATCACCTTCCACTGCCTCTTAGATCTACGCAAAAAAATAATAGAACTAATGAGCGTTACCAAAAAAAAATATATATATATATAGGCACGCACAAAATCGATCTCATTAAACTCAATTCAAATTCTCTTAAATCAAATTCTCAATCTATTCTCATGAAGTAAATCAATCTCACTTATCAATTTCACAAATCATCCACCAGCTTGAGCTTGAACACAACCATCAATCAAGCACCATAAAATCACCTTTCTTGCTAATAATTTATCGTCACGTCAGTCATTAAACTCAAAAATTATTTAACATTACACTGTTTTGATACTGACAGTGTGATTGTTTATTATTATCATTTACAAACTTAATGATTAAAATTCCAAATTACAGTACAAAATAAAAATTAAAGCGGTTGTTAAAAACAAAACAATTCTCGTCATCAAATATTAAATTAAATTTCCTGTTAACAATAGACTAGGGAACAAAACAAAATTAAGTTGTAATTGTATCTTAGAAAACCAAACATTATTAATTTCTAAAAGAAAGTTTTGTTTAGTTTTGATTAAGTATTCTTGTTTTAATTTTGTTAAATTAATACTGTAGTTAATCAAAAAGTTTCTAAATTTTAATGAATTAATTGTATATAAAAACAAATAACTTATTCCAGGGGTCGGCAACCTATTTCAAATAGAGAGCCATTTCTCCTTAAATAATTTTAATAAATCTTACCAAGAGCCGCAAGGATGATAGTGTAAACAACTCTGTAGATGATTTGTATTCACAAATTATTATTTTATGATATTCAATAAGATTTAATTGTTTTTACATATTGCAAAGTAAATGAACAAATAAATAATAACTTAACGAATGAAAAGGCGGCAGTCTTACGTACAATATAAATCAGTACTTTATTTTGATATTGTATAATTCCATTCAATTTCGAACCTATCACATTTAAAATTACGTATTTTTTGAAAAAAAATACCTTTAATAAATGGAATTTTCATTCGTTTCAATAAAATTAAAATATACAACATATTTTAAGAGCCACCACACAATTTGGATAAAAGAGCCGCATGCGGCTCGCGAGCCGCGGGTTGCCGACTCCTGACTTATTCAATTCGTTTCAGTTCTAGACTCAATTCACTTAGTTCTGTAATTATAATATTAATATAGGGTGATCCATTTAAAACGAACCAATCGCTAATCACTTTTTAGGGAAGCGAAAATCCGGAAAAAAAAAACATTAAATGAAGTATGTATTTTTTTTGTCTAGTTTTCAAATTTTCCACTCCCGGAGCTGTATCTTCATTTTTGGCAGAGTTATGAACAAAAAGCTGATCTGGGTTTCTTTCATAAGGGCCACTGGTTTTGACAATGATTATGAACACTAGTCATTAGCAATCATTTTAACACTTAATATACGTTAAATGTTTTTAGTTAGTATTTGCCTTACACTTAATTGAGTCTCTGTAAGACTCGATCTCTTGTAAGGTAATATTTTAGAGATAGTGAAGTGATTTTGTCCCTTAAAATATTATAACAATCAATTTTCAATCATTAATTATTGCAATACTGGAGACATTTCTAAAGCGGTTTATATTATAACAATCAATTTTCAATCATTAATTATCGCATTACTGGAGACATTTCTAAAGCGGTTTATATTATAACAATCAATTTTCAATCATTAATTATCGCATTATTGGAGACATTTCTAAAGCGGTTTATATTATAACAATCAATTTTTAATCATTTATTATCGCATTACTGGAGACATTTCTAAAGCGGTTTATATTATAACAATCAATTTTCAATCATTAATTATCGCATTACTGGAGACATTTCTAAAGCGGTTTATATTATAACAATCAATTTTCAATCATTAATTATCGCATTACTGGAGACATTTCTAAAGCGGTTTATATTATAACAATCAATTTTCAATCATTAATTATCGCATTACTGGAGACATTTCTAAAGCGGTTTATATTATAACAATCAATTTTCAATCATTAATTATCGCGTTATTGGAGACATTTCTAAAGCGGTTTATATTATAACAATCAATTTTCAATCATTAATTATCGCATTACTGGAGACATTTCTAAAGCGGTTTATATTATAACAATCAATTTTCAATCATTAATTATCGCATTACTGGAGACATTTCTAAAGCGGTTTATATTATAACAATCAATTTTCAATCATTAATTATCGCATTATTGGAGACATTTCTAAAGCGGTTTATATTATAACAATCAATTTTTAATCATTTATTATCGCATTACTGGAGACATTTCTAAAGCGGTTTATATTATAACAATCAATTTTCAATCATTAATTATCGCATTACTGGAGACATTTCTAAAGCGGTTTATATTATAACAATCAATTTTCAATCATTAATTATCGCATTATTGGAGACATTTCTAAAGCGGTTTATATTATAACAATCAATTTTCAATCATTAATTATCGCATTACTGGAGACATTTCTAAAGCGGTTTATATTATAACAATCAATTTTCAATCATTAATTATCGCATTATTGGAGACATTTCTAAAGCGGTTTATATTATAACAATCAATTTTTAATCATTTATTATCGCATTACTGGAGACATTTCTAAAGCGGTTTATATTATAACAATCAATTTTCAATCATTAATTATCGCATTACTGGAGACATTTCTAAAGCGGTTTATATTATAACAATCAATTTTCAATCATTAATTATCGCATTACTGGAGACATTTCTAAAGCGGTTTATATTATAACAATCAATTTTCAATCATTAATTATCGCATTACTGGAGACATTTCTAAAGCGGTTTATATTATAACAATCAATTTTCAATCATTAATTATCGCGTTATTGGAGACATTTCTAAAGCGGTTTATATTATAACAATCAATTTTCAATCATTAATTATCGCATTACTGGAGACATTTCTAAAGCGGTTTATATTATAACAATCAATTTTCAATCATTAATTATCGCATTACTGGAGACATTTCTAAAGCGGTTTATATTATAACAATCAATTTTCAATCATTAATTATCGCATTATTGGAGACATTTCTAAAGCGGTTTATATTATAACAATCAATTTTTAATCATTTATTATCGCATTACTGGAGACATTTCTAAAGCGGTTTATATTATAACAATCAATTTTCAATCATTAATTATCGCATTACTGGAGACATTTCTAAAGCGGTTTATATTATAACAATCAATTTTCAATCATTAATTATCGCATTATTGGAGACATTTCTAAAGCGGTTTATATTATAACAATCAATTTTCAATCATTAATTATCGCATTACTGGAGACATTTCTAAAGCGGTTTATATTATAACAATCAATTTTTAATCATTTATTATCGCATTACTGGAGACATTTCTAAAGCGGTTTATATTATAACAATCAATTTTCAATCATTAATTATCGCATTACTGGAGACATTTCTAAAGCGGTTTATATTATAACAATCAATTTTTAATCATTTATTATCGCATTACTGGAGACATTTCTAAAGCGGTTTATATTATAACAATCAATTTTCAATCATTAATTATCGCATTACTGGAGACGTTTCTAAAGCGGTTTCGTAAGGTCTGTGTCACACTTCCATTGGAAAGAAAGTTGATTGAATTAAGAAGGGACAAAAATATTTCTAATTAAAATTCTTATAAAATGTAGGGAATTTTCTGTCAATGAATACATTTCATAAAGATTACAAGAGATCTTTTTTCATATAAAACATTAACATAAATTTGTAGCTGAAAATTTGGCTATTGTTTTGTCCGAAGAATAATATTTAGTTCTTTTTGAGTGATTTACCGGCAAATCCAGTCTGACCGCTAAAAATCTATTTTTCACTCAGAGAATTCTTAAAAAACTTTCTAAATTCTATTTTGAAATTTCTGAATTCACAGTAGAAACTTGATAAAGGAGGAATGAATAGAATTTATAATTGAATTCAATTTAGAACTTAGGAAAATTGTTTAAATTAATAATAATAAGAAAATTACTATTTCTTTCAAAGCCAATATTCATTTGGAAAATGGCCAAATTATTTCTAGATGGCCTAATAAATTCAATATCCAAACAAGTTTGTGATAGCGGGGAAAATGGAAATCTGGGTAGGCAACATATTTTCCGGCCATTAACTATGCTGAATTATCACCATGAAGCCTAATTTAGAAAGTTGAAAGCGTAATTATCACAATATCCCAGCCTCTTTGTACCATACATAAAACTTATCCATGCTTAACAGTTAACCCAAAAACATAATTATGATAAAAAAATTATTCTTTTTATTTTTTTTTTTTATAGTTTAGTTTTTCGTTTTTAGTCTTTAGTTTCAAGCCACTGGAACACTTTACGTAATTAATATTAACTAAATAATGTAATGAGACTTCGTGCACAAAATAATATACAGGGTGAACCAGTAAGTATTGTCCATAGGCCTACTGTGTATAGTACACCTAAAGGGGAGTTCAATGACGTATTGGCCAACTTCATATTTTCCCCTGTTCTTGAGTGACGTCACTTTAAATTTGTTTCCTAAAATCATTACTTTTTTCCAATAAAAATGTTATTACTCAGAAAGTTTTAGTCCGAATTCGATTCTGATGACACGGTTAGAAAGACAGATAAATTTTCTAAAAATTGACACCATTTTGAAGCATAAGTTATTCTCCAAACAGCCTCAATCTTCCTCCAGGTTACTGGGAAAATAAAAGTAATCGAAATTTTTGAAGAAAACTCATTAGGCCCTTATGTGATTATTATCGGACCTACGTGCTGGCACTTTTTATTAAAGTTTCCTTGTCTAATGGCCTTTCTAACGGTATATCATTTTCCAGGATTCCTTTTATCTTCGTATGAGAAACTTACGATTGTTTTACAAGAAAACTTGTTCACGAGCACTCAACAGTGTTAGTTTATCAAGTTGTTTAATTCATTGAAAACTCTTTTAGATGGGCCAGTTGTCAATTTTTAAAGTAGATTGTCTTAAAATAAGAAAATCAAAACTTACAAATTGCACTTTAAAAAAAAAAAAATACTTCTGATCTCTCTGAAATATTTGAGAAAATGTTAGGTATTAATTAAAATTACATCATAAATATCGTTTTTCCTAATTTTCAATTAGTTTAGCAAATATTAGTTGTACTGTCTTTAAAATTTTTGCCTCTCTTAAGGCTGACACGCCATTTTTCTTTTTTTTATTTTAACTGTATGCATTTACTAATAAAATTTAGTGATTAAACTAAAGTAAATTAAATGGTTGTTTAAATATGATCTTATTTTAAAAAACAGAAAAAAAAGGCGTAAAGTAAACAATTTCAACAAATTGAAAACTTAATTAAGTAAATGCTAGAAAGGAGTTTAAAGATTAACTATCTAGAAAGCAATTACTAGAATTAAACAATTCTATTCTCATATTGGTGTACCGTCTTGATGGGAAATTTCAACATTCTCATTTATTTTCCTTCCTTCTCGTTTGCTCATAAATTGCAAACTGCACAAAATTTTGAAAATTAAATTTTCTCTCTCCGTAATTTTATGTTTTAGAATTTAATATTTACGACAAAAAACTTAAAATCATCGGGGAGTTCATGCTAAATTTTATATTAAGGCGCGCCAACATTTAAGACCACTAGCGCCCGCGTTCTCCTTTTTTCAATCAAGGAGTGTTCCTCTTGCCAAAGACAAAACTTGTCCTCAGGAATCTGAGAGTAAAAATAATCACTGAATCTTTTAAGCAGCAGCAGGAATAATTAAAAGTGCACGAAAAAGCGTAACATTGAAAAACACCCAACTTTGACAAATTTTTTTTTCTTTTTCTATAAAAGATAAAATTTCCAAATTTACTTTAACATACAGGGCAAATCATCGTTTATAACTGTAATTTTTATGCAACAACCCAGATCTAATAGACTATTGAATTGACTATTGCAACCAGGTCCTTAGAAATCAGTTCCCAAGGCAGTTCAAAAGATATTCAAATTTTACTAGGGCAATGCCCATACTCTTCAACCAAGATTGTAAGACCAGGTCAAGCTGGCCCAAGGTACTGGCCTCATTCTTCACGTAACATAGGCGGAGTGTAGAGAAGATGGCTTCCAACTAAGCATTTAACATTCAGTTAAAAATGGCCAATTCAGTAAAAAATAAAATAATAATTATTTTTGTAAAATTTTCTGAATAACACTGAAAGTGTTAATTTAAAGACATTAAATAATAAAGCTGCCGCAGGAGAGTTTATAAAAGGAAAGAAACAATAATTCCGGAAGTAGAAAGGATGGTCGGCGGAAGGTCGGTGTAGTAGCGTGACTCCGTTATCAACAGGTCTAAATGCAGCGGACGACCTCAAATACTAAATCACAACTCGCTAGGCTGGTTAGTCTAACTAAATTAGTGTGAACAGTAGAAATAAACTCTTACATTGTGTATTACTATAGTTCCCAAAATGTTCTTAAAACTATAATAGCATAGATAAATCTTCTGTTTTTAATTCTTCTTTTTCGTCTACAATGAAGCATTGTAATCCTGTAAATTTTCTATTTTGATCAAACAAAATTGAAGGCACCACTTTATTGAATCCTTTGTGTACAGTTTTTGTCCATTTACTAAAAAACTTTACTTACAACTAATGCCTGCCACTAGTCAATTTAATAAATGTGGGTTTGATAAATAATAAAACTCGCTAAACTTGTAAGTAGTGATCTGATTTATTAACACATTAACATTACTAACATTAACTAGCAACTAACGCTATTCATTACAGTCACCATTTACAACAGTTTGCTGTTACTTACTCACTACGTAACGCCACAAAACTGTTCCACTACTGACCACTGGTCCGCACTGCACTGAATTGCACTGGTCTCAGCTGCACTAATAAAGCTCTACTCAATAACTGACTAACTGCCCAACTGGCTAACTCTGAAGCACTCCGCAACAATGACTTTCTCAAACTGTAACTGACTCCAAACTGTGTCTCAAAAACTGACTGACTACAACTCTGTCTGCCTCCTCCAACTGCGACTGCCCCACTCCAACTCCGACTGTCTTACTCCCACCTGCGACTCACTGACTGGGAAACCACACGCTGCCCCCACCCCAACTGAGGCCTCTCCATTGGATTTTACACTAAACTCCCAGAACAATCTAGCCCCTTTCTTCTCCGGCTCAGGTAAAGTCTGGCCTTTTGTTTACACAGTGGTGGACCGTTATAGGCTTCGGTCGCTCTACTCCCAGAACAATCTAGACCTTTCTTCTCTCCTCAGATCAACTTCGTTACAATATTTTAAAAATTATACAAAAAAAAAAGAAAAATGAAGATATGACCTTCAAGATAAGATCATAAACGAAAAGCTGGAGTCATAATGGAGGGGTATTATTGCGCAATTCAATAGAAAAAGTAGAAGACAAAAGAACGCATTAATTTTGTTCAATAATAGGGTCCCAATGTCACTGATTAACATAGATTAAGAAGAGTTTACATTTGTTGATAAATTTCTGAAATTAAAGAAAATTTGTACGTTACAACAAAACAAAAATTAATGAGAATACGTCAAGGAAGGGATTAGCTATGCGGTTAGCGTGTTGGACTCTCACGCGGAGATCCCGGGTTCGAATCCAGTTGCTGGCCCCTTAGATTTTTCTCTTCCTTATCCGTAAAGTGAAAACACTGACCGGAGGCCGGCAGAGCACTGAAAAAAGCTCCAGTTGACGCACCTTAAATCATTTAAAAAATAAAAAAATAAAAATAAGAGAACTTCGAGTGCGTGTTCAAATCCGATTTCATCTTGCAAATTAGTTCTAAAATTATGAGTATTTATATACATTATAAAGTTATTATACAAATAATAAGGATAATGTAAAATTCCTATTAAGCTGAATCACAGCTAAACGAATCTTTTAAACACATTATTAAACACGTAACAGCACATATTATTATTCAAACTTAACACACAATAAATACATGGGGATTTTTGAATAGAAAGCTTCTCATATACTCGTACAAGTGCTCGCTTACTTCCACAATATCAAATTCGCCCATCGATATAAAGTTTAAAAATTCTTTTGTTGATTATAATTTTTAACAAAAAATTCCTCTAAAGGTAATTATAATATAACCAGCTAATAAACTACACAAAATTAACTTGAAATCTGTTACATATGAAATTATGGGGTATGAAACAAATGTAAGAGGCAGTTTCTTCCAATATGGACCTATTTTAGGACCTACTATACTAATCAATAAGGACTTAATCTAAGTACCTGTTTCCAATTTGCATTTACAACCATTTAACTATAAAATTATTTGGAAACTTGTGACAATAGAACGAGAAATTAACTAACTAAACGCTTCGATGAACTTTAGTTTCCACAATTTAGAAACTTACTGGACTTGCAAATTGCTTGTATACTGCATTATATAGCCTAGCCAACAATACATTACTAATTTAGGTAAATAAAGCTAATTTAGATTGCAATGTTTATTGAAAAGGTGTGCTTAATAGTATGCATTTTATTAAACTGCATTATTATGACCCAGAAACCTGATTTGTTGTGATAAACTCATAGTTTTATGAAAATTTGTAAATTAGAACAATCGTACGCAAATTTCCGCAATAGATAGTTGTAAGTAAGTCCTGAACTTGGTGGAAAGAGTGGTTTATCGCCAGATTCAAAACTTAGAAGTTATTATTTGGGCTTATAGATTGTAGATTGTTTTAGACGGGAGGCTCCACCAGAAAGGGGAAGGAACGCAGGCAATCCAAAATGTCCATTGTTCCCCGCCCACCCCTCATCTCATAAGAGATACCGGGGTTTGAAAACAAATCCGGCTAAAGGTTGCCAGATGCTAATATAATAAACTAATAAAGTAGTAACAGGACACTAGGGAGCATGGCGACTCAATCGCCCAGTGCACTGAATAAACCTAGAAAGTTCGTTAAGATTACCTAGTGCTGCACGAGAACCGAGACCGAGACCGAGACGAGACTTGAGCAACCGAGACCGAGATCGAGACATGATATATATCTCGGTCTCGTCTCGGTTTTTCAAATATTAATTTTTAGCTACAAAATTATAAAATTGTGTTCTTTATTAATAAATAATCATTACGGGTATTGAATGAATTATTAAAAGATACGATTTTATTATATATGTTCAATATTACTACATCTATTTGACTTCGAATTACATAAGTAAAGTAAGCAAAGTAAAGTAATCGCCTATTTTTTCAGGCGGGGCTTTACGTCCAACTACCAATTAGGTGTCGCGGACGGAGGCGACTAGCAAACATACTTTACTGTAAATTTCTCATATTAACCATTAAATAAAATCCAAGGCCTAAGACCGGGAATCGAACCCAGTACCACAATACACATTAGCTTCGCAAGTTTCGCACCGCTCGGCTACCGTGGCCCCCTTCGAATTACCTAATTTTTACCTAAATTCACTAAATTTCACTATTCATATCATTCATTTATTCAATTTCATAAATTTCACTATTAATAATCTAAAACTTTGAACTTAGATATTATTTGAATTATATTTTAGAATTTTGGAATTAATGAATTTGAAAAAAAAGACTATCTATGCACCTAAAAAATATTGCCACAAATTTTCGTTTTTAAGATACACTTTGCCCAAGCATTGATACATAAAAGAGCTTTTACTGAGTCAGAAGTTAGAGAAGATCTTCTATTGGTCATTATCATCGCAGCTTGCGAAAATAATCTTTCCGATGGCACTGAAGTTGCACAGATACTAAAAATATCTTTCGCCATTCTAGACAAATTTTTGAAGGAATTCTCAAGTGTTTTTCCACCATTCTAAAATGTCAACGTCTACTGGTGCTTGGTCTAATTTGGTGTAATTAATTATTTCTGTCTTCCATGCTTCCGTGATATTTGCTGATTTTTGAGCAAATGGTGCAAAAATATTGATGCAGTCGTCGTCGTCGTCAAAAGGTGAATCATCAGATTCTTTATCTTCACCAACAGCCATAACTAATGGAGCGGGAAGTTTGTTGGGAGGTGTATTTTTTTTTCACGAATCGACTTGTTATGGCAGGCAGATATGTTATTTGAGTCTTTCATTTGGCGCGTTTTTAACATCTTTTTGAAATTATACAAAGATATATAACAGTAATAGTAATATATGATGCATTGAAGTGTAAGTAGTTGTCTTCTTTTACACACATTTTCATTACCAATATATAAATTAAAATAATTATTAGAAAATAATAACATTTTTTGAAAAGATTATTAATAGCAAACCGCTTTTAATACTTAAACAAAAATTCAAAAAACCGAGACCGAGATATCTCGACGAGACCGAGACCGAGATCGAGACTGCATAAAACCAGATGCCACGATCTCCGGTAGGGAAACATTTAACCTCCCGAAGACGAGAAATCTAGTTTTAGAATAAACTGGACACACCTCTACAAAGTGCCGCACAGTCTCATTGGACTCACCACAGCTAGCGCAAATTGGCGACTGGATAAGATGGTACGCTAAATTCGCATGTCCACTCAACACCTGAACCAACTGGCGGATCCGGGACCTGCTAAAATCAACCATATCCGTTTTTGACAGGCCAAGAATTTCTTTAGCCTGACGGCAGTCAGCTCGGGGATCTCCACAGTTTCCGATGTTCCTACAAAATCCACTGCTCCACCTCTGTTCTACAACAGGTCGATAGGATATAGGGATAATGGGCTGAGGAGTCATTGTTATCAACCAGCAGCTCCTTCCTTTGCTGTTTCATTAGCAAGTTCGTGACCCCGGAATCCCGGAATGACCCGGGGGACCAAGCAGACCGAAACAGTATTCAAAGCTCCTAACGTTAAGAGCAACGTGGCAAGAATTGACGGAAATTTGGTTCTTACTAGGAGGGGGCCAGAGCTTTAAATATTTGGGCGTATAGTTGGGCAATTTTGTTATTTTTGGAACAAAAAAAATCAATATCTTTCAATAATTCAATTGAAAGATATTCATTTTGTAAATTAGTTTATAATCAATAATTTTATTAGATGACCTCATGAGGAATTGGCTTAAGTAGGGCATTGAAAACGGGATAATGCAACTCTTCATCAACACTTGTGAGCAAATTCTGGGCCCTCTGGCTTTGACAGGATGTGCAACCCTGGGTTAAGCCTAGGAAAACTAGCTACAGTTTTTCAGGCTGAGCTAGCTGCAATTAGGTTCTGTGCTACCGAGATTAAAGGGCGAGGAATTATTAATTCTAGGGTCGTAATTTTCTCGGATAGTCAGGCTGCTCTACGGGCAATTAGTTCCTACCAGGTCAACTCAAGGCTGGTTTGGGACTGTCTGGGTGCCCTGAAGGAAATTAGTGACCAGAATAAGGTCTTTCTAGTTTGGGTACCTGGTCATTCAGGACACAAGGGGAACGAAGTGGCAGATTTATTGGCCCGGGAAGGCTCTGCGGGACACTTCGTCGGCCCGGAGCCCTGCTTTGGGGTTTCGAAATGTGTTAAGTCTGCGGCCATCAATGTATGGGTGCAGAGTAAGGCTCAGGAGTGGTGGCTTGCCACCACTGGGCTGAGACAGGCGAAGGAGTTAATCAGAGGCTATTCGCCGAGACTGACCGCAGAATTAATCCGTCAAGGCCGTGGGGCCATAAGGATAATTGTAGGCCTATTAACGGGCCACTGCTCGTATGGCTAAGGATGTTACTTCTCGGGGAGGAAAAACCAAGGCCTGAGAGCTTTACCCAGGAGCCACTCTCCAGAATTAAGAGTCTGATTAAACGGACGGGTCTGGAGGGTGAGCTCTAAAGCCGGGGAGCCACAATAGATCCATAGGGGTCGCGGTGGCGCAGGCCTTGAGGCCACCCTAATTTAATCTAATCTAATCTAACCCTGGGTTAAACGGACTAGAATGAGTCAACTCGTTGTCTGACAATTACCATTACTTTATCGAACTGTAGTTAAAACATTTTTTCTGAACTATGGAACTAGTTCCTTTACTTATTCAATAAATATCGATTATTTCCTTATCAATACAAATGTTTAATATTTATTTATCGATTTCCTTCCTTGTCTGCTCTTCAAAAATTTAAGCTACTCTCCGAAGCTTGGAAACTGGATTACACCATGCTACGAAACCCTCAAATAGGGCTAATACAGTCGAACCTCGCTTAACGAGCATAATTCGTTCCAGAACCTTACTCGTTAAGCGAAATACTCGTTAAGCGAAACAATTTTTTTCATTTAAATTAAAATAAAAGGGGATAATTGGTTCCATGCAAAAAAAATATTGATAAAATTTTTTTTTATAACATTTATTTCGAAAAAATTATATACATATGTACATATGATGTAATATAATATAAATTACATATATTAATTGAGATAAATATGTACATTCATAATTAATCCTTTTTAATTATAAATTTGTCCAATGTTCCTTGTTTCTGCCGTCGCTTCAAAATGTCTTTAAAATGTGACACAGCATTATGTTACCGACTTTGATCGTTCAACCCCTAGAACAATCTAGGCCTTTCTTCTCTGCCACAGATAGATACCGCCCTTTTGTTCACACAGTGGCGGCCTGTTACCGACTTTGGTCGCTTAACCCCTAGAACAATCTAGGCCTTTCTTCTCTGCCACAGATAGATACCGCCCTTTTGTTTATGCAGTGGCGGCCTGTTACTGACTTTGATCGTTCAACCCCTAGAACAATCTAAGCCTTTCTTCTCTGCCCAGGTCAACTTCGTTACAATATTTAAACACAAATGTCACTATATGGACTTTCCCTATACACCACTCATTCGGTGAAGTTCGGTTTCGACTGTATCAGTGCATTAGATACGTGGAGAATATGAAACGCATATGCGTAAACAGTAATGACTAATCGAAGAATGCGCAGTTTTCGATGAGTCAGCGAAAACTGCGCAGTCAGCGAAATGTCATTAGAAAACTATCGTTATGCGAAACATCGCTCGCTATAAGAATCAATTTGTTTTACTCGTTATGCGAATTACTCGTTAAGCGAGGTGCTCGTTATGCACCTCGTTCCACTGTATTTGAAACAATAAACGCTTCACTAGATTAATAAATCAATCAGAATCATTTCAATTCTTTATTAAGTAACAACTTCCACAATAATTTGTATTTTAATAAGTATCAATAAGCGTCAATTATTACCTGAAGTTTAGTGTATAGCCTTCAGCAAAATTTTCTATCTTCCAGCACTGATCACAAGCTTAAGCACTTCATAACTCACTGCTAAATGCGCGTACACCTGGAATTAAAGAGTACTTATTTAAATTTAGGAACACGCAATAGTTTAAAAATGTCATCAAGAAACATTTCCGTTTAAAGAGAACACTATTTTAAAAACTATTACAAAATTAAATCCAATATCTAAAACTTGTCTTAATAATATTTTATATTATATAAATGCATGTTGTTTTACTGTTCCCTTTAGAGAGATAATACAATATGCTGTGGAGAAACAACTAAGAACAATCGGTCCCCTACTAAACTGTTGTTTATAAGACCGTCGTTTAATTTTACAAGGTCGTCGTTTAATTTTATTCCGCTATTTGTCATTCATTAAAAGATGAAATAGGTTGCTGACAAGTTTTTGGGCTTTTAAAATCATATTTCATAAATGCTGTTATAAAAATTAAGTTTTCTACTGATAAAAAAAAATATATACCTTCAAACATTAAATACCTATTTATTATTCAAATTTAAATTTGGAAAGCACAAATTATTAAGAATGCTTCTTAATAAAACAAACTCTCAATAAAGATTTATGAAATATCCCCATCCAAATATTGAAAATAACAATTCTGAAGTCTTTAACTCTTTGAGGCAGACGATTTTAAAGAAAATAAAAGCCCCAGCTGCACAGATTTCTTTTATTATAAAAAAATGGAAATAAACGTTCATTTCCATTATTTTACATATGTAATCATCCCTCTCAAATAATCATCACTCTCAAAATACGGAAAAAAGAAAAAAAAAAATTAATACCATTTCAATAGTCCTTTTCTAGTGTGGGACACTGGTATTGTATAATACCACTATGCAACTAATGCTCTATATGATGTTCATTCAAACACAACTTTTTACCAAAACAAAGCGGAACTTTGCAGACAGTACAGCACTGTCCTTCAGCGCACTGTTCCTTGAAATGTTTAAGTTCCATGTTTTGACCCAACTTTTTATAAACAACATATGAATTAACAACAGCTGCATCCAAATATTAGAACAGCAAGCGGTGCCACCATTTTTTACTATCGGTCAAGTTTATAATAAATATAACAATTTTTTCACTTATTTACGCATTTACTATTGGTGCATAGCACTGCCAACTGAATGAATAACTTTAAATAACATACTCGAGGTTCCAATGCCTTGATCTCATCTCGAAAATGAGATTCCTCCAGGCCTGCAAAATACCTCTCCAATTCGGCTGTCAGTTCTTCCGTTGTAGGAAATCTCCGTCCAACGAGGAAAAGATTTTCAGCTTGGGAAAGAGATGAAAGTCTGTTGGTGCCAAATAAGGTGGATGTGGCAACAATTCGTATCTCGTAGAAGACTCGTACTAGTAGAAGATATTTTGGCTAATCTATAGAATAGCTCCCCGGAGGTGTGGCCTGTTTATTTTTAGAGGGTGGGAAGTACAGCGCACCTACCGGTGAAAATTTAAACTACTTCCCGCCAATGAACTGTTTCGGATTGTGCGAATTTCGTAACGCTTATGTTTCGCGGGCAAGCGCAGTACACTTACTGCATAGTAACTGCTTCCTGTTTAATGTATTAATAGTTCCCGCGAGTGCCCTGTTTGTGACTTGAGGTGCCTTTTTTTTTGTAACTTTATGAGTATGAGCGTATTAAATTTGCAGTTTTTTTTTTTAAATTAAAGCATGATTGTAGTGTGAGTGAGGATGGAGTAATGAATGTTATAAAATTTTGTTCGATTTTCTGGAGGGAGTTCGACAAGTATACCCTCCTCAGGAAAAGGACTCCACAGAATAAGGTAAGTTTCTTTTGTGTTGTTCTGTGTAATTATTGTAATGAATCTTGTGACACAAATTAAAAAATTGAGGGTGATTAGGTAGGTTAGGAGGGGGGTAAGAAAAAATCAGGGGGTGTGGGGGCGAAGCCCCCCATTAAGAAATAAATAAATAATTCGAAGTGATTCTGATTCGCTGTTACCATATAACCCACTAGATTTAAGTGTAAATATAAAATAAAGAAATAGTTTTATATTTATATTTGAATATGGCGGGTTCTATAGTAACAGCGAATCAGAATCACTTCGAATTAGGCCACGCCTCCGGGGAGCTATTATAAAGATTTACCGATATTTTCAACTTCACAAGTTTTCACTTTAAATATCTTTAGGATATCTTTTACGATTCAAGTAAAGTCAATTTAAATACTATTCTGGCAGCTGATGATGGCAGCATTTACACAGAACTCTTTGAGTTCATAAAAAAACAACAGGATAACTCTGTAAATATACATAGCTTCGAAAGAAGAATTTAAATGGCTGATTTGCTAAGCTCAAGAGGCCAATAACAAGGAAAAAATAAAATGAATTAACGTTTTTGGAAAAAGCTAATCATAGATGGGCAGTCACTAACTCATTTTTTCAATTTACAGCCATTTTTGATCAATACTCAAACGCGAAGTACTGTCCGATAATTTCCCTTTATTGGGTTTAAAAAAAAAAAAGATTTGGTGGTACAATTTGCAGTCGCAAAAAGAACTAAATCAAAAATTTAAAAAAAAAAAAAAATAATAATTAAAAGGGTCGAGAAAAAACTCGTAAATAATAAAACACAAAACAAAAAGTATAGTACAAACGTTTGCACATGTGCTGAATATAAAAAGAAATGTATGTTTTACTAATGTAACAGTTGTTGGTAATATGCGCCAATAGAATATTTTTCTATGCGGTTACACCAAATGATCATTATTTGAACAATTTTTTTTAATTTTGTGTTATTTTAAGATTAATTAATTAGTCATAATTTCAAATTCAAAAGCATCTGTGTAATAAAATTATTTGAAAAAGATTAAAAAGTTCAATAATATACTATAGACTAGCTAAAACAACGTTATTATAATGGCTGTGATGGTTTTAAAGAGAAACATTATCAAAGGAGAGTGCAGAATAATATGGATTTTAATTTATCTACAGCCCCACAATTCCTCGTCTGAATATTGATTACGTTCGCTAGTTTAGAATACTCATTTGTGTTTCACAGAAGTGGATTATTTAATTAATGGCAGCTAATATTTTATGGCTTCCAGTTAATGTTGAGCGTGAAATCTTCACAGACGGCTACCATTTGGTTTGAATTTATAACTGAATGGCCATACAGAAGCAAATAGTATAAGTAAATGAATCATATACACAACGTTTCTTAATAATAACTCAAGGTTTTCTTAAAACTTTGCATTTGTATTAAATACCTCTACCTTTTATGTGATAAACCCTTTCATGTTTGTTAATAATAAATATTTAAGAAAGTCATCTAAAGTGTAAAGAAGTCAGACAATGTGTAAAATATGCTTTTTCGTCTTCAATAACTCAAATCACTTATAATGAGCAGAAACGATTATTGAGAAAGTAGTGGAAAATTGAAAGCACACTCCAGGAAAATCTTGAAAATCATTAAAATATTTTTTCTTTTAAAAAAAAACTTTAAATAATAATCTCCTTTTAATAATTTAAAAGATTTCAATGATACAAAAAGAAATACCAAGAACCATATAGTCTTGTTAACGGTAACTAAAGAAAATATTTAATGGGCAACCTAAAATGGTTGTTTAAAATAAATTCTTTGATTAAGTCGGCTGGAACGACTTATTATTTAAAGAACATGGTTGTGAATTGCTGCACCTATCAACGAGGGTCGTTTGAAAAGTCCGTGCTAAGTCAGAGAGATAGCACCACTGGCGCGTATCGAGGTTGTGTTCAGTTAGTAGCATCTCTTGGAAGAACACACACCAAGTTTCAGCCAGATCGGTCTATTTCTTTGTGTTTGGCATTCGTTTGAATCGAGGAAGTCGAGTGATTTTCAAAAAATGGACGAAAAAGAATTTCGTGTGTTGATTAAACACTACTTTATGAAAGGCAAAACGCCTCAGGAGACTAAAGAGAAGCTTGATAAACATTATGGTGACTCTGCACCTTCGATTAGAACAGTTTATAAGTGGTTTCAAAATTTTCGGAGTGGCCATATGGGCGCAAGTGACGCTGAACGTTCTGGACGCCCTGTTGAGGTTACTACTCCAGAAATCATTGATAAAATCCATGATATGGTGATGGATGACAGAAGAGTGAAAGTGCGTAAGATTGCTAGTGCTGTGGGCATCTCGAATGAACGGGTACATAATATTTTGCATCAACATTTGGACATGACAAAGCTATCCGCAAGATGGGTGCCGCGATTGCTCACGCTTGACCAAAAACGAAATCGTGTGAAGTGTTACAAGGACGGTTTGCAGCTGTTCCAGAAGAATCCGCAGGACTTTAAGCGTCGTTTCGTCACTGTGGATGAAACATGGATACATCACTACACTCCTGAGACGAAAGAACAATCTAAACAATGGGTTACCAAGGGGGAATCTGCGCCAAAAAAGGCGAAGACCGTTCCTTCGGCCGGAAAGATTATGGCGACTGTCTTTTGGGATTCGCAAGGAATAATCCTCATCGACTATCTGGAAAAGGGTAAAACTATTACAGGTGCATATTATTCATCGTTATTGGACCGTTTAAAAAACCGAGCTGCAAGAAAAACGCCCACGATTGGCCCACAAAAAAGTCCTTTTCCATCACGACAACGCACCAGCTCACACCTCAGCAGTTGTGGTCGCAAAATTAATGGAAATAGGGTTCCAACTCGTTTCACATCCTCCCTATTCTCCAGACTTGGCTCCCTCGGACTACTATTTGTTCCCCAATATGAAGAAATGGCTGGCGGGAAAAAGATTTTATTCAAACGAGGAGGTGATTGCAGAAACGAATGGCTATTTTTCAGACTTGGACAAATCCTATTATTCGGAAGGGATCAACAAACTAGAGCAGCGTTGGACGAAGTGTATAAGCCTAAAAGGAGACTATGTTGAAAAATAAAAAAGGTTTACCCCAAAAAATTAAGTAGTTTTTATTTTTGCACGGACTTTTCAAACGACCCTCGTATGTAATGCCTCCGTATTACAAACACCTGAAGGCGGCAGATTATTCAACTTATTATTAACGACTATCTTAAAAAACAAAATAAATTTGTTCTGGAGCATGCAATCTATTAGCTACGATATAACGTAACCAACTATAACAACTAAATTTCCGAATCTATTTTAAAGTTTACACAAATAAGGAAATTTTAAATATTTTTATCCAAATTGAATAAGATGGTTCAAATATTTCATTTAACCCAAAAGTAGTTATAAGTTAATGTCCATTAGGTAGAACTAATTATTGAAAAAACTGATTAAAAAAGAGCAATTAAATTGTCCACAAAAACAGTAAAAGCTCTTATGCCAATTGGGATACTTTAATAACAAAAAATTTTATAAATAGTATTACAGTTACCGTGCACTGAAAATATTCCTCACTTGATTTCATTATAGAAGTTCCCAAGATTCTTCGTTTTATTCTTCAGCTCTTCAACAAGTCCAACTTTTTTTTTTTATTCACTGCCATAATTAATAATGCCTTGCCAAAAAAAAGTAATAGTAATAATAATAATGATAAAACACAGATAACCTTACATTTCTCCACCATAAGGACTGTCGCCGCGAAAAGTTGCTTCTTCTTGCCGCCAGTGCGCTGTCATCTCTCATTTCGTCACATCTCAGAGGGCGTTCCTCACATCAAAATTACTTTCCCTTACACTCAACATGCTTCATTTTTTGTTATTTAAAGATAGACTGACTCAATATTGTCATAGTTTTCATAATCGCCACTCATTGGCCAGCTATAGTTCTTTCATCTATTCATCCTTATTCTTATTTCCATCTTCCTTCATTTATTTATATTTGGTTCGAGAACAAACATGATAGAATGTCAATAAAAATAGGCATGAAATAGTCCGAAATGAAAAGATATAGACTGGAATATTGGTTTGGACTTAATGCACAAATAATATTAAAAAAATAATATATATCAATGAATATCAGTAAAGTTTATTGTAAAAGTTTTTAGAAATAATTGATGAAAATATTTCTTTTACAGTTCTATTTATTACAAATAAATTTAGAAACAAGTTCTAGCAAAGTTCATAAAACTTCTAGAGTTTTAATACAATCTTGAATGACAACAAAATCAAGGTGAAAGCAATTAATTTGTGACAAACTTTGTAAGAGATAAATGAAGCTTTAGAAATTTATAGGTGTCAATGCACTTTCTATTTAAAAGGTGAAACCTTACAATTCTTACTTTTCAATTAATTTTCTTCTTTAGAAATCACTTCATTTAGACATTCTTAGATGGCTGGTTCTCTACAATAATAACTTATTCAGTACCAAGCTGCTAATAAAAATAAGAAATAATACCAAAGAATTATGGCGTCAAACATTCCATACTACTTTCTCTTTACTTCATTTTGCTTCTTTCCAAAACAAAAGTTCATTTGAAATTAAAAATTTTCATTTTAGAATTAATTGCTATTGATTTTTTTTTTAATTCAAGACTTTTTAGAATACTGCGCAGCGTGTATTAAGTATTAACAATGTTGACAGCTCGTTAGAAGAAGATTAAACAAGTAAAAGATTTGGTGTTAACTTGGTTTTCTACTAACCAATTCGGCGAAGAAAATACAAATAAAACGGATTGTCGCTCATCTTTTTCTTTGATAAGTTAAAAAATTGAAATATGATTAGTAAATATCAGATTTTGAAATGGCCTAGCACCTTTAATTTTAAAGATATCGAATTGCGGTTTCCGTTTTTTTTTTTCATAACTTTTTATACTCTTTAAAACTATGTACATGAAAGTGGGGGTCAACTGCCAACCCTCACTTTTGGTCGCGCGTCAGCCGCGTATGCGGGCAAGAATCTAAAATCAAGTCACATATTCTGAAACTAGAGGAGACGGGCAACAAATTTTTCCTCTACCATTTTTTGCTCAGATTAACCGTTTAAGCATGAAATACATTTGAGCCGTCTTAAAATGAACACTCTATATAGTTAGTTGGTGAGGGGTGGCACATTTGAACAGAATTTACATTTTCTGTTACAGAGTGCATAGAATCGTATTATTGAACCTTTTTATTTTGACGTGAATACGTCTTTAAATTTTCTATCATATGGAGGCAATCCAAAAAACCCTAATGATAAAAAAATCGGGGGATACAGTTTGGCATTACAGTTTCCGAGGTCTGTGACGCATCGCGCGCGGTGGAGGGAAAAGCGCCGCCATTTTGAGATCATTTTGCTGCGTATCGAGATTTGCAATTAGTATAACTTTTGACTCGGTGAAGCTACGATGTTCGTTTAAGTTTTAATCGTCAGCTGTCGTCACAATCTATCAATTGTATATAAAACATTAGTGTAAAATAGTGACAGTGCCCGGGAACTTAAAAGAATGAATGCGGCCGAGCGGATCAACGACAGTGTCAGTACATCTGCAGCTGGGGCGGTTGAAAATTATGCAAGTGGATGATGAAATCACTTCTACATCGACAACGGACTGTGCAGGCATAGATTGTGTTCGATCGTCGATTATGAAGACACATTGGGCAGCAGCTAGTGCACGTTTTACTACGACGTTTGTCAACAATCCATTCGGACTTAAGTATTATTTTTTCTTCAATCTGATGAACTTTTGTAAAATTTTTGTACGGCTTCCCATTTAGGCAGCCTACAGTTGTCAGCACTGCAGGGCATGGCGCAAGATTCAAAACTGATGTCAGCTCATTTATTTTTGTAATAATCGGTTCCCTAAGGTTTCATAATTTAAAAACAAAAACAAAAAACGGTTCGAGCGAACCGTTAGGTTACCATTACTGCTTACAGCCCTGTCTAAAACACCACTTCATCAAAATAGACTTGCCCAGGCTGAAAAACCAACTTCTGCAAGTTATTTAGTCAAAACTCCAGGCAAAGCTTAATCTTTCATTCATACTACATACACAGTAAACCGTTGCCATTCAGTAAATTGTTTAACAAAAAACAAAGGCCTTATAAATACAAGTATGCAAACACAATCATTCATTTGGCGGCACTAGTTACGGTATTAAAAAAAAGAAGAAAGAAGTCTCTTCTGTTTTGTACAAATCCTGTTACACAAATAAGTTATCTTTTGTGTACGAAAAAGGCTGTTGGCAAACTTTTAGAATGTACCAAATGTTACGAGGACCTATGGTCTTGAATTTTAAAGTGGTGAAACTTGTTTTAAAGAGATTTGTGGCACGTACATTAAGATAGAAGGCATACCTCAGCCACAAAAACTCCATTCAGAGAATAAAAGGATTTTATTTATAAGTTTGAAAGGAAAATTTAGTGTAAAACTTTTCTAAAGAAATTTCCCGTCTATTTATTTACATACACACATTTACATAAACATTTTTGATATTCGTTCGGCATCTTATTTAGAACTAAAATTTTCAATATTTACATAAAATAAATTCAAGTTAACTTGAAGTAAATTCTAATTAGAAAACTATAAACGTCTTATAGTTTTCATGGCTGATTTTTTGTTCACTCTTCGTCAGTACTCTTAAGAGAAATTGATTTCCAGTTTTTTCAGCCTTAAAGGCTCCTCTAGGCCCGTTAAATAGTTATTTATTTAACAAGTGTGGAAAGTAGTACTTTTCCTCACGCGAGGCAGGGTTTGCACGCACGAGCGAGCGAAGCGATGCGAGTGCAAGTGCAAATTGCCGAGTGTGAGGAAAATACTTTACACTAGAGTTAAATATTATATTTTTTCTGCAACCATTTATTAACTAATAAAATTAAAAATTTCATTTTTACAGTCTACAAAAAGTAATTTATTTATTATAAACATTTATTGTTATATTACAATTATTTACATTCCTTACGTATTTACATTACTTATTACATTTTCTGCTGTTTCTTTTATTGATGGAGTGTTTTCTAAACAGGAATCACTAGAATCCATTTTAAATTTCTATAAGGTACACTTTAACCTTTTTAACTGTTATAATTAAAAATATCTAATTATTTATTAAAGTATTATTTTTATTTCTATATTCCTTTCAATTTTTATTTTATTTTTTAATATTCGTTTTTTAATTATTTAGTTACGTTAAATAAGCTTATTAAAGTTTTACAGAAAATATTTATGTTAATAACAAAACTTCTTATATCAAGGAAGCACAATAAAGTTTTTCCACTCACTTGTGCGGAAAGTGACACTAATGGGAATTTTTCCCCAATTGTGTGGGAAGTTGGGCATTACACAGCTGATTTTAATTGAGTAATGAGAACTTCCCTACATGGTTGCAGAAAAAATTCTTTTTTTACATACTACTGTATGTACGCCAAAAATTAAATAGCAAAAAACTGCATTGTTTTGATTCACGAGATTTAAAAAAAAAATAATAATAATAAATCAAAAAGATTGCCTGATAAAGAAAGGAACCTAGCAGAAATGTCTTTTCCATTTTAATGAGTTGCTAAGTGAGATAAAAGAAAGCACCTTTCAATTAACTCTGGAAAAATAACATTTTTCTTTTAAGGTTTTCCACCGAACAATTAATTTATACATTTTCTTTCGCTCTCTCTCAGTCGAAGAAGGAATGATATTCAGTGAAATTACAAAGAGTTTACCTCTGAAATACACTTTATGTTTCTTAAACGGGTCTTCTGTCCACCTGTCCTCTTCAACAGCAATCCTCTTCCTTGTACACAGATCTAGTGCGCTACCTTGGGCTCTACATAGACAAAAAGACTCATGTGGAAGTGGAACCCATATACTAGACTTAAAAGACAAAGCAATGACAAAACGTGCGAAACTGCTCTACAGACTACTTGGACGACGCTCCAAATTACCCATTGAAATCAATCGATTACTATACAATACTATTGCCAAACCTATGTGGACTTACGAGGCTAGAGCTATGGGGTTCCGCAAAACCTACAAACATACGGACAGTACAAGACATTTCAGTCCTCTCGTGCAGTCTCTCGCTTCCTCTGACATCCCTAATACTCTTCGACGACTGAATCGCCAGTGGCCCCGCGACTTTCTTACTGTCTGAAGAACTAAACGTCTTTATTCTTCTAGTTCTACTTTCTCCTACTCATATTCTCCTCTGACTGATGATTCAGTCAGCGTGGTGGATTGTGAGGCATGACGACAAGGAGGCGAGATACTGAACAAGAGGATTTGAGCAAGTAGAGAGAGCAGTATGAAATTCTGAATATTTAGTCTTAGCGAGTTGGTCTATGAATGGAATGTTGAGGTCTTGATGAAGAGTGAGGTTAGTCACCGTAGAAAGGAGCGTCAGCTATCTGTCGGGGGAGTTCTGACTGAAATGTTTGTACAGTCCGTATGTTTGTAGGTTTGGCTGAACCCCACAGCTCTAGTCCAGATAGGTTTGAGGATAGTACTGTATATCAAACGTTTGAGTTCTATGGACAATTTGGAGCGTCGTCCAAGTAGTCTGTAAAGAAGTTTTGCACGTTTTGCCATTGCTTGTCTTTTAAGACTAGTGTCTGGGTTCCACGCGTCTATGTAGAGCCAAAGGCAGAGCACCAGATCTGTACAAGGAAGAGGGCTTCGTAATTTGAGAAAACAGGAGTTCCGCTAGCACTTTTTATGGTTCAATTTTTCCTAAATTAATTTCTTTTCAGAGCGTACAAAGGATAGGTTCTGCCTCTAAAGTGCTATTTGAGTGTACTCGTAATATGCAGTTTTGCAGGTCTGGAGGTTTGTAAAAATAAAATACGTTTCAAAATTGATAGATGCAAAAAAAGAAGGAAATATATCAGATTTTAGTAAAAGAAGGACGTATTAGATGTTTTGCACTTTTTTGTTAAAATTAACAAACGTATAAACCATCCGCCATGCGCTAAAAATGTTTAATTAGACAGGAATTCCTTTGAGTATTTCATTCTTTAAACTCATTCAGTATATTTTTAATAGCCTCAAATATTCCTCTGACATGCGGTAGGTAAAAAGTAAATAGTTACTTCATTTTACTGACTCACCCTTTAGTGGGTTTGCCACAGAGTACAGCATTATTAGAGAGAAGATACCCAAGTAAATACCAACAAGTATATAGTAATTTACAGTATTGGTTGTTTGTTATGTTTAGTGATGTTTTTACATTTGTTATCTATAAACTTAAGAAAAATATTATTGTTTTTACATTTAGTGAAGAATGTGAGGTCTTCTTTTTCAGTCGCAAACTTCTTGTGTGATTCTAAGTACCTTTCTGTTTTTTCTTCAAGGTGTATCTAAAGGTGTGTTCCGCTTCAGTGAAAATGTTGATTCGATTGGCTTTCTTCTTGCAATTACTGTTCATTATTTTTGGTGACTGATTCATTGTTTCAACAGGGTGAAAAAATAACTGCCAGTTTCAGTCAATGAATAGTAATCAATGTGTACCTTCAATCATGGCTGTTCAGATACTGTACTGAGTACTGAAAACCTAATGCGTTACAGTTATCAGTATTTTGCTTACAAAAATAAATTCAATAAAATGTAAATTTAATTGATTTCTTAGTCAATTAATGAAATTAATTCCATCTCAAAGAATGTAAAACAATTTTGTGAGATTAACTTGAAATTTTTACCACTTTAAGTGAAAATGTGGTATTGGGAGCCGATTATCTGAACGGCTCACAGGAATTGAATATCCATTAGTGATAGGATTAAATGAAAAGTAGCTTTTTTGATTTATTTGGTCACACCAATCAGTTCCTTTTTGGTGAAATGTTTTTTGCCATTTTTGTTATTTTAAGCCTTATTAAGGAAAAGGCAAAATACAATAGCGAGGCATAGACAGAGTATCTTTAATGTTTTCAAGGTTAAATTTTGTTTGCAAATGTGGGTTATTGTATGTTTACATATTTAGTAAAACTTCTTTGGCTCATTAAATATAATCTCTTTGCAAAAAGATCATTGATAATGATTTCGTTTCTTCAAACTTTAAGATCTTGTTTGTTTTTACTCTAACAATTAAATCTGTCCGGTAGGACAGTTGTTTAAGGGTTGATCGTCAAAAAGGGCACGAAAAAGCGTAACGTTGAAAAACACTTAACTTTGACAATTTTTTTTCTCTTTTTCTATAAAAGATAAAATTCCCAAATTTTCTTTATAATGTAGGGCAAATCCTCCTTTATAACTGTTATTTTTTTTATTTTTTTTTGTAATAACATAGTTTAATTTGTTTTCGAGAAAAAAGATGCCAAAAATGGGTAAAAATGGCATTTTCAAAAATTGTTCTTGTTCTTGTTACCTTTTTTTGTAAACTACTTAGCGTCTAAACGCGCGAACCGATTTTCATGAATGAGGTGTCATTCGATTCGGAATTTTATGTAGATGTGCCTTTTGGGGGTCTCGACGCTGTACATCGAATAGGAGAGGAGTTAGCCTCATGTATGTATTTTGTATTTGGAACAATCTTTTTGATCCAAGGGAAATTATCAGTTATTAAACATGTTCCCTAAATTGAACAAACATCTTTATTTTATTCTGAACATTCAAAATATCTTGTTTAACCATTAGGTTCCAAATTTTTCGTTCCAACAACACTTGCTTTATCCATTTAGTGTACCTTATTGTCCTATACTCTGGCAACTATCGCTCGGGTGCATTTTTTCTCGAAATTGCACTTTTAGGTGCACAAAAAATAATCCTTGATCATTCCTTTCTTCTAACCTCTCCTGTAATGGTTAGATGTAGCGAATAGAGGAGTAGTGGGGGCACATGCATATGGCGAGAGAGTGGGGACAGCGAGGTGCTGGTTAGTGATGGGCTATACGAGTCCGCCTGTGGAATCATTGGATTTGAATCAACTCCAGGGTCGGAATCGATTCCAAACACTCGTTCATCGATTCCAGTTGCCGTACCTATCCTATGCTTTCGTGCAAATATCATGCAATTTATTAAATATTTTATTAGTACTTAACTTCATCAGTTAATAACAAAACTACATGTAATTTGCAACAGTTTTAAAAGATATATAATATCTAATTGTTATTGACAACATCAAATAAAATTAGCTTTACACAAGAACAAGATTTAAAACAAAGCAGTTTTGTTAATATCCAGCAGGACCACTGGGAGGTTGAAGTTACCCTGCCAGGAGGGGAAATGAAATGGGAAGGAAATAAGGTTGTTAAAGGTATCAATGATGTTAGTTGGACCTTAAAATATGTACATGCAAACAAATTAAAATATAACAATGAACATAAACTAAGAAAGATTAACGAAATGAAATTATATTACTAAATATTTAATAATGAATAAAACTAAGCCGTCTATATATATATATATCCCAATACAAAACAAAATGAATAATTTTTATCACAGACTAGAGAAGGATTAAAGTTTAAAGCTACTTAGAACTTAAGAAATTAATTAATGTAAATTTTTATTCAGAAATAATATCATAGAAACATTGCTCGACTTTAATCTATTGCGTCTGTCAACTAATATTTGTCCAGCTTTAGAGAAAATCCTTTCGCAAGGAACTGAAGTGGCTGGAATGCATAATCTTTTCAAAACAACGTCATACAATCTGGGATATAAGTCTTTCCTCTCTCTCCACCAATCTAACGGATTGGCTTCTCTATTTAAAAAAGGTTCTGCCAAATATTTGTCTAATTCAATTATACTGGCAGATACTGGGGTCTGTTTCGCGTTTAACGTTTTAATTTTTGCATCGAATTCCCGCCAAAGACTAGAAGTAGAAGTTGTGGATGATGGAACATCGGTAGATAACGAAGCTTTCGGAATTTGAATAAATGATAATTTAGTGGCAAGAGAATGGTACATTTTCCGGAATTTAACGTCGCTCGAAAAACCTTCGTTTTTAAATCGCGGATCTAAAATCATCGATTGACCTATAATTTCTACCGATTCTAAATTGGAAAACCGATTTGAAATATTAGCGCAAATTACTCGAGCCATTGATTGTATTTCAGGTCTGTAATTTGTGTGCAAAAATTTTGAAACGTGATCGGTCATAAAGCGCGAGAATATAATAATTTTAGAAATTGTTATATAATTTTCCGAACTTACTTCGTCCGTAATTTCATTAAATATCTGCAATAATTGAACCGCGCTCTCTAATATTTCCCAATCGATTGTTGTTATATTATGTTCACCCTGTAGATTTAATAAAGCTATGGTCGCGATCAATGGCTGTTTGGTTTTTAAAACGCGATCAAACATTATAAATGTGGAGTTCCAACGAGTGGGGACGTCTTGTTTTAATTTTAATTTTGGGAAACCCATCTGTGTTTGTGTATTATGTAGCTTGGTCAGAGAATGAGAACTTCTTTTAAAATATTCTACTAAAGCTTTAATTTTGTCGGTCGTTACGCGAATTTCTGCGATTCCCGAATGGACAACTAAATTCATTGAATGGGCAAAACAAGAAATATGCCTCCAATTGCACTGCTTTACTGCCGAAACAATATTTGCACCATTATCAGTAACAACGGCAGTTACTTTATTGGTGAGTTCCCATTCTTGGACCGTGGATTGCAGGTGTGAGGCCAAGTTATTCGCTGTATGTCGTTCAGAGTAACTAGTACACTTCAATAAATGTGTTTGTAAATTTGTGTTTTGGTCTATGTAGTGGGCAGTTATAGCAATAAAGCTTTCATTATTCACCGATGTCCAACAATCAGTTGTTAAACAAACGGCATTTACTTCGTTGAATTTACTTTTTAATTTTGATTCTTCCCGCTTATAAATCATTGGGAGTAAACTGTTGGATATATACTTTCGTGAAGGTACATTATAACTGGGGCAAAGCAATTTAATTAATTTTCTGAACTCTTGATCTTCAACAATACTAAAAGGATGATATTCTTTTACTATCATTTTGAGCAATTGTTCATCAATTTCCTTGGACTTACTGGGGTGCAAAGGTTTGATTACTTCTACAAAGTCAGTCAAGGATTTTTGAATTACCGGAGCCTTATGGGCAGATGAAGAGAGAGGAGCGACATCTGCAACTTCTGAATGGATGGAAGCTAAACTAGTAGAGGGAAGCGAGCTTAAATTTTGAGTGTCTATAGAAGTTAAATGAGATTTCTTAACAGGGATCTCTTCAGTGCTTTGCTCTGTATTCTTTCTTTTATTGAATGATATAGGATGTTTTCTCTTCATATGTCTGAACAAATTACTAGTAGAGCCACTTGTAAAGCTAACGATTTCGTGGCAATACCGGCATTTAGCTTTGACAGAATCAATAGAATTAAAGTGATTCCAAATTTCACTGCGTTTTGGCATTTGTCTGAAATTAATTTACTAAAAATTAATAAAATATTAAATTTAAAAAATAAGAAACAATAGTAAAAAAGGCGATAATAACCCCGTTGTTGATGGGCAAAAATAAATAAATAAATAAAAAAGTAAAAAAATTAAACTAATTTATTAAATATTTTGCTTTTAAAATATTTTCAAATATTCAATAAAGAAAAACAAAAGATAAAAATGAAATAATTATTTAATTTAGGAAAATATTAGTCTTTGAAAATATTTTAGAAATCAACAAAGCACACGCTCTTCAACTTAATTAAGATTTACCACTGGAAAACACCCTTATCTGCTTATCATCAGAAGACAGACACATGAAATATTGTTATCAGCACGAAAGATGAAATTGAAATGGCCCTTATTGCTATAGCTACATATCTAGAGACAAAAAAATTATATTACCTAAAGAGCGTACTTACTACAGACTCCCTCCCACTCTTATTACCTATTTCACAAACATTCGGCGATTGGAAATATTTTTTAGCAAAATATTATTCTATTTATTCTAAGCAGATTCTTAAGATGATTTTAATTTTTAAAATTTATTTTTGTTTATTACTCTTATAAAATACGAAGAATTTCAAATAAAATATAATATACAAACACAGAATGATTTAGTATGCAGGTGGAGTCAGTCGTCGTTACCATGGTAACGGAACCGTTAAACGACTCCGGTTCCAGCTCCAGCAATTTCTATTGGCTAGAATCAGTGAACGAAAAAGTGGAACGAGTCCGGTTTCAAAAGGATTTAAATCACTCCGGATTCGACTCCACCAACTCCAGTGGATTTAACCAATGAAAATGCTAGAGTTGGGCCGGAGTCGTTTAACGGTTCCATTACCATGGCAACCACGACTGACTCCACCTGCACTCTAGATCATTTTGTGTTTGTGTATTATATTTTATTTGAAATTCTTCGTATTTTATAAGAGTAATGGACAAAAACAAAATTTAAAAATTAAAATCATCTTAAGAAAGCGTTATTATGTTTTTTGTATTCAAATGAAACGAATATTTAACTACAAAATATTTCCAATTGATGAATGTTTGTGAAATAGGTGATAGAGTGGGAGGGATACTACAGTAAGTAAACCAATTAGGTAATACTACATTTTGGCTCAGTTTTACTTTGACCGTCATGCGGACATGTACACGTTTAAACTTACGCCAATGAAGATAAGAGTAAGAGTGTCCAGCGCTTAGTTAAAGATTAAGCACACAGCTTTTTCTTTTTGTAAAACAATAAGATAATATTTTAAAAGCTTGATATTCAATTCTTATTAGATAAATATTGTGAGTAATTATAATTTTGTTTGAAGGGTTAGAATTTTTATGGAATACTTTCCTACCCATTTCCGTTTCTCTATATTGAATCCTCTTGAAGCAAGTTAACTCCAGTCTTCCAGTGGTCAAGCTAGATAATGACAAAATTGCTTTAATTTATAATTGACTAGCCTATTTTTGGGTTAATATTTGTGTTACGTTGTTAATTTTATATTTATCAGAGCAATTGGAAATTAGGGATAGTACTTAATGTGTGTAAAAGAAATATAGTTTTGTTATTAACTGGAAAAGCTAACTGTTAATGATATATTTTAATAAATTACGTGACATTTGTTCTTATGTTTAATCGTTCCAAAACCTCTGCTGTCTCATTTTCATTTTAATTTTTTTGGGGCGGGGCGGAATCACTTTTTTTTAAAATAGGGATTTGAATCAACTCGTTCCACCATCGGACTCGTTCCAGTGGAACGAGTCCGTTCAAATAGCCCATCACTAGTGCTGGTCAGAAAGGCCTAGGCCAGAGAGACGTGCACTTGTCTATGTGTCCCTAGAACCTAACAAAAATAGAAAAAGGGTTGAGAGAGAAATTAAGAGGAAGTCCCGCACTGGTTTCCGGCTTGAGGAGGTATTATCGGCGGTGGGTGAGTTCTATGTGGTGGAGGATTGGCGAGAGAGACTTGGTTGTTTCGCGTGTTTCTGTGCAGCAGTAATATTCGTTATTTTAGTTATTAATTATTGTAATATTATTTATTAAAGAGATTGTTTTTCGGTTAACATTAAGTATATGTTATGTAATTAAATATATTAGCAGTAATAATAATTAGTACATCTATTAGTTAGTATAGTAGTTAAGTAAAAAGTACGTAGGTTAGTTAGGGCCGTAGTGTGGATGAGTGTGAGTCTGTTTGTCGATTTGTCGGTTAGGGCGGTGTGTTTGTTTCTGATTGTTAACTTGTAAGATAAGGAATTATTTGTAAATATTGTAAATAAACTAACTGTTAAAAAAAAGAACTGTTTTGTAGAAAGCCCTTGGCTCCGTAACCGCTAGCTTGGTCGGTTACATCTCCAATAGGAATTTTTCTGTGTCAGTCAAGGCGTTAAACACATTTTTCAGTTTACCCTACGAGGAAGTCAGAATATCTTAAGACAGTATTCGTAGGCGATTCATCTAAAAACTACAACTTTCACTTACGCGGACGACACAGCCATCTCAATTATTCACGTAATGATCATGTTTTCACCTGTCTCCTGTAACAACGCTTAATCCCTTTTAAGCATTGTTTCATCAATTGTAGAACCAAAATTAATGTTGAAAGTACCAAAATATTGCGTTTACTTTTAAATAAATCATTTAGCCTACATCAAACTGTACTTGTTTTCGTTGTTTACTGTAGCATACCTCGGATTCTATACTGACTGACCTGAAATCTCAAACAAATCTCAAAAGACAAGAACGCAAAAAACTATTTTTTTATATATTTATTTCCAAATAAACTATGGATAAAAAAATATGCTGTTTATTACCTTAAAGAGGAAACAAGAGAAGATAAATATAACCTGCTGCACCAGCAGTTTCATTAGACTAGAAAAAAAGCGCCAAAAAAACACATTCCCCCCATCAAAAATTATCATCATATTCAGTAAAAGAGAAACGCAACCAGGTTTTTTTTAGAATAAAGGAACAAAATAGCATAAAAGCTGAATTAGCAGTTTTCTTGCGGATATACAACAGTAATCTTGTTCCAATGTTTGTACTTTTTAGCCTTGAAATTACCGTATTTCAGGGATGTCCTAACAAGCGAATAAACTTATAGATTTCCTTACCTTTTTTTTGCGCACTTCCTGTGAAAATAACAGGAAATAAAGGAAGAAAAATCTTAACTTTATTGCCTTCATTCAATTAACTCCATTAAACCTTTACATAGAGGTTAAATAACAAGAAAAAGGTTACACATACATTATATAGCGTTTTTTGCGCATTCCATTTTTAGAAATTAATTAAATTATATTTATATTTTATTATACATACAGTATTTACATTTTTTCTTTATTAAGAATTCAATTATTCCGAAGTCTCCGATTGAGTGAAAAAAGTTTGAAATATTTGGGAAATTTCGTATTATCAGGAATCGATGTTATTAACCACATCGATTGAATGGAAGTGATTGGCCATCGTTGGCACTTTTTTTTGTAAAAATTTATACAATTATTTATAAACATCTGAAATGTTCATTAATAAAAGTTAAATTTAAAGAATAAAAAAAAATAGATATTAGAAATAAATATTAGATGAATAAAAAATATACATAAAAATATAGACGTGAATACGTCTTTAAATTTGCTATCATATGGAGGCAATCCAAAAAACCTAATGATAACAAAATCGGGGGATACAGTTTGGCATTATAGTTTCGAATCTATCGTCTACATCCAAAATTAAATTAGACCACTGGATAGCTAAAGGATCAAAGAATTCATTACGATAAGCGAGGACTGTGAAGCATCGCGCGCGGTGGAAAGGGAAGCGCCGCCATTTTGAGATCATTTTGCTGCGTATCGAGATTTGCAATTAGTATAACTTTTGACTAGGAGAAGCTACGATGTTCGTTTAAGTTTTAATCGTCAGCTGTCGTCACAATCTACCGATCTTATATAAAACATTAGTGTGAAATAGTGACAGTGAATACAATAAGGTGTTAGAATAAAAACAATATTATCAAAAATATATAATGTGCGGGCTATACGCGTCGAAAAGCCAAAACCAAATACAGAGATTGTATACGGTTGGAAAGGGCTTCTCAAGAACAATCGAATGGTAATAATAAAACACCATATGACCGAGTCAAGCTGTGCCGCGGCCGAGCGGATCAACTGACGGTGTCCAGTACATCTGCAGCTGGGGCGGTTGAAATTATGCAAGTGGATGATGAAATTGTTTCTACATCGACAACGGACTGTATAGGCATAGATTGTGTTCGATCGGTCGATTATGAAGACACATTGGGCAGTAGCTAGTGCACGTTTCACTACGACGTTTGTCAACAAACCATTCGGACATAAGTGTGATGTGTGTGATCGTCTATGGTTTCTGCGCTCATTGAAGCTAACAAAAGAAAAACACTTATTTTGGATTGCCTCCATATGATAGCAAATTAAAGACGTATTCGTGTCAAAATTTGAAATAATTTACAATAATAAAATTAAAATACAAATGTTTTTTTTACTTAATAATTTGGCATTATTTATTAAAACGACTCCACCGACGGTTTATGACCATGGTGATTGTCTTGTTTATTTGTAAATAATTTAAATATATAATATTCAAGGAATTATTATTCAATAAAGACTTATTCTGAAGAAATAATTTATTAACTAATAAATAAAATGTAAAAAAAAGAGAATATACTGACAGAGTAAATGATTAGTGTTTGTCTGGCAGATATATTATAGAAACTTGAGAACAATAATTTTCCTTTTGAGTATAATGGCGGAAAGGGTATGACGTTGAGGAGGAAAAGCGAAAGGCTGACTAGTTTTAGTACTTAATTTTCTTTACAGCTAACGTTATTACATCTCCCATTTCATTTTCCCAAATGACTCCTCTCTCTATAAATATATATATAATTTCTTAACAAATTGTTATATTCTTTTTTTTTTGCTAATCATAATCTCTAGAAATGTATTTTTTTGTTTTAAATAATGTTCTAGAGGTTAGCGGTTTTGAGGAAATTAAATATTGTTTCAATGTGGCTGTAAAAGTTTGGTCAAATTTTAGGGCAGTCTGTATGAAGTTCTGAGTGAATTCGTAAGTTATCAGGCAATCAGTAAAAAAGTGAGGGAACCGGTGGCCGGTTGTTGGTCTAGTGGTCAAGAGTTTGGCTTTGTAATTGGGAGATCGCCGGTTCGAATCCCGCGTGAGGACTATTTTTTTATTTATTAGTTAGAATGTTGATAGTAAAAAGTATGTGCTTCCCGACCTTCGGTTACTGCAGCAGTGCATTTGAAAGTAAATATTGAAGTATGTTTAGATATTTTTTGTTTTAACTTTATTTTATTTTCACAACTGTAGTATATTTCTGCAATAAATGAAACTGATACAAGATACGAGTGTACATAGTAAAAACACTAGGCGCCACGGTAGCCGAGCGGTTAGAGGCGAGACCTGGAAAGCTAATATCTATTTTGGTACTGGGTTTGATTCCCCGGTCTTAGGCCTTGGATTTTATTTAATAGTTAATAAAAGAAATTATAGTAAAATATGTTTTTCTGCAACCATGTAGGAATGTTCTCATTACTCAATTAAAATCAGCTGTGTAATGCCCAACTTCCCTCACTAGTGGGGAAAAATTCCCATTAGTGTCACTTTCCTCACTAGTGAGTAGAAAAACTTTATTATGCTTCCTTGATATAAGAAGTTTTGTTATTAAATATTTTCTGTAAAACTTTAATAAGTTTATTTAAATTTATTTTATCTAAATAATTAAAAAACGAACATTTAAAAAATAAAATAAAAATTGAAAGGAATATAGAAATAAAAATAATATTCTAATAAATAATTAGATATTTTTAATTATAACAGTTAAAAAAAGGTTATAGTGTTACCTTATAGAAATTTAAAATGGATTCTAGTGATTCCTGTTCAGTTTTTTTTTTTTAGTTAATAACCCTAATGGTTGCATAAAAAATATAATATTTAACTCGAGTGTAAAGTATTTTCCTCACACTCGGCAATTTGCACTTGCACTCGCCTCGCTTCGCTCGCTCGTGCGTGCAAACCTTGCCTCGTGTGAGGAAAAGTACTACTTTCCGCACTTGCTAAGTAAATAACTACTGCTAGTCGCCCACGACACCTAGTTGGTAGTTGGACATAAAGCCATTACTTTACTTTACGTAGTATAAACATGGCTAGCATCAATGCAGAATTCACCCCATTGTAAAACTCCCACAGAAGAACATTTTAGTATTGTGCATTGGCACTTACTGAATTAAGAAGAAGATCGTGTGGCCAGCGGCGGTTCAATAGGCTTGGGAAGATTTCCAGACAATGCAATAAGTTAGGGATACTAGTGGATTAGGATGTGAGGTAATTGTAGTATGGAATTTAATGTAACAGGATCTTACAGCTTCTGAAACATTAGGGAACAAGGAAATCTCGGTGCAAGGTAGAGTTTAGATACAAAGTAAGGAGCTTTAGCGGATTTGACGGAGTGTTTTTGACTGGAAGGATTGGATTCTTGTAGATATTGGAAGCTTTGGCTAAGCCCCAAAGTTCCATTCCGTAAATCCAGACAGGTTTCAGTATCACAGTGTAGATAAGTCGTTTATTGTTTAGTGAATGTTTAGATCGATTGTCGAGAAGTCTAGAGAGAAGTTTGAATCGTCTGTTCAGTTCTTTCCGTTTAAGTCTAGTATGTGGATTCCCAGGTTAGGCGTTTGTCCATGAAGAGTCCTAGGTACTAACCACAATCTGTTATAGGAAGAGGAGTAAGGTTTAGGTAAACGGGTGGAAGAATAGTTCGCTTTAAGGAGAATGTAATGCAATTACATTTGTTTTAATTTTAATTCTTCATTTCTTTAGCCAAGGGCTCAAGAGAGTCTAAATGGGATTGAAGGAAGCGAAAATTAAATATGTTAAATGTATCCCAAAACAGTTGAAATTCTGTTCAACTCTGCTTTCACACAATATTGAATTATGCGGCATTTAACGCGACAAAAAAAAAATCGATCCATTTTAGAATCGAATTGTGAATTTTGATGTAATGCAGATCACGTACGGCAGAGTTGCGCAATCGATATGACGTCTGCTAATTCTAAAGTTTGCCACCGTGCCAATGACAGAATAGTTTATTTTTTTATTTACTTGTATCTGTACAAACTATATGCAATAGCAAATAGTGTGAATATTAGAACTTATTAATTTGTGTTGGCTACACTGCCTTATTGTGTAGTTATCTTTAATGCTTCTTGTGCACTCTAACCACGTTTTCTTATTTTACTTTGACATGTAGTGTTGTTATCTTTTTTCTTCTATACAATAAAGTGTTATAATTGAACTATTCGATTTTTATCGTAACCCAATAGTGAAATATGTTCACACAACTTAAAAACATGTTGGGCGTTACTAGCCAACGCTGGAGCTCTCAATTATTGAATCAATGGTAGGATAGCAATGAGATTTTATGTCCAATGACTTCTTAAAGAAGTTTCGGCGGGTTGGAGATGTGAGCAAAGCGATTATACTAAACGGTTAGGATAAACCTGTAGATTAGTATGGAATTTTCGGGAACAGAAATAGATTTAATTGAGTGACACATCAAACGTTGAGATCTCTGAGGTTGTTATATTGAATTCTAGAGAAACATAAGTTACCTCATAACTGTCGTAAAAACTTAAATCTTAATTCTTTTCTTTGCGGTTTCGATCTGGCTGAACTTGTGACTTTAGACTTAACACGTTTCTCACAGGCTGCGGGAAATTATCCCTAAATAAGTTTGGCACAAAACAGTTACCCAAGGAAATCTACTCTGCAAAGTTTCCACACTTTTTTTGCGGCTTTTCCCCAGACAGAGACATTTTATTGTTTGACTTCATGCAAGAAAAACTACAGCTTGTAATTGAAGCAAAAATAAAAAAGAGATAACAGATATCTTTTCTTTGAATGTAAAAAGTGGCGAACAGATTGGAATTGCACGTTTGGCTTTTCAAAAGATTTTGCCGGTACCTGATAAAAAAAATACGTGAAAATCACGAGTGGAGTAGGCACCCAGTGGTGTCACTCCAGTAACGGGCTTTGCTCTCACGATAAGAGTAGATCACAAGGCCATCTTCTCTTCAATCTCCTTAGAGGATTACCTGGTAATGTGGAGGAAGTTAGGTGTACTATGAGAGGGTTAGGATGAGCTGCTGTAGAGGAATGAAATTTGAGAAAACGAGTGTTTTAGCAAGATCTGTAATGAAAGGTATTTTGAGGTCATTATGGATAGTGAGGTTAGATACATAGAACGGAGCGTTAAGAAGTTTTCGAAGTATTTTTGGACTGTAATGTCTGGAGGCGTAGTGAGTTGGAACGTTTAGTCAATCCCCATACGTCGATGCCGTTTGACCAAATGGGTCGCGGTAACAGTAGATATAAAAGTCTTTTGTTAGGTTGGTTAAGTTTCGAACGTTTGTCAAGCAATCTGGCGAGAAGTTTTGTAGCGTTGGTTAGTTTCTTGTCTTTTTCAGTCTAGTCTGGGGGATTCGATGCCAACCGTTTGTTCTAGGTGCAGTCCAAGGTAGCGTACTTTGTCCACAGTTGGTACAAGAGTTTGGTTCAAGATGATGGGAGGTAGGATTTTCCGTCTTAGAGTAAATACTATATATTTTGATTTCGTAACGTTTGTTTTGATTCGCCACTTGAAAAGCCAGTCCTGTAAGTGGTTGATGTGTGTTTGAAGAGTTCGTGTAGCGATAAGAGGATCGGAATGAGGAGATAAGATTGCAGTATAGTCAGCAAAGGTGGAGAGGATGGTATTTGGATGTTGAGGTATGTCTGCTGTATATAAGGAGTAAAGGACCTAGGACACTGCTCTGAGGAACACCAGCTCGAGCTAGATGGATATAAATATTAATTCGTAAAATTTTGAGACGACAATTTGCGTTTGACTTAAAAAGAAAATTGATTAAAATAAATTATTAAGACTAAAGTATAAATCTATTATAATTTAAATAAATTAAAATCTAAAAATGAGAGGAAACAGTACTTACGGGGCGAGACAGAAAAGAGGGCGACACCCCCTTCCGGGTTAATGGAGCTACTCAAATGTTTTAAGGAACGTAAACGCAATGAAAGCTTGCAATAATTCAATTTGCATTAAAAAATAAGGAATATAGTGAATAAAAAAAAGCTCCATTTTTTTTAATTTATGAACTCTAATTTGAGTTCTTTTTTCTTCCCGTAATTATTATTAAATCTAATTTTTCTTTTTTTTCCCTCCAAAATCTGTAAAAGCTCTTTCTTTCGCCAAAACATAAAGACTGAAAATATTTTTAAAAAAAGTTATGACGTAAATGGTATTGTCGGGTCAAATTTGACCCAAAACCTATATTTTATTTCCTTGCACTGCTCAAGAACGACTGATTTGTCTGGTCGATTGTTGGGTGAGGATGGAAGAGGAGAATTCAGAGAAGGGGAGATATTTATAGTTAATTCCTACAAAATGCCACACAAAAGAAAAACGCGCGGGTCAAATTTGCTCCCGACGATACCCAGTTGAGGGTTAAATTCAATTACATTATTTAGGCATTCAGCTTCTTGCCCAAAGGTTTTATTTATTAAATATTTTTAATTAGCACGTAAAATTCTTATTAAAGTAATAACCCAGGTTCGAATCCCCAGCTGCTGACCCTTAGATTTTCTCTTCCTAGGAGCTTCTTACAGCTCATTGTCCGGAGGCCGGCAGTGCAATGAAAAAAGCTCCGGGCGCCAATAACAATTTTATTTAAATAACAATTCCTAAAAGTCGTTTCTTTTTAATCATATATGGTAATTCTTAACTTGCTTTCAGTACATATTTTATTTATATACAACGTCAAAAACAAGTCACCATATGATGTATGTTATGTATAAAAGAGAAGTGAAAATTTGGTCAGCTGTGGTGTGGAGCCAGCAGTTGAATTATAACCATGTTGGGAAGGTAAAGCAATCCATTAAGACTGACCTCGTGAACCTTTGTACATAACATCATGTCCTTTCCCTTTTAACGTCATCAACTTTCAATGAGTGAGTGTAATTTACTGAAGATGTAAGATAATATGTTACACACATATGACCACATCTAGATTTTCTAACTTCTACACCGGAAACAAAAACTGCCTAAGATTTCATTATTTACGATGCTTTTCGCTACATCATACACAAGTTTAGCTTTCATTTATTAATTGTTACCCACAATGCATTGCAGTCAAAAGTGGCCTCTTTTACCTTCCTCTTGAAAGGTTTAAATACGTAGATAAACCTTCCTCCACTTTATGAGAACCAGGTGAGCCAGTGACATCATACCCTAATCTAGCGAATAACTAACTACACTGCAAATCCGGGAAGCCGCCTCCTTCTCTTCTGCGCAGGAGCTATACCCTCTTACAACACCTGCTACCTACCCCCAAGGAACTTCTTCCCTGAACTTTGCATTTCCAAAACTTTGATGAGCTGATCAACAAGAGATCAACGCTTTACTCTATATGAGAGAGAAGTATGTGAGAAAGAGAACATGAGTAGGAGAGAGAAGAACTAGGAGAAGGATGAGGTTTAGGTCTTCAGACTGCGAGGAAGTCTCGAAGCCTCTGGCGATTCAGTCGGCGAGGAGGATTGTCAGAGGAGGCGAGAGACTGTACAAGAGAATTTGAGCACGTAGAGAGAGCAGTATGGAACTTTTGGTATTTAGTCTTGGCGAATTGGTGTACGAATGGGATGTTGAGGTCGTTGTGAAGTGTGAGGTTAGTCACCGTAGAAAGGAGCGTCAACTATCTGTCGGCAGTAGTTTTGACTGAAATGTCTGTACAGTCCGTATGTTTGTAGTTTTGGCTAAACCCCACAGCTTTAGTCCGTAAAAGTTCACATAGGTTTGAGAATAGTCCTGTATATTAAGCGTTTGAGTTCTATGGGTAATTTGGAGCGTCGTCCAAGTAGTCTGTAAAGCAGTTTCACACGTTTTGTCATTGCTTGTCTTTTAAGTCTAGTATGTGGGTTCCACGTAATATAACATTAAAAGAAATTTTTCAGCTACGGATTTTACAATTTTCTGAAATTCGGTGGCCCTCGCCTATCAGCAGTTTAGTTTCAGTAGCGCTCGAGCGCTGTTATCCATTCAATGTTTCCACAAGTTATTCTTAGCTTAGTTATTACTATTATTATTATAGTAAGTTACGAGGTGTGGCAATTAAATAACGAGACTGATGCTGCTACAGAAGAACTATGCATGCGCCAAATCCTAAAGACAGAAAGCTGTGCAGCGTAAAGCCTTCTCTTTCGATTGCGATTCACGTATTTGTAGAGAAATCTGTCTGACCGGAACCGTCGTTTGTGTGAGAGGTGTTAGTTTCGTTTTGCCGAAAACATGATACTACACATGTAGTAGAGCAACGAATTGTCGTGAAAATTCACATGAAACTTGGTAAAACCGCTACTGAAACTTATCTTTTATTAAAAGAAGTTTATTGAGATGAATGTTCATCACGTGTGCAAGTTTTTGAGTGGTTCAAGCGTTTCCAAGATGGCCGAGAAGTCGTCGGAGATGATGACCGCCCGGGTCACCCTTCCACGTCCAAAACGGATGAAACTATCGATTTTATAATTAATCAACATTACTACCGTGAGGTGCTTGCTCAACTCCGTGAAAGAGTAAGGAAAAAAACGACCCGATTTGTGGAAGAACCAAGTCACGGGGTTCTCTATCAAGACAACGCGCCGGCTCACACTGCATTGTCTGTCAAGACGTTTCTAGCCAAGTACAACATCCCAGCTTCGCTTTCTCAGTTCGCTCCTAATATCACTATTCTTAATCGATATTAAGCAATATCTAGAAGGTGATTCGGTCAAGGAGAATTAAAATACTTGCATTTGCGGACGATCTAGAGATTCTCCGCTTCTGTGCCACAATCTCTCCAGAAAATGATTCTTTGGAATGGGATTTTTGGAACTGAATATAGGTAAAACTAAGATTGTAATCTTTAAGAATGGATCTTTTCAAGCAGAAAAATAGCTTATTATTATTATTATTCGTATCAATTCTCTATGTTATGCAAATTCAAATTTATTTTTTAAAGCCCGATGCGCCATATTGCAATACATTATTTAACTGACTAAAAATAAATAAATAAATTTTAAACTCCAAAATTTCTCCGTTGAAATATTTCAAATAATACAGTAATGATATGCGTTTATCATTGGTATATATTTATTTATTTAGAGCATAGAATTACAGGATGCCAAATATTGCTGCATTATGAATTACCATGTATTATACACAAAATAAAGCAGAAATTGGTTGTCTAAATGGATATATATAATTGTAGAAGCGCCATTTACGAGCTATACGTAATTTTCTGTTTTTGGATTACGCTGGCCAAAGCATAAAAACACAAAAAAATGACAAATTCAAGCCTAGGCAAGCGTATACATGCCTTTTTGTTAAAAAAAAAAAAAAAAAAAAACCAGGTATTTATGCCTATGTGTGTATGAATGTGGCCTGTAGGCTATATCACTTAGAGAAGATCTGGAGTTAAGAAACATTTTGTGCAACGAGATGTTTATTTAGTTGGTGAACGAAGTGGATTTTAAAGATCGGTGTGAAGGGTTACATTTGGAAACGTAGCGTACAGTTTTGGGCTATTTTACGAAAAACTTTTGACTAGAATGATTGGAAATGATAGGAATTGGAATTGGAATGATAGGAATTGGAATTGGAATTGGAATGATAGGAATTGGAACGATAGGAATTGGAACGATAGGAATTGGAATTGGAAAGATAGGAATTGGAATTGGAATGATAGGAATTGGAATTGGAATGATAGGAATTGGAATTGGAATGATAGGAATTGGAATTGGAATGATAGGAATTGGAATTGGAATGATAGGAATTGGAATTGGATGATAGGAATTGGAATGATAGGAATTGGAATTGGAATGCTTGGTTAATGCTCAAACTTCGGAATGATTTTGAATGATTTTTTTCCCCCCCAAAAAATATAAAATTACAAATAAAACTTATAGATTGATGTAGTAGTTTTCGTAGACACTAAAAACAAAGCAGTCAAAAAGTCTATTCAAGCTGAGACGTCTTTCATTGAGTAATTCAATCCAATAGCTTATTGTTTTGGATTTCTTAACCAGTTAAGCGTGTTTGACGTGTATATGTCAAATCAAATCTCTATTATGGTGCATTCGACGTGTATACTCGTTGTGAAAAATATAAAATTGCCATTAATTATAAAAACTAGAAATTTTTTAATAAAATACAATAAGAATATTATTTGGTGGGATGTTTCCTTTATCTTACCAATAGAACTGATAAGTGGTTGGTACATGTTTGGTCTCCGCATTAGAGATTGGGGAATTACGCACAAAAATAGAAGCATTCAACCATTGTGCAATGCCCGTTTTTACCTTAGATAGAGGTTCAGGACCTCAGTACGAGCATGATTTCATTTTACACAGAATTCCAAAGCTCTTTTCTTCCTTGTAAAAGCTCTTGCGTCCCCTAGTTAACTAGGAGCAATGCATAACGTGAAGCGGTGCAAGATTTTGAATGAGCACAGAATGCTCTGTAATCTCAAGCCCCGTAGAGATTACACAAAAAGTTGCTTGCAGTGACTATTACGACGTTGTAAAGTTTTGGGTTGTTTTGCCCTGCTGCGTTCGACGAAAGAAAAAAAAAAAAATAATAAAACGTTTATTCATAAGAGTGCCTTAAAACTTAAAATTGTGTTTTCTACTTAACTCAAAATCAACAATTAGCACGATTGCAATATTTCATTTTACAGGAGTAAGAGAAAGAAATAATGCGATAAAAATAAGGAAAAATGAGTTTTCTTCTTCTTGGAATGAAAACTTTTGAATATAATATATGTACACACAGAAGGAATCTGGCCAGATGTTGGTCTAGTGGTCAAGAGCATGGCTTTCTGTGTGAGAGATCACCAGATCGAATCCCGTGTAAGTCTACTTTTTATTTGTTAGAAAAAATTATTTAGAGTAAAGTATGAAGCTTCCGCCCTCCGACCACGACAGCTAATTAGTTAAACGTTGAGCCTGACCTAAAAAAAAAAAAAAATAGACTATTACTCCGACTTTACTAGAAAGAACCCAGTTGTAAAATAATTGCAAAATGTATAAGTATATGTTCTTTAAAATGTACTTCTTCATTTGATGTGAAAGGTATGCACAAAAAAACATACGTAATGCAGCTAATAAAAATAAAAAGCCATATTAAAACAGATTTTTCGTCGTAAAAAATCTGTTTAACAAAGACTTACACAATGGAATTTCTGAGATTTTAATATTGAAAACAATAAGTGAAATAACAAAAGCTTATACTGTGTTACGAATTCTCTAGCATAGAGTAGATGTTAACAGTAATAAGTATGCTGTGAATGTGAACATTTCCTCACATATCGTACATACAGGGGTCGGTCTGTTTACAGAAGGATTTGAAAAAGATACCCTAAGCCTAATATTGCACAGAGCTAAGAAACTATGACAGACTTGGGAAATTATCAAAACACCTTTTGGGAATAAGCAATAAGAGAGAAACAGAAAGACTCAAAAACCAATGGAAAGAGCAGGAGTATTCTGTTACAAAACCATCAGTTATTCTAAATCTCCAGAGAGTGAGCTTTTCTTGTATGATGCCTATATACCAGTGAGCTACACTGAATTATACAAGTGTTTTGCGACTTTGGATGACACTAGAGGGATAGAAGCGAATAAACAATAGGACTAGGTCACAATAGACACAATGGGAGAAATAAAACTATAAAGTTGCTGCGCAGAAAAGACAAAACTCAATTTTAAAGATAAATATTTATATGTATCTTTGTATGGTGTTCCAACTTTTTAAAATATTGAAGAGGAACTTCCTGTATGTAATGAAGGAAAAAGGATGAGAGAGGTGCACTGCCAAGCTAAATATGACTGAACTAATTAGAAGCATTGAACTAAATTAATTACTGAAGAAAACTGAAGGAAATATTGCACGTTGAAGTTTGCTACTGTTTCACATACCCTAAACTTTGATTCGTTATATCTCGATTTCTATTCATAGCAAAACTATGTAATTTGGTTCAAATGTAGACTACAACTATCTCTACAATTGAGAGAAATTTCAACATTCCAGGTAGAATACTGAAGGAAATATTGCATGTTGAAGTTTGCTAATGTTTCACATACCCTAAACTTTGATTCGTTATATCTCGATTTCTATTCATAGGAAAACTATGTAATTTGGTTCAAATGTAGACAACAACTATATCTACAATTGGGAGAAATTGCAACGTTCCAGTTAGAATACTGAAGGAAATATTGCACGTTGAAGTTTGCTACTGTTTCACATACCCTAAACTTTGATTCGTTATATCTCGATTTCTATTCATAGCAAAACTATGTAATTTGGTTCAAATATAGACTACAACTATCTCTACAATTGAGAGAAATTTGGATGTTCCAGATAGAATACTGAAGGAAATATTGCATGTTGAAATTAGCTATTGTTTCACATACCCCAAACTTTGATTCGTTATATCTCGATTTCTATTCATAGCAAAACTATGTAATTTGGTTCAAATGTAGACTACAACTATCTCTACAATTGAGAGAAATTTCAACATTCCAGGTAGAATACTGAAGGAAATATTGCACGTTGAAGTTTGCTACTGTTTCACATACCCTAAACTTTGATTCGTTATATCTCGATTTCTATTCATAGCAAAACTATGTAATTTGGTTCAAATGTAGACTACAACTATCTCTACAATTGAGAGAAATTTCAACATTCCATGTAGAATACTGAAGGAAATATTGCATGTTGAAGTTTGCTAATGTTTCACATACCCTAAACTTTGATTCGTTATATCTCGATTTCTATTCATAGCAAAACTATGTAATTTGGTTCAAATGTAGACTACAACTATCTCTACAATTGAGAGAAATTTCAACATTCCAGGTAGAATACTGAAGGAAATATTGCATGTTGAAATTTGCTAGTGTTTAACATACCCTAAACTTTGATTCGTTATATCTCGATTTCTATTCATAGGAAAACTATGTAATTTGGTTCAAATGTAGACAACAACTATATCTACAATTGAGAGAAATTTCAACATTCCAGGTAGAATACTGAAGGAAATATTGCATGTTGAAGTTTGCTAGTGTTTAACATACCCTAAACTTTGATTCGTTATATCTCGATTTCTATTCGTAGGAAAACTAAGAAATTTGGTTCAAATATAGACTACAACTATATCTACAATTGAGAGAAATTTCAACATTCCAGATAGAATACTGAAGGAAATATTGGAAGTTGAAATGTGCTAGTGTTTAACATACCCTAAACTTTGATTCGTTATATCTCGATTTCTATTCGTAGCAAAACTATGTAATTTGATTCAAATATAGACTATAACTATTTCTACAATTGAGAGAAATTTCAACATTCCAGATTGAATACTGAAGGAAATATTACATGTTGAAATGTGCTAATGCTTAACATACCCTAAACTTTGATTCGTTATATCTCTGTTTCTATTCATAGAAAAACTATGTAATTTGGTTCAAATGTAGACTACAACTATCTCTGGATTTGAGAGAAATTTCAACATTCCAAGTATAATATTTTTATCATTTATAAATAAGGTACTTTGCTGCGTGATTTTGATAGCAACGACCAAGTCTGAATTAAAAGTTTTATTTCCTTGTAATAGATGTACAACAGTAAATTTAGCAGTACTTAGTTCAGATATTGAACTCTAATTGGTACAAAGTTTTGCACAATTAGTTAAAAGTGGTCGTAACTAGTTTGGCACTTGTCTAACACTGAGGTTTAACATCTGTATCAAACTGTATAGACGGGAATTAACTTAGAAACGTACAACTTTATAGGTATCTTATATTACTCGTGGGATTGTTAATGAACAGCATTTACTATTAAAGTTGGCATTGGTTACCAATAATTACTTTTAAGTTTAATTATTGAACACTGATTGATATGCTTTAATCCGGAGCTTACTAATTTAATGCTCTCTAAGTAGTCTTTCTCATGGAAATTTAATGAAAACATATTAAATAGCGATTTCTTCTTTCAAAAGTTTGAATTAAGGTTTCTAGCGACTTGGTAAAATAATGAAATAACTGTTAGCCTATGATTTTCTCTGAGAATGCTACTCTCTCGGATAAGGTACAATAAAGCGGATATATTCTTAGTTAGTAATAAATTTTTCCCGATCAAATAAAAAAGAAAAAAAAATTTGTTTTTCCTGTGCTCTTATTTGTTTCTGAATTTTTAGGAAGACAGTGTTTACTTTTTTAAAAATTTAAAAATAGAAAAATGAAAAATAAATAAATAAAACTACGTGGTTCATGTAGAATAAGTGCATTTGTTTTCTTCGTGCGGTTTCTTGGAGAGATTGGATGTAAACTCTTTCTTCGGTCTAAGTTTTAGGTATTGTACGAGGGTCGTTTGAAAAGTCCGTGCAAAGTCAGAGAGATAGCACTACTGGCGCGTATCGAGGTTATGTTTAGTTAGTAGCATCTCTTGGAAGAACACGCACCAAGTTTCAGCCAGATCGGTCTATTTCTTTGTGTTTGGCAATCGTTTGAACCGAGGAAGTCGAGTGATTTTCAAAAAATGGACGAAAAAGAATTTCGTGTGTTGATTAAACACTACTTTATGAAAGGCAAAACACCTCAGGAGACTAAAGAAAAGCTTGATAAACATTATGGTGACTCTGCACCTTCGATTAGAACAGTTTATAAGTGGTTTCAAAATTTTCGGAGTGGCCATATGGGCACAAGTGACGCTGAACGTTCTGGACGCCCTGTTGAGGTTACTACTCCAGAAATCATTGATAAAATCCATGATATGGTGATGGATGACAGAAGAGTGAAGGTGCGTGAGATTGCTAGTGCTGTGGGCATCTCGAATGAACGGGTACATAATATTTTGCATCAACATTTGGACATGACAAAGCTATCCGCAAGATGGGTGCCGCGATTGCTCACGCTTGACCAAAAACGAAATCGTGTGAAGTGTTGCAAGGACGGTTTGCAGCTGTTCCAGAAGAATGCGCAGGACTTTAAGCGTCGTTTCGTCACTGTGGATGAAACATGGATACATCACTACACTCCTGAGACCAAAGAACAATCTAAACAATGGGTTACCAAGGGGGAATCTGCGCCAAAAAAGGCGAAGACCGTTCCTTCGGCCGGTAAGATTATGGCGACTGTCTATTGGGATTCGCAAAGAATAATCCTCATCGACTATCTGGAAAAGGGTAAAACTATTACAGGTGCATATTATTCATCGTTATTGGACCGTCTGAAAACCGAGCTGCAAAAAAAACGCCCACGATTGGCCCACAAAAAAGTCCTTTTCCATCACGACAACGCACCAGCTCACACCTCAGCAGTTGTGGTCGCAAAATTAATGGAAATAGGGTTCCAACTCATTTCACATCCCCCCTATTCTCCAGACTTGGCTCCCTCGGACTACTATTTGTTCCCCAATATGAAGAAATGGCTGGCGGGAAAAAGATTTTATTCAAACGAGGAGGTGATTGCAGAAACGAATGGCTATTTTTCAGACTTGGACAAATCCTATTATTCGGAAGGGATCAACAAACTAGAGCAGCGTTGGACGAAGTGTATAAGCCTAAAAGGAGACTATGTTGAAAAATAAAAAAGGTTTACCCCAAAAAATTAAGTAGATTTAATTTTTGCACGGACTTTTCAAACGACCCTCGTAATGTTTGAAACCTTAGAAGAAGATTGGGTGCATTGGACTAAAAGGTGTGGTCTTCTAGTGAGAAAGGCCCAGAAAGACAGATCTACACTCCCAAGAACATCCGGAAACCTTGGATTACAGCAGAGGTCGCCAAAGTGGTCTATACATAGACCCCGAGGGGTCTATTTAATAAAAGTAGGAGTCGATCTGAGTCAGGAGGTCGAAGGAAAAAACATTTCGAACCCAGTATAGCGAACCTTGCGAAGAAACACCGGGCACACCCATCTCATTAATTAAGAAGCAATACTGTAGTTACATTACTTATTTATAATTACTTATTATTTAATAAATATTAAGGTATTTAAATTTCAACATTAAGATATCTTTCATAAAACTATTGTTACACAATGTAAAATTACCTTAATAAATGTTTAAAACCATAAAATAGATAGTTTTAATTTAATTAACTGAAAATTACTTTTATGGGGGATCGATGGAGATTTCGAAAAATTATACAAGGGGGGTCATGATCAAAAACGTTTGGCGACCCCTGGATTACAGGAACGGTTGCTCTTTATTATCGGCTTTCCATTCTTTTTATAGCTTCCATGGATATCTTGGATCAGGGTAGTTACCCTTGTCTTGGATAAGAGCATACCTTAATTAGAATCATCTTAACGCCTTCAAATTTGATGGAGTATTGTTCAGAATATCTTGGGGGTGGTGTATTGGATATTGGTTATCTTTGGTATGAACTGTGGAAGTTCCTGATTGCCGGTACTTCCCTAGAGAGGCTAGGTGAGAAGTTCCATCCACCTTAAGGGCATTAGGGAGCGTAGTCTTTTAATTTCAGGAATCAACTTTCCTTCTTGTTTGTGATAAATCGATAGCCACCTACCAGATCAACCCATCTACCAAAACTCTTAATTGCATCCCACAGGAGGGGGAGAAAATTGTCTGGATCTCTCTACCCTATTGGAAGTTGTATCTTTATCTTTTAAGTCGGAAAACACTTCATCCCTTATATCATCCCTTAATACTTAATTTCTTGGTCCCAAAATTGGTTTGCCTGACTGATGTTGGCAAGACACTGCATAATATCGATCTCCGCTTTAGCCTTTTACTTCCATCGTATCGTTGCCTTCGACTCTTCACAATAATAAACGACGATAACTTCTAAAACCCCAGTTAAAAAAAAATGTATTCTCCTGTGTGCAATAAAATGAAATATAATATAATGCAGCTTCTTCTCATTTTGTTAAATCGATTGGGAATCTATCGATAGTAGACGGAGCATCTTAATCTACTATCAAGAAAGAATGTTTAGCAGTTAAGTGGTAAAGTTCACAATTGTATCGATCAACTTGACTAATAGTCTTTCCTATTTCTATTTATTTTCTATTATCAACAATTTATTTACAAATTCGTTTAATAATTATTTTTCTTCGCTGCCATCCTAATCTTTTTCCGGATTCAGTTCTCATATCTCAATAGTTGGTCCTTAAATGTTCTAAGGATATTCTTATCTTAAACTTTCAACGACATTTCATCCTTCTTTCGTCCAATGACCTTAGCATCTTATTGTAAACTAGCAACCTATGCTTTTCACAATGGTTTGCGGAAGAAGACTGCCTTTTATGTCAATACTGATATTCATTTTCTTCGGATAAAACGGTTTTTATCCGAAGAAAATGAATATCAGTATTGACATAAAAGGCAGACTTCTTTCCACCGACGTAAATTTAAAGATTCAAACTCTTTTGACGATCAATCCTTGTACAACTGTCCTACCGTACAGTTTTAAATTGTAACGTAATTCTGTTTAACTTTGTATAATTTGAATAATTCTGCTAACGAAGATCCCTAAGCTTGGAGCAGTGCATTGCAAGAAGCGTGGTAGAGAGAGACAGCGGCTTTCAGAAGTGGTTAGGTGTTCATCCTCAGGATGTTTCTACCACATACATATTGTATACTAAAGGGTTGCGGCCAAGCGAATAGCAAATAGGCTAGCATCAGAGCGTGCGGGTGTATTAGACAAGGAGAGAGTAAGTTGTATATGCTTAGAGTGAGTAAGCAGCAAGCAGAAGGGCTGAAGGGTACTAGAACTGAGTTAACAATAAGGACCAACCGCTGGTTGTTGTGATCCGCTTGCCGTACGACCATGAATCCGGTTTAAACTGGGCGCTGACCACTGTTGTGGTTTGTTAGGGCAACCCTAGGAGGTTTGCATTTACGAATGGGACGCTATTGACTACCTGCAATGGGCAAGGTTATTCCAATAAGGCACCCTTATTCTGATGGCATATAGCAGAAAAGTTGTTTCTAAACGTCTCCACTGTTCTGTATAACATAAATTGTTGACTTACAGCCATAAACTAGCTTTATTCTTCCAGCATAACTTTTTTATTCAGACCTTTATATTCAACAGCTATAAAGAGAGAATTGTTCCGATCACTTTTAAGAGGCTAAACCCTTCAACAAACAAGAAGAAAAACGATCAGCCACTTTAAAAAAAAATCAAAACTTATTTTATCGATGTGCAGTAGAATAAATAATTCAATTTCTATTTAATATTTGTAGGTAAATTTAAGTGTATGTTATATGAGTGGCAACACTGTTGATGTTATGTTAGGTTATGCCTTATGTATTAAGTGAATAAACTAAACTTATGTTAGATTGGTGTCTATTTCAACCCTTAAATATTAAACGTTATAATTTTTGTTTGTTTTTTTTTCTCATTTTTACATATGTAAAAGTGCCATCAGAGGGGGCTGCCGACAACGCCACACAGCCTGAAGGTTAGGTTATAGTCTAGAAAGGTTTAGCGTCATTTTAGAGTGTTTACGTTACAGTTTTTCATATTGTTTAACGACGGTGAAATATAACTAGTAATTTAATTATTCTTTACAGAATAATAAAATCTGTTTTTGGAAACCGTCTTACACATATTTAAACTTTTAATTCTTCTATTTAGAAGTTATACGAGCGTACCAAATTTCGATTTAAAGTTATCACCGAAAACACCTACGTTTTGAGGTCGGTCCACTGAGACTGAAAAAAAGTTTGTAAATGTAAACATTTAATATATATATTCTCCATTTCATATAAATGAAAAAATTGTGGAAAGTGAAATATTTATATTTCGCTTGGGTTCTTTCAGGAGTCGAGGCTATAGAGTTTCGGTTAAAATCGGTATTTTTTTTTATATTTTTTTTTTTAGCCCAAATCGCCTACTTCAATAACCAGAGCTCAAAAATTGAGGAGAAACAGCAAGAGATTGAGTTGAGCTATCCTTTTAATTTTTTTTTTGACTAGATAAAACAACTCCTACTGAATCTGCCAAGAGCCGTAGCAGAAGAGCGTGCTCATCGTTGGCCAATTGCGTGTCCAATGACCAAATATGGTGATTAAGACGGTAGAACATATCTTTAGTTGTAACCTAAATCATAATGATATCACGACTTCTTATCCACATTCGTAAACCTCTCTAGTAGTTAGCTGAACATTCTGCAATTGCCAGTATAATCGCAATTAATGCCGCCAAGGGAGGCAGAATAATGTTTTTTTTTATATACATATGTTTTAAGGCGCGTCAACATCTAAGGTTATTGGCGCCCGGTGCTTTTTTCAATGTACTGCCGGCCTCCGGACAGTGTTCTCTCGTTACAGACAACACTGTCCATCACCGGACAGTGAGCTGTAAGAAGCTCCTAGGAAGAGAAAAATCTAAGGGTCAGCAGCTGGTTTCGAACCCGGGACCTCCGCGTGGGAGTCCAGTATGCGCTAATCTCATAGCTAATCCCTTCCCTCAGAATAAATGTTATTTTGTTAAAGAAATGCAAGTATGGTATATTCATAAAATTAATCTGTAAAAAACAAAAGAATGCGAGGAGATGCGATAATTTATGAAGAACAAGTGGCGCTATACTATAATATGAAAAGTTTGGAAACCACTAAGCTGGGGGATGGTTCGATAAGCCACTTTGCCTGCATTCTAAAGGGGATGATATATCGTAGGGATTGTATATATTACGGTTAAGGACCGCCCCTTTGACCCTATAATAATAATAATAATCGTAAAAACACAAATATTCAACAAAATCCCTTTATAAACATTCAATGTAAAGAACTGTAACCGAATGCAATCTGGGCCCCCCCCCCCAAGATACTATGGTCTGGGGCTCCATTTAGATAAAACGTGTGATGTTGCCCACATACCCGAGAGTAGCAAAATAATTCCTTTACTAAGTAGCTGAATAGCGTCCAAGCGTGGTTAGAAACCCTTCCTCCTAACTTGGGCAGTAAATATTTGTGTGCCCATAGTGGGAATTTGGCCATCTACCTAAAGGGGGCGTTTCAGCTGAGCTCAGCGTGTGTCCAGCCAACTCAGCGCCTCTACGAATACTATTTCCTCAACTTCAATTTCTACTTACTGTAACTAAGGATAATATTTATCTTGAAAGTAGATAATTATTTATTTACATAGGAATTAGAATTGTATTAGCGCAAATGTTTACAATAAATTATATTCTCTAACATTTAATTTACAATAATAAACCTTTTCCTATTCATTGTAATTCAAAATATGGTACCAAATCACACGACTTTTTTTTTATTTAAATTTGTAAAGTTATAATTATTACACTCACTTGAAATTCGGAATTTCCAAAACGGATAAGGACCGCCCTCTTGACCCTGTAATAATAATAATAATCGTAAAAACACAAATATTCAACAAAATCCCTTTATAAACATTCAATGTAAAGAACTGTAACCGAATGCAATCGGGGCCCCCCAAGATACTTTAGGGAATATTTTGGATTAAATCGTATAATTCTTTAGGATCTAATGTCTCTAAATCAATTTCTTTACCACTATTTTTGTAAATGAGAAGCATCTGAAAGATAATAGAAGACTGAATTTGCATGATAAAATTGTTGATGGGTTAAGCTAAAAGAAAAAGTAAACAATATCTTTACTTTAAATAACAAATACATAAATCTTGACTTTTATTTAAAGAATTTAAGCAGAAAATTTGTTTTTTGAGAGCAATCCTGATGTATTAACCGGGTAGGCTTCATTGTAAAGGTTCATTTTATTGTAATGTACGTTCTTACAAAACTGTATTTTACCCTACATTGCGCAGTGATGCAGATATGGAATCGCTTGGGATTTTTAGCCTGTACTTCCATAAGTCAATATGAACAGTGTGTCAACACTGTTTCTGTGCTTAAGCGCGCTCTGATGTCTTTATGAATCGTACTTGTAACCTTCCCTGTAGTTTGGTTTACATGTTTATGTAAATTAATCCAGTAAAACGTGTTGTGTTCCTTGACTCCAGTGAGCGAAGATTCGTCATTTTTTAAGTGTAAAATAATCAATTAAATACTAAAGGTAGGTAAAAAAATATAAAATATTGAATGCTTTGTTATGTATTTTTAATTATTTAAAATCAGCATTAACTTCAGTTTTGTTCTTCTTATTTGACAAAAATTAGTAAAATATTCATGATTCAAATATGAATCAATGCACATTTTTAAAATGCTATTTTTTGATGATTTTTTGATCATGCAAATTCTGTCTTCTGTTAGCTTTCAGAATTATATGATTTAATCCAAAATATTCCTGAAGGCAGTGAAGATGAATCAGAAGATTCTGAAGACGAGTAAGGAAAATGAAGTACGTTCTGGTCCTATTATCACCAATTTAGGTGGCTTTGAATGCAAAACAGAAGTTTAAACAGAAATTCGCTCCCCAAAAAACCAACAAATAAGATTTATTATAGTGTTAAACTTTAATTTTAGATGTAAGAAGCAACAATAGATAAATAAATACAAGAAATTTTACTCTTTTTTAAAATAATTTAATGTAGTATAGAGTATTTTTTTTTTATAGAGAATAAGAAATGCTTGATAAAAAGTCGTAATTACGTAAAATAAACGATCAATAATAAAAAACATATATACTGTGGCTGTTTTTATCTTGTTTGTTAAATATGAAAAATGATTCTTTAACCCAATGTTGTTAGTTGTCGAGTTTGATTGCTTAGTTTAATTCCATAACTTATTGCCCAGTTTCTGCACTTTATTTTCGATTGTAGACACCCAGCAAAAGTGCTAAAGCACCATGGGAGATATATTATTTTAGTATTCCATTCGAATATACAGCTGGTGTACATGTGTCTACAGATATGATTTTGTAAACAAGGAACGTGACTTGGACCTTATTGGCAGAGAAACTGGGATCCTTAGAAGTAGATGGTGAAGAGAAAGAGGATTATATTCAAAGTATATTTTTGTTTTAGAATATAGAAGAAGTAAAAAGAAATTTGTATTAGGCATTGCCGTAAAGATCAACCAATAAAAGGATGCTGCTGTTAGCAGACTTTTCTTGAAACTAATAATTTTAACAAACAGTTTTATTCTCAAATTGAAACGTTCTAGATTCTAGACATTTCTTGAAAGTCTAACCTAACGCTGTAAATAATATGATTATTTTGACGTGAATACGTCTTTAAATTTGCTATCATATGGAGGCAATCCAAAAAACCTAATGATAAAAAAAATCGGGGGATACAGTTTGGCATTATAGTTTCGAATCTATCGTCTACATCCAAAATTAAATTAGACCACTGGATAGCTAAAGGATCAAAGAATTCATTACGATAAACGAGGACTGTGACGCATCGCGCGCGGTTGAGGGGTAAGCGCCGCCATTTTGAGATAATTTTGCTGCGTATCGAGATTTGCAATTAGTATAACTTTTGACTCGGAGAAGCTACGATGTTCGTCAGCTGTCGTCACAATCTATCGATTGTATATAAAAATTAGTGTAAAATAGTGACAGTGAATATAATAAGGTGTTAGAATAGAAAATATTATCAAAAATATATAATGTCGGCCTATACGCGTCGAAAAGCCAAAACCAAATACAGAGATCGTATACGTGTTGGAAAGGGCTTCTCAAGAACAATCGAATGGTAATAATAAAACACCATATGACCGTGTCAAGCTGTGCCGGGAACGTAAAAGAATGAATGCGGCCGAGCGGATCAACGACGGTGTCAGTACATCTGCAGCTGGGGAGGTTGAAATTATGCAAATGGATGATGAAATCGCTTCTATATCGTCAACGGACTGTATAGGCACAGATTGTGTTTGATCGGTCGATTATGAAGACACATTGGGCAGCAGCTAGTGCACGTTTCACTACGACGTTTGCCAACAATTCATTCGGATGTAAGTGTGATGTGTGTGATCGTCTATGATTTCTGCGCTCATTGAAGCTAACAAAAGAAAAACACTTACCGCTGTTTAATAATACTATGTACTCGTACTTAATAAAGTTATATTGTATCACAGTAATTATTTGTTTCCTTGATTTCATCCTAAATACATAAATAAAAATATTTCATATAAAAAATATAACCCGTTACGTAAACGTATTCACGTACAACACACGGCCGTGTCCATGACACAGCCACAGTACTTTTTTTAAATTCACTCTTCAAGAACGAAAATCTATTTAAAACCGGTCAAATACCTACAAGTCAGGGATAGTTTTTTTAGAAATTACGGTGTTTTTAATTGAGTTTAAGATGGTTTTTAAAACTAATCAATAAGTTTGGTAGATTTTATAGATTTCGATTATAAAAATCAAATATCCTTAAATGCGTGTTTTTTTTTTTGTTGGCCATCTAAAACAGAAAATTGTAAACGCTTGTTATTCTCTCCTGAGGACTAGTGGGTAGATATTAAAAAAGTTTAGCAATTACTTACCTTTCTTGATCAAAAGTATTGTATAATGGAAGGTAAAGACTATGGACAAAGGGGTAAGATAGCTTTTTTTTAAAAAAAAGCTAAAGAAAGGAAAACAATGAGCAAGTCTTTTGGGATTAACTTTTAGAGTTGGGCCGAGAAAAAACTGAGAAATACGTATTTCAAGTTTTTTCAAAGATACTGTTACAATAGTTTCTTTTAAATTGTTTCAAAATAAATACGATTTAAAGAATTTAATATTTATTTAAAAAAAAAAATTAGTCTGAACACCCACATATTATTATTATCTACTACTGTCTAGGGCAGTGATGGCAAACCTATGACTCGCGAGTCAGACAGTGACTTGACCCGCACAAGCTTTTTCACTCACCCAAAATTGTTAGGCAACTATTTGTTTGTTTACGAGGGTTGATTTAGATTTTCTAATTGTTGTGGATAATTTATATTCTATCTGTATTTGTTTTCAATCACGCATTGACACAAAAGCAATTTAAATGCTATCTATAACCTTTAGTTTGGATCATTACAGTTCTAAAACGCAAATGACTACAAATGCTTTTGTAGTATTTGAAGTAAATCAAAAGTGTATACAAAATATCAAATAAAATGTATAATTTTACTCATATTTTGTTTGTTAAGAAAATCGACAACCCAAAGCAAATAACCATATTCAGATATTTTCTTCAGATAAGGTTTTGTTCAGGTTATGTTTGTAAAAAGAGACTTCCATAGGACTTGTTTCGTCCCGTTTTACCCATTAAGCCAACTGAATTTTAAAGATCGTTTAGTTTTGAAAATATTCAGTTTAAAATTTTTTTTAAACTTAACTCTTCAGCAAATGGACATTAGTGACCCAAGAGCTAGTACTAAAAAAAAAAAAAAATGAACAAAATTTGACTCACGTCTCAAAAAGGTTCGCCATCGCAGCTCTAGTATAGTGGTATTTTTTTTTTTAAATCTTTTCATGCTGCGTAAGAATCTGTGTCATCCTAAGAGGGCTGAACGATATGCAGTTTTTTTTCTGTGCTGAACATTTAAAAAACCAACAAACAGCTTCGTCAGAGCTCTGTCCGCCATAATTGAAGGAAAATTATACTTTCAGACACGTTGCTGTTTCTGATTAATTATTGTAATTTTTATTAGCTACTTCAGTATAAAGTTCGGACTTTTGTCTTATATATTTCTTTAAAAAAGAGAGGTTAAATTCCTTGCTAGAATTCCGTACCAAAAATTACCACAAATGGAATTACACTTCAGTGATTACACTTTACACTTTTAGTGTGCAATAGGTAATAGGTGCAACAGGCAAGATTCACGCGGGCCACAACATATTTACAAAATGTTTCCTAGTTTTCCAATATCTGGACTCAGAGACTGAGAAGAAACAATCTTCATTAAGGCAGATAGATGTTTATCCAGTCAATCTTGATCTGTATACCGCTTTATTTTAATTTCATAGATGGAAATGGTTGCTCACACAAGAACGTGAAAAATTTCACAAAATTTGTGCAGCAAACATTTTTTAGATATTTCACACCTAAATAAGAATATATTTTTGGGAATTCCTACTTCGTCCTTTTAAAAAACCGAATCATTCTAGAATTCCACTGAGTGGCCGACATACGAGGGTCGTTTGAAAAGTCCGTGCAAAGTCAGAGAGATAGCACCACTGGCGCGTATCGAGGTTATGTTTAGTTAGTAGCATCTCTTGGAAGAACACACACCAAGTTTCAGCCAGATCGGTCTATTTCTTTGTGTTTGGCATTCGTTTGAATCGAGGAAGTCGAGTGATTTTCAAAAAATGGACGAAAAAGAATTTCGTGTGTTGATTAAACACTACTTTATGAAAGGCAAAACGCCTGAGGAGACTAAAGAGAAGCTTGATAAACATTATGGTGACTCTGCACCTTCGATTAGAACAGTTTATAAGTGGTTTCAAAATTTTCGGAGTGGCCATATGGGCACAAGTGACGCTGAACGTTCTGGACGCCCTGTTGAGGTTACTACTCCAGAAATCATTGATAAAATCCATGATATGGTGATGGATGACAGAAGAGTGAAGGTGCGTGAGATTGCTAGTGCTGTGGGCATCTCGAATGAACGGGTACATAATATTTTGCATCAACATTTGGACATGACAAAGCTATCCGCAAGATGGGTGCCGCGATTGCGCACGTTTGACCAAAAACGAAATCGTGTGAAGTGTTGCAAGGACGGTTTGCAGCTGTTCCAGAAGAATCCACAGGACTTTAAGCGTCGTTTCGTCACTGTGGATGAAACATGGATACATCACTACACTCCTGAGACCAAAGAACAATCTAAAGAATGGGTTACCAAGGGGGAATCTGCGCCAAAAAAGGCGAAGACCGTTCCTTCGGCCGGAAAGATTATGGTGACTGTCTTTTGGGATTCGCAAGGAATAATCCTCATCGACTATCTGGAAAAGGGTAAAACTATTACAGGTGCATATTATTCATCGTTATTGGACCGTTATTGGAGCTGCAAGAAAAACGCCCCAATCATTTGGCCCACAAAAAAGTCCTTTTCCATCACGACAACGCACCAGCTCACACCTCAGCAGTTGTGGTCGCAAAATTAATGGAAATAGGGTTCCAACTCGTTTCACATCCCCCCTATTCTCCAGACTTGGCTCCCTCGGACTACTATTTCTTCCCCAATATGAAGAAATGGCTGGCGGGAAAAAGATTTTATTCAAACGAGGAGGTGATTGCAGAAACGAATGGCTATTTTTCAGACTTGGACAAATCCTATTATTCAGAAGGGATCAACAAACTAGAGCAGCGTTGGACGAAGTGTATAAGCCTAAAAGGAGACTATGTTGAAAAATAAAAAAGGTTTACCCCCAAAAATTAAGTAGTTTTTATTTTTGCACGGACTTTTCAAACGACCCTCGTAATACCATCTTAAACACTGTTAAAAACACCATTATTTCTAAAAACTATATCCCTGACGTGCAGATATTTGACCGATTTCAAATAGAATTTCGTTCTAGAAGAATGAATTTAAGAAATTAATGAGTTTGGAATTATTGCCTCGATACTCCCCTAAGCGCTATTTCCTTCATAAAAAAACATTTTCCATTTTCATTTTATTTCAGTACATCGTGGGGCCACCAAGAAATTACCTCGGCGGGGGGGGGGGCCGCCAGTTTGACATCCCTTGAGCTACAACTTTTAATGTAACATTTTGAAAAAGAAAAGCGTTCGTTTCCTTATAAAATTGGCTTTTCAGCAGGTTGTTTTTTTCCGCAACTTACCGTAAAATTAATTTCAGTGCATTTCCCGTGGAGGGAATGAGTTTGGAGAAAGAGGTATAGCTGTAGTCGCCACGGTAGCCGAGCGGTTAGAGGCGAGACCTGCGAAGCTAATATGTATTGTGGTATTGGGTTCGATTCCCGGTCGCTAGGCTTTGGATTTTATTTAATGGTTAATAATAGTTATTTATTTAACAAATGTGGAAAGTAGTACTTTTCCTCACACGAGGCAGGGTTTGCACGCACGAGCGAGCAAAGCGCAAATTGCCGAGTGTGAGGAAAATACTTTACACTCGAGTTAAATATTATATTTTTTCTGCAACCATTAGGGTTATTAACTAAAAAAAAAACTAAACAGGAATCACTAGAATCCATTTTAAATTTCTATAAGGTAACACTATAACCTTTTTAACTGTTATAATTAAAAATATCTAATTATTTATTAAAGTATTATTTTTATTTCTATATTCCTTTCAATTTTTATTTTATTTTTTAATATTCGTTTTTTAATTATTTAGTTACGTTAAATAAGCTTATTAAAGTTTTACAGAAAATAGTTAATAACAAAACTTCTTATATCAAGGAAGCACAATAAAGTTTTTCCACTCACTAGTGAGGAAAGCGACACTAATGGGAATTTTTCCCCACTAGTGAGGTAAAGTTGGGCATTACACAGCTGATTTTAATTGAGTAATGAGAACATTCATACATGGTTGCAGAAAAAATAAATTTACAGTAAAGTATGTTTGCTAGTCGCCTCCGTCCAAGACACCTAATTGGTAGATGGACGTTAAGCCCCGCCTGAAAAAATAGGCGATTACTTTACTTTTTTTCTTTTACCTGTAGTTGTGATTTTATTGTGTTTTACTCTTTTTACATTTTTATGTTTACATGATTATGTTGAAGTAGATCTTTTATTAATAAAAGATCCATGAAAAATGATTCTATTTTAATATAAATGAGCCGATAATTGTTAAATAATTTTCCTATATAGATGCTAAGTATATTTAAATATAAATAGAATTTTACCTCCGTAATGTGTAATATACATTCAGTTCAGCTGCCATTTGTACTCATGGTAATCCAAGTAATTGAATACGGAACGAATAAATTTATGTCCAATTATCAGTCTGTATTGAAGCAGATATTATTATCCCATAGAGATAATGATTAACTTTAGAAATAGGATTCAAAAGCATCCACTTCTCTCACTCAATGCATCACTCAATGTTCCGTCTGGTAAAAATCCACTTTTTCAAGCCTAAACCTGTGCACAATAAAGTTCACCCATCCTACAGACACTTTTGGTGGTAAAATTATCGTTTCTCTAGCCTTTTTGAAGTTAACTCTTCATTTCATTAAACTATTGGCACTATTTAAAAAAAACAGCATTTAACCAATTTCAAAAATGTATTTTCCTTATAAGTAAGAACATTTCTGTTCTGTTAAACAGAACTGAATTTAAGTACATTCAATCAACTTGTAATTTGATTAAATTTTGCGCTAATACCTAATAAAATTATCCAAACTTTGATTAAATTTGATAAAAGCTGCTGGAAATAGTTGAAACATTCTAATTTGTCAGAAATAGATCCACTCCAATAACGTGCTCTTGCTATACTGCTCTCACGATAAGAGTAGATCACTAGAGGCCATCTTCTCTTCTAATCACCTTAGAGGATTACCTGGTAATGTGGAGGAAGATAGGTGTTCTATGAGAGGGTTAGGATGTGCTGCTGTAGAATGGAATGATGAATTTGAGAAAACAAGTTTTAGTAAGATCTGTATTGAAAGGGAATTTTGAGGTCATTATGGATGGTGAAGTTAATATACATAGAACGGAGCGTTTAAGAAGTTTTTGAAGTATTTTTGGACTGTAATGTCTGGAGGCGTAGTGAGTTTTGGAACGCTTAGTCGATCTCCCATACTTCGATGGCCGTATGACCAAATAGGGTCGCAGTAACAGTAGATATAAGAGTTTTGTTATGTAGGTTGAGTTTCGAACGTTTCTCAAGTAGTCTGGCGGGACGTGAGAAAAGCCAGTCCTGTAAGTGGTTGATGTGTGTTTGTAGAGCTCGTGTAGCGATAAGAGGATCGGAATGAGGTGATATACTGCTGTATATAAGGAGTAAAGAAGAGGACCTAGGACACTGTCCTGAGGAACACCAGCTCGAGCTAGATGGATATCAAGAGTCTGCTGCTCCACAGTTCACTCTGAAATATCGATCTTTTAGGTAAATTTTTAAATATTAAATTCTTCTAGTTTTATGATGCATTCATATTTTTAAGTTTGAATTATATATTTATGTAAAAAGTTGTTGCGTTGGTTAGTTTCTTGTCTTTTCAGACTAGTATGGGGATTCCATGTCAACCGTTTGTCCTAGGTGCAGTCCAAGGTAGCGTACTTTGTCCACGGTTGGTATACAGAAGTTTGGTTCAAGATGATAGGAGGTAGGATTTTCCGTCTGAGAGTAAATACTATAAACTTTGATTGAGTAACGTTAGTTTTGATTCTTCATTTGAAAAGACAGTCCTGTAAGTGGTTGATGTGGGTTCGTAGAGTTCGTGTAGCGATAAGAGGATCGGAATGAGGAGATAAGATTGCAGTATCATCAGCAAAGATGGAGAGGGTGGTATTTGGATGTTGAGGTATGTCTGCTGTACATAAGGAGTAAAGAAGAGGACCTAGGACACTGCCCTGAGGAACACCAGCTCTGGCTAGATGGATATCAAGAGTCTGCTTCTCCACAGTTCACTCTGAAATATCGATCTTTTAGGTAAATTTTTAAATATTAAATTCTTCTAGTTTTATGATGCATTCATATTTTTAAGTTTGAATTATATATTTATGTAAAAAGTTCAGTTTAATATTTCTGTTCATTATCGAAGATTTATTTATCGATTATATTATCAGATTGTTACCTCTGTTCTGATATATTTTCATGTATTATTTTTTAATTTCTTGTGTTTGTTTAATTCAGTAAAAATTTTTGTTTTATCTACATTTATTATGTATTAACCAAAGTGTAATTACGCCAACTCTTTATTTAAAGTTCAGGGCACTATAAAACAATTAATAATTAAAATAAACAATAAACAAATAAATATTATTCATCATTGTGGAATTGTGAAATAATGTTCGACAATATTACTGCTTACTTTTGGTCTATAAAAAATCGATCCAGAACTCGAAAAAGATATTATTATTTGGAATATATCTTCTTTTTTGTTTTATTGATCTCATCGAAATTTGCCTAAGGCAAGTATAGTAAATACGAGGGCAAAATTATGTAAAGAAAAGGTCAGTGAAGATGGTTTTTACGTATTCATGTGGCTATGGTATGAACTAGAAACGGTAATGTCTGAATATCGTAGAATAATATTGGGAAGTTAGTATCCGATAAAAGCCATTTTGGTTCTCTTACCTCCTTCAATAACTTAGAACACCAAGAGCTAGCGAAGGGGGGAAAGAAATGTTCGTTCTTGTACTGATATCTTTAGTCGATTTATGGTAGGAGCTAGGACATCGCAACTAGACAATTTGTATGTGGCAACTGCTGACCCTTTTTACCAACAGTATTTCTCTTGCTTCTGCCCTATCGCGAACTCTTTTAGAAAAAAAAAAAAAAAAAAGATAAGGTATCTAGGAGGCACTAACATCGGGATATAACTTTATGGGTGGTACACCTTACTATTTATTTGATTATGTGTTACATATTTATTTTCCTACTTTATTTTATTGTTTATGCATGTTCTTACACGTGAAATAGAATGGAATAAAGTGCATATTGTTAGAACAATCAATTAGTTTTTGATTGACAACCAACACCTTTTAGAAATAACTAGATAAATAGATAATATTCTGTACTTAGTGCATATACAGGGTGACCAGAGTTATATGCTCCACCCACTTTTTTTTATAAACGGCGGGAAATTTCGAAAAAATAAAAAACACGCATTTCATCATTTTTAGTCTAGTTTATTTTTAGTGATTGACCCATTTTTTTAAACCCCTGTATCTCGAGATACAGCATCCAACTCCGTTTTTTTCAAATGGAACGTTATATTTTTTTTTGGCATATTTTTATAGTATTTGAGCTCCTAAAAACAAAAAAAAAACATTTTTTGAAATCGGTCGAGTTTTTCAAAAGTTATGGTAATTTAAAATATGAAAAAAAAGAATTCACTTTATTGTCAAAATTACGTTATTTTTTTTAAAGAATCTGTTTAAACTGGGCACAATCGACGGATAGGCAAGCGAAAACTATGGACTCCCACGCTTTGCTTGTAGCAGCACTTATGGTGGCGAAGTCAAGATCTAGGCAGGCTAGATTTATTCGACGTTCAGGTTGTTTTTTCTACAAACGTTTGGTATGGAGTTTTAGGAAATCAACTAATCGGCCCATTTGAGATTTTTCTCTTCCCGAAGTTGAAAAATCACCTCAAGGGAACTCATTTTTGGGACAGTCGAAAACATTCAAACGGCTGTAACCGACCAGCTGAAGGCTATTCCAGTATCAGAGTTCGAGTACTGCTATGAAGAGTGGAAGAAACGTCTCCAGCGCTGTGTGGCTTCAGAAGGAAGTTATTTTGAAGGTGACAATATAGAATTCTTTTTGAATAAAAAATTAGTCTCAGCTAGATACAGAGATAATATAATATAATATTAAGTATTATCACAACCCCGGCGTAGGATTTCCTTATATCTTTTCAGTGGTCAATACGAGGACTATTTCATCAAATCCTGGAGTACTATGCTTTTTTGACATCCTATGAGAGGATTTGTGTTTGAATTTTTTTTTTTTTTTTTTTTTTACCATTGTTGCCAACCAATCCTAATTGGACAGAAAATGTCGTACGCTCTTTGTATATATATAGATATAACTTCTCGATTAAGTGAAAATTTTAGTTGCTCAGCTTCCTGCAGCGCATTTCACGTAGAGATGGCTACCAGTTTTTTTAAGATGAAAACCCCGAGGGTTGTAAGTTAGTTTAGAAATTGATTTAAAATTTCAATTTTCTTCTGTAATTAAGTTTAAAAATCTTGTTTGACTTTCATTTTTAAAATCGTGCCTAAGGGTTTGAAAAAACTATATTAAGATAAAAGTTATCAAGACATTTTGAACGAACGCAAGCTACACAAAGGTTTATATATTTTTAAAGAGAGCTGTCTATGTATACAGAAAAGGAAAATAAAGGAGTGACCCTTCTGCTTAAAAATAAACGTTGAATATATTTCTCATTCTGTTTCTAAGGATCACAGTTTCACTGCCAATAAGGACCAAGTCACGTTCCTTGTTTACAAAATCATATCTGTAGACACATGTACACCAGCTGCATATTCGAATGGAATACTAAAATAATATATCTCCCATGGTGCTTTAGTTCTTTTATTGGGTGTCTACAATCGAAAATAAAGCGCAGAAACTTGGCAATAATTTATGGAATTAAACTAAGCAAATAATCTCATGTAAGGTAATCAACAAATTTAAGATTTAGTTAAGAATGTGCTACTAAATATGAATAACATGTAACTAAAGTAAGGTTCTTAAAATATCCTGCCTGGTGCTTATGGGTAATTTTGTTATTCGTCTTAATATTAACATTTTTATTCGTAATATCTCTTAGTATACCCATTATTATTTTACAAAGTATTAGGGAAATTACAAATAAAAATTAATTAGGTCAAATATCGTGGAATATCGACTCAAATCATAGTAGTAAAAGGAAATACCAAATATCTTGGTAGTCGAAGGGTGTAAAGCCTTGAGTTTGGGTTCCACTTTAAATGAATAATCAAGAAGAGGATCTGAGAAAGAATTTCCAAGCTAAAATGAGAAATGAATTATTTGTGAACCCTGAAATAAAACATTTTCAAAGAAATAAAGCAGGCCTAAAATTAAAAACATACGTCCTCCAATTAGAGATTAGAAAAAAGATAATGGAAACCACTATATTATCTACATGATCAAAAGAAATAGGTTAATGCCTACGGTGGAAGCGATAGCTTAGTATTGCTATAATTAATTTTTAATGACACTTTAATCATAATTTTATTGTACATGGTTGTGAATAATGTAATAAAACTTAAGTTAAAATGACTGGCATATACAATGAAATGTTTCTAATCAACGAACCATGTTAAAATTAATCAAAGGAATAAGATGTAAGTATACTGGAAACTAAATTAATATGAACATGTTCATAAAATGTTCAAAGACTAGGGGAGTTAATCTTCTGTGAGAATACATATCAACAACAAAAGTGGTAATATTAAGGGAATTTGTGTTGAAATAAAGGCGTACAATACCTGCTAGTTTTCTCATTTTCAATTTTTTGTTTCTGTTCCTAAACTAAGTGAAGAAAATATTTTAAATGAATTTCTACGCTGAATTCTGTGATTTGTACTACGGGTTATACAATAATCTTTTGATAATAAACAAAGAGCACAATTTACTTATAATATTACACTACGCTACACATAAATATTAAAACATAACCTCCTCTCTTCCATCTTGCTCCTCCAGCCCGCGCCACAGTCGCTCCACCTGACAAATTCTACATTTTGGTGGAACTGTTTGCAGAAAAAGATGATTTGTGCGCTGTCTGTTGAGATAATAAAGAACTATTAATTTGTACCAAAACTTGTACAAGGGAATTGTACTTACCTTAAGAAGCCAATACTCTTGTAGGATTAGCTCTCAATAGCAAATAGTATAGCGAGATAAATTAATCTATGTAGCCTGTAGCTAGTAATAAACTCCTCCGAGCATAAAACTTATCATAGTCATAAAAATACGTTTATTAATTTCAATTAATTGCTCATTAACAATTTTACTTACTTTCACAACAAATTACAAGTAATATGAAAGGAATTTAGAAATTAATGGTCTCTGGAAATGAACATTGAACAACAAAATGAAAAGAACTGTCATTGAAAAAATTTAAAAAATAAAAACACGTAACTTTCTAAGAGATAGCTTTGTGTTCATGAAGATTCTACCTGCTCATTCTGGAAATGAAGGTTTATTTGAAGCTAAAACATGGAAATATAATGCACTAGCTAAAAATAGTTTTTGGTTAATCAACAAAAAATCAATTTACAAAAAATAAAATAATTATCCGCATTGATTACATTAAATTTTAATTCGTCCGTAGTGATAACAAGGTTCTCTCTGAAAACTTTAAAAGAGAAAAACATGCCGGCTTATCTTCTTAAAGCTTTTATTAAATAATTGCGGAACATTTTAGTCATCAAATTCAGCCTTTTATGGCTAGAGATAATTAAAACAATAAAGCTTTTTAATTAGAAGTTTAATTATAATGAAGATATCACAAACTGGAGATGATGAAAGGGAAAATAATTTTAACAGAGCAAACGATTCATTTGTACGAAAATTTTCTGTTTTTTTAATTATTGCTGCAACATTGCGTTAAAAATACCCAATTTGTAATAAAAATTAAAGCAATTCTGTGACAAATAATTTTTCTTTATTAGACGTTACTTGTAAGTTTTACTTGATTTTCGTTGTACACTTTTAACGTGTAGCATGACAGCCCATTGGCCTCGAAACCTCATTAAGTTGGAGTTCTAAATAAAGTATATTGTACATAAATCATATTACTTCTGACTTACATTAAGTTTTCCAAAGTTACATTACTTAACACGTATCGTCAACGAATTTGCTCTGACAATGCAATTGTATTTGTTTATAAATGAATCCTAATTGAACTGAAAACACATTATGGAAGTCTTACTTCATCTCCTCCTCTAAAAATGCATTTTTCAGAAAAATGTTTACGTAAAAACGTTCTAAGGAAGGTTAAGGTTATATTGTTAGCAATAGTAGTATTGAATTTGTTGCAAACGACGGTAGATGTAATAGAAGAGTTTTGTTGCCTATTCCGCAAAAGAGTTTTAAATTGCTTTGAGTGCCAAAAATTTTCGGAATGTTATATTTTCAGGTTACGAAAATTGGGGAAAAAATGCGTTTTTTAAGTCAGCTTCAATACAATTATTCTTTCTGGTAAGTATGTCTACAAAGCCTTCAGCATCAGCGGCTTTATCTATAAAAGTGAATATTAGGTGAGTGAATTGATTCGGCCTAATGTCCGATTGATTTATTGTTTATTCTTTGAATTGTGTAATTAGCACAGGAATATTTAATTAGACTTAGGTTCACCTGAAATATCACCTTTATTTGCTCTTGGGTTTTTCTGTAAATATTTAAATAATGTAAGTTGTGAGTTTTGTTTTTATTTAAGCTTTATAGATTTTTTTCCGAACGTTAAGTGTCTATTCGCTATAATATAACCTGCACAAACTGATTTAACTCCACTTTTTGAAATATCTTAAATTTAAGAGACAAAGCACTTGGTACTAGTCATAGCTTTTGATATACTGTAATCAATTTCCTAAATAACAAAGATTAACACCATTAAGCGACAAATGTTTTTGTTCATTGAATAATAAATCATTTATTTCAGAAGTCATTTTGATTAACTCCGTGTACTAATGTTAATCGTTGCAATAATTCAACTCAAATTCAGTAGCAGGCGCTGAATGTTAAAGGTAAATTTATTTGAATTTATATTATAAACGGATTATTAAAACTGTCCGGTAGGACAGTTGTATAATGGTTGATTGTCTACAAAGTGCACGAAAAAGCGTCACGTTGAAAAACACCAAACTTTTGACAATTTTTTTTTTATTTTTCTATAAAAGATGAAATTCCTAAATTTTCTTTTAAATATAGGGTAAATCCTCGTTTATAAGTGTAAATTCTTTTTTGCAACAACCCAAATCTAATAGATTTCAGGAAAATTGTTGCCGAAAATGGGCAAAAACGGCATTTTCAGAAATTGTTCTTGTTCTTCACAGTTGTTACCTTTTTGTTTGTAAACAACGTAGCAACTAAACGTGTGAACCGATTTCCATGAATGAGGTGTCATTCGCTTCGGAATTTCGTGTAGATGTAGCTTTTGTGAGTCTCGACGCTGTACATGCAATGAGAGAGGAGTTAGCCCCATATATGTAAGGCCCCCACTAAACTAGTATTACTTATACTAATAACTCTGTAAATCTTAGCTTGATTTTGATGAGACTGATTTTTTTTAAAAAAATTTTATCCAAAAAGAATTACAATTCTATATTGTCACCTTCAAAATAACTTCCTTCTGAAGCCACACATCGCTGGAAACGTTTCTTCCACTCCTCATAGCAGTGCTCAAACTCCGATACTGGAATAGCCTTCAGCTGGTCGGTTATAGCCGTTTGAATATTTTCGACTGTCTCAAAATGTGTTCCCTTCAGGTGATTTTTCAACTTCGGGAAGAGAAAAAAAAGTCACCAGGACTCAAACCAGGCGAATAAGGAGGCTGAGGAGCCACAGAAATGTTTTTACTGGCCAAAAAACTCGTTTATTGAAATTGATGTGTGACAAGGAGCATTATCGTGATGCAACACCCTCTTGTTCTTTTGATGTTTGGTCTCACACGAAATGACCCTTTTTCGAGGGTTTTTCAAGAACCTCTCGGTAAAAATGTGTTGATTGACCGTTTGATCTTGACTTTGTGTGACGATTCCGTGGTTATCGAAAAAAAAAAACAAATCAGCATGCATTTGATCTTCGACTTCGCCATCCTTGCTTTTTTTGGGCCTTGGAGAGGTTGAAGTGTGCTGCCACTCCATGCTCTGGCGCTTGGTTTCTGGGTCGTACTTAAACAGCCAAGACTCCAGTAACCAGTAATGACACGAAGTTGAAAAATCACCTCAAGGGAACTCATTTTGGGACAGTCGAAAACATTCAAACGGCTGTAACCGACCAGCTGAAGGCTATTCCAGTATCGGAGTTCTAGCACTGCTATGAGCAGTGGAAGAAACGTCTCCAGCGCTGTGTGACTTCAGGAGGAAGTTATTTTGAAGGTGACAATATAGAATTGTAATTCTTTTTGAATAAAAAAATCAGTCTCATTACTTAATTTACAGACCTCGTATTAAAGGACAGTTATATTAAGATAAATTCTTTTTAAGATAAAGAGAAATGTGATAAGACTATGGTAAATCTGATGGACCTGTTAAAGGTTTTGGTAAGAGGTCTAATGGGGCTACACTTATGTTTGTAAATGTGATCCCCTATATGTGTAAAGTTACACGCTATAGTACAGAAAAGCAGTCTTTAGGCCAATCCCTGTTCAGTAGCACCCTCATCTCCGCTAGCTATGAATTACCCAACTGCTTCTACCCACTACATAGCCCACACATATACGCAGTTACAACCCACTTTCCAGCTTTGTCATGCAGATCCTATTTAGATCTCTAAAGTACGGCGCCTGCAACAACCTCACTACCCATCTACAACGGTTCATCTTCTCTTTATGGCAAAACGTAAAACCTCCATTCCCGTTGATTTCATCTTTTCACATCTTTCATTCACAATGGGAGCTTGGTTATATATATATATATATATATTACGTTTGGGTCTCGCTGGCCTAATAACGTACCAGGAAGGGGGGCAAGAGTTAGAGAGAAAAAGAATTTCAATAAAACGCCAAAAATAGGACATCAAGTTTCCGCTACAAAAAAAAATTATTTATTAAAACTTCCCAGCAGGACAGTTGTACCAACCCTCAGTCGTCAAAAAATAAAAAACACCAAACTTTGACCATTTTTTCCCTCTTTCCCCCCTCGCCCACGTATTGATTAAAACTTCAAAACATTGTTATAAAAACTTCCATTGGCTAACCAACAGTACCTCACAATTTTCTCGTTCCTTTACTGGAATTTTGAAAAATAGAAAAAATCTCTCTTAAGCTAAAAAAAAGTATCAACGCTGATTCTCCTCTTCCAACGCTTTGCATAGATTGCAATGAGGAGGAGGATTTCAAACATATAATAATGATATGTCCACGTTATGTAGTAGAAAGGAAACGAATGTTTGACGACATATACAGGTATTTAGATGCACCATTTCGCTATGAAGACATAATATTCTCCACCAACATCTAAGGGCTTAAATCTGTAGCAGAGCTAGCAATGAAATATGAATGTATTTAAAAGTTATAGAATGAATGCAAGAAAATGATTACAGAAGGATTACGTGATTTTAATTTCGGTTAAGCTATAAGGATGGCAGGAATATAGAGTACTGATCCATCTATTAGTTGTAAGTTTTATGTAAATAGTTGTATATAGTAGAAGGATGAATGTGTGAAGCGAATGTATTTATAAGTAAGAATGGAGAGTGAGTGATATTCTAGTGATAAGCACTTAGACGATGGCTGTATGGCGAAAGCCAATGCCAAAAAACAAAAATCAACGCTGCTTCTATGATAAAGTAAATAACAACTTAGCTCTTATAAACAAGCCTACAATATGAATTTATATTAGCTTTTAGTGACCGTAAAAATATTATTATTAAAGGCTTGGGGACATGGAAAGCGGTCTATCGCGGCGGGAAACGATTTCCGACCGAGGCGGTCAGGCGGTATTACACTATGTTGCATAAACTGTGTCAAACAGAACGCGTTCTAACGCCTCGGGCCAGTCTTTGTCGCGACGACAAGCGTTTTGGTAATACAAAATTACAGATTTCAACGGTGACCGCCTTACCACCTAGTAAGTACGAAATAAAGATTCCAATGTTAAGAAACTTTATTACTCATTTATTACTTCATTCTCGCGACATACGAAAATACCAGAAGAACCTATCTTCATGTGACTCCAGTTCGATACATAAGCGGTGGTATTCCCCTAATTGTTCTCTCTTCTTATTGATTTCATACACCCAACTTCGTCTTTTCTTCTTTTTGCTTTGCAAAGCTAATAGTAGAAGGAGTTGTTCTTAGTCTGAGCTCAAACACAATATATAAAAATTAAAACAAAGAACAAGAAAACGCACTACTACTTCTCAAGAAGAAAGCGACCAAACTGGACCGCTCAAACAAAGATATCGCGTCCTGTGTGACGTCCCCATATCGCAGACCGCCGCGACAGACCGCTGGATCGTTAAATAATAAATAAAATCTATGATTGTCCCAATAGATTGGGAGCAGTAAGAAACTAAATAATAGTTCCAAGACAGATCTTGATCAAAATAAATTTTCAAATATTAGAGAAACACCAACTAGAGATTTTAGTTTCATTTTAATTTTAAAAATCTGGATGTTCTTTTTTTAAATCTTATATTTAAAGTTGTTCTTTCTGGTGTGACGCATTCCAAGTTAGTCATTTGTCCATATGTACCCCAAAGTAGCGTAATTTGACAGAATTGGGAAACAACATTTTATTAAATTTACTAACAGGTAAAAATTTACTTTTAGAGCGTAAAATTCACGTTTAAGCGGTCTTCGCCTTTTTTGGCGCAGATTCCCCCTTGGTAACCCATTGTTTAGATTGTTCTTTGGTCTCAGGAGTGTAGTGATGTATCCATGTTTCATCCACAGTGACGAAACGACGCTTAAAGTCCTGCGGATTCTTCTGGAACAGCTGCAAACCGTCCTTGCAACACTTCACACGATTTCGTTTTTGGTCAAGCGTGAGCAATCGCGGCACCCATCTTGCGGATAGCTTTGTCATGTCCAAATGTTGATGCAAAATATTATGTACCCGTTCATTCGAGATGCCCACAGCACTAGCAATCTCACGCACCTTCACTCTTCTGTCATCCATCACCATATCATGGATTTTATCAATGATTTTTTGGAGTAGTAACCTCAACAGGGCGTCCAGAACGTTCAGCGTCACTTGTGCCCATATGGCCACTCCGAAAATTTTGAAACCACTTATAAACTGTTCTAATCGAAAGGTGCAGAGTCACCATAATGTTTATCAAGCTTCTCTTTAGTCTCCTGAGGCGTTTTGCCTTTCATAAAGTAGTGTTTAATCAACACACGAAATTCTTTTTCGTCCATTTTTTGAAAATCACTCGACTTCCTCGATTCAAACGAATGCCAAACACAAAGAAATAGACCGATCTGGTTGAAACTTGGTGTGTGTTCTTCCAAGAGATGCTACTAACTAAACATAACCTCGATACGCGCCAGTAGTGCTATCTCTCTGACTTTGCACGGACTTTTCAAACGACCCTCGTAATAAACAAATCTCTGAATTATGAAAATTTGCTTTTTATTTTTTATATAATAAGCGATCGTTACTTGGACTTTTTTTTTTATAAATTAATTGGAATAAAGTGCTCCATTAATTTTACAGCCCACAGTTTTTATCGAAGAGTTATTGAATTACTGACGTTCGTTAACTTCATCAACTGGTGCTTGAGTCGGTAATTAGTGCAACTGGCGTTAAAAGCACTAATAGAAACTAGCTCTGATTAACCTCGTTGATAGAGTGCTCATAGAAATGAGGTAATTACAAAACAAATAAATAAATGTGTGAAATGCAAGCATCAAAATACAACTTCTTCTTTGCAATTTATAATAATTATTATTGATTAAATTATCACTACATTTCAAAATTAGTTTTTTTTTTTTTTACTTTTTTTACAAGGTGTCCAAGAAGGTCCCAAGGTGCCTTGGCTGTGGGAAATGCCCACGCTTCTTACTATATAAAGATTGATGGTCTTTATAGAGAAGGTTGTTACAGACAGACAAATGTATTTACCTATCTCTGACAAATTTAACCAGTTAAGTGTGGAATTTAGTTTTAAAAACTCCCCCACAGTGTGCGGAATTAAAATCAGACAATGACGTGAATACACGTCGAATGCAGGGCAAAACAACCAAAAGTTTACAACGTCGTAGTAGTCACTGCAAGCGACTTTTTCTGCAATCTCTGGGGGCTTGAGATTACAAAGCATTCTGCACTCTTTCAAAAATCTTGCACCGCTTCACGTTATGCATTGCTCTTGTTAACTAGGGACGCAAGAGCTTTTACAAGAGAAGAAAAGAGCTTTGAATTCTGTGTAAAATCAAATCATGCTCATTCTGAGATCTGTACCTCTATCTAAGGTAAAAACGGGCATTGCACAAGGGTTGAGAGCTTTTATTTGTGTGTCTAATTCCCCAATCTCTAATGCGGAGACCAAACATGTACCAACCACTTAGCAGACTATTGGTAAGGAAACATCCCACCAAATAATATTCTTACTGTATTTTATAAAAATTTTGAGTTTTTATAGTTAATGGCAATTTTATATTTTTCACAACCAGTATGAACGTTGAACGCACCGTAATAGAGATTTGGTTTGGCGTGTATACACGTCAAACACGCTTAACTAGTTAAGAAAGATACTGTAACTAGAATGTAAGTTTTTCTATTAGTTGAGCTTCGGTGCCAAATAATCTTAATTCTTGAATAATAAAATGGTTTAAAGAAAAACCTACCATATCCTAACTTCAAAAACTACCCTTGGAGAAATGTTTCAATTAAGTACATATTATACATATCTATATATTAAGCAATTAGTACAATTACCAAGGAAGGGATTAGCTATGCGTGTTAGCGTATTAGATTCCAACGCGGAGGTTCCGGGTTCGAATCCAGCTGCAGGCACTTTAGTTTTTTTCTCTTGCCTTGGAGCTTCTTACAGCTCACAGTCCAATGATGGGCAGTGTTGTTTGTAACGAGAGTGCACTGTCCGGAGGCTGGCAGTGCACTGAAATAAAGCTCCGGACGCAAATAAAGAGTAAAATTTTCCACAAGATATTGGATTAAAGGGACTATATGAAAATGATTAATTTATTTGTGAATAAATTTGTTCAATTTCACCATTATTTATTGTTCATTAGCGATAAAATACTAATCTCAACAGAACAAAGCATAAAACCATACGTTATGTGAAGAGAATTCGGAAATCTTCGTTATTATCACAAAGAGAACTGAATGAGCTCCTCCTAGCCCCCCTCCACCAGCTAAAGTTCTATTTAATGCGTACATTTCCAATTCAGGTTCAAGAGTTAGCATTCGCTACCTTGGAGCACATTCCATTTACTATCAAGCCCCATGAGATCTTCTCAAGGGAGAATACCAACATAATCTGAAGGAAGTAAGTGGAAGGCGGTGGGAAATACAATAGATTTCCGTACCCTAGGGTAAATCCGGCAAAATACTATCATGTGTTCACCTTCAACACACACACTATAGTGACTCACAAACAAACACACTATAAAACAAATACAATGTTAAACAATCTACACATTTAGTTAACCAAGAAACATAAATCTTCGTGATTTTAATCATTACTGATGGTTATATAAACTCCGTGTGATAATTTCACTTACAAAACATGACCACAAATCAATTTGCGCCATTAAAAATAATTTCAACCAATTCGGTGTGCGAATAACAGCAATAATTTCACTCACAAACAGAACCACCAATCAATTTGCTCCATTACAAATAATTTCAACCAATGCGGTATACCAATTACGGCGATAATTTCACTTACAAACAAAATCACCAATCAATTAGCACCATTACAATGATTTTATCCAATCCGGTGTGAGAATTACATCGATAATTTCACTCACAAACACAACCACCAATCAATTAGCACCATTACAATAATTTAAACCAATTGAGTGCGAATTAAACCGATCATTTCACTCACAAACAGAACCACCAATCAATTTGCACCATTACAAATAATTTCAACCAATGCGGTATACGAATTACGGCGATAATTTTACTAACAATCAAAATAGTCGAAAAAATTAGCACCATTACAATGATTTTATCCAATCCGGTGTGAGAATTATATCGATAATTTCACTCACAAACAGAACCACCAATCAATTTGCACCATTACAAATAATTTCAACTAATGCGGTATACGAATTACGGGGATAATTTCCCTTACAAACAAAATCACCAATCAATTAGCACCATTACAATGATTTTATCCAATCCGGTGTGAGAATTACATCGATAATTTCACTCACAAACACAACCACCAATCAATTAGCACCTTTACAATAATTTAAACCAATTGAGTGCGAATTAAACCGATCATTTCACTCACAAACAGAACCACCAATCAATTTGCACCATTACAAATAATTTCAACCAATGCGGTATACGAATTAAACCGATCATTTCACGAACAAACTGGAGCCTCACCAATCAATTTGCACCATTACAATAATTTTAACCAATCAGATGTTAATGCAGCAATAATACAGATTCATTTTCTTTTATATTGCGCTAAAGCAGGATCGAAATTTCAAGATTATATTTACGTATCAGCTTTAATTAATGAAGTAAGTTCCTAAACATTTAATTATTAATATTTCACTTAATTAAAAAATGAGTTAAAGCATAAAACAAAACTTTCTACTTAAAAAATAACGCTAAACAAATATTTCTTTGTTCGTGAAATTATCCAAATAAAATATCATTCGTCCGATCATTTTTCTTCGGCCATTTTGAGTTTTATATTTCGCACATTTGTGCAATTATCATTGAATCAAGGCAGTTGTGTAATCTAATCAAAATAATCGAATTGTAAAAGTTATACTCGTACTTGAGTTTTTCGTATTTTGTGATTTCTTATATGATTTAAGGCTTGTTTTTATGTTTTTTACGTTTAGTTATGTTCTTTTCTGTTGCTACAAATATATTTCTATAACCTTCGTCTCACTGTTACCTATTATGAAATGAGAATTTCGGCTCTCGTTCGACTGATTAAAGTCTTAAGCTCTCTACGTTTTTTCGTTTTTTATCCTGCTCACCCAAATACATACGTATTCATCATAGACAAATTGAAAAAACTACTTCTTTTTTTTTGAAATCAAGGCACAGTTTCTTATGAATATCATTCCAGAATATGACATCTTCTCTTTTAAGACCTTTAAGATCTATTATGTCCCTTACTTTAATTAGAGTTTTCGCACCACTGGGTCCAACTTCAGTTACGTCTAAACAATGATTCTTAAATCCACAGAATTTATTGCACCTTTTTCTTTATATTACCGTTGATAATATAAATTGTATTAATTAATATGAAAATTGGAAAAAGATCTTAATTATTACAACATTTTTTTCCTATAAATATAGCTTCCTATTCTTAGAGTTATTTATATTAAAGATGTTGTTTAAAAATAAAATAATAACTAACCAGAATTCTGATATTAAAGGACATTTTCTATTTGACCCTATTTTATCAAGTCTTTTAACCTCCATTGTACGGTTATCAGATAGTAACTGATAGTCCCAGGGTTGTCCGTACAGCTCCTGGAGAAAGGATAGAAGGGCAATTGCATGAATGGGAAAGAAAAGAGCTTCACAGATGCACAAAGGTGAGGAGGGAAGAGGATCCTTTAAAGTGGGGACAGGAAAGTTACCCTAACAAACTTTCCTTCTTCACTAACTTCGTAGACCCAAACCAGTTAGGCTCCATTTGGGAATAAAGAGGATCATGTTTACATTTTGAAGGTGTGAGATAGTTTATATTACTATTTTAATTGACATTATTATTTAATAAAAATGTCCCAATTGTTGAATAGATTCTGTTATTTAATATATTGCAACCATTATTTTCTCTTAAATGCAATTTTAAATTAAATTGACTACAGAATGCAAGCCTATTCACAAGCGTAAAACTCAAAAGATAGCCCGGAAGCTGACTGGGAGGTTTCTCCTTGTAGCTTCTTCCGGAGGCGATTCTACATGGAAGAGAATCTCTCACTTACTTCCGTTCTCGGAACGGCAAAGACCAAAGAGCAATGCTACTTTCTCAGTCAAGCAAAACTGGAGTTGAAGAATGCTGGCTAATACCTCATGCATTCTGAGCCTAAAGTGCCCTCGGCTTTGATTAAGTGAAATTTGACAAAGAGTTCTCTTATGAACAGGTGATATCCAGGCGTCAAATTTTCGACTGAATTTTTTTCATTGGGCCTTAAAAGGTTCATCCACTTTCTCATTGCCCTAAAAAGACCTGGCATTCTTAAAGTTAGTTTTAATTTGATACATTATAGTTTAACGTTGACCAAAAAACGTTTTTATGTGCTGAAGAAAACCTGCGGATGGATCCTCGAAATAGGGAGATCTGCATCTTTTCGGACAGCCAGGCTGCACTGAAGGTCCTTGTCTCCTTCAGAACTATCTTTTCCCTGGTCTGGGAATGCAGAAAGGCCCTGGAACAACTGGCTCGGCACAATATAGTTCGGCTGGAATGGGTGCTGGGCCATGTGGGGATTAAGCGGGATGGAGACTGCAAATCAGCTGGCCAGGAATGGAGCTAACACTCCTTTCATTGGCTCGGAACCAGTCCTGCGGAGCACCAAGGGTGCAGTTCGTGCGGCTCTCTGAGACTGGATCTGGAAGGAGCATTAAAAGAACAGGATGATGTATCCTAGGGGTTAAAAACATCAAGACTATGAAGCCTTGGCTGTGTAAATAAAGAGCGAAAATGACTCTGTGCTTGGGTAGAAATCAGATTAATCTGATCAAAGGAATATTCACGGAGCACGGTAGGTTCAGGAAATATCTGTCCAAAGGTGGGGCTTAATGTGCAGATTGTGTCCAGGAAGAGGAGGAAACGGCCTCTCCACCTGTTGTTCAATTGTGTCGCAATCAAGTGGTTGCGCTATGAAATCTTGAAAGGAGATAGTAGCGCAAAAAGAACTAGTAGGCAAAGTCCTCAACCTCTTTAGTAGGGGAGAGTTCGTCTACTAGATCCAAAAAAAGGGGGCTGGCACAATAAGCCTCTTGAGGCTGCGGTACCATTTGGCGTAGGTCAAGTCTTGTTTCTAATTATAATCTTTAAAAAAACCTTTAAAAAATAAGCTAAAATAAATAAAAAAACTTTACAAATATTTACTAATTATGTAACAATAATAATTATTTGATTTTAACTCAGCTATTAAATTAAATAATAATAAAAATAACTAAACATTAATTGGCGCCATCTTTGAAATGGATGCAATAATTATGCAGTTGTTTTAAATGAAGCTATTGTTGGTTTATTGATTAAAGATGGAGGTAAAGAGTTTTAGAATAAAAACGATTGAATTAAGAATGAATTTTTGCAAGTGACTGTTCAGAATTGAGAAATACTTCGACTTTTCTGGTGTTTCTAATATCTAACTGAGATTTATTGCTGAACATATGGAGTAAATATTGTGCATGTTGATTCCTGAAGAGCATGTACAAGAATTTTCCAAGAAAATACTTCCTTCTATACTTTATATTCAGACAACCAAGAAATATGAAGTGAAGGGTAAGTTGTTTGCCCCTTCTTAGGTAAAAGGAGCGTAGGAATTCAGAGAAGTGAGAAAGAAGGAAGAAGTTAGAAAGGATGTGACGATTTATTTATTTAAATTGAGACGGATGCTTCAAGGCAAGAACCTAGGCTACAAAGTAAGCCTTTATCCTTTCCAAAAAATAAAAAACCCTTATTTTCAACCAATAAGCCTAACAGTCTCAGTTCGTTAACTTCGCAAATCCGTTAAAATAAAAATTTATAAATTTAACCTGCGGAATCAAATGCGCTCTAAATTTCCTTTTATTTGTATCCCCACAAATCGTGGATATTTCCCCATTGTGCCATTACACTGTCACCTTAATCTTTACATCGTTGACAGATGAGGCTGCTGAATATGAACAAGATGTGAGTCACAGGTGCAAACTGCGCCAAATTATTGCTTAGGTCCTTTTAACTCCATTTAATATAATCTCGAAGAAGATATTAGATTAAAGTTTTGAATAACATTCTTCGACTGTGATTCATGTTCATTTCTTTTAATCTCTTTGATTAGTGAACTTAAAATTATTTTTAAATAAACTTTTAGAGTTTAATAATCAAAATCTAATCTTTTGTTCTGGATCAATTTAATCTTTTAAGTTCACCTTGCAGTCGTATTCTATGTTTCGTACAGAGAAGATCGCTCTCTCAATTTCATTAAATTGAAAGTGTTTATTAATCGTTTCTAAATTAAAAGTACACTTATCTTGTAGAGTTTATCGCGTACTATCGCTTGGTGAAAGTGTAGTGCGTGAATTTTCCACGTGAACATAGAAAAGTGGATTAATAGTGCTTTAAACCTCATTAAGTGAGTACATTTATTATTTAACTGAGGTTAAAGTTAACTGTAAATAACAACAATAATTGCTTGTACATATCTTTGTATATATTCTCTGTATATAGATTCTCTTTCTCTTGTATATAGTTTCTCTCCTCTCTTTCTCTTTATTCAACGTAATAAGAATACGACTTTTTTTTTTTTTTTTTTTTTTTTTTTTTTTTTTTTTTTTTTTTTTTTTTTTTTTGCTGATTCTTTTCTCGATGGAAAATCGTCATCACGATGCATGACACATGCATAGAGAGCTCCACGGACAACGAGTCCACCACTTCCGCTCAGCTCACGACAAAGAGACCCAGCACCGCTGGGAGCTCACCGAAAAAAAATAAAAAGCAGGCTGCTACTAGAGTCACAAGAAGCTCAAAAAAAAATGCCGCATCAACCTCTGCCTCTGCAGTAGTCAGTAATCGGCCGCCGGAAGTAAACCCTCCTCAACTGACACAATCTACTTCTGCCACTATCGACATAGCACCACCGGGCGTCCTAACGTATAATCCATTCAACTTACTGAATGCGGAAGATAATATGGACACCACAGCTGCAGCACCTTCAAAAAAACATAAAACACGTGTTGCAGTACGCAGAGCTTTGTGGTGCTTTAACGCAACTAGTAGGCAAAGAAAACTTCGTATGTAAAGCCCGCGTAACAGACCTCATGGTCAATGCTACTACACCAGATGCCTATAGAGCAATAGTTAAGTACCTCCAACAACAGAACGCGGAATACCACACGTTTCAGCTGGATGAGGACAAAGCGTACCGTGTGGTTATACGCTACCTCCACCAAACAGTTCCTATTGAACTGATAAAAGAAGAACTCACCGAACTTGGACACTCAGTGAGAAACGTTACTCCCGTAGTGCATCCAGTTAATAAACAAACACTGCCCCTCTTTTTCATTGACCTCGAGCCAAGAAATAATAATACAGACATTTTCGAGATTGAGGTCCTGTGCCACACACGTGTCAAAATTGAGGAACCACACAAACAACGGTCTATTGTTCAGTGCAAACGGTGCCAAGAGTACGGCCACACACGAAGTTACTGTCAGCACAAGTTCCGATGTGTAAAATGTGCAGGAGATCATCCCTCGCAAAGCTGCCTTAAACCTCGCACCTCTCCTCCAACTTGCGCACTGTGCAATGGAAACCATGTTGCGAGCTGGAAAGGATGCTCCGTTCATAAAGAGCTGCAGAAAGCTAAAAGAACTACAGTTCCGGTCTACATGCATCCTTCTGCAGCTCGCATCACCAGTCAGCCTCCACCACCACCGCTCCAGTCAACAAGCTTTCCGCCACTGCCAACCAATAGAAGCATCCCCAGAGTCAACAATAAGGTATCTTTCGCCCAGATGGTGGCCGGGCCGCCACCGCCTCAGCCTCTCCCTCCACCTCCCGCCAATACTTCTTCAGGCGATATTGCCAGTGTCCTCAACTCCTTCCTCAATGACTTTAAATCCCTCATCACTCCCTTAATCTCTCTCCTCACGACAGTAGTGAATACCCTTCTTCCTAAACTGGCTCCCTAATGCCCTCAACCCAACAATCCATCACCTTACTCCTTTGGAACGCTAACGGACTATACAACCGAAGACAGGAACTAGACATACTCCTACACGACAAACGAATTGACATTGCTCTCATCACTGAAACCCACTTCACTGATCGAACACATTTCTCCATCGCTGATTATGTACTCTACAAAACAAATCACCCTGACGGAACAGCTCACGGCGGATCTGCTATCCTCATTCGTAAATCCCTATCCCACTTCTTAATACCTTATTCCTCAGCTCCTCATCTACAGACAACCGTTATCTCTTTAAATGCGGAACCATTCCTCTATACAATAGCTGCCGTGTATTGTCCTCCAAACCACACAATCAATCCTAACGACTTCCTTTCCTTCCTGTCCTCCCTTGGTCCTAGATTCATCTGCGGTGGTGATTACAACGCGAAACATCCTGCCTGGGGAAGTCGGCTGGCCAATCCCCGGGGCCGCTCCTTCCACAACATCCTCTCCCAAACCAGCTTCTCTTACATCTCTCCCTCTCAACCAACATACTGGCCTAGCTCTCCACAGAAACGTCCAGACCTCTTAGATTTCTTCATCTGCTCCCGCATCACATCCTTATCTCCTGACGTTTTTACTCTAAATGACTTGTCCTCTGACCATAGCCCTGTTATTCTCTCCCTCGACGTTCACCCCAAAATTGTTGCCCCTAGACCTACACTCATTACCGGACCAATTGACTGGGACTTTTTCAGAGAACAACTTGAACAAAGACTAGACTTGAAAGTACCACTCAAAACAGCCGAACAACTGGACGACAATGTATATCACCTTACCAGTAGCATTCAGGAAAGCATCTGGCATGCTACAATTGATACCAGACGCAGAACTTTGGCTTCACACTACAATCTACCTCTCTACATAAGACAACTGATTACACAGAAAAGGCGCGCCAGAGCCTTATGGCAACACACTAGATACCCATCTCACAAACGACTTCTTAACCAACTTACTAGAGATCTGACAAAAACTTTACGCATTTATTATAACACACAGTACGCTACTTACACTGAATCGCTTTCAACGCATGACAACTCACTGTGGACAGCTACGAAAAGAATACTAAAATACAAACACACTTCACACCCACTCAGGCGAACTGACGGCTCATGGGCGAAGTCAGATGAAGAAAAAGCTGAGCACCTGGCGCTGCACCTCTCCTCGGTATTCTCACCGCACCCTGACATACAAGACCCACAACACACAGAACAAGTCCTCAACGAACTAGACATACCTCTTCCTCTTTCACTACCTCCCAAACCCTTCACTCCATCTGAAATCAAATCCATCATCCACACCCTTCCCAGGAAAAAAAGTCCTGGGTATGATCTGATCACAGCTAACATTCTCCATCGACTCCCAAGAAAAGCAATAGTCTTCATTACTTCACTCTACAATGCAGTCCTACGAACCACACACTTCCCTATCCTTTGGAAATTTTCCTCTATACGCATGATCCTTAAACCCAAAAAACCAGCACACGATCCCGCCTCCTTCCGTCCCATCAGTCTCCTCCCAGTTCTTGGGAAAATGCTAGAGAAGCTACTCCTACTTCGCCTGCAAAGTAGCCTTACTCCTAATCCTTCAATTCCTTCTATTATTCCCGATCATCAATTTGGATTCCGAAATTTTCATTCCACCATCCACCAAGCACATCGCGTTGTAGACACCATTGCTACCTCTCTTGAGCTTAAGCAGTACTGTCCAGGAGTCTTCCTGGATGTGTCTCAAGCCTTTGATAGAGTGTGGCATGAAGGACTTTTGCTGAAGCTCAAGAATGTCCTTCCCAGTACCTACTACCTTATCCTAAAATCCTACCTATCAGATCGCTTCTTCCAAACTGTCCAAGGCATTTCCTATTCCACTATCTATCCGATCCTAGCTGGAGTCCCGCAAGGAAGTATCCTTGGCCCCCTATTATACACTGTCTACACGGCTGACCTTCCTCTTCATCCAAATACGAGCATCTATACCTTTGCAGACGATACTGCTATCCTCTCCCATAACACCGATCCGGTTATAGCCACTAGATCCCTCCAGGCTCATCTTAATATCCTCGAACCCTGGTTCCGCAAATGGAGAATAAAGGTAAACGGAAATAAATCCCTCTGCATATCCTTCACTCTCAACAGAAAAATACTCCCTCCATTATACCTGAATCACACTCCTATTCCTGTAGCGGATACCGTTCGTTATCTGGGAATATACCTTGACAAGCGACTCACATGGAATCCACATACTAGACTCAAACGACTTGAACTAAACCAGAGGTTTCGAATGCTCAAAAGACTACTTGACAAACGGTCTAAACTGACTCTGACAAACAAGAAACGACTATACACAGCCCTACTCGCTCCCATCTGGACTTACGGACTTGAACTGTACGGAACTGCTAAGCGTTCGAACCTCAACAGAATCCAAACCCTCCAGTCAAAAATCCTTCGAACCATCACTGATGCACCCTTCTACGTGAGCAACCATACTATCCACACCGACCTGCGAATCCCATTTGTTTCTGACCTTGCCCAGTCCCGCTACATCAAATTCCACTCCAAACTTTACCATCATCAGAACCCCTTAATCAGCAACCTGTCCTGCACTAACCTCCCGTCAAATCCTCCTCGCAGACTGAAGCGCCGGTGGCCTCGGGATCACCTGGTCGAAAGATAAACAAAGCCATCCTTCGTATTCCACTCATTCGGTATTTACATTAACCGACTTATGATGGTCATCGTTGGATGGCCCTCATTCACGCAATTCCAGTGATTTTATTTTATTTACTTTTTTATATATTATTTTACTTTGTTTTTTTTTTTACTTTATATTTTATTTTATTTTATATGTTACAGTTATGTACCTTACGATATCTTATTTGCTTGTTGCGTTTTGAATTACGCAGTTGTGAATTTAAAAATAAAGGGATAAAAAAAAAAAAAAAAAAAAAAAAAAAAAGTTCACCTTAGTAGCTTGATTAGCATTCTGACTTCTCCCTTGATTTCAAAACAGTTTGACTATCTCAAAAAATTGTTATAACCTTAAAGTTTTTATAATCTTAAAATTCTTATAACCTTAAAATTCTTATAACCTTAAAATTCTTATAACCTTAAAATTCTTATAACCTTAAAATTCTTATAACCTTAAAATTCTTATAACCTTAAAATTCTTATAACCTTAAAATTCTTATAACCTTAAAATTCTTATAACCTTAAAATTCTTATAACCTTAAAATTCTTATAAACTTAAAATTCTTATTATAACCTTAAAATTCTTATAACCTTAAAATTCTTATAACCTTAAAATTCTTATAACCTTAAAATTCTTATAACCTTAAAATTCTTATAACCTTAAAATTCTTATAACCTTAAAATTCTTATAACCTTAAAATTCTTATAACCTTAAAATTCTTATAACCTTAAAATTCTTATAACCTTAAAATTCTTATAACCTTAAAATTCTTATAACCTTAAAATTCTTATAACCTTAAAATTCTTATAACCTTAAAATTCTTATAACCTTAAAATTCTTATAACCTTAAAATTCTTATAACCTTAAAATTCTTATAACCTTAAAATTCTTATAACCTTAAAACTCATTCATGAAAAACGGTTGGAGCGTTTAGGCTCCACGTTGTTTACAAAAAAAGGTAACAACAACAAGAACATTTTCTGAAAACGACGTCTTTGCTCATTTTCAGCAACTTTTTGTTCGAAATTTATTAGATCTAGGTTGTTGCAAAAAAATTACAGTTATAAAGGAGGATTTGCTCTATATTTTAAAGAAAATTTGAGAATTTTATCTTTTATAGAAATAGAGAAAAAAAAAATTGTCAAAGTTGGGTGTTTTTCAACGTTACGCTTTTTCGGGCACTTTTTTTGACGATCAACCCTTATATAACTGTCCTACCGGGCAATGTTGTTCTGTAATTACTGTTAGTATAACTACAAAATTAGATCTTCATGTTCTCCCGTTATTTAAAAAAAACATTCGTCAGACGCCCCAAAGACGGAGGCTAACCTCTACATCATCATCTTTTTTACCACACGTCATCTTCTAACCTTGATAGTACAGTAGTTCGTGATTAACTTAACCTTCAGTTCACCACAAACTCGCCTTATCTGATAAATTTTTGTGTATTCCTTTTGAAGCCGCTTTTGGGACTTGTCCAATAGCTTTTTAGAGAAGTATATTAAAAAAACAAAATAGCAAAAAAAAAGCAATAGAAATAAAGAAGGAGTAGATATAAAGCGTACAATGTAATGAAGGACTAGTGCTGAACTTAGTTTAGAGGTTCAGTCAATTGCCAGCATTAATGCAGCAATAAAACCTTACCCTAAACCTTTTATCACTTGTGTTATTATGACTAAATAATGTTCAGCACTCCTCTAGTAACAGCAATAAAATTTCATACTAAGTGAGAAGTGTAAATGTAGATGTTATGCTATTGTTCCCCACTGCTTTTATCTATGAACTGAAACAATGTATTTTCATTGTAGTACAAGTTTCAGCCGTGAAGAGGCGGTGATTATTTAGTCATTTCTATTAAAAATGTTTTATTTTCTTTTCATTTTCATTCTTTTTAATTGCACATAAATATGGTGGTCCACAAATATTATTAAATAGTTTTTGCAAAGACAGTACCAACTGCCAATAAAGTGTCGTGGACGGAGGGCGGAAGCTCATACTTTACTATAAACAATTTTTTCCTAACAAATAAAAAGTAGTCGTACGCGAGATTCGAACTGGTGATCTCTGGCACACTAAGCCACACTCTTGACCACTAGACCAACAACCCTCCCTATAGAATTGGCCTAGAAAATAAGTTACCATATTTACCCAATAGCCAATGTAGATGTTATGCTATTGTTCCCCACTGCTTTTATCTATGAACTGAAACAATGTATTTTCATTGTAGTACAAGTTTCAGCCGTGAAGAGGCGGTGATTATTTAGTTTAATTTAATAATGTTTAGATTAATTTCGCTGCCATCGCAAAGTTCCACATTCTCCGCTTCTGCTTAGAGTCTGCCCCATTTCCTCCTTTACCGTGGGGTAAAGCTGTGTATTCTCTTGGGCCTACGATCTTCATCCATTCGCATTAGGTGGCCAAACCATTTTAGTCTTTTTACTTCTATTACGTAGAGAATGATCTTCTCGACTTTGGCTTTCTACCTAATTTCGGATTTGGGAATTCGCTAGAGCCTGGATATACTCACAATTTTTCCTCCAAAAGTTCAGGCTAACAGGCTACTTTAAGCTCTTCTGGACAACGTCCACGAATCAATGGTAAATCTTCTTTTTTGTTCTCATTTCTAATTCCATGCTCCAGAGGGTAATTTTTGATCATTTTTTTAAAAAAACTAACAAATCAAATTAACCATTAATTCAATACAGAAATTTCTTTATACTCAGTTCACTAATAACTCAAGCACTTTTGAGCCAACCGAAAGGGGACTGGGTCTTTCACTTGAAGCTAGGAAGTCATAGCAATGTATAAATCACTGAAATTCTGCAGAAACTTGGTTTGATGTTTTCTGGATAAAAAAGAAGAGGAATTACCGCCCTGGGTGCCAAAGTTGTTGTGTAGGTGCCTTTCAAGGAAACTGTATTCATCACATACTGAGACAGAGTACCCGCACTTAGACAATACTGAGCTCGGAGAATGCGAAAGAGACATCTGCTTAGGAATGAAACCCTATTTATGCATTATAATCTTTAAAGTAGATCTAAAGATTATATCTTCCTTCAGACATTGTCTTCAGTTCCTTCCTTAACGATGCTACCGTCTTCACCAATTCCCTCTTAGTCCAATCCATCCAATAGACTAAAGATAATGTCAGTTGAAATTAAATATGAATCAAAGGTTCGAAGATTGCAGAAGAGTTTGTGAAGTAGAATCTCTAGAATAGTAACAAAAGGAAGCAGAGAGTGTGAACTCTCATCTTTATTTTTAGATACATTGACCACTGAGTCACAAAAAAAAAAAATCTGTAGCTGTGTCATGGACACGGTCGTGTGTTGTACGTGAATACGTTTACGTAACGGGTTATATTTTTTATAATATAATAATAATAATAATAATATATTATTAAGCAGCGATAAGTGTTTTTCTTTTGTTAGCTTCAATGAGCGCAGAAACCATAGACGATCACACACATCACACTAATGTCCGAATGGATTGTTGACAAACGTCGTAGTGAAACGTGCACTAGCTGCTGCCCTATGTGTCTTCATAATCGACGATCGAACTCAATCTATGCCTATACAGTCCGTTGTCGATGTAGAAGCGATTTCATCATCTACTTGCATAATTTCAACCGCCCCAGCTGTAGATGTACTGTCACCGTCGTTGATCCGCTCGGCCGCATTCATTCTTTTACGTTCCTGGCACACCTTGACTTAGGTCATATGGTGTTTTATTATTACCATTCGATTGTTCGTGAGAAGCCTTTACCAAACGTATACGATCTCTGTATTTGGTTTTGGCTTTTCGACGCTTATAGGCCGACATTATATATTTTTGATATTTTTTTTATTCTAACACCTTATTATATTCACTGTCACTATTTTTGCACTAATGTTTTATATACAATCGATAGATTGTGACGACAGCTGACGATTAAAACTTAAACGGACATCTTAGCTTCTCCGAGTCAATAGTTATACTAATTGCAAATCTCGATACGCAGCATAATGATCTCAAAATTGCGGCGCTTCCCCCTCCACCGCGCGCGATGCGTCACAGTCCTCGCTTATCTTAATGAATTCTTTGATCCTTTAGCTATCCAATGGTCTAATTTAATTTTGGATGTAGACGATAGATTCGAAACTATAATGCCAAACTGTATCCCCCGATTTTGTTATCATTAGGTTTTTTGGATTGCCTCCACATGATAGCAAATTTAAAGACGTATTCACGTCAAAAATCTAAAGTAGATTTTCGTTTTTTTTTTAATTGAAATGTGACCAACCGTATAAATGGCCGAACCATTAACAAAGACTTTCGGTGCTGACAGATAAAAATAACAGAAACATATTAATATTAATAAAAAAAAAAGAAGAAAATCTCCAAACATTTCACAGTGTTTATAACTTATAACCTCCATCGTATAAAATACCTCTCAATCCTCCAGTACATATATAAACAATCTACAATTGGCCGACATAGTGAAGCAGTGAAAACTACAAGCAACCATCTCCACCTATAGGGTACTTACCCTGGAATCCCCTATCGTCCAATTATTCACCATCATATCCCAGCCATCCCAGTTTTGATATGTATATGGCTTTTGCTTTTCCCATGGGATATTCCCCCCTTACCCGGGCAATACTCTTTCCTTCCTGCTGTTTTATTTTGTATTCGGACCCAGGACTACACCCCTCGTACTCATCCAAAAATTGATGCACAATATTACCATATATTATTTTCTGAATGTTTGGTTTTTTTGGGTTGTGACCACCATTACTGTTGTGAATGTTATTGTAAATAGGGAAAACGGTTTACTAACATAATGTTAATAATTTTTTTGTTTTTTCTGAATCATTTTTTTTTTGCGTTTACTGTGCTACAATCAGCGCGTTAGCGTATAAGTAACAATGATACAATAGAGTAATAAATGATTAGGTAACGAGTGGAGAAGTTACTCAGTGGTAACACTCCAAAACATTAAATGGTTAGTCACTCTCTTCACTTGAGAGAAGTTCACGAGGCCACTGTCCTTTAAGACGTCTTGTCCGGCTTTTCAGGAAGAGTTCTAGGAGAAAGATTTTTGAGCTAGAGGATTTATATGAGATTGCAGGCTGAAGTGGAGTTTTCTGTATCGTGTTTTAGCAACTTCAGTGATAAAAGGAATGTTAAGGTCAGTGTGTATAGTCCAGGTTGGAGACATAAAATCTCCATTTTATGTCTCCAACCTGGACTATATCGTAAACTCTCCAGTTTACGATAGTTCGAAATATTTTAGATTGTAGCGATTGAATCCTTTGGAGATTGGACCGTTTGGTTGAACCCCACAGCTCTATTCCATACGCCCAGATGGGTTTCAAAATAGAAGTATAAATTAGTCTTTTGTTGTCCAGAGAGAGTTTTGATCTGTCGTCTATGAATCTTTTAAGTAGTCGACAGCGTCTGTTTAGTTCTGTTCTTTTAAGTCTAGTGTGGGGGTTCCAAGAAAGCCTGCGGTCTAAGTAAAGCCCAAGGTAGCGGGCGACGTTCACTACTGGTAGAGGTGTTAGGTTAGCCGTGAAGAGGCGGTGATTATCTAGTCATTTCTATTAGAAATGTTTTATTTTCATTCTTTTTAATTGCACATAAATATAGTTGTCTACAAATATTATTAAATAGTTTTTGCAAAGATTGTACCAATTTTTTCAGACGTCCAACTACCAATAAGGTGTTATTAGGTGGGAGCGGAAGCTCATACTTTACTATAAACAATTTTTCCCTAACAAATAAAAAGTAGTCATACGCGGGATTCGATCTGGTGATCTCTGGCACACCAAGCCACACTCTTGACCACTAGACCAACAACCCTCCCTATAGAATTGGCCTAGAAAATAAGTTAGGAAGAGTAATTTCTGTATCATAAATAAATAAAATTGTCATTCTAAATTGATAAAACCAATTCTACTTTTTAAAAGAGTTTATACCACATTCTCGATTAGTTAACACGCTACCTTTGTCACAACCTCAACTCACACTTCATTCGACTTTAAACGCTCTGTTAAACAACGATGAATCATCCAATCATCTTTTCAGTTCTTTTTTAGGGCTAAAAATTAAGGATTTTTCTTCTTCTTTTTTTTCACTTTGTCTACAGGTGAGTATGAATGGATTTTGCTCAAAAGGATCGCTATTCCACCTGAATCAATAGTAAATAAGAAATCCATAGACAGAAGACGGACAATGAAACAAATAAGTAACATCTCCGGCTTGGATTTTATTATTTTCTTTTATTTAACGATAATTTGTGGAGCCATTAGGCCCTACAAATGGATACAGTGCAGATAGTTACAAAATGATAAAGTAAAAAACATTTCAATAAACAAAATAATAAACGTACTAACAAAATAAACTAATAAATGGTAATAAACTTCTTAAGAATTAAAAAAACTACTCAGATTCAGAGAGCAGTTGATAACCTCCTGGCTAACCTGGCTTGCGAGGCACCTTTGAAGGCAAAGTGCATGCTTCACAAGTTGCGTAAAGTGCATTATTTGATAAATTAAGGCATAAGTTTGATCCCTTACATGAAAGATATTGATCACTTAAATATGTGGCAGGAGGTTTCCAATTTTTTTTTGGTAATTAAACGCAACTCTCCCAAAACTACCAAATAATTATTTGTTTGTAACAGATGAAAAAATTAATTTTTAGCCATTTTGTGTATGCTTGAGAACATCTGAAGCTCTTAACATTTGATTTTTCTTAGAAAAATCACTCGAAAAACGACTTATTTCCCGATATTAAGAAAAATACTAGCTTTACTGCCTTGGCAATATTTTCAGTAGAAAGGGGTTGAAAAATTACATAAAAATGACCTATCGCGTGCTCTTCTTTCTCTTTGATAACAAGTTCAAAAATTGAAATATGATTAACAAATACCAGATTTTGTAATAGCCTAGCACCTTTAATTTTGAAGATATAGAATTGCGATTTCCGGTTTCCTTCATAACTTTTTATAAGTATATACTCTTTAAAACTGTTTATATGAAAATGGCGGTCAACTGCAAAAACCCTCACTTTTGGTCGCGCGTCAGCCGCTTATGCGGGCAGAAATCTAAAATCACGTCATATATTCTGAAACTAGAGGTGACGGGCAACAAATTTTTCCTCTACTATTTTTTGCTCAGATTAACCGTTTAAGCATGAAATGCATTTTTAAAATGAACACCCTGTATAATAAATTAAGTAAGTACATGTTAGAACATGTATGCATAGATGCACTACTCATTGATTATAAATGACTTTGAACATGTATATTACATATATAATAAACATACTTGATTTAATTGCTGCAAATCTTTGACACATAATATAGATTCCAAATCATTGCCATATTTCTGTAATTAGACAGACCGTAAATCTTTATAAATAGGACAGTTTAGTACTACTATATGTTTAAGGGTCTCAAATTCGTTGCAATCGCAAATAGTACATAAATCTGTACATTTAACAGTATAAACAGAATTATTAAAATAGCGTCTTATTTCATTTTTAAAATATAATCTAATTTGACAGACTTGGATTTAATTCATAACAGATAATTACTCAATTTTTTTGTTAATTACTGTAAACAATAAAAAAAAAACACGATGAAAAAATTGTTTGACGGTAATTTAATTGAAATAAACTATATTATATGTGATTTATCTTAATTGCTGCATTTAATTTGGAGAAAGAAAAGAAAATAATGAGATAAAAATGAAGTAAAATGTAAAAAAAAAGTGAATCTAGTATAACTGTGACGTCACAGCACCAGGAACGACCACCACCACAGGATCTAAGAATATATTAGTAATGCAGAAAAGCTGTCCAACCTTGCACATAGAAAATTTAAATGGACTCTAAACCAAGTTGGAAATAGCTGGAAGAGTCGTACAAACGCTCACTCGGATCCTCAGCCTCCTGGCTAAAAAAGAGCCAGTAGTCTACTCTTCCCATCCTTGTCCAGGGATACAATACGACATTTTCATCCCCCGTCTCTTTTCAACGGGGCTACCCCGTTCCTCTATCTGCCAAGGCAACAACACAGGAGATACTACCACAGTCCTCTTTTGCAGCTTCAACGGAAATTACAACAGAATGGGAACATTTATATAATTTGCTTCCTGCTTCATCATGAAGTCAAAGATTCATTTTTAGCTTCATTTACTTTTCTGTAAAACTCGCAGCTAAGGAGTTTTTCCCTACCTTAAAAATACGAGATATAATCTAATGATGAATGCTGGGGCTGAAAGTTATTAATTACTATAATTTTTGTACTTTGCAACAATTGGGTGAGCTCAAAAAAAAAAATAAGACAAAACAGATTATTGGTTCAAAGTTTTGGATAAAACTGGTTACCCTTCTTCAGAAACTACAAATGAAGTAATTACATCACAATAAAAAAGAATCAACAATAATTGTACAAATAAATAAATAGAGTTGTAGTGTTATAGAAGGGTAAGGTTATTGAAAATTATTGATGCAAACATTCTTACACATTATTCATAAGATCCTAAATCTCCAATTACACAGAATTGTCTGAACTGAAGGAGAATTTAAGAATAGAATTAAACAGCGCGTGGATAATCCAGTTCACTATTGTGTCTGTTAACAGCAGATGATCTTAATTTATTCTACTTATCCCAATAAGTACATATCTGGAATATTTTCTTTACAATTTTCAGTCAGAACATCTTCATAGGAGCGGAAAGGTCCCGGTGATTTCAGATAAGTGGGCTATAGAGATAATATTAATGGTGCACAATTGTAGGGTTCGGTCGTTGAACAAATTTTCTTAACTTACATAACAAGGGATCTTGTTATGATAACAATGGAGTGCATGAAAAATCCAATATGAACACTTATAAGTACATTCTTATATTGAGTTTCTCACTTATTCAATTTTTTTTTCGAACTTCTAATAAAATTATCTACATTATAAAATCACCTTACACCGAAATGTAAAGTAATCGCCAATTTTTTCAGGCGGGGCTTAACCTCCAACTACCAATTAGGTGTCGAGGATGGTGGTGGAAGCTCATACTTTACTATAAACAATTTTTTTCTAACAAATAAAAAGTAGCCATACGTAGTATTCGAACCGGTGACCTCCATCTCACAAAGCCACACTCTTGACCACTAGACCAACACTTTACTTTCCCTGCATTCTTATTCTGCTCATCTTAACCTTACTAAGATTAGCACAGTTATGAAGGTTTTAATGTTTTGTACATTACACTTCATTTATTTAGTTTTTGTTTATATTTTTATTGAAATAGTATTTATTATATTCTATTCTAGAGAAATAGGGCTAAGTTAAAATTTAGCCGCCCATTTTTAGAATGTTTTAAAATAAAAGAGTAGGCAAGACTACTTATAAAATCTTCGCTAACTTTTAAAACGATTTCTGTGGCAATAAACAAAGAATTAAACGTCGGCTAGATATGCCAGATCTTTCATTTCAATGAAATAATTAAAACCCAACTAATTTAAACAAAAAAAAATCCTTTGATAAAAGCTATTCCACAGACTAGGCTGTCTATTCATATAAGTCATTGAGATGTATGCCAATTTTCAATGATAACGTCATCTCTGCGCAAAGCTATGAAATTTTCATCTTGCTGAATGCAGACTATGGTACCTGTCAGCTACATATCCACTAGGAAAAAGTAAAAACATGTAGAATAATCTCCTTTGTGTGTAGAGCTTAACAAAATCTTGTCTGACATAGTCTATTAACGTAGATCTTTCCCAGAATTCACTTTTATTCTGTCATAGTTTCATGTATATTCTAATATATTGTATATTTCCATTGCCTTTTAATATTTATAAATAAATATGCTCATTTTTCTTTTAAAAATATGAGCAGCGAGAAAGGTTTTCTCTTTGCTTTAGTATCTATATTATGTAAATTTTATTTATAAGAAACTTATCTATTATAATCAACAGACGCATGAATTTCTCCTACGCAGCTTACGTAATTAAATTTTCTTGGAAACTGAAGAAGCTAGACCTCTAACATAGTCTATTAACGAAGATCTTTCCCAGAATTCACTATTATTCAGTCAATAGTAACGAAGATCTTTCCCAGAATTCACTATTATTCAGTCAATAGTAACGAAGATCTTTCCCAGAATTCACTATTATTCAGTCAATAGTAACGAAGATCTTTCCCAGAATTCACTATTATTCAGTCAATAGTAACGAAGATCTTTCGCAGAATTCATGCGTCGTAAATGCCGCATTAGAACAGAAAAATTGTTGGAGTGAAGTTGGTATAGATTCATGCAGGTACTGAGCTATTTCAAAATAGGCGTCATAGATATGAGCTAAAGTTCTGGAAGAGAAACGCTAATATGAGCATTAATGGCAGAGTTATTCTGCTGCGCCAGTTTATCTGAAAACCTAAAGTATTGTTCTGTTTCGCGTAGAAGTCTACATCTGTCTGTTCTGACAGTTCATCCAATCCTAGAAGTGAGTCTTTTCTGACAGTTCATCCAATCCTAGAAGTGAATTATTTACTTTCTGTTCTGACAGTTCATCCAATCCTAGAAGTGAGTTACTTCCTATCTGTTCTGACAGTTCATCCAATCCTAGAAGTGAGTTACTTGCAGTCTGTTATGACAGTTCTTCCAATCCTAGAAGTGAGTTACTTGCAGTCTGTTATGACAGTTCTTCCAATCCTAGAAGTGAGTTACTTGTAGTCTGTTATGACAGTTCTTCCAATCATAGAAGTGAGTTACTTGTAGTCTGTTATGACAGTTCTTCCAATCATAGAAGTGAGTTACTTGCAGTCTGTTGAGGCAGTTCATCCAATCCTAGACGTGAGTTACTTGCAGTCTGTTGAGGCAGTTCATCCAATCATAGAAGTGAGTTACTTGAAGTCTGTTGAGACAGTTCATCCAATCCTAGAAGTAAATTACTTCCTATCAGTTCTGACAGTTCATCCAATCATAGAAGTGAGTTACTTCCTATCTGTTCTGACAGTTCATCCAATCCTAGAAGTGAGTTACTTGAAGTCTGTTGAGACAGATCATCCAATCCTAGAAGTAAATTACTTCCTATCTGTTCTGACAGTTCATCCAATCCTACAGGGGCATACTTTTTCAGTAATTTCCTTGAGCACTCCTCCAAAAATGAGAGGAATATTTTTATTTAGAAGTCTGTTGAGACAGTTCATCCAATCCTAGAAGTAAATTACTTCCTATCAGTTCTGACAGTTCATCCAATCATAGAAGTGAGTTACTTCCTACCTGTTCTGACAGTTCATCCAATCCTAGAAGTGAGTTACTTGAAGTCTGTTGAGACAGATCAGATTATATTAATTATTAATTAATCTGACTTCCTATAAATATTAAATTTTGTCTTGTATAAGAAATAGTAATTTTTGAAAGTAAATAGAAAAAAAAAATTATGTGATTTTCAAATCTTTAGTATAGATACAGAAATAGGATTAGTTAAGCGGTTAGAGAATCAGAATCCCGCGTAGAGATCCCGGTTTCGAATCCATCTTCTTAGATTTTATCTTAAAAACTCCCGCTTCCCGACTAGCAATTTAGAGAGTGCCAACGCTGGCCGATTTTTGCTCAGCAAGTCCTGCAGGTTGTGACGCTGAGCTAGCTGGGTGGCTCAACTCTGTATTTTATTGCCCTTAAGTACATTGTACTGTCGAGTTGTAAAAAAGAAAAAGGTGCAGGTTATTAGAGCGGACATTACACAGAAAGGCACTTTAGAGGTTAGTTTACTCCCACCTCTATTCTAAAAGTTATCCTAAATGAATTTCTCTTAGAAAATGTAACGAGCAAAAGATAGATCTACACGTTTTAAATGAGTATTTCAAGTAATATATTATGTTGGAGCCATAAGTGATCACACTAGTAAGTAATAATATCTTCAGTTTTCGGTTTGAGGCTTGTGTTTGGTGAAAATCTGCATATATTAATTATTTATTATTAATAATTATATTAATTATTAATTAATCTGATTGCCTATAAATATTAAATTTTGTCTTGTATAAGAAATAGTAATTTTTGAAAGTAAATAGAAAAAAAAAATTATGTGATTTTCAAATCTTTAGTGATAGAAACTTGAGTAAGTTAGATTAATTAAATTTACTTTTAAATATTCCAATTTCATACAATAATTCGAAATATAGTTGAGAAGGTCGGAAATAATAATTTCTGTCTTGTTATTGAAGCAGTACTGCAGTCCATATTATAACCCCCTTTTCCAAAATATGTGTAAACTAAATTTGGGAGAATATTACCAGTCATTTCACGTTAGTTTTTTGGAAATTAAGAATAAAATCAGCCAGCTAAGGTTGGCACCACTTCGTCATTTAAAAATATATTTTAAAACAAAGAGTTTCTTATTCTTTGAAGGAAATCTATGTTCCTCTTTGTAATTCGGAAGACCCAAATAATATGTATCATTTATTATTAAAAATACCCTCTTCAACAAAGAAGCTAGGTCTAAATATTTAGGGAAATACATTGCTCATGATTGTAATGATGAAGAGAATATGGTGAACATATTACCAATTGTAAGTATTGATAAACTCAATGATATTTATTATTACATTGTCAATTGTTTAAAAAGACATAAACATTTATATAGGGTTTATTTCTGTACTGATCTATTTTAATGTAAACTTAAGTAATTATTACTTTAAGTTAAATTGTTTAAAAAGACTAAGATTTTTGGAAGAATTATAAACATTTATATAGGGTTCATTACTGTACTGATCTATTTTAATGTAAACTTAAGTAATGATTAAGCTAAATTATTTAAAAAGACTAAGACTTTTGGAAGACTTATAAACATTTATATAGGGTTTATTACTGTATTGATCTATTTTAATGTAAACTTAAGTAATGATTATTTAAAAAGACTAAGACTTTTGGAAGACTTATAAACATTTATATAGGTTTATTACTGTACTGATCTATTTTAATGTAAACTTAAGTAATGATTATTAATTTTCATTTATTTATTTACAACACGCAAGACGGCAATTTCTTTAATTTACTATTTTTTTGATTTATAATTCTTAGAAGTTTAATTTGTACAAATATTGTACCCACAATTTTGTAAAAATTGTTGTATTATGTCAATTCCTTGCTAAAAGGGACTTGACTCTCAAAAGTAATAAAATAAATAATATTCCAAGTTCACTAAGTAATAATAAAAGAGGTGCTTTGATTCATAACAATTGATTTACTAGAAAAAGCCAGTGCCACGATAATATAAAAGATCTAATGAACCGAAATGTGAAAAGAGGATCAGTTAACTTAATGTTAGGATTTAGTTCTCTGATGGTATCAAATTACCCAATTGTTTTCTTCAATTTGTGATCAAGAGCTACTTTCATTCGATTAATGACATTCTTAAATTACAGATCAAGTAATCAATCTTCTCACCTCGAATGAATATAAACCCTTTATATACTAAAAAGGGTTCTAACTAACAAATACTCGCTTAGGTTTAATTATTTATTTATTTCAAGGTTATGCTTTTAAAATTCTTAAGTAATTAGTTACAATGTAAATTTTGTGATAAGCCAGATCTTGTAATCAGCATCACAAGGATTGTGATATTTAAGACATTGCTTGTGCGACTAAATGGAATGGCAGCTGAAGTAGGGCAGCCAATTTCAGAATTTAATACTTTCTTCAAAAAAAATGACAAGTTCATCGTCAATTTTCTAGATTAAAAAGTACTGAAATTTAATTCGTAATAAGGAAATTTATTGTGAAATGCACACATGAATTGGGACTGAATAATTGTTGCAGTACGCTTAAAACTACACAGATTACCCATAATTACTTATACTCGTATTAAGCTGGCCAAAAGGTATCAGAATGTGAGCCTAAGGTAAGGAAATCACTTTTAAAGAAACTCGTCCTTGTTAAGACGGATATAATCAAAGAAATTTAAAGAGATAGCTTGAGTTATTTGGATGTAACAAAGTGAATTAGAACGCGTATTAGGCTGGTCACCCGCCATCGCTTCTCTAGATTAAACCTGATAGAAATTTAGTGCTATGCATTTAATCATTACTTCCTGCAATCTGAAATTTTGTTGCTCAAATTGTTCTTTTTTTTTTTTTTTTAAAGTGAATAAGACCAGCTTTGAGAATAGAAGGCAAAGCGTCAGTTCCGGGATGCATAAAACAGTAAATACGCGAGCGTAACTATAAGCAACAAAATCGGGTATAATCCCTTGAACAATTGTTTACATCACAAGAGCGAAAAAAACGTAATTTATTTAATAAAATGGATAGAAGAATAGTGCACGTAGTGTCAGTTATAAAATATTGAGTTTGGTGTTCACAATGTAATGAATTACAGAGTCTTGGAGATAACAACAAAATCGGGTACCTTTATATTTTGAAAGATATTGTTATGGAAGTTATATATATCTATATGAGCTTCCGCCTCCGTCCACGTTACATAATTGGTAGTTGGATGTTATATATATTTATATATACCTCATACAGAGAGCAGTTGATAACCTCCTGGCTAACCTGGCTTGCGTGCCAGAGGAGGCACCTTTGAAGGCACAGTACATGCTTCACAAGCTGAGTAAAGTGCATTATTTGATAAATTAAGGAATAAGTTTGATCCTTTACATGAAAGATATTGATCACTTAAGTATGTGGCAGGAGGTTTCCAATTTTTTTGGTAATTAAACGCAACTCTCCCAAAACTACCAAATAATTATTAAACCTTCTTGTTTGTAACAGATGTAAAATTAATTTTTAGCCATTTTGTGTATGCTTGAGAACATCTAAAGCTCTTAACATTTGATTTTTCTTAGAAAAATCACTCGGAAAACGATTTATTTCTCAATATTAAGAAAAATACTAGCTTTACTGCCTTGGCAATATTTTTAGTAGAAAGGGGACGAAAAATTACATAAAAAGACCTATCGCGTACTCTTCTTTCTCTTTGATAACAAGTTAAAAAATTGAAATATGATTAATAAACACCAGATTTTGAAATGGCCTAGCACCTTTAATTTTGAAGATATCGAATTGCGGTTTCCCGTTTCTTTCATAACTTTTTATACTCTTTAAAACTGTATATATGAAAATGGGGGTCAACTGTAAAAACCCTCACTTTTGGTCGCGCGTCAGCCGCGTATGCGGGCAGGAATCTAAAATCAAGTCACATATTCTTAAACTAGAGATGACTGGCAACAGATTTGTCCTCTACCATTTTTCGCTCAGATCAACCATTTAAGCATGAAATGCATTTGAGCCGTCTTAAAATGAACACCCTCTATAAAAAAACTATTTCAACGCCAATACAGCAACAAAGTTTGAGTCTATAGTCCCTACCAGTTCGATTAAGCGTTTATTTAGTAGAACAATATTTTATTTGATTAAATTGTCGCATTATTGTGGAGGGCAGGTCTTGGTCTAGTGGTCAAGAGCTTGGCTTTGTGAGTGAGAGGTCACCGGATCGAATCCCGCGTATGGAATACTTTTTATTTGTTAGAAAAAATTGTTTATATTAATGTATGAGCTTCCGCCTCCGCGCACGATACCTAATTGGTAGTTGGACGTTGAGCCCGCGACATTGCTTTACTTTGTTGCATTATTCTGGAGCTAAAGAAAAAAAAGAGCAACTAATCGTAGCTCAGATTATTTGCTGATTAAAATTGCTCATTAAATGTTTTTTCAGGATGGGTTTCTACTCCGCCTTTTGTAAAAATAAATTAGTTGCTTTCAACATATGTGGTAAAAAAAATTGTTTAAAAAATTAAATCCAATTTTGTTGCTAATTACCAGACTCGCTAATTTAATTTATTCTTTAAAAGGTTTTACTCATCCTATAATTAATAAAATGTTTTTAAATACATTGTTGGTTTTCACTACAAAATTTTTAAGAGTTGTAAAATTATTAATCTTAAATTTTATTTTAATATTTATAGTAAATAATTATTACGTCACATATTTTTCCCTGTTTGAAAAGCCTTTAATGTCAGTAAAGCATATTAACTAGTAGCTGATAACTTTTTAATTAATTTAAGGACTTGCGATAATTGTAAGCTTTTACCAACACAAGGTACCTATTTCATCATGTATGCTTACTTTATCTAGCTTACGGCTCTCTTATTAATTAAACACTGCTGAACACTTCAATTAATGTCTAACTAGTGGTAAAACCTAATTAATTTTAACGTTTAATTTTAGTTGCTTATTTTTTTTTTGTTTTATTGAATTAATCAAGACCTTGTTAAAGGAATTTATTAGGTGTAGACATTTTTATAATGCAACTCTTAACACTTCGCTGTTTTGTCTTTTCTCAGATGGTAAATCGGTCTCCGATCTCTTCACTCCCTATTCCAACGATGTCATCTTATTGTTAAGAGGAAACCGCACTACTTTTCGGTACCGCCAGGGCGTATGGCAAATCCTTTATTTAGTTCTTATGTGAATGAATTTCAGGGCCGTTTTTGCCCATTTATGGCATCATTTTCTCAAAAAACAAATTAATCTGCATTGTTGCAAAAAAAAAAAAAAATCACTTATCAACGAGGATATGTCCTGTATTTTAAAGAAAATTTGGAAATCTTTTTATCTTTTATAGAAAAAGAGAAAAAAAATGTCAAAGTTGGTTATTTTTCAACGTTACGCTTTTTCGTGCAGTTTTTGACGATCAACCCTTATACAACTGTTCTACCGGACAGTTTTAATAAGGCAATACCATAATATAATGCTTTTGGAAAAGCTCTAGTAAAAAAGAACTCGTCAAAACGGATTTAGGAAAACAAAAACCCTTGAAATATTAAAGAAAAATGGATTTGTGAAGTGGTATTTTCGGTCTCCAAAATTTTATTATAGCATCCAAGGAACCAAGTGAAATAAAAATTTTAAATTTTTGCCTTTTTATATTGGGTTGTCCGGAAAATAATGCAGGATTATGGTTTTAAAAGAAAAATATTAAAATTTAATGATTTATAACTGTTTTTATTAATCAAAATAGTCTCCATTACTTTCTATACATTTCTGCCAACGTGTGGGTAACGTTTTCCATACCCTCTGTATAGAATTTGGAATCTTTAGAATTTATAAATTGAGAAAACGCATTTTCTAATGTTCTTTGGTCAATACATTTTTGATTTTGTAAATAGCGGTCCAGGTGTTTAAAACAAAATGGTTATCAGTAGGCGAGAGGTCCGGTGAGTAGGGCGGGTGTGGCAGAGTCTCATAGCCAAGCTCCAACAATTTTGCGGGAAGTCAAACGTGAGAAATGTGGTCGAGCGTTGTCTTGCAACAGAATGGGCATCTTTCAATTGACTAAAGATGGCTTCATTATTGCCAATTTCTGATGCATTACGTCAATTTGGTTACAATACGATTCGGCATTGATGGTTTCGCGCCAGGATTCAAGAAGCTGTAATGAATCAGACCAAATGAAGCCCACCAAACAGTAACCATCACCTTTTTTTTGGTTTGATGATTTGGGGGCTTTGGAAAATGGTCGTGCTGCTTCTCCTTTGTCAAGCCACTATCCAGAGCGTCTGCTGTTGTCGTAGAGGATCCACTTTTTATCGTAAGTCACAATTCTGGACAGAAAAAGGATCGCTGTTGTTTCGGCAAAGAAGTGCAGCACAAATTTCATACCGCTGATCTTTTTTGGCGGTCGTTTAATGTGTGGAGGACAGGGGCGGCTTAACCTATAGTGCAGGGTGCGCGGCGCTCCCTGAGACAGCTAAGAGCATCGTCTTGGACCATCATGGTACAACAATGATATGACAGAAGCGGCCAGCCAGCGCGGTGGCGGCAGTTATCAAACGCGAGCGCCCTATGGGCGGCTTCTTTTTCGAACATTTTGTTTCAACTCGAAATAAACCTTATTTCACGTATTTAAAGTTTAGAAGTTTAATATGAAAAAACTTTCTTGTTACGACAGCAAAGTTAATAGTTATAGCCGCGGGGGGGGGGGGGTCAGGCCTAGGGGGCGCCAGGGTTTCATTGCACACGGGCGCTACACGAGCTAGAGCTGCCCCTGGTGGAGGAACCCAACTTTTAAGCTTTTTCACCTTCCCAATCGCCTTGAGATGGTCATCGATGGTTGATTTGCTGACTTCCAGTTTCCCTGCCAGTTCTCGAACAGTTCTGGGATTTTCTCCCACCAAAGCTCGGAGAACAACAGTCATCAAGAGCAGAACTTCTTCCACAGCCTTCTTTGTCTTCAAGGTTCAAGTTTCGCTCTCGAAACCACCGTTGAACATTGCATTCACTTATACTGCCTTCGGCCTCAGACATCGTTGATATTTCTGGCCGTTCCAACCGAGTTTGAACTCGTAAAACAAAATTATACCAAAAATCACGCTTTGACACCTTAATAAAGACTGAATTATTTCCAAGTAGCAAAATGTTACAGAGGTAAACAAACAATTTGTTCGAAAAAGGATCAATAAGTGTTTACATTTTTAAAAGTCAAAAGTTCAACAAACATAAACAGTTTACTATTTGGAGGGATATTTTAAAGAAAACATAAAATCCTGCATTATTTTCCGGACAACCCAATAGAAACCAATTTTTGTCGAAATCTTTAAGCGGATCGTTTCATTGAATGCTAAAAATGGAAAATCTATACGATTACAATTACTTCTCTAGTAAGAAAGTAAGAGAAAGTTAATACTCTCCAAATTGGGTATTTTTCCATAATAAGCTTTTTTCGCGCAGTTTTCGGATGATTAAATCTTACGCAGTTTTCCTTGTGAGGCAGTTTAAATAAACAAAAAATGTTTTACATAAAATTTATTAGGTATAAATATTTGTAGAATAAAATTATTCGGAGTAAAGTTTGGCCAAATGTAAACAGGGTAGTAACCTTCAATGGCGGAAGGATTTGTTTATCTAACACGTTCATGATATATAACCATTTTAGCAGACCTAGATCTCTTACCAGGATAGTTGAGTAGGGTTCAGACTATAGAAAAGAGAGCAAACTGACAGCCCACAAACATTGGGGAGTTGTAAAAGCATAACGATTTGCTGAGCGAAAAATAGAGCATTACCAAGGACAACAATGATTGGATATAATTCTTTTGAATTCACTAGCGATTTCAAATTAGTTTTGTAACTTGTTAAAATCAAATATTATACTTTAGGAACTATTGATAACCAAAATTTTAAGCATAAATTTTAAATAATCCAGTTAAATACAAACACGTACGAAAAAAATCTCTAAAAAGTAATTATTAAGTAAAAATTAATTCAAATTTGATTAAGTGCTCCATCTTGAGACAAATTTGAGACAGACACGTTTGAGCAGGCTAGGGTTTAGAATCTTTGATCTTTGCTGTTGGAGAAGCTTGGCTGTTTCGAAATTGAGTTTGTGGTTCGATTCTTTTGGCAGGATTTTTATTCGATTCAGTTAAGACTGTCCACCTCATTGTAACCTGAAAACTAATCTACTACACTACATCGATTATTTCGTTAATTTTGAGCTACAAAAAGCCAATCCCACAATTGTACCCCGGACGGTGGTCGATTGTTATCGATTTTTGATAGCATTTCGAACGTGGATTCATTCAGTGCTGTGGCAACACTGCTAACTAGAAAGAGAAATCGTTTGCATGTTATTGAACGCGAGGTGACTTACGGCTGTTTTTTTGAGCAAATTCGAGCCTGATATTAACCAAACTTGTTAAAAATCATCAGATTCATCCTTCACGTTAGGATTAGTTTTAAAATTTAAATTGAAATGTTTATTTTATCTCATTAGAACAGTCTCATTTAAAATTTAAGTTCGAACTCAGAAACCAGATAAGACCCATATGGCACGCTACAATTAAAGTAAATTAATGATTGCGATTGTGACTTTTTAAGATGTGGTAAAGTTATAAAATTTTAGGGGGCCTTAGAAAATAATTGATTCTCAAAGTGGGGCGGTAGACGAAATAAGTTTGAGAACCTCTGGTCTAGAAGAATACTTTATCCAAATGATTGCTCAATTTTGTTAAAAATTCAATCGGAAATGGTTCTTACGACTTTTCCGTAAACGCATACAGTGGTACCTCGGTTTTCGAACGACTTGACTTTCAAACAAATCGGTATTCGACCAAGAAATTCGAGAAAATATTGTCCTGAAATCCGAGCAAACATTTGGAACTCGGAACACCCGAGATAAGCCGAGTTGTTTTTTCGTATTTACACTTTTAGATCTTATTTCTTGTTTAGATACATGTTTTTACTTAAAATATTAAAATTAGGCCAGTAAAACGGCATATTTCTGAGGCTTAGAAACGAAATAAACTGACATAGTTTACATTATTTCTTATGGGATAAATTGTTTCGGTTCTTGACCAAATTGGTTCTCGGCCGCACTTCCGGAAAGAATAGTGGTCGAGAACCGAGGTACCACTGTATTTAGAAGTTGAACTTATTCATTTTTTTCGCTTCCCCGGTAAAGAATGTTTTAGAATAGTTCACGAAAAGGAACTGTGATATTAGGCTACACAGTAAGGTTATAAGTGCAATATACGGTTTTACAAACTGTAAAATGTTGATACAAAATTAAATATTATTCAAATTTTCTGAGAAAATTTTGTAATGTTTAAATACTGAAGTTCTTGTTAATTTTGTAAAAAGCGAACAATTATACAGGAAAGAACTTTAATTAGGTAGTAATTTTTAAAATCATTTTTCGAAGTTCTTATGGAAGTTATTTTCGTGAAATATAATTTTTACTTTAATATCTTTACCAACTTCTCTTTGAAATAAACCGTGTTGAATCTCTCTAAGCGTGACAGAAGCATGATTTAATGAAATTGCTCAGGAGTAAGAAGACAGGAGAACCTTGAGTACTAACTTCCCTTCTCTCTCTGGCACCTCCTTGTCCTTCCTTTCTGGTCCAGGTTTCCAGTTCTTGTAACGGAGGAGTAGCAAAAGGAAAATCTTACTTCTCATACCATACATTTCCTGTTCTATAAGCTTCGTCATACTTCTTTACTTCAGAAAGATTGTTAGCGTGAGGTTAGAGCTTAGAGAAATTTAATTTGAATTTCAATTTCTAGCCACTTGCAGGAAGAAAAAAGCACAGGGCGTGAAATCAAAGTATTACGATGGTTCTATTTTTACTTTTTTCTATTACTGTCTCTCTAAATATACGTAATATTTAGTTCTTACCGAGTTGAAGAACATACATTTATCAATCATACTACTGCATTTAAAATAGAGTAATTTTTTTACTGTCCTCACACAAGTATTGCAATCATGTTAAATTCCCGATTTTGAGTTAAAACCGGGAAACAACTTTTTTGGAGCTTCTCTAAGAGTTGAAAAAATGATTTTTAGAAAAATATTCTCAGTGTTTTGTGCGTGCTAAACAAAAAAAAAACGTATTGTTGATTGCCAAGTAACGATTCAGTAATTTTTTGGCAATTATAAAAGTTACAATTGTTTTAAGAACAACAACATAATGATTTTGTTGTGAATTCCGGATTCTGAGGTGTATTGTTGATTGCCATGTAACGATTCAGTAATTTTTTGGCAATTATAAAAGTTACAATTGTTTTAAGAACAACAACATAATGATTTTGTTGTGAATTCCGGATTCTGAGGTGTATTGTTGATTGCCATGTAACGATTCAGTAATTTTTTGGAAATTATAAAAGTTACAATTGTTTTAAGAACAACAACATAATGATTTTGTTGTGAATTCCGGATTCTGAGGTGTATTGTTGATTGCCATGTTACGATTCAGTAAGTTTTTGGCAATTACAATTGTTACAATAGTTTTAATAAGAACAACATAATGTTTTTGTGGTGAATTCCGGATTCTGAGGTGTATTGTTGATTGCCATGTAACGATTCAGTAAATTTTTGGCAATTATAATTGTTTTAATAAAAACAACATAGTGTTTTTGAAGTGAATTCCTGATTCCGAGGCGTATTGTTGATTGCCATGAAACGATTCATTAATTTTTTGGCAATTACAATTGTTACAATAGTTTTAATAAGAACAACATAATGTTTTTGTGGTGAATTCCGAATTCTGAGGTGTATTGTTGATTGTCATGTAACGATTCAGTAAATTTTTGGCAATTATAATTGTTTTAATAAAAACAACATAGTGTTTTTGAAGTGAATTCCTGATTCCGAGATGTATTGTTGATTGCCATGTAACGATTCAGTAATTCTTTTGGCAATTACAATTGTTACAATTGTTTTAAGAAGAACAACATAGTGTTTTTGTAATGAATTCCTGATTCCGAGGCGTATTGTTGATTGCCATGAAACGATTAATTAATTTTTTGACAATTACAATTATTCTAATTGCTACAATTGTTCTTGAAGACCAAACAGATTTATCAATAAGCCTGCTATCAAAGTGAATTTTTAGACTAAAAACAAATAATTTTCAGAAAGATAACTATTCTTTCGCATTACAGGTTCTGCAAAATATTTCTCACAAGCTAAAATCTCAACATTTTTTTTTAACCATGAGGTAATTTTTACCCATTAAAACCTTCCACATGCTAAATTATATGAATCACAGTTACACACTCTTTACATGTGAACTCTTTATATTGAATTCCCCAGTGTGATATCAGTCAACTAATTAGGCGATTATGAGAAAAGTTAAGTTATAAAATGTATTTGCTTCTGATGTAATTTTTAAAGTCTCTTGAGCCTAATTTATTCATTTATATATTTTTTTTTAGAGAACTAGGTTTTGATTTATTTAAACTCTGGTATGAAACAAATACACTTTCTGTTGCAATAATTCTTATATTAGATTCAAGGCGACACAGTAGCCGAGCGGTTAAAGGCATGGTCCGCAAAGCTAATATGTATTGTGGTGCATGGGTTCGATTCCCCGAGTCTAGGCCTTGGATTTTTATTTAATGGTTAATATGGGAACTTTACACTAAAGTATATTTGCTAGTCGACCCCTGAAACAATAGGCATTACTTTACATTAGATTCAGATAAAAGATTATTAAATTTTTACTGATGAGTCTTTCTGAACATTAAAATTTCAGAAAACAAAAACAACGTATGCACCCAATTCTTAGCTGTGATAATAACATCGAAATTAAGTTGCCATACGAGGACGATTTGTTGCCATGCGAGTCAGAATCATCTAGATAATTATACTACATCTTTTATTATAAACTAATCCAGCCGTGTGCTAAACGGTAATAACTTATAAGAACTATAAATGTAAATATTTGTCGCATTAAATTTACGTTTATTTTAAGTTTAAATTTTTATCACTTTGTGTGTTCTAAACAAAGTGTGTTTTCTTTAGTGAATTTAGCATCAATATAAAGCTTAACATCTGTGCTTTCTATAGTAAAATTAAATTTTGATAACATTTAATGCTGAGGAAGAATTAAATAAACTAGTAGTTTTATTTTATAGTTGATAAAAAACAAAATTACAAAATACTGTGTTAATGTTATCGCAATAAATATTCAACAGCTTGTAATGAACAACATCTTGCCATATTCGGAAGTCTTTACATCTTCTTTTCTTGTTCATATTCAGCAATGAAATCAACATTATTTGATAAGAGAATTGATGCAATGTAAATGACTGGTTCACGTTTTTAAGGTAATGTTAGGACCCCTTAATAGTGTTAAGATGATTATTACGTATAATTTGAGAAACGAGCTTTTTCTCTTTATGTTGGAACATCAACGTTATGATCGTCATTTTATGTTATTTTCTTTATTTTTATTAGAATTTACCCACTTTTTGCTTTATTTTCGTTATATTTACAAATACTTCTTTTTATTTACAAACTATAATATGTGGGCCAGCTTTACTAATTAGCTTTGCACATATTGTTCAGTCGCACACAGCCTTCTCTTGGCGGTGCTTTTATCTTCCCCGCCATCGCGTTACTCATCTTCCCGCGCTTCTGGTTGCCGCCAAACTTTTGTTGCATTTATAACTTTTTGTAGCGTTTTATCTCATTACATTCCAGGCTACCAGACAGTGCACCTTGTTGATCGGCAAGTAAAAGGAGCGCAACAACTGCCTTCCTGTATCCTTTATCTTTTCAGCATCAGTTTTTTCTTTATCTTCAGCTTTAGGGTTGGTCCGGTGTTCTTATTTTCGGCCTCTTTATGGCCTTGGCTCCCGCCCCACTTGTGTCCAACCTTGACGAGGTAGTGGGGCTTGTGAAATAAGGACACTAGAGACTCTAACCATCTCTAAAATTCCCGCATCTTCTGCATCTAGGCGCGCCTGCACATATTGGATACATATTCCAAATGGATTTCAGTTCTTCATAGATCTTGGTACAGTCTTAGTTTCAGTTTTCTGTCCACTACTTTGGACGTGTGAGTGTGAATGGCTTGAATGTCCAGTTCTCTGGGTATTTTTTGCGTTCCCAGTGCAATTCTCTAGTACTTTATTTTGATAGGTCTGTATTCTCTTCGTCAATGTGTTTAAATGATGTCTAAGCAGCGTCTTGTAGAACAGTACAGTGCAGGAACGTTTGAACGGTGTGTTTCTGTTAATTAGTAGGTATTACTGTTTCAGTCGAGTGTATTGCTTTGATGTGCAGCCATCTCCAGGTGAGTTACGTATCAAGGATCAGACAAGGCAGAGCACTTCTTAATCTTTTTGTTTCCAGCGAAATTTTCTAGTTCTTGAGTTTTAATAGATTTAAGTCTTCATTAAGGAATCTAAAGAACCTAGCTTTTGCTTTAGAAGGATTCAGCTTTAGTTTCCATCTTTGGAACCGGTTAGATCTTACGTCTACAAGATGTTTGTAAGTCAGTAATGCGTTGGTTAATGTCTTCGTTGGAGGTGGCTATCATTGCATTCGTCTGCGTACGTAGCTAACGTTGTGGAGGAAGATTCCTGGAATGTCTGAGCTGTGTAGATCCTACAGTACAGAGGGCTCACGATTGCCCCGCGAGAATCTGTCGATTAGCACTGTACGGTACTATTAAGACTTACCCCGGAAGAATTGATTCTATAATATGACTAATATAGTCTGGCGTTTTAAGGTCTTATTTTTAATAATTATTTTATGAATACAAAATTTTGGGGCAATTTTAAGGAGAAAAGATGGAGGGTAGGTTTCTATATTGTGATATTTCACGTCTATGGCAGCCAGAGAAGAGGCGAGAAATTGCATAATATTCCACCAATGAACAAGACAAAAGAAAAAAATTGTTTCTTGCTTAGTAAATGCATCTTTTTAATTATTGAACATTTGCAGTTTTATTTGTTTTGGCTTTAATCTAATCAATTTATTTAAATTGAAAAAATATTATACTTAAGTTTTTATTGCCATATTTGACGTTCAGTAGCCATTCGGTTATTTCTATTTTTTTAGGATAACACTTTAGCAAAACATTACAAAGAAATATAATATAATAGATAAATAATTAAAACAATATAATTCCTATAAAGAATAATTAAATTACTAGTTTATATGTTACCGTCACAGAACAATATGAAAACACTCTAAGGAACTATGTAAATGTTAACACTCCAAAGTGACGCTAAACCTTCCGAGACTGTAACCTAACATTCAGGTTGTGTAGAGTTGTCGTCAGCGGGTCAGAGGGTTCTGATGCCACCTTTACATATATTTAAAATTAAAAATTGTATTAAATTGGAAACTAAAAATTTATAGCTAATTATTGGATTACTCCTTTGTTTGTGTACAAGAAATGCAAATTTTTTATCAACTGATGAAGTTCAATTTTAATTAAAAGTTTTACTTAATTTCATGGCATTTTTATAAGTGAGTTCGGGTTAATACTGAAACTAATGAAGTTGGTATTCCGTCTAGAATTTTTTTTTTAATTAAGGCGCATCAACATCCGAGGTTATTGGCGCCCCATGTTGGTTTACATTTTTTAGTGTAATGCCTGATTGGCTGTTTTAGGGAAAGTGTTTTATTAATTTTTGGATTAAAAGTACTTCTAATTGTGAGAGAAAATGATTAGATTCCTCAGTAAAAGGTTATTTTACTGTAAGCTACGATCATATCTTTTTGTGTACTGTTAAGTAAGGTTAGTGGTATTGTTTTCATTATTATCCTTTTATTGAGATTTACACCTGTACCCACAGGGCACAATAGGTAAATGTGATAAATGTATGTATACAGTAACGTGGCAGACGTGAATGACGGTCATCCAGTGATGGCCGCCATTAGTCACCCAGTTGGTCACGGGGCCAACGGCGCCTCAGCCATCTTAGGAGGATTGGAGGGTAGCGTAGTTGAAGACAAGTTTGCAGCTAAAGGGTTGAGATGAAATGAGAGTTTTTGATGAACATTTTTATATCGGATTTTGGCAAGTTGGGAGATGAGTGGAATTTGTAGATCTGTATGTATTGTATGGTTGCTAACATAGAATGGAGCGTCTACTATGCGGCGGAGTATTTTGGATTGGAGTGTTTGCAGTTTATTGATGTTGGATTTTTTAGCTGTTCCGTAAAGTTCGAGTCCGTAAGTCCATATTGGTGGTGAGAAGAGTTGTATAGAGTCGTCGTTTCGTTCTGTAGTGAGAGTTTTGAGCGTTTGTCGAGTAGTCTGGCTTAGAAGTTTGTATCGTATGTTTCAGTTCGGTACGTATGGGGGTTCCAGGTAAGTCTCTTGTCTAGTTACATTCCAAGGTACCGCACATGGTCGGCTGGTAGGATAGGTGTATGATGTAAGAAACCAGGTGGGTGGAGTTTGTCGTTTGAGTGTGAAGACTATGTATTTAGACTTAGTTGGGTTAATTTTTATACGCCAGTCTTCAAACCAAGGTTCTATTGAGTGAAGGTGGGACTGTAGTGAGCGTACTGCGAGGATAGGGGTCAGAGTGTGTGGAGAGAATGGCAGTGTCGACAGCGAAGGTGTAAATGGAGGTATTGTTAGAAGGTAAGTCGGCAGTGTAGATTGTGTAAAGTAGAGGAGCTAAGACACTTCCCCGTGGTACACCAGCAAGGACAGGATAGATGGAAGAGTGAGTAGTGCCTTGAAGAACTTGAAAGAATCTGTCAGAGAGATAAGAGCTGAGTATGAGGTAATAAGTGCCTAGGAAGGATGCGTTTTAGTTTCCACAGTAGACCTTCGTACCAGACTCGGACAAAGGCTTGCGATATATCGAGGAATACTCCAGCGCAGTATTGTTTTCGTTCGAGTGAAGTAGCGATGGTGTCTACAACATGATGGGCCCGCTCGATCGTCGAGTGGCAGCTTCTGAAACCAAACTGATGGTCCGGTATTATTTCGAGAGATTCTGTAATTTCGTAGAGGCGTGGTAACAGAAGTCTCTCGAATATTTTGCCCAAGAGAGGCAGTAGGCTTATCGGTAGATAAGAAGAAGGTAGTTGGGTCGGTTTGTTGGGCTTAGGTATCATTCGAACTGTAGAAAATTTCCAGAGTATAGGGTAGTAAGTAGTTCTGAGAATAGAGTTGTAAATGGTAGTGAGGAAGACTATTGCTCTTTTGGGTAGTTGGAGTAGGATGTTGGCAGTAATTAGATCGTAAGCAGGGCTCTTTTTTTTTATTGAGATTAATAATGACTTGCTTGACTTGGGCATTGTTAAAATCGATTTTAAAGTAAGTTCCCTTATCAGAAGGCCCATTTATTCAATCGATAGTTCATATTCTCACAAAATAAGGAAAGAGTAATCAAGGAAAGCAATGGTCGTAAATAATATCTGCTCCCTGTAATTTTTAATCCTTTTTTTATTTCATTTTATTTCAATTAAAAGCAAGCTTAGGATTAACGAAGAAAAAAAAAAAAGAAAAGAAATATGATTCCATACAAAAATAAAATAAAATAATGGGCGAATATTTTATAACAATAAAAGAAACTTCTATCGAAGCAAAAATAATTCACCGCAGTTCATCAGAGTAGTCTATACGAATAAACATGGCAGGCAGAAGTTTCATTTATTTTTTATTTTTATGTGAATTATGAGTTTGTTTACAAAAAGAAAATTTTATTTGGGTCAATCTTCTTGTGTATGAGACGACAAGAAAAAACAAAACTTATTTTAGAAAAGCTACCAACTGACGGAAGTTATCCCAGCTTTGGTAGAAAGGTGAACATTTCATTTTAACATTTCCGGCAATGTACCAGTATAACTTCTAACTTGGTGTAATAACTATTAGAAGGATAAGCCTTTTTTTAAAAACACTTATCACAACAGATAATCTATCCTATTTCATGGTAAACTAGTTTTACCTTCTCAAGATTGGAAAAGCTCTGATAGTTTCAACTAAATCCACTTTTGCTATTAGATCTAAACTAACTATTCACTATGTTTTTCATAGTTTTATTTTTTTATATATATATTATTATCATCAAATAAGTTGAATTAACTTTTTTTTTCCTTAACTTGGCATTAGATCCTGGTAAAAGTTTTTCTTTTGTGAGTAAGTAATTAAAGTTTTATGGCCATTTGGGTAAGTTTAGCGTTAAATTTATCTTTAAAAATGCCAATCATTTTATATTTATCTTTTACATAGATCAAATTTTTGCCCAATTTGTTTCTTATAAACTCCGTTTCTTTACGGCTATTTCTGTCTACATTTAATTGATTAAATTTATTTTTAATTTTAATCAGAATTTAATCGGCGAATTTAATCGTAATTTTAATCATATGACAATTATTTAATCAATTAAATTTCAGATTTAATCGTTAATCAAACTAATTTAATCAAACTAAAAAAATTATGATTAAATCTGAGAATTAAATTGAACTTTAATTTTAATCACCGAATTAGTTCAATTTCAATCGTTAATCAAACTAATTTAATCATCCACTTTTATGGCTTTTCAACCAATGGTTCGAACCACGTTTTGGCGAGGCCCTTTTTCTAAGCGTCTTCAATAAATAATTTTCGGTTAATTTTTGTAGACTTGGACTTCTTCACGAGTATCTAGACCAGTGGTTCTTAACCGTTTCACAGACGCGGAACACAATTATATGTATATATTTTTCTCGCGAAACACTAACATTAAATAATTTGAAAATCGGTACTTAGCAAGAACTTAAAATTAAATTCAAAATAAAAAAAAAAGAAAAATTTTTTGTTTTCGTATCTTTCCTAAGTTTCTAAATTTCAATACATTTAAAATTGAAATTTCGCGGAACACTTGAATCATATTCGCGGAACAACGGTTAAGAACCACTGCTTTATATCTTCTAAAATTATAGATCTGTGCACAAAATAACTATAGCTTATAATTGAGAAAACAAAGTGTACAAGAAAACAAAATTTCATACGAATACGTGGTTCACGGTGGGAGATAAGGAACTGCCATAATTTTACAGAATTTCATGACCCAAAAAAATTTCAACCCTTTATATCTTCTACCTTTTTAGATCTGTGCACAAAATAACTATAGTTTATAGTTGAGAAACACAAAGTGTTTGAGAGAACAAAATTCCATATCAATACGTGGTTCACATTGGGAGATATAGAACGGCCACAATTTTACAGAATTTCATGACCCAAAAAATTTTCAACCCTTTATATCTTCTACCTTTTTAGATCTGTGCACAAAATAACTACAGTTAATAATTGAGAAAAACAAAGTGTAGAAGAGAACAAAATTCCATATCAATATGTGGTTCACAGTGGGTGATGTAAAACGGCCACAATTTTACAGAATTTCATGACCCAAAAAATTTTCAACCCTTTATATCTTCTACCTTTTTAGATCTGTGCACAAAATAACTATAGTTTATAATTAAGAAATACAAAGTGTATAAGAGAACAAATTTCCATACGAATACGTGGTTCACAGTGAGAGATATAGAACGGCCACAATTTTACAGAATTTCATGACCCAAAAAATATTCAACCCTTTATATCTTCTACCTTTTTAGATCTGTGCACAAAATAACTACAGTTTATAATTGAGAAAAACAAAGTGTAGAAGAGAACAAAATTCCATATCACTACGTGGTTCACAGTGGGAGATGTAAAACGGCCACAATTTTACAGGATTTCATGACCCAAAAAATTTTCAACCCTTTATATCTTCTACCTTTTTAGATCTGTGCACACAAAAACTGTAGTTTATAATTGAGAAAAACAAAGTGTACAAGAGAACAAAATTCCATACCAATACGTGGTTCACAGTGGGAGATATAAAACGGCTACAATTTTACAGAATTTACTGACCCAAAAAATTTTCAACCCTTTATATCTTCTACCTTTTTAGATCTGTGCACAAAATAACAATAGTTTATAATTGAGAAAAGCAAAGTGTATAAGAGAACAAAATTACATATCAATACGTCGTTCACAGTAAGAGATATAGAACGGCCACAATTTTACAGAATTTCATGACCCAAAAAATTTTCAACCCTTTATATCTTCTACTTTTTTAGATCTTTGCACAAAATAACTATAGTTTATACTTGAGAAAAACAAAGTGTTTGAGAGAACAAAATTCCATACCAATACGTGGTTCACAGTGGGAGATATAAAACGGCCACAATTTTCTAGAATTTCATGACCCAAAAAATTTTCAACCCTTTATATCTTCTACCTTTTTAGATCTGTGCACACAAAAACTGTAGTTTATAATTGAGAAAAACAAAGTGTACAAGAGAACAAAATTCCATACCAATACGTGGTTCACAGTGGGAGATATAAAACGGCTACAATTTTACAGAATTTACTGACCCAAAAAATTTTCAACCCTTTATATCTTCTACCTTTTTAGATCTGTGCACAAAATAACAATAGTTTATAATTGAGAAAAGCAAAGTGTATAAGAGAACAAAATTACATATCAATACGTCGTTCACAGTAAGAGATATAGAACGGCCACAATTTTACAGAATTTCATGACCCAAAAAATTTTCAACCCTTTATATCTTCTACTTTTTTAGATCTTTGCACAAAATAACTATAGTTTATACTTGAGAAAAACAAAGTGTTTGAGAGAACAAAATTCCATACCAATACGTGGTTCACAGTGGGAGATATAAAACGGCCACAATTTTCTAGAATTTCATGACCCAAAAAATTTTCAACCCTTTATATCTTCTACCTTTTTAGATCTGTGCACAAAAAAACTATAGTTTATAATTGAGAAAAACAAAGTGTACAAGAGAACAAAATTCCATATCAATACGTGGTTCACAGTGACAGATATAGAAGGGCCACAATTTTACAGAATTTCATGACCCAAGAAATTTTCAACCCTTTATATCTTCTACCTTTTTAGATCTGTGCACAAAATAACTATAGTTTATACTTGAGAAAAACAAAGTGTTTGAGAGAACAAAATTCCATATCAATACGTGGTTCACAGTGGGAGATATAGAACGGCCATAAATTTACAGAATTTCATAACCCAAAAAATTTTCAACCCTTTATATCTTCTACCTTTTTAGATCTGTGCACACAATAACTATAGATTATATTTGAGAAAAACAAAGTGTACATGAGTACAAAATTTCATACGAATACGTGGTTCACAGTGAGCGATATAGAACGGCCACAATTTTACAGAATTTCATGACCCAAAAAATATTCAACCCTTTATATCATCTACCTTTTTAGATCTGTGCACAAAAAAACTATAGTTTATATTTGAGAAAAACAAAGTGTACGATAGTACAAAATTTCATACGAATACGTGGTTCACAGTGGGAGATATAGAACGGCCACAATTTTACAGAATTTCATGACCCAAAAAATTTTCAACCCTTTATATCTTCTACCTTTTTAGATCTGTGCACAAAAAAACTATAGTTTATAATTGAGAAAAACAAAGTGTACAAGAGAACAAAATTCCATATCAATACGTGGTTCACAGTGACAGATATAGAAGGGCCACAATTTTACAGAATTTCATGACCCAAGAAATTTTCAACCCTTTATATCTTCTACCTTTTTAGATCTGTGCACAAAATAACTATAGTTTATACTTGAGAAAAACAAAGTGTACAAGAGAACAAAATTCCATATCAATACGTGGTTCACAGTGACAGATATAGAAGGGCCACAATTTTACAGAATTTCATGACCCAAGAAATTTTCAACCCTTTATATCTTCTACCTTTTTAGATCTGTGCACAAAATAACTATAGTTTATACTTGAGAAAAACAAAGTGTTTGAGAGAACAAAATTCCATATCAATACGTGGTTCACAGTGGGAGATATAGAACGGCCATAAATTTACAGAATTTCATGACCCAAAAAATTTTCAACCCTTTATATCTTCTACCTTTTTAGATCTGTGCACACAATAACTATAGATTATATTTGAGAAAAATAAAGTGTACATGAGTACAAAATTTCATACGAATACGTGGTTCACAGTGAGAGATATAGAACGGCCACAATTTTACAGAATTTCATGACCCAAAAAATATTCAACCCTTTATATCATCTATCTTTTTAGATCTGTGCACAAAAAAACTATAGTTTATATTTGAGAAAAACAAAGTGTACGATAGTACAAAATTTCATACGAATACGTGGTTCACAGTGCGAGATATAGAACGGCCACAATTTTACAGAATTTCATGACCCAAAAAATTTTCAACCCTTTATATCTTCTACCTTTTTAGATCTGTGCACAAAAAAACTATAGTTTATAATTGAGAAAAACAAAGTGTACAAGAGAACAAAATTCCATATCAATACGTGGTTCACAGTGGGAGATATAGAACGGCCATAAATTTACAGAATTTCATGACCCAAAAAATTTTCAACCCTTTATATCTTCTACCTTTTTAGATCTGTGCACACAATAACTATAGATTATATTTGAGAAAAATAAAGTGTACATGAGTACAAAATTTCATACGAATACGTGGTTCACAGTGAGAGATATAGAACGGCCACAATTTTACAGAATTTCATGACCCAAAAAATTTTCAACCCTTTATATCATCTATCTTTTTAGATCTGTGCACAAAAAAACTATAGTTTATATTTGAGAAAAACAAAGTGTACATGAGTACAAAATTTCATACGAATACGTGGTTCACAGTGCGAGATATAGAACGGCCACAATTTTACAGAATTTCATGACCCAAAAAATTTTCAACCCTTTATATCTTCTACCTTTTTAGATCTGTGCACAAAAAAACTATAGTTTATAATTGAGAAAAACAAAGTGTACAAGAGAACAAAATTCCATATCAATACGTGGTTCACAGTGACAGATATAGAAGGGCCACAATTTTACAGAATTTCATGACCCAAGAAATTTTCAACCCTTTATATCTTCTACCTTATTAGATCTGTGCACAAAAAAACTATAGTTTATAATTGAGAAAAACAAAGTGTACAAGAGAACAAAATTCCATATCAATACGTGGTTCACAGTGACAGATATAGAAGGGCCACAATTTTACAGAATTTCATGACCCAAGAAATTTTCAACCCTTTATATCTTCTACCTTTTTAGATCTGTGCACAAAATAACTATAGTTTATACTTGAGAAAAACAAAGTGTACAAGAGAACAAAATTCCATATCAATACGTGGTTCACAGTGACAGATATAGAAGGGCCACAATTTTACAGAATTTCATGATCCAAAAAATATTCAACCCTTTATATCATCTACCTTTTTAGATCTGTGCACAAAAAAACTATAGTTTATATTTGAGAAAAACAAAGTGTACGATAGTAAAAAATTTCATACGAATACGTGGTTCACAGTGGGAGATATAGAACGGCCACAATTTTACAGAATTTCATGACCCAAAAAATTTTCAACCCTTTATATCTTCTACCTTTTTAGATCTGTGCACAAAAAAACTATAGTTTATAACTGAGAAAAACAAAGTGTTTGAGAGAACAAAATTCCATATCAATACGTGGTTCACAGTGGGAGATATAGAACGGCCATAAATTTACAGAATTTCATGACCCAAAAAATTTTCAACGCTTTATATCTTCTACCTTTTTAGATCTGTGCACACAATAACTATAGATTATATTTGAGAAAAACAAAGTGTACATGAGTACAAAATTTCATACGAATACGTAGTTCACAGTGAGAGATATAGAACGGCCACAATTTTACAGAATTTCATGACCCAAAAAATATTCAACCCTTTATATCTTCTACCTTTTTAGATCTGTGCACAAAATAACTACAGTTAATAATTGAGAAAAACAAAGTGTAGAAGAGAACAAAATTCCATATCAATATGTGGTTCACAGTGGGTGATGTAAAACGGCCACAATTTTACAGAATTTCATGACCCAAAAAATTTTTAACCATTTATATCTTCTACCTTTTTAGATCTGTGCACAAAATAACTATAGTTTATAATTGAGAAAAACAAAGTGTATAAGAGAACAAAATTCCATATCAATTTGTGGTTCACAGTGGGAGATATAAAACGGCCACAATTTTACAGAATTTCATGACCAAAAAAATTTTCAACCCTTTATATCTTCTACCTTTTTAGATCAGTGCACAAAAAAACTATAGTTTATAATTGAGAAAAACAAAGTGTTTAAGAGAACAAAATTCCATACCAATACGTGGTACACAGTGGGAGATATGTAACGGCCATAATTTTACAGAATTTCATGACCCAAACAATTTTCAACCCTTTATATCTTCTACCTTTTTAGATCTGTGCACAAAATAACTATAGTTTATAATTAAGAAATACAAAGTGTATAAGAGAACAAAATTCCATATCACTACGTGGTTCACAGTGGGAGATGTAAAACGGCCACAATTTTACAGGATTTCATGACCCAAAAAATTTTCAACCCTTTATATCTTCTACCTTTTTAGATCTGTGCACATAAAAACTGTAGTTTATAATTGAGAAAAACAAAGTGTACAAGAGAACAAAATTCCATACCCATACGTGGTTCACAGTGGGAGATATAAAACGGCTACAATTTTACAGAATTTCATGACCCAAAAAATTTTCAACCCTTTATATCTTCTACCTTTTTAGATCTGTGCACAAAATAACAATAGTTTATAATTGAGAAAAGCAAAGTGTATAAGAGAACAAAATTACATATCAATACGTGGTTCACAGTGAGAGATATAGAACGGCCACAATTTTACAGAATTTCATGACCCAAAAAATTTTCAACCCTTTATATCTTCTACTTTTTTAGATCTTTGCACAAAATAACTATAGTTTATACTTGAGAAAAACAAAGTGTTTGAGAGAACAAAATTCCATACCCATACGTGGTTCACAGTGAGAGATATAGAACGGCCACAATTTTACAGAATTTCATGACCCAAAAAATTTTCAACCCTTTATATCTTCTACTTTTTTAGATCTTTGCACAAAATAACTATAGCTTATACTTGAGAAAAACAAAGTGTTTGAGAGAACAAAATTCCATACCAATACGTGGTTCACAGTGGGAGATATAAAACGGCCACAATTTTCTAGAATTTCATGACCCAAAAAATTTTCAACCCTTTATATCTTCTACCTTTTTAGATCTGTGCACAAAAAAACTATAGTTTATAATTGAGAAAAACAAAGTGTACAAGAGAACAAAATTTCATACGAATACGTGGTTCACAGTGAGCGATATAGAACGGCCACAATTTTACAGAATTTCATGACCCAAAAAATATTCAACCCTTTATGTCATCTACCTTTTTAGATCTGTGCACAAAAAAACTATAGTTTATATTTGAGAAAAACAAAGTGTACGATAGTACAAAATTTCATACGAATACGTGGTTCACAGTGGGAGATATAGAACGGCCACAATTTTACAGAATTTCATGACCCAAAAAATTTTCAACCCTTTATATCTTCTACCTTTTTAGATCTGTGCACAAAAAAACTATAGTTTATAATTGAGAAAAACAAAGTGTACAAGAGAACAAAATTCCATATCAATACGTGGTTCACAGTGACAGATATAGAAGGGCCACAATTTTACAGAATTTCATGACCCAAGAAATTTTCAACCCTTTATATCTTCTACCTTTTTAGATCTGTGCACAAAATAACTATAGTTTATACTTGAGAAAAACAAAGTGTTTGAGAGAACAAAATTCCATATCAATACGTGGTTCACAGTGGGAGATATAGAACGGCCATAAATTTACAGAATTTCATGACCCAAAAAATTTTCAACCCTTTATATCTTCTACCTTTTTAGATCTGTGCACACAATAACTATAGATTATATTTGAGAAAAACAAAGTGTACATGAGTACAAAATTTCATACGAATACGTGGTTCACAGTGAGCGATATAGAACGGCCACAATTTTACAGAATTTCATGACCCAAAAAATATTCAACCCTTTATATCTTCTACCTTTTTAGATCTGTGCACAAAAAAACTATAGTTTATATTTGAGAAAAACAAAGTGTAGAAGAGAACAAAATTCCATATCAATATGTGGTTCACAGTGGGTGATGTAAAACGGCCACAATTTTACAGAATTTCATGACCCAAAAAATTTTTAACCATTTATATCTTCTACCTTTTTAGATCTGTGCACAAAAAAACTATAGTTTATAATTGAGAAAAACAAAGTGTATAAGAGAAAAAAATTACATATCAATACGTGGTTCACAGTGGGAGATATAAAACGGCCACAATTTTACAGAATTTCATGACCAAAAAAATTTTCAACCCTTTATATCTTCTACCTTTTTAGATCAGTGCACAAAAAAACTATAGTTTATAATTGAGAAAAACAAAGTGTTTAAGAGAACAAAATTCCATACCAATACGTGGTTCACAGTGGGAGATATGTAACGGCCATAATTTTACAGAATTTATGACCCAAACAATTTTCAACCCTTTATATCTTCTACCTTTTTAGATCTGTGCACAAAATAACTATAGTTTATAATTAAGAAATACAAAGTGTATAAGAGAACAAAATTCCATATCACTACGTGGTTCACAGTGGGAGATGTAAAACGGCCACAATTTTACAGGATTTCATGACCCAAAAAATATTCAACCCTTTATATCTTCTACCTTTTTAGATCTGTGCACATAAAAACTGTAGTTTATAATTGAGAAAAACAAAGTGTACAAGAGAACAAAATTCCATACCCATACGTGGTTCACAGTGGGAGATATAAAACGGCTACAATTTTACACAATTTCATGACCCAAAAAATTTTCAACCCTTTATATCTTCTACCTTTTTAGATCTGTGCACAAAATAACAATAGTTTATAATTGAGAAAAGCAAAGTGTATAAGAGAACAAAATTACATATCAATACGTGGTTCACAGTGAGAGATATAGAACGGCCACAATTTTACAGAATTTCATGACCCAAAAAATTTTCAACCCTTTATATCTTCTACTTTTTTAGATCTTTGCACAAAATAACTATAGTTTATACTTGAAAAAACAAAGTGTTTGAGAGAACAAAATTCCATACCAATACGTGGTTCACAGTGGGAGATATAAAACGGCCACAATTTTCTAGAATTTCATGACCCAAAAAATTTTCAACCCTTTATATCTTCTACCTTTTTAGATCTGTGCACAAAAAAACTATAGTTTATAATTGAGAAAAACAAAGTGTACAAGAGAACAAAATTCCATATCAATACGTGGTTCACAGTGACAGATATAGAAGGGCCACAATTTTACAGAATTTGATGACCCAAGAAATTTTCAACCCTTTATATCTTCTACCTTTTTAGATCTGTGCACAAAAAAACTATAGTTTATATTTAAGAAAAACAAAGTGTACGATAGTACAAAATTTCAAACGAATACGTGGTTCACAGTGGGAGATATAGAACGGCCACAATTTTACAGAATTTCATGACCCAAAAAATTTTCAACCCTTTATATCTTCTACCTTTTTAGATCTGTGCACAAAATAACTACAGTTAATAATTGAGAAAAACAAAGTGTAGAAGAGAACAAAATTCCATATCAATATGTGGTTCACAGTGGGTGATGTAAAACGGCCACAATTTTACAGAATTTCATGACCCAAAAATTTTTTAACCATTTATATCTTCTACCGTTTTAGATCTTTGCACAAAATAACTATAGTTTATAATTGAGAAAAACAAAGTGTATAAGAGAACAAAATTCCATATCAATACGTGGTTCACAGTGGGAGATATAAAACGGCCACAATTTTACAGAATTTCATGACCAAAAAAATTTTCAACCCTTTATATCTTCTACCTTTTTAGATCTGTGCACAAAAAAACTATAGTTTATAATTGAGAAAAACAAAGTGTTTAAGAGAACAAAATTCCATACCAATACGTGGTTCACAGTGGGAGATATGTAACGGCCATAATTTTACAGAATTTCATGACCCAAATAATTTTCAACCCTTTATATCTTCTACCTTTTTAGATCTGTGCACAAAATAACTATAGTTTATAATTAAGAAATACAAAGTGTATAAGAGAACAAATTTCCATACGAATACGTGGTTCACAGTGAGAGATATAGAACGGCCACAATTTTACAGAATTTCATGACCCAAAAAATATTCAACCCTTTATATCTTCTACCTTTTCAGATCTGTGCACAAAATAACTACAGTTTATAATTGAGAAAAACAAAGTGTAGAAGAGAACAAAATTCCATATCACTACGTGGTTCACAGTGGGAGATGTAAAACGGCCACAATTTTACAGGATTTCATGACCCAAAAAATTTTCAACCCTTTATATCTTCTACCTTTTTAGATCTGTGCACACAAAAACTGTAGTTTATAATTGAGAAAAACAAAGTGTACAAGAGAACAAAATTCCATACCAATACGTGGTTCACAGTGGGAGATATGTAACGGCCATAATTTTACAGAATTTCATGACCCAAAAAATTTTCAACCCTTTATATCTTCTACCTTTTTAGATCTGTGCACAAAATAACTATAGTTTATAATTAAGAAATACAAAGTGTATAAGAGAACAAATTTCCATACGAATACGTGGTTCACAGTGAGAGATATAGAACGGCCACAATTTTACAGAATTTCATGACCCAAAAAATATTCAACCCTTTATATCTTCTACCTTTTTAGATCTGTGCACAAAATAACTACAGTTTATAATTGAGAAAAACAAAGTGTAGAAGAGAACAAAATTCCATATCACTACGTGGTTCACAGTGGGAGATGTAAAACGGCCACAATTTTACAGGATTTCATGACCCAAAAAATTTTCAACCCTTTATATCTTCTACCTTTTTAGATCTGTGCACACAAAAACTGTAGTTTATAATTGAGAAAAACAAAGTGTACAAGAGAACAAAATTCCATACCAATACGTGGTTCACAGTGGGAGATATAAAACCGCTACAATTTTACAGAATTTCATGACCCAAAAAATTTTCAACCCTTTATATCTTCTACCTTTTTAGATCTGTGCACAAAATAACAATAGTTTATAATTGAGAAAAGCAAAGTGTATAAGAGAACAAAATTACATATCAATACGTGGTTCACAGTGAGAGATATAGAACGGCCACAATTTTACAAAATTTCATGACCCAAAAAATTTTCAACCCTTTATATCTTCTACTTTTTTAGATCTTTGCACAAAATAACTATAGTTTATACTTGAGAAAAACAAAGTGTTTGAGAGAACAAAATTCCATACCAATACGTGGTTCACAGTGGGAGATATAAAACGGCCACAATTTTCTAGAATTTCATGACCCAAAAAATTTTCAACCCTTTCTATCTTCTACCTTTTTAGATCTGTGCACAAAAAAACTATAGTTTATAATTGAGAAAAACAAAGTGTACAAGAGAACAAAATTCCATATCAATACGTGGTTCACAGTGACAGATATAGAAGGGCCACAATTTTACAGAATTTCATGACCCAAGAAATTTTCAACCCTTTATATCTTCTACCTTTTTAGATCTGTGCACAAAATAACTATAGTTTATACTTGAGAAAAACAAAGTGTTTGAGAGAACAAAATTCCATATCAATACGTGGTTCATAGTGGGAGATATAGAACGGCCATAAATATACAGAATTTCATGCCCCAAAAAATTTTCAACCCTTTATATCTTCTACCTTTTTAGATCTGTGCACAGAATAACTATAGATTATATTTGAGAAAAACAAAGTGTACATGAGTACAAAATTTCATACGAATACGTGGTTCACAGTGAGAGATATAGAACGGCCACAATTTTACAGAATTTCATGACCCAAAAAATATTCAACCCTTTATATCTTCTACCTTTTTAGATCTGTGCACAAAAAAACTATAGTTTATATTTGAGAAAAACAAAGTGTACGATAGTAAAAAATTTCATACGAATACGTGGTTCACAGTGGGAGATATAGAACGGCCACAATTTTACAGAATTTCATGACCCAAAAAATTTTCAACCCTTTATATCTTCTACCTTTTTAGATCTGTGCACAAAAAAACTATAGTTTATAACTGAGAAAAACAAAGTGTTTGAGAGAACAAAATTCCATATCAATACGTGGTTCACAGTGGGAGATATAGAACGGCCATAAATTTACAGAATTTCATGACCCAAAAAATTTTCAACGCTTTATATCTTCTACCTTTTTAGATCTGTGCACACAATAACTATAGATTATATTTGAGAAAAACAAAGTGTACATGAGTACAAAATTTCATACGAATACGTAGTTCACAGTGAGAGATATAGAACGGCCACAATTTTACAGAATTTCATGACCCAAAAAATATTCAACCCTTTATATCTTCTACCTTTTTAGATCTGTGCACAAAATAACTACAGTTAATAATTGAGAAAAACAAAGTGTAGAAGAGAACAAAATTCCATATCAATATGTGGTTCACAGTGGGTGATGTAAAACGGCCACAATTTTACAGAATTTCATGACCCAAAAAATTTTTAACCATTTATATCTTCTACCTTTTTAGATCTGTGCACAAAATAACTATAGTTTATAATTGAGAAAAACAAAGTGTATAAGAGAACAAAATTCCATATCAATTTGTGGTTCACAGTGGGAGATATAAAACGGCCACAATTTTACAGAATTTCATGACCAAAAAAATTTTCAACCCTTTATATCTTCTACCTTTTTAGATCAGTGCACAAAAAAACTATAGTTTATAATTGAGAAAAACAAAGTGTTTAAGAGAACAAAATTCCATACCAATACGTGGTACACAGTGGGAGATATGTAACGGCCATAATTTTACAGAATTTCATGACCCAAACAATTTTCAACCCTTTATATCTTCTACCTTTTTAGATCTGTGCACAAAATAACTATAGTTTATAATTAAGAAATACAAAGTGTATAAGAGAACAAAATTCCATATCACTACGTGGTTCACAGTGGGAGATGTAAAACGGCCACAATTTTACAGGATTTCATGACCCAAAAAATTTTCAACCCTTTATATTTTCTACCTTTTTAGATCTGTGCACATAAAAACTGTAGTTTATAATTGAGAAAAACAAAGTGTACAAGAGAACAAAATTCCATACCCATACGTGGTTCACAGTGGGAGATATAAAACGGCTACAATTTTACAGAATTTCATGACCCAAAAAATTTTCAACCCTTTATATCTTCTACCTTTTTAGATCTGTGCACAAAATAACAATAGTTTATAATTGAGAAAAGCAAAGTGTATAAGAGAACAAAATTACATATCAATACGTGGTTCACAGTGAGAGATATAGAACGGCCACAATTTTACAGAATTTCATGACCCAAAAAATTTTCAACCCTTTATATCTTCTACTTTTTTAGATCTTTGCACAAAATAACTATAGTTTATACTTGAAAAAACAAAGTGTTTGAGAGAACAAAATTCCATACCAATACGTGGTTCACAGTGGGAGATATAAAACGGCCACAATTTTCTAGAATTTCATGACCCAAAAAATTTTCAACCCTTTATATCTTCTACCTTTTTAGATCTGTGCACAAAAAAACTATAGTTTATAATTGAGAAAAACAAAGTGTACAAGAGAACAAAATTCCATATCAATACGTGGTTCACAGTGACAGATATAGAAGGGCCACAATTTTACAGAATTTGATGACCCAAGAAATTTTCAACCCTTTATATCTTCTACCTTTTTAGATCTGTGCACAAAAAAACTATAGTTTATATTTAAGAAAAACAAAGTGTACGATAGTACAAAATTTCAAACGAATACGTGGTTCACAGTGGGAGATATAGAACGGCCACAATTTTACAGAATTTCATGACCCAAAAAATTTTCAACCCTTTATATCTTCTACCTTTTTAGATCTGTGCACAAAATAACTACAGTTAATAATTGAGAAAAACAAAGTGTAGAAGAGAACAAAATTCCATATCAATATGTGGTTCACAGTGGGTGATGTAAAACGGCCACAATTTTACAGAATTTCATGACCCAAAAATTTTTTAACCATTTATATCTTCTACCGTTTTAGATCTTTGCACAAAATAACTATAGTTTATAATTGAGAAAAACAAAGTGTATAAGAGAACAAAATTCCATATCAATACGTGGTTCACAGTGGGAGATATAAAACGGCCACAATTTTACAGAATTTCATGACCAAAAAAATTTTCAACCCTTTATATCTTCTACCTTTTTAGATCTGTGCACAAAAAAACTATAGTTTATAATTGAGAAAAACAAAGTGTTTAAGAGAACAAAATTCCATACCAATACGTGGTTCACAGTGGGAGATATGTAACGGCCATAATTTTACAGAATTTCATGACCCAAATAATTTTCAACCCTTTATATCTTCTACCTTTTTAGATCTGTGCACAAAATAACTATAGTTTATAATTAAGAAATACAAAGTGTATAAGAGAACAAATTTCCATACGAATACGTGGTTCACAGTGAGAGATATAGAACGGCCACAATTTTACAGAATTTCATGACCCAAAAAATATTCAACCCTTTATATCTTCTACCTTTTCAGATCTGTGCACAAAATAACTACAGTTTATAATTGAGAAAAACAAAGTGTAGAAGAGAACAAAATTCCATATCACTACGTGGTTCACAGTGGGAGATGTAAAACGGCCACAATTTTACAGGATTTCATGACCCAAAAAATTTTCAACCCTTTATATCTTCTACCTTTTTAGATCTGTGCACACAAAAACTGTAGTTTATAATTGAGAAAAACAAAGTGTACAAGAGAACAAAATTCCATACCAATACGTGGTTCACAGTGGGAGATATGTAACGGCCATAATTTTACAGAATTTCATGACCCAAAAAATTTTCAACCCTTTATATCTTCTACCTTTTTAGATCTGTGCACAAAATAACTATAGTTTATAATTAAGAAATACAAAGTGTATAAGAGAACAAATTTCCATACGAATACGTGGTTCACAGTGAGAGATATAGAACGGCCACAATTTTACAGAATTTCATGACCCAAAAAATATTCAACCCTTTATATCTTCTACCTTTTTAGATCTGTGCACAAAATAACTACAGTTTATAATTGAGAAAAACAAAGTGTAGAAGAGAACAAAATTCCATATCACTACGTGGTTCACAGTGGGAGATGTAAAACGGCCACAATTTTACAGGATTTCATGACCCAAAAAATTTTCAACCCTTTATATCTTCTACCTTTTTAGATCTGTGCACACAAAAACTGTAGTTTATAATTGAGAAAAACAAAGTGTACAAGAGAACAAAATTCCATACCAATACGTGGTTCACAGTGGGAGATATAAAACCGCTACAATTTTACAGAATTTCATGACCCAAAAAATTTTCAACCCTTTATATCTTCTACCTTTTTAGATCTGTGCACAAAATAACAATAGTTTATAATTGAGAAAAGCAAAGTGTATAAGAGAACAAAATTACATATCAATACGTGGTTCACAGTGAGAGATATAGAACGGCCACAATTTTACAAAATTTCATGACCCAAAAAATTTTCAACCCTTTATATCTTCTACTTTTTTAGATCTTTGCACAAAATAACTATAGTTTATACTTGAGAAAAACAAAGTGTTTGAGAGAACAAAATTCCATACCAATACGTGGTTCACAGTGGGAGATATAAAACGGCCACAATTTTCTAGAATTTCATGACCCAAAAAATTTTCAACCCTTTCTATCTTCTACCTTTTTAGATCTGTGCACAAAAAAACTATAGTTTATAATTGAGAAAAACAAAGTGTACAAGAGAACAAAATTCCATATCAATACGTGGTTCACAGTGACAGATATAGAAGGGCCACAATTTTACAGAATTTCATGACCCAAGAAATTTTCAACCCTTTATATCTTCTACCTTTTTAGATCTGTGCACAAAATAACTATAGTTTATACTTGAGAAAAACAAAGTGTTTGAGAGAACAAAATTCCATATCAATACGTGGTTCATAGTGGGAGATATAGAACGGCCATAAATATACAGAATTTCATGCCCCAAAAAATTTTCAACCCTTTATATCTTCTACCTTTTTAGATCTGTGCACAGAATAACTATAGATTATATTTGAGAAAAACAAAGTGTACATGAGTACAAAATTTCATACGAATACGTGGTTCACAGTGAGAGATATAGAACGGCCACAATTTTACAGAATTTCATGACCCAAAAAATATTCAACCCTTTATATCTTCTACCTTTTTAGATCTGTGCACAAAAAAACTATAGTTTATATTTGAGAAAAACAAAGTGTACGATAGTAAAAAATTTCATACGAATACGTGGTTCACAGTGGGAGATATAGAACGGCCACAATTTTACAGAATTTCATGACCCAAAAAATTTTCAACCCTTTATATCTTCTACCTTTTTAGATCTGTGCACAAAAAAACTATAGTTTATAACTGAGAAAAACAAAGTGTTTGAGAGAACAAAATTCCATATCAATACGTGGTTCACAGTGGGAGATATAGAACGGCCATAAATTTACAGAATTTCATGACCCAAAAAATTTTCAACGCTTTATATCTTCTACCTTTTTAGATCTGTGCACACAATAACTATAGATTATATTTGAGAAAAACAAAGTGTACATGAGTACAAAATTTCATACGAATACGTAGTTCACAGTGAGAGATATAGAACGGCCACAATTTTACAGAATTTCATGACCCAAAAAATATTCAACCCTTTATATCTTCTACCTTTTTAGATCTGTGCACAAAATAACTACAGTTAATAATTGAGAAAAACAAAGTGTAGAAGAGAACAAAATTCCATATCAATATGTGGTTCACAGTGGGTGATGTAAAACGGCCACAATTTTACAGAATTTCATGACCCAAAAAATTTTTAACCATTTATATCTTCTACCTTTTTAGATCTGTGCACAAAATAACTATAGTTTATAATTGAGAAAAACAAAGTGTATAAGAGAACAAAATTCCATATCAATTTGTGGTTCACAGTGGGAGATATAAAACGGCCACAATTTTACAGAATTTCATGACCAAAAAAATTTTCAACCCTTTATATCTTCTACCTTTTTAGATCAGTGCACAAAAAAACTATAGTTTATAATTGAGAAAAACAAAGTGTTTAAGAGAACAAAATTCCATACCAATACGTGGTACACAGTGGGAGATATGTAACGGCCATAATTTTACAGAATTTCATGACCCAAACAATTTTCAACCCTTTATATCTTCTACCTTTTTAGATCTGTGCACAAAATAACTATAGTTTATAATTAAGAAATACAAAGTGTATAAGAGAACAAAATTCCATATCACTACGTGGTTCACAGTGGGAGATGTAAAACGGCCACAATTTTACAGGATTTCATGACCCAAAAAATTTTCAACCCTTTATATTTTCTACCTTTTTAGATCTGTGCACATAAAAACTGTAGTTTATAATTGAGAAAAACAAAGTGTACAAGAGAACAAAATTCCATACCCATACGTGGTTCACAGTGGGAGATATAAAACGGCTACAATTTTACAGAATTTCATGACCCAAAAAATTTTCAACCCTTTATATCTTCTACCTTTTTAGATCTGTGCACAAAATAACAATAGTTTATAATTGAGAAAAGCAAAGTGTATAAGAGAACAAAATTACATATCAATACGTGGTTCACAGTGAGAGATATAGAACGGCCACAATTTTACAGAATTTCATGACCCAAAAAATTTTCAACCCTTTATATCTTCTACTTTTTTAGATCTTTGCACAAAATAACTATAGTTTATACTTGAGAAAAACAAAGTGTTTGAGAGAACAAAATTCCATACCCATACGTGGTTCACAGTGAGAGATATAGAACGGCCACAATTTTACAGAATTTCATGACCCAAAAAATTTTCAACCCTTTATATCTTCTACTTTTTTAGATCTTTGCACAAAATAACTATAGTTTATACTTGAGAAAAACAAAGTGTTTGAGAGAACAAAATTCCATACCAATACGTGGTTCACAGTGGGAGATATAAAACGGCCACAATTTTCTAGAATTTCATGACCCAAAAAATTTTCAACCCTTTATATCTTCTACCTTTTTAGATCTGTGCACAAAAAAACTATAGTTTATAATTGAGAAAAACAAAGTGTACAAGAGAACAAAATTTCATACGAATACGTGGTTCACAGTGAGCGATATAGAACGGCCACAATTTTACAGAATTTCATGACCCAAAAAATATTCAACCCTTTATGTCATCTACCTTTTTAGATCTGTGCACAAAAAAACTATAGTTTATATTTGAGAAAAACAAAGTGTACGATAGTACAAAATTTCATACGAATACGTGGTTCACAGTGGGAGATATAGAACGGCCACAATTTTACAGAATTTCATGACCCAAAAAATTTTCAACCCTTTATATCTTCTACCTTTTTAGATCTGTGCACAAAAAAACTATAGTTTATAATTGAGAAAAACAAAGTGTACAAGAGAACAAAATTCCATATCAATACGTGGTTCACAGTGACAGATATAGAAGGGCCACAATTTTACAGAATTTCATGACCCAAGAAATTTTCAACCCTTTATATCTTCTACCTTTTTAGATCTGTGCACAAAATAACTATAGTTTATACTTGAGAAAAACAAAGTGTTTGAGAGAACAAAATTCCATATCAATACGTGGTTCACAGTGGGAGATATAGAACGGCCATAAATTTACAGAATTTCATGACCCAAAAAATTTTCAACCCTTTATATCTTCTACCTTTTTAGATCTGTGCACACAATAACTATAGATTATATTTGAGAAAAACAAAGTGTACATGAGTACAAAATTTCATACGAATACGTGGTTCACAGTGAGCGATATAGAACGGCCACAATTTTACAGAATTTCATGACCCAAAAAATATTCAACCCTTTATATCTTCTACCTTTTTAGATCTGTGCACAAAAAAACTATAGTTTATATTTGAGAAAAACAAAGTGTAGAAGAGAACAAAATTCCATATCAATATGTGGTTCACAGTGGGTGATGTAAAACGGCCACAATTTTACAGAATTTCATGACCCAAAAAATTTTTAACCATTTATATCTTCTACCTTTTTAGATCTGTGCACAAAAAAACTATAGTTTATAATTGAGAAAAACAAAGTGTATAAGAGAAAAAAATTCCATATCAATACGTGGTTCACAGTGGGAGATATAAAACGGCCACAATTTTACAGAATTTCATGACCAAAAAAATTTTCAACCCTTTATATCTTCTACCTTTTTAGATCAGTGCACAAAAAAACTATAGTTTATAATTGAGAAAAACAAAGTGTTTAAGAGAACAAAATTCCATACCAATACGTGGTTCACAGTGGGAGATATGTAACGGCCATAATTTTACAGAATTTATGACCCAAACAATTTTCAACCCTTTATATCTTCTACCTTTTTAGATCTGTGCACAAAATAACTATAGTTTATAATTAAGAAATACAAAGTGTATAAGAGAACAAAATTCCATATCACTACGTGGTTCACAGTGGGAGATGTAAAACGGCCACAATTTTACAGGATTTCATGACCCAAAAAATATTCAACCCTTTATATCTTCTACCTTTTTAGATCTGTGCACATAAAAACTGTAGTTTATAATTGAGAAAAACAAAGTGTACAAGAGAAGAAAATTCCATACCCATACGTGGTTCACAGTGGGAGATATAAAACGGCTACAATTTTACACAATTTCATGACCCAAAAAATTTTCAACCCTTTATATCTTCTACCTTTTTAGATCTGTGCACAAAATAACAATAGTTTATAATTGAGAAAAGCAAAGTGTATAAGAGAACAAAATTACATATCAATACGTGGTTCACAGTGAGAGATATAGAACGGCCACAATTTTACAGAATTTCATGACCCAAAAAATTTTCAACCCTTTATATCTTCTACTTTTTTAGATCTTTGCACAAAATAACTATAGTTTATACTTGAGAAAAACAAAGTGTTTGAGAGAACAAAATTCCATACCAATACGTGGTTCACAGTGGGAGATATAAAACGGCCACAATTTTCTAGAATTTCATGACCCAAAAAATTTTCAACCCTTTATATCTTCTACCTTTTTAGATCTGTGCACAAAAAAACTATAGTTTATAAATGAGAAAAACAAAGTGTACAAGAGAACAAAATTCCATATCAATACGTGGTTCACAGTGACAGATATAGAAGGGCCACAATTTTACAGAATTTGATGACCCAAGAAATTTTCAACCCTTTATATCTTCTACCTTTTTAGATCTGTGCACAAAAAAACTATAGTTTATATTTAAGAAAAACAAAGTGTACGATAGTACAAAATTTCAAACGAATACGTGGTTCACAGTGGGAGATATAGAACGGCCACAATTTTACAGAATTTCATGACCCAAAAAATTTTCAACCCTTTATATCTTCTACCTTTTTAGATCTGTGCACAAAATAACTACAGTTAATAATTGAGAAAAACAAAGTGTAGAAGAGAACAAAATTCCATATCAATATGTGGTTCACAGTGGGTGATGTAAAACGGCCACAATTTTACAGAATTTCATGACCCAAAAATTTTTTAACCATTTATATCTTCTACCGTTTTAGATCTTTGCACAAAATAACTATAGTTTATAATTGAGAAAAACAAAGTGTATAAGAGAACAAAATTCCATATCAATACGTGGTTCACAGTGGGAGATATAAAACGGCCACAATTTTACAGAATTTCATGACCAAAAAAATTTTCAACCCTTTATATCTTCTACCTTTTTAGATCTGTGCACAAAAAAACTATAGTTTATAATTGAGAAAAACAAAGTGTTTAAGAGAACAAAATTCCATACCAATACGTGGTTCACAGTGGGAGATATGTAACGGCCATAATTTTACAGAATTTCATGACCCAAATAATTTTCAACCCTTTATATCTTCTACCTTTTTAGATCTGTGCACAAAATAACTATAGTTTATAATTAAGAAATACAAAGTGTATAAGAGAACAAATTTCCATACGAATACGTGGTTCACAGTGAGAGATATAGAACGGCCACAATTTTACAGAATTTCATGACCCAAAAAATATTCAACCCTTTATATCTTCTACCTTTTCAGATCTGTGCACAAAATAACTACAGTTTATAATTGAGAAAAACAAAGTGTAGAAGAGAACAAAATTCCATATCACTACGTGGTTCACAGTGGGAGATGTAAAACGGCCACAATTTTACAGGATTTCATGACCCAAAAAATTTTCAACCCTTTATATCTTCTACCTTTTTAGATCTGTGCACACAAAAACTGTAGTTTATAATTGAGAAAAACAAAGTGTACAAGAGAACAAAATTCCATACCAATACGTGGTTCACAGTGGGAGATATGTAACGGCCATAATTTTACAGAATTTCATGACCCAAAAAATTTTCAACCCTTTATATCTTCTACCTTTTTAGATCTGTGCACAAAATAACTATAGTTTATAATTAAGAAATACAAAGTGTATAAGAGAACAAATTTCCATACGAATACGTGGTTCACAGTGAGAGATATAGAACGGCCACAATTTTACAGAATTTCATGACCCAAAAAATATTCAACCCTTTATATCTTCTACCTTTTTAGATCTGTGCACAAAATAACTACAGTTTATAATTGAGAAAAACAAAGTGTAGAAGAGAACAAAATTCCATATCACTACGTGGTTCACAGTGGGAGATGTAAAACGGCCACAATTTTACAGGATTTCATGACCCAAAAAATTTTCAACCCTTTATATCTTCTACCTTTTTAGATCTGTGCACACAAAAACTGTAGTTTATAATTGAGAAAAACAAAGTGTACAAGAGAACAAAATTCCATACCAATACGTGGTTCACAGTGGGAGATATAAAACCGCTACAATTTTACAGAATTTCATGACCCAAAAAATTTTCAACCCTTTATATCTTCTACCTTTTTAGATCTGTGCACAAAATAACAATAGTTTATAATTGAGAAAAGCAAAGTGTATAAGAGAACAAAATTACATATCAATACGTGGTTCACAGTGAGAGATATAGAACGGCCACAATTTTACAAAATTTCATGACCCAAAAAATTTTCAACCCTTTATATCTTCTACTTTTTTAGATCTTTGCACAAAATAACTATAGTTTATACTTGAGAAAAACAAAGTGTTTGAGAGAACAAAATTCCATACCAATACGTGGTTCACAGTGGGAGATATAAAACGGCCACAATTTTCTAGAATTTCATGACCCAAAAAATTTTCAACCCTTTCTATCTTCTACCTTTTTAGATCTGTGCACAAAAAAACTATAGTTTATAATTGAGAAAAACAAAGTGTACAAGAGAACAAAATTCCATATCAATACGTGGTTCACAGTGACAGATATAGAAGGGCCACAATTTTACAGAATTTCATGACCCAAGAAATTTTCAACCCTTTATATCTTCTACCTTTTTAGATCTGTGCACAAAATAACTATAGTTTATACTTGAGAAAAACAAAGTGTTTGAGAGAACAAAATTCCATATCAATACGTGGTTCATAGTGGGAGATATAGAACGGCCATAAATATACAGAATTTCATGCCCCAAAAAATTTTCAACCCTTTATATCTTCTACCTTTTTAGATCTGTGCACAGAATAACTATAGATTATATTTGAGAAAAACAAAGTGTACATGAGTACAAAATTTCATACGAATACGTGGTTCACAGTGAGAGATATAGAACGGCCACAATTTTACAGAATTTCATGACCCAAAAAATATTCAACCCTTTATATCTTCTACCTTTTTAGATCTGTGCACAAAAAAACTAAAGTTTATAATTGAGAAAAACAAAGTGTACAAGAGAACAAAATTCCATACCAATACGTGGTTCACAGTGGGAGATATTAAACGGCCACAATTTTACAGAATTTCATGACCCAAAAAATTTTCAACCCTTTATATCTTCTACCTTTTTAGATCTGTGCACACAATAACTATAGTTTATAATTGAGAAAAACAAAGTGTATAAGAGAACAAAATTCCATATCAATACGTGGTTCACAGTGGGAGATATAAAACGGACACAATTTTACAGAATTTCATGACCCAAAAAATTTTCAACCCTATATATCTTCTACTTTTTTAGATCTGTTCTAAGAAAAATCAAATGTTAAGAGCTTTATATGTTCTCAAGCATACACAAAAGGGCTAAAAATAATAATTTTACATCTGTTACAAACAAGGAGGTTTAATAATTATTTGGTAATTTTGGGAGAGTTGCGTTTAATTACCAAAAAAATTGGAAAACTCCTGCCGCATATTTAAGTGATCAATATCTTTAATTTAAAGAATCAAACTTATTCCTTAATTTATCAAAAAATGCCCTTTACGCAACTTGTGCAGCATGTACTGTGCCTTCAAAGGTTCCTCCTCTGGCTCGCAAGCCAGGTTAGCCTGGAGGTTATCAACTGCTCTCTGTATCTGGGGAGGCACCTTATACTCGTATACTCTTTAAAACTGTGTAAATGAAAATGGGGGTTAACTGCAAACCCTCATTATTGGTCGCGCGTCAGCCGCGTTTGCGGGCAGGAATCAAAAATCAAGTCTCATATTCTGAAACTAGTTGTGACTGGCAACAAATCTTTCCTTTACCATTTTTTGCTCAGATTAACCGTTTAAGCATGAAATGCTGTTGAGCCGTCTTAAAATCAACACCCTTTATATGTATATATTTCTGCATCAATTTTTAAAATAACCCCAATGCATTGTATACCTTTCGAAAGGTGATTGTATGTAGATGTTTTTTTCATGAGTAGTGCACATTTTAAACTCATATAATATTTTTGAGAAAAATGAAGTCATAGTTAAACAAAAAAAAATTAGAAACTTGCTATCTCTTATGTTTGGGCTACAAAGTGAATTACTTAATATTATTATTTTGGAATACAAATTAGCTTATTTAAAAGGCAATTTAACCTACTTTCTAATGAGCTTATTGAAATTGCTGTAGCTTCAGTAGTTTGAGAAATATAGACAACTGTTTGCTAAAAAGTAGTTATACCTTGAAAAAAAAACATAAAATTAAAAATATCTATAAAACGGAGCCGAATCGAGCCATAGTTTATATGATTTTTTTTTTGTACAAATTACGCCTAGAATCGCCTCCCGAAGTAACGGTAGTCTTAATACTGAACACCCAGTTTATGTACATAATTTAACAATTCAACATTAAAATATAAATTATCTTGCCTTAAAAAAATAAAATAAAATAAACAAACAAAAACGGATAATTTGTTCCTATAACCTTCCAAAAGTGTTATAAATTGAAATATTGAAGTGTTTTATTTAGTTAGCATTTTAAAAAAAATTTCATTTACTAAACCACTCCACATCTACCTTGCCTAAGTTTCACTCATTAATTTTAGTGAATTTAAAAGACAGACCCACTCTCTCTAACTGTGGGGTTTAATTCTTCTCCCTGGCACTTCGTTAACCCCTAGGGTATATTGTAAAGCATACCGGCCGCTGAGTCAGATAACTTCTCTTTTTTGTGGCCCTTAACGACTTTGATAATTAAAGTTGACGTCATTTTTTTTACGGTACGATCCATTTCTACGGCTCTCTTTTATAAATTTCATAAGATAGTTAAAATTTTGGGATTTTGTTTTTTTAATTTATATTCTCTTGTTGGATTCTGGGAGATTCCCAGTTTGAATCCCGCATATTTGTTTTTATTTGTTTAAAACTGTTTATAGTAAAGTATAACCTTCCGCCTCCATCCAAGACACCTAATTAGTTGGACGTAGAAATAGGCAATTGATTACTTTACTTTATTTTTTAGATGAGTAAATTATGTAAAATCTTTTAAAAATTATTTGTACACTTTTAGTAGTTATCTTGTAGGACATTTTAGAGCAGGGGTCCCCAAACTTTTTACTCAGGGGCCAGTTCACTGTCCCTCAGACCGTTGGAGGGCCGAACTATAAAACAAACTATTTTAAAGTAAAAAAACAAAACAAAACGGGAACAAATAGAATATTTAAAATAAAGAACAAGTAAATTTAAATCAACAAACTGCCCAGTATTTCTGTGGGAACTATGGACCACCTGCTTTTGGGCCAATGAGATGGTTCAATGTCCGGTTTAGTTATAGTGCTTTGCCTTTCTTCCTACTTCTGCTGTTATTTTACACTGCTTCCGGAGCCGTGACGCGTGCGTACCGTGTACATGAGCGACGCAGCGCTTTGCGGCACCGCCATATACAGGGTGTCCCAAGCTATATGGATAACGACTTTTTCTCTGAAACTAAGATAGCTAGAAAAAAACTAAAAAATACGTGTTCCCTTAGTTTTTTGTTAGGAATCCAAATTTAATTTGTAAATTTTTTTCGGTGCTTCCAGAAGCGAGATGCAGGCACCAACTTCATTTTTTCAAATGGGGAGGTGTGGTTTTTTATTTCAGAAATAGATTTCTCTATTTTTTTAAAGAAAAATTTACTCGAACGGTTTTTTTCTGTGAGCGATATTTTACAAGTTATGAATGAAAACATGATTCTTATAAGAAACTTCAAAATGATAATATTATAGGGGTTTTTTGATTGAATAAGAAGAAAAGTACTATTTTATTATAAATTTTACTCCTCATTAATATTACAGATCATGCTCGAAATGGCCTCCACCATCAGAGATGCATAGACATGCTCTTTCCTGCCAATTGTCCCTTACTGCCAAAGAAATAGATTCGGCTTTAACCGAGTCCCAGGCATCTATTATTCTCTGCTTTAGTGCATCTACAGATGCAATCCCGGCTTGATTCTGATGCACCTAGATTTAGAAATGCTTCTAGGTAAGCAGAAATAAGGAAAGAAAGAAAAAAGTTATGAATAATCACCTTGTTTTTCAGGTATCCCCAAAGGAAATAGTCCATAGGTGTCAAATCCGGTGAACGAGGTGGCCACTGAATCACCCCCTGTATCGATATAACACGCCCATCAAATTTCCTTCGAGTTATCTCTTTACATGCTTGATGGTGAACGAGTCTTTTTTTTCGTCCTAGACAATACTCTCCATGGGTACAGATTTAATTTACTCTATTAAAAGGTATCTAAAAAAGAAAAATATTAAGGACAGGCTAGTTTCCTATCTCCATTTAACGTCTGACGTACGCTACGTGAATTTTTTGGCGTCAAAAGTCGTATAAAATATAAAAGAAATTCATTTCGGAGACTCACCACTGAAAGATGACTTTTCTAATTATCCTATTGTAGAAACTTCACTAAAAAAATCGTAAATTTTTTAAATTCATTAATAATAATAATCAATAGTGATCTAACTAGAAAATTTTCTTAAAATAACTTTCGCAAAGTTTCAATATGGCCTCTTAGTTTTTCTTCGCTTCAAGAGTATCCGCCATTTTCCTATATTTAATATTTATATATTTTTTTATTCAACAAATATTTCATGTATGTGATCAGATGATATGGAAGAATTCTTTATTGGGCTAATATTTGTTTTCTTTCTTTTACTTGTAGCCTCTTTCTAAGAAAATATGTATATATTAGCTACTTTTAGGCTTTCTGCCTCGTTCTATCTTTCTTCACTAAAATATGTTTATTTAGGGGAAGCAGATTTATTATTGCTGGCAAATTTGGGGTGTCAACAGCGTAAAATGGGGCTTCTTTAACGTGTTGCAGCATAAATCAATGTTTATTTCTTATAATGTTAAGACAAAGTTTTAAGAGTTTTATAAACTTTTAAGTAAACTGTTATCTTTTTTGTTCTAAATGGAGTTTTAATGCAGTCAGTTTTCAAGTTCAAAAATGTTTTAACTAAATACGAGTAGTACACTTTTTACTAATAACTAGTGTTAGAGACATCTTGAATTACTTCTACTTCTATCTCTTTCTGGTCGCTGCTACAACCCCTAAAAAAATTTAACCATCCATCAACTCTTTTACGATTATTATTCAATCGCCAGCCTTACTACATCATCTATACATTCATAAAATTCCTTAAAACGTCTTCTACGTCATCCAGCCAGCTCAAATCGAGGCCACCCTTTTGCTGACCCATTGGAATTCATAGAGCATCAATTTACAAGCTTTGCGTTTTGCTTCCATGAGTTCTACAAGAGCTTATCATCTATTGCAGCGTTTCCCAACCTTTTTTTTGGGGGGGGGGGGCTCGCGTAACACTTGGTGGTAGTACATCATGCTAAATTAAACCACTTCCTAAAAATGATTGTATTTCGTGAATTTTGTTATTCGGAGTCGGTTAGTTTATTATTATTATCTTTATTTGTATAGAGATACCAATGTATCTGTTAAAAAAGGAGTTCAAGTTCATGTTCACTTTATAAACTTTGTAAAGTGTAAGATCTTAGTTTTACACTTTTTTAAACAATTAAAAATTGCGTACATATTTTTCTCTTCAAAATTATTAATTAATTTACAAAGTTCTTCTTTAGGATTATTATATTTGTGCCCAAATCTTCTAAATTAATTTCTTTTAAGCATTCAACTACCTGTAAGTACCAATTAAATTTAATGTCGCTTGGATAGAGCTTACTCATTACAATCAGTCTCTTTAAGCAGATTTTTACATAGTTTATTATTATTATTATTTAAGGCGCAACAACATCTATGGTTTACATAGTTATCATTTAAGTTCTGTCACATGATAAATTTCACGACAATTCGTCGTTGCTCTACTACATGTGAAGTATCTTGTTTTCGGCAAAACGAAACTAAAACCTCTTACACAAACGACGGTTCCGGTCAGACAGATTTCTCTACAAACACGTGGGACGCTGCAATCGAAAGAGAAGGCTTTACGCTGCACAGCTGTCGGTCCGTATGCATAGTTCTTCTGTAGTAGCATCAGTCTCGTTATTTAATAGCCACATCTCGTAGTCTAAAACTTGTACTACCGTCAAAATATGGTATTCAGTAAGAACACTTTATTTTTTATATACTAAAGGTATTTATTGTGATATTCTCAACTGCATACATCAGCAACAAGTAAATATGTTCAACTCAAAACTCATCAAATAAAACTAGTGCAATTATCCTTCCATATATATTTTTTAGTTATAAAGGAATAAAGGTACGTGTTGATTGTGAAATTAGAGAAAAGTTTCAGAGATATTTTTTCATAAAAAGATAAGAGAAACGAGAATAATTTTAAAATGAAAAAAAAAATAAAACTTTTGCTCAGTGTTCCCTCTAAGCTGTGCGCGTGTGCGCGCGCACATAAATTTTAAACATAGAGCACATGAAAAATATTCGCGCGCACAAATTTTTTTTTAAATTTAAGTAAATTTATGCAAAATGATTATTACTGTTCATTATTTTTGGTTACTGAATCATAGTTTCAATAGGATGAAAAATAAATGCCAGTTTCAGTCATTATAAACTTTCTTATGCCAAGCTTTCGACCTAGGGACTAGGTCATCTTTAGGGCTAATTTACAATACACTGTTTTACGTGATTAGAGGGTTGGTGTGTCTTCTGTCTTGTCTATTCATGGAACCATTAAGATGGACCTAGTCCCTAGATCGATAGCTCGGCATAATAAAGTTTATAATGACTGAAACTGGCATTTATTTTTCATCCTATTATACAGATTGGTTAAAACCAAAAAACAGGAGAGAGAAGTTATAAAACAAATGCCATTAATAAAAAAATGTAATCCTTAATTCTAAAGTTGTTCAATAATAAGTAATTGTGAATTGTCGTTCTTGTTTGTTTTGACGAATGTTTTAATTGAAAAAATTAGAAGTAGACAACGTTTTTACATTGTAAGTATTTAAATTTTCTTATTTTTCATTTGAATGGAAAAGGGGAGCCACAGTAATCAGCTAAATTCTATCTTCACGATCTAATGATTTGACTTGATTTTAGGGTAGTTTTTTCATTGTGTTCCGTTATAATGTGTGATATGCTGGTAAGATCGAGTCAATGCGTATAAGTAGGTACAATATTTGACTGAATATTAATACTATTATTGTATTGTCTTTTTTGCACTTTTTTAAATTGCCGTACAAAATTTGTTTATTTTAGAAAAAACTGCACACACTTAAAGAAGTGCGCACACAGGTCACAAAAAATTAGAGGGAACACTGCGTTTTGCTGTGTGAAGAAAGAGGCAATATTTCCATATTTACAAGAGTTTGCACTTTTATTCCGCCAGAGATCACTGGGATAGATCTTTTAGTAGGTTTCCAGTAATGCACAGATTGTTGGAACTTAAAAGTATTATTCAAGGAAATAATTGAAATATTCGAAAACTTTACTTATCTACAATATTTCGACAAGCAAAAAAAGAAAATGATAAAATATTTTTTACAAAACGTTTAATTCTTATACAAGATCTTGATAACTACAGAAAGGACTTTAACTTGTTAAAATAAATTACAAAACGCTTAGCCTTGTCAGCTGTTGTAAGCAGCATAAAACTGGGTTGGTTCGAGCGGTTTGTACGGGCTGTTGTAATTGGAACACCCGCTGTTATTAATCCTCGTGGAAGGGAGAGGCTCTAAAAGGAATTACACGAGTGGCAGGCTCCATCACATCTCATCACCGTATGGTAGCAATGGTTCGCTCTCTTACAAGTAAATATTTGTTTTCATATTATTTTGTTAAAAACATAACTATGTTTCAAAACAAGTATAAACAAAAAAAATCTGTGGCTGTGTCATGGACACGGCCGTGTGTTGTACGTGAATACGTTTACGTAACGAGTTATATCTTTTATAATATAATAATAATAACGTATTATTAAGCAGCGGTAAGTGTTTTTCTTTTGTTAGCTGCAATGAGCGCAGAAACCATAGACGATCACACACATCACACTTATGTCCGAATGGATTGTTGACAAACGTCGTAGTGAAACCTGCATTAGCTGCTGCCCAATGTGTCTTCATAATCGACCGATCGAACACAAACTATGCCTATACAGTTCGTTGTCAATGTAGAAGCGATTTCATCATCCACTTGCATAATTTCAACCGGCCCCAGCTGCAGATGTACTGGACACCGTCGTTGATCCGCTCGGCTACATTCATTCTTTTACGTTCCTAGGCACAGCTTGACTCGGTCATATGGTGTTTTATTATTACCATTCGATTGTTCGTGAGAAGCCTTTACCAAACGTATACGATCTCTGTATTTGGTTTTGGCTTTTCGACGCTTATAGGCCGACATTATATATTTTTGATATATTTTATTATTCTAACACCTTATTATATTCACTGTCACTATTTTACACTAATGTTTTATGCACAATCGATAGATTGTGAGGACAGCTGACGATTAAAACTAAAACGAACATTGTAGCTTCTCCGAGTCAAAAGTTATACCATTTGCAAATCTCGATACGCAGCAAAATGATCTCAAAATGGCGGCGCTTCCCCCTCCACCGCACGCGATGCATCACAGTCCTCGCTTATCGTAAACGAATTCTTTGTTCCTTTAGCTATCCAGTGGTCTAATTTAATTTTGGATGTAGACGATAGATTCGAAACTATAATGCCAAACTGTATCCCCCGATTTTGTTATCATTAGGTTTTTTTTCGATTGCCTCCATATGATAGCAAATTTAAATATGCACATGTACATATGAATAAAATGATCATGATACTGCGCAAGATCACGCTGCCTTGAAACTCAAAACTAAAGTACACGCTTTGAATTCTTTTTGCTATTCAAAACAAAAGCAAACAAATCAGCGCATAGTTTGAGAACAAAATAATAAACAAGAGAATTTAGGACAAAATATTTTAAAGGAATTGTTTCTTACAAAGAAGAGAAGCTTGCTTGCATCTACAAAGCAGCGCAAAACCACTGGAATTTGTTCGTTCAACAAAATAATGCTTAAAAATTTGTTTGAAAAAAAAATTAAAAATATAGTAAATACAATAGTTTCCATTTTTTTTCTGAATAATGTAATAAAAAAAAAAATTATTGATAATTAAAGTGTTGTTTATTTAAAAAGGGATTAAACGAATCCTATGAAGTTGTGTGAAGACATAAATTCATGGCGTTGTTAGGACAAAAGCTGTGTTTATTCTTGCTAATGGGATAGAAGTTCTGACATTACTCAACAGAGTGTGCATATGTAAAATTTTTCTTCCCTTCTGCCTTTATACCTTAATAGTACTAGAAGTAAACCTTCCTTCATATGACCTGGGATATGTTAACAAAGTTCTTTTGACTGTTCTAGTGTAAACTTATTCCTGCTTTTGAAATGTTTACTTATGTTATTTTGTTGTCAACAATGGGCTACACGGCCATTGTGAGTATTAGTATTTTACTTCATCTACTTTGTTACTTTCTTTCACTATAATTTTCTAAGGAAAGTGTTCAAGATATTCGATGTCAAGTTTTCTCTGTAAAAGTTCGTTTTTAAGGTGTTCTATGTTTAAAAACAAAAGTGATAAGGAAATCTGTTAATAGAAGTATACAACTTTACAGAACTAGGTGACTTTTTGTGGTTAAATACTTCAATGTCACATTCACTCATATTACTAAGCTGTTGCTTTGAAATTGAATATATTTTTAGAATTATTCGATTATGTGCACTTCAGAAAAGAAATGGGGATAGAATTCCTCTTTTAAGTGTAATGAATTGCTCCATCACATGTAATAAATTAGAGACTTAGAAATTATTATTTTATGCTACACTTATTCTGTTTCATTACATCTCCAACTAGGGTTGCCAACTGCCCTTTTTTGGAAATGACAGTCCTTTTTTAACAACTGGTTGTCCTTGTCCTTTCTTAAATTAGGAAAGGACGCCTTTTGTCCTTTTTTCAGATATTATTCACACAAATCTAATTTATGTTATTGTATTTTTGATTTAAGTTCTGACTTCCGAGACTTCTTCATTTGGCGTGTTGTTTTTCTGTTCTAACTGAACTGAATAGGTCAAAACAGGTTATTGGATGTAACGATGAACAAAATGCAAAAAAATGGTACGGGATTTGATGATTCTGATCAATTATATTCTTATGGTAGGTGAATTCCTTTCATAATGCCGACGCTGTTTTGAGGCCTACTTTTTTGCAATTAATCAGAGATTTCTGCATCAATTTTTAAAATAACCCCAATGCATTGTATATCTTTCGAAAGGTGATTGTATGTAGATGTTTTTCATTAGTAGTGCACGTTATTAACATACATAATATTTTTGAGAAAAATGAAGTCAAAGTTTTTTGGAAAAAATTAGAAACTTGCTATTTCTTATGTTTGGGCCACAAAGTAAAATACTTAATATTGTTATTTTGGAATATAAATTAGCTTATTTAAAAGGAAATTTGACCTTCTTTCCAATGAGCTTATTGAAATTGCTTTAGCTTTAATAGTTTGAGAAATATAGGCAACTGTTTGCTAAAAAGTAGTAGCACCTTGAAAAAATATAAAATTAAAAATATCTATAAAACGAAGCCGAATCGAGCCATAGTTTATATGGATTTTTTTTTTTTTTTTGTAGCAAATGATGCTCAGAATCACCTCCCGAAGTAATGGTAGTCTTATGCTGAACACCCTGTATAATCCCGGGCCCCAAAATCCTGTCGACGGCCCTGAATGTACCTACTTTTTTAGGGTGTCCTTTTTTGGAACTTATAGAGTTGGCAACCCTATCTCCAACTGAACAATTTTTTCAAGAATTTCCACATTGTACAATCGGAGTATTCAGTTCTAAAATAATTTATGATTTCTCTCACTGAAAAGTTGGGTTTGTTTTGACATGGCTATATTCTGCAAAAAGGATAGAATAATATTTAGAGAAGCAAAACCTACAGGTTAGTGGAAGTTTTTGTAGCAAACTCAAGAGTAAGGACATAGATGCTGGTTGGAATTTACAATTCAAATTGCTTTGAAATTCTCGCAGAAGTTTATGTCACGAAACTATTCGCATGAACTAGTTCAACTGGTGACTACAGTAAGAGTTTATTTACTCCGATGTTCTAGTATTTAAATAACTATTTAATTATAATAATATGTAAACAAATCAAGACTTTTTTCCGTTCTTCGTTAGTTTTATGCTCAGCTAAGAAATGATTCCAATTCATTGTTAATAAATAATATTGAAGTGGTATAAACTAATTCGTGTTTTTACTCTGTGAATACGAGGGTCGTTTGAAAAGTCCGTGCAAAGTCAGAGAGATAGCACCACTGGCGCGTATCGAGGTTATGTTTAGTTAGTAGCATCTCTTGGAAGAACACACACCAAGTTTCAGCCAGATCGGTCTATTTCTTTGTGTTTGGCATTCGTTTGAATCGAGGAAGTCGAGTGATTTTCAAAAAATGGGCGAAAAAGAATTTCCGTGTGTTGATTAAACACTACTTTATGAAAGGCAAAACGCCTCAGGAGACTAAAGAGAAGCTTGATAAACATTATGGTGACTCTGCACCTTCGATTAGAACAGTTTATAAGTGGTTTCAAAATTTTCGGAGTGGCCATATGGGCACAAGTGACTCTGAACGTTCTAGACGCCCTGTTGAGGTAACTACTCCAGAAAACATTGATAAAATCCATGATATGGTGATGGATGACAGAAGAGTGAAGGTGCGTGAGATTGCTAGTGCTGTGGGCATCTCGAATGAACGGGTACATAATATTTTGCATCAACATTTGGACATGACAAAGCTATCCGCAAGATGGGTGCCGCGATTGCTCACGCTTGACCAAAAACGAAATCGTGTGAAGTGTTGCAAGGACGGTTTGCAGCTGTTCCAGAAGAATCCGCAGGACTTTAAGCGTCGTTTCGTCACTGTGGATGAAACATGGATACATCACTACACTCCTGAGACCAAAGAACAATCTAAACAATGGGTTACCAAGGGGGAATCTGCGCCAAAAAAGGCGAAGACCGTTCCTTCGGCCGGAAAGATTATGGCGACTGTCTTTTGGGATTCGCAAGGAATAATCCTCATCGACTATCTGGAAAAGGGTAAAACTATTACAGGTGCATATTATTCATCGTTATTGGACCGTTTGAAAACCGAGCTGCAAGAAAAACGCCCACGATTGGCCCTCAAAAAAGTCCTTTTCCATCACGACAACGCACCAGGTCACACCTCAGCAGTTGTGGTCGCAAAATTAATGGAAATAGGGTTCCAACTCGTTTCACATCCCCCCTATTCTCCAGACTTGGCTCCCTCGGACTACTATTTGTTCCCCAATATGAAGAAATGGCTGGCGGGAAAAAGATTATATTCAAACGAGGAGGTGATTGCAGAAACGAATGGCTATTTTTCAGACTTGGACAAATCCTATTATTTGGAAGGGATCAACAAACTAGAGCAGCGTTGAACGAAGTGTACAAGCCTAAAAGGAGACTATGTTGAAAAATAAAAAAGGTTTACCCCAAAAAATTAAGTAGTTTTTACTTTTGTACGGACTTTTCAAACAACCCTCGTACTTGTTGTCTGAACCTAGAGCAAATATAGCTGGCTAGAATCTCTAGGGGTATTTTCCATTCCAATCTCATCCTGTCTTTTTCGCCATAAGGGGATACCCGTAAATATTGCTGTGAGGTCTGATACTTCTGATCCCTTTTAGTCAGCGAACCTGTTGATATCACAACTCCAGCTGTAATCATATGCATTAATTGCTTGCAAATTAAGGCCGGATTTGTAGAGGTTTTTTCGCCACTGGTGTGTTACTTTTTGACGTGAATACGTCTTTAAATTTGCTATCATATGGAGGCAATCCAAAAAACCTAATGATAACAAAATCGGGGGATACGGTTTGGCATTATAGTTTCGTCTACATCCAAAATTAAATTAGACCACTGGATAGTTAAAGGATCAAAGAATTCATTACGATAAGCGAGGTCTGTGACGCATCGCGCGCGGTGGAGGAGGAAGCGCCGCCATTTTGAGATCATTTTGTTGCGTATCGAGATTTGCAATTAGTATAACTTTTTACTCGGAGAAGCTACGATGTTCGTTTAAGTTTTAATCGTCAGCTGTCGTCACAATCTGTTGATTGTATATAAAACATTGGTGTAAAATAGTGACAGTGAATATAATAAGGTGTTAGAATAAAAAAATATTATCAAAAATATATAATGTCGGCCTATAAGCGTCGAAAAGCCAAAACCAAATACAGAGATCGTATACGTTTGGTAAAGGCTTCTCACGAACAATCGAATGGTAATAATAAAACACCATATGACCGAGTCAAGCTGTGCCTAGGATCGTAAAAGAATGAATGCGGTTGAGCGGATCAACTGACGGTGTCAGTACATCTGCAGCTAGGGCGGTTGAAATTATGCAAGTGGATGATGAAATCGCTTCTACATCGACAACGGACTATATCGCACCACTGTTGGGTTCTAAATCGCGACTTAATGAGTTTAATTTCATCAACGTCGATAAATAATGTCAAATTTGATTTCATCCTAAATACATAAAAATATTTTATATAAAAAATATAACCCGTTACGTAAACGTATTCACGTACAACACACGGTCGTGTCCATGACACAGCCACAGTTGTTTTTTCTGTTTTTTTGAAGAACATACGGACCGATTTCAGTTGATGGAGGAGGCTACATCTTTTTTTTTGGAGGTCATTGAGAGAAGGGAATGTGATGGAGTTAGATAGTGGTTATCATCATCTGCCGCGGCTTTCCGCATTACTTTCTCGCGTTTTCTTGGGGAGAAACATGGATTTTAATAACCATTAGAATAGAATAGGCAAAAAGGGACGGGACGTATGCCCTACGGCACCGTAGCCACAAGAGGCTTATTGTGCCTTCCCCTTTGCATCTAGTAGATAAAACCTCTCCTACTAAAGAGGTTGAGGACTTTCTCTACTAGTTCTTTTTGCACCAAAGTTCAGAGAGCCAAAGGTTTCATAGCGCAAACGCTCGATTGCAACGCAATCGAACAACCAGTGAGAGACTATTTCCTCCTCTTCCTGAACACAATCTGCACAACGGTTCCGAGCTAATAAGCCCCCACCTTGTGCAGAACTGCTTCCTGAACCTGCCACGCCCCGTGAATAGACCTGTAATCAGAGTAATCTGATTTCTACCCAAGCACAGAGTCTCTTCGGTTCTTTGTTTAAACAGGAAACATCACCCAGTTCTTTGCTAGCTCACTCCTGATCCAGTCTCTGAGAGCCGTTAATTAGCATTCATTCAGTTTCTTTTAATTTTAGACAGTCTTCAGTTTTTTTTAATATCTTGTAAAGCGTTGGGAGGCCAACGGCTCAGCAAGATGTGTTAGAATGTAAAAGTGCCTATTTATTCAGACGGACTTTACGTCCAATCATCAAATTAGGTGTCGTAGACGGAGGTGAGTAGCAAACATACGAGGTGTGGCTATTAAATAACGAGACTATTGCTGTAAAACATTTTATTTTAAATTTAAACATATTTAGTTATTATCACCTTCAATATACACCCCTCCCCTATCCCTACAACGCTCCATGCGAATTTACCATTGTTCGAAACAGTACTGGAAGTCTTTTTCTGTGAGCCCCTGCATGACGCGTGCCGCTTTTTGTGATTTCTTCCTCCACAAATTGGGTCGTTTTTTACTTACTCTTTCACGAAGTTGAGCAAGCACCTCGCGGTAGTAATGTTGATTAATTATAATCGATATAACAAAAACTTACAGTTTAAAATGTTAAGTATAAGGGTTGATTAAACGCCAAAAGGTACACAAATCAGCAAGCACCCAACATTTCATTAATTCTTCATTAATATTTAAGTAATTTTACTGCATTAATATTCATTAATATTTTTTAGAATTTATTAGATGTCACAGACCCTTATGCTGGCCATTTTCGTCTACAAAATATTTGTTCAAGTAGCACTGTAGATTGACTGTAATATCTAGTTATTTATAATAATCAAACTATTAATTACAGGTTAAAAAGAAAAACGTTATAAAAAATAAAAAAAAATTATGAGGCTAAAAAATTCAAAACTTTTTTTTATAAAAAAAAATGTAATATGTAATATAAAGTAAATAAGATATGTATATTTTTAGGACAGCTAATTATTCCAGTATTTTACTATAAGTAAAATTAAATTACAATAGAGAAATCAATAATTGTTGTTGAATAATCTACTTGTTATAACTGTGTGTTATTTGTGCTCTCGAATATTTCGGTAAGACGAATTCAAGACAGTAGCCTACTCTTTGTCTTGCCTACTTTAACATGCATGTACATATGTGTGATTTATCATAATTATAACAAAAAAATATTATAAATGAAGTGGCCAGCATAAGGGTCTGTGACATCTAATAAATTCTAAAAAATATTAATGAAAATTAATACAGTAAAATTACATAAATATTAATGAAGAATTAATGAAATGTTGGGTGCTTGCTGATTTGTGTACCTTTTGGCGTTTAATCAACCCTTATACTTAACATTTTAAACTGTAAGTTTTTGTTAAAGAGATTTTTGTACCTTTTGGATAGATTTTCCTTTTTGTCTATTTTACAAAGTTACATATCTGCTTTACAGATTTTTTTAAATTTGGAATAAGCAATTCTATCATTATAACCTGATAAGATGGTAAGTCGGAACCGTAACTACCACTAGAGAGATCTTTTTAAAGAATGATTATCGTTAAGGTCCCCCAAACCATCCTCAGTAACAACTTTTTTTGAAAAAGCGTTTTGAATAACATAGGAAGGTATTTGTGCGTGAATAACAAAATTAAACTGCGATTTCATTACTTCCTTTTAAGAGGAGTAAGAAAAATAAACTGCGATTGCAGAACTTCTAGGCAAAGAGGCAAAGATTTTTTAATCGAACGACAATTCATTGATTTAAATCGGTTCACTCATTGATAATTTAAACGATTGCAGTACTTCCTCTTAGTAGGTGCAAGAGCATCAGCAATGTAGAGGAGCTTTAACCACTTATTCGAGCTGAATTTTATCAAAATCGGACTAAGCGTTATAGAAATATTGGTAATAATAGTTTTAGAAAGGGCCTTATTTGGGTGGGACAAAACTCCCCTCCTTATGAGGCACGGCGTCGAGACTTTTAAAGTGCAAATCTGTACAAAATTTCGATTCGAATGACATTTCATTCATGAAAATCGGTTCACGTGTTGATAATTTGAAACGATTCCTATACTTCCCCTTAACAAGTGTAAGAGCTGATCGCCGCTTTAATGTTACGTAGGGGAGCCCTAACCCTATCATCCTACCAAATTTTATCAAAATCGGGCCAAGATTTACAGAGTAATTAGTAATAATAATTTTGGAGGGGGCCTTACATAAAGGGGGTTAACTCCTCTCCCATTCGATGTACAGGGTCGAGACCCCCAAAAGGCACATCTACATAAAATTCCGAATCGAATGACACCTCATTCATGAAAATCGGTTCACGCGTTTAGGCGCTACGTTGTTTACAAAAAAGGTAACAACAACAACAACAACAACAACAACAACAACAACAAGAAGAACAAGAACAAGAACATTTTTTGAAAAAGCCGTTTTTGCTCATTTTCGGCAACTTTTTTCTCGAAACCTATTAGATCTGGGTTGTTGCAAAAAAATTACAGCTATAAAGGAGGATTTGCCCCATATTTTAAAGAAAATTTGGGAATTTTATCTTTAGTAGAAAAAGAGAAAAAAATTGTCAAAGTTGGGTGTTTTTCAACGTTACGCTTTTTCGTGCACTTTTTGACGATCAACCCTTATACAACTGTCCTACCGGACAGTTTTAATTTTCGTTCGTTTTGGACGTGGAAGGGCGACCCGGGCGGTCATCATCTCCGACGTCTTCTCGGCCATCTTGGAAACGCTTGAACCACTCAAACACTCGCTCACGTGATAAACATTCATCGCCATAAACTTCTTTTAATAAAAGATAAGTTTCAGTAGCGGTTTTACCAAGTTTCATGTGAAATTTCACGACAATTCGTTGCTCTACTACATGTGTAGTATCATGTTTTTGCGCTAAACGAAACTAACACCTCTTACACAAACGACTGTACCGGTCAGACAGATTTCTCTACAAACACGTGAGACGCTGCAATCGAAAGAGAAGGGCTTTACGCTGCACAGCTGTCGGTAGTTAGGATTTGGCGCATGCATAGTTCTTCTGTGGCAGCATCAGTTCGTTATTTAATAGCCACACCTCGTACTTTACTTTTAATTTCTTTTATTAATCTTTAAATAAAATCCAAGGCGTCTAGACCGGGAATCGAACTCAGTACCACAATACACATTCGCTTTGCAGGCCTCGCCTCTAACCGCTAGGCTACTGTGGCACCTATGTTAAAATAAGATTTGGAATAGGAATAGTTAGGACGGCGCACAACTAATAAATTAAATGCTCAATACAAACCTAAAAATACATGCCATTTACAAAGTTGTTTCATATGGGCAGAATTATTTTAATTTTCTCACATTATGAGATAAAGTAGTGCTATTCAGTTAAAGCTGCAAAACTGGTAGATACTAAGTAAGAGATATCAACTTAAAGTGCAGAGTATATGTATTCATTGAAGTATCAAGTGACAGAGTAGCAAAAGACATCAATTTAGTTTAGCTTTGAACAACATTCAAGAGGTAGCACACGCTCAAGATAGAATCTAAAGATATAAAATTCTCTTCAATTGCAAATAAATTACATTGTCTTACAAAAATAAGACTTCATTGTCATAGTCATATGTAGATCACAATTTAAAGCAGGAGTAGACTGCAACATTTTACAATTTAGCTAATAAATATGTTACTTCATTCACTGTTCCGCCATTTTGTCAACAATATACAACCACGTGTTCAGGTTCTTACACAAAATAAGGTTTTATCTGTAATTCGTATCACTATTCACTTTTTAACAAACTCTTTGCTCTTTCAATTCTCAATTACATGTATTATGTTGTAACCTCTGTAGATTTATTATTGATTTTTATATTGCTGTTTCATTTTAACCCTTAATTGGGATTGCTAATGGGATTTAGTTATCATTTCAATTTAAAATAAGAGGTTCTTCGAGTACAATATTCTAGCTTTTAACCAGTTAGGCGTGGAATTTAGTTTTAAAAAACCACCCACAGTGTGCGGAATTAAAATCAGACAATGACGTGTATACACGTCGAACGCAGGGCAAAACAACCAAACGTTTACAACATCGTAATATACTGCAAGCGACTTTTTCTGTGCAATCTCTAGGGGCTTGAGATTACAGAGCATTCTGTGCTCATTCAAAATCGTGCACCGTTTCACGTATGCATTGCTCTAGTTAACTAGGGACGCAAGAGCTTTTACAAGGAAGAAAAGAGCTTTTTGAATTCTGTGCAAAATGAAAAAATCATGCTCGTACTGAGGTCCTGAACCTCTATGTAAGGTAAAAACGGCACAGCACAAGGGTTGAGAGCTTCTATTTGTGTGCGCAATTCCCCAATCTCTAATGCGGAGACCAAACATGTACCAACCACTTATCATTTGGCTGACTCCCACCGCAGTTCTATTGGTAAGATTGGAAACATCCCACCAAACAATATTCTTATTGTATTTTATTAAAATTTCGAGTTTTTATAGTTAATGGCTATTTTATATTTTTCACAACGAGTATACACGTCGAAGGCACAGTAATAGAGATTTCGTTTGACCTGCATACTACGAGGGTCGTTTGAAAAGTCCGTACAAAAATAAAAACTATTTAATTTTTTGGGGTAAACCTTTTTTATTTTTCAACATAGTCTCCTTTTAGGCTTATACACTTCGTCCAACGCTGCTCTAGTTTGTTGATCCCTTCCGAATAATAGGATTTGTCCAAGTCTGAAAAATAGCCATTCGTTTCTGCAATCACCTCCTCGTTTGAATAAAATCTTTTTCCCGCCAGCCATTTCTTCATATTGGGGAAGAAATAGTAGTCCGAGGGAGCCAAGTCTGGAGAATAGGGAGGATGTGAAACGAGTTGGAACCCTATTTCCATTAATTTTGCGACCACAACTGCTGAGGTGTGAGCTGGTGCGTTGTCGTGATGGAAAAGGACTTTTTTGTGGGCCAATCGTGGGCGTTTTTCTTGCAGCTCGGTTTTCAAACGGTCCAATAACGATGAATAATATGCACCTGTAATAGTTTTACCCTTTTCCAGATAGTCGATGAGGATTATTCCTTGCGAATCCCAAAAGACAGTCGCCATAATCTTTCCGGCCGAAGGAACGGTCCTCGCCTTTTTTGGCGCAGATTCCCCCTTGGTAACCCATTGTTTAGATTGTTCTTTGGTCTCAGGAGTGTAGTTATGTATCCATGTTTCATCCACAGTGACGAAACGACGCTTAAAGTCATGCGGATTCTTCTGGAACAGCTGCAAACCGTCCTTGCAACACTTCACACGATTTCGTTTTTGGACAAGCGTGAGCAATCGCGGCACCCATCTTGCGGATAGCTTTGTCATGTCCAAATGTTGATGCAAAATATTATGTACCCGTTCATTCGAGATGCCCACAGCACTAGCAATCTCACGCACCTTCACTCTTCTGTCATCAATCACCATATCATGGATTTTATCAATGATTTCTGGAGTAGTAACCTCAACAGGGCGTCCAGAACGTTCAGCGTCACTTGTGCCCCATATGGCCACTCTGAAAATTTTGAAACCACTTATAAACTGTTCTAATCGGAGGTGCAGAGTCACCATAATGTTTATCAAGCTTCTCTTTAGTCTCCTGAGGCGTTTTGCCTTTCATAAAGTAGTCTTTAATCAACACACGAAATTCTTTTTCGTCCATTTTTTGAAAATCACTCGATTTCCTCGATTCAAACGAATGCCAAACACAAAGAAATAGACCGATCTGGCTGAAACTTGGTGTGTGTTCTTCCAAGAGATGCTACTAACTAAACATAACCACGATACTCGCCAGTAGTGCTATCTCTCTGACTTTGCACGGACTTTTCAAACGACCCTCGTATATGCTACTTAAATGAGGGCCAATGTAAAAGAGGTTCTATTTGACGATCCCTTGGCATGATACAAGTCTGACTCAAAATACCAAGGAGATAACGCATCACAACTATATCGCTTAATTTTTTTGGTCTTCGCTGTGTATTTGATGTTTATGCAACAAAAGATTAATTGAAAGAGATCTGACCAGAAACGTTTTTGGAGCTTTAGTCAATTTTCAAATAAAAAATAAAATGGCAGAATTCTAAACAAGAACGTCACTTCTAGGATTTTCAGAAAGTCAAATTTACTGTACAATAAATCAATAAATAGTAAGGTTAAAAAAAGAGAAGGTTACTTTTTATCCACTGTTATATTGTTTTTTTATATTAATATGTTATCCATAAACACAACTTGACTTTATTTCTATCACATATGTTACTGTCTATCCTGCATTATTTGTTCTGTCAGTTCTATATTATATATTTAATAAAAGTCGTTCTTTTCACTAAGTTCTGTTCACAATGACTTTTTCCACACGGCTTTGTATTATATTTATTTTCTTCATACAAAAAAAGAAAAAGATAAGGCTTTTTTGTTAAACGTTATATTTGGTCAAGTTCCAGGAGATTGCCACAGATTTTTGCGTGAAATATTTAATTCTTTAAAAATTCTTTCCGGATATAAAAACTGGCTTTTGTAATTGTTCAATTTTTTGGAGTAATAGTTTACAAAAGTTAAAATATTTTATGAAGCAAAAATCGAAGAATAGTTCTTTTTTTCTTTTTCAGCGCTAACAACGAACAAGTTTCATTATAACCTACTTCAATAGTTTAATTTATAGTTCTTTAGAATCTACCAAGTTGGCGCCCTGATTCATTTAACCTTTTCGCCCTGCCCTAGACGCTGTACAATAGATGGAAAATGCCTGGCAGCAGCTAACAGATGAAATTGTCGCAGTATATTATTTGCTATTCGTTAAGGGCATACGGTACCTTTTACACATTGATTGGCTTCCGCTATCAAGTGGGCAGTGGAGTTTGTAAGAAATTCTAAGGATGAGAAAATCTAAAAGGACTTGCAGCTGGTTTTTATCCTGTCCGCTAACCAATCAGTTAAATCTCTTTCCTTATTATCCTTCTGAGGAGGAAGCGTACATCAACTCTTGTGTGTACGAGGTGTGGCTATTAAATAACGAGACTGATGCTGTAAAACATTTTATTGTAAATTTATACATATTTAGTTATTATCACCTTCAACATACACCCCTCCCCTATCCCTACAACGCTCCAGGCGAATTTACCATTGTTCGAAACAGTGCTGGATGTCTTTTTCTGTCAGCTCCTGCATGACCGCGTGCCGCTTTTTCTTTCACAGCTTCAACGGGACTGAGAAATCGTGTTCCTTTTAATGCAGATTTGACTTTGTGGGGAACAGATAGAAAGTCACATGGGGGCCAGGTCAGGCGAATAAGGCGGATGGCCTTAAAACTGGGATGTTGTACTTGGCTCTAGAAACGTCTTGACAGACAATGCAGTGTGAGTCGGCGCGTTGTCTTGATGGAGAACCCCGTGACTTTTTCTTCACACAAATCGGGTCGTTTTTTTCCTTACTCTTTCACGGAGTTGAACAAGCACCTCACCGGTAGTAATGTTGATTAATTATAATCGATATTTTCATCCGTTTTGGACGTGGAAGGGCGACCCGGGGCGGTCATCATCTCCGACGTCTTCTCGGCCATCTTGGAAACGTTTGAACCACTCAAAAACTTGCGCACTTAATTAACATTCATCACCATAAACTTCTTTTAATAAAAGATAAGTTTCAGTAGCGGTTTCACCAAGTTTCATGTGAAATTGCACTGACAATTCGTTGCTTTACTACATGTGCAGTATCATGTTTTCGGCAAAACGAAACTAACACCACTTACACAAACGACGGTTCCGGTCAGACAGATTTCTCTACAAACACGTGAGACGCTGCAATCGAAAGAGAAAAGGCTTTACGCTGCACAGCTGTCGCTCGTTAAGATTTGGCGCATGCTTAGTTCTTCTGTAGCAGCATCAGTCTCGTTATTTAATAGACACCACACCTCGCATTAGCGGCTAACGATTTTTTTTTTCTTTTGTTCGAGCTAGGATGTCACATGATTAAACCTGGTTGCCTTCCTCACAGAGTGATAAGCTTAGCAAGTCTGGCTGGATCCAATGGTTCCAGAAATCCCTTCTGCATCCTCTCTTGTATTAAAGTAGTTTGTATTAAATGAAAGTACGGATTTTTTGTTTTGGTTATTTCAAAATAAATATCTCATAGGGATTTCGTGGGTTCTTATTTCATGAGCAAGAAAAAAAATTGAACTTGTTTGCCTGAAGTTTTATTAGAAAAACTAATTTTTTGTTTTTTATATTCTAACTAATTTACGTGGCACTATTAACTTTGTAACTTATAAAAATTAAATGGCGATCGCAATTTCATTAATTATATCTCGTAACAATTGTAGCATCTTTTGGACAAAATAATAATGCAAACAATTTCTTTAGGCTGCATCCTCCTTTGCTAAAAGACTCTACAGTTAATGTATAGTAAAATGGTGGCCGAGATAATATGTAAAATGATAATGACCAATCTTCTTAAATTCAACTTTAAGTAGCTTAATCGTTAGATTAACATTGAATGAACATTTAGAGTTATTTAGACTGGCTTTTAGCTGCTGCTTTAATCTTGGTTGAAAGAGATTTATAGACTTTTAACTTGTAAATAGATTCGTCCAGCAAAGAATATAGGACTCCAGTTATGAGCCTTAAAATAGGAGTCTTTATAGGCTTAATTGTGCGCTTATTCCACTTAATGTCGTAGGCTAATCCTTTATCTCTTATCCATGCTTAAAGTTAACTGGTTAACGCCACTTGGAGTAAGATCTCCGTAAGAAATTAATTTCTAAAGAAAAACCTAGTACACAATTTTCCCTTACGTCATTGGGGAAAATGATGAAAATCTCAAAAAGCCATGTATTTTTTATTTTATTTTTTATTTAAGTAACAAACAATTTTTGACATCAGTAACAATTTTTTTTTGTATATGTACTCACAAACACTAGTAACATAAGGTTAGAAAGGATAAGAAGAAATACAGTCCGTATTGACCCAGATGTGAATAGATTTTTCTTACAGAAGGATCGGGTTATAGTAAAGATACTTCACGCTCGATCAACCTGTACAAATCCCCAGTTGGGTCAACTACTCAAGCATTGCTAACGGCGGCATCTTGCTCGTGGGCGTGTAGAACGTTATGTGGACAGACATGGATTCTTTCTAAAAGTTAAGAACTAGGGATGGAAAGAGGTTGTGGAAAAAATATTTATATATATTGACCCAAATTCTATACAACAATAAATTTCTTTTCAAATTGTCAAACAGAATCTTACGAACTACATAATATATTATGATTATTTTTAATAAATGTAGGAGTCTAATAAAAGTATATACAGGGCGAACCAATAAGTATTGTCCATAGGCCTACTGTGTGTAGTACATCTAAAGTGGAGTTCAATGACGTATTGGCAAACTTCATATTTCCCACTGTTCTTGAGTGAAGTCACTTAATTTTTGTTTTTTCTAAAACCATTACTTTTTTCCAATAAAAATGTTATTACTCAGAAAGTTTTAGTCAAAATTCGATTCTGATGACACGGTTAGAAAGACAGATAAATTTTCTAAAAATTGATACCATTACGAAGCATAAGTTATTCTCTAAACAGCCTCAAACTTCCTCCTGGATACTGGAAAAATAAAAGTAATCGAAATTTTTAAAGAAAACTCATTAGGCCCTTACGTGATCATTATCAGACCTAGGTGCTGGCACTTTTTAGTAAAAGTTTCCTTGTCTAATGGCCTTTCTAACGGTATATCATTTTCCAGGATTCCTTTTATCTTCGTATGAGAAACTTACGTTTGTTTTGCAAGAAAACATGTTCACGAGCACTCTACTCGTACGAGGGTCGTTTGAAAAGTCCGTGCAAAGTCAGAGAGATAGCACTACTGGCGCGTTTCGAGGTTATGTTTAGTTAGTAGCGTCTCTTGGAAGAACACACACCAAGTTTCAGCCAGATCGGTCTATTTCTTTGTGTTTGGCATTCGTTTGAATCGAGGAAGTCGAGTGATTTTCAAAAAATGGACGAAAAAGAATTTCGTGTGTTGATTAAACACTACTTTATGAAAGGCAAAACGCCTCAGGAGACTAAAGAGAAGCTTGATAAACATTATGGTGACTCTGCACCTTCGATTAGAACAGTTTATAAGTGGTTTCAAAATTTTCGGAGTGGCCATATGGGCACAAGTGACGCTGAACGTTCTGGACGCCCTGTTGAGGTTACTACTCCAGAAATCATTGATAAAATCCATGATATGGTGATGGATGACAGAAGAGTGAAGGTGCGTGAGATTGCTAGTGCTGTGGGCATCTCGAATGAACGGGTACATAATATTTTGCATCAACATTTGGACATGACAAAGCTATCCGCAAGATGGGTGCCGCGATTGCTCACGCTTGACCAAAAACGAAATCGTGTGAAGTGTTGCAAGGACGGTTTGCAGCTGTTCCAGAAGATCCGCAAGATTTTAAGCGTCGTTTCGTCACTGTGGATGAAACATGGATACATTACTACACTCCTGAGACCAAAGAACAATCTAAACAATGGGTTACCAAGGGGGAATCTGCGCCAAAAAAGGCGAAGACCGTTCCTTCGGCCGGAAAGATTATGGCGACTGTCTTTTGGGATTCGCAAGGAATAATCCTCATCGACTATCTGGAAAAGGGTAAAACTATTACAGGTGCATATTATTCATCGTTATTGGACCGTTTGAAAACCGAGCTGCAAGAAAAACGCCCATGATTGGCCCACAAAAAAGTCCTTTTCCATCACGACAACGCACCAGCTCACACCTCAGCAGTTGTGGTCGCAAAAATAATGGAAATAGGGTTCCAACTCGTTTCACATCCCCCCTATTTTCCAGACTTGGCTCCCTCGGACTGCTATTTGTTCCCCAATATGAAGAAATGGCTGGCGGGAAAAAGATTTTATTCAAACGAGGAGGTGATTGCAGAAACGAATGGCTATTTTTCAGACTTGGACAAATCCTATTATTCGGAAGGGATCAACAAACTAGAGCACCGTTGGACGAAGTGTATAAGCCTAAAAGGAGACTATGTTGAAAAATAAAAAAGTTTACCCCAAAAAATTAAGTAGTTTTTATTTTTGCACGGACTTTTCAAACGACCCTCGTACAGTGTTAGTTTAACAAGTTGTTTAATTCATTGAAAACTCTTTTAGATGGACCAGTAGTCAAATTTTAAAGTAGATTATCGTAAAATAAGGAAGTCAAAGGTTACAAATTGCACTTAAAGAGAAAGAGAGATAAATAAAAAAGTTAAGGTTTATTCACATTCTTTTCTTTTTCGACAGTGTAGTTGTGTGGGAAATTGTAATTTGGAGTAAGTACTTATGAATTTTTGTTTATAAAAATAGTACTTGTTTAAAATATTTCCTAACATTTTCTCTGGAACCCCCACACTAGACTTAAAGGAACAGAACTGAACAGACGCTATCGACTACTTAAAAGACTCTTAGACGACAGATCAAAACTCTCTCTGGACATCAAAAGACTAATTTATACTTCTATTTTAAAACCCATCTGGGCGTAAGGAATAGAGCTGTGGGGTTCAACCAAACGCTCCAATCTCCAAAGGATTCAATCTTTACAATCTAAAATACTTCGAACTATTGTACACGCTCCATTTTATGTCTCCAACCTGACTATACACACTGACCTTAACATTCCTTTTGTCACACAAGTTGCTGAAAACACGATACAGAAAACTTCACTGCAGCCTGCAATCTTATTTAAATCCTCTAGCTCGAAATCTTTCTTCTAGAACTCTTCCTGACAACCCGACAATTAAAAGACAGTGGCATCGTGATTTTCCTCCTCAAGTGAAGAGAGTGACTAACAGTCTAATGTTTTGGAGTGTTACCACTGCGGTAACTTCACCACTTGTTACTTATCATTTATTGCTCTATTGTATCATTGTTACTTATAGCGCTAACGCGCTGATTGTAGCACAATAAACGCAACAAAAAAAAAATCCTCAAATATTTCAGAGAGATCAAAAGTATTTTTTTTTTTTTTTTAACTGTTTCTGTAACTCAACCAACCCGCTTAGCCACGCCCTGAAGAGGACAATATATTTGTCGAAACGTTGGCGAAAAGACGAGTTGTTTTATTTGTCCGATTCCTCGCCAATCTTCAATCCTAAATTCACTTTAAGTAAACAGAAAAGTTATATTCAGAAAATCAAATTGTAATTTCCATAATAGCACACATATGTATATTTAACAAAGTAAATACAAACAGTATACTATGAAAATGCACCTACATGTTAGGGTTACTTTTAGATAGTTTTAAAACAAACCAGGTTGTGCAACTGTTGGAACAAACTGCAAGACTATAGTTTTGTTTGGAAATGTTTCCTTTACTCAGTAAAGCAAGTAAAGAACTATGGATCCATGTGGTTACAATAATAAAGTTTAGCATACTGAGTTTTTTTTTAATTTTAAATGCAACTCGAAGAAGACTTCCATAAATTAAATAAGTCTTGTAAATAGATGCAGTGTAAAGGTAAATATTACCTTACTCGGAGTCTTTCTATTGTTTGATTTAACATTTAGAATATTTCTTCACTTTGAATGATGGTAATGTAAGCTATAACTATTTGTCTAAGTACTAAACGTGGCTGTTAAGAAAATATGTCTGGTTTCAAAAGATTTGTAATCTTGTGTAGCTCATTAATATTTATTTAATTACAAAATAAAATATGGGCTAGCTCTCTCAGACTTTTTACATGTAACTATTAAAAATTTGGTTGTAAAAATAAGCAAGATTTTGGTACAGTGTAGATTTTGATTTTCTTTAAGACGCGGGTAGCTTAAGTGTAAGACAACATTGTCTATAAGGTTTAGTCACGTCTATACGCGTCGAAAAGCCAAAACCAAATACAGAGATCGTATACGGTTGGAAAGGGCTTCTCAAGAACAATCGAATGGTAATAATAAAACACCATATGACCGAGTCAAGCTGTGCCGGGAACGTAAAAGAATGAATGCGGCCGAGCGGATCAACGACGGTGTCAGTACATTTGCAGCTGGGGCGGTTGAAATTATGCAAGTGGATGATGAAATCGCTTCTACATCGTCAACGGACTGTATAGGCATAGATCGTCGATTTGTTTCCTTGATTTCATCCTAAATACATAAAAATATAACCCGTTACGTAAACGTATTCACGTACAACACCCGGCCGTGTCCATGACAAAGCCACACGTTAATTTTTTGTTTCTCACAAATCATTAGACGTTTAGTACATTACGTAGTACTTGGTTTCAAATTGTCTGCAGCCGTTTAGTTCCCAATATAATATTACCAGCTGAAACCCAAACTGAGCAGATTTTGAGAAATCTGTGAAGGTCAGGTAGAGATCAGTACAATGACAGGATTGTTTCTATTAATTTAATGGGTTCAACTGTTTCAGACAGATGTACGCTTAGTTTGCAGTTGAAGGTTGGATAAGTTAGTGGTCAGGATGACTTCTTGATCCTTCTAGTTCCAATTAGTAACTAAAATTTAGAGATTAACCAATTAATCTGTTACTATCTTGTTAGAAAATGTGTCCCCTAGGTGCGTCGTACAAATTAAGCGATGCAGGGTGATCCATTTAAAACGCACCAATCGCTAATAACTTTATAGAAAAGCGGAATTCCGAAAAAACCCATGAAGTAAACTACATGTTTTTTTTTTGTCTAGTTTTCAAATTTTTTACCCCTGATGCTGTATCTTCATGTTTGGCGGTGTGACGACCAAAAACCTGATTATAGTTTCATAAGGACCACTGGTTTTGACAATGATTATGAAAACTACATAAAAAAAACTGTGTGAAATGACGTTAATTCCGTTTCGATATCCCTAATATTTGTCGAGATATTTAAGATCAGAGTTACTATTTTATCTTAATCGTGAACGGTTTTCGATATTAATTTTCCATCAGAAATTCACGTTTTGGGAGGTTCTCTGACTGCAAAAAATGTTATTGGTGACGCAAAGTGAAAAATAATAATAAATGAAGATTTTAAAACATGTAGTATAGTGTAATGGTTGTGGGTGAATCAGGATAAATTTGTTTTATCATCAAATAAAAGTAACCATCCGATCATTTTAATGCACGTAGTATGCAAGACTTCTTGACCTATGATTACGGTAAGAATATCTTGCCAGTGATGGGTGGGTGTTGGTCTGTCATCCATCACCATATCATGGATTTTATCAATGATTTCTGGAGTAGTAACCTCAACAGGGCGTCTAGAACGTTCAGAGTCACTTGTGCCCATATGGCCACTCCGAAAATTTTGAAACCACTTATAAACTGTTCTAATCGAAGGTGCAGAGTCACCATAATGTTTATCAAGCTTCTCTTTAGTCTCCTGAGGCGTTTTGCCTTTCATAAAGTAGTCTTTAATCAACACACGATATTCTTTTTTCGTCCATTTTTTGAAAATCACTCGACTTCCTCGATTCAAACGAATGCCAAACACAAAGAAATAGACCGATCTGACTGAAACTTCGTGTGTGTTCTTCCAAGAGATGCTACTAACTAAACATAACTCGATACGCGACAGTAGTGCTATCTCTCTGACTTTGCACGGACTTTTCAAACGACCCTCGTACTGTATAGTCTAGCCTAACACAATATATGAATTCGTTATTGATTCAGTGATGACTAATAAAAGACAAGGGATACATTTACGAAGACTAATTCTTACTAAATCCATCTATTAGTTCTTTTTATTTCGACATGGCCTCAAAATATTCCTAACTTCTTGCAGTTTACGAATATATTTTTGTTTTAAAATTGCAAAATCAACTAAAAATTTGTTGCACGTCACCTCTAGTTTCAGAATATGTGACTTGATTTTAGATTCCTGTGATAAAGTGATACAGAAAGTGATGGTTACTACTGAAAACGCACGAGGAATATACTCGTCATAACACAAAATTTTACACTTCTTTTCATGATGAATATCTTCGTCATAAACAGTTAACTGGTTAAAAGGATTGAAATGAAAGGTTTGGAACAGCTACGGTTGTTAAACGATATTGAAAAGCAGATCTTTTTAAGAATAATTTAATTCGGTTGATTTTTAACACCTTCTTTATCAGTAAACATAAAAACAGTGGCAAAGTTAAACAATAATAAATAAATAGAAATACAATACAGAGTGGTCTACGAAACACAAGATTGTTCGTTACAATACAAAGAACGTTTTCTTCTTTTTTTAAAAGGGAAATTAGATATCGCTGCTTTTGTATCCAGGCTCTATCTTTATTTTATCTTGTTTTTAACTTTTTTATTTTTATTTTTTGGCATTAAAAAAACAAGTAAAAAAAACTTAAGTTTGTATAAAGAAGTGAATAAAAGGCAATGTCTGCAATATTCTTAACTTTTTATTAGTCAAAACAAAATTCACAAATACAGGGTGTTCATTTTAAGACGGCTAAAATGCATTTCATGCTTAAACGGTTAATCTGAGCATAAAAATGGTAAGGGAAAAATTTGTTGCCCGTCACCTCTAGTTTCAGAATATGTGACTTGATTTTAGATTCCTGTGATAAAGTGATACAGAAAGCAGTTGATAACCTCCTGGCTAACCTGGCTTGCGAGCCAGAGGAGGCACCTTTGAAGGCTCAGTAAATGCTTCACAAGTTGAGTAAAGTGCTTTATTTGATAAATTAAGGAATAAGTTTGAACCTTTAAATGAAAGATATTGATCACTTAAATACGGTAGATTAGATTGGACTAGGGCGGCCTCAGGGCCTACGCCACTGCGACCCCTTTGGGTCTATTGTGGCTCCCCTAACTTTAAAGCTCACCCTCCAGACCTGCCCTTTTAATTAGACTCTTAATGCTGGAGAGCGACTCTTTGGTAAAGCTCACAGGCCTTGGTTTTTCCTCCCCGAGAAGTAACATCCTTAGCCAAACAAGCCCCTCACACTGTTTCCTCCTCTTCCTGACAGAACCTACAGATGCTATCATCTGCCAGGCCCATGCGATGCACGTGTTTTCTGAGTCTGCAGTGGCCAGTTAATAGACCTACAATCATCCTGATAGCCACACGGCCTTGGTGGATTAATTCTGCAGTCAGCCTCGGCGAATAGCCTTTAATAAACTCCTTCGCCTGTCTCTGTCAAGTGGTGGCAGACCACCACTCCTGAGACCTACTCTGCACCCATAAGTTAATGGTCGCAGTCTTAATACACTTCGGAACCCCAAAACAGGGCTCCGGGCTTAAATACGGTGGCAGGAGGTTTCCAATTTTTTTGGTAATTAAACGCAACTCTCCCAAAATTACCAAATAATTATTAAACCTTCTTGTTTGTAACAGATGTAAAATTAATTTTTAGCCATTTTGTGTATGTTTGAGAACATCTAAAGCTCTTAACATTTGATTTTTCTTAGAAAAATCACTCAGGAAAACGACTTATTTCCAGATATTAAGAAAAATACTAGCTTTACTGCCTTGGCAATATTTTTAGTAGAAAGGGGATGAAAAAATACATAAAAATGACCTATCGCGTGCTCTTCTTTCTCTTTGATAACAAGTTAAAAAAATTGAAATATGATAAATAAATACCAGATTTTGAAATGGCCTAGCACCTTTAATTTTGAAGATATCGAATTGCGGTTTCCGGTTTCTTTCATAACTTTTTATACTCTTTAAAACTGTTTATATGAAAATGGGGGTCAACTGCAAACCCTCACTTTTAGTCGCGCGTCAGCCGCGTATGCGGGCAGGAATCTAAAATCAAGTCACATATTCTGAAACTAGAGGTGACGGGCAACAAATTTTTCCTCTACCATTTTTTTGCTCTGATTAACCGTTTAAGCATGAAATTCATTTGAGCCGTCTTAAAATGAACACCCTGTATATTAGGTGCTAAAAAGACACAATAAGGTCTGTATGAAATATTATGTAAACACAAACGCACACTTCAGATAGAAATGTATTTAGATAAACACAGATAATGAAGAAGTCTTGATTAGAATTTGATAAACCAAAACTAAATAAGGTTTATGGATTTTCCTCTTTGGTAAAGCTTCATTTTAAATGTACATTATTCATTCTTATTTTGAAAAAATGAAATAAATTATTCATGTAAGACGGTTTTCAAAAACAGATTTTATTATTCTGTAAAGTACAAATTAAATTACTAGTTTTATTTCACCGTCGTTAAACACTGAAAAACTGTAACGTAAACACTCTAAAATGACGCTCAACCTTCCTAGACTATAACCTAACCTTCAGGCTGTGTGGCGTTGTCGGCAGCCCCCTCTAATGGCACTTTTACATATGAAAAACTGTAACGTAAACACTCTAAAATGACGCTAAACCTTCCTAGACTATAACCTAACCTTCAGGCTGTGTGGCGTTGTCGGCAGCCCCCTCTAATGGCACTTTTACATATGAAAAACTGTAACGTAAACACTCTAAAATGACGTTAAACCTTCCTAGACTATAACCTAACCTTCAGGCTGTGTAGCGTTGTCGGCAGCCCCCTCTGTTGGCACTTTTACATTCATTACAAAGCGACACATAATAACACGCATTATTGGAATATTTATTCAATAACAGATTTCTTACATTGAACATTCTGCCATTACAATAACAAATACCATTATTAAAAGACGAACTATATTTTGTAACCAATATCCATTGTATTGTTTAAACAGGCCTTGGTTTCCGTGCAGGATATGGAAGTAATGAAAAATGAATTCTCTGGATTAGAAAATAATTTACATTATACCTATAAGATGGCCCTAGTAGATATGGATAATATTATAGCTAGTACTGTGACAGCTGTGAAGAACTCTGGACAAAATGAGAAAATGCAATGCATCAGCCAGATGGGCAAGAGATTTATGGTGGATGTTGAAGAGAAGGTTAGAGAAGCTTGTATGCACTTAATTGCAACGTGTAGAAATTTCTTGGAGATGTTAAATAAGGGAGATTTGAATCAAGTAAGCAGTGGTAATTTATTTTCTATTATAAAAAATATAATATAGCATCACGATAAGTGTTATTAATTCTTATAAAGACAATTTAATATTTGTATGAACCTTGTAGATTGTTACTCAAGATCGCACCTCGATATTCCCCAAAAATCGTCCATCAACAACGGTCGAAAAAACCAAAACCATCATTAATATCAAAGTCCAAAACCAGAAAGTAGATATGGGAGTTAATCCTAACCAAGTTATAGTTTGTTTTAAAACGTTTTAACAAAATGACAGGGAAAGCAATGAAACAATTAGTTTGATTTTCAAGAAAACTTAAGTACGACGCATGTATCTGAAAATACATATTTTCATTTAATGATAAATTAGATTTGTTTTTTTAATATATCCTTTTAACAACTGTGTGCTTAGTAACAGACCCGACGAAGTAGCTAGTTTCGAGAAGTTCAAAAATGTGCCATGAACAAAGGGTACAAAATCTAATGTGAATCTCTCGAACTGTCATCCATTTACTACAATCCTAGAACATGTTAATTGTTTGTGGTTTTTCGTTGGAATATTTTTACAAGTAGCCTGAAACTTGAAATAAATTATATTTTTCTGCAACCATGTAAGAATGTTCTCATTACTCAATTAAAATCAGCTGTGTAATGCCCAACTTCCCACACTAGTAGGGAAAAATTCCCATTAGTGTCACTTTCCTCACTAGTGAGTGGAAAAACTTTATTGTGCTTCCTTGATATAAGAAGTTTTGTTATTAACATAAATATTTTCTGTAAAACTTTAATAAGCTTATTTAACGTAACTAAATAATTAAAAAACGAATATTAAAAAATAAAATAAAAATTGAAAGGAATATAGAAATAAAAATTATACTTTAATAAATAATTAGATAGTTTTAATTATAACAGTTAAAAAGGTTATAGTGTTACCTTATAGAAATTTAAAATGGATTCTAGTGATTCCTGTTTAGAAAACACTCCTCCCAAGAAACAGCAGAAAATGTAATAAGTAATGTAAATACGTAAGTAATGTAAATAATTGTAATATAACAATAAATGTTTATAATAAATAAATTACTTTTTGTAGACTGTAAAAATGAAATTTTTAATTTTATTAGTTAATAAATCTAATGGTTGCAAAAAAAATATAATATTTAACTCGAGTGTCAAGTATTTTCCTCACACTCGGCAATTTGCACTCTGCAAAACAGATTTGACAATTCATCCTTTAAATTGGGATAATATTGTTTAGTAAATCTGGTTAGGGAAAGTAAATCACACGAAAAAAATATAATGTCGGGAAATTTAAAAGAAAAGCGACTCCATTAAGCCGTAAAACTAAATTCCGATTTAAAAAATCTCATTCGACTCATTTTACTTATCATCAAGTGATTTTTCAAAAGATTTTTCCAGAAACGGGAATCACATGTTTTTAATTAATTTTTTTCTGCTTAGAAGCGGTAATAATTTTTCCTTGATGACTGGCGATGAACTTCAGAAATTAAGAGAATTTTTCAAATTATGAAATAATGTAAAATTTAAAAAAAAATACTATAAACATATGTTTCTTAAAACAAATGTAATCAAAAGAAATAGAAATTTTTGATAAATGTATGTAATTATTTTAAATCACGGTGAGCAGTTTTTAAAAAAAGATTTGAAAAGAATAAGTCGCTTGACCATTTGATCAGTTTGCATGATCTTCTGAAAACAAAATATGGACTGGAATTCTATAGAAATTAAAATTGGTAAGTTATTAATTGACTAGATCAGTGATGGCGAACCTATGACCCGCGGGTCAGTATCTGACCCGCGCAAGCTTTTTCACTGACCCACAATTGCTAGGCAACCATTTGTTTGTTTACGCGGGTTGATTTAGATTTTCTAATTGTTGTGGATAATTTATATTCTCTCTGTCCTTTTTTTTCAATCACGCATTGACACAAAAGCAATTTAAATGCTATTTATTGGGATGTACATCGACAAAAGACTAACGTGGAATCCGCACACTAAACTGAAAAGACTAGAACTCAACCGACGAAACAAATTACTGTTACGACTAATTGGCAGACAATCCAAACTACCACTGGAACATAAAAGACTAATATACAACAGTGTACTTAACCCGATCTGGACTTACGGACTTGAGCTGTGGGGTTCAGCCAAACATTCCAATTCACAAAGAATACAGTCCTTCCAATCAAAAATTCGGTAAATGTAAAGAATAGTTACCCGGAGGTGTGGCCTAATTCGAAGTGATTCTGATTCTCTGTTACTATAGAACCCGCCATATTCAAATATAAATATAAAACTATTTCTTTATTTAAGATTTATTTATTTAAGATTGATAATTTTATTAAAACCCCCTTTTTGTGGGGGCTTTGCCCCCACACCCCCTGATTTATTTCTTAATGGGGCTTCGCCCCCACACCCCCTCCTAACCTACCTAATCACCCTCAATTTTTGAGTCACAAGATTCATTACAATAATTACAAAGAACAACACAAAAGAAACTTACCTTATTCTGTGGAGTCCTTTTCCTGAGGAGAGTATACTTGGCGGACTCCCTCCAGAAAATCCAAACCAACATCCATACAAAATTTTAAAACATTCATTACTCCATCCTCACTCACACTACATTCATGCTTTAATTTAAAAAAAAACTGCAAATTTAAAACGCTCATGCTCATAAAGTTACAAAAAAAAAAAGGCACCTCAAGTCACAAACAGGGCACTCGCGGGAACTGATAATACATTAAAAAGGAAGCAGTTGCTATGCAGTAAGTGTACTGCGCATGCGCGCGAAACATAAGAGTTACGAAATTCGCACAATCCGAAACAGTTCATTGGCGGGAAGTAGTTTAAAAACTCAACGGTAAGTGTGCTGTACTGCGCATGCCCTAAAAATAATCAGGCCACACCTCCGGGTAACTATTCTTTACATTAGCCAAAAATTCTCCGACAGGTTACGAATTCTCCAATTTATTTGTCTAACTCTACCCTCCATAACGATCTCAAAATCTCATACATAACTGACGAATCTAAATCTAAGTATAGAAAATTCTTTGACTCTCTTCCATTCTGTACCAATCCTCTTGTTCTAAATCTCGCCTCCACAACGATTCCAGATCGTCCTCCACGACGATTGAAACGCTGTTGGCCTCGTGACAATCTCCAGTAATGTAAGAAACTCCAGCGAGAGTGTTGCCGGTGGGCAGCTTCTCTCCTCAAGTTGATCCAATCGTGAAGACTTCTTTTATCGTATTCACTTATTACGAATTTTATTCTTTGTAGATTGTGAATAGCAAATAAATTAAAAAAAAAAACAAAAAAAAAATGCTATTTATAACTTTTAGTTTGATCATTACAGTTCTAAAACTCAAATGACGACAAATGCTTTTGTAGTATTTGAAATAAAGCAAAAATGTTTAACAAAATATCAAATAAAATGTATAATTTTACTCATATTTTGTCTGTTCCACTAAGCATTCACAACTATCACGCTCACGACCGCGGTTTTGCCCGTTCCACTTGCTCGCGACCGTTACAATCGAAAACCTAAGTGGAATGGACTATGGGGCGTTTTAACCGTTCATGTAAACATTACAAATGGCGACCTCGAAAATAAGTCAGAAGCTTGAAGAGGTTGTTTTTAAATTTTAACCCCGTTTATAAGCAGTTATAATAAACTCATAAAATTTATGTTTAAATAAAATTTATATGTCTTTTGTAGCAACAGTAGGATATTTATTAATGCAACGTAATAATGCTTTAGAAAGTTCTTAATCTAGTTCCGATGAAGAGTGGAATGCAATTTTACAAAATCGCAGTGGTGAAAAGCGAAAACTTAGGCCACGTATTATTAACTATCAAAGTGTAATTGGTCGTTATTCAGTGATTTAGTATGTAAAGGGATAAGTAATTTTTCATTTTTAGACTTTCGAGAAACACATTCAATTATTTACATGAGATAATACTTTCATTTACCTGATATAATTTTCTTCGGTCGCCATCTTTGCTTTTAAAAATTGCGCCAAATTTCTGAACGCCCACTTCGACCTAGCTCTTAAGCGAAAATAATGACGTCATTAGTGACGTTTTCGCCAGGGCCACTACGACCGCTGAAGGTACATTTTGATCGTTCTTAGTAATTCAAGAGAAGTTTATGAATGAATGAAGGTTATATACAATGCATATAAAATTATCGATATATCTAGTCATTTATTTATTTAAAAACATCTTAAAAAAAATGAAAATCCATTCAATGAAATGGTCATTTCTTTAGAGAGATTTTGCTCGCCAAGCCTATAGTTTTGTCTCCTTGGAAACCAAATCGAATATTATAAAAATTTAGATTCCTCACCAAATGTTCTCACTAAGAATGATACTAGAAAAAGGAAGAGAATATGGTCTCCAAACCCACCATCTCTTCATAGATTTCAAGTCAGCCTATGACAGTGTCCAACGAGAAGAACTGTACCACGCCCTGCTACAATTAAATATACCCCCAAAACTAGTACGCTTAATTAAGATGACAATGAAAGACACTGTGTGCGCAGTGCGTATTAAAGGGTGTCTTTCATCGGAATTTAACAGCACTAAAGGTCTAAGGCAAGGAGATGCTCTATCCTGCCTACTGTTTAATCTTATTTTGGAATAAGTAATGCGTGAGGCAGAAATCCCGCTGTCCGGTAGTATATTCCACAAGTCTGTTCAGGTTTTAGCCTACGCAGATGACGTTGACATAATTGGAAGATCCTTCCAAGATATGGAAAGGGCCTTCCTTAATCTGGTTAGAGTGATTGGAAAAGTGGGACTACAAATAAATGCTGCCAAGACCAAATATCTAAGAGCCAAAGGACCTGCAGATCATCCCGCGCACGTAACACTTGGCAATTATATGATTGAACAAGTTGATTCATTCATATACCTCGGAACCTTAATCTCTAGGGATAACGATGTATCCCTAGAAATAAAAAGAAGGAGTATGTTGGCCAATAGGTGTTATTATGGATTGAATTAGCATATGAGAAGCAACTTAATATCAAAAAATACAAAAGTGCTTCTCTATAAGACCCTGATCCGTCCTGTGTTAACATATGGCTCCGAAGCTTGGGTGATTTCAAAAAAAAGATGGGGGGATGCTGCAAGTTTTCGAGAGAAAAGTTCTTCGACGAATTTTTGGCCCTATTAAAGAGGGCGCGATTTGGAAAAGAAGGAAGAATCGGGAACTGCAGCATCTATTCCAGGAAGCAGACATCGTAAAGGTAATCAGGCTTGGCAGGCTCAGATGGGCAGGCCATGTGGCAAGGATGTCTAATTTGGAAACACCCAAACGGCTTCTGCAAGAAGAAGTACATAGGATCAAGAGAGTGGGCAGGCCCAAATTGAGATGGAATGATGGGGCATGCGTGGATGCCAGAGACCTGCTTGGAGTGAGGAATTGGAAGGTTGCTGCAATGGATAGGAGTGACTGGCGGAAGCGGATTGAGGAGGCCAAGGCTCAGTAATGGGCTGTAGCGCCAGTAGTAGTAGTAGTAGTAGATTCCTCAACTTTGTAATGTTTTCCTTATTGACACACAATTAGATCATTTTCGAAAAATTACTTTTTCTGAACAAGAAAACTGAAAATAAATATTTCCGTTATAAATTCGAATTTTGAAAATAAATATGGCTTGATAACAATAATTGCAAATATAAGAGAAAATAAAAACAGAATATGAGAGTAACTGAGGTTTTCAATAAGAAAGCATTATTATATTTCTGTTAAAAATGAACTGTTTCTGTTGTTGTCAAAAATGAATAAAATAAAAAAAATATTGTTACCACCACAATTTTTATTAATTAAAATGTTTCTATGTTTTCATCTAAAACAAGATGGATTGACAAGAATATTGTTGGCAGATGAAATAAGCATGTCAAAACAACGTCTGTTTGCCAATTGTTCGCTATTAATCAGTATAACAGTCTATTTCTTTTTTTATTTGGATATTTCAAAATTTGAATCTGGCACAAAAAATAAAAATAAAAAAATATCAGAAGAAATAGCTTATGAGAAATTGCTTGTAAATTGTGAAATTTGGGAAAAATATAATACGTTCATTACGAAATTTTCACTGATCAATAACGTGAATTTTAAATCCCATTTGGAAAAATCAAAAAACCATGTTTACTGATTTCTGATTAAATAACACATACTGGGACATCCTATGTGCCATCAAATCACATGTAAGTTAGACGATCGAACACGATGTAATAAATAATAATTATCACAACATTTTGATGGTGTCAAATGATCTTGAGAGATGTTCTACGTAAATCAAGAGATCAAAATTTTTTTAATCAAGAAATACCCATTTTTTCAAGAATAGATTTTTCCATTTGTTGAGATTAAATGGCTTATAACTAGTTTCTTTGAATTCATGTTAAGCTCATGGCTATCTAAAACTTTTATTTACAGAAAAGTACGATTGTTGTAAGTTCATACCCAAAGAATCATTACAGTATACTGTTCTAATTGTTATTCGTTGCAATAATTGAACTCAAATTCTGTAGCAGGCGCTGAATGATAATGACAAATTTATTTGAATTTAAATTATAAACACCGGACCATCAGTTTGGTTTCAGAAGCTGCCACTCGACGATCCAGCAGGCCCATCGTGTTGTAGGTATTCCTCTGGATGTATCTCAAGCCTTAGACCGAGTCTGGCACGAAGGTCTACTGTGGAAACTCAAACGCATCCTTCCTAGCACTTATTTCCCTCATACTCAGCTCTTATCTCTCTGACAGATTCTTTCAAGTTCTTCAAGGCACTACTCACTCTTCCATCTATCTTGTCCTTGCTGGTGTACCACAGGGAAGTGGTCTTAGCTCCTCTTCTTTACACAATCTACACTGCCGACTTACGTTCTAACAATACCTCCATTTACACCTTCGCTGTCGACACTGCCATTCTCTCCACACACTCTGACCCTATCCTTGCAGTACGCTCACTACAGTCCCACCTTCACTCAATAGAACCTTGGTTAGAAAACTGGCGTATAAAAATTAACCCAACTAAGTCTAAATACATAGTCTTCACACTCAAACGTCAAACTCCACCACCTGTCTTCTTACATCATACACCAATCCCACCAGCCAACCATGTGCGGTACCTTGGAATGTACCTAGACAAGAGACTTACCTGGGAACCCCCATTCGAGACTTAAACGTACCGAACTAAAACAAACGATACAAACTTCTAAGCCAGACTACTCGACAAACGCTCAAAACTCTCACTACAGAACACACGACGACTCTATACAGCACTTCTCACCACCAATATGGACTTACGGACTCGAACTTCACGGAACAGCTAAAAAAATCCAACATCAATAGACTGCAAACACTCTAATCCAAAATACTCCGCCGCATAGTAGACGCTCAATTCTATGTTAGCAACCACACAATCCATACAGATCTCCAAATTCCACTCATCTCCGAACTTGCCAAAATTCGATATACAAATTTTCACACAATTAGCTGCAAACTTGTCTTAAACTACGCTACCCTCCAATCCTCGAAGACGGCTGAGGCGCCGTTAGCCCCGTGACCCGTGACTAATGGCGGCCATCGCTGGATGACCGTCATTCACGTCTGCCACGTTATTTATATATACACTTATCTCAATTACTTATTGTACCCTGTAGGTACAGGTGTAAATTTCAATAAAAGGATATTAAAAAAATTATAAACCGAATTTAGAAAAAAACTAGGTACATTATTTCATAGCGTTTTACCATTTTTTTTGTTTTATGGAGTTAATAGAGTTGTGCAGTGTACGGCTCAATAAAATATGTTTTAAATTCGGAGTTTATTAAGTTGCATAATTTAGAGGATCATAGTTACAGCATTTCATGTATGCAGATTTTATTTATTAAGTTCACGTCAGCATCTTTCTTTTCATTTATTTTTTGGGCGGGGTCAATCATTGTCTCAACTGTACACCGGTAATTGAAAGATTCCCGCTGTTTTAGCACTATAAATTCTAATGCTGTTGTTGTCCAGAAGCTTCTGCAAGCGTACACTTGGTCTTGCTTCTCATTTATCATATTCTCACCCTTGGACAACAATGATAAGCACTAATGAATGCACTTTCCATGTCGCTAAATGACCTTCCTACTATATCCATGGCAGCAACAATGGCCTAAAATCTATCCAGAACTTTGGAGTATTATCTACGTCCTCATTATTCAAAACTTTATCCATCATTTTCTAAAAATATGTTTTGAATTCGATATTTACCATCCAATCTAAATCTAATTTCTATTTCAGGAAGAATTATTACAAGCTGAAGAAATGATCAGAGAGAACAGTTCCTTCAAGCAACAAATATATGAAACTAATAATTTTGTGAAGAATTATATGTTACAAAAGTCGATAGAATTTAATGAAAAAGCTGAAAAATGTTATTAACTACTTTATTCAGTGTTCTATTATTCTATTGGATGAGTCCTATGGTTTTTTTAACATTTATTGTAATTGGTTGTCAATTTTTAGTATACTATTCAATGTGCCAGTAATGTAGTAAATAGATTTTTGATTCTTGTATGTTATTAATTTTTTTTGGGTTACTTCATTTTTTTTTAAAAAAAATTTCTCTTATTGAGTAAGACAGAAAAGTATTAGGATCACATCAAATTTTTGTGTACCAAAATGTGTGTGTTTTTTTTTTCCTGCTAGAAAATAAATGAGGACAAAATACCTCAAAGAACTAAAGGATCACAGGACCCTCTGTATCTTCAATTAGATGCTTTTAAATTGATTCTATAAACTAAGGCTTTGGGCTAACGCCGAGGATTAGCCACTTTCTGAATTAGTCATTCTGAAGAGGCTAAAAATTATTGAGAAAAGGACACTTTTATTTGGTGAGAAGTCACACGGTGGTGAGCTCTTTATCAAAGAAAAGGCTATGGTGTGGATCACTTGTTAGATGGGTCTCTTGATGATGAATATTTTGTCAAATTTGTTTCATAAGATTAAGAAAAACAAAAAAACAAAAAAGTTAAAAAAGGCAAAAGTTGCATTTTTTTTTTTAAGTTACAAAAAAAAGAAAAACAAAAAAATAACATTTACTGAAAAACGTTATTTTCTTAAAGTTAGATGTTCATTCCTTCTTCTTCTTCTTCTTCTTCTATGGGCACTACAGACCGAGACGGTCCATGGCCTGCTCTATGCGGGTAGACCACTCAACCCTATCATTCACCAGGTGGGCCCTCAAACCTATCTTTCTCATATCCGCTCTCACATTGTCCACCCACCTGGTCTTCGGACGTCCCCGGGGGCGAGAGCCGTGCCAGTTTCCTTTTAGCACCTTTGATGCTATCCTTTCCTTGGACATCCGGCATATATGCCCATACCATTTCAGCCGCTGGGCCTTCACAAACGCGGTGATGCTTGGCTCCCCATACAGGGCGTACATCTCTTGATTTGGCCTTCTTTTCCAGCTCTGGTTTTCCCTTTTCGGCCCAAAGATCCGTCTTAGGACTCGCCTCTCGAACCTGTCAATCCTCTCACAAGCTGCCTTATTCAGTGTCCATGTTTCGCTTGCGTAGGTCACGACAGGCCTTATCAAGGTCTTATACATCTGGATCTTTGTTCCTCGGTTGACCAGGCTGCTCCTCATTATTTTATGTTTCCCGCTGCTATCCTTCTTCTGACTTCTTCTTTTTCGTCGGCTATGTCCGAAATGATAGAGCCCAGGTAGGGGAAGTTGGAGACAACCTCGAACTCGTAATCCCCAAAGACGTAAAACGTCGCGGGATGCACCTGAGGCTTCCTCCTAGCCACCAGCACTTTCGTCTTTCCCTCATTAACGCGGAGCCCGACGCGCTTGGCTTCTCGCTCCAGCGTGACGAAGATACTTTTTACGGCTGCCAGGGATCTACCAATGATCACCACATCATCCGCATACGCCATGATCTGAGAGGTGCGATCAATCAGCGTGCCATTGAGGTCCATCTCAATAGTCTTGCTTACCTTGTGCAGCAGACAGTTAAACAGGAGGGGCGACATCGGATCTCCTTGCCTGAGCCCGTTTCCGATATCGAAAGCATCCGAAAGAGTCCCGCTGGAGATAACTAGTCCTCTAGAACCTCGCAGTGTCATTTCAGTAAGCCTTATTAGTTTTGGCGGGATTAGCATGTCTTTCAGAGCTTGTACGAGTCCGTTCCTAAATACGGTATCATACGCGGCCTTAAAATCCACAAACAACATCCAGACAGTCATGCCATGTTCTCTCATTTTTTCTTGGACTTGCCTTAAAGCAAATATCTGGTCGATTGTGGACCTCTCTCTTCTGAAACCTCCTTGATAATCTGCCAACCTTCTTTCCACATACGGGACCAATCTGTTATAAAGGCATATTGCAAAGACCTTATAGGCGATATTAAGCAGAGTAATGCCTCTATAATTTTCGCAGCACGTGGGATCTCCTTTTTTGAAAATTGGTACAATGGCTCCTTTTGTCCAATCTTTTGTTCATTCCAAGAAAAGAAAAGTCCTAAAGAAAAATTTTGTTTTCCCAAAATTCTGCAAGTACTGAATTATAATGATGCGAGTATAACATACTTGTTTTGTTTTGGTTCAAAAAAACAACGTTTTGTTGCCAGTAAAAACAAACAATGAAGTTCCGACCGGTAGTTTTTTTTTTAATTTGGAATTATATAAGAGGGGTTTTCTTTTTTATTTTTTTCGTAATGTCCCCGAGTAAGACAAATTTAGCTTTCCTAGTCCATGGACCAGGTTAACTGAACAGAACCAGTTATCAGCGATAATATCAAGTATTATGTAATATTTACTATATTATATTTAATATTATAGAATAATATTCAAAAATAGAACAGAAAACAAACTCCAAAACATAAAAATAAAAAATATTGAGAAAAAAAGTTACAACGTAAATGGTACTGTCGGGTCAAATTTGACCCATACAGGGTGAACCAAAAAAAAAAGATTGTTAAGGTTTATTCTTTTCTTTTTCAACAGTGTAGTTGTGAGGGAAATTGTAATTTGGAGTAAGTACAAACTATAAGAATTTTTGATTATAAAAATAGTACTTGTTTAAAATATTTCCTAACATTTTCTCAAATATTTCAGAGAGATCAGAAGTAATATTTTTTTTTTTTCCAAAGTGCAATTTGTAACGTTTGACTTCCTTATTTTAAGACAATCTACTTTAAAACTTGACTACTGGTCCATCTAAAAGAGTTTTTCAATGAATTAAACAACTTGATAAACTAACACTGTTGGTGTGCTCGTGAACACGTTTTCTTGCAAAACAAACGTAATTTCTCATTACGAAGATAAAAGGAATCCTGGAAAATTATATACCGTTTGAAACCCCATTAAACAAGGAAACTTTTATAAAAAGTGCCAGCACCTAGGTCTGGATAATGATCACTAATGAGTTTTCTTTAAAAATTTCGATTACTTTTATTTTTCCATTTTCCGGAGGAAGATTGAGGCTGTTTGGAGAATAACTTATGCTTCAAAATGGTATCAATTTTTAGAAAATTTATCTGTCTTTCTAACCGTGTCACCAAAATCGAATTTGGACTAAAACTTTCTGAGTAATAACATTTTTATTGCAAAAAAAGTAATGGTTTTAGAAAAAACAATAATTAAGTGTCGTCACTCAAGAACAGTGGAAAATATGAAGTTGGCCAATACGTCATTGAACTCCACTTTAGATGTACTACATACAGTGGGCCTATGGACAATACTTACTGGTTCACCCTGTATATTTTATTTACTTGCACTGCTCAAGAACGACTGATTTGTATGGTCGATTGTTGGTGAGGATGAAAGAGGAGAATTCAGAGAAGGGGAGATGTTTATAGTTAATTCCTACAAAATGCCACACAAAAGAAAAACGTGTGGGTCAAATTTGCTCCCGACGATACCCAGTTGAGGGTTAAAAAGCAGGATTTTTTTTAAAGAATATGATTATACGTTGTCAAATTTATGTTATTTATTAATTTGGTTAGAAAAATTGGATGAAGGAGTATCAAGTACTTTCCATTGGAATGTGTTTATTCAATGGTTTATTTCTAGCGTAATTGTATTTATTATTTATTGCATTCACAAGCGTGAATATATTTATTCCTGAGAATAAATTAGGAAATTTTATTTCAAGCATTTGAAGGCTATTAGTACTTTCCATTTGAATGTTTATTTCTAGCGTAATTGTATTTATTATTTATTGCATTCACAAGCGTGAATATAATTATTCCTGAGAATAAATTAGGAAATTTTATTTCAAGCATTTGAAGGCTATTAGTACTTTCCATTTGAATGTTTATTTCTAGCGTAATTGTATTTATTATTTATTGCATTCACAAGCGTGAATATAATTATTCCTGAGAATAAATTAGGAAATTTTATTTCAAGCATTTGAAGGCTATTAGTACTTTCCATTTGAATGTTTATTTCTAGCGTAATTGTATTTATTATTTATTGCATTCACAAGCATGAATATATTTATTCCTGAGAATAAATTAGGAAATTTTATTTCAAGCATTTGAAGGCTATTAGTTTAAGGTTAGGTTAGGTGTAGATTATCCTAGAATGTGGAGGAAAGTTTATTTTAAAGTACTGCACGCCCCAGTTAGTATGTACAGTAAATAACCTTCCTTCCTTCCACTTTAACAATGCAGGCCATGAAACTCCTGGACCACCTCAAGTGCCCTAATCCACTCCGGCCCTAACCCTTAACCCTGTATAACCTCCCATCCTCTAAGCATTCAACACCCCTCAAATTCTCTTCTCCACTTCAACCAACAACTACGTTTCTTACTTTTTCTGGCTGAACTTTAGTACAACTTTTTTTTTTCTTTTTTTTTTAGAGCATCTGTCCACTGACATGCTTTTAAAGAGGACGATCCTGGAACTTTGCACTTTAACTCCAATTAGATCTTGTCCTGCATCTATCTTTCCAGTTGAAAGCTACGCAACTTCTTGTCAACATATTTCTTTCCCAAATAGCAGGCGCTCATTATCCAGCTCTCGTTTCTTCCATATTTAATTAACAACAGATCTTAAATTATTTGTATATCCACAGTTTGGTTAAATAAAGTAGCAATAAAACGCAGTAGTTGACTTCAATTGTTTGTGCAACTTATTTTAATGACATAATGGAGTTTTTTTTTAATCAAAGTTAATTTATTAATAATAATTCAAAAATAAAATGGTTATTTTCTTCTTTTTTTTTGCATTGGCTTTCGCCATACAGCCAGCATCGTCTAGGTGCTTAACACTAGAATATCACTCCATTCTTACTTATAAATACATTCGCTTCACACATTCATCCCTCTACTATATACTACTATTTACATAAACTACAGCTAGTGAATGGATCAGTACTCTATATTCCTGCCATCCTTATAGCTTAACCGAAATTAAAATCACCGTAATCCTTCTCTAAGCATTTTCTTCCATTCATTCTAATCGGCTATAACTTTTAAATACATTCATATTTCATTGCTAGCTCTGCTACAGACTTAAGCACATATATGTTGGTGGAGAATATAATGTCTTCGTAGCGAAATGGTGCATCTAAATACCTGTATATATCGTCAAACATTCGTTTCCTTTCTACTACATAACGTGGACATATCATTATTATATGTTTGAAATCCTCCTCCTCATTGCAATCTACGCAAAGAGGAGAGGACCTTTTGTTGATCCTGAGTTCTTTTTGTTCCTTCTCTAAAAATTGATTAGTTTTGAATGATTATTAATTAACTTTGATGAAAAAAAACTATATTATGACGTTAAAATATGTTGCACAAACAATTGTAGTCAAGAAACTAAAAATTTGCCACCATTCTTTCCCACTTCCTTGTTTGAATAGTTCGAACAATTTTTTGTAGCAATTTTAGCTAGGCAACTCTCTATAGTACTTTTTTACTTCTGTGTTTTATTGCTACTTTATTTTTTACTTCCGTTTTATTAAATAATAATTGTTTTAAACTAAAATGGTTACTTTTCTTTTTGTTCCTTCTCCAAAAATTGACATTTGAGTAAATTAGTAGTGAAAAGTCGGTTACGCTAAATCCCCCAGTTTTCTGCATTTACACCCCTCTGTTCGGGGTAGGGTTTTATTAAAAACCAAAAAAATCCATATGATCTTGAAGCTCAATAAATGCGCAACTTTTTCTGAAATTATGTGATTCCTTGATTCATTATAATCATTGAAAAAATGCAGTTGTAAATTTTAACAAAAATTATCGAGAACGAATTTTTTTAGAAATTGAAGTAAATTTTTTTTATGGTTATAAGAAACGTTTCGAGGCTCTGTATTGAGCAGATTTATAGAGAATTTAATGCTCTTTCGTTAGGAATAAGCAGATTAGTTATAGGATAAAGGATAGAAAAGTTACGGCCATTTTTATGGTGAAAAACACGAATATCAACGGAAAAGTTAAAAATGCAAATATCTTGGACACTATTGAGAATCGGGCCAAAGTGAAGAGAATATTTTTTGTTGCATTTGAGCTGCTGAATCACCTTCCGAAGTTTCAACCACTCCTCCGAGTACACCCCTGTATAATTCACAAAGTTTTCAATAACCTAAAAAATTTTTTGTTTTGGTTTTAGCTAGAATGATGAAACTAATTCAAATAAATAAAGGGATAAACTTCCTTTTGGCTTTTAGTGTCTGTAAACTATTAACATTTAGGATTTAAACTAAAAACAACTCCGTCTTTACGCCACCGTTTCCACAAATTTATTGTCTTCTTCAGGGCCTGGATATTACAAGTAAACAACACAATAATTAAGACTATTGAAATACAGGAATAAAAATGCATAATATTGTAAAGTTTTTCTAAAAACTTTACTTACACAACTATTGCCTGCCACTAGTTATTTTAATAATATGTGGGTTTGATAAATAATAAAACTCGCTAAAGTTGTAAGTAATAACCTGATTTATTAACACATTACCTTTACTCACATTAACATTTACTAGCAACTAACGCTATTCATTACAGTTACTATTTACAACAGTCACAACAGTTTTCTGTTACTTACTCACTACGTAACGCCACAAAACTGTTCCCCGACTGACCACTGGTCCGCACTGCACCGAATTGCACTAGTCTCTGCTACACAAACAAAGCTCTACTTACTAACTGACTAACCGCCTGACTAGCTACCACTTTGAAGCACTCCGCAACACTGACTCTCTCAAAACTAACTCATAAACTTGACTGATTAAAACTGATTAACAACTGTAAAACTCTAATAACTCGTTAAGAACTCCTTAAAAACTCCAAAAACTGACTTCTCCAGCGGTGTCTGCCTCCTTTTAACTGCGTGCCTCCCTCCAACTAGGACTGCCCTCCTCCAACTCTCTGAGCATAAGTTTCCACGCCCTCCTGACGTTCATTGGCTGGAAAACACATACCGCCACCACCTCAGCTGGAGCCGCCCTCCTCCTACTCTCTGTCACGCTCCTACCTGTCAATCACTGGCTGGGAAAACACATATGCCACCACCCCAACTGAGGCCTTTCTCTTAGCTGGCTTTTACACAGCGGTGGACCGCTACGGCTACGGTCACTAAACTTGAACAATCTAGCCCTTTCCTTTCTAGTTCAGGTAGAGACGGCCCTTTTGTCTACACTGTGGTGGCCTGTTACCGACTTTGGTCGCTTAACCCCTAGTACAATCTAGGCCTTTCTTCTCTGCCACAGGTAGATACCGCCCTTTTGTTAATGCAGTGGCGGCCTGTTACTGACTTTGATCGCTCAACCCCTAGAAATATCTAGGCCTTTCTTCTATGCCCAGGTGAACTTCGTTACAATATCTTTAAAACAAACAACAAAAAATGGTATCTATTACTGTTCGTTAGAACTTACAAGGTCATGTGAGTTGTTTGATAGTTACAGAAAAAGATTTTTCTCCACAGAGTGGAGAACAGGTATATCTATCCAAATATAACGAGACTTACAAGGGGAATTTCGGTAATGACTAGATAAGTACTATAAAGTGATGAGGCAAATACAATAGAATAATAACAATGTTTGTTTTGACTAAAGACTAGTCTAGATGTTGGAAAAATCTTTTAATACATCAATGATAACAGTTTAATTGTATTAGAATAGAATCTCGATGACCTACAGCTCTCTAGCTACGATGCTCAGCAAAATATTGTATTTGAAAGCTAAAGCAGGTATGTGCTAAAAAGTCTAAAAAGGTAAACGATGAAATGGTCACTTACATTCACAGAAATAAATGCTCCCAAAAATAAATAGAATAATAATTAAATGTTCAGGTTATATTTCGTTCCAGAAAAAATATGCAATTTTTTTTTAACAATTTCATATTAGTACAGTATAATTTGTTAAAATATATATTAAGGAGTTCATGTACGTATACTTCATTTGCTTTTAATGATGCTAATGTTGTAGAGATATTTGAGCATGTACCATCGCTCAAACTCTTGTCTTTTATACCCACATTTTAAGAAATAGAAGTGTTTTATATATATATATCTATAAATGTATATATAGGTAGGTTGATGTAGTCAAAGAGAGAATATTCTCTTAATTATTTTCTTAATGAGTTCCTCTTTGATGGAACATTTAAGAAATATTTTAGCAAAGAGAACATGTTTTTTTCCCATCTTATCATCTCTCTATTTTCGGCTCTACATTTTCTCAATTTATCTTCCGTCATTGTTAACATTCGACCCCGATAAATTTAAAGATAAAATAAAAAAAAGTTTCATGCAAACAAGAAGATAAATTCTAAACAATATTTGAATCTTCATAATATGATGTTAATTACTAGCGCAAAATGAATTGTTCTTGGACTAGCAAAGAGAATTACGTTGCTATTTTTACTGGAGTTTTATATATGGTTATATTGATTCACAAAAATATAACGAGTTTAGTATTTATTAGGAGTCAATTTGAGCTATTACATATTTTTAAACTGCTTTTATTTTTAAAGTAGAATTTTGCTCACACAAGAATTAAATTTAATTTATGTTACAAATTAACAGTATTATTTGAAATTTTTGTTTAGCCTGAACTTGAGTTTTTAGACATTGGATGAAACATGTTTGTGCTTGCACAGATCTGGTGGTAAGTACATTATCAATGATGGGTGTTGCATGCATAAGATTGAAAATGATGCTTTGAGCCTTACATTTGGAGATTATAACATACCTGGATGATTAAATCACTTGTTAATCTGTGGGGGGAGAACAGAAGATGTGGTGACCAGAATATATAACAATTGACAGTGTAAAAAAACTATAATTATTCAAATAAAAGTTACATTCGTACATAAAAAAACCTTGACAATTTACTCACTTATTTTTGGGCTCTTACTAATAAACAATACATAATTAAAGAGATCTCACTAACTGGCAGCACGCATGTATATCCATCATCTTCATAAGAGGAGGTAATCTCTAAACAGGTTGGTACCTTCTGGCGGGCCTAGTCGATTATCGATACCTGCTCGCCCTGTCGATTAAAATTTATTTCTAATGGGGCGGCTCGACGTTGTTATTTCATTTTTACCTCAACACACTCATCTAGAAATTCTAATGAAGTTTTAGAAAGAGTGGCAGGTGCCGACAGTTAGCTAGGCTACCACTTGCTAGGCTAACATACATTTCGCCTCCAAAGGCCTTCCAACATATTTTGAAGAAGACTCTTCAAGTAAAATGAAACCGAAAATGTTGCTAGATAAGTGCCTTCCAACATATTTTGAAGAAGACTCCTCAAGTAAAATGAAACCGAAAATGTTGCTAGATAAGTTTTTATGTAGCCTTGAAATATCTGTTAATTCTTCTAGACATCCATGGAAAGCCTAGAAAGGAGCCGATAGTTGGGGGATAAACACTCACTGAAGCAAGGCTCAACTTCTCACCTCAATGTCTTCAGTGAAGATACAAAACTCCTCCAACAACAGTTATATTATCGTGTCACTTAGTCAAATCGAAAAGAGACTAGAAATAAAAGTCATTGAAAATAAAATATTGTGTAACGAAGTGACCTTGGCGCCAACTCTTGGTAGGAGAAGGAGCCTATGGTTCGTTGAGTGGGGCCGCTGGGAGGGGCTAACAAAAGTTCAGACTTGACCATGGCTAGACAGAAAGGCCTAGATTGTTCCGTAAGTTTTGTGGCGAACTCTAGAATGTTCAACTACTGTATAAAAACGAAGTGAGCGGCCCCAGTGAGGTAGTGTTCTTCGGAGTTAGCAGTCTAAGCGGGTTAGTCAGTTAGTGAGTAAGCAGTCGGAGTTTTGTTAGTGCAGTTGAGTCTAGTGCAATTCAGTGCAGTGCAGATCAGTAGTCAGTCGTTAAACAGTTTTTTGTGTGTTATTAATGTAGTTATTTAGTTATGTATTTAGTTTAGTTATGTAGTTTATGTGATTTAAAGTGTGAAACAGTAAACTGTTGTGTAGGGAATAGTACATGTAGTGAATAGTAATAGTTGCTAGTAAATGTTAATAATGTTAGTAATGTTACTGTGCTAATAAACCAGGTTTATTACAAGCTTTAGCGAGTTTTTTTTCTTTACGAACGCACTGATTAATAACTAGTGGCAGTTGTAGTTATATTGTTTCAAATAGAGAAAGATAGAGAAAAAACTTTACAATTGTTATTGTTTGTGTTTTCTTTTATATAAATTACTTATTTTAAAAAATCATGGCGATTTAACGAAGAAATACCCCAAAACGCCAAAGCACACAGCTCCTAATTCTTAGATATCTCAAAGATCATTTAGAGGAATCTAATAAACTTTAAAGTTGTTGAACATGTGCGCTGAGATCTTTCGCTACATGATTCAGTGGACAGATCCTTTATCATTCTTGTTGCGATGGATTACTTGTTGATGTTGAAAGTTTTATTATTATTATTATTATAACTGGATGTTGCACAAATAAATTTTCATGTTTAATTAAATAATGCTTTTTGTAAAATGAGCCTTTTAATGTCAGCCCTAGTGTAAAAATCATGTTAGAAGAGTTATGAAGCTTGACTTGTTAATGGTAAAACTTTTCGTTTCGTATTGTCTCATGTTGTAAACAAAATTAATTTCAATTACTAAATAGCAACGCGTAATCTGTACAATTATTTAATATCAAACTTCTCCTTACAGTGAAATATATTAACAAATAAAGAGAATGAGGTTGACTTAAAGTACGGTTATTAAACATTGTATTGTTTGGGATTTCATTTGATTTAAAGATGTAAATTAAAGACGAAATTGTGATTCCAGAAGTTTCTTATAAATGGAATGGATTCCGAATTCTATTCTCGTCCAGTTTCCAAGGATTATCCTTTGGAATGGATTTATTATTCGTATTCTTAATAGTTTACCCTTCTGTTCTTTACAAATGTAAAAAGTTTCTTTAATAGCGGCAGCCATTTAATTCAATTTTCTTTTATGATTTATTTTAACCATTTAAGAATTGTTATTTTACTTGTGATTACAAATAATGCAGTTTAACATCAACTCTTTTTATAATAATTACTTTTGTTATTCAGTTTACTAAGTTGATTAATTTACTTTGAGGCTTTTTGGTTTTTTATTTTTATTTTTTTTTGGTCTCTTGTACTTAGTAAATTAGCCATTTAAGTGTTCGAACAAAATACCTTTGAGTGTTAATATATCCAAAATAAAATCAATGATTATATTCTTATAAATGTTTACTTTGTTGTCTTCTTTACATCCATTGTTTAAGTTATTTAAGTTTTGTTTTTTTATTTCTTGGTTGTCTAGTCTATGAACTGTATATGATGTGAGGCTATTAAATAACGAGACTATTGTTGTAAAACATTTTATTTTAAATTTAAACATATTTAGTTATTATCACCTTCAATATACACCCTTCCCCTATCCCTACGACGCTCCATGCGAATTTACCATTGTTCGAAACAGTGCTGGAAGTCTTTTTCTGTGAGCTCCTGCATGACGCGTGCCGCTTTTTCTTTCACAGCTTCAGTGGACTGAAATCGTGTTCCTTTTAATGCAGATTTGACTTTGTGGGGAACAGATAAAAGTCACATGGGGCCAGGTTAGGCGAATAAGGCGGATGGCCTAAAACTGGGATGTTCTACTTGGCAGACAATGCAGTGTGAGCCGGCGCGTTGTCTTGATGGAGAACCCCGTGACTTGTTCTTCCACAAATCGGGTCGTTTTTTCCTTACTCTTTCACGGAGTTGAGCAAGCACCTCACCGGTAGTAATGTTGATTAATTATAATCGATATTTTCATCCGTTTTGGACGTGGAAAGGCGACCCGGATGGTCATCATCTCCGACGTCTTCTCGGCCATCTTGGAAACGCTTGAACCACTCAAAAACTCGCGCACGTAATTAACATTCATCGCCATAAACTTCTTTTAATAAAAGATAAGTTTCAGTAGAGGTTTCATCAAGTTTCATGTGAACGCTGCAATCGAAAGATAAGGTTTTACGCTGCACAGCTGTCAGTCGTAAGATTTGGCGCATGCATAGTTCTTCTGTAGCAGCATCAGTCTCGTTATTTAATAGCCACACCGCGTATGATGAGCGGTCTTTAGTATTTTGATTAATTACCGCTTTCCTGTTGTTTTTTATGAATTCAAAGAGTTCTGTGTAAATTTTACCATCATCAGATGCAAGTATAGTGTTTAGATTGACAGGTAAGGGACACCCAGGCGCTAGAACAGCCCTCCAGGATCGTTCTCTTCCTTTAGTGTTGTAAGCAGATTCTCCTATTGATGTACTTATATCCGAAAAACCAAGGTCTTTTCGGGACACCAGATTGGATGGATGTGTAAAATTGGCTTTTTCTCGCCTTTGACATATTGTATAACCGCTGTCATTCGGTTTTTTTGGTTGTTACTCTAATGATGATTTACAAATTCATTTTATTGAACAAACCCGAAGCAATACTACTTCTCGCATGGCGCAAGATTTGCTTTGCTAAAAAGGAAGAAATAGGCGCTTATCCATGCGGTAGCCAAGTTTCAGGATACACGTGTAGCTTAACTTTTTTTTTAAAAAAAATGTTTAATCTTTTAAATAAGGAATATTGGTGAAAAATGTACAAACTTTGTTTAAAAACAGTTAAAAAAAAATACATTAAAATCGCCTCTGCTTCAAGATCTACTAATTCAACAAATTTATCTTGAAAAATTCACTCTTTCATTGTATACAAAAAACTAAATGTAAACGCAATCTTAAATACCTCTTAAATCTAAAAAACGTAATTTAATATCAGTATTCAATTCGCAAAGTTGCTTTCATTCATTTTCAATTGCTTAACTTTTACGATTCTTACTAGCATAGATTTGCAATACTGAAAATCTCTTCTTAACAATGAAAGTAACTAGGTATTTAACCCAAAATTCAATTTTCGGTGTCGGGATTATTGGTGAGAACTCTAATTTCCTGCAAAATTGATCTAAAAATTGTTGTTGGAACGTTGTATAAGCTAAAGATTTGCGAATCGCTTACTGGTTGCTGTACTGTAACCATCTTAAGGCAAGAGAAGATTTTCTAAGCTGGTATTCAATGGTAGGCAATATAGGCATAACTTCTTTCTGGTACTAGACGCTTATTCACAACTTAACAAATTAACACCTAGAGTGGAATGATTAGTCTTCCCAAAGCTGACAGATTGGCTAAAACTTATTTCTTGCCAGTAATTCTATTATGAACTAAAAGTGAAGGAGTGGCTAAAGTCTTACCTCCTAAAATCCAGAAATGTTGCTTCTTCTTTTTATCCTCAGAAGACCGCACCCTGTTTAAAGTCAGCAATTACGAGGCCAATAGATTTCTCTACCAAGATTGCATACTGACCCACCGTTCAAAGAGAAAAGGAGTTTAATTAGGGTTGCCAACTGCCCTCTTTTTTTGGAAAGGACAGTCCTTTTTTAACACCTTGGTTGTCCTTGTCCTTTCTTAAATTAGGAAAGGGCGCCTTTTGTCCTTTTTTCGGATATTGTTCACACAAATCTAATTTATGTTATTGTATTTTTTATTTAAGTTCTTGACTTCCGAGACTTCTTCATTTAGCGTGTTGTTTTTCTGTTCTAACTGAACTGAATAGGTCAACAGGTTATTGATGTAACGATGATCAAAATGCAAAAAATGGTACTGGATTTGATGTTTCTGATCAGTTATATTCTTATGGTAGGTGAATTCCTTTCATAATGCCGACGCTGTTTTGAGGCCTATTTTTTTTGCAATTAATCACAGATTCCTGCATCAATTTTTAAAATAACCACTATTCATGATATACCTTTCGAAAGGTGATTGTATGTAGATATTTTTCATGAGTAGTGCACGTTTTTTTAATTATATCATATTTTTGAGAAAAATGAAGTCAATGTTTTTGGAAAAAATTAGAAACTTGCAATTTCTTATGTTTGGGCCACAAAGTGAAATACTTGATATTATTATTTTGGAATATAAATTAGCTTATTTAAAAGGCAATTTAACCTCCTTTCTAATGAGCTTATTGAAATTGCTTTAGCTTTAATAGTTAATAGAAATATGTATAAACAAATGTTTGCTAAAAAGTAGTAAAAACATAAAATTAAAAATATGTATAAAACGGAGCCGAATCGTGCCATAGTTTATATAGAATTTTATGTTGCAAATGATGCCCAGAATCGCCTCCCGAAGTAACGGTAGTCTTAATACTGAACAACCTGTATATTCCCGGACCCCAAAATCCTGTTGACGGCCCTGAATGTACTTAATTTTTTTTTAGGGTGTCCTTTCTTTGGTACTTTATAGAGTTGGCAACCCTAAGTTTAATATACAATTTCACCTTGAAGAAAACATTAAATTAATAATAATAAAGTTTGCGTGTAACCTTATTTAAAAGCAAACTAGCATTTTACTTTGAAAAATTAAGCCGATTACGTTGCTTTTTACTGTAATAAAGGAGAATGAAAAAGTATGCAATTTTGAAGCAATGCATCGTAACAGTTTATGAGGTTTTCTTCATGAGGTTAGGATATAGACGTTACACTGATTGCTAATAATAAGTTAATAAAGAATTCAATTTGTGCAGCTGCTTTAAATGTAATACATAAAACTTGTAACAGCCAATTAAAAAATAACAGTTTTCATTAGAGATTTATTTATAGTGAGCGATTAGGTTTCCAAATACAAAAAAAAATTAATGTTCTTTGCCCCCCCCCCTCAATTACTTATTTATTAAAAGTAAACTACATGCAACAAATAAGGCTTTTTTCTTTGTTTCTTGGCATTAGGCTGAAAAAGTAAATAACTAGTTACGCTGAGTTGGAACAATTTACCTTATTTTACATAATGTAATTCTAGCAAATTGGACGTAATAATCAAGGATGATTAAGGTGGTTAAAAGAACAAAGAGATTGCCAAATTATGAGCAAGAGTTACAAGGAATATTCAAACAAAATTGCCATGTTTGTATACTTTTATAACCCTCTTCTACGTTAAGCGATAATATAAGCAATTTTTATATAATAAAGGATATTTATCCCATTTTATTTTAATAAAAGCTAATTAAAGTCTTAATTTTTATTTTTGTTCCTTTCCATTTTAATGAGTTGCTAAGTGAGATAAAAGAAAGCAACTGTCAATTAACTTTGAAAAAATAACATTTTTCTTTTAAGGTTTTCCACCGAACAATTAATTTATACAATTTCTTTTGCTTTCTCTCAGTCGGAGATGGAACGATATTCAGTGAAATTACAAAGAGTTTACCTATGAAATACACTTTATGTTTCTTAAAAACTAAATAGTTGCAGAACTTAGCGAATTTTGTATGTAGTAATTTACAATCTGAATATAAATATTTACAATAAGTGAAACTGATGAAGATGTAAATGGTGCATGAAGCGATGAAAGAGAGACTCCCCAGCGATAGTACTCTCTTACAGCACGGGTCGTCAAAATTTTTTGATCATGGACCCCCATAAATAATTAAATCAGGAAGTACATGAATAATTGGTACGTGAAGAGCAGGAGGAGAGAAACTACCCAGTGGTAGCACTCTCTACGGGATATAATGATCTTTAGGTCTTAGGGAAGTCGCGGGGCCACTGGCGATTCAGTCTGCGAGGTGGATTGTTAGGATTGTCAGAGAAGGTGAGAGACAGTACAAGAGGATTAGAGATGGTCGAGAGAGTAGTATGGTAACTTGTGATATTTAGTCTTGGCGAGTTGGTGTACGAAGGGGAATGTTGAGGCCGTTGTGAAGAGTGAGGGTTGGTCACCGTAGAAAGAAGCGTCAGCTATCTGTCGGAGGAGTTTTGACTGAAATGTCTGTACTGTCCGTATGTTTGAAGGTTTGACTGAACCCCACAGCTCTAGTCCGTAAGTCCACATAGGTAAACATTTATTAAAGTAATTTTACATTGTGTAACAATAGTTTTATGAAAAATATCTTTATGTTGAAATTTAAATACCTTAATATTTATTAAATAATAAGTAATTATAAATAAGACTCCCAATCGACCCCAACTTTTGTTAAATATACCCCTGGGGGTCTAGATAGACCACTTTGGCGACCTCTACTCTACAGGATATCGATGATCTTCAGATCTCGAGGAAGTCTCGGGACAGTAGAGACCTCGAGACTGTATGAAGAGATTAGACCAATTTGTGAGAGCAGTATGGAATTGTGATATTCCGTCTTGGCGAGTTGTTGTACAAATGGGGATGTTGAGGTCGTGGTGAAGAGTGAGGTTAGTCGCCGTAGAAAGGAGCGTCAACTATCTGTCGGCAGTAGTTTGGATTGAAATGTCTTGTAGAGTCCGTATGTTTGTAGGTTTGGCTGAACCCCACAGCTCTAGTCCCGTAAGTCCACATAGGTTTGAGGATAGTGTTGTATATTAAGCGTTTGAGTTCTATGGGCACAATTTGGGAGCGTCGTCCAAGTAGTCTGTAAAGCAATATAGCATGTTTCGTCATTGCTCGTCTTTTAAGTCTAGTGTGAGGGTTCCACGTGAGTCTTTTGTCTATGTAGAGCCCTAGGTAGCGCACCAGATCTGTACAAGGAAGGAGGATTGCTGTTGAAGAGGACAGGTGGACAGGAGCCTCGCCGGTGAGTAAACGTGGCATGCTGGCATTTCTGTGGGTTCACTTTAATCCGCCACTTCTTGGCCCAGGATTCTATTTTATGCAAGGTGTGTCTGTAACTTGTATGAAGCTGATGAAGGATGTGTATTTGTGGCTAGTATGGCCGTGTCGACTGCATATGTACAGAGTAGTGTAGAGGGTTGTCTGATGTGTAGAGAACGGGGCCTAGTACGAGTATACTCCCCTGCGGCACTCCTGCCCCCACTGTGGAGAAAGAAGAAATTGCGGAGCCAATACTAACTTGAAAGAATCTATCTGAAAGATTCAGGAGCGCAGAAACAATGAGACTCATATAATGAAGAAAAATTCTTTTTTAGTTTGAACAGTAATCCAGGATGCCAAACACTATCGAAGGCCTGGTTTACGTATAAGAACGCTCCTGTAATGACACGACTCCTGAAGCCAAATTAGTGGTCTTGTATAACACCAAAGTATGTTTAAAATAGGCAATCAGTACCAAAATACCACCATCACAGCTTTAAGGGATCTTCGTCTCTAACTTAATCGGCTAAAAGCGATTCCCGATAAGACTGAGTCAATGAACCAAATAATTATTTATATTAAGAACAATTCTAAGCACCTTTTTTTGGCTACTAACGGAATAATGTTTTAAGGCAAATCGTATTTAAGAAATAATAAATAAAATACAATTTCTTAAAAATTATTTAGGTCAAACTGAAGATCTATTAATCTAAAAGGACACCCACTAAAATACAAAAAAATATGCTATACTGACGTTACAATAAGACACAAAACTTGCGTAACAATCCAAAAGACATTTGTTTTGTGAAAACTAACATTAAAGAAAAGTTAACAAGAATATTTTGCTGACGTTTAACTTCCATGGTAAAATAAACATTACTTTTGTTTGGTGGCACGGTTGACTACAGATGTTAGAAGTATTTTTTTGTGGACATTGTTTTTGGACTAGAGCCAATAATGCAGGTTACACGAATCTGTTTTGGACTGTTTAAGCCATTTCTACAATCCCCTAATCTTCTATTATTGTCGAATACTTGTAAATTTCTATTTTATAATTTTAAATATCGTACATAAAATTTCTTGTAATTTATTAGATTTTTGTATTGGCAGCTAAATTTAGAAATAATCTATTTGGAATTTGTAATCTCATTTTTCTTAGTTGCTATTACATAAAACTTATAAATAAATGCGACGTATCGGGGCTTGTTTTTCATTACATTTATATAACAAACATAACCTATATCAGTGATGGCGAACCTTTTGAGCTCGGCGTGTCAACATTTTTTTAAAAACCCAAACTTAACTCTGGTGCTGAAGACCTCCGTCAGGTTGAAGAGAGAAGATACGAGCCTTAAGGACGGCAGACCGGATCGAATGGCGGATAGTTATTGAAAAGGCCCAAGTCAACAAATAATACTGATGGCTCCTGGTTAAGCGTCATTGTGTAAAACAATACTGTAATTGACCACCATCATCCATACCATTTTAAAATGGATAACATTATTTTTACCTTCCTTAATCTGTTATTTACAAATATCTCGGTCTAGCTGAAATCTCGCTTAAACGATTAACGTATTCTTTAATCTAAACTTAAACTCGTATCCAATGCTGTACGAGGGTCGTTTGAAAAGTCCGTGCAAAGTCAGAGAGATAGCACCACTGGCGCGTATCGAGGTTATGTTTAGTTAGTAGCATCTCTTGGAAGAACACACACCAAGTTTCAGCCAGATCGGTCTATTTCTTTGTGTTTGGCATTCGTTTGAATCGAGGAAGTCGAGTGATTTTCAAAAAATGGGCGAAAAAGAATTTCGTGTGTTGATTAAACACTACTTTATGAAAAGTAAAACGCCTCAGGAGACTAAAGAGAAGCTTGATAAACATTATGGTGACTCTGCACCTTCGATTAGAACAGTTTATAAGTGGTTTCAAAATTTTCGGAGTGGCCATATAGGCACAAGTGACGCTGAACGTTCTGGACGCCCTGTTGAGGTTACTACTCCAGAAATCATTGATAAAATCCATGATATGGTGATGGATGACAGAAAAGTGAAGATGCGTGAGATTGCTAGTGCTGTGGGCATCTCGAATGAACGGGTACATAATATTTTGCATCAACATTTGGACATGACAAAGCTATCCGCAAGATGGGTGCCGCGATTGCTCACGCTTGACCAAAAACGAAATCGTGTGAAGTGTTGCAAGGACGGTTTGCAGCTGTTCCAGAAGAATCCGCAGGACTTTAAGCGTCGTTTCGTCACTGTGGATGAAACATGGATACGTCACTACACTCTTGAGACCAAAGAACAATCTACTCGTAAACAATGGGTTACCAAGGGGGAATCTGCGCCAAAAAAGGCGAAGACCGTTCCTTCGGCCGGAAAAATTATTGCGACTGTCTTTTGGGATTCGCAAGCAATAATCCTCATCGACTACCTGGAAAGGGTAAAACTATTACAGGTACATATTATTCATCGTTATTGGACCGTTTGAAAACCGAGCTACAAGAAAAACGCCCACGATTGGCCCACAAAAAAGTCCTTTTTCATCACGACAACGCACCAGCTCACACCTCAGCAGTTGTGGTCGCAAAATTAATGGAAATAGGGTTCCAACTCGTTTCACATCCCCCCTATTCTCCAGACTTGGCTCCCTCGGACTACTATTTGGTCCCCAATATGAAGAAATGGCTGGCGGGAAAAAGATTTTATTCAAACGAGGAGGTGATTGCAGAAACGAATGGCTATTTTTCAGACTTGGACAAATCCTATTATTCGGAAGGGATCAACAACCTAGAGCAGCGTTGGACGAAGTGTATAAGCCTAAAAGGAGACTATGTTGAAAAATAAAAAAAGTTTACCCCAAAAAATTAAGTAGTTTTTATTTTTGCACGGACTTTTCAAACGACCCTCGTAAATCTAGTTCGAACGTAATTGGGCTGAATCTTTACCGTCAGCTATCTTGAACCAAGTAAAACGAATACATTATCCTGAAAGAAAGGACCTTAGGTAAAAGAATTGATCAGAAATCAATTGAAAGGAAACAGTTAAATTGTTGGACGTTTGGAATTTGGTTACTTTATCTGTGCATACGCACCCAAAATTATCCGCATCTTGATCTTCTAAAAATAAAAAAAAAAAGAAAGAAGCTTGTTTAGTGCCCGAATCGCCTTCTCTTTCTTCTATTCAATATTATTCAACAAAAGACACTCGTTGCAAAAATAGTCAATAAGTAGAAAACTGTCTTTTAAATGATAATATGGTACTTTGTAACAGTTTTTGGAAAGAAAAACTTGAAAAATTTCAATACCCAAAGAATAAGACCATCGGGCGCAACTAATCTGACAGATTACGCGAACGCTAAGTAACACCACATAACTCAGAGTAAAACACCGACAGGCCGTTCGGTTAGAAGAAGGTAAAAGAGGAAGCTACTGAGGGCCATGGCTCACTCTAAGGAATACCTGAGTTGCTATCAACAAGAAAATGCCCTCTTCATCTCACAGATTAAATGCGCCCGATGGAGGGTTAATTTTGAAAAAAGAAGGCTTTATAAATGAAAAAATTTCCGTTTATTTTAATTTTTTAAACACCCATTAGCGAGGCTAGCGCTCAAGTGCTGGACTAGGTATTTTATAAAATTTTAAAAATTCTAAGTCCTTACGCCAAAATCTCCATTTATTAAAACATACTGGATGTTTTATAACTTTTTCCTTTTTAGTACATCCATTACCAGTTCCTGTAGATGATAGCACTGCGTAAAAATAAATGGTCCCTCATTTTACTAAACAAAACAAAAAAATATATATATATTATATATACATATACAAACACCTACAGGGATTTATATATATGTACAGGATTTTGTATAGCAATATATATGACCTATCTGAGCTAAAATCTGAATTCTTTTGGGACATAGCTGAATAAAAATACTACTTTTAATTGACATCTTTGTCTTCCTTTTTGGAGGCTGAACTATTTACATTTTGCAAACAAAATTTAACCATACAGATAACGGATATTTTTTATTGGGATGGTTATGTTTAAATTTTAAAATATTTGCATTTATTTAATAATAAATAATTTAAAAATATTCTGAAACTACGTGAAATATGTACGTTCGAAATAGCAAAAAATATGCTAAATAACATTTTAAAAAAATGGCTTCTCCAGGGTGTTCATTTTAAGACGGCTCAAATGCATTTTATGCTTAAACGGTTGATCTGAGCAAAAAATGGTAGAGGAATAATTTTTCGCCCGTCACATCTAGTTTCAGAATATGTGACTTGATTTTAGATTCCTGCCCGCATACGCGGCTCACGTGCGACCAAAAGTGAGGGTTTGCAGTTGACCCCCATTTTCATATATAGTACACAGAGAAAACTGCAATTCGATATCTTCAAAATTAAAGGTGCTAGGCCATTTCAAAATCCGGTATTTATTAATCATATTTGTATTTTTTAACTTGTTACCAAAGAAAAAGAAGAGCACGCGATAGGTCATTTTTATGTATTTTTTCATCCCCTTTCTACTAAAAATATTGCCAAGGCAGTAAAGCTAATATTTTTCTTAATATCGGGAAATAAGTCGTTTTCCGAGTGATTTTTCTAGGAAAAATCAAATGTTAAGAGCTTTTGATGTTCTCAAGCATACACAAAATGGCTAAAAATTAATTTTACTTCTTTTACAAACAAGAAGGTTTAATAATTATTTGGTAATTTTGGGAGAGATGCGTTTAATTACCAAAAAAATTGGAAACCTCCTGCCACATATTTAAGTGATCAATATCTTTCATGTAAAGGATCAAACTTATTCCTTAATTTATCAAATAATGCACTTTACTCAACTTGTGAAGCATGTACTTTGCCTTTAAAGGTACCTCCTCAGATACAGAGAGCAGTTGATAACCTCTTGGCTAACCTGGCTTGCGAGTCTGAGGAGGTACCATTGAAGACACAGTTCATGCTGCAAAAGCTGCGAAAGTGCATTATTTGATAAATTAAGCAATAAGTTTGATCCTTTACATGAAAGATATTGATCACTTAAATATGTGGCAGGAGGTTTCCAATTTTTTTGGTAATTAAACGCAACTCTCCCAAAATAATTATTAAACCTTCTTGTTTGTAACAGATGTAAAATTAATTTTTAGCCATTTTGTGTATGCTTGAGAACATCTAAAGCTCTTAACATTTGATTTTTCTTAGAAAAATCACTCAGGAAAACGACTTATTTCCCGATATTAAGAAAAATACTAGCTTTACTGCCTTGGCAATATTTTTAGTAGAAAGGGGTTAAAAAAATACGTAAAAATGACCTATCGCGTGCTCTTCTTCCTCTTAGATAACAAGTTAAAAAATTGAAATATGATTAAAAATCTCTTTAACAAAAACTTACAGTTTAAAATGTTAAGTATAAGGGTTGATTAAACGCCAAAAGGTACACAAATCAGCAAGCACCCAACATTTCATTAATTCTTCATTAATATTTAAGTAATTTTACTGCATTAATATTCATTAATATTTTTTAGAATTTATTAGATGTCACAGACCCTTATGCTGGCCATTTTCGTCTACAAAATATATGTTCAAGTAGAACTGTAGATTGACGTAATATCTAGTTATTTATAATAATCAAACTGTTGATTACAGGTTAGAAAGAAAAACGTTATAAAAAATAAAAAAAATTATGAGGCTAAAGAATTCAAAACCTTTTTTAAAAAATGCTTACACCAACATACATCAATGATTTTGTTTATTTTATTTATTTTTATTTTTAAATAAAAATTGTTGGTTTAAGTTCATTCTTCGATTAAAGTAATTGTTATTTTATGTTGTAGTCAAACGTTTATAATAATAGGTAATAATTATCTGGCTTTATCGCAAATAATATAGTTTTCTTCAATTACATTCTCAATCTAGGTATTCATCCCACAATGTTGTATATATGTAATATAAAATGAATAAGATATGCATATTTTTAGGGCAGCTAATTATACCAGTATTTTACTATAAGTAAAATTAGGGGGACTAAATTAAATTACAATTGAGAAATCAATAATTGTTGAATAATCTACTTGTTATTATCTGTGTATTATTTGTGCTCACGAATATTTCGGTAAGATGAATTCAAGACAGTAGCCGACTCTAACTTTGTCTTTTTCTACTTTAACATGCATGTACGTATATGTGATTGATCATAATTATAACAAAAAAATATTATAAATGAAGTGGCCAGCATAAGGGTCTGTGACATCTAATAAATTCTAAAAAATATTAATGAATATTAATGCAGTAAAATTACTTAAATATTAATGAAGAATTAATGAAATGTTGGGTGCTTGCTGATTTGTGTACCTTTTGGCGTTTAATCAACCCTTATACTTAACATTTTAAACTGTAAGTTTTTGTTAAAGAGATTTTTGTACCTTTTGGATGGATTTTCCTTTTTGTCTATTTTGCAAAGTTACATATCTGCTTTACAGATTTTTTTTTTAATTTGGAATAAGCATTTCTATCATTATAACCTGATAAGGTGTTAAGTCGGAACCGTAACTACCACTGGAGAGATCTTTTTAAAGAATGATTATAGTTGCCATCCTCTATAACAATTTTTTTTTAAAAAAAAGCGTTTTGAATAACATAGGAAGATATTTGTACGTAAATAACAAAATTAAACTGCGATTTCAGTACTTCCCTTTAAGAGGAGTAAGAAAAATAAACTGCGATTGCAGTACTTCTAGGCAAAGAGACAAAGATTTTTTAATCGAACGACAATTCATTGATTTAAATCGGTTCACTCATTGATAATTTAAACGATTGCAGTACTTCCTCTTAGTAGGTGCAAGAGCATGATAGCACTTCACAGCCACGCAGAGGAGCTTTAACCACTTATTCGAGCTGAATTTTATCAAAATCGGACTAAGCGTTATAGAAATATTGGTAATAATAGTTTTAGAAAGGGCCTTATTTGGGTGGGGCGAACTCCCCTCCTTATGAGGCACAGCGTCCAGGCTTTTAAAGTGCAAATCTGTACAAAATTTCGATTCGAATGACACATCATTCATGAAAATCGGTTCACGTGTGGATAATTTGAAACGATTGCTGTACTTCCCCTTACAAGGGTAAGAGCAGATCGTCGCTTTAATGTTACGTAGGGAAGCCCTCACCCTATCATCCTACCAAATTTTATCAAAATCGGGCTAAGATTTACAGAGTTATTAGTAACAATAATTTTGGAGGGGGTCTCACATACATGGGGCTAACTCCTCTCCCATTCGATGTACAGCGTCGAGACCCCCAAAAGGCACATCTACATAAAATTCCAAATCGAATGACACCTCATTCATGAAAATCGGTTCGCGCGTTTAGGCGCTACGTTGTTTACAAAAAAGGTAACAACAAGAACAACAAGAACAACAAGAAGAACAAGAACAAGAACATTTTCTGAAAATGCCGTTTTTGCTCATTTTCAGCAACGTATTTCTCAAAACCTATTAGATATGAGTTGATGCAAAAAAATTACAGTCATAAAGGAGGATTTGCCCTTTAATTTAAAGAAAATTTGGGAATTTTATCTTTTATAGAAAAAGAGAAAAAAATTGTCAAAGTTGGGTGTTTTTCAACGTTACGCTTTTTCGTGCAGTTTTTGATGGTCAACCCTTATACAACTGTCCTACCGGACAGTTTTAATACCAGATTTTGAAATAGCCTAGCACCTTTAATTTTGAAAATATCGAATTGCGGTTTCCGGTTTCTTTCATTACTTTTTATACTCTTTAAAACTGTGTATATGAAAATGGGGGTCAACTGCAAACCCTCACTTTTGGTCGCGCGTCAGCCGCGTATGCGGGCAGGAATCTAAAATCAAGTCACATATTCTTAAACTAGAGGTGACGGGCAACAATTTTTTCCTCTACCAGTTTTCGCTCAGAACAACCGTTTAAGCATGAAATGCATTTGAGCCGTCTTAAAATGAACACCTTGTATATGTTCCTATTATATACTTTGATAAACATTATAACTTTAGAAAGCCACAGTAGATCTTATTTATAGCAGTAGATTTGGCTTAAAATGCCTGTCCATCTTCATTCTAAAGTATATTGCGGTTTCTTCCGGAAATCACTCCAGCAACTTTGTTTTCTTTTAATTCTTTTTCTTCTTTACGTCTACCAATTAGGTGTAGTGGACGGAGGCGACAAGCAAAAGTACTTTACTACAAATTCCTGTTATTAGCCATTAAATAAAATCCAAGGCCTAGACCGGGAATCGAATAACTCAGTACTACAATTCATATTATAGCTTTGCAGGCTTCGCCCCTAACCTCGCCACTTTGCTTGATATTATTACTATTAAATTAAGGTGCACTGTTCAAGTTACTGATTACTAAATTTGTAATTAAGGTCTCTTTTACGTTCAGTAAATTATAAACATTTATTTTTGTCTTCATCGGTGGTTGTTAGGATGTACTTTGATTTATTTTTTTGAATGAAGTAACTTTGTAAAAAAAAGATGTTTCTTATTTGTAAATTATTCGCTAAATTGGCAGCACTGCAGTTTGTAGAGCATATAAATTAGCTACAAACACATTCAAAGACTACAAAACTGTGATAGTCTTTTTAGTAACAGTAGCAAAGAAGAACTACATAGCTATACAACTGTGTCCTTCTTTCCCTTCATTATGAAATATTTACGACTACAATAATGAAGCTTTGTAAAAGCTTCAAAGCTTCATTGATTTAGATAATGTTAACTCCACTTCAGAAATACTTTTGTCGGATTTTGTGATTACTTACGTCAAGAGATATTTAAGCCAGTTTTGCTTCAGGCATAAAGGAGAATTGCTTTTAAGCTGAGGAAAGATGTTTTACTGGTATTTCAGGATAAGCTGTAAAACAGTGATTATAATGATACTACTTAAAATATATACTTACTTTAAACTTATTTAAATGTTAAGCAAAATTTCTGACTAATGTTTTGCCTGGAAGATTTACTGCAGCCTGAAATACGATGCATTGACATCAGTCGCATAAATGGTCATTCCTTCTACAGATATTTATGTAAATAAGCTCTCACCAATGAAGGTACTAGCTTGAGTGGCGTATCCAATTTAGCTGTAGCCATTAGTCAGCATTAGGGCAGCGTGCCAGAATGGTGGCAGTGGATTTAACTCAGTTGGATGATTAGGAACGGGCTGCTAGCATTTTGGGATGGTAGTTTTGAGCCTCAGAGGGATAATTGTTGGATTCATAGGTTCGAAGAAATGATGGTACTAATTTGTACATCGTTAGAACTGCTAGCATTATTCTTCGAAAATTTGCTTGGTTTTACCAATAATTAGGTCAAAATCTATTAATATAAATAAACGTTCTTTTAGATACCATCAATAAGTGCACTATCAAAACAGGTAGAGAAAAGTAGGGTGAGATGGCCACCATTTTATTTGGAGGGTGCCTGCAAATTTTTGGTAACGGCTAGGCTTACTTTATTATTATTTTTGGAAACCTCATACGCTCACAAACATAAGATAAGGAAAAAATTTCAGAAAAAATGCTAAGGGAAACATTTTTTTATTCTTACAAAAAAAATATAGCAATTGGCCATCTATCCCCACTGGGTTGGGTGAGTTGGCCAATGTAACTTGGAAGAGATGGCCACATATTGTAAATGAAATTGCACTAGTAAAACGTAAAAATAGCAGAAAAAATGAATGGTTACTTAATATTTACTTATTATTCTTCTTTTTAAATGCGCTTTTACTACAATTTTGGCAAGCGTATGCGAAAGAAGAGCGATTTTCGTGGAACCACTTCCGGCATATTATGCATTCCAACCAATCTTTTCTTTAAGGTCTTGCTGTAGCTTTCCCCATATCCTGTACATTCAGTTTCATCGATTTCTGAAATGGCATCACTTTCTCATCTTCAAATTCGATTCCTGTTTCGTCCTCTTCATCGGAACTTGGGGAAGGTGAGCGTTTTTGTTTTCGGACAATCCTTTCTTTCAGAATTGTCTCTTTGGGGATGGTATTTCTTGTTGGTTTGTATTTCTTTGCAACTCTGTTTTTCATAACAGCAATGTGCTCGAGAGAAGTTAATAAAGTGACAACAGACTTGGCTCATTTTCTTGCAGAGACGACAGTTTGGGTGTGGGATTAATACGATCTCAAATTTTCTTCAGTATAATTTCCGCGGTTAGTGTTCTGTCTTTTATGCTGAGTTGGCATTTTTCTGAAGTGAATTGGAAACTGAGCCAAACTATATCAGAAAAAAAGTAAAAATAATTGGCCATCTATCCCTACTGTTTGATGGCCATCTGTCCCGAATGCTAGAGAGAGATGGCCAACAAGATAAACATAACTCAGCGCGTACTTTTTGACAGTGTTAGAAGTTAGGATTCATTAATGTGTCCTGTACTTTCCTAATATGTTAAAAACCACACTAAAATTTCGACACATACATTCACTGCAGCACGCAATATACAACTATCATAAAATTTTTTGTTGAGACGATAATGTTTTTATTCTCTGAGTTAATTAGTAACGCTTTGACGCAGACCAAAATGAACTCAGTGTAGACAGACATGAAGGTTCATCACTGGAGAGGTCACGCAGGGACGTCGGAAGACATTTCGGTTAAATTTCGGCTGTTGGCCATCTCTCCCGATTGGCCATCTCACCCGACTTTACCCTATTGGATGAAGTAACAAAGGTGGGTTCACCCCAAGCGAACTTTTGCCCAGAATCAGCGTTAGCCATTTCAGAGAAGTATTAGAACACCCAAAATTTAGGAATTGAAAGTAAAAGACATAAAATTGGACGATAGGAGACTCCTTTCAACTTGCGCTCTCCTAAAATTCACTCTGCAGGATTCTTTTTTTTTTTTAAATGTTGATTACAATTTAGCAGAGTTAACTTTAGCTGATTACTGGTCTAACCCACAGTTGTTGGTCTACTGTTTAAAAGACAATACGTAATTAGGTACAGTTTCCTTTGTAGCTACATTAGAAAAAAAGGCGTATAAAAAATACAAAACCTAAAACAAGATTTCAATTCAAGTTCTTTGATTTTCTGGCTGATAGAACCGCTTTCGTCTTTTTTTTTTTTGGATCAATGGTGTTAATTCAAGGTACATAAAATTGAGTCCTCAATATTCTATTGAATCCATGAAGAATTTTACTTCGATTCTTGACTAAATGGTTCAATATCTTCCTTATCTCTGACACTTATGACGTAAAAGAATACTGCTAAATGGGAATTTGTATTAATTGATTAAAAGGAATTTCTATTACACTTGTAAAATGGTTTAAAGTTTGGTACATTTTTCAGTCTTGCGCTTATGATGACTGGCTGAAATTAAGCCTAATCGAGTAAAAGATTTCCCTCCGTTAAGATTACCACAGAGCTCTTATATATGTGACAGTGGATTCTATGTACAATGAAGTTGGGGGACTTAAAACTTCTTACGTAATCAGCACAGAACCATTATGTTGCCATTAGCTTTAACTACGAGTACGACAGGTGTGGCAAAATTTGAAAACTTAACTTTGTAATTATTCCATCTGTTTTCAAGTCTATGCAGTTCTTTGGTCGGACAGACGTAGCTTTCATATGCACTGGCCAACTTTCAGCTCTAAGTTGGAGTAAACACACACACATAATTTCACCAATTCTAGGGCTGAAAAACGGATGAAATCTGTTAGTAAATTTCCTCCAGCTAAAGATGAATGACAAAGTTTGAATTACCGGCAGGAGATTACAGATTTAATTTGAAAAGTCATTCACTTTTCCAAGACGGTAGCGAAGTTCTCCATGACAACCTACAAATTAAGAAATTAAGTTTTAGGTTTAATAATTTTAAATAGGTTTAGCCATTCTTTTGTAAGTCTCGAACGTTTCAGCTTATTCGTCCAACTTATCAAATATGATTCTGTGTATAACATTAGTACGTCGGACGTTTGTTGAACAGCCACCTGTAATTGCTGATACTGCACTAGTTCCAAAATAAAAGAGAATCATTGCTTGGAAGTTTCTGAATTGAAGTTCTTTGCTATTTCATCACTGCTTACATGATAACCAAAAGAAATTCCGTTTCTTTTACAGTCAGCAGCGCCACTTTTGTAAATAACAACTTTACAGATCAAAATAATGTACTAAATAATCTTTAACATTTAAAAATTAAGGTAACACAATATAGCGAAAGATTGGAATGATAATTAATTACATGGTGGTAAATGACATTTAAGTATTAAAATGTATACCCTTAGCATTGAATCCTCATTTTAGAATTAACCGATGAAAACTAACGAAACGCTCAACAACATGACAAACGTTCAAAACTAACACTAATCAGTCAAGTAAAGATTTATATTGCAACGAAGTTGACCTGGGGAGAAAAGAAAGGCCTAGATTGTTCTAGGGGTTGAGCGACCAAAGTCGGTAACAGGCCACCACTGTGTAAACAAAAGGCCAGACTTTACCTGAGCCGGAGAAGAAAGGGGCTAGATTGTTCCAGGAGTTTAGTGACCGTAGCCTGTAACGATCCACCCCTGTGTAAAAGCCAGCAAAGAGAAAGGCCCTAGTTGTGGTGGTGGCAGTATGTGTTTTCCCCAACCAGTGATTGACAGGTAGGAGTGAGACAGACGGAGTTGGAGTGAGACAGATTTGGAGGAGGGCGGCCCCAGCTGAGGTGATGGCAGTATATGTTTCCCAGCCAATGAGCGGCAGATTGAAGTGAGACAGACGGAGTTGGAGTGAGACAGAGAGTTGGAAGAGGGCGGCCCCAGTTGGGGTGGTGGCAGTATGTGTTTTCCTCAGCCAGTGAGCGGCCGGTGGGCGTGAGACAGAGGAGTTGGGCAGTCGCCGTTAAAAGGAGGCAGACACAGCTGAAGAAGTTTAGTTTTTGAGTAAGTGTTGAGTGAGTCTTGGAAAGTTAGTTTGGAGAGACACTTTGGAAGTGACAGTTTTGAGAGAGTCAGTGTTGCGGAGTGCTTCAGAGTTAGCCAGTTAGGCGGTTAGTCAGTTAGTGAGTAGAGCTTTGTTAGTGCGGTTGAGTCTAGCGCAATTCGGTGCAGTGCGGACCAGTGGTCAGTCGTGGAACAGTTTTGTGGCGTTACGTAGTGAGTAAGTAACAGTAAACTGTTGTGACTGTTTTCAATGGTGACTGTAATGAATAGCGTTAGTTGCAAGTTAGTAAAGGTAATGTGTTAATAAATCAGGTTATTACTTACAAATTTAGCGAGTTTTATTATTTAATCAAACCCATATATTAAATTAACTAGTAGCAGGCATTAGTTGTGTTGTTAAAGTTTTTAGTAAAAAGATAGAAAAACTTTACAATATTATAATTAAACCTATTTAGACTTTAAGTATGAAAGTTTGCCATTCATCCCAATAATCATCTTGCATTCCAAAATTCTAGTCTATTGATCTATTCTATATTCCTACTAAAACAATCCATAATTACCTCAACGTATGCTTCATCAAGGACTTAATCTCGCTACAAAAAAATTCATCCACAGATATCTGCCATCTAAATCTCTTCCCGACAATCCTATTCGACGTCTGAGACGTAGCAGACTGCAAGAGATTTTATTTAGCTATGGTATTCAGCAACTAAATATTACTTTTTCTTTTTTTTTGAAGTTAACAGAGGTTGATGGCTCCTCTTAAGCTGATTTACTTGTCACAGCTCTTTATGGCTCGGCAAGTTGTAAATTTCAATTAAATTTAAAAAAAAAGAAGAAGAAGAAGATATATCGAAATAAGTTATTTAAAAACAATGGAATGTAATAACAGGTTTTAAGATAATAATTTGCGAATCCAACCTGTGATATATCCATAAATCAAGCAGGAAGATAGATGTTTCTGGCTTTTGTTATTTCATTATTTCCTTTCTATCCTTCGAAAATAAAATAAAATAAGAAAAAAGAAAAAGAACTCAAGATATATGGCTATACAAAGTGAACTTATTTAGTTAGGTTTTCCTTTAGGGACACATAAATCCTTCGGCGTGGCCATTCTGCAAGGTAAATTGAACTTACCTTGGACAAAGGAAATGACCACCTTCAAAAACTACAAAAAAAATATCTTAGTTTTCATTATTACTTTTTATAAGAGAAACAAATTTATGTTTCTATAATTCGTGGTAAAAATTGTAATTGTGCAGATATGATAGGATAAAAGAACAGGTTCAAAGTCCAGCTGGAAATATTAATAATTCCCCTTTATTTGAAGCAGTTTTAAATAAACAAACCAATATAGTATTTAAAGCACTTAATTATAATACTGATCATTTTTTATTAATAATAATTTAAATAAAAATAACCCTTTTTTAATTAATAATTTTAAAAACGTACGAAAATCTAAAGCATCATTAACATAATTCATTAAAAAAAAACATTGATATTTATACCAATTATAGAGCAAACTCATCTCTACAATTCGGTGAAAAATTCATTAAAATCGGAAAAATACAAACAGAGAGGTTTGAAATTTGAACGATCTGTAAAACCTCTAAAATTTAACCTTCAATATCTCGTTAGCTATTATCACTAAAACATTTCTATATTACCACTTATAGAGAAGACTTTTTTCTACAATTCGGTAAAGAATTCATTAAAATCGGAACAATATAAGAAGAGATAATGAGGTTTGAAATTTGAACGATTTGTATAACCTCTAAAATTCAACCTTCTTTATCTCGTGAACTATTATCACTAAAACATTCCTATTAATACCACTTATAGAGAAGACTTTTTTCTACAATTCGGTAAAGAATTCATTAAAATCGGAACAATACAAAAAGAGATAATAAGGTTTGAAATTTGAACGATTTGCAACAACCTCTAAAATTCAACCTTCAATATCTCGTTAGCTATTATCACTAAAACATTTCTATTAATACCACTTATAGAGAAGACTTTTCTCTACAATTCGGTAAAGAATTCATTAAAATCGGAACAATATAAGAAGAGATAATGAGGTTTGAAATTTGAACGATTTGTAAAACCTCTAAAATTCAACCTTCTTTATCTCGTGAACTATTATCACTAAAACATTTATTAATACCACTTATGGAGAAGACTTTTCTCTACAATTCGGTAAAGAATTCATTAAAATCGGAACAATATAAGAAGAGATAATGAGGTTTGAAATTTGAACGATTTGTAAAACCTCTAAAATTCAACCTTCTATCTCAATAACTATCTATTATCACTAAAACATATTGTCAAAGTGTCAAAGTTGGTGGGTGTTTTTTTTAAACTTTTCTCTTTTTCGATCAGTTTTTGACGATCAACTAATATCCTACCGTACAGTTTTAATTCTTAGCCGATAGAACTAAAGCAGCGATGAACCACAACTTGAAATCCTAATCCAACCTAACTGAACTTAGAAAATTAGGTTTTTAGGATGTTTTTTTCGCTCAGTAGAACTGAGGAGCCGTTTAGAATGGAATGATAATTTATCTTATTGTCAAAAAAATACTAAATTCGGATACATTTGTAACGTAAGCGTATTCTGCTAATAACAGCAATCGTCACTGACATGATCAATGAACATTACATATGTCTGACGTAAAGAAAAATTAGGGCACGTTAAATGACATCAAATCAAGAAAAAAAATCTCGATAATTTTATACTTATTGGCGTTCGAAAATCCATTGTTGCTGATCATTCGAACCTCGAAGAATAAACTAAGATCCTTTATTTTTTACTGGAAATTTTAAAAAAAAAGTTTGAACAAATTATCACTAAATCATTCGTTAAACCATACTGGAATCATATTAATGGGTCCCAATAGAAATGATAAATAACAAATGACAAGAAAAACAATAAGAAAACTTTGTTTTGTTATTACGAATAGATTAAACCCCAATTCCAAGATACGATCACGTTCTATTAATGAAAAGAAAAACAGACAAATTCCCATTTATTATCTTGTATAAAATAGAATGTGGTAAAATTTTACTGGCATTATTTCACCAACGTATTATCAGATAATGTCAAAGTTCTACTTAACATAGTACCATTTCTCTTTGCACGAACTTTTGCCTTCTTAGCAATATTCTAGTTTTTATTCTTGTTTTATCGTATTTTCATCAAAGTCTTTGTACTATATCATAATAACATGTTGATTACTATTTCTGTTTTTTCACTAATGCAATTAGGTTGGTGATAAATAAAATTATCACAATCAGAAATTTGAATTACTAAAGTTCTTTTCTCAAATAATCTTCACTAATTTTATTATCGCATAATAAGTACATTGACTGTAGGCCCTTTAAAATTTCCAAACAGTTAATAACTTTTTACTTTTTAATCTATGGATCCCTAGGAGGAGGTCAATTATTTCTTCTGATAATCAGTTAGTTTGAAGCATTCTTTTTTGTATCGATATTTTCTTTTTAAGAATTTATAAACTGTATTAGGAGGTACAAGAAATAAAATTGATGCGTGCAAGAAGCTAATTCGTTGGCATAAGTCCAGCGCCAACACCAAAGTCTTGGGACTCGGTTAACGGCGGCCATTCAGCTACGACAGCCGTAATAGCCCATTAAGGCGTTTTATGGAGTGCTAATGTTTCTTTGGACAGACGTCAATAGACAGATGGTCGTGCGGCCAGTGATGCCTCAGATGCAGTGGGCATTGAGAGGCTTTAAATGAGCGGAATCAGAATGAGGAGCTAGTGGAATTACAAACAGATGCAGGTTTAAATAGAATGGATGCCATCCAAAGTGATTAGTTCTTTTGTTTGGCGAACTAAAAGTGATTCTTCATTCAACAGACTCATTAATTGAATCTCAAAATATGTTCTCATGATCTGTAATAATTTATAATCAAGATATAGACAGATTCAGGATTCGGTGGAATACTTGAGGACAAGATTTACTGATATAAAATTGAAAGATTCACCTCAGCTAGTCTATACACAGCGCAAATAACCTAGCTAAACTAGTGAAAATGCTATTACAGATGCAGGTTTAAATAAAATGGATGCCATCCAAAGTGATTAGTTCTTTTGTTCGGTGAACTAAAAGTGATTCTTCATTCAACAGACTCATTAATTGAATCTCAAAATATGTTCTCATGATCTATAATATTTTATAATCAAGATATAGACAGGTTCAGGATTCGGTGGAATACTTTAGGACAAGATTTACTGATATAAAATTGAAAGATTCACCTCAGCTAAAGTCTATACACAGCGCAAATAACCTAGCTAAACTATTGAAAACGCTATTACAGATGCAGGTTTAAATAAAATGGATGCCATCCAAAGTGATTAGTTCTTTTGTTCGGTGAACTAAAAGTGATTCTTTCAACAGACTCATTAATTGAATCACAAAATATGTTCTCATGATCTATAATATTTTATAATAGGATTTGGCTAAGATCTAAAGGTTATGCTCAAGCTTCTGACTTATTTTCGAGGTCGCCATTTGTAATGTTTACATGAACGGTTGAAACGCCCCATAGTCCATTCCACTTGAGTTTTCGATTGTAACGTTCGCAAGCAAGTGGAACGGGCAAAACCGCGGTCGTGAGCGTGATCGTTGTGAACGCTTAGTGGAACGCACCCATAGATGGAGTCCTAGTTGTAGGACTTGAATCACTTTTTTTATGGGAAATATGGCTGAAATATATAGCAGGAAGGTATTTTTTTTGGTTTATGCATTCTTAAATATTTAGTATTTATAGTTCTCAATTTTACACTCAGCCTTATTATTATATTTTGAAAAGTTATTATATTAATAATGATGCCAAGTAAAACTAATAACCAAAAATGGTGGAATATGCAGAAAAATGGGAGTTCATTAAAGGCAATATTGATTAGCGATATGAATGTATTATTATTATACAGGGTGACCAAAGTTATATGCTCCACCCACTTTTTTTTTAACGGCGGGAAATTTCGAAAAAATAAAAAACACGTATTTAATCATTTTTAGTCTATTTTATTTTCAGTGATTGACCCATTTTTTTAAACCCCTGTATCTCGAGATACATCGTCCAACTTTTGTTTTTCAAATGGAACGTTATATTTTTTGTTGCATATTTTTGTAGTTTTGAGCTTCTAAAAACAACAACAAAAAATTTTTTGAAATCGGTTAGGTTTTTCAAAAGTTATAGTAATTTAAAATATGAAAAACAAATTTCAGTTTACTGTCAAAATTACGTTATTTTTTTTAAAGAATCTGTTCAAACTGGGCACAACCAACGGATAGGCAAGCCAAAACTCTGGACTCCCACGCTTTACTTGTAGCAGCACTTATGGTAGCGAAGTCAAGATCTAGGCAGGCTAGAGTAATTCGACGTTTCAGATCATCGACTGAAGCCACGGGATTAAGGATACTTTACACTTTATTTTTTTAGATATCCCCACAAAAAATAGTCCATTTGGGTAAAGTCCGGAGATCGAGGTGGCCATTGGATGGGACAATGAGTCCCTAACCACTTTTCATGGAAATTTCTGTCCAGGCAACCTCGAACCACTCTCGCATTATGTGCCGGGCAACCATCTTGTTGAAAATACATATCTAGCCGACGTTGTAGAGGAACATCTTCAAGCAGAACTGGCATAATGTCTCTGAAAAAAAAGTTGGATACCTTTCACCAGTTAAGTTCTCTCTGTAGAAGTATGGGCCGTTTAGTTGATTTCCTATAACTCCACACCAAACGTTTGTATAAAAAACAACCTGAACGTCGAATACTTCTAGCCTGCCTAGATCTTGACTTCGCCACGATAAGTGCTGCTACAAGCAAAGCGTGGGAGTCCAGAGTTTTGGCTTGCCTATCCGTTGATTGTGCCCAGTTTGAATAGATTCTTTAAAAAAAATAACGTAATTTTGACAGTAAACTGAAATTTGTTTTTCATATTTTAAATACCCATAACTTTTGAAAAACCTAACCGATTTCAAAAAAAAATTTTTCGTTGTTTTTAGGAGATCAAATACTACAAAAATATGCAACAAAAAATATAACATTCCATTTGAAAAACAAAAGTTGGATGCTGTATCTCGAGATACAAGGGTTTAAAAAAATGGGTCAATCACTGAAAATAAACTAGACTAAAAATGATTGAATACGTGTTTTTTATTTTTTCGAAATTTCCCGCCGTTAAATAAAAAAGTGGGTGGAGCATATAACTCTGGTCACCCTGTATATATTTTTAATTGTTTGTCCACTCTCTTATTTAATTGAAATAAATTTATGTAGTGGTTTGTATTAAATACACATCAAACCGGCCAAAATAAACTTTACCTTAGCAATGATAAAAAAAAGAAAATTTTTTTGGTTTTTGTCATGTACAAAATTGGGTAAAAGATTAAAGAATTAATTGCTTTTTGATAAATAAATAATTTATTGATTATTTTTTCTGGGTAAAGGTTGCAAACAAAGAGAAACATGTTTTTTCATAGCTTGATTAAATATACGTATAAAGCTTTGCATGTAAAAAAAAATAAGTTGTTTAATTTGAAAATGGATACATCTACATACCTGGTATTTCAGTGAATGAAATTTCAGTCCCTTTTTGAATAATCGATGGCACCTGAAAAGAAAATAATAAATAATACTCAATTATTGATTTATAAATTATGAAAGAACAAGGTGTTTTGTAAAAAGTAACGTTAAAAATCAGAAATGATTTAAAAAGAATTATAAAAAAAGAAGTTTTTTAAATATAAAAGCACTTATAGGAAACTATTAAGTTGATCATTAATAGATTTTATTTTATTGTTTATATTGTAACGAAGTTGACCTGGGCAGAGAAGAAAGGCCTAGATTGTTCTAGGGGTTGAGCGACCAAAGTCGGTAACAGGCCACCACTGTGTGAACAAAAGGGCGGTCTCTACCTGAGGAGAAAAGAAAGGCCTAGATTGTTCTAGGGGTTGAGCGACCAAAGTCGGTAACAGGCCACCACTGTGTGAACAAAAGGGCGGTCTCTACCTGAGGAGAAAAGAAAGGCCTAGATTGTTCTAGGGGTTAAGCGACCAAAGCCGGTAACAGGCCACCACTGTGTAGACAAAAAGGCCGGTCTCTAGCTGAACTAGAAAGGAAAGGGCTAGATTGTTCAAGGAGTTAGTGACCTGTGTAAAAGCCAGCCAAGAGAAAGGCCTCAGTTGGGGTGGTGGCATATGTGTTTCCCAGCCAGTGATTGACAGGTGAGAGTGAGACCGACGGAGTTGGAGAGAGACAGAGAATTGGAGGAGGCGGCTCACAGCTGAGGTGTTGGCAGTATGTTTTCTCCAGCCAATGAACGTCAGGAGGGCGTGGAAACTTATGCTCAGAGAGTTGGAGGAGGGCACTCCCAGTTGGAGGGAGGCACGCAATTAAAAGGATGCAGACACAGCTGGAGAAGTCAGTTTTTAAGGAGTTCTTAATGAGTTGTTAATCAGTTTTAAAGAGTTATTAGAGTTTAGAGTTATCAGTCAAGTTTATGAGTTAGTTTTGAGAGAGTCAGTGTTGCGGAGTGCTTCAGTGGTAGCTAGTCAGGCGGTTAGTCAGTTAGTGAGTAGAGCTTTGTTTGTGTAGCAGAGACTAGTGCAATTCGGTGCAGTGCGGACCAGTGGTCAGTCGGGGAACAGTTTTGTGGCGTTACGTAGTGAGTAAGTAACAGAACACTGTTGTGAATGTTGTAAATGGTAACTGTAATGAATAGCGTTAGTTGCTAGTAAATGTTAATGCGAGTAAAGGTAATGTGTTAATAAATCAGGTTATTACTTACAACTTTAGCGAGTTTTATTATTTATCAAACCCACATATTATTTAATAACTAGTGGCAGGCATTAGTTGTGTAAGTAAAGTTCTTTCTTAGTAAAAGGACAAGAAAAACTTTACAATATTGTAATTTTATTTTTTTTAATATAGTTCTTAAATAAATTAATTATTAAATTACACGTTTGCAAAAACTCGTACTGGATTTGATGATTCTGATCAATTATATTCTTATGGTAGTTGAATTCCTTTCATAATGCCGATTCTGTTTTGAGGCCTACTTTTTTGCAATTAATAAGAAATATCTGTATCAATTATTACAATAACCACTACTCATGGTATATCTTTCGAAAGGTGATTGTATATAGATGTTTTTCATGAGTAGTGTACGTTTTAAACTTATATAATATTTTTGAGAAAAATGAAGTCAAAGTTTTTGGAAAAAATTAGAAACTTGCTATTTCTTATGTTTGGGCCACAAAGTAAAATATTTAATATTATTATTTTGGAATACAAATTAGCTTATTTAAAAGGAAATTTAACCTTCTTTCTAATGAGCTTATTGAAATTGTTGTAGCTTTAATAGTTTGAGAAATACAGACAACTGTTTGCTAAAAAGTAGTGATACCTTGAAAAAAACATAAAATTAAAAATATCTATAAAACGGAGCAGAAACTGACCATAGTTTATATAGAAGTTTTTATCGCAAATGATGCCTACCGAAGTTTCGACCATTCCTCCGTATACACCCTGTATAATATTTTATAATCAAGATATAGACAGGTTCAGGATTCGGTGGTTAGAACAAGATTTACTGATATAAAATTGAAAGATTCATCTTAGCTAAAGTCTATATAGTGCAAATAACCTAGCTAAACTAGTGAAAATGCTATTACAGATGCAGGTTTAAAATAAAATGGATGCCATCCAAAGTGATTAGTTCTTTTGTTTAGCGAACTAAAAGTGATTCTTCATTCAACAGACTCATTAATTGAATCTCAAAATAAGTTCTCATGATCTATAATATTTTATAATCAAGATACAGATAGGTCCAGCATTCGGTGGAATACTTTAGGACAAGATTTACTGATATAAAATTGAAAGATTCACCTCAGCTAAAGTCTATAAACAGGGCAAATAACCTAGCTAAACTAGTGAAAATGCTATTACAGATGCAGGTTTAAAATAAAATGGATGCCATCCAAAGTGATTAGTTCTTTTGTTCGGTGAACTAAAAGTGATTCTTCATTCAACAGACTCATTAATTGAATCTGTTTATTATTATTTTTATTAGTTTCCTAATTAACTGTTTAAAAGCCTTAAATAACTTTTATGGAATTAGTAAAGAAAGTTTTATCTGTCATTAGGCGAAAGAAGAAAAATATATACATTTCAGTAACTTAAAATAAAAGTGCTTGTCACTTAAAGATAAAATTGAGATTATCTTTTTTACCTTTTCTTATTCACATCTTAGAACTCCTTTTAATAAACCAAGTAAAAGGCAGTTGAAAAAAAAGAGTTTAATCGACTAAGACTTGTTACTCTTTTGTTCACAACTGAAGTGGAAACAGTAGTAGAAGGAAGTGTTGTAAGCTAACGATTTGAAGAGGAAAATGGTGGTGTCAAGCACAGAATACTCATCAGCAGTTTCCTTTGCTTTAACATCTCCTTACAAACTTCTTCTGATCTAACCTCCGGCCATACTGACATTAACGTTTCGTTAAGACTAAGGATAATTAAAAATAAGAAGAAAAGTATTTATGTTTAATTGTTTCTTTTAGAGTGAAAAAAGGATTATATATTTAAATTTGTTTTTTTTTATTTAAATTAAATAAAGAAAAATAGAGATTTCTATTCTATTTTATCATTTAACCTTCTTTCCTTGACTCAATTACAAACTGGTTTGTAACCTGGTTGATTTACTACCAAATTCAAATGACTGCAGACCAGACCATATTTGCAACCTATTTGATGGCCAGGATTACTGAATATATTTCGCATATAAGACCCCTTTTATTAAAGCTTCCCTTTTTTTGATGTGGTCAGCTACTTAGTGATAATGATTTTTTTTTTTAATTTAATAAACCTAACGAAACTTAGGAAGAACTGGACATTACAGCAAATTGAAAACGGTAGATCTCCTAAAGAACATAATAATTACAAAAAAGAACGTATTATACAGTTTTTAATTTTACAGAATTAATTCAATAAAATAGGTTGGCATCAATGGAAAGGTAAGATTAAAGCGTTACGTCACCATAGCAAACAATACATTCTCTAACATGGCGGAATGCTTGGAATGAGATGATAATCATCCATTTGATATCCCAGTGGATGATATCTTGTATTCAAGAAGTCTCTACTCAGTTAATCCAAACTGTTCGCTGACTGAGGACAAAGTTTTAGGCGCAGTTTCAGCATTATCTTTCACACAGAAATTGGGTTTAATTTAATACATGGTCCTATACAGGTGACCAACATGGTTAAACATGAGTGTAAGATAGTCCTATACAGGGTGAACCAGTAAGAAATGTTCATAGGCCTACTGTGTGTAGTACATCTAAAGTGGACTTCAAAGACGTATTGGCCAACTTCATAATTTCCACTGTTCTTGAGTGACGTCACTTATTTTTTTTTTCTAAAATCATTACTTTTTTCCAATAAAAATGTTATTACTCAGAAAGTTTTAGTCCGAATTCGGATTCTGATGACACGGTTAGAAAGACAGATAAATTTTCTAAAAATTGATACCATTTTGAAGTATAAGTTATTCTCTAAACAGCCTCAATCTTCCTCCTGGATACTGGGAAAATAAAAGTAATCGAAATTTTTAAAGAAAACTCATTAGGCCCTTATGTGATCATTATCCAGACCTAGGTGCTGGCACTTTCCATAAAAGTTTCCTTGTTTAATGGGCTTTCTAACGGTATATCATTTTCCAGGATTCCTTTTATCTTCGTATGAGAAACTTACGTTTGTTTTACAAGAAAACGGGTTAACGAGGACTCAACAGTGTTGGTTTATCAAGATGTTTAATTCATTGAAAACTCTTTTAGATGGACCAGTAGTCAAATTTTTAAAGTAGATTGTCTTAAAATAAGGAAGTCAAACGTTACAAATTGGCTTTTAAACATTTACTTCTGATCTCACGGAAATATTTGAGAAAATGTTAGGAAATATTTTAAACATGTACTTAAACAAAAATTTTGTTCCTCTCGGAGGCAGTTCTAGGACCCTCTTTGAGACGGTAAGCAACCTCTACGTTCACACATTAAGTGGTGATTACTTATAGGAAAAACTTTCTGATAATCTACTTACCCTGTACGCGCGAGAAGGCGCCTACACCCTGATGCGGAGACGCGAGCAATTTAAGAGAAGGTTAGTCCTTAGTTCGCAAGCCCCACTACCTCGTCAAGGTTGGACACAAGTGGTAGGGTCAAGGCCTAGGAAGGGCCTAGGGCCATAATGAGGGCGAATATATGACCACCAATGGGACCAACCCCAAAGCTGAAGATGAAGTAAACATTGTTGAAGAGGAATAGATGAACATTCAAAGGACGCACAGTAAGGCGGTTGTTGCACCTTCTTCTTGCCAGCAGATGAGATGCACTGTCTTGTATGTAACCTGGAAACAGTTGAGCTAAACACTAATTGCTGAAGGTTATAGAAGCGAAGCTACAGTTGTTTGGCGGGAACAAGAAGCGCGGGAAAAGGTGATGGAAGGGAATGATTAATTAACCGCCAATTGAATGTTGAGTACGACCGAACATAACCTTTGAGGTCTGAGGTCAAATAATGTAGGTTATGTATTTGCTTTTTTTAAAGTGTAATTTAAGGCTCTTTAACATCTGAAGTCAGAGAAGAAGGATTACGATCTTTTTTAAGTTAAAAAAAAAAATGATTTAAAAATATAAAATGGATTAAAATATATATATTCAGAATATGAAATTATTAAAACACTTTTAAGCACTAAATTCTCCAAGTAGTCATAAATATACGTAAAACAATTTTATTACAATGAATACTAAAATATTTGCGCCATTAAACATTTCACTTCAATAATTCTCAACGCCATGGATAACCACCCCTTTGCTCAATCCGTGGTTTGAACCCAGCCTCGTTTAACAGCTCTCCTGTGACCGGTAATATAACTAAAGGTTAACGGTCAACATTCCACATTGCCTAACGACCGTTAAGGGGATACTCCCGGCATTTCTGCCTCTCGTTTTTACACTCTATCGTTCCTTTTTTCATGCATACTTACACTCGTATACATCTATCTAATCCAGACGATTTAGGTACAACTTGTTAGACTTAAGGTACTCCACTATTGTTTCCCTTTATATACTCTTTAAATAAGGACGTTGAATTAGTTAATAGTCATTAGCCCCATTAGACTTCTTTTTATTAGACTCATTTCTCTTTTTGTGCACACCTGCTTGTTCAATTTTATTTTTTAAAATATAGGTTACGTGACCGTAAATTGTTAAACTTAGGATTGAAGATTGGCGAGGAATCGGTCAAATAAAACAACTCGTCTCTTTGCCAACGTTTCGACAAATATATTGTCTTTTTCAGGGCCTGGATATTACAAATACAAAACAATTTACATATGTAGTCAGTAACATAGAAAAAATAGTAAAAATCAGTAATACAAAAATAAACAGTAAAATGCAATAAATTCTTTATAATTATTGAAACTTACGTGGCTATGCGGGTTGGTTGAGTTACAGAAACTAAGAGCCAGAACTGGAGAGCAGGTATAGCGGGACTTACAGTCAATGTACATGACAATGGGACAGATACAGTAGACTAAATACAATAAATATTGGGAAATTTATTTTAACACAAACCACAGGAGAAACCAAATAACCCATATGAACTAAATAACAAATAACCAAAAGATTTGAAGTAAATATGAATACGTATATAGTTTTCGTGACAGCAAATTGTTAACTTTAGGATGGAATATTTGCGAGGAATCGGTCAAATAAAACAACTCGTCTTTTTGCCAACGTTTCCACAAATATATTGTCCTCTTCAGGGCGTGGCTATGCGGGTTGGTTGAGTTACAGAAACTTATTACATAATTTATTGCTGGATCAGTTTCTGTAACTCAACCAACCCGCATAGCCACGCCCTGAAAAGGACAATATATTTGTCGAAACGTTGGCGAAAAGACGAGTTGTTTTATTTGACCGATTCCTCGTAAATCTTCCATCCTAAGGTTGTTTGAAGTAAATTTAAAAAAATCCAGCAATAATTATGTACAAAATTTGGATATCTATTTATTTTTTAATGATAAAATTGTAGCAGTTGGCTAAATACGACATGTCTGTTCTAAAGTTAACTGTGTTCTGTTTTACTATGTGGCACATTTATAGAAAATTCCGTTTGTATAAGTTCTGGCTCTTAGTTTCTGTAACTCAACCAACCCGCATAGCCACGTAAGTTTCAATAAACAATTTCAATATTGTATTTTACTGTTTATTTCTGTATTACTGATTTTTACTGTTTTTTCTATGTTACTGACTCTATAAATTGTTTTGTATTTGTAATATCCAGACCCTCAAGAGGACAATATATTTGTCGAAACGTTGGCAAAGAGACGAGTGGTTTTATTTGACCGATTCCTCGCCAATCTTCAATCCTAAGTTTTTAAAAATATTTACACAAATTTAGGCCGATTTTTGACTGGAACTTTCCGCATTGAAGGTGAATAAATCATGTAAGCTATGAATAATCAAAATTGGGAGAACTCAAAATTCAAAGAAAAGGAAGGATCAAAGGTGTGGGAGGCGCCACTAACACTCAGAATTACTCAAGAGATTAAGACAAACACAATAATAATTGTCTATTGTATAATTAAAACAATGAAACCGAAAGATAGAAACACACGTAACACTGGCTAACATAACCTGACTTAACGCAAGATGTTCTTTTTTCTCTTTTAAGACAAACCTGATGGGCTAGGATGCTGTCGAGTTCCTGACGAAACAAAAAAACTATATCTGTAGATGATAAAGGGTGCGTTCCACTAAGCGCTCACAACGATAAAAATATACGACCTTCAGCCGTTTCACATGACGACCGCGGTCATAGTGGTCGTGGCGAAAACTTCACTAATGCCGTCATTATTTTCGCTCACGCGAAGCTCACAACGCCCCACCTTAAGAGCTGGTCATAGTGGGCGTTCAGAAATTTGGCGCAATTTTTAAAAGCAAAGATGGCGACCGAAAAAATTATATCATGTAAATGAAAGTATTATCTCTTGCTAATAATTGAATGTGTTTCTCGAAAGTCTAAAAAAAATAATAAAATGAAAAATTACTTATCCCTTTACATACTAAATCACTGAATAACGACCAATTACACTTTGATAGTTAATAATACGTGGCCTAAGTTTTCGCTTTTCACCATTGCGATTTTGTAAAATTGCATTCTACTCTTCATCGGAACTAGATGAAGAACTTTCTAAAGCATTATTACGTTGTATTAAAAAATACTGGAATAATTAGCTGCCCTAAAAATATGCATATCTTATTTATTTTATATTACATATACACAACATTGTGGGATGAATAGCTAGATTGAGAATGTAATTGTAGAAAACTATATTATTTGCGATAAAGCCAGATAATTATTATCTATTATTATAAACGTTTGACTACTACATGTAATAACAATTACTTTAATCGAAGAATGAACTTAAACCGACGATTTTTATTTAAAAATAAAAATAAATAAATAAAATCATTGATGTATGTTGGTGTAAGCAATTTTTAAAAAACGTTTATGAATTTTTTAGCCTCATATTTTTTTATTTTTTATAACGTTTTTTTTTCACCTGTAATCAATAGTTTGATTATTATAGATAAATAGATATTACAGTCAATCTAAGTTAAATGGTGTGCTACTTGAACAAATATTTTGTAGATGAAAATGGCCAGCATAAGGGTATGTGACATCTAATAAATTCTTAAAAAATATTAATGAAAATTAATGCGGTAAAATTACTTAAATAATATCAATGAAGTATTAATGAAATGTTGGGTACTTGCTGATTTGTGTACCTTTTGGCGTTTAATCAACCCTTATACTTAACTTTTTAAACTGTAAGTTTTTGTTAAGGAGATTATTACGTTGTATTAATAAATATCCTACTGTTGCCACAAAAGACATTTTAATTTTATTTAAACGTAAATTTTATAAATACTCCACGAAAATGTAATATAAAAATTGAATTATATGTATATTTTTAATATAAGTCAACTTTACCAATAATTAATAAAATTTATTATAACTGCTTATAAACGGGGTTAAAATTGAAAAAGAATTTTTACATAAATAGTTAAAACGCTCCATAGTCCATTTCACTTGAGTTTTCGATTGTAACGTTCGCAAGCAAGAGGAACGGGGCGAAACCGCGGTCGTGAGCGTGATCGTTGTGAGCGCTTAGTGGAACGTACACATAGTAATCTAATGGCGGACACATAACTTCAGAGACCAAGCTTCGCCGAACTCTCTCAGCACAAGCAGTATGCCCCTGCTCATTCCTCTTTTCCCAGTTCTGCCAACTGTGGTGGACAAGACAGCGCGAACAGCTCCAAATGTAGATTTATAAGCGGAGGGGGGGACCCCGAACAAAAGGTCAATGATTTTATTGATTATTATGACCAGTCTTAATGATTTATTGAAAATCAGGTAGATCAGAATTTCCATCACATTATGGAATCTAGACAGAAATAATTACACTGAAATAAACTGGAATTAATACAAAAAACTACTTGGATTTAATAGGATGAAAAAATAACTGCCAGTTTCAGTCATTGATATATTTTTATTATGCCCAGCTTTCGACCTAGGTCACCTTCAGGGCTGTGGAACATATTTACAATGTGTTAACAATAATTATATTAAAATGGATATGTATAATGTAACGAAATTTACATTATTTAATTTTATTAAATTAGGTAAATAATTTTGTAAATTTCGTTACATTATACATATCCATTTTAATATTATATTGTTATTGTTACCATAAATCAGTCACTAAAAATAATGAACATTAATTACTTGGACTTGGTGAAACAAAAATTTCGTTATTTTAATACAAATTAAGGAGAGCTTCTATTTCAGTTTGTAGTTTAAAAATATGAGTTAGTTTGTCAGAAAATATTTATAAAAAAAAGAAAGTTAATTTGTTGACAATAAAAAATAAGAATTGGTTTCAAGTCAATGTAATTAATTGATTTAGACGACCAGAAAAATAATGAAATAAAACGTAGCTCAAGTCAATACAAAAACTAGCATCATTCTAGCTTATTACAAGTCTTTTTGCTATTTTTAATAAGAGATTAAAGAAAGAAGTAAGAATAACAAAGTTTTGTTACAAATGCAAGAAAGAAGTTAAAAAAAAAATATATATATAATAATAATAATAAACGTGCTGAATTAAAACGAGCAGAGCTAGTAAAGACCTTTTTCTCTAATTAGATTTTTCCTTCGCCATTTTCTTTAGATAAAAATTAGTAAATTAAATGGTGTGGAGAAGAAATGGAAATGAATTTAGTGGTTAATCCTATTTCATTTTGTTTTTAGAATTTACCTTTAGTTTAAATTAAGTTCCTACAATGCATTAGTTCAAATTAGATAATGTTGGGTTATTGTGCATTGAATTGATGGTATTTTTTTTCTAGTTGAACATTAAGTAGAATACAAATCAGAATAGGTGAGATGAATGTAAATATAGTGAAATTATTACCCATTTTCTTCCCGTTAAGAGACATTTCACATTGGACAGATTTTATTAAAATTGTATTCAGCATGGTTCAAGTATACCAACTAAAGTTTGGAGGAGAAAAAAAAATAGCTTCCAAAAATTTTATAATTTTTTCGTTTAAATGATTTTTAGGGCATAACAACAACAATATATGTTACCTACGTATTATAAACGTCGTAGGGCGAGTGTTGGTCTAGTGGTCAAGAGCTTGGCTTAGTGAGTGGGAGTTCGCCAGATCGAACCCCGCGTACGGCTACTTTTTATTTGTTAGAAAAAATTGTATTTATAGTAAAGTATGAGCATATCAGCCCCGGTCCACGGTACGTAATTGGTAGTTGGATGGTTTAGCCGTGCCTGGAAAAAATAGACGATTACTTAACATTTACACGTCGCTAATGTTACTATTTACTGTGCATCTAATTCATCATCGTTATTTTTAATTACACTTCTTTACCACAAGAATTTAAAAGAGCACCGGGAAAAAAGGTGAAGAAGTCTCATTGCCAACTGAAGTCAGATCTTAAGACTGATTAGGGTCGACTTTACTTAATACGAGGGTCGATTGAAAAGTCCGTGCAAAAATAAAAACTACTTAATTTTTTGGGGTAAACCTTTTTTATTTTTCAACATAGTCTCCTTTTAGGCTTATACACTTCGACCAACGCTGCTCTAGTTTGTTGATCCCATCCGAATAATAGGATTTGTCCAAGTCTGAAAAATAGCCATTCGTTTCTGCAATCACCTCCTCGTTTGAATAAAATCTTTTTCCCGCAAGCCATTTCTTCATATTGGGGAACAAATAGTAGTCCGAGGGAGCCAAGTCCGAAGGAACGGTCTTCGCCTTTTTTGGCGCAGATTCCCCCTTGGTAACCCATTGTTTAGATTGTTCTTTGGTCTCAGGAGTCTAGTGATGTATCCATGTTTCATCCACAGTGACGAAACGACGCTTAAAGTCCTGCGGATTCTTCTGGAACAGCTGCAATCCGTCCTTGCAACACTTCACACGATTTCGTTTTTGGTCAAGCGTGAGCAATCGCGGCACCCATCTTGCGGATAGCTTTGTCATGTCCAAATGTTGATGCAAAATATTATGTACCCGTTCATTCGAGATGCCCACAGTACTAGCAATCTCACGCACCTTCACTCTTCTGTCATCCATCACCATATCATGGATTTTATCAATGATTTCTGGAGTAGTAACCTCAACAGGGCGTCCAGAACGTTCAGCGTCACTTGTGCTCATATGGCCACTCCGAAAATTTTGAAACCACTTATAAACTGTTCTAATCGAAGGTGCAGAGTCACCATAATGTTTATCAAGCTTCTCTTTAGTCTCCTGAGGCGTTTTGCCTTTCATAAAGTAGTGTTTAATCAACACACGAAATTCTTTTTCGTCCATTTTTTGAAAATCACTCGACTTCCTCGATTCAAACGAATGCCAAACACAAAGAAATAGACCGATCTGGCTGAAACTTGGTGTGTGTTCTTCCAAGAGATGCTACTAACTAAACATAACCTCGATACGCGCCAGTGGTGCTATCTCTCTGACTTTGCACGGACTTTTCAAACGACCCTCGTACTTTGCAGGCTAGGCACCTCTGAATGTGCATGCAACATTGGCGTATCATCTATTTTAATTGCAAGCTTACCCAGTCAACAATTTGTGCAGTCTGTGGTTAGTCTAAAGGAAACTATGCGCTACTCTCTATGTAGTGGATTGTTGCGCTTTTGGTAAAACCAGATTTCTTTGTCAATCGGGAAGGTTTTTCCCGATTTCCTTTCCTAGTAAATTAAGCGAAGACTCTAGATTCATTCAAAGCTCTGAGAGACTACGCCGCCATGTTTCCTAGTAAACCACCACTAAGTTTATTAAGATGCTGTAATTCGTAATAAAATCATTGGCCTTTTGTTCGGGGCCCCCACGCCTCTTATAAATCTACATTTGGAGCTGTTCGCGCTGTCTTGTCCACCACAGTTGGCAGACCTGGTTAAAGAGGAATGAGCGGGGCATACTGCTCGTGCTGAGAGAGTTCGGCGAGGCTTGGTCTGAAGTTGTGTCCGCCATTAGCGTACTTTTATCATCTCCTGATATGATTTTTGTTTCTTCAGGAACTCGACACCATCCTAGCCATCAGTTTTGTCTTAAAAGAGAAAAAAGAGCATCGTCTTGCTTTAAGTCAGGCTATGTTAGCCAGTGGTAGTTTGTTTCTATTATTGAAAAACAAACAACCAGCTTCTTCTAGTTTCAATTTTTAACCTTCTACTTTGTTACTCCCTTCCTAGGTTAGGTTTATTTTAGGTAACAATGAGAAATATTTTTACCTGCATCCCATTCTTTACCGTTGTTCAGTCAATAATCAACATGTCATAAAGAAATTTGTACTCCCTGATAGGTAGGTTATCATAAAAGTCAAGAAAATGATTTCTGGTGCCTCAGAATGTCCTCCACATTGATTAAATTGATCAAGTATTGATTAATCGGGACAGAAGTTCCATATTTATGTTTGGATAGAGATTGAGAGAGATGTTTAAATTTTTTTTAAAAAGTATTTTTAAAAACACTTTCTTCTAAAATTCGAAAATGAACGTGTTTTCGAGCCATCAGCAGCAAATATTTCTCAGTAGAGCATTTTATGCTTCTAAAAGAATTAGAGATAAAATACTTTAATAAACTTTACCATTAATACTTTACCATTTTGAAGCAATTAAGTTGAAACAATCTACTACAACTGTATTGCACATTCTACTGCAGAAAGTAATACAAAAAAATTATGAAACTTACTTATTTCATTTTCAATAAAACTTCTGAAATGTCATTCAACTTTTATTCTAACTGATTAAAAATCAATTCTAGAAAAAACTTCTGACCAAACTTTTTAGAGAGAGATAGACCAGATGACATAACCTTCTCACAAAAATTTAGGATGAGATCTTTCTAGAACTTTTGGCAAAGCTACAAAAATTTTATGATTTTCTGTCTTTTTATTTTTTAATCTCATTTTCAAACATGCTCGCCATTACCATATAAATGAAAAACTAAAGTTTCTACGGGGAATTATTTGCACTTTTTTTGGAGGAAGCCGGATGATAACTTTTCCTTGCTTTAAGTAATCAACTTCCTTGTTCTCACTTCGTCATGAGAATTCCACCCTGTGTACTTTTATTCCGGACGAGATTCTCTTTTTCCTCCCTCTATTATTAGCAACCCCAAGAAAGGTTGGCTTACTTTAATATCTTATTTACATTGTTCTATTTTTGAACAGTTGTAAGCGAAAAACCACTGAAACGAAAACATTGTCCCAAATATGGAGTTTACTTCTTCTGTCATCAATTTTTTGTTTTCTAAATTTAACCCTGTTTCTACCAAATATTGAGCCGTTTATTTTGAAAGTGGGCAAGCCCATTTTTGAAAAAAAAATGAAGATTATGGTAATTATAGATAAAACTTAGTATGATCTTTTTATCTGTAAACAATTTAGAGTAAAAAAAAAATCAGAATCCCAATATTAGGGAGATTGAAGTTTTAGCTCTTAACAATATTGTAAATATGTTTAATTTGAAAATGGTGCAAGTCCATCTTAGGTTAACATTATTTAACCGTACAGCAAAATTTAACTCCTCTTGCTGTATGGTGAAGCAAATGTGATGGTTTAAACATCATGTCTTACCTATCTATCTTTGATATTGGTAATCGGTGATAGTACAATACTTTATAAAATTCATCATTATTTAATAATAATAAGTACATCTTAATTTTGTGTTTCGATAATAACACCAACATCGGGAAATTTTAGTACTATTGGCAACACTGAAAAACTGTAAATTGTATAACATTCGACTTATATTATCGGCTATCAAGTAAGTTGTGTTGTTTTGTGCTCGGTGTACGAAAAAAGTTTCATTATTTGAAAATTAATAACGGATTGTGGTTTATTTTATAAAAAGAAAAAAAATGGCTGAAACCGATTATAAAAGGTAATTATAACTCTGATGCATCTGAAAGTGAATTTGGTAGGTAACAAATATAAAATAAAAATACTTTTCTGGGTAATAACGCCATTTCAATAAAATCCTCATTTGCCAAGTAATTTTATTATGTTTGTAGAAATAAGACCCATGATAATCGGTAATAAAAGAAGAATCTTGGAATCCGAATCTGAATACGAAGGCAATTCGGACCAAAATGATTCCAAAAGAAGAAGAATAGTTGAACTATTGATTAGTATTTTGTTTTTATTGTTAAAAAAAGACTGATGCGACTGAAATATTATCCATTTAAATCAACGATTACAATAATTCATTAATTTTGAAAGTGAGGCAAGTCCATTTAGTTAAAATAAATCTTTATTTTTCTTAGCCAGCACTATAAACACTATTGGATTATAAACTTACATTATCTAACACCACAAAATACAAAAAATATGTCTATTAATATTTACCAATATTTTTAAATTTATTGAAACGCAAAACCTTAAATATCTCGAAATTACAAAAAAAATGGACTTGCCCCACTTCCAAAATAAACGGCACATATGTTTATAATTTCTTCTGTTTTTGGTATTTAGGAACTATCGCTACTTATTTCTGTCTATATCTTTTTTTTTTTTTTTTGAATAAAGCAAGCTGGTTTTGTAAAATGAATTTCTGGCTTCAGTGAAATCTCTTAAGGGATAAAATATACTGAAGGCAATTATACTTCAATAAAACAGAGTGGCATCAATTAAAGGTAATAATTAATTCCTAAAAGCTACACCTGGGTCTTTCTCTCTAGGACCCGAGCGAATATTTGAATTTTAGTTGAATTCATTGGCAGGGAGAATGAATGTTTCTCACATATTGTGATACCTCTCCTAATGTGCCTATTAAATAAGCTATCTTAGACTTTTTTTTTGTATTATATTTTATTACATAATTTTTGCATTATATTTTATTAATACGTGGTTTTACCTAATGGATTTAAATTGAAATGTATTGTAATGTTTTTATCCTTTATAAACCCTTAATGGGTCTAAATTTATTGGTATTTTTAAACAACAATCCATTATTAATATTGTATTATTTAATTATTACCCAAAGCCGCTAGGGGCTATGCCCGAGGTTTGGTAGTATGAATATTTGCGCATGTAATATTTATAGTCTACAGTTGTTAGCATAAAAACAAAATTAATTCGATAAAATAGGTTGACATCAATGAAAGGTAAGGTTAAAGCGTTAGGTCACCGTAGTAAACAATACATTCTCTAACATGGCGGAATGCTGAGAATGAGATGATAATCATCCATTTAATATCCCAGTGGATGACGTCTTGTATTCAAGATGCCACTACTCAGCTAATCCAAACTGTTCGCGGACTGAGGACAATGTTTTAAGCGCAGTTTCAGCATTATCTCTTACACAGAAATTGGGTTTAATTTAATACATGGTCCTATATAGGTGACCAACATGGTTAAATATGAGTGAAGGTGGTCCTATATAGGTCTAGTGAGTGATGAAAATGGCCAAATATGAGTGTAAATAGTACTAAACAGGGTGAACCTGTTCTCCAAACAGCCTTAATCTTCCTCCGGATACTGGAAAAATTAAAGTAATCAAAATTTTTGAAGAAAACTCATTAGGCACTTATGTGATCATTATCCAGACCTAGGTGCTGGCACTTTTTTTTTTTTTATAAAAGTTTCCTTGTTTAATGGGCTTTCAAACGGTATATCATTTTCCAGGATTCCTTTTATCTTTATACGAGAAATTACGTTTGTTTTACAAGAAAACGTGTTCACGAGCACACCAACAGTGTTAGTTTATCAAGTTGTTTAATTCATTGAAAACTCTTTTAGATGGACCAGTAGTCAAATTTTTAAAGTAGATTGTCTTAAAATAAGGAAGTAAAAGGTTACAAATTGTTTCACATTATACATTTACTTCTGATCTCTTCGAAATATTTGATAAAATGTTAGGTAAAATAATAAAAATTTAAATAAAGTTTAAAGGCAATCTTACGATCATTTTTAAGAATATTAAATAAATTTGTAGTAATCATAATAATAATAATAATATTAATAATAAAATGATACATCCAGTAAAGTAGTCCTAGTTCTGAAATTTTCAACTAACTTTTAATTTTAGTAATACAATCAACCATGTTATGTAATGTTTTCTATGTAAGAAAACAAATCCATAAATTTCTTCGAACAATAACAAATGAGTGGATTTGTTATTGTTCGAAAAAAGCCTAGCCATTTCTTCCAGCCCGTAAAAATTATGAAAATTGAAGTTGTAAACCACTATAAGAACAATGTGTGTATTTTGCTTAAAAAAATAAATAATTAATTAAAATCTGTAACAGTAACCTCTTCTGCTGCTTCAATTACATATGTATATTGGGATAAATACAAGAAGCCAAGTTCTATAAAAGGAAGGTTATTTTTATATTTTGTAACAATAACATATAAATCACAAATTTTTTGTTATTGTTTTGTAACAGAACCGACCAAACCTATAAACATTCTACCTGCCAATCTCTCGGATTAAGTTTTCATATGTCTACAATAAATTTTATTTAATAAAATAACAAGTTGTGAATACCTATACATTGTTTTTTTTTTCAGTCTAAACTGCCCAAAATATTTGTTTTATATTATTTAGGAGTTTATTTATATTTGGAACCATTTATCTACATCCAGATTTCATTAAAGGTACTGAGTATTTCGCTAATTAAATTGTACATACCATCACTTGAAACCTCAACTAAGGCTGAAATAATATTGAACTAATTTACTATGATTATAACTAGTAGTGATGGTGTAGTGGTTAGAGCGACCGCCATTGGTGTAAAAGGTCCCCGGATCGAAACTTGAAGTCTAAATAAAAGTTTTTCAAATATAATCAATGTTTATAATTGACAAGATTATACATTTATACATAGAGTTAAGTAATATTGACAGTTTAGAATTAAAATACTCGTGTTCGCCTGAAGTTTTACTTTGTTTGTATTTTTTTTTTAAATTTATTTTAGCATCAAACCCCTATTTCTGATATACGCCTAAGGATATTTGTAAATTGTTGTTCGTTAACTTTCCATTTGTTTTGTTTGATGTATGTACATATGTTTACCTTTAGTAAAGAAAATATCTACTCTACAGCGGTTATCCCAACCTCTTCTTTTTCACTAATGGCTCCTCTTGCTGACGTCAGTTTCAACGAGTTAATGAATAATTGAATAAGTAATATACAGGGTTGCCAACAGACAAATTTTTCAAATAAGTGGATCATACGATTATTTACCCAATTTCCCCCAACTTTTTATTTATTTTGTTCATTTATTTTAAAAAGAAAATATTTTACAACTCACTTTACTGAGAAATCTCCAAAAAAGTTAGCTGCTTGGAGTAATTCCTTCCTAACTACTTCTCTCTAGGCAGTTTTGTTTGCATTTCTCAGTTGGCCATAACCTTCCTGGATGTATCGCAGCCAGTCCAGCCTTTGTTGTAACTCTGTTTTAATTGAACGTGGTAATTGCAATCCCATTCATTTTTAACGCTATTTATTATAGTGGTTATTCCCAATTACTATCGGGTTGGCCAATAAGTTCGTTCGGTTTTTATTTTGGTACAGATTCATTCCGATTTTCTTTTTTTTATTTTCGGCGCAAGCGCACAACTCGATTGTTCATTTGAAAGATTATTGTTAAGCTTAACCTTTCTATGGATTTCGGTTTAACAAACATTACTATTGTGCTTTTCTCGTAGCTGTAAAGATGGAAGAAAATAAAGTGCATTTTCCTCATATTTTGCTCTATTATTTTAAAAAGGGCAAACGAGCTGCAGAGGCTCATAAAAAGATATGTTGTGTTTATGGTGATGATGCCTTAACAGAACGCGTGTGCCAAAAGTGGTTTGCCAAATTCCGTTCTGGAGATTTGGACATTAATGATGCGCCCCGCTTCGGTCGCTCGACCAAGATTAATTCAGATGATGTCTAGGGCGTAATCGATAAAGATCCCTGCGAATCGGTGAGAGAGATAACAATAGCACTTAACATATCCTATACGAGCTCCAAAAATCATTTGCGCCGGCTGGGATACGTTTCTCGGCTCAATGTTTGGGTACTGCATGAATTAACCGAGGCCAATTTAGCCACTCGCATATTCATTTGCGATTCGTTGCGGAAACATCAAAAAAATTCCAATTTTTAAAGTGGATGGTAACGCGAGATGAAAAATGGATCGTCTACGTTAATGTAGTGATGTAAAAGATCATGGAAGCACTGCAGTGAGCCGCCGCAAACAAGCTTGCAGGCGGAATTGCATCCGAAGAAGATTATGCTCTTCGTATGGTGGGATTATAAAGGTATCATCTATTACGAGCTGTTACCGTCAGGCAAAACCATTAATTCAACTGCATACTGCTTGCAGTTAACCCAACTGGACCATGCAATCCGCACAAAACGTCCAGGATTAGCAAATCGCAAAGGTGTCGTCTCTCACCACGACAAGGCCAGACCGCATACGTCATTGACCACTCGGAATAAACTTCTGGGATGTTTTTTCTCATCCTCCGTATTCACCGGACCTGGCACCTTCTGATTATCATTTATTCTGATAGTTGCTGAACTCCATGAACAGAAAAACTTTCGATAAAGAAAAGACTGTCAAAAAACCTTTTGATTGGTTTTTCGACGATAAGCCACAGACGTTCTACGAACGTGGTATAATGAAGTTGGTGGAAGCGTTATACTCATGAAGATGGACGTATGTACGAGGTGTGTTCAAAAAGTAACGGGAATTTTTAAATTTCGCGGGTTTGAAGAGTCTGATTGTAAATTTTTTTTTTTTATTATGTTGGTACACATGCCCCTGAAGTACGATAAAATTTTCAGTAATATTCATTGTTTACTTCTTAAGTGGCAGCCGTTAAGGTTAGACGTGTTTTTCGAGCTTGGCGATTTTTGTTTGTTAAAAAAAATGGATCAAAGAATTTGTATTAAATTTTGCGTAAAAAATGAAATAAAGTGTGTGAAATGTTAATAAAGGCATATGGTGAGTCTGCTATGAGTAAAACAAGGATTTACGAGTGGTATAAGCGTTTCCAATATGGCCGCGAAAACGTTGAAGATGACGAACGACCTGGACGTCCAAGCACATCAACAACCGATGAAAACGTGGAAAAAGTGAAAGAAATGGTTATGAACGATCGCCGAATCACAATCAGAGAAGTCGCTGATGATGTTGCCATATCAATTGGCTCATGCCATGAAATTTTTTCGGATGTTTTGGGTATGAAACGTGTGGCAGCAAAATTTGTTCCAAAATTGTTGAATTTCGAACAAAAACAGCGGAGAATGGAAGTTGCTCAAGAGTCACTCAATGAAGTCAACAACGATGCGGATCTACTGAAACGTGTTATAACAGGTGACGAAACATGGGTTTACGGATATGATGTCGAAACTAAGGCTCAATCGTCCCAGTGGAGGCATTCTGGATCGCCAAGACCGAAAAAGGCTCGACAAGTGCGGTCGAATGTGATGGTTATGCTCACTGTGTTCTTCGATTTTAATGGCATAGTGCATCATGAATTCTTGCCACAAGGTCAAACAATCAATAAGGAGTACTACCTACAAGTTCAACGCCGTTTGCGTGAAGCAATCCGAAAAAAAACGCCCGGATTTGTGGCAAAACAATTCATGGATTTTGCACCACGATAATGCACCTGCTCACACTTCATTGCTTGTTCGTGAATTTTTGGCCAAAAACAAAACTTTAACGATGCCCCAGCCTCCATATTCGCCAGACATGGCTCCATGTGACTTTTTTCTATTTCCAAACATAAAGAGAACATTAAAAGGCCGTCGTTTTGCAAGCATAGATGACATTAAAAGCGAATCGCTGAAAGAGCTGAAAGCTATCACAAAGATCGAGTTTCAGAAGTGTTTCGAGGATTGGAAAAAGCGCTGGCACAAGTGTATTGTATGCGAAGGGGACTACTTTGAAGGCGACAATATTAATGTAGATGAATAAATAAATATTTTTTTCAAAAAACGAAAATTCCCGTTACTTTTTGAACACACCTCGTATTCGGTTTTTCCCCTGTCAGGGTTAAGCTTGTGAATGGCCATACTTCCCAGTAAGAGCTTGGATTTCTCTACTAAATTATCAAATCTAATAAGTGGAGAAAAAATTTCAGTGATAATACGTAATGTTTTTAAATAACTCATTATTTTTTTTTTTGTAACACATTTAAATGGACGATTTTAACACTGATCTCTACGAACAGCGTGCAAAACTAAATAAATTACTTACAAATAGATGTACGAGTCTCTAAACAATAAACACGGAGCAGTTGAATGATTCTCTGCAATATTTTACATGTGAAAGAGCACCCCTAACAATAATGTTTTTTTCAATTTTTTGCCAAGCTTCACATTTTGTACAGCACAAACTACTGACCATTGTCGACGGAATGTTTTAGTCATGGTATGGCGGTTGGTAGAAGGTGTAAAATTTATTTGTGTAGAACAGTTAGAAGCACTTGTTTGCAATCTATTGAGGTTTGTAAGTCATTTAGCCTAAAGGTGTGAGGTAAAACGTTTGCTGTATATTAATTGTGAACACACATAAATCAAAAATCAACAAATACAGATCAACTTCACGACTACAGAATCTATAGTAAAAGCATAGAGAATAGTATTGTGAATTGTGGAGAAACCTAACAGGGAAGGTTTCAGATAGTGAGATTTTAGTTTTCCAGTATATGGGTAGATGTCAGGCAAGGAGTAAGTCCCTGGGTATGTATTACTAAAATCTGCATAACTTCATATCACTTCTGTACACTCCTATTATTACAGCCATCTACTACGTCAGAACAAATACTTCATCATATTCTGTCACTGCTGCTCCATTTTTGTTTATTCAACTCCATTTTTGATCTAAACTAGCAATTAAATTCGCCAGAATTTTTCATTTTATTTAATTAAGAATTCAACTACCATAGAAAAACTGTTCAAGAGACATATATTTTTGAAATAAACCTAGACGTTTTATTGTGTCAGAAGGTTATTCCCCTTTATAAACCAAAGAAGATGGATGCTACATCTTTATACCATGTTGTATTTACCTAACAGCTTAAAACGTTTCGAATCTTCTGAGACTCATCCTCAGTCTCATTTTAGTTCTGAGAGGTTTTTTTTTGGCATTGGCTTCCGCCATACAGCCAGCATCGTCTAGGTGCTTATCACTAGAATATCACTTACTCTCCATTCTTACCTACAAATACATTCGCTTCACACATTCATCCCTATACTATATACAACTATTTACATATACTACAACTAATGGATGGATCAGTACTCTATATTCCTGCCATCCTTATAGCTTAACCTAAATTAAAATCACGTAATCCTTCTCTAATCATTTTCTTCCATTCAATATAATCGGCTATAACTTTTAAATACATTATATTTCATTGCTAGCTCTACTACAAATTTAAGCACATAGATGTAGGTGGAGAATATTGTCTTCGTAGCGAAATGGTGCATCTAAATACCTGTATATGTCGTCAAACATTCGTTTCCTTTCTCTACTACATAACGTGGACATATTATTATTATATGTTTGAAATCCTCCTCCCCATTGCAATCTACGCAAAGAGGAGAGAGGACCTTGTGTTGATCCTGTGAAGATACGATCCGCACACCGTGTAGTTCGCTCTCAGCCTGCTTATTGGTCGTTACAAACCATTTATTAGTGACAGTTCCCTTATAAACCATGGTTGTCTAGGTAACTGATCAGCCATAGTTTTATAGAATCTCCCTTTATTACCATTACTGTAATCTGTTTGCCATTTTTTGTAGTGCTGCTTTTGCAAATTGTACACTTGATATCGGTGTGTGGTAATTTATAATTAGCCATTTCCCCCACTATTGGTGGGCTTCCTTTGCAAGTTTATCATCAATTTCATTTTCTTTTATACCACAATGACCCCCTTACCCACCAAAAATTAATGCAGACCCCCTTCTCTTTAAAAATGGCTAGCTAATTTCTACAATCTCTGCGATATGATACATTCCTGCAGACTGGTTGTGTATATGTGATAATTTACACAACGCACTCTGACTGTCACTAATAATGGTAAAACTAAAACAATTTTTTTCCCTACTTAGTTGTAGAGTAGCTTCTAACCGAAATATTAAACTTAAGTTTACAACTTTAGCAAATCTTTAAAAGTTCTTATTCAAAGATAGAGAGGCATGGAAGCGCGCATCACTAATGTAAAACTAGAGCTTGCGGTTTCTTTCATAACTTTTTATACTCTTTAAAACTGTATATATGAAAATGGGGGTCAACTGCAAATCCTCACTTTTGGTCGCGCGTCAGACGCGTATGCGGGCAGGAATCCTAAAATCAAGTCACATATTCTGAATCTAATGTAGAACTAGGACCCTAGGCGACGTAAAGAGTAGTGTACTTGTAGGAGATGCTGTATCAACAACCGCAAGGTATTTCAATAATAAAATATTTAAATAATGCCTTATTATTTTATTAAGAAACAATTTTGTTTAGATAAAATGGAGTATCATTAAATAATAAATGCTAACAGTTAACGTAGTTCGTGCACATATATTGCTAAAGTCTGCTTAGTAAATACTTATTGATTATGCAGCACATCATCGTCTAACATGATGAAGTGGATGGTTCTATATACATAAGATGTCTCTTACCATCCTCTTAAACATTTTAACCCTTCATTCTTCAGTCTACATTACCTTCATCTCACTTAGTAATAGGTTTCACTCTTAATAGTATTAAGAGATTTTAATTTGAATTTTTAGCGCTACTAAACCTTATTTATTTATTATACAGGGTGTTCATTTTAAGAGGGCTCAAATGCTTAACAGGTGATCTGAGCAAAAAATGGTAGAGGAAAAATTTGTGGCCTGTCACCTCTAGTTTCAGAATATGTGACTTGATTTTAGGATTCCTGCCCGCATACGCGTCTGACGCGCGACCAAAAGTGAGGATTTGCAGTTGACCCCCATTTTCATATATACAGTTTTAAAGAGTATAAAAAGTTATGAAAGAAACCGCAAACCGCAATTCGATATCCGCAATAAGTCGTTTTCCGAGTGATTTTTCTCAAGAAAAATCAAATGTTAAGAGCTTTAGATGTTCTCAAGCATACTCAAAATGGCTAAAAATTAATTTTACATCTGTTACAAACAAGAAGGATTAATAATTATTTGGTAATTTTGGGAGAGTTGCGTTTAATTACTAAAACAATTGGAAACCTCCTGCCACATATTTAAGTGATCAATATTGTAAAGTTTTTCCAAAATAACTTTACTTACACAACTAATGCCTGCCACTAGTTATTAAATATGTGGGTTTGATTAAATAATAAAACTCGCTAAAGTTGTAAGTAATAACCTGATTTATTCACACATTAACATTAACTAACATGAACATTTACTAGCAACTAACGCTATTCATTACAGTCACCATTTACAACAGTCACAACAGTTTACTGTTACTTACTCACTACGTAACGCCACAAAACTGTTCCACGACTGACCCCTGGTCCGCACTGCACCGAATTGCACTAGTCTCAGCTACACTAACACCGCTCTACTCATCAACTGACTAATTGCCCAACTAGCTACCACTGAAGCACTCCGCAACACTGACTCTCCAAGACTAACTCATAAACTTGACTAATAACTATAAACTCTAATAACTCCTTAAAACTTGCTTAAAAACTCGATTGAAACTGACTTCTCCAGCGGTGTCTGCCTCCTTTTAACTGCGTGCCTCCCTCCAACTGGGACTGCCCTCCTCCAACTCTCTGAGCCTAAGTTTCCACGCCCTCTTGACGTTCATTGGCTGGAGAAAACATACTGCCACCACCTCAGCTGTGAGCCGCCTCCTCCCATTCTCTGTCTCTCTCCAACTCCGTCTGTCTCACTCTCACCTGTCAATCACTGGCTGGGAAACACATATGCCACCACCCCAACTGAGGCCTTTCTCTTAGCTGGCTTTTACACAGGTCACTAACTCCTTGAACAATCTAGGCCTTTCTTTTCTGCCACAAGTAGATACCGCCCCTTTTGTCTACACAGTGGTGGCCTGTTACCGGCTTTAGTCGCTTAACCCCTAGAACAATCTAGGCCTTTCTTTTCTGCCACAAGTAGATACCGCCCTTTTGTTCACACAGTAATGGCCTGTTACCGACTTTGGTCGCTCAACCCCTAGAACAATCTAGGCCTTTCTTCTCTGCCCAGGTCAACTTCGTTACAATATCTTTCATGTAAAGGATCAAACTTATTCCTTAATTTATCAAATAATGCATTTGCAAAGGTGCCTACTCAGATACAGAGAGCAGTTGATAACCTCCTGGCTAACCTGGCTTATGAGCCAGAGTAGGCACCTTTGAAGGCACAGTACATGCTTCACAAGTAAAGTTTTTAACATTTTTGATACATTAAACTTGAGAATGTTTCCCTAACTTAATCAAACAGAAAAACTAAATAGAATTTTACGATAAGGAAAGATAAATTTTGTTTTTATAGATGCGTAACACATAAATGGTTACGCAATGGCATAATTAATGTGTTTACAAAATTTTATTTTCAATTTACTGGTATCCAACAATCAATCATGTATATTACACTGATGAGTTCTACTAACAGAACTGAATTCAATTAATGATTGAACACAGGTGTAGGTTTATGAAATTTTTAATGAACTTCTCCGTATTAAACTCCAACATAAACGTTGAATTAACAGCAAACGTTAATGCAAATTTTTCTCAAATAGAATATGATCTCACTTGCTCTCTAAAATAAAGTAGGTAATATTGTTCCAGATATTTCTAGCTTCGTGAATTATGAAAAAACGATCAAACTCATCAATGAAAAACAAGTAATAATGCATTTGCAAAGGTGCCTACTCAGATACAGAGAGCAGTTGATAACCTCCTGGCTAACCTGGCTTATGAGCCAGAGTAGGCACCTTTGAAGGCACAGTACATGCTTCACAAGTAAAGTTTTTAACATTTTTGATACATTAAACTTGAGAATGTTTCCCTAACTTAATCAAACAGAAAAACTAAATAAGTTGTTAGATGATAACCTTACTGGATTTCCACGCAGAAACCCCGGGTTCGAATCCAGCTGCTGGCCCTTAGATTTTTCGCCTTTCTACGAGTTTCTTACAGCTTATTGACTGGTGTTTTCAGTAACAATATAAAAAGTTACCGGAGGTAGTCAAAAGTACTGAGTACATCAACAACAACAACAAAAATATTGGGAAGGTTACTTTAATATTATTGTTTTGAGACGAGGTTAGAGGGACAAACCACTTCTTGTACGGTCTAGGTAACCCAAACGCTCTTAGAAAACGAAATAAGACTTTGTGAATAGACGAAGACTCGAGGAAGACATCAAATTTGTATAAAAACACTGATATAACCCTTATAATTGGTTATAAAAGAGTTATTGTGCCTTTACGTATAACACATTAAAGACCTCCGCAATTTAAATATACGAGGTGAGGCTATAAAATGACGAGACTATTGCTGTAAAACATTTTATTTTAAATTTATACATATTTAGTTACTATCACCTTCAATATACACCACTCCCCTTTCCCCACAACGCTCCATGCGAATTTACCATTGTTCGAAACAGTGCTGGAAGTCTTTTTCTGTGAGCTCCTGCATGACGCGTGCCGCTTTTTCTTTCACAGCTTCAACGGAGACTGAAATCGTGTTCCTTTTAATGCAGATTTGACTTTAGGGAACCAGATAAAAGTCACATGGGGGCCAGGTCAGGCGAATAAGGCGGATGGCCTAAAACTGGAATGTTGTACTTGGCTAGAAACGCCTTGACAGACACAATGCAGTGTGAGCCGGCGCGTTGTCTTGACGGAGAACCCCATGACTTGGTTCTTCCACAAATCGGGTTGTTTTTCCTTACTCTTTCACGGAGTTGAGCCAAGCACCTCACCGGTAGTAATGTTGATTAATTATAATCGATATTTTCATCCGTTTTGGAGGTGGAAGGGCGACCCGGATGGTCATCATCTCCGACTTCTTCTCGGCCATCTTGGAAACGCTTGAACCACACAAAAAACTCGCCCACTTAATTAACATTTATCACCTAAACTTCTTTGTAATAAAAGATAAGTTTCAGTAGCGGTTTTACCCAGTTTCATGTGAAATTTCACAATTCGTTGCCCTACTACATGTGTAGTATCATGTTTTCGGGCAAAACGAAACTAACACCTCTTACACAAACGACGGTTCCGGTCAGACAGATTTCTCTACAATCACGTGAGACGCTGCAATCGAAAGAGAAAAGGCTTTACGCTGCACAGCTGTCGGTCGTTAGGATTTGGCGCATGCATAGTTCCTTCTGTAGCAGCATCAGTCTCGTTATTTGGTAGCCACACCTCGTGTATTAACACTGGTATTGAGAAAATAGCAGTCTATCTTTATAACGCCTCTAAGCCTTATCTTTTTTAACATCCGGGTCTGTATATAATTGACTAATATTTAATTTGGCAATATTATATCTTTTCTGAATTAATTTCACTAATTAATTTCAATTCTTATAATCTCTTTCTTAAATACATAATTAAGAAAGTAATTAAACCCATTCGGAAAGATTAAAAACAGCTTGAGGACGGTTTAAAGTGGTATTAATGAACGAATGGTAATTAGAATGAGGAAGAATAAGTTCTAGTAAATTCTTAGCTTTGGATGGTACTAATCTATGGTCGGTCCCATGTAGTTGTTAATTGGTTAAATGTAAAATAACAAATAAGACTGGTGAACTCTTAGTCAATTCTTTCTAACATTTTACAACAATTAGATACACAAAATAATGCTGCTTTCGAGCGAAAAATGGCAAACAATTAAAAAAGAACACCATTTTTTAATGTTCAAAATGAAACATGTACACAATTCGAGCCTAAACTAGAAGTTCTAGCTGCAGTGAGAAATTCAGATCTCTTTAAACTCGGGCACAAATTCAGCTGTTCTAACACAGCGCTAGTTAATATGTAAATTGGTACATTGTAGTAGAGAATTCTCGCATTGTAGTAAAATAGCTAGAGTATCCAAACCTTGTATATACGCAAAACACAACGATACTTACAAATACAGCTCGATACAAAAACATGTTATACATAAGCTACAAAAGGCTGCCAATGCATGAACACACCCATATTGTTGCATCTATTACAATATAGGATTACAATATTAATTGGAACACATTATACTTGTAAACATTCAATATTCACTGAATAATTATTAAAGGTACCTATTAATAGAGAACGATAATTTCAAAATTTATAGTACAAGCGTAAAACTATATTAACCAAACTTATAATCTTCTTTTTAGAGTTCTTTTTAGGCATTTTTTTTGACGTGAATACGTCTTTAAATTTGCTATCATACGGAGGCAACCCAAAAACCCTAATGATAACAAAATCGGAGGATACAGTTTGGCGTTATAGTTTCGAATCTATCGTCTACATCCAAAATTAAATTAGACCACTGGATAGCTAAAGGATCAAAGAATACATTACGATAAGCGAAGATTGTGACGCATCGCGCGCGGTGGAGAGGGAAGCGCCGCCATTTTGAGATCATTTTGCTGCGTATCGAGATTTGCAAATGGTATAACTTTTGACTCAGAGAAGCTACGATGTTCGTTTAAGTTTTAATCGTCAGCTTTCTTCACAATCTATCGATTGTATATAAAACATTAGTGTAAAATAGTGACAGTGAATATAATAAGGTGTTAGAATAAAAAAATATTATCAAAAATATATAATGTCGGCCTATACGCGTCGAAAAGTCAAAACCAAATACAGAGATCGTATACGGTTGGAAAGGGCTTCTCAAGAACAATCGAATGGTAATAATAAAACACCATATGACCGAGTCCAAGCTGTGCCGGCAACGTAAAAGAATGAATGCGGCCGAGCGGAGCAACGACGGTGTCAGTACACCTGCAGCTGGGGCGGTTGAAATTATGCAAGTGGATGATGAAATCGCTTCTACATCGACAACGGACTGTATAGGCATAGATTGTGTTCGATCGTCGATTATGAAGGCACATTGGGCAGCAGCTAGTGCACGTTTCACTACGACGTTTGTCAACAATCCATTCGGACATAAGTGTGATGTGTGTGATCGTCTATGGTTTCTGCGCTCATTGAAGCTAACAAAAGAAAAACACTTACCACTACTTAATAATATATTATTATTATATTATAAAAAATATAACCCGTTACGTAAACGTATTCACGTACAACACACGGCCGTGTCCATGGCACAGCCACAGTTTTTATTTTTCTCTACTGTTACATTATAATTTATTTTAGAGCTATTTTCCACAATAGAACCTTCTAGAATTGTGAAGATTCTGTTGAGTTACTCTACAAAATTATATGTGTTATACAAAAAAGAAATACATATGTAATTGCTAACTTCTGTCTGTCATCTTACAGATAGCGCTGCCAGTACCATCTTCAACGTATATGAGAGCTGATGGACCAAGATCATTATGAATTGTATTGCTTGAGACATAATGTAGAACAGTGATTATCAACCTTTTTTTTTGTCGCAGCATACTTTTTAAGGCCTAAGGCCTTGGGCACACAGAAAGCGGTCTGCCGCGGCGGGCAACGATCTCCGACCGAGACGGTCAGGCGGTCTAGTTGTATTACACTATGTTGCATCATCTCTGTCAAACAGAACGCGGTCTACCGCCGCGGGATGGTCTTTGTTGCGACGACAAGGCGATCTGGTAGTACAAAATTACAGATTTCAACGTGACCTCAGAGCCACCTAGTAATACGAAATAAAGATTCCAATGTTAAGAAACTTTATTACTCATTTTTTATTTCATTCTCGCGACATACGAAAATACTAGAAGAACCTATCTTCATGTGACTCCAGTTCGATACATAAGCGGTGGTATTCCCCTAATTGTTCTCTCTTCTTATTGATTTCATACACCCAACTAACAGCAGAAGGAGTTGCTCTTCGTCCGAGCTCATACTTAATATATAAAAAACAAAAACAAAGAACGAGAAAACGCACTACTACTTCTCAAGAAGAAAGCTACCAAACTGGACCGCACTAACAAAGATATCGCGTCCTGTGTGACGTCCCCTTATCGCAGACCGCCGCGACAGACCGCTTTCTGTGTGCCCAATTCCTAACAATTTCAAAATTTGGCGGTACACTAACAATAAGATAAGTTTAAAAGTATTTTACGTATCCATAATACGAGGGTCGTTTGAAAAGTCCGTGCAAAGTCAGAGAGATAGCACCACTGGCGCGTATCGAGGTTATGTTTAGTTAGTAACATCTCTTGGAAGAACACACACCAAGTTTCAGCCAGATCGGTCTATTTCTTTGTGTTTGGCATTCGTTTGAATCGAGGAAGTCGAGTGATTTTCAAAAAATGGACGAAAAAGAATTTCGTGTGTTGATTAAACACTACTTTATGAAAGGCAAAACGCCTCAGGAGACTAAAGAGAAGCTTGATAAACATTATGGTGACTCTGCACCTTCGATTAGAACAGTTTATAAGTGGTTTCAAAATTTTCGGAGTGGCCATATGGGCACAAGTGACGCTGAACGTTCTGGACGCCCTGTTGAGGTTACTACTCCAGAAATCATTGATAAAATCCATGATATGGTGATGGATGACAGAAGAGTGAAGGTGCGTGAGATTGCTAGTGCTGTGGGCATCTCGAATGAACGGGTACATAATATTTTGCATCAACATTTGGACATGACAAAGCTATCCGCAAGATGGGTGCCGCGATTGCTCACGCTTGACCAAAAAGGAAATCGTGTGAAGTGTTGCAAGGACGGTTTGCAGCTGTTCCAGAAGAATCCGCAGGACTTTAAGCGTCGTTTCGTCACTGTGGATGAAACATGGATACATCACTACACTCCTGAGACCAAAGAACAATCTAAACAATGGGTTACCAAGGGGGAATCTGCGCCAAAAAAGGCGATGACCGTTCCTTCGGCCGGCAAGATTATGGCGACTGTCTTTTGGGATTCGCAAGGAATAATCCTTATCGACTATCTGGAAAAGGGTAAAACTATTACAGGTGCATATTATTCATCGTTATTGGACCGTTTGAAAACCGAGCTGCAAGAAAAACGCCCACGATTGGCCCACAAAAAAGTCCTTTTCCATCACGACAACGCACCAGCTCACACCTCAGCAGTTGTGGTCGCAAAATTAATGGAAATAGGGTTCCAACTCGTTTCACATTCCCCCTATTCTCCAGACTTGGTTTTCTCGGACTACTATTTGTTCCCCAGTATGAAGAAATGGCTGGCGGGAAAAAGATTTTATTCAAACGAAGAGGTGATTGCAGAAACGAATGGCTATTTTTCAGACTTGGACAAATCCTATTATTCGGAAGGGATCAACAAACTAGAGCAGCGTTGGACGAAGTGTATAAGCCTAAAGGAGATTATGTTGAAAAATAAAAAAGGTTTACCCCAAAAAATTAAGTAGTTTTTATTTTTGCACGGACTTTTCAAACGACCCTCGTACACTGTGCAAAATAGATCATGTTTATTTTCAATATAAAATAAAATAATATGTACTACAAGGGAAGGGATTAGCTATGAGGTTAGCATACTGGACTCCCACGCGGAGGTCCCGGGTTCGAATCCAGCAGCTGACCCTTAGATTTTCTCTTCCTAGGAGCTTCTTACAGCTCACTGTCCGGTGATGGACAGTGTTGTCTGTAACGAGAGAACACTGTCCGGAGGCCGGCAGTGCACTGGAAAAAGCTCCGGGCGCTAATGACCTGAGCTGTTGATGCGCAAAAAAAAAAAAAAAAAAAATATGTACTACAAAAACAACAGTATATGTTTATCTCCTTAACAAAAACTTACAGTTTTAAAAAGTTAAGTATAATTTATTAAGGGATAATTTACAAGTATTATAAGAATACTTTTAATGAGAAATTTGTACGTACCAACCAACTTGAAAAATAATTTTGACATATACCTATATAGATATTTTTTAAATATATATATATTTTTTTAAATCTTTTGTTGGAATTTACAACTGCAATGATTGTTGCAACAAGCAAATGTGGTACCTGATAAAAAATACGTGAAAATCACGAGTGAAGAAGGCACCCAGTGGTGTCACTCCAGTAACTTACTTTGCTATACTGCTCTCACGATAAGAGTAGATCACGAGGACCATCTTCTCTTCAATCTCCTTAGAGGATTACCTGGTAATGTGGAGGAAGACAGGTGTTCTATGAGAGGATTAGGATGAGCTGCTGTAGAATGGAATGATGAATTTGAGAAAACGAGTGTTAGCAAGATCTGTAATGAAAGGGATTTTGAGGTCATTATGGATAGTGAGGTTAGATACATAGAACGGAGCGTTAAGTAGTTTTCGAAGTATTTTTGGACTGTAATGTCTGGAGGCGTAATGAGTTTGATCGCTTAGTCGATCTCCCATACTTCGATGTATGACCGAATAGGACGCAGTAACAGTAGATATAAGAGTCTTTTGTTATGTAGATTAAGTTTCGAACGTTTGTCAAGTAGTCTGGCGAGAAGTTTGTAGCGTTGGTTAGTTTCTTGTCTTTTCAGTCTAGTCTGGGGGATTCCATGTCAACCGTTTGTCTAGGTACAGTCCAAGGTAGCGTACTTTGTCCACAGTTGGTATAGGAGTTTGGTTCAAGATGACGGGAGGTAGGACATTCCGTCTGAGAGTAAATACTATAAACTTAGACTTCGTAACAAAAATATTTTTAATTTAAACTTTACTCGTAATAAAAAAAAAGTTAACCTTTTTCTTGTATGCATTTCTAAAATTTGGCGGCACACTTCAAAACTTTCTCGGCACGCAAAAGTGCCGCAGCACAGTGGTTGAGAATCACTGATGTAGAACATTAGTTATTCGGCCCAGATATTCTGATTGAAATAATTTGAAAAGCGGTAGCCATTAATATGCGAGTCAGTGAGCGCAAATAGGTTTTAATGTAATTGTTGTAAATCCGTCAGTGTTAGTTTTAAACCACTGTTCAAATAGTTGATCTAGTAATTAGCAAAAGTTTATTTAGTTCTTGTCGTTTGTAGTCTTATGTGTGTAGGTTGCAATGTCAGTCGTTTGTCAATGTAAAGTCTTAGTATAGTCTGATTTACATAAACTGGAAAACAAATTCTCTCTCTCTCTCTCTCTCTTTAGAGTAAAATTTATATTCTGGCATTTATGAATATTAAAATTTATTTTCCATTTTCTTGACAGTTTTCCCTCAGAAAAATTTACTGTCATAAAGTACGGTAGGTTTCTTTACTGGGTCAGAATGAGCATAGAGAATGCCTATATCGTCTGCGTAAGTGTAGTTTTCTGTTTGGATGAGTTGGAATGCGACAAATCATTTGATTTACTATTCATTGAAGGAAATACTGCCTTGACGAACAAACACCAACTAAAGAGTACGAAAAGCCGTCAATTAATGCAGATGACGTTATAAAAGTTATACGAAAATTCCCATAATGCAGTTTCAGGTTGAATTTGACTTGCTTGCAGGGAAAGAAATTAGATTTTTAGAAGGCAATCGATTCTCGAAGGTGTATCTCATTCTAGTAAAATATATTATTTCATTTTTTTAAATTTATTTTGTGATTTACAATCTGTATACATTGTATACAATAAGTAAATATGGAGAGAGTGATGAACTGGTGCGGGAGGAGAGCAGGAGGAGAGAAAATACCCAGCGGTAGCACTCTCTATAGGAGAGAGGAGAATGTGAGGAGGAGAATAATGGTGTTTAGGCCTTCAGACTGCAAGGAAGTCGCAGGGCCACTGGCGATTCAGTCGGCGAGGAGTATTAAGGATGTCAGAGGAAGCACAAGACAGTACAAGAGGATTAGAGCTAGTCGAAAGAGCAGTATGGAATTTTTGGTATTTAGTCTTGGCAAGTTGGTGGACGAAGGGGATGTTGAGGTCGTTGTGAATAGCGAGGTTAATCACCGTAGAAAGGTGCGTCAGCTATCTGTCGGAGGAGTTTTGACTGAATTGTTTTGTAACAGTCGGTATGTTTGTAGGTTTGGCTGAACCCCACAGCTGTAGTCCGTAAGTCCACACAGGTTTGAGAATAGTACTGTATATTAAGCGTTTCAGTTCAATGGGTAATTTGGAGCGTCGTCCCAAGAAGTCTGTAATGCAGTTTCGCACGTCATTGCTTTGTCTTTAAAGTCTAGTGTTGTGGGTTCCACGAGAGTCTTTTGCCTGTGCAGAGCCCAAGGTAGCGCACCCACGGGATAGCTGAGTGGTTTAAAACTGGGGCCTCTCAGCGATGTACATTTATGAGATAAATAAATCTAATATTTATTCTTTTCTTTAACTGATTTTGCATTTTTTAAATATTATTTATAGTTAAAGCAAAATGTATTACGTGATAGCAACTTATAAAGCCAGAACAGTTAAGCCATGAATTTCATTTAATCTGCTAAAATATACTTTTACTTTTAGTATTATGTTTTCTGCCATTGTTTGAAACATAATCTAGTCCTTACTTTAACATAACATTTTCTTAAATAAATTCTCACAACGGAAATAAGCTCGATTCAAGCTTGTTTTCAAATTCTAAGTATATTTTTGATTAATATAATAAAATTGTTTTGGTAATCTAATGTTCTTATTTTAAGAATAATCCCAGTATCTAGAGCAGCGATTCCCAACCTGTGGTACGCGAAAAATAATCAATAATGGAGGACATTAAAAATTAAAAAATATCATAGTAACGTTTTTTTCCTATAATTCATTAAAATTATTTTAATTATAATATTATACAGTAGTATAATATTATACAGTGTAGGGGAGGGATTAGCTATGTGGTTAGCGTACTCGATTCCCACGCGGAGGTCCCGGGTTCGAATCCAGCTGCTAACCCTTAGATTTTCTCTTCCTAGGAGCTACTTACAGCTCACTGTCCGGTGATGGACAGTGTTGTCTGTAACGAGAGAACACTGTCCGGAGGCCGGCAGTGCACTGAAAAAAGCTCCGAGCGCTAATAACCTCAGCTGTTGATGCGTTAAAAAAAAAAAAAAATATACAGTAGAGTTGTTAATATGTACAGTAAATAAGGTTAGTCTGTCTCAAGATATACAATAAAATAATAATTGCACATTTAACAGGATTAAAATTGTCTTTCATGGAGTATTTTACCAAAACCCGAAAACACAAATGATTTCAAACCCTTTCTATAAAGAAAATTTAGGAAAAGCTACATCATTATCAAATAAAAGATAAAGAAAATTTAATAGAATTATCATGTGACAGAACTTAAATGATAACTATGTAAAAATCTGCTTAAAGAGACTGGATTGTAATGAGTAAGCTCTATCCAAGCAACCTTAAATTTAATTGGTACTTACAGGCAGGGCCGGATTTGCCTATAGGCTAACTAGGCTTCAGCCTAGGGCCTCAAGATCAAGAAGGGCCTACATTCAAATTGTTAGCTAAATTAAAATTACACTATTCTAAATACAGTACCAATAACAACATGTTTCATTTAACATAATTGATATATCTCACAGTAGTGATGTATTTTATTATCTCTCATGTAATTTACAACCTTAAAAATGGGAGGTGAAAGGGCCTCATAAGTGGAATAGCCTAGGGCCTCTTTTCATCTAAATCTGGCCCTGCTTACAGGTAGTTGAATGCTTAAAAGAAATTAATTTAGAAGATTTGGGCAAAAATATAATAATCCTAAAGAAGAACTTTGTAAATTAATTAATAATTTTGAAGAGAAAAATATGTACACAATTATTAATTATTTAACAAAAGTTTTAAAACTAAGATCTTACACTTTACAAAGTTTAGAATAAAATAACACACTCGGAATAACAAATTTCACGAAATACAATAATTTTTTACGAAGTGGTACAATTTAGCATGATGTACTACCAAAAAAGGTTGGGAAACGCTGATCAAGAGCATTTAGTTTGTATTTAAATCTTTTTGAATACCTCTAGAAATAATGACGCTTAAGAATTCCTTCAAACAATTGAATTGGTCGAAACAGTTTGGCAAGTTAGCTAATTACTTGGTTAATTTTGGTAACATTTTAGTAAGTAGTGCTATAGCTAAATTAGGGACCCTAAATACAGCGTACTATAATTAACCATTATTAAATGGCTGCCAAATTAATTACTTGTAAATGGTATACTGAAATAATAACAGGTTATATTTCATTGCAGTTATATATTTATGCACTTGGATACATTAAGAAATCAGTTAAATGGTAAATTTATTATTATAAAATGGGAATATTGCAGCATTTAGTTAATCACTGTTCCTTCTGCGTACTATTTATATGTAAATAGGGGATGTATAATATATTACCTACTAAGTAGAAAATTATTTACGTATATAATTAAACTTCAACGCGACAACACATGGTAATGTAATTAAATAAATACAAAGAGGTCACAAGAACCATCGCTGCAATTTGTAGTTCATAAACAAGACAGGACAGAAGACCCCCTAACAATCTTAGATATACGAGAATTTAATCGTATAAGAATTTAAAAAAATATTGTTATTGTTAATAAGCGTAAGCCCTGAAAATGACCTATTCCCAAGGTTGAAAGCTTGGAAAAAATCAACAAAAAATTACTGAAATTAGCAATATTATTTCATCCTTTTGAATTATGAATCAGTCTCCAAAAACTATAATTTGTTTAAAATTATTATTTTGTCAATATGTCACATAAAACAGTTTATAGTACAGGGTGTTCATTTTAAGACGGCTCAAATGCATGTCATGCTTAAACGGTTAATCTGAGCAAAAAATGGTTGAGGAAAAATTTGTTGCCCGTCACCTCTAGTTTCAGAATATATGACTTGATTTTAGATTCCTACCCGCGTACGCGGCTGACGAGCGACTAAAAGTAAGGGTTCGCAGATGACCCCTATTTTCATATACACGCTTTTGAAGAGTATAAAAAGTTATGAAAGATACCGGAAACCGCAATTCGATATCTTAAAAATTTAAAGGTGCTAGGCCATTTAAAAATCTGGTATTTATTAATCATATTTCTATTTTTTAACTTGTTATCAAAGAGAAAGAAGAGCACGCGATAGGTCATTTTTACGTATTTTTGCATCCCATTTCTACTAAAAATATTGCCAAGGCAGTAAAGCTAGTATTTCTCTTAATATCGGGAAATAAGTCGTTTTCCGAGTGATTTTTTTAAGAAAAATCAAATGTTAAGATGCCACATATTTATCAAATTCAAATTCCTTAATTTATCAAATAATGCACTTTACGCAGCTTGTGCAGCGTGTACTGTGCCTTCGAAGGTGCCTTCTCAGATAACAGAGAGCAGTTGATAACCTCCAGGCTAACCTGGCTGGCCAGCTAGAGAAGACACCTTTGAAGGCACAGTACATGCTTCACGTTTGATCCTTTACACGAAAGGTATTGATCACCTAAATATGTGGCAGGTGGTTTCCAATTTTTTTTTGATAATTAAACGAAACTCTCCCAAAATTACCAAATAATTATTAATCCTTCTTGTTTGTAACAGATGTAAAATTAATTTTTAGCCATTTTGAGTATGCTTGAGAACATCTAAAGCTCTTAACATTTGATTTTTCTTGAGAAAAATCACTCGGAAAACGACTTATTTCCCGATATTAAGAGAAATACTAGCTTTAATGCCTTGGCAATATTTTTAGTAGAAAGGGAATGAAAGAATACATAAAAATGACCTATCGCGTGCTCTTCTTTCTCTTTGATAACAAGTTAAAAAATTGAAATATGATTAATAAATACCAGATTTTGAAATGGCCTAGCACCTTTAATTTTGAAGATAGCGAATTGCGGTTTCCGGTTTCATTCATAACTTTATATAGTCTTTAAAACAATGTATATGAAAATGGTGGTCAACTGCGAACCCTCACTTCCGCGTATGCGGGCAGGAATCTAAAATCAAGTCACATATTCTGTAACTAGAGGTGACGGGCAACAAATTGTACCTCTACCATTTTTTCGCTCAGATTAACCGTTTAAGCATGAAATGCATTTGAGCCGTCTTAAAATGAACACCCTCTATATTAATAATGGGAAAATGAAACGACAAAATTAAGCAATTCATGCACATTATTTTTTTTTTTTTAATGTACTTTGTACACTATTTGCATTATACGTCATACATTATAAATTTACTTTTATATCAGACTAAAAAATGTTTTAAGAAAGAAAAACGCTCGCGAATAGCGAAAAATAAATTGAAAAATCAAAAGAATTCTGAAAGATTTTTTATTTTTTAACAAATTGAAATATAAAGAGACGAATTTCACAAGGTTACTTGTTATTCTTAAAACACAACTAAAAGCACACTTCATATATTTTATACTACAGAGATAATTTAATACAAACAAAATAATGCATAATTAATGTATATTGCCAGCAAAATGTATACATTCACAAAATATTCAAATAAAACAAGATTGAACGTCAATTTCTCCAGCCTTGTCTAAGTTAGCATTTTAAAAGTTTGAAGTATATGGAATCTTTTGTTTTTGTACAGAGCCACTGTGATTCCAATGTTGGCAGCAATGTTTAAAAAAGGAAGTGATTTCCAATAAAATAACAATCAGTGTATTATATATCAGTAAAAATAAAAAAACAAAGTTTGAGCAATGTCAAAATGAATGATGAAGCAATGCAGTGCCATCATAATTTTTTTTTTTTTTTTTTTTGGCGCATCAACAGCTGAGGTCATTAGCGCCCGGAGCTTTTTCCAGTGCACTGCCGGCCTCCGGACAGTGTTCTCTCGTTACAGACAACACTGTCCATCACCGGACAGTGAGCTGTAAGAAGCTCCTAGGAAGAGAAAATCTAAGGGTCAGCTGCTGGATTCGAACCCGGGACCTCCGCGTGGGAGTCCAGTATGCTAACCTCATAGCTAATCCCTTCCCTGCCATCATAATTGTTTATATTGCTAGGAATCTTTGATATCTAGCGATTCTGTCACATCTTTCCATCGTATACAACATTTTACTCATCTAATTTCAAAGATCTATGTGAACGTTCTGCTGTAAAAACAACCACAATTTCACATTAACATAGTTTAACACTTTTAGACTCCTAGATTGCTTTGGTTCTCGTTTAGCTGGTTACCGTGGTTTCCAGAAACGGTCCCTTCCCTTAGTAATCCTAAATACTAAAATAACTACTATTTACTAAACATTCTAAGTTTGAAAAAAGTCCACAAGATTTATAAATATGTTTAAAATAAATTTTTGGCAATGAAATATTTATGAAAAAGAGATTTAAGTAAGAGAAGTTACTTCTAAATTTAGTTACTTATTTACAAATCTTTAATATGAAAATGGTGGAAATTATTTGTAATTCTAGTAACTTTGGAGCAATTGTACTAAGTAAATATTCATGTACCAAGTATTAATGGTGTGTCTATATGATATTTTAAACAGAAAAACCATGAACTTCGCTAGTATAATCTCCTGTTAAGAGAAACGGAATTTTATGTGTACTACAAATATGTATTTTAACAAGGGCAGTGATTTTATGGTCGATAAAGACGAGCTCAACTAATTTAGTTTATGGGAGGGAAATCAAGGTAAGGTCAACGGACAGTTGCCCCTTTAGACGCCTCTTACGTCAAGCGGAAGACACTGTGGCCCTATTCTACAACCCCGGAACCACAGGGGGAAATAATAATAATAATAATAATAATAATAATAATAATAATAAATTGAAAAATCAAAAGAATTCTGAAAGATTTTTTATTTTTTAACAAATTGAAATATAAAGAGACGAATTTCACAAGGTTACTTGTTATTCTTGAAACACAACTAAAAGCACACTTCATGTATTTTATACTACAGAGATAATTTAATACAAACAAAATAATGCATAATTAATGTATATTGCCAGCGGAGGTCCCGGGTTCGAATCCAGCTGCTGACCCTTAAATTTTCTCTTCCTAGGAGCTTCTTACAGCTCACTGTCCGGTAATGGACAGTGTTGTCTGTAACGAGAAAACACTGTCCGGAGGCCGGCAGTACACTGATAAAAGCTCCGGGCGCCAATAAAAAAATAACCTCTTCAAGCTTCTGACTTATTTTCGAGGTCACCATTTGTAATGTTTACATGAACGGTTGAAACGCTCCATAGTCCATTCCACTTGAGTTTTCGATTGTAACGCTCGCAAGCAAGTGGAACGGACGCGTGATCGTTGTGAACGCTTAGGCACCCTACATGAACATGGAGGGTCTTTGGATAGCTATGACAAATAATAAAGATGTCAACAACTACTTGAACACTTACAGCGAAGTCAAGCTGCAATGACATGAACTACTTCGAACAATTGGGTCACCACTTTGAAAGTAACCTTTTTGTAAAACGCTTTCAAGTTAGACAGCATCTTTAATTCAAATTATATACTGTTCAACAATTTAAATAATATAAATAATTTTTGCCAAAATAATCATTCATACATAAATAATGGATGTAGAAAGTAGGAAATAGAACTTAATCCATTTTACAAAGATGTAAACACAGACTGGTTTGATTAATTACCAGAGTAGCAATAAATTCCATTTTAATGTGGGAGAATATAATAATGTTGCACTGTTATTACAAACCATAGATGATTTATACCAACTCGGTGATTATTTCTCTTCCCTACTTATCTATATATTCTGTATAACATTAAATTTTATGTACAACTACTTAGCATAAAACAGTGGGAAATATGTAAATATTTATTAATATTAGAATTGATTACTTTTACCCAGTTACTTTTAAACTATTTATTACTTTACATAAATGTTTTTGAAATAGTTATGAACTGTCATTTGGCAGCAAACATGATAAGTTAATCTAAGAGTTATTTATCAATGCATTTGAGAATTTATTCAAGGCCTGTTTAGGTTATCTGACATTAGACACACCTCTCTCCATCATAGATAACTTAATGAAACCTACCATAATTAATCGAGCCGTTCAATTGCACAAATCGATTAACTCCCATTTTTTAAATATCTTTTAAATATGTGTCAAAGCAATTGGCGCATCCATAGCTTTTTATATTAATAATAAAATTTCCCAAATTATAAAGATTAACACCATTAAACAACAACAATTTTTTTAGAGTATGAAACAGTAAATAATTTATTTCAGAAGCCATTTGATTCAACTCTTGTGTTCTAATGTAAATCGTTGCAATGATTCAATTCAACGTTAAATTTATTTGAATTTATATTATAATCAGAATTTGGAGAAAAAAAAAAAAACTGCGGCTGTGTCATGGACACAGCCGCGTGTTGTACGTGAATACGTTTACGTAACGGGTTATAGTTTTTATATAAAATATTTTTATTTATGTATATAGGATGAAATCAAGGAAACAAATCGACACAATCTATGCCTATACAGTCCGTTGTCGATGTAAAAGCGATTTCATCATCCACTTGCATAATTTCAACCTCCCCAGCTGCAGATGTACTGGACACTGTCGTTGATCCGCCGCTCGGCCGCATTCATTCTTTTACGTTCCTAGGCACAGCTTGACTCGGTCGTATGGTGTTTTATTATTACCATTCGATTGTTCTTGAGAAGCCCTTTCCAACCGTATACGATCTCTGTATTTAGTTTTGGCTTTTCGACGCGTACAGGCCGACATTATATATTTTAGATAATATTTTTTTTATTCTAACACCTAATTATATTCACTGTCACTATTTTACACTAATGTTTTATATACAATCGATAGATTGTGACGACAGCTGACGATTAAAACTTAAACGAACATCGTAGCTTCTCCGAGTCAAAAGTTATACTAATTGCAAATCTCGATACGCAGCAAAATGATCTCAAAATGGCGTCGCTTTCCCCTCCATTGTGCGCGATGCGTCACAGTCCTCGGTTTATCGTAATGAATTAATTGATCCTTTAGCTGCTATCCAGTGGTCTAATTTAATTTTGGATGTAGACGATAGATTCGAAACTATAATGCTAAACTGTATCCCCCGATTTTGTTATCATTAGGTTTTTTTGGATTGCCTCCATATGATAGCAAATTTAAAGACGTATTCACGTCAAAAAAACAATGTATGTACATTATTTCATCGCATTTCTCCATTTTTTGTTTTTATGGAGCTATATCGAGTTGTGCAATGTACGGCTCAATTATTTTACTACCCACAAACTGTCGAAGTTGTAATTGTAGGAAATCAATCTGACTTGAGATTATCACCCATTATCTAATTAAAGAAAGTTAAACTATTGTTCCATGAATAGATTGAACTTAATCCAGTTTTAACTTTAACTGTTTCTAAAGCTTTTTTTCTCTTTAATTCAATTGCAATTTGATCCTTGCAAAAAAAAAGAAAGTAGTACAACCCACTTACGGTTGGGTGCGCTGATGTACATAAGCAATGCTAATTTAAGGACAACCAGTAGTTGGTGCTTCTTTTTATGAAGTACTTAACAAATAATTCTTTTTCTAAGCAATTAAGTGATACGACAATTATTCTACAGATTCAAGTGGTTAAATCTGTACTTTTTATTCTCGACAAATCTTTTTATTTTTCGAGATTTATTTTAATCTCTTCGCATTGTTGCTACATTAGAAAAAGAGGAATTTTAATACAGACCTAGAATTTGATTAAATTCCTTGTACAAGTTAGCCGTAAGCTGGGCCCATGTGGTCAGTATGACCCAAACACTTTTTTAATTCCACTTTTACTACTAAGTATCGATTTTCACATCACTTTTAAATTGTCTCTACTTTACTAAGTTAGGTTAAATTTGTTACTTTGATTGGCTGTGATCCTTACGCGCTTCGAGATACTAAAGAATTGAAATTTTTGCCCTAAAATCTCTAAATTACTCTCGTGTTCTCAACGCCCGTCTGATGTTTATATAAAATTTACTATACTATGATAAAGTTCAAAATAAGTTCCTAAGATTTATAGCTTGTAATGGAAAAGATTCCATATTCCGGAAATAGATTATAGTAAATTATGTTCACATCGTTAAATTTATTAACTTGTTCCGACAGGAACAAAATGTTCGACATGTAATTGATTTATGATATTCGACCACGGATCAATAGATGACCAAAAACCTAGTCCCGCCCCTATCTTTAAACATCCACAAGCAATAATATAAGATATTGCAGATTATTCTACAACAAATTTTTACAAAACTTGTTTATTCCTTCAACTTTTCTATTCATTTAGATGGATTTTTGGAACTTGTATTCAATTTATTCGTTGAAACATATTTTTCAGCTCAGTGGGATAGATATTTTTTAAATTTACATTATTTAAAGATGCAAATATCCGTATAAAATAAGTAAACAATCTCTCCCACTTTTTAATTGAACTGAAAATTGAATATGTTTATACAACTCTCTAGACTGGATATTACACATCAGTTTTGTGCATTGTTGAAACAGCAGAGAGGTTACCACCAAAATCAGTACAATACGAGGTCTGTAAATTAAGTAATGAGACTGACTTTTTTTAAAAATTTTTTTTATTCAAAAAGAATTACAATTCAATATTGTCACCTTCAAAATAACTTCCTTCTGAAGCCACACAGCGCTGGAAACGTTTCTTCTACTCCTCATAGCAGTGCTCGAACTCCGATACTGGGGAATAGCCTTCAGCTGGTCGGTTACAGCCGTTTGAATGTTTTCGACTGTCCCAAAATGAGTTCCCTTGAGGTGATTTTTCAACTTCGGGAAGAGAAAACAAGTCAAAAGGACTCAAGTCAGGCGAATAAGGAGGCTGAGGAGCCACAGGAATGTTTTTTTACTGGCCAAAAACTCTGGTTTATTGAAATTGCTGTGTGACAAGGAGCATTATCGTGATGCAACACCCCACTTGTTCTTTTGATGTTTGGGTCCCACACGAGAATGACCCTTTTTCGAAGTTTTTCAAGAATCTCTCGGTAAAAAGTGTTGATTGACCGTTTGACCTTTATGGCCAGTAAAAACATTCCTGTGGTTCTTCAGTCTCCTTATTCGCTCTGACTTGAGTCCTTGTAACTTTTTTTCTCTTCCCGAAGTTGAAAAATCACCTCAAGGGAACTCATTTTGGGACAGTCGAAAACATTCAAACGGCTGTAACCGACCAGCTGAAGGCTATTCCAGTATCGGAGTTCGAGCACTGCTATGAGGAGTGAAAGAAACGTCTCCAGCGCTGTGTGGCTTCAGAAGGAAGTTATTTTGAAGGTGACAATATAGAATTGTAATTCTTTTTGAATAAACAAATTTAAAAAAAATCAGTCTCATTACTTAATTTACAGACCTCGTACTTTCATTGTTTCTGAATTAAACATTGTAAAGTTCATAGCGGTACTAAGTAACTAGAATTAAAGTTTATTATTGGTGATCTAACATACATCAACAATATAAATAAGATTGCAAAGTTTTTAATTGTTACGAAGTAGGAACAGATAAGATAGGCTCAATCGATTGTAATATAGGAAGAAATCGACTCCACATTTTGATCAAATACAAAATAACACGGGTTAGAGAACAGGTTACCTTTCTAGGTTACCTTTAAATAGAACGGAACAAAAATTACTTGAATTAAGTTAAACGATGATAGAATTATTAGAAGTACATCTTGAAGGTGTTTTATAATATACCTCTATTCATGAACACACTAGACTTCTATGTCTAAAGCAGCGTTTCCCGACCTTTTTTTGGCTCGCGTACCACTTGGTAGTACAACATGCTAAATTTTACCACTTCGTAAAAATGATTGAATTTCGTGAAATTTGTTATTTCGAGTGTGTTATTTTATTATTATTATCTTTATTTGTGTAGAGATACAAAAGTATCTGTTACAAAGGAGTTTTCTCTTCCAAATTATTAATTAATTTACAAAGTTCTTCTTTAGCATTATTATATTTGTGCCCAAATCTTCTAAATTAATTTCTTTTAAGCATTCAACTACCTGTAAGAACCAATTAAATTTAATGTTGCTTGGATATAGAGCTTACTCATTACAATCCAGTCTCTTTAAGCAGATCTTTACATAGTTATCATTTAAGTTCTGTCACGTGATAATTCTATTAAATTTTCTTTATCATTTTATCGATAATGATGTAGCTTTTCCTAAATTTTCTTTATAGAAGGGGTTTGAAATCCAATTATTATTTGTGTGTTCGGGTTTTGGAAAATACTCCATGAAAGACAATTTTAATCCGGTTAAATGTGCTGTTATGTTTTCTCCTATATCTTGGACAGACCAACCTTATTACTGTACATATTTTCTACTTTACTGTATAATATTATTGATTAAAGTAATTTTAATGTATTAAAGGCAAAAACGTTTCTTTGATATTTTTATGCTTAATTTTTTATGTCCACCATTATTGATTATTTTTCGCGTACCACCAACCAGCAACTCTCGTACCACAGGTTGGGAAACGCTGGTCTAAAGACATTACCCTTCTTTTGGTCTTCCAATTACCATAATATCGAATAATTTTCTTACCTGGTTTGCAGCGTTAACTGAAATATCTTTACTTGATCAAAATGAACATTTTGAATGAACAACAAACAAAGGTAACATTTTTTCTTTTCTACTTCTTTAGCTAATATTACACATTTCTTGTGTTTAATAATTTTGTTCTTCTTGCTTTTCACCCAGATGGTGAAAAGATTCCTGACAGGTAGTAAAGCTGGTGAAGAGAGAGGTCGGTATGGTAGTAAAACTGTTGCGTACACATCAAGTTTGGGACATCCCATGGGAGAATGTTTGCGTGTACAAGATGATCCCAGTTTTTTGGTTTGCTTTTGTTTTCATCATATTCTAACCTCACCCTAGTATTAAAAAAAGAGCTTTTGGACTTTTTATTTTTTAACCAAGGAGTAATAATAAAATTTATTAAAATTTTATTTTAAATATACACATTTGCTTCCGACAACTGAAAAGACTACTCGACAACAGATAAAAACCCACTCTGGACAGCAAAAGACTTACAGGGTGTTCATTTTAAGACGGCTCAAATGCATTTCATGCTTAAACGGGTTATCTGACCGAAAAATGGTAGAGGAAAAATTTGTTGCCCGTCGCCTCTAGTTTCAGAATATGTGGCTTGATTTTAGATTCCTGCCTGCATACGCGGCCGACGCGCGACCAAAAGTGAGGGTTCGCAGTTGACCCCAATTTTCATATACACAGTTTTAAAGAGTATAAAAAGTTATGAAAGAAACCGGAAACCGCAGTTCGATATCTTCAAAATTAAAGATGCTAGGCCATTTCGAAATCTGGTGTTTATTAATCATATTTCAATTTTTTAACTTGTTATCAAAGAGATAGAAGAGCACGCGATAGGTCATTTTTATGTATTTTTTCATCCCCTTTCTACTGAAAATATTGCCAAGGCAGTAAAGCTAGTATTTTTCTTAATATCGGGAAATAAGTCGTTTTCCGAGTGATTTTTCTCAAGAAAAATCAAATGTTAAGAGCTTTAGATGTTCTCAAACAAACACAAAATGGCTAAAAATTAATTTTACATCTGTTACAAACAAGAAGGTTTAATAATTTTTTGATAATTTTGGGAGAGTTGCGTTTAATTACCAAATAAATTGGAAATCTCCTGCCACATATTTATGTGATCAATATCTTTCATTTAAAGGTTCAAACTTATTCCTTAATTTATCAAATAATGCACTTTACTCAACTTGTGAAGCATGTACTGTGCCTTCAAAGGAGCCTCCTCTGGCACGCAAGCCAGGTTACCCAGGAGGTTATCAACTGCTCTCTGTATCTGAGGAGGCACCTTTGAGGGCACAGTACATGCTTCACAAGTTGAGTAAAGTGCATTATTTGATAAATTAAGGAATAAGTTTGATCCTTTACATGAAAGATATTGATCACTTAAGTATGTAGCAGGAGATTTCCAATTTTTTTTGTTAATTAAACGCAACTCTCTCAAAATTATCAAAAAATTATTAAACCTTCTTGTTTGTAACAGATGTAAAATTAATTTTTAGCCATTTTGTGTATGCTTGAGAACATCTAAAGCTCTTAACATTTGATTTTTCTTAGAAAAATCACTCGGAAAACGACTTATTTCCCGTTATTCAGAAAAATACTAGCTTTACTGCCTTGGCAATACTTTTAGTAGAAAGGGGATGAAAAAAATACATAAAAATGACCTATCGCGTGCTAAATACCAAATTTTGAAATGGTCTAGCACCTTTAACTTCAAAGGTATCGAATTGTGGTTTCCGGTTTCTTTCAAACCTTTTTATACTCTTTAATATGAAAATGGGGTTCAACTGCGAATCCTCACTTTGGTCGCGCGTCAGTCGCGTATGCGGGCAGGAATCTAAAATCAAGTCACATATTCTTAAACTAAAGGTGACGGGCAACAAATTTTTCCTCTATCAATTTTCGCTCAGATTAACCGTTTAAGCATGAAATGCATTTGAGCCGTCTTAAAATGAACACCCTGTATATGTAAGTATATTAAAGCCAGTCTGGGCTTATGTCATGGAACTGTGAGGTTCAACCAAACGCTCAAATCAGCAAAGGATCCCAGTCCTTGCAGTCTAAAATTCTTCGCTCTATAGTAAACGCTCCTTTCTACGTCACCAATCAAACCATTCACACAGACTTGAACATTCCTTTCGTCACACAAGTTGCAAAAACACGTTACATTTTAGTAAATTCCATCTTAGCATTCAATCTCAGCACAATCCACTTGCACAATATCTATCTATCAGAACATTTCCAGACAACACTTCCAGACGTCTATGGAGACGGTCTCTTAGCTGGAATTGAGAAAAATCCTAAACTTCACACCTCTCTATCTATCTGGGCTGAGCAGGACTAGAAAAAGGCAATCACCCTCAGAACATGTAATGAAGATTTTTGGTGGGAGAACAATAAAGAGCCCCAGATATATGTACCTGATTGCTGTACTCTCCAATTACACCACTTTTTCGCCTAATATAAGATTTTAGGCGACCATGTCATAGGAAAAGACTTTATCTTTTGTAGTGCCGGGTGTTCGATATAACACGAAATTGGGACCCAATTTTACATTTAACCACATCACTGACTAACCTTCCACAATCAAAACTTTTGTTAACAATTTATTGATTATATAACACAGATCATAAATAGTTTTTCCTTTTAGTTTTCTCAAAAATTATGATGCAATATTTCGTAGAATCTAACAGTAATTACACAATTTTAACTTGTTTGGAAATCGTTCACAGCTAGGAATTAGTGCTTTTACGTGTTGTGTAACTTTTTGTGTGGAAGGTTACATACAGACAGTGTTGCAACCATTAGAAACAGTTCTATTCTGAATTTTAATCAGAATTGTTTTTCATGAAATGTTCAAAATATTTCTTAATTGTAAAATGAATATTACTAACGGCTTTTTTTAAAAGTTATTAAAATATTTTTGCGAGAAGTTTTATTGTATCCTAGAAATTCATTTAAATCAAAATTATGGGGTCTAATTTAAAAAGTGTTCTAATTAAAACCTTTTAAAAAATACCTAGTGCTTAATTACACTTAAAAGACTGAGAATTTTTCCATTTACTGTGTAATTACTTTAAAGAAATTGTTACACTTCAATGAAGATTATAACGGTAAAAAAGATGTGGATAAAGGCCATGCTACTAACAAGATAGACCCCCCCTCTGATTTAGAAGTTCCTCAAATAAGGTCTAAATGTAATCAGAATGTTCTGGTCTCAATTTTAATTTTGTTATTGGGTCATTCAATGTCAAATCAACACAAAAAAAAGACCATTTTTGACCTCTCCATCTCGGATTTTCTTGAAATTTGACACATGTGTACTATTGGTATAGACTTGGAAAAATATGAAATTTTACTGTGATATGTCAACTGGTTTATGAGTTACAGGGCTGTAAAGTTGCCAAAAATGGGCTGAAAAACAGGGAACCCCGTGTTTTTGAATTACTGTAGAAGCTTTCCTAATTGAGCTACAGACTTGAGATTGGTGTCATTTTATAGCATTTATAATGCCCTTTCCTGTGATATGCAACACCATATAGGTTATGATAAATAAAGTTTGTTAAATTTAAATTTAAATTTTTTAAAAAGTACATATTTTAAAATTAATTCTATGAATAGCTAGTAGTGTTATGAATCACTGGGCAAAATATTAATTTGGGACGATGGCTTCATTGTTAAAAAAATTTAAGACTAAAGCTCCTTTTCATGGAAAATATATTTTATTAAAATTAAAGTAATAAATAAATTGAAAATAGTAATAATGAATCAGTGAATCATAATTAATAATTATTAAGATTTAAAATATTGATTTTGAAATCATTTTTAGGATTAATAATTATGATTACAGTAATTAATCATATTAATTATATTATTTTAATGAAATTATGCAGTTAATCAAATTATACAAAAATAATTCAATTCAATATCTTTGTTCAAGAACAGTCTTCTTTGGCTGAGATAACAGCCTCTTTAAGTTGGTTTAAGTCGGCAAAGGGCCTTGTGATGGCGTATGGGGTTCGGTAACGAGACTGGCAGCTCGTGCCAGTTTGCAACGACCTTATGAAAATCAAATCCAAACTTCACTACAACTTTTTGTGTGGGCAGTAGAAAACATCACCAACATAGACTTTGCATATTCAACCCAGGAAGACTATGTTGAATCTGAGTGTTTTTTAAAAAATCGGTTTGCTCAAGCATTGGCTATTAAAGGAACACAGCAATACCATGCTTTCATTCCCAGAAGTAAATCCAAAATATTGGTTAAAAACTTTTCTATGAACTCAGAAGCTTGCGAAATGGAAGTTTCAAAATTCCCTGATAAACTAAAATTAGCCGACAAATCAGGTTATATCAGTGTAGTCTATAAAGAAACTGGTGGCTTGGATGTTTTAGAGAAAAATGAAGAACTTGATGAAGTAAAAGTAACTTTTCTTCATCCAGCTGGACCATCTAAATCATCTCGCATCCAAGAAATGCCGATATTATTTGGGTCTCAGTAGTGGATGTTTTGATAAAAATTGATCCTGTGACTCTGACTGGAAGAACTTACATATGTCCTACTAGAAAGTGACGCATGTCAAACAAATGAAGCCTTTTCAAGCTTAAAATAATAAAGAGATCCTATTACTTAACAGTATGTTTTACTTTGGTCTTATTAGTGGAATTATTATTAGCATTATTGTATTAATATGAATTCAGAGTTGAATTAATCGGATTGGAGCTTTAGTCTTAAATTTTTTTAACAATGAAGCCATTGTCGTCCCAAATTAATATTTTGCCCAGTGATTCGTAACACTACTATTCATTGAATTAATTTTAAAATTTTAAATTATGTACTTTTTAAAAAATTTAAATTTTAAAATTTAAATTTAACAAACTTTATTTATCCTAACCCATATGGTGTCGCATATCACAGGAAAGGGCATTATATATGCTATAAAATGACACCAATCTCAAGTCTGTAGCTCAATTAGGAAAGCTTCTACAGTAATTCAAAAACACGGGGTTCCCTGTTCTTCAGCCCATTTTTGGCAACTTTACAGCCCTGTAACTCATAAACCAGTTGACATATCACAGTAAAATTTCACATTTTTCCAAGTCTATACCAATAGTACACATGTGCCAAATTTCAAGAAAATCCGAGATGGTGAGGTTCAGACCCCGTGTTGATTTGACGTGGAATGACCCATTGTTCTCTAATACGTATTTTTTTACTGTAAGACTGTAAACAATTACAAGTGCAATTTAAATGGATGGTCATTGTAGAATACATCAGAGAGGCGAGTGCGTTAACCCGTTTCTGAAAAATTTTTAAAAAAAGTACTGTAACGAAACTGACAAAATGAAGAATAACCACTGTGAAGATTAAATGTTGGATGGAAGGTAGGATTTGTCAGAATTAAGGCAGAAACCCACACATAACCTAGGTACCGTATCAAATAACCAAAAGTTAAATATCCCAATAAATGACCTTAAAAAAAATCCCAAGTTGAACAATATTAATTTAAGAATTCTTTAACGAAGGCCCTTTTCGCTCTTAATGAGACATTCCATAGGGCTGTGCTCGTTTCAATAAGGTAATTAAAACACGATGATGACTCCTAGAGCTCCTAACATCGATTGGAAATTCGGTCATGGAATATTAATTCTTCTTAGCGATCCCATGGCATTCCTAATATCTTTCAAATATAATAAAATGGCACTCCTAATAATAGGATTATCCTAGACATTGTATCTAACCCAGGACATGCATCTAATTGAAATTCCTTCCCAAAAGATAGCACTATTCATTTTAATCTCAAGAATTTTAGAAGCCACGTTTGTGGTTTGTAGCATTTGTGACAAAAATAATTAAAAAAAATCACCTGAATACGAGGTGTGGCTATTAAATAACGAGACTGATGCTGCTACAGAAGAACTGTGCAAGCGCCAAATCCTAACGACCGTCAGCTGTGCAGCGTAAAGCCTTCTCTTTCGATTGCATCCTTCTCACGTGCTTGTAGAGAAATCTGTCTGACAGGAACCGTCGTTTGGGTAAGAGGTGTTAGTTTCGTTTTGCCAACGAATTGTCGTGAAATTTCACATGAAACTTGGTGAAACCGCTACTGAAACTTATCTTTTATTACAAAGAAGTTCATGGCGATGAATGTTTATCACGCGCTCGAGTTTTTTGAGGGGTTCAAGCGTTTCTAAGATGGCCGAGAAAACGTCGGAGATGATGACCGCCCGGGTCGCCCTTCCACGTCCAAAACGGATGAAAATATCGATTATAATTAATCAACATTACTACCGTGAGATGCTTGCTCAACTCCGTGAAAGAGTAAAGAAAAAAAACGACCCGATTTGTGGAAGAACAAGTCATGGGTTCTCCATCAAGACAATGCGCCGGCTCACATACTGCATTGTCTGACAAGACGTTTCTAGCCAAGTAACATACAACATCCCAGTTTTAGTCCATCCGCCTTATTCGCCTGACCTGGCCCCATGTTTGACTTTTATTTGTTCCCCAAAGTCAAATCTGCAATAAAAGAAACACGATTTCAGTCCGTTGAAGCTGTGAAAGATAAAGCGGCACGCGTCATGCAGGAGCTCACAGAAAAAGACTTCCAGCACTGTTTCGAACAATGGTAAATTCGCATGGAGCGTTATAGGAAGGGGGGTATACTGTATATTAAAGGAGGTAATAACTAAATATGTATAAATTTAAAATCAAATGTTTTACAGCAATAATCTCGTTATTTAATTGCCACACCTCGTATCTTGAGTTAACTCTACCATTTTTTTATTTATTTCTTTTTTGATTTCACAGATCTTTTCATCAAACAATTGTAAGCATAACTTTCTTAAAAGATGTTCCTAATAAAGAACTACCAAGCTGTAACTTAATAGTTTTGGCGAACATAAGATATAACCATGTTTATTTTACCACCAGTTATCATACAGAACTTCAAATTAAAAGAAAGGTTATGCTATGTTAACAGTTACTACACTTCTGGAGTAATTTTTTTTTCTAAACAAAATAAGTTCAGAACTACAAATAAATATTCTTTTTTATCACTCAGTTAAACACCAAATTGTGAATTTTATCAAAACTCTAAAAGAGTTTACAAAAAAAAAAAGTTTTGAAGTTACATAGCAAAGTACCCATCATGCTTTTGCTACAGCGCCTATTTCAGTACTACCAACCACTAATTCTTTTTTACTCTTTTAGTGAACTATTTTCCCTTAGAAAGCATTTACCCAGGACAAGGGTCCATATAGAATGTACTATATTGTCTCTAAATGCTTGAAATTCCTTCTCTTTTAAGATATTAGTTAAAGAATTCCAGTTTTCAACTTTTTTTGGGGGGGGAGACATTCATTTTTTTCCACAATTTTCTCTTTCTTTTAAATGACTTTTATTTAATTAATTTTTATTTCTTATAAACCTTATAGAAGTAAAAATGTCTCAGATTTTATTTTTAAATTTACTGTTTCTAGTAGAATTTCTAGAAAAAGTAGCTATTAAAGTTGAAGAACATACTGATACTCATTAAGTATCAAGTACATTAAGAGGAAAAATACTGTGGCTGTGTCATGGACACGGCCGTGTGTTGTACGTGAATACGTTTACGTAACGGGTTATATTTTTTATATAAAATATTTTTATTTATGTATTTAGGATGAAATCAAGGAAACAAATAATTATTGTGTTACAATATAACTTTATTAATTATAGGTCTGTTATACGAAAAGTACGACACAAATGGCATACAAGATACATCGAGATTTCTGATAAACGTTAAATCGATATAGGTATTACCTAACGTTGTTGGAGAAGTTTCAATATAAGACAAATTGAACTCGCTGAGAAGTCGGGCAATGAGCGGTTTTGTGAGACATCAACATTAAAGTCTCCAACTATCATAATTGGTGTAGTAAGATCAGGCTCGTAATCGGGTATAATTTTAGCGATATTTTTGGAATATTTTAACAACGATCGTAACATAAAGAGTTTAATTTCTGCTAACGCTGTGCCCGGATGGATATACACACACCCGAGTACGGATTTGAAGATCCCATTGGCCTATTTCGTTTACTAGACAGACATCACCAGCTTTTGCGTCTTTCATTATCAAATAAATTTCCGAAATGTCAATGTTAACTCTATTACAATCAGTGAAGCTATGCGATATATGGCGACTCCACCGGCTTTGCGACTTTTACCATTCGATTGTTCTTGAGAAGCCCTTTCCAACCGTATACGATCTCTGTATTTGGTTTTGGCTTTTCGACGCGTAAAGGCCGACATTATATATTTTTTATAATATTTTTTTATTCTAACACCTTTATTTTATTCACTGTCACTATTTTACACTAATGTTTTATATACAATCGATAGATTGTGACGACAGCTGGCGATTAAAACTTAAACGAACATCGTAGCTTCTCCGAGTCAAAAGTTATACTAATTGCAAATCTCGATACGCAGCAAAATTATCTCAAAATGGCGGCGCTTCCCCCTCAACCGCGCGCGATGCGTCACAGTCCTTGTTTATTGTAATGAATTCTTTGATCCTTTAGCTATCCAGTGGTCTAATTTAATTTTGGATGTAGACGACAGATTCGAAACTACAATGCAAACTGTATGCCCCGATTTTGTTATCATTAGATTTTTTGGATTGCCACCATATGATTCAAATTTAAAGACGCGTCAAATTTATTCACGTCAAAAAAGAAAAAGATAGTTTTAAAGATAATAATTCATTTACATTAAATTAACTGTTTAATTCCAATCCAAATTCGATTCCTATAAAAAAAAAAAAAAAGCACATTATTTAAAAACGAGGTTATAGAGTTCCAAAAGAAAATCACTCGACTATGTCATTACAATGATCGATGGATAGTAAGTCAGCTTTGAAATTGCTTCCTTTAGAGCGGGAGAAAAAAAAAGAAGGTTCCTTAAGTGATAAATGATTCTGTTCTTAGTCAAACTTCTCTTCAAATAATGTGTAAAGAAACAAATACAAAATTCGGGTAAAACAATGATGTTAATTTTTTTTTTCAGTTTAGTTCATGATTAATGGAATGGCTGCTGTGTTCAACACACCGTTACCAAAGCTTTCAATTTTATTAAGTATAATAATGTTATTCAATTGATATTATGGAAGTTATTACAATTAAATCAAATAGCAGAAGGTTCTGTTGTTATTTCCTATTCACTCAAACCTTGTGTTTTTAAAAATAAAAGCATTTACAACATATTTACAGTAATTGTTTACTTTTAATATAGCAGCCTTTTGTCCAACAGAGGGTGGTACAACTGATCGACTTTATTGATCTAGTACAACTGATCGACTGTATCGATCTAGTACAACTGATCGACTTTATCGATCTAGTACAACTGATCGATCTAGTTATCACTTTGTTTACTTATTAAAATCTTGATATTTAACCCTCAACTGGGTATCGTCGGAGGCAAATTTGATGAGCGCGCTTTTCTTTTGTGTAGCATTTTGTAGGAATTAACTATAAACATCTCCCCTTCTCTGAATTCTCTGAAACATCCTCACCCAACAATCGACCATACAAATCAGTCGTTCTTCGAGCAGTGCAAGTAAATAAAATATAGGTTTTGGGTCAAATTCGACCCGACAATACCATTTACGTTATAACTTTTTTTGTCTTAATATTTTTTATTTTTATGTTTTGGAGTTTGTTTTCAGTTCTATTTTTTAATATTATTCTATAATATTAAATATTATATGGTAAATATTGCATAATATTTAATATTATTGCTGATAACTGGTTCTGTTCAGTTAACCTGGTCCATGGACTAGGAAAGCTAAATTTGTCTTACTCGGGGACATTACGAAAAAAATAAAAAAGAAAACCCCTCTTATATAATTCCAAATAAAGAAAAACTACCGTCAGAACTTCATTGTTTGTTTTTACTGGCAACAAAACGGTGGTTTGTTTGTACCAAAACAGAACAAGTAGGTTATACTCGCATCATGATAATTCAGTACTTGCAGAATTATGGAAAACAAATCATTTTTTCTTTAGGACTTTTCTTTTCTTGGAATGAACATCTAACTTTAAGGAAATAACGTTTTTCAGAAAAATATTATTTTTTTATTTTTCTGTTTTTGTAACTTAAAAATAATGTAAAAAAAAAATGCAACTTCTGTTAATTTTTAACTTTTTTTTTTTGTTTTTCTTAATCTTATGAAACAAATTTAACAAAATATTCATCATTTTCATTTGCTAACTAAATTTTTTTAGAAATACTAAATCGACTTTTATTATAAATCAATGACCTATCATTATTGAGAAGGCTGTGTCTGCATGTTTCTAATCAAGGAATCATAATTTAGAGTAAATCTAGAAAACATAATGCTAAGAAACCTTCAGTATCCAATTCAGGAATCTTGTTGACTGTTTTGAATTAACTATAAAAAAAACTGCGGTAATAACATAGGTAAACTTTAAACCACCAGTATACATGTTATTTATCAATTCAAAAAAATTAAAGAACTGTCAAGCCTTCAAAAATGTTTTTTATCATTTTAGAAACGTAGTTGAATACATAATTCTTTAAAGAAGGTTAAGAAGATGAATTAATTCCAAGCGCTAATGCAGTTTTTGAGCTTATACTCACGTTTATCTGCTGTTGCAGGCACAGTCAAATTGCATTCAACACTGCAACATGAAAAAACAAAACAAAAAAATCAAGAATATCGAATTATAAAGAAATAATTGCGTTACACAAAAATAATAATAATAAAGGATGAAAACAAATCGCTATAGCAATATGGAAGTTGGCCGAAACGATAAAAATCACAGTGTATAATTTTATGGTAGATGTAAATAATATAACCAGGGGTAAAGTGTTTGTAGGAACTAATGGCCGACATTTTGAACACCATTTTACCTTGTGGTTTACTCGTTAGATCGTTAACTATAAAATATGTGTACACCATGGTTTTCGTGCGCTGTTCTCACCTAGAAAGGGCCTGCTCTAACGTTAGGGCAAAGTGGTATTCGTTTGAATAAAGATCTCTAAAAACCCCCTAGCCACTACTTGTATTATAGCCTAAAGAACACATTGTTTATAGGCACTCTTTACTTCATATTAAATTGATATTAGGTGCCTCCTTCACTCGTATTATAAATTATTAACCTTCCATTTATGCACAACTATACTTTAAACAAAATAATAACGGGTGGTCCATCGACAACGTTGAATTTAATTTTAGAATTAAATAACCAGTAAATTATTATTTAGTTGAACAAATTTTATTGATTTATAAAACAGAAAAAATTATTTTGTTATTTACAATCTGTATTATACACTAGACAATAAGTAAATAGGGAGATTGTTAGGTATAGAGACGTGAAAGGCAGGAGGAAAGAAACTGCTCAGCGGTAGATTTTTAGGCCTTCAGACTGCGAGGAAGTCGCGGGGCCACTGGCGATTCAGACGGAGAGTAGGATTGCCAGGAATGTCAGAGGAGGCGAGAGATAGTACGAGAGGAGTGGAGCAAGTAGAGAGAGCAGTATGGAATTTTTGATATTTAGTCTTGGCTAGTTGGTGTACGAAGGGGACGTTGAGGTCGGTGTGAAGGGTGAGGTTAGTCACCGTAGAAAGGAGCGTCCAACTATCTGTCGGAGGAGTTTTGACTGAAATGACTTGTACAGTCCGTACGTTTGTAGGTTTGGCTGAATCCCACAGCTCTAGTCCCGTAAGTCCACATAGGTTTGCGTTTGAGTTCAATGGGTAATTTGGAGCGTTGTCCAAGTAGTCTGTAAAGCAGTTTAGCACGTTTCGTCATTGCCTTTGTCTTTTAAGTCTAGTGTGTGGGTTCCACGTGAATCGTTTGTCTATAAAGAGCCCAAGGTAGTGCACCTGATCTGTACAAGGAAGAGGATTGCTGTTGAAGAGGACAGGCGGACAGGAGCCCCGCCGTAGAGTAAACGTGGCATGCTGGCATTTCTGTGGGTTCATTTTAATCCTCCACTTCTTTGCCCAGAATTCTATTTCATGTAAGTGTGTCTGTAACTTGTATGAAGCTGATGAAGGATGTGTACTTGTAGCTAGTACGGCTGTAACGTCTGCATATGTACAGAGCAGTGTAGAGGATTGTACAGGTATGTCTGATGTGTATACTGTGTAGAGAACAGGGGCCAAGTATACTCCCCTGAAATGTTAAAATTAATTATAGAATATGATGCCGGAAAATTTTCAAAAATCTTTTTCTAATCAATCATCAATAATGCTTTGTTGTTTTTTGAGTTTAGTAATTGTTTGTGGATATTTAGTATAGATTTTGGACTTTTACAAAACCTATGTGAGAAAAATCTTTAAGTCATGGCATCAAGTCCAAAAGTTGGCGGCTAATTAACGTTTGTATTTCAGAAAATCACGAGTAAAAACGTTGGATGGTAAACAAATTTTGTTTTGTAGAATGTGGCACCGCTCTGTTTAAAAAGCTTATTGAAATTCGTTATTTTAACGAATAATGATTTCTTTTATTATTATTATTATTATTATTATTATTATTATTATTATTATTATTATTATTATTATTATTATTATTATTTTGCAGTTATAACCTTAATGAACAGGGAGTAAGAAGTAATTAGTTCTCTCGCTCTGAGAAAATCTCTTTGACGCTAACTAAGAGAAAGTAAATCAAGATCAGATTTCTACCGATCAGACTGTAGGAGGTTAGACACAAAACGTTATCGCTCCCTTACGGTGGGTATTTAAAGCTCAGAGGTGAACAACATAACCTCTACCTCAAACCCTACAATTCCCCAGACCAAAGGAATTTACACTCTTTAAATTAATAGGGTTAAGTATAATTAAAACTATCCGGTAGGACAGTTGTATAAGGGTTGATCGTCAAAAACTGCAAGAAAAAGCGTAACGTTGAAAAACACCCAACTTTGACAATTTTTTTCTCTTTTTCTATAAAAGATAAAATTCCCAAATTTTCTTTAAATTATAGGGCAAATCCTCCTTTATAACTGTATTTTTTTTGCAACAACCCAGATCTAATAGGTTTCGAGAAAAAAGTTGCCGAAAATGAGCAAAAACGTCATTTTCAGAAAATGTTCTTGTTCTTGTTGTTGTTGTTGTTGTTCTTCTTCTTGTTACCTTTATTGTAAACAACGTAGCGCCTAAACGCGCAAACCGATTATCATGAATGAGGTGTCATTCGATTCGGAATTTTGTGTAGATGTGCCTTTTGGGGGTCTCGACGCTGTATATCGAATGGGAGAGGAGTTAGCCCCCTTAATGTAAGGCCCCCTCCAAAATTATTATTACTAATTACTCTGCAAATCTTGGCCCGATTTTGAAAAAAATTGGTAGGATGATAGAGTTAGTGCTCCCCTACGTAACATTAAAGCGGCGACCAGCTCTTACACTTGTTAAGGGAAAGTATAGCAATCGTTTCAAATTATCGACACGTGAACCGATTTTCATGAATGAAGTGTCATTCGAATCGAAATTTTGTACATATTTGCACTTTTAAAGTCTCGACGCTGTGCCTCATAAGGAGGGGAGTTTGCCCCACCCAAGTAAGGCCCTTTCTAAAACTATTATTACCAATATTTCTATAACGCTCAGTCCGATTTAGATAAAATTTAGCTCGAATAAGTGGTTAAAGCTCCTCTACGTTGCTGTGAAGTGCTATCATGCTCTTGCACCTACTAAGAGGAAGTACTGCAATCATTTAAATTATCAATGAGTGAACCGATTTAAATCAATTTTTCATCCTAAATACATAAATAAAAATATTTTATATAAAAAATATAACCCGTTACGTAAACGTATTCACGTACAACACACGGCCGTGTCCATGATCAGCCAGTTTTTTTTTTTTTTTAAGACAAACTCTATGTCTTTTAAAAGATCTTTCGGAAGTAAAAAAGAAGTTAATGTCGCAAAAATTACCATAATCTAACTAGTTCTTGGTTCTGGGTTAAACGAAATGTAGAACATTTTTCCGTTGAACATCAAAACTGTTTATTGCAATGAGAAAGTTAACTCGCAGATGTGATTATTGCAAGTAATGCAAAGATTGGTGTTCCGGTCACGATTGTGCACTTTAAAAGCTGTTTTCTCCATGACTTCCAAACCTTATGACGTTCTATTCTCTTTTCCTTGAAATGTTTTTAAACATTTTTTTGGACGTTGTTATAATATAGTCAATCAATAATTAAAGGAAAAATATCATCTAATGAGATGATAAAAACAAATTACTTGGTTATCAGATGAGCATTTTATTGTTATTATTATTATTAATTACAGTATTTGGAAAGAAATGAACGATCGCAACGTTATTTCAATTAGAACGAAAAGAAATATAGATTTTTAGACACTACAATAAATGGTTCATTAAAAACACGAATAGAATAAAGCTTCTTTAATAGAATTGAAATTTATAAAATTTCTTTATTTGATTTGTAAACTTAAGCTCTTTTATAAAGCAAACTTTACCACCATTACTTTCAGAATCTTCCTTACCTTCAATTACAGACATTACCCACTTCTAGTGGTTTAGGAAACTAAAGAGAGAAGCTAAACGCAAAAGAACGTTGAAAATAAAAATGTGATGAACAGAAACCAATTATAAAACTTTAATCTGATTTTAAGTAGATTTTAAATTTAAATCATGAAATATTATTTTTATTTTAATGTTTAAAGAGAAAAAGAATAAATATTCAATTGATCAAACTTATAAACACATTCCCGCATTTAAAAGCAATTATGTCAAAACTAATTGGAAAATTAAATTAATCCATGATAAAGGATTAGATTCATTTAAATTAAAGTCATTAAGAGATGGTTTAAATTATTTAATTTTTAATTTAATGTAAAAGTCTAAATAAAGCATCTTATAATATACATATAAAAGATTAAACTGCATTAATTATTTATGAGTTTTATAGTTATTGGATCTAAATTTTGGTTAAATTAAGGTCAACAAAATTTACTGCACAAACTTTTGTTTTTTCTAAAAAATAACACTGAACTTCTAGTTTTATTAAAAAGTTAAATAATTTATTTTATTTAATTATTTGTGAACTAATCAACAGATTTCAACCATAATTCACCAACCGCAAAATACAATATTAAAGTTTATTTGTACAAATTTACATAACTTAAAACTAACTAGAAACCAATAAAAAATTAAGTTTAACAGGAGCACGATGTTTACTGCACCAAGGCTAGAACCCAACTCTTTTTGTATTATTTGTAATATTATATTTGTATATTATATTTTTCCATATTTTGTCAAGTCCCAACTCTCTTGTAAAACTGCTAAGTTGTAACAAGTAATAAATAAATAAATAAATAAAATAAATACAGGTTATTCTATGAAAACTACTACTAGTAGTAGTAGTAGAAAGCTTTACATACAAAAAATAAACATAAAAATAAACTTACAAAATTTAAACTTAAAGCTTGCAAGGCATGGTATAATAACCGTCTGCCAGGAGTTGTTATATTAAACTAAACTCAATAACTCAAATAAAAACAAAAACTATGAAAAAGGCAAAGCTCCCTAAATATGAACATAAACAATAATTAATTAAGAGAAAATAATACAATAAATAAAGAGAAATAAGAACACTATTAAAAGTAATAATAATAATAAAACCCTAATTGAACCAAATTACATTGACTTCTTAATAATTAAATTCAGAAACTAGAAAATTTCTGTATCTATTGACTGCATTAACATATTGTAACGAAGTTGACCTGGGCAGAGAAGAAAAGCCTAGATTGTTATAGAGGTTGAGCGACCAAAGTTGGTAACAGGCCACCACTGTGGGAACAAAAGGCCGGTCTCTACCTAAGTAGAAAAAGAAAGGCCTAGATTGTTCTAGGGGTTAAGCGACCAAAGTCGGTAACAGGCCGACATTGTGTAAACAAAAGGGCCGGTCTCTACCTGAGCCAGAGGAGAAAGGGCTAGATTGTTGTAGGAGTTTAGTGACCGTAGCCTGTAACGGTCCACCGCTGTGTAAAAGCCAGCTAAGAGAAAGGCCTCAGTTGGGGTGGTGGCATATGTGTTTTCCCAGCCAGTGATTGACAGGTGAGAGTGAGACAGACGGAGTTGGAGAGAGAGACAGAGAATTGGAGGAGGCGGCCCTAGTTGGGGTGGTGGCAGTACGTGTTTTCCAGCCAATGAGCGGCAGGTGGGAGCAAGACAGGCGGAGTTGGAGTGTGACAGAAGGTTGGAGGAGGGCGGCCCCAGTTGGGGTGGTGGCAGCATGTGTTTTCCTCAGCCAGTGACCAGCCGGTGGGCGTGACACAGACGGAGTGGGGCAGACGCAGTTAAAAGGAAGCAGACACAGCTGGAGAAGTCAGTTATTAGAGTTTTTAGTGAAGTCTTTGAGTGAGTTTTGAGTTAATCTTGACAGTCAGTCTTGGAAAGTTAGTTTGGAGAGACACTTTGGTAGTGACAGTTTGGAGAGAGTCAGTGTTGCGGAGTGCTTCAGAGTTAGCCAGTTGGGCAGTTAGTCAGTTAGTGAGTACAGCTTTGTTAGTGCAGCTGAGACTAGTGCAATTCGGTGCAGTGCGGACCAGTGGTCAGTCGTGGAACAGTTTTGTGGCGTTACGTAGTGAGTAAGTAACGGTAAACTGTTGTGACTGTTGTAAATGGTGACTGTAATGAATAGCATTAGTAGCTGGTAAATGTTAATGTTAGTAAAGGTAATGTGTTAATAAATCAGGTTATTACTTACAAATTTAGCGAGTTTTATTATTTATCAAACCCACATATTATTAAATTAACTAGTGGCAGTCATTAGTTGTGTTGTTAAAGTTTTTAGTAAAAGGACAAAAACTTTACAATATTTACAAATAGTCCCAGTCTTTACCATTTAACGCATCTATCAGTTCTGCCTGTGTGAGCTCTCTTTTCTCCAAAAGTACCTGATTCTAAATTCACCCAAAACAGGTCAGACTGTAATGAAATGTTTATCATCTTCTTTTTGATTCAAATTGTTGATATCCGATCGTTGAACAGGTAACATCGTGTTGGTTTTCTGTATAATAAATTGTAGTTTGTACCATATTTTTATAACTAATACTTTGTCATTGTTAAGCATAAATATTATTATTTTGTGGTTTCCAACTAATTCATTGAACTAATAAAACAGTTTACAAAAAGAAATCCATTCAGTTTCGTACTGTACAATTAAAATAATTACTGGTACAGCCTCTTTGAAATGAACAAATAAATATCTTTTGAAAAGTTTACATTCTACTTCCCAAAGGCAATTATTTATTTAAACACATTTGTTTAACCACAAATTAAATATAGGAATCATAAGCTTTGTACGTTTGTGGATTTATTGATTTTTTTTAAATTAGAGTTGTTTGTACTCGTATTATTTGTACTTTGTGAAGTAATACATACTATTGTTTACAACTCGTTAGCCGCAGAATACTAACTCAGAGGCCTAATATTGAATTCTATTGTGATGGAATTATCCAGAGTTTTAGGGTGAATTATGTTCTGTGAAGATTAAATTCTGTTTCAGCCATATTTTTTAAAATTTCTCCCAGAGAAAAGTGGTCAGAACCAAAAACACAGCGTTACGGTACATTAAGTTTGGTGGTTGCATTTACAAAAGGAGCTGAAAGTTTGTAATTTTGTTGTATATAAAAACGTTTAAAGTATTATTTACCAGCACAAAAATTTTCTTTTAACTTCTTATTTTAATTAACCTTCAAGAAGCTGAGGAAATTAATTGCGTTGCTGATGTTATAAGTTGTTATGTTAGGAAAACGAGTTGTTTAAAATTTCTGAATGTATAAATAAATTTAGCTGTTAGTTAATCCAAAAATAATCAGGGATTGGTGTTCATCTTTGAACGAGATTTACATATATGGTAATGTGTTTGAGGAAATCTAACTCGAAGTCGTAGGACAAAGTTTAGCTCGTACATAGTCTTAATCTAAACACATCAAGATCTCATCTGTTATTTTGCCCCGTAAGAGGTTTTGTCACTGTCAGTGATGGATCATGACGATGAGTCCAAGATATCTACAACGATATCTTAACAATATAACGATATAATTTTTCCAAAACGGAGAAGATTATTTGATTTTATTTGTGGTTACCATAGGTAGTAAAAATGTACAAAAAAAGATTAGCTGATAACTGTAATAATAACTGTAATAAATGTGTTGCTTTGAGGCAAGAATCCCAAAATGGGAAACTCTCTCAAAAGTAAAATGAGCTCTACACTCGCTAATAATGGCCCTAGGAAAAATATTACTCAGATTATTTTGTAGCAATTTGGACATTAAGGGGATTATGATTTGAGGAAACTAAAGCGTTGAACTTCATCACCTTTAGAAGGAAGAAGCAGACGCTTGTGAATGTCATAAAAGTAGGAAGTTGTATGCAGGCTGGGGTTACCTTCACAGAATGAGCAAAGAAAGGGCCCTTGGAAAGGTCTGTGAAAGACAACCAGGAAGAAGAAGACTTACAGCCAAGATTATACTGGCTACAGGTAGTTATAGATTTGCTGAAGATAGGCGTCAGACTGCGGAACATTAAAGCCACGAAAAGAAAGATTAATAGGAGCATCTGCTTAAGAAGGCCCAAGGATCCTAAAGCCAAGGAAGAAGGAAGAAAAGACAGGACTCTAATTGAAGGTGTAGGTCGCTGTTTATAAAACTTTTTTCAGCTACTATCATTGAACAAATATACGAATATTACAATGTTTCGTTATAGCTCTGTAGGTTTTCTCAAGTAGCTCTTGTTTAAAAGTCCTTACAAGCCAATCAATAAAGATAATGCGTGGATCAGTCAAAAATATTTGAAAAAGCATGTAAAGAGTGAACTTTGTAAGTTTCAGTAAGCATAAAGCAGTACTTGAGTTCTCTTAAACTTACAAATATAAGTAGGTTATCTGTATTATTATTATCATTGAGCCAATCGACAATTTGGGCATTAACACCAAATGTTATTACTTTTATTTATTACATAAGCAACATCTAGGTAATAATACGAGGTGTGGCTATTAAATAACGAGACTGATGCTGCTACAGAAGAACTATGCATGCGCCAAATCCTAACGACCGACAGCTGTGCAGCGTAAAGCCTTCTCTTTCGATTGCAGCCTTCTCACGTGTTTGTAGAGTAATCAGTGTAGAGTAAAACATGATACTACAAATGTAGTAGGGTCATTCCATGTCAAATCAACACGGGGTCTGAACCTCACCATCTCGGATTTTCTTGAAATTTGGCACATGTGTACTATTGGTATAGACTTGGAAAAATATGAAATTTAACTGTGATATGTCAACTGGTTTATGAGTTACAGGGCTATAAAGTTGCCAAAAATGGGCTGAAAAACAGGGAACCCCGTGTTTTTGAATTACTGTAGATGCTTTCCTAATTGAGCTACAGACTTGGAATTGGTGTCATTTTATAGCATATATAATGCCCTTTCCTGTGATATGCGTCACCATATGGGTTAGGATAAATAAAGTTTGTTAAATTTAAATTTAAAATTTAAATTTTAAATTTTTTAAAAAGTACATATTTTAAAATTTTAAAATTAATTCCATGAATAGCTAGTAGTGTTATGAATCACTGGGCAAAATATTAATTTGGGACGACAATGGCTTCATTGTTAAAAAAATTTAAGACTAAAGCTCCAATCCGATTAATTCAACTCTGAATTCATGTTAGTACAATAATGCTAATAATAATTCCACTAATAAGTCCACAGTAAAACATACTGTTAAGTAATAGGATCTCTTTAATATTTTAAGCTTGAAAAGGCGTCATTTGTTTGTCATGCATCACTTTCTAGTAGGACATATTTAAGTTCTTCCAGTCAGAGTCACAGGATCAATTTTTATCAAAACATCCACTACTGAGACCCAAAGAATATCGGCATTTCTTGGATGCGAGATGATTTAGAGGGTCCAGCTGGATGAAGAAAAGTTACTTTTACTTCATCAAGTTCTTCATTTTTCTCTAAAACATATCCAAGCCAAGCCACCAGTTTCTTTATAGACTACACTGATATACAACCTGATATGGCGGCTAATTTTAGATTATCAGGGAATTTTGAAACTTCCATTTCGCAAGCTTCTGAGTTCATAGAAAAGTTTTTAACCAATATTTTGGATTTACTTCTGGGAATGAAAGCATGGTATTGCTGTGTTCCTTTAATAGCCAATGCTTGAGCAAACCGATTTTTTAAAAAAACACTCAGATTCAACATAGTCTTCCTGGGTTGAATATGCAAAGTCTATGTTGGTGATGTTTTCTACTGCCCACTCAAAAAGTTGTAGTGAAGTTTGGATTTGATTTCCATAGGGTCGTTGCAAACTGGCACGAGCTGCCAGTCTCTTTATCGAACCCCCTACGCCATCACAAGGCCCTTTGCCGATTTAAACCAACTTAAAGAGGCTGATATCTCAGCCAAAGAAGACTGTTCTTGAACAAAGATATTGAATTGAATTATTTTTGTATAATTTGATTAACTGCATAATTTCATTGAAATAATATATTATAATTAATATGAATAATTACTGTAATCATAATTAATTCTAAAAATGATTTCAAAATCAATATTTTAAATCTTAATAATTATTAATTATGATTCATTGATTCATTATTACTATTTTCAATTTATTTATTACTTTAATTTTATTAAAATATATTTTCCATGAAAAGGAGCTTTAGTCTTAAATTTTTTTAACAATGAAGCCATTGTCGTCCCAAATTAATATTTTGCCCAGTGATTCAAAACACTACTAGCTATTCATGGAATTAATTTTAAAATTTTAAAATATGTACTTTTTAAAAAATTTAAAATTTAAATTTTAAATTTAAATTTAACAAACTTTATTTATCCTAACCTATATGGTGTCGTACATCACAGGAAAGGGCATTATATATGCTATAAAACGACACTAATCCCAAGTCTGTAGCTCAATTAGGAAAGCTTCTACAGTAATTCAAAAACACAGGGTTCCCTGTTTTTCAGCCCATTTTTGGCAACTTTACAGCCCTGTAACTCATAAACCAGTTGACTTATCACAGTAAAATTTCATATTTTTCCAAGTCTATACCAATAGTACACATGTGCCAAATTTCAAGAAAATCCGAGATGGTGAGGTCAAAAATGGTCTTTTTTTGTGTTGATTTGACATGGAATGACCCAGTAGAGCTTTCGAATTGTCGTGAAATTTCACATGGAACTAGGTATAACCACTACTGAAACTTATCTTTTATTAAAAGCAGTTTATGGCGATAAATTTTTATCACGTGCGCGAGTTTTTGAGAGGTTCAAGCGATTCCAAGATGGCCGAGAAGACGTCGGAGATGATGACCGCCCGGGTCGCCCTTCCACGTTCAAAACGGATGAAAAATATCGATTATAATTAATCAAACATTACTACCTTGAGGTGCTTGCTCAACTCCGTGAAAGAGTAAAGAAAAAAACGACCCGATTTGTGGAAGAACAAGTCACGGGGTTCTCCATCAAGACAACGCGCTGGCTTACACTGCATTGTCTGTCAAGACGTTTCTAGCCATGTACGCAACATCCCAGTTTTAGGCTATCCGCCTTATTCGCCTGACCTGGGGCCCCATGTGACTTTTATCTGTTCCCCAAAGTCAAATCTGCATTAAAACGAACACGATTTCAGTCCGTTGAAGCTGTGGAAGAAAAAGAGGCACGCGTCATGCAGGAGTGTTTCGAACAATGGTAAATTCGCATGGAGCGTTGTAGGGATAGGGGTGTGGTGTATATTGAAGTTGATAATAACTAAATATGTATAAATTTAAAATAAAATATTTTACAGCAATAGTCTCGTTATTTAATAGCCACAACTTGTATACTTAATTATTGTATACTTTTTTGTTAATAAAGAAGCAAAAATTAGAAGTGCTGCTTGAAATTTCATTACAATTCACTCAATAATCAATCCACTATGGTGTAACTTGGGTCTTTCGTTAAATTAAATTGGAGCATCAATTGATAAATTAATGCTCTCTAACTTTAGATTACAAATTCAATTACAGATACTTTTTTTGTTTAAGTACCACATACTTATTAAATAGTTAGAAATTTACAAATTCGTTTATTTGTACAGAATAAAATTGGAAGTTTTTGATAAATATACAAAAATGTTTATGTTGCTAGTACTCATAAAGTAGCTAATATCATAAAGTTTGGCTATTAAATAAAATATGGAGTAGAAATAAAAAGTCCCAGTAGAAATAGTTGAAGGAAAATTGCTATTTTGTACAGCTTAAAGTTGGTACTTTAAGACAAGCTGAATCCAGAAATAACTAACAAGGAATGCAGATAAAACTGTAGCTATCAAAGTTTATGAACAGATGAAATTGTTTATGATTAATTAAAGAACCAAACTTATTTTTAAAATTTAAAATTTCATTAAAAACAAAAATGTACGACTGTCGTGGAATCCACATATAAGATTTTAAACGAGAAGAAGCAAAACCTTACAAAAGTAAAATAACTTAGAAAAACTACAAAACTAACACTGAACAATAACTTTTGGTGTACAATCTATCAGAAAAACCGACTTGGATTTACGAAGTCGAAATATGGAGTCAATCAAGTACTATCAATCAAAACAATAACCGTCTTCAATCGAAAATTTTAACGTCCCGTATTTAAACTACAATATATCTCCAACCCAACTGTCCATAATCATCTTATCGTAGCATTCATCAAGAATTTCACATCATATCAATACAAAAACTTTTAATCTCATCACTCTGGTCCATCCTAATCCATTAATTCCATCAACTCTCATCTCCTACTCTTTCCAACAATCCTATTCGATATTTCAAGCGATGTTGGCTATGCGAATGGAGGGCAGTAATTAAATATGTCTTTTTTTGGAAAGTCTCCACTAATTTCAAAATCATTTCTCTTCATATCTCTGAGAATCAGCAGATCTTTTTTTTTTTTGACTCTACAGATGTAAACTTCTGCACTTTGCTGCGAAAAGAAAAATAGCCTAATATTCCCATCGAATATTTGGCTTTATTCTTGGGCAGCTGATCTGTACACTTGATAAGTTTCCTTCTTAAATACTAGCACTTCTTCTCCATGGGCCGACAAATTTCTCTTTTGAGAATATTATCATTAACAAAATAATAATGTATTTATCATCGCTGAAGATATGTACCATAAACAGAATGGAGGACAAACCTCCTAACGTCATTCCATGCTGGCCTTGCCTTTGATCAACTTCCATATTGATATTCTACTTGGTTTTCACATAATTCCTTTCATAAAGTGTTGAAACACAATTTCTAATCACCTTCATTCCACCCAACCTGAAGATCATGTCGCAAGAGTAGTTAATAAATAGCTTTGGTTAATGAGATGTAGCTGATAGGATGAGAGCAAGAATGGGGCAGAATAATGGGCTGTTTTAGCCAAAGTGCTTTTACGAAGGTATTCATGGAATAAGATTTAAAGATCGTAAGATTTAGGAGTAAAAATTAAGGAGCTTAAACTAATTATTAAATCAAAATCTGATTAAAATATTTTATTCAATTGTTATTATTATTTTTCACTTTAATTATCATTATCATTTTTTTAAGTAAACCTGAAATGTGAAAATCTCTTTTAGCAGAATGAAAACCTATTATAAATTGCAATTGTTCACCATAGAATTTGGTTTTCAAGAATCTATGTATATAATACTATGCTTAGAAACGCATTGTAAAGTAAGATCACTAGCAGAAATCATAGATACAAATGCATGAATAAAAAATGTTAACACTACATAAAATGCAGGTAAAAGTATTTATTAACATTCATATTGACTACTCGACAACAGATCAAAACTCACTCTGGACAACAAAAGACTTATATATGTAAGAATATTAAAGCCAATCTCGGTTTATGGCATCGAACTGTGGGGTTTAACCAAACGCACAAATCTGCAAAGGATCCAGTCCTTGCAATCTAAAATTCTACGCTCTATAGTAAACGCTCCTTTCTACGTCACCAATCAAACCATTCACACAGACTTGAACATTCCTTTCGTCACACAAGTTGCTGAAAACACTATACAAAAAATTCCATCTTAACCTTTAATCTTATCACAATCCACTTGTACAACATCTATCTTCAAGAACATTTCCAGACAACAGTTCCAGACGTCTTAAAAGACTGTGGCCTCGCGATCTCCTCTCTGATGAAGAGAGTCAGTAGAATTTAAAATGTTTTTGGAGCGTTACCGCTGGGTAACTTCTACACTCTGATATGTGTGAATGTTGCTTATGGTTACCTTTGTTGCTTATAACGCAAAATGCGTTAATTGTAACTAAATAAATAAACTAAAAAAAAAACTATTCATTATAAAAAATATTTTTCACCCGTAAGTCACGGCAGTTCTGCTATCCGACGTCGGGCTCCCCAGTTCACAAATGCTCTTTTTTTTCTGTAGACATCGTGCGAAAGAATAAGATTTCTCAAGTCTTCGATAGAAGGAAACGCGTCAAGGTGTTCAGAGGACATGTCCTCTCTTACACACAGAGTGCAGGTCGGGTCCGGCGATATACGAGGTGGGCCTGCAAATAATCATGACCAGTGAGCCAGTCTGAAGCAGGCTACACCGTCCCTTCTTGTCAGGTTAGGTGGAATTCGTCCACCCCTGGTTCAACTTTTGCTTTTTGTCTGCACTTCACTTCTGATCGAAGACAGGCAGCAGTTATCCTTTTAAAATAGGTGATTGGTTGCTCAGGTTTATCCATTTGCGTACCTCTTTTTGCCAATTCATCGGCCCTGTCGTTTCCAAACAGCCCACAGTGCCCCGGAATCCATTGTAGCGCTATAGTCTTATTGCTTTCATTGGCAGCCTCAATCGCTGCTCTGCATTTCGCTATGACTGCCAACTCTGCACAGCTCGCTCCAGCTATAGCTAGAATCGCCGCACGCGAATCAGCAAAGACCAGAATACGGCACCAAGGACCCCGCTTCACTTTTATCAAGAGCTAATAATATTCCGGCAAGCTCGCCATCATAATTAGTGGATATTTTCCCCACAGTTGCTGATATATTTGAAAGGCTTCGGAGTACACACCGGCTCCCGCATTATGTCTTGCTTCCAGGGCTGAACCTTCTGTGTAGACATGAAACCAATAGGGTAAAGGGTATCGATTATTAATTGTTTCTAGAGCTATTGCCTTTAGCTCCCACTCAGGCGTTATTCCTTTCTTAACAGCTCGAGTTAACTGAAGGTTACATTGTACCTGCGCTAATCTTAGGAGGCTTTTCGGGTAGAAAATGATATGGGTTATGTCATTTTTGTATTCTAAAACTTTTACTATTCTTTTAATTTTGTTTAAATGTTGTTTATAAACATTTCATTAAAGGATAAAACTGGACTTAATAAATTAAAAAAACCTTCGGCGCAAATTTTATGTTAAAAGAGTTTATAACAAAGAAATAATCTTCCAGCTTAATTCAAAGCTAATGTGAAATGAATATCTACTAATTAGCGCTGAAGGAAAATTTATCGTCTAATTGGAATTTAATCACAAATCGACACAATCAATTCCAATCATATAACTGGAACAAGATTTAAGGAGATTATTTGTTAATATTTGGAGATTATTCATTGAAATTTCATATCAAGTAATCACGTCAACTAATTATGGAAATTAATTTTAGATTACTTTTCTCTTGTTATTTGATTAGAAGGAGTTTTGTGACATGTCATAACTTGTAGTTAGCGTTTTCATTGGGAAATATTATACTACTTTAAGGTTGGCTGATATTGCCAAAATTAATTTTGGTAGAAAGTGTTCTTAAAAGTAAAAACACTGGAAGATTCTTTGATTTGAAACTGGTCCAGTTTCCAGGGCCCCAGCATCTTAGCAACTTTGTCGAAAACTATATTCCTCCTTAAGAGTTATTTCCACGCCTTTACTTATTTATTCATTCCAAACCCGTAGTACTATAAAACCTTCTATTAGTGTTTCGGAAAAGAGAGCTTTGTGCTGGAGATATGGTTGTAGTAGATGAGGTGCTATAAAAAGAAGAAAAACTGGTTTAGCCTTCTTTTGGTTTTCTTTTAGAAAATAATTATTTTTCTCCCGCTTAGGTCATTTTATTGTTTATTTAAATCTATTTTCTTTTAATCAAAGGGTTTTATCTGGTTTTTTCCTTCAGATCGAAAATTCAATAATAAGAATTTTGAGTAAGGTTACACATTTATTTCTCTATCTATTTTTCATTACTACAACGTTATAGTTACAAATTTTTTTTCTGTCCATTTTATTTTTCATTCTAAAAATGTTTTCACTAATGTGGGGAAATTTTTATAATTTTTTCATGAAAATAAATTTGTATTGTTATTTTTCCACGTATAAGTGATGGTGTTATACATAATTTAACTTTTCTTTTCTTTTGTTTTTTTCAAAAACGGACAAAAAAAAATAGCAAGGAATATCATCTCACTGGAATAAAAAGCAAATGGACTAGTAGTGCTATAAAAACATTATACAAATTGGTATTCTTTTTTTTTTTAAAAAAAAAAATGATGTTACTTACACTGCAGAAATGATATTTTTGTATTTTTTTTCAAAACTTTTTAGTAGAAAACTTTACAAAATTGGACAAGAAAGCGATAGAGAAATATACGAGGTGTGTTCAAAAAGTAACGGGAATTTTTAAATTTCGCGGGTCTGGAGAGTCTGATTGTAAATTTTTTTTTTTTTATTATGTTGGTACACATGCCCCTGAAGTACGATAAAATTTTCAGTAATATTCATTGTTTACTTCTTAAGTGGCAGCCGTTAAGGTTAGACGTGTTTTTCGAGCTTGGCGATTTTTGTTTGTTAAAAAAAATGGATCAAAGAATTTGTATTAAATTTTGCGTAAAAAATGAAATAAAGTGTAATAAAGTGTGTGAAATGTTAATAAAGGCATATGGTGAGTCTGCTATGAGTAAAACAAGGATTTACGAGTGGTATAAGCGTTTCCAAGATGGCCGCGAAAACGTTGAAGATGACGAACGACCTGGACGTCCAAGCACATCAACAACCGATGAAAACGTGAAAAAAGTGAAAGAAATGGTTATGAACGATCGCCGAATCACAATCAGAGAAGTCGCTGATGATGTTGCCATATCAATTGGCTCATGCCATGAAATTTTTTCGGATGTTTTGGGTATGAAACGTGTGGCAGCAAAATTTGTTCCAAAATTGTTGAATTTCGAACAAAAACAGCGGAGAATGGAAGTTGCTCAAGAGTCACTCAATGAAGTCGACAACGATGCGGATCTACTGAAACGTGTTATAACAGGTGACGAAACATGGGTTTACGGATATGATGTCGAAACTAAGGCTCAATCGTCCCAGTGGAGGCATTCTGGATCGCCAAGACCGAAAAAGGCTCGACAAGTGCGGTCGAATGTGAAGGTTATGCTCACTGTGTTCTTCGATTTTAATGGCATAGTGCATCATGAATTCTTGCCACAAGGTCAAACAATCAATAAGGAGTACTACCTACAAGTTCAACGCCGTTTGCGTGAAGCAATCCGAAAAAAACGCCCGGATTTGTGGCAAAACAATTCATGGATTTTGCACCACGATAATGCACCTGCTCACACTTCATTGCTTGTTCGTGAATTTTTGGCCAAAAACAAAACTTTAACGATGCCCCAGCCTCCATATTCGCCAGACATGGCTCCATGTGACTTTTTTCTATTTCCAAACATAAAGAGAACATTAAAAGGCCGTCGTTTTACAAGCATAGATGACATTAAAAGCGAATCGCTGAAAGAGCTGAAAGCTATCACAAAGATCGAGTATCAGAAGTGTTTCGAGGATTGGAAAAAGCGCTGGCACAAGTGTATTGTATGCGAAGGGGACTACTTTGAAGGCGACAATATTAATGTAGATGAATAAATAAATATTTTTTTCAAAAAACGAAAATTCCCGTTACTTTTTGAACACACCTCGTATTTATAAGATTCCCAATACCTTATCTTTGAGTTTTTAGACAGTTATGGAGAAACAAAAAAACAGTCGAACATTAAACAATGTAGTGAAAATAATTTTATAATAATAAATCTTTATTTATAATTAAAACTGTCCGGTAGGACAGTTGTATAAGGGTTGACCATCAAAAACTGCACGAAAAAGTGTAACGTTTAAAAACACCCAACTTTGACAATTTTTTTCTATTTTTCTATAAAAGATAAAATTCCCAAATTTTCTTTATAATATAGGGCAAATCCTCCTTTATAACTGTAATTTTTTTGCAACCACCCAGATCTAATAGGTTTCGAGAAAAAAGTTGCCGAAAATGAGCAAAAACGGCTTTTTCAAAAAATGTTCTTGTTCTTGTTCTTCTTCTTCTTGTTGTTGTTCTTGTTACCTTTTTTGTAAACAACGTAGCGCCTAAACGCGTGAACCGATTTTCATGAATGAGGTGTCATTCGATTCAGAATTTTATGTAGATGTGCCTTTTGGGGGTCTCGGCCCTGTACATCGAATGGGAGAGGAGTTAGCCCCCTTTATGTAAGGCCCCCTCCAAAATTATTATTACTAATTACTCTGTAAATCTTGGCCCGATTTTGATAAAATTTGGTAGGATGATAGGGTTAGGGCTCCCCTACCTAACAATAAATCGACGATCTGCTCTTACACTTGTTAAGGGGAAGTATAGCAATCGTTTCAAATTATCGACACGTGAACCGATTTTCATGAATGAAGTGTCATTCGAATCGAAATTTTGTACAGATTTGTACTTTAAAAGTCTCGACGCTATGCCTCATAAGGAGGGGAGTTCGCCCCACCCAAATAAGGCCCTTTCTAAAACTATTATTACCAATATTTCTATAAAGCTTAGTCCGATTTTGATAAAATTTAGCTCAAATAAGTGGTTAAAGCTCCTCTACGTGGCTGTGAAGTGCCATCATGCTCTTACACCTACTAAGAGGAAGTACTGCAATCGTTAAAATTATCAATGAGTGAACCGATTTACATCAATGAATTGTCGTTCGATTCAAAATCTTTGCCTTTTAGGGAGAAGTACTGTAATCGCAGTTTATTTTTCTTGCTCCTCTTAAAAGGAAGTACTGAAATCGCAGTTTAATTTTGCTATTTACGTACAAATACCTTCCTATTTTATTCAAAACGCTTTCTCAAAAAAATGGTTATTGAGGATGGTTTGGGGACCGCAACTATAATCATTCTTTAAAAAGATCTCTCCAGTGGTAGTTACGGTTCCGATTTAACACCTTATCAGGTTATAATGATAGAATAGCTTATTCTAAATTTTAAAAAATCTGTAAAGCAGACGTAACTTTGCAAATAGACAAAAAGGAAAATCTATCCAAAAGGTACAAAAATCTCCTTAACAAAAACTTACAGTTTTAAAAGTTAAGTATAAGGGTTGATTAAACGCCAAAAGGTACACAAATCAGCAGTTCCCAACATTTCATTAATACTTCATTGATATAATTTAAGTAATTTTACTGCATTAACTTTTCCTTCACATTTTTTAGAATTTATTAGATGTCACAGACCCTTATGCTGGCCAGTTCATTCATAATATTTTTTTATTATAATTATGATAAAATGAGTGATGAATTATTCTGAGTAGTCACATATACATGCATGTTAAAGTAGAAAAAAACAAAGTTAGAGTCGCCCACTTTTTAAATTTCAATCACGGAGGATTCAAAACAATATTTCAGTCTTAAATTCGTCTTACCGAAATATTCGTGAGCACAAATAACATACATTTAATAACAAGTAGATTATTCAACAATATTTACTCATTTCTCAATTGTAATTTAATTTAGTCCCCCTAATTTTACTTATGGTAAAATACTGGAATAATTAGCTGTCCTAAAAATATGCATATCTTTATTTTCTTTATTTTATATTACATATATATAACATTGTGGGAGAGTAAAAATTGACCAGTGAGAAGATTATACAATTTTGTACTTTATAGTGAAAATTTATTAAATTCTATCGATCGGTTTTCGAGTATTTAGTGTAAATAAATTGAATGAGAACTTAATAAATTAGTAAAAATTCATTGAAGAGAATTGTTAACGAGTAGAGGGGATAGCCCAACTCTCGGCGGAGACTGTTGATCAACATTAAAGTTCGCTCAGTTATATATTGTATTGGAATAAAAAGGTAAATAATACAATATTATTAGATAATCACAAAAATATCAGCTTTACAACTGAGTTCTAATCTACTGCCATATTTTTAATTACAAAATAAAACTAAATTAAAAATTAAAAAAAAAAAAAGAAAGTAAAAATTAAATAATACAAGATTTTTTTTAAAAAAAAGAAGTAAATATTATAAATAGAATTATCATTTTATATATTATAAAGGATATCAATAAAGGTTTTATTTTTATTAATAATTGTTAGAATGGCTGAAATTAATTTAAATGATATAATGTGTAAATTGATCGAAATGAAAAATCAAATGGAGCAAAATACTAAGCAATTGGAGAATACAATTAATTTATTCCGAAACCAGCTTGAGGGAATCAGCAGTAAATTAGATAATGTAGAAGTGAAATATAGAGATGTGAACAAGGAAGTAAAAGATTTGAGCAGAAATGTCAGTAGTTTGATGAGAAAGGATAAGGAGAAAAACATTATAATGTATAATGTGGAGCAAAAGGAGAATGAAACAGTAGAACAACTAGAGACGGCTGTTATGAGTGTATTAAGGAATGATTTAAAAGCTGATATTGAACTCAAGGAGATTGATAGAATTATAAGAGTTGGGAGACATTTGCCTAGTAATAGACCCGTTTTAATTAAATTCGTTACCTTCCGTAAAAAAATTGAAATTATAAGACTTGCAAGAAACTTAAAGGGAACAAATTTTGGCATATCTCAGGATTATTCGTATGAAGAAAGGCAGCTTGGGAAGAAACTAATACCTTATATGGTGCAAGCGAGAAGTATGCAGTGTAGAGCATCGCTAAGAGGGGGCAAATTGTTGGTTGATGGTGAGTTGTACTCTCTGGAAGAATTGATTACATTAGAGGAGCAAGAGCCGATTGCTATGGGATCTAACACCGGCCAAGAGGAAGCAGATAAAGGCAAGCCAAGTAGTGTGTTGACGCCAGCCAAGCTTAATGTCAGTGTTCAACAGCATAGGCAGAAGGTTCAACCGCCAGTCTTCAGTAAACATCCCGCGCTGAGATGGCTTCGTGGACATCCAACTGGCGAGCAGACCAACAAGAAGAGGAAGACAGAGTCGAGTAGTGTATAGCAATTGTTGGGTTCAGGTATGAGTCTCGTTAAGGGTTTAAAAAATAATTCTGCTAATCTAGATAATAAATTCATTCAAATTGTTTCTTATAACATTAGTGGGTTAAAGAATAAAATTTTTGATAATCATTTTATGGCATTTATAAAAAGTTTTGATATTATATTTCTACTAGAGACGCATGTTGAAAGAGAAGATATAGAAAAGTTTAACAAATATTTTCAGGAATATTCATTGCATTGGATACCAGCAGTTCGAGAGTGTACACATGGTAGGGCCAGCGGCGGTATTTTGTATCTTTTAAGAAAAACCACATTAATTAATAACTTATGCACATTCATTATTAAAAATAATGTTTGTTTTGTGAGGATAAATATTGCTAGTAGTAATTTGCTAATACTTCCTGTGTATATAAACAGCAGTCATTGGGATAGAGATTTCAATAACTTGGAGTACTTACTGAGAGGTGAAGATCTAGGAGACTACTTAATAATAGGTGACTGGAATGTTAGAATTGGGGAGGAGCAGTCTATGCCAAGTGATCTTTTGGGCGATAATGGAAGCACTCTTCCGGTGGCTCTGTACAGAAAATCGAAAGATAAAATTGTAAATGGGAGAGGAAGGAAATTTTTGGAATTGTGTGAAGCGTATAATTTGATAGTACTGAACGGCAGAACTCCGGGAGACGAAGAAGGAGAAATAACTTTCACGGGTGCAATGGGTACTTCGACAAATGATATTGCTTGCATTACTTTTGATAGTATTAATTTAGTGAGTAGTTTTCGTGTTTTATCGGAATTTTACTCGGATCATTTCCCAATTAGTGTCACAATCAAAGTGAATTTAAAAGAAGATGAAAATGAGTTGTTGCCGTTGTTACCGAAGTTATTATGGACCAGACAGGACGAGATATATTTCTCTGATAAATTAGATAATGCAGTAAAGCAATGTGCGCAATCTGAGAATATGGAAGATGAATTAGTTAATTTACTTACCTGTGTACGTAAAGCCGCCAGTATGGGGAATTATTGTTTTAAAAATAGTAAAAATTTTGGGCCAAGTTGTTTTAAACAAGTTTGGTTTGATAAGGATTGTCAGAAATTGAGGAAAGAGGTGTTGTCCTTGCTAAACAAATTTAGGAAGATTGATACGGAGGAAGCAAGAGAGGCTTATCTAGTAAAAAGAGGTCTATATAAAAGATTATGTTCTGAAAAAAAGAAAATGTATTATATAAACACTATTGAGGAGCTAAATCAAATTAAAAATTCAAAAGATTTTTGGAATAGAGTAGGAGTATTTAAAAATAAAAATTTTAGATGTTCTGCGCAAATTGATATGAAAGATTGGGTAGATTATTTTATGCAATTGTTGAATCCCCCTCTTATTGCTAGGCCAATAGAATATGCGGAGCCACTTGTGATAGATCCTGTGCTTGATAAAACATTTTCTGTAGAAGAACTAACGGCTGTGTTGATGTCTGCTAAAAGAAATAAGGCGCCTGGACTAGATAGGATACCGTCAGAATTTTTCAGTGGTTCCCCAGCAAGTTTTCAGGCCCGTTTGTTGGCATTTTTTAATGTTCTGTACGAGCGAGGTACAGTGCCGGTAAGTTTCACCACGTCCATTATATTTCCGTTGTTTAAGAAAGGAGAAATATGTCAAGTTTCAAATTATCGCGGTATTTCCTTTATTAATGCGATCGCAAAAATATTTACAGGTCTACTGTTAAGACGGATTGCAAATTGGGTCCAGAATAGAGGTATCCTCAGTGAATGTCAGTCGGGTTTTCGTCCTGGCTATTCTACTATTTATTTATTTATTTATTTATTTATTTTTACATCCGTTTACATAATTGTACAATACAGATGGGGTGGGTTTGACAAACAAAAATAAACTAACCAATAACAAGAAATAGAAAAATTGAAAATGAAAAGTATTACTTTTACAGACGAGGAAAAAAGAAAAAGCGATTGTTGTAATAAAAACAATGATAATAATAGTACAATGCAATATAAAATAAAATGAATTTAACCAAAATAATACTAAATAAGGGCAATGGATTTAAAAAGATAACAATAATATTTTGAACATAAATGTTTCCAGTAAGTGATTTACAAGTCCAAAAATACAAAAAATATGAATTAGTCTACAACACTGTATTATTCATTCAATAAAAATGACCTCAGTTTTAAAAAATTGCAAACAAAATAGAATATATCATAAATTTGCTCCACATTAGTGATATATAATAACTCATTCACATTTCTGAAGACGTATTTATTAATATATTTAATTCTAAAGTGCCCATAGAAGGGGCACGACCAAAAAAGATGATGTAGATTTTCTACATATTGATGACACAATTTACAACTTTCATCAAGGTTGATCGTATACTTGGTGTTATCTATATATACTCTTAAATTTTTTCCTGAGGCTAATCGCAACTGGCTAATGACTCTCTTCATTGCATAGGGAGCATTAGCAGATAAATAAAAATTGTGACAATCAATATATCTAATGCTGTTAAAGAGTGCACTAAAAGAGGAGTTAGCAGCCCGGTTACAATCATAGTTATACAGAACGGCACGATAATCATTTAATATTTTATGTTTGTTGCTCTTCAAGTGAGTCACATCTAGGTTATTCCAAACATGGCCGTGACCTGCCTCAATAAATAGACATTTCAGTTGCGAGACCCAGTTGTGTTTGACAGAATTACTAGAGGATTTATCTAAAGAGAGAAGCTTGTCGAAACCTACTTTAGGAAATCTATTATTAGGCATGTTTAATAGTTTGATTAGCCAGCTGATAGCAGACTTAAAAACTATAAGTTTCAACCTGATTTGCCCTGTCTCTAAACGAATCATATAACTTGGAGTGTTAATAGGCCAAAAAAATAAAGACTTAAAAAATTTAGATTGTATAATTTCAATTTGGTCACAGTATCGTAACGCCCAAAGTTCGCAACTATAAAGCAAAACAGAACAGACTGTACTTTCAAATAATCTGAGTAGGGAGGGCCATGAATTTAATTTTGATTTAGTACAAGCTCCTCTTAACATATTCATTGCAACGACAGACTTCGAAATCATATCTTTGCTTGCTGCAAGGAAAACACCTGAGTTTGAAAATGTTATACCCAAATACTTCTGAGTGGCGACTATCTCCAGAGGAGCTCCATTATAATAGAATGCTTCTTTACTCTTCTTAGTACGACCTTTCTTAAATATTAACATTTTAGATTTACTAACATTGACTTGTAGGTCGTTCAAACTGCAATAACGCTCCAAAGCCGTTAACTTTCTTTGCGCTTCCACTGCCGTGTCCGAAAGTAGAATGACATCATCTGCATAAAGCAGTGCTGCCACTCCCGTTCTGTGATCTAAACTGACGGGGCTGCAGTTATTATTCAAAAGAAACTGATCCAAATCGTTTATAAAGATAGCAAAAAGCAATGGGGAGATAGTATCTCCCTGAAGCACCCCTCTACAGACAGACACCTCCTCAGTATAGGAATTACCAACTTTAACCCTCAAACTAGACAAACCGTACAGACCTTCCAATATCCTGATCCATTTTGCACTGATGCCGTAAGAGAACAATTTATTCCATAACAAGGTGTGGTTAACGCTGTCAAAAGCCTTTCGAAAATCTATAAATGCGGCATAAATTTTCCTTTTATTTTTTAATAAATGAATATTAACTATAGTTGATAGGGTAAATAAAGAGTCCATGCAGCCTCTACCTTTCCTGAAACCATTCTGTGATTCAGTTAAAGGGTTACCAAACTCTAACCAATCTGAGAGTCTATTGCCCAAAACTTGTGTAAATAATTTAGTAACAGAGTTCATTAGAGATATACCTCTATAGTTATCAGGTAATGAAGGGTCGCCCTTCTTAAACAACATAAACATCTCAGACTGGCCCCACTGACGAGGAATGATTTCAGTTTCCAAAATTCTGTTAAACAGCTTATGTACAAAGAGAGCTCCCTCAAAAGGCAAATTTTTAAAAAATTCATTTGTCACGGCATCAGGGCCGGGTGCTTTACAATTTTTACTATTGGCAATTGCCATTGCAATCTCATTCACCGAAAAAGGAGCGTCAAAAAAAGGATGAATCACATCAAATGCAAAAAAATTCGCGGAATTTACAGAAGGATACAAATTCTTTATGTAATCATTCCAAATAGAGATACTAATTGAATTCAGAGTTTTTCCGGGTAAACGCCTAAATTTATTTATTGTTTTCCAAAATTCCTTGGCATTATGAACATTGCTTAAAATAAAGTTCAATTGTTGATAATAATTGTTTTTTGCAATTTTTACAATCTTTTTGTATTCTTTTTTCATCGACAAAAACACAGTAAAATTAGTCAAATCAAAGCCGGATTTTTTGTAAGATTTGTAAGCTTTTTTCATCGAACCTTTAGCCTCAATACACTCGCTGTTATACCAGGGCTGGTTAAAATAGACTGGTTTATTTGAAGGATATTTCTGTTCAGTTACCATGCCCAGTTTTGAGGAAACTTCCGTCAGTGTGGAGAGAAAACTTTCATATAATACGTTAGGATCAGAGCCAGAACCAGAGTTTAAATTCACTAAAGAGAGTCTGTACTCTTCTGCCTTTTGCTCATTCCAAATAAACTTTTTAACAACTAACGGTTGAACAGCTTTATTACTTGGACTCGTCTCGTGTGTACCATTAGAGTATCTCCGACCAAAGCTTAGTAATATTGGTAAGTGGTCCGAGCTTAAGAAAGAATCAACAACAGTGAAATCATTAACAGAGTTAAGACCACAAAAATTAACAAGTAATAGGTCAGCAACACTTCTTCCTCTAGTACCGACATACGTAAAATCCCCCTCACTATCACTAACAGAGCGGCCGTTAATAACGTACAATCCGTTTAGTTCTAAGAATTCCAATAATTTTTCTCCCCTGCTATTTATAACAGCATCTCTAGAAAAGCGATAAGTTTCAAGCGTTGTGCCCTCGAACAGAAATTCGTCACCATTGTTCGCCGATCCTATTCGGCAGTTTAGATCTCCACCAACAAATATATTAACACCGCTAAATTTATCTTGTATTTCGGCCCAAAGGATTCCAAAAGTTTCCAACATGTGAACTATAAGGTCGCCAGGGCGGAAATAAACCACAGCGATAACGAAACGAGAACGAGTTGTCGTAACTAACAGAAATATCCAAAATGGGGAAACATCCACAACCTCATATTTAAACTCTTTTCGAATTAATGCCAGGAGGCCACTACTGGCACGTCCCTTTGATTTTTCTTTTAGTGCATTGCTATGTATTACAGAAAAATTATTTGAAATAAAATTATTAAATTTAGGCTCAGAAGTTAACCAGGTTTCACACAAAAATAAAAAGTCAAGAGAGCAAACAAAACTTACTTGATTGGAATCGAGATTATTAAAATTAGAAATACCATTGACATTCCAAAACATAGCCTTAAAGTTGTTGGGTGAGATTCTACTATAGATAATGTGTTCAGCCTAACCTCTGCGGTGCACGTGTCTTGGAAAAGAGGGTTTAAAAGAGTTTACGGGTTTTTTGTGGATCTTTCGGCAGCTTTTGACTCCATTGACAGAAGAACTCTATTTTACAAATTAAGCTGTATAGGCGTGTCAAGTAAGTTTCTTGCTACCCTTAGAAGTTTATATAGTAACACTAGATCGGTGGTATGGAGTAAAACGGGAGTCTCTTCCTTTTTTGATTGTATGATGGGCGTTAAACAGGGATGTCTTTTGAGCCCTCTGTTGTTCTCCCTGTTTATGAATGATCTAGAGCAATATTTAGGCGAGGGTCTGCAAATAAATGGGCGTAATATCAATGTGCTAATGTATGCCGATGACCTGGTGCTCCTTTCCACGAGTGCATTTAAAATGAAAAAAATGATTTGTAAACTAGAAATGTACTGTGATAGGTGGAATTTACGTGTAAATTTGGCTAAGTCCAAGATGATGGTCTTTCGTAGGGGAGGGCAAGATGGTGATGATAAATGGGTGTATAAAAATCAACGTATAGAAGTGGTTAACCAGTACAACTATCTGGGGGTATTGCTGACTCCTCGGCTGGCATTCCAGGCTCACCTTGCTAATAAAGCTAAATGTGGTAAACTAGCCATGAATTTAGTATGGAAGCGTTTCATTCAGAATAAATTTATCTCAGTGATCTCTAAGTCCCGAGTCTTTAATACAGTTACTCGAGCGATGCTCACGTATTGTGCGCAGGTTTGGGGTTTTAAACAGTATGAGATATTAGACAAATGTGAACGCTTCTATTTGAAACTGCTTCTGAGTGCACCCAGTTACACTCCGAACTACATGCTGGATCTGGAATGTCAAAGAAGTAGTATTTTTGAATATTGCCTGAATCTTCATTTGGGATATATTGGTAAAGTTGCATTAAGCTATGACGATGAACGTCTTCCTAGGTTTCTGGCACACGAGGTAGTTAGATGTAACGCGTTCTGGTTTCGTGAATGGGCAGACCTTGCTCGAAAATATGATTATAGCTTAGCCCTAAATTGGGAAAATAGGGAAATGTGGTTGGGGGAAATGAGAAGTTTATCCCAGAAAGTAAAGCAAGTTGAGCTGGAGAGAGCAAGAGCTAGGGCAAGTCATTCAAATTTCAACAGTTACTACAGCCAAATATGCTTGGGTAATTGTAATTATTTTTACAATGAAAATAATTTAGATCATGTAAAATGGATTTTTAAACTGAGGTGTGGACTGTTGAATTTGAATGACAAGCCTTGGAAGAAGGAAGATCATAGGAGATGCTCTTTGTGCAATCTCGGCCAGATGGAGGATCACTTCCACTTTATTGCCATTTGCCCAGTTTTGGGATTTATAAGGAAAAAGTGGTTTGGGTATCAAACCTCTCCAAGGGACAGTTTGAACAGTTTTTAAGTGGAGGTGATTTTAAATCCCTGGTTGGCTACGCTCAGGAGGCTTGGATTTTTAGGGAAAGTTTGGTAAGGGAGTTCAACTGGGATTAGCTATAGCCTGAGTTGTGTGCTGGAATAGGAAATTAAATATAAAAATAAATAAATAAATTATATTCAAATTAAAGATAATTTATTATGTATAATAATTATGTTTTCAAATATTGTAATAGGGAAATTTTATTCAGTTGTTTAAAAAATAAATAAATAAATTATAATCAAAAATTTAATAAAATAAAAATAAATTGTTCTATGTTAGGGACAGTAAAATGTAATTGTATAGTGAGACTCTTCCTCCTCACAGTCTAAGGACTAAGGAGTAGAGATTATTTGAACAAAAATATTTATGAAAATGTATATTTCTGATAACAATAAATCTCTCTATTATTATTATTATTACATTGTGGGAAGAACACCTAGATTGAGAATGTAATTGAAGAAAACTATATTATTTGCGATAAAGCCAGATTATTTATTACTTATTATTACAAACGTTTGACTACAACATAAAATAACAATTACTTTAATCGAAGAATGAACTTAAACCAATGATTTTTATTTAAAAATAAAAATAAATCCATAAAATCATTGATGTAAAAAAAGTTTATGAATTTTTTAGCCTCTTATTTTTTTTATATTTTTTATAACGTTTTCTTTTTCACCTGTGATTAATAGTTTGATTATTATAGATAAATAGATATTACAGTCAATCTAAGTTAAATGGTGTGCTACTTGAGTAAATATTTTGTAGACGAAAATGGCCAGCATAAGGGTCTGTGACATCTAATAAATTCTAAAAAATGTGAAGGAAAAGTTAATGCAGTAAAATTACTTAAATTATATCAATGAAGTATTAATGAAATGTTGGGAACTGCTGATTTGTGTACCTTTTGGCGTTTAATCAACCCTTATACTTAACTTTTAAAACTGTAAGTTTTTGTTAAGGAGATTACATACGAGGGTCGTTTGAAAAGTCCGTGCAAAAATAAAAACTACTTAATTTTTTGGGGTAAACCTTTTTTATTTTTCAACATAGTCTCCTTTTAGACTTATACACTTCGTCCAACGCTGCTCTAGTTTGTTGATCCCTTCCGAATAATAGGATTTGTCCAAGTCTGAAAAATAGCCATTCGTTTCTGCAATCACCTCCTCGTTTGAATAAAATCTTTTTTCCGCCAGCCATTTCTTCATATTGAGGAACAAATAGTAGTCCGAGGGAGCCAAGTCTGGAGAATAGGGGGGGATGTGAAACGAGTTGGAACCCTATTTCCATTAATTTTGCGACCACAACTGCTGAGGTGTGAGCTGGTGCGTTGTCGTGATGGAAAAGGACTTTTTTGTGGGCCAATCGTGGGCGTTTTTCTTGCAGCTCGGTTTTCAAACGGTCCAATAACGATGAATAATATGCACCTGTAATAGTTTTACCCTTTTCCAGATAGTCGATGAGTATTATTCCTTGCGAATCCCAAAAGATAGTCGCCATAATCTTTCCGGCCGAAGGAACGGTCTTCGCCTTTTTTGGCGCAGATTCCCCCTTGGTAACCAATTGTTTAGATTGTTCTTTGGTCTCAGAAGTGTAGTGATGTATCCATGTTTCACCCACAGTGACGAAACGACGCTTAAAGTCCTGCGGATTCTTCTGGAACAGCTGCAAACCGTCCTTGCAACACTTCACACGATTTCGTTTTTGGTCAAGCGTGAGCAATCGCGGCACCCATCTTGCGGATAGCTTTGTCATGTCCAAATGTTGATGCAAAATATTATGTACCCGTTCATTCGAGATGCCCACAGCACTAGCAATCTCACGCACCTTCACTCTTCTGTCATCCATCACCATATCATGGATTTTATCAATGATTTCTGGAGTAGTAACCTCAACGTCCAGAACGTTCAGCGTCACTTGTTACCATATGGCCACTCCGAAAATTTTGAAACCACTACTTATAAACTGTTCTAATCGAAGGTGCAGAGTCACCATAATGTTTATCAAGCTTCTCTTTAGTCTCCTGAGGCGTTTTGCCTTTCATAAAGTAGTGTTTAATCAACACACGAAATTCTTTTTCGTCCATTTTTTGAAAATCACTCGACTTCCTCGATTCAAACGAATGTCAAACACAAAGAAATAGACCGATCTGGCTGAAACTTAGTGTGTGTTCTTCCAAGAGATGCTACTAACTAAACATAACCTCGATACGCGCCAGTGGTGCTATCTCTCTGACTTTGCACGAACTTTTCAAACGACCCTCGTATAATGAATGTACATAAAGTTACTATGTATTGTAACGAAGTTGACCTGGGCGAGAAGAAAGGCCTAGATTGTTCTAGGGGTTGAGCGGCCAAAGTCGGTAACAGGCCACCACTGTGTAAACAAAAGGGGCCGGTTTCTACCTGAGGAGAAAAAAAAGGCCTAGATTGTACTAGGGACTAAGCGACCAAAGTCGGTAACAGGCCACCACAGTGTAGACAAAAGGGCCATTCTCTACCTGAACTAGAAAGGAAAGGGCTAGATTGTTCAAGTTTAGTGACCGTAGCCGTAACAGACCACCGCGTGTAAAAGCCAGCTAAGAGAAAGGCTCTAGTTGGGATGGTGGCAGTATGTGTTTCCCACCCAGTGATTGACAGGTAGCAGTGAGACAGACAATTGGAGGAGGCAGTGGTGTTTTCTCCAGCCAATGAACGTCAGGAGGGCGTGGAAACTTATGCTCAGAGAGTTGGAGGAGGGCTGTCCCAGTTGGAGGGAGACAGGCAGTTAAAAAGTGAGGCCGACACAGCGAGAGTTGAGTTTTTAATCAGTTTTAATCAAGTTATTGAGTTTAGAGAGTTAGTCTTGGAGAGTCAGTGTTGAGACATAGTTAGAGAGAGTCAGTGTTGCGGAGTGCTTCAGTGGTAGCTAGTTGGGCAATTAGTCAGTTAGTGAGTAGAGCTGTGTTAGTGCAGCTGAGACTAGTGCAATTCGATGCAGTGCGGACCAGGGGTCAGTCGTGGAACAGTTTTGTGGCGTTACGTAGTGAGCAAGTAACAGTAAACTGTTGTGACTGTTGTAAATGGTAACTGTAATGAATAGCGTTAGTTGCTAGTAAATGTTCATGTTAGTTAATGTTAATGTGTTAATAAATCAGGTTATTACTTACAACTTTAGCGAGTTTTATTATTTAATCAAACCCACATAATATTTAACGTAACTAGTGGCAGGCATTAGTTATGTAAGTAAAGTTCTTTCTTAGTAAAAGGACAAGAAAAACTTTACAGTATGATGGTTGTACAACCGTTACAGAGTGGGTAAATGAACTCATATACTTATATTCAAAATAAATAAAAATACAAACCAAAAGATAAAATAAGTAAATTGTACTAACCAAAAATAAAATAAACCAACTTATGGTGATAATTGAACTAAATTTATACACACTTTAATAAACAACAAAAAGACAAAATCAAAATTTTCTTTCCTTAGTTTTATTCAATAGGTTTAAATTGGTATCTCAAAACTAAATGTGACATCTAAATTATATTCATATTTCTTCGTAAATATGCAGATTTACAGTAATTAACAAGTGCCATCCAGTCTTTTCCATTCAGTAAACAGACCGACCATCTCGATGGTGGACAGATTTTTTTTTTTTAAAGCATTTACATCTTAGAAGCATTTACATAAGCTGGACATTCAAACAAAAAATGATACAAATCTTCCACAACCTCCATATTACATATTAGGCACACATCGAATTCATCTTTAAATGGACAGTTGTTTTATTTTAACCCTTGAGCCGTCACCTTATGTGAAGTGCCATAAGCCGTCACCTCGGGTCATATTGACCCAGCATTAAAAACTATTAAATAAAAAGGAAAAACTAAATAATATCATGTTATAGGGAATAGAAATCGAAGACAAAACATTTATTTATACTTTAATGAAACAGAAATACAAATTTAAAAAAAAATCAATAACATAAAAATGTAATTTCTAAATGAGGTACTGCTTAGCATGTAATGAAAAACAGAGAAAATATTTACAGTTTACAATTAAAATTAAAACAGTTAATTAATTACAATTATTTCTACAGTTAGTGCAAATAGTTACTGAGTGTATCTTACATATGTAATTTTTCCAGTTACTGCAAAAAGTAGGATATTTATTGTCCCTTGTACTAGGTGGCATCTTCATCGTTTTTTAGGGTTAGGAATGTCTTCTCCATTTGTTGCAATCGGAAGAATTGTTGCGTCTTCTTCTTGCAGTTAAATATTGATCCTCACCTTCAAATCCCGTGGGATCACGGTGCTCAGCGACCTCCTGATAATGACGTTTCGCAATAATTGGTGCCCCAAACTTTTGAGGAAGGTGCGTCGGTCCATTTTGAAATTTATATTTTTACGTTGAGCATTATTTTTATATGTGATATACGCATTAAATCCTACCCCCACTCCCACTGGGGTCGCTCCCTTAGCTTTTACACAGTGGTGGACTGCGATAGACTTCGGTCACTAAACTCCCAGAACAATCTCCACGGATAATAGCTACATCCCCCTCGGCGGCAAGGCAACTTTGATACTCGTACAATATTATTAGTAGCAATAACAATAAAAAGAATTCCTTTTATTGAATAAAATTAAAGAATTACTTGCTTCGGAAACAGTTTTATTGGAGCAGAAAAATGTTGCTCAAGGAATCACCTCGGGTCAAAACACTAAGAAATGTACCACACAAACTGTCACCTCGGGTCAAAATGGATGGTTCGCACCCGTACAGCAGGCAGCGGGAAACAATCCTATGCCATCTCAATCAAAATACGTCAAAAAGAGATAAATAAAAATTTCGCGAGCCCAGCTCTTATAGATATTAAAATAGAAGGCTTGAAAGTATGAGCCGGGTCAATATGACCCAACGTGACGGCTTAAGGGTTAATGTACCACTTCTTACTTTAATAATCCACATTAAATGGTCTAAGGACATATTACTGGTCCTCCAAATTGAATTCAAGCACTCTAAAATAATTTTAAGGTGCAAGAAAACATTAGGATACTCGAGAAAATGACCAAGATGAATCGAAACGTAGTCAAAAGGGTGCATGTCATTAAAACCTTTTATTTTGTAAAAGTTACATAATACTCTTATTAATAAGTATAGTAGACATCTCCGGATTAGACTATACACTTAATACCCCAGCTCAACAACAACAACAACAAAATCCTGATTTAACCCCGTATTCTACTAAGTAGTTAAATAATTATTTTTTATTCAGTTTTTCTTTTTTTAAGGAGAGATTATCCTTGACTTAATTAAAAATTAATAACCACTTTTGGTTTAGTTTGATTCTCCATAATTAACTATTTCTCAACAAAACCAACATGTCCCTTAGTTTGCCAGACGATGGAATTAATTAAATACTTTAATAACGTACCAGTATTGGCGGATTCAAAAAAAAACTATTGTTCTGCATGTTTACTTATTGAAGTAAAAATACTTTAATAACGTACCAGTATTGGCGGATTCAAAAAAAACTATTGTTCTGCATGTTTACTTATTGAAGTAAAAATACTTTAATAACGTACCAGTATTGGCGGATTCAAAAAAAACTATTGTTCTGCATGTTTACTTATTGAAGTAAAAATACTTTAATAACGTACCAGTATTGGCGGATTCAAAAAAAACTATTGTTCTGCATGTTTACTTATTGAAGTAAAAATACTTTAATAACGTACCAGTATCGGCGGATTCAAAAAAAACTATTGTTCTGCATGTTTACTTATTGAAGTAAACAATTACTTCATTTTTATAAATTAGAAAAAAAATATTTCAGATATTGCACCTCAGTTATATCCAAAAAGTCCTGTTACCCCCTAATAACAGATTGCCAAAGATCCTGGCGGAGGAAATTATAATGAGAAACTGTTTTTTGGCATAAAGAGTTTAAAATTACTTGCCAGAAATATGGTTGGGGAAAACAGTGATTACTTGATTAATGAAAATAAACAATGTTTTATTGGTTTATTTGAAAATATTAAAACTAAATTTAGAAACAACTTAATTTTCGAAGGCCCAAAACTCTACTTAGCACGCATTGTATAAAAAAACTAAATATTGACTTAGAGCAGAACAATTATTTTTCTGATAAATTTAAAATAAAGTTATTTTCAAATTAAGAGGTTCAGTTGTTGAATCTGAATTTCAATGTTGCCAGAGATGAAACTGTACATTTGTGTTGCATGTGTAACCAGTCTGTTATTGAAGATACCTTTTATTATGTAAGTGTCTGTCCTGTACTATCTGAATTCAGAGTAAGATGGCTTGGAAAGAAAGCGTTATCTGAATCAGAGTGTATTGAATATTTAAATGGTCGTGACTAGGATAAGTTATATAATTATCAAATTAGAGCTTGGAAATACAGTAGCTTTCTCATACAAGAATATAACTGAAATTATGCGATAAGTTCTGGCTGTCATTGTAAATTGTAAATTTTTTAAATAGAATTCGAACTGCTGTCCATGCTTTTGTGTAAATATGTTTTGCTGTTTATAAGATTATTTGTACTCTGTCTGGTACAATTGGTGGTGATCATATACTCTGGCCTCTCATTATGAAGAAACAATAAGTTCCTTTGTTATTTAGGTTACATTATAAGGGCAATGTTTGCCAAACTGAAAATAGTAAAAGACAGTGGAAAAAAAGGATGAGTTGTAGGCTGAAATAACATTTTAAATTTAAGTAATGTGAAATACTAATGGTGCAAATTAAGTTAAGTAGTAATGTACCCTGTGCAAAGTGTTATTCTTCGAACCGACGACAAATTTATAACCTTTCATAAGAGAAAAAAGAAGATTATATTATTACATTAATTCAAATTACAACTTTAAGTTCAATCATTTCTTAATAATTATTTTTCAATATTTCACCACCCTCCTAAGAAGCTTAACACAGACTTCACGAGGTCCATTTTGAGAAGGCTCCAGCAACAATGATTGAAAATTAAATATTATAAAATTGTAAGGGGCAACCCACTAACCATATTAAATTACTGATGAAATCAGAATTGAATCCTAAATATTAAATAACCTAAAATGTTTTTTTAAAAATAATTCTTCATCTTATCTCTTTTCAATCAGACTGATCACGGATTTAGAACGCCTGCAGAGTTTAGATTCATCAAGTTTAAGTACAGAAATATGACTTCATATTAGCAGAACACTCTCTTTCAGTGTGGTTGCCTTATTTATTATTACTTACGAATAAAAGAAAATTTCCATCTCTTTATAAAAAAAAGTATTTTTAAGGATCTCTTTTAGAATACCAAAAATGTCTAATATATTTTCAATGCTCAACAAATTCTAATTTCTCGATTATAACTTTTATTTTCATTCCTTATTCTAAGTTATGTAAATAAATTATTTACTGTTAAAAAACAAAAAAAAAAATTCTTTGCCTTAACAGCTGAGGAAGATTCAAGAAACTTTGCCTAAGCCGTGGGAAATTTAGCCGATGTTTATCTCTTCATTCTCTGCGGTTAGTTTATTGAATAAATATTTAAAAAATAAAAATAAGGTAAAAATATGGGTTTTTTCCAGCTTCTCGCTGGAAAAACTTGTTTACTTACGCTGGTATGTAACCTTTAATATGTTTTAATTAATGCTGCAATTTAGTACACCTGTAAACATTGTTTTGTTTATATTGCGTTCGTATTTTCTACTTTTTATTAGATCTTTTTTTTAAAATATTTTTAATTAGATATTCGTTTTAGCTTGTAGCTATTCTCCTCGCAAATAATCTGTTGGAAGGTAGATAACTGTATCTGATTTTTTCTAAATGAATGTTTGGTTTTATCTTTAGGCCAACCAGTCTTGAAAGTAACTTCTAATGAAAATTTTAATTGAAATTAAATTTGACTTTGCGTCCACTATGATAATAGCAGCCATTTTTTGTTCGTCAACTTCTGAGTTGTCCAGACCTTTTTCCCTGTAGTACTGGCCTCCGGACAGTGTTCTCTTGTTACAGACTCCTGCTCTTGCCCAGTCTTCCATGTCCTCTTTAACAAAGATAGCCGAACAAAGCCTCGGTCGGTCTCATTTTTTTTTTGCCTTTCTCCATTAAACATTTTCTGGGAAAGTCTTTTATCATTTCTTTCTATCGTGTTCGTACTTTTTTGTAACCTTCTTCCGTTTATTATTTCAAAATTAAAATTATCTAAACTGTTGGTTCATTAGTTCTTAGCTACTCATTCTTTCACTACGTACAAATATGCAGTTACACTTACGAGTACATTTGGCTAGTCACTCGTTTTGCCCTTTGTGGTTGTTTGACTTAGTTTACTTTTGGACTCTTTTGTCAATAACTTTATTATTTATTTCCTATATCGGTTTAGCCTCTCTACAAGCACTGAGTGTACCCATTCGATGGCGTCAAACTACCAAAAGAACAGTGGAACATATCGAAATAGGTAAATGTCTTTTACAGACTATCATTTAAAACTAACAAATACAATTATTGTGGTGAATAGGAAGCCTATTACCAATTCATAGGTTACCTAATAAGCCATTGAAATTGGTTCCCAAGCATTATTTTGTCATGGCAGCGGCGTAATTAACATAATTACAGTCAAAATGTAAAGTAAAAGTAATTGCTTATTTTTTCAGCCGGGCTTTACGTCCAACTTACCAATTAGGGTGTCGTGGACGGAGGCAACTAGCAAACCTACTTTACTGTAAAATCCTTTTTATTAACCATTAAATAAAAACCAAGGCCTAAGACCGGGGAATCGAACCAAGTACAACAATACATATTAGCTTTACAGGTCTCGCCTCTAACCGCTCGGCTACCGTGGCGCCTCATTATTACTGTCATTACAGCTATTTGTATAAAATTGATTATATCCACAATCCACCAGTAGAATTGGTCAAATTTAGTTTTTAGTGAACAAGCATGCGGTTCAAGTATACAAATTAACCATTTCAAATGAAATAGTAAGATTATATTAAATTTATAAATAAGAATTACGAGGTGTGGCAATTAAATAACGAGACTGATGCTGCTATAGAAGAACTATGCATGTGTCAAATCCTACGTCTGTCAAGACGTTTCAACCGACAGCTGTGCAGCGTAAAGCCTTCTCTTTCGATTGCAGCGTCTCACGTGTTTATGGCGATGAATGTTTATCACGTGCGCAAGTCTTTGAGTGGTTCAAGCCTTTCCAAGATGGCCGAGAAGATGTCGGTGATGATGACCGCCCGGGTCACCCTTCCACGTCCAAAACGGATGAAAATATCTATTAATTAATCAACATTACTACCGTGAGATGCTTGCTCAACTCCGTGAAAGAGTAAGGAAAAAACGACCCAATTTGTGGAAAAACAAGTCACGGGGTTCTCCATTAAGACAACGCGCTGGCTCACACTGCATTGTCTGTCAAGACGTTTCTAGCCAAGTACAACATCCCAGTTTTAGGCCAACTGCCTTATTCGCCTGACTTGGGGCCCCATGTGACTTTTATCTGTTCCCCAAAGTCAGATCTGCATTAAAAGGAACACGATTTCAGTCTCCGTTGAAGCTGCGAAAGAAAAAGCGGCATGCGTCATACAGGAGCTCACAGAAAAAGACTTCCAGCACGGTTTCGAACAATGGTAAATTCGCATGGAGCGTTGTAGGGATAGGGGAGGGGTGTATATTGAAGGTGATAATAACTAAATATGTTTAAATTTAAAATAAAATGTTTTATAGCAAAAGTCTTGTTATTTAATAGCCACACCTCGTATAGCGTTAATCGGCGCCACGGTAGCCGAGCGGTTAGAGGCGAGACCTGCAAAGCTAATATGTATTTGTGGTACTGATTCAATTCCTGGTCTAGGGCCTTGGATTTTATTAGGTCGCCTCCGACCCCACAATACTTAATTGGTAGTATGAGGTAAAGAGCGCCTGAAAAAATTAGGCATTACTCTACTTTACAGCGTTAATCTGAATGATAATTCTTAAAAAATGTTCTTCAACGAACAAAACAGTAAACGAAATAGAAATTACCTACAACCAAGTTCTTCAATTTGTACGCTGGTTGTCTATTAGCTTTATTTAACTTTAATTAAGAGTTGAAAAGAAAGTAGCGTTAAAAGGAAGTTCTAAACGAGAAGAAGTGGAGTTAAAAGGGGTAGCATTAAGGAACTGTGAAGATTTTTAGAGCGAGAAAATGACTCGTGAAGTTGGAGAGAAATTCTAGGGGTTGTAATACTGAAAGGCTGGTAGTGAATTAGTTTAAGAGGTCTGGGGTCAAACAGTGGTAAGCCAATTCTTCCTCAATTCCTTAGGGAAGAATTAAGAAGCGTTTTTGTGTGTGTGTCTTCCTCAGGAAGGAGAGGAACTAAGAAAATCGAACTTAACTCAGTAATATTCTAGCGAACTCAGTAATGTTGGGGATTCTGTCCAAGAATTATTAAGTTTTGTGAGAAAATGAACGTACTGGTTTTACATTATTCATTTTTATTTTGAATTCATTGCAAATTAACCCTTAACTGGTATCCTCAAAATCTCAACTTCAACTGGTATCGTCTGGGTCAGCTTTGACCCCGAAACTTTAAATGCACATTACTTTTAAAAGGTCATTGATATAATTAAAGTCGATTTAGTTTTTCATAGAAAATTTATTTAGCAAACGAAAATTATGAATATTTTGTTAAATATTAAACTGAAAAACGTTATTTTTTCTTAAAGTTAGATGTTCATTCCAAGAAAAGAAAAGTCCTAAAGACAAAAAAAAATGTGTTTTTCCATAATTCCGCAAGTACCGAATTATCATGATGCGAGTATAACCTACTTGTTTTGTTTTGGTACAAAAAACCACCGTTTTGTTGCCAGTAAAAACAAACAATGAAGTTCCGACGGTAGTTTTTCTTTATTTGGAATTATATAAGAGGGGTTTTCTTTTATATGTTCTTCCTAATGTCCCCGAGTAAGACAAATTTAGCTTTCCTAGTTCATGGACCAGCTTAACTGAACAGAACTAGTTATCAGCAATAATATTAAATATTATGTAGTATTTACTATATAATATTTAATATTATAGAATAATATTAAAAAATAGAACAGAAAACAAACTCCAAAACATAAAAATAGAAAATATTGAGAAAAAAAGTTGTACCGTAAATGGTACTGTAGGGTCAAATTTGACCCAAAACCTATATTTTATTTACTTGAACTGCTCAAGAACGACTTGAGCGACTTGATTTGTAAGGTCAAAATGTTGGAGAGGATGAAAGAGGAGAATTCAGAGAAGGGGAGATGTTTATAGTTAATTCCTACAAAATGCCACACAAAAGATAAACGCGCGAGTCAAATTTGATGCGACGATACCCAGTTGAGGATTAATATTACTTTATCATTAAATTATTTAGTTTCATACTTGAAAATCCGGAAACAAAAGCAACGTTTAAAATTTCCAGTTACCTGTAAATGTTACATAAATCCTCTAATTTCGAACAATAGGAAAGATGGATGAAATTATGTAACATGCCGCAGATATAGCCGTCAGCAATTCAGTTATCTGATATAATAATAATGATGTATATACGTAATTAGATTATATATTATATACATGTAATTAGATTATATATATATGCTTTAGTTCTACCGAAATTGTGGTTTGTAATGCATTTCTGTGGGTCTTGGGTGCTTGAGTTACGCTTAGCTCGACCTAAATTAACTAGGCGTCTAGGCAATAGGAAATAGGAATTCGATTGTGGCTGAATAATGGCACAAGATAAAAGTGCGCAACAAGATTAAAAAATAACGACTTCTGGTGAGAAATATTCACACGAAAAACGTATAATTTTATTTCGCGCTAAGAATGTGCTAAAATAAAGAAATTAAAATTGAATTGTTTTAAAGTGGCTGTTAGTTAACTAATTTTAAATATGTCTGTAATAGGCTACCAGAGATTTGTGTTAGTTATGAGAAATGGGGGTTATTTGAGATATAAATGGCCTAGAGCAGTGGTCGGCAAACTTAATAGCCAAGGAGCCAAATATGAACATTACAACAGTTTTAAAAAAAATTGGGAGCCAAATCTGCTTTTTTAGTAAACTTTTATTACACTAAATAAGTAGTACACTAAATAAAACTAAATTTCATACTTAATAAATATTTATTAATGCGAACAATGTGCTTGCATCTCCTTGGAAAGTTTGAGTAAGTCAGGTTTGTATGTTGTTGTTTTTAATTTTAGGCATGATTCCAAGTTCTCATCAATAAGACGACTTCTCAGTTTACTCTTGATAATGTTCATGCTTGAAAAAGATTGTTCGCGTATATATATGTAGAACCGAAAAGGGAAAGAACAGCAAACGCGAGCTTTTTCTGCTGATCGTAAGAGTCAGGAATACTATTCCAAACGTTGAAAATGATCATGTCTTCCTTTTCCAGGTCATTCAAAGCAGACCACTTGTGTTGTGAACTAAGATCACATTTTTTCTTCTCCAATATTTCCAATTCAACACAAAGACGTTCGAATTTAGAGCGCCATATCTCCTTGTTTTTTAAATTCAGCAATTGTATTTCAAAGCTACCAATGTCAATTTCAAAAGGAGAAAATTTCAACTCGGTTACTGTAATGGTTGAGGAGAGAGTTGTTGGTTGTAGATGTTGATTGATAAATAACACTTTTAGTATCGGTATAAGATATTATATTTGTATGTGACTGACTGCCAAGGACTGTATACTTTACACAAGAACCGAACAGACTGACTGACGTGGCTAAACGATGTGTACAACTGAAGTGTAAGACTTTGAGCAGAAACTTCGAACTGAATTCTCGAACTGAATATGTAACGCAATATCAATATGATCTATCACTGAATTGAATCTCCTCTTTGACTCTCCTCTTGTTCTTATATACCTTCGCCGAGCCTCCCCTCTCTGTGTGCCAAGGGGGCTGACTCTCTCCCTCTGGCTAGAGTGGATGAGTGGTGGGGTTTCACTACCCCTACATCATCCCCCCTCCTGAAGTAATTTTTCGTTGGCGAAAAATTAGCGTTGGTAGCTTGGCTGAAATGATGTTGTTGATGCTGCTAAATTTATAGCATATTTGGCTAGTGATATGCGACTAGCATGCTGTTTTTATGAGAGCCAGAATTGTCATGTCTGTTATAGAGAATTTAAAATTTGGAGCAGTCTTTGGCAGTAATTTAAAATATGTACATTGAAAGAACAATATTTACATGGTTGGTTAATGACATAAAAAAGAAAATGATTTAAATACATAATATTGGATCTGCACTTGTTTTAGAAATATTAAGAGATCCATTAATTATTTACATTCGTAATCCAGATGCCATGGAAAATTTAAAATTATTTACATATATGAAACTCTACATTTATTAAATTAATTATTTCCATTTTGTTGGTATTGAAATACTTGGTAAATCCATTACTAAGTATCATGTAAGAATAAAAATTATATATACAAGAATTTTGCTGAAAATGATATTACAATTTTGTTGAGAATACAAATAATTTTTGATTATGTGCATCATGGATTCATTTGGTTTTAGATGACAATTCAATTCATGCTGTTTTGAAGTTTATTGTTAAACATATTATGAAGAAAGAGAATGAACATTGTTTGTTATACAGCATGTGTTTAGTTTAGCAAGATTTAATTATTTATTTATTTACAAGACGGGCAATCACCCAGTTACAAAGAAATATAATTTAAAATAACATTTAATAATAACTCAATATATAATAATTATAGAATATACATACATCATACATTTATACATATATATATCGTAGAATAGAAATAAAGATAAAATAGAAATAATATATACACATAATTTACTTAATAGATAAACAAAATACTTCAAAATATGTACTATAAAATATACTTTAAAAATAGAAACTTTACTCAATTAATAAATCTTTATATCACAAATAACCGGTAAGTTTTCCCTAGTACCAATCACCGCAAAATCAGCCATTTAACAAATGTTTCAACTCGATCATGTTGGTGTTAAATATATCAAAATCAGCGGGTAGATGATTAACTTGATCCGCAACTCTTGGAAAATAACTGAACTTACGATAATTGGTACCATGGCACACTTTAGAAAACACTTGTTTTTGTCTAGTACCGTTTGTTGGCACGTGAATAATTATATGATAAAGATTAGCATCTTTATCATATAATTGACAGATTGCTGAGATTGATCTCATTTTGCAAGTATGGATAAGAATTGATTAATAATTCTTCATTTACATATATTGAATTTATATACTAACAATTATAAATTTAAGCAAAATGGTGATTAAATAAATATTTTTTGTTTGTTTCTGTTTTTGAAAGTATTTTCGCTTAACAATTGAAAAAATTCATGATTCATTAACAAAACTAATGGCTATAAACAACTGTTCATCTTTAACGATGATTCTAAGAAATAGAATATGAACCAAGATTGATTCTGATAAAAGGAATATTTATGCAGATTTAAAATTCATTGAAAATTATACATTTTTAAAAAGATTTGTGATAAATATGACAATTATAGAACTAGATAATTAATAAACAAATGTGATGTAAAAAGATGCAGAGTAAAATTTAAAAATTAATACATACTTAAAATAATTGATAGAAAATGATATAATTGATTTGATGATATAATATGATTTATATATGAAATGATATAATAAAATATATAATTTTTTTTTTGTGATAAAGTTTTGTGATTAATATATTCGTCGATTAAACTTATTTTGCTTAATCTTGTTTCCGTCGATTAGTTTAAAATCATTTGATTTATATTTTCGTTGACGTCGTTTTCAATTTAAATTGTTATAACTTCGATGGTAGTATACGAAGAGGCCTTGATAGAAACGTTACTTAATTTATGTAAACTTAATATTAATCTATAACTAGTGGGCGAAATCGATTTCTTGCGAGCAGGAATGTACAGCTAGGGTAATGCGCAGCTAGGATACGGCTGTTAGGAGAAGTGGGTGTGAGCTCATAAATAATTAATTAATTATTCGAAGTTCGATGAATGTCTGCATAATTAATTAATAATTCGAAGTTCGATGAATGTTTGCATAATTAATTAATAATTCGAAGTTCGATGAATGTCTGCATAATTAATTAATAATTCGAAGTTCGATGAATGTCTGCAGATTATGTCGACAGAATTCGAAGTGCTAAAGCTAGATAGATTAAGCGAATATTTTGTTAGTGGTAAACAAGTATTATAATAGCATTATATATATATAAATGTATATGGCCATTTGAAAGAAAATTATTTAGTTGGGGCGTTGATTTTAATCACCCTTCAAGGTACATGCGACAAAGAACAATTAAAAGTGAAAGTAGTAAGTATAACAAACTGGGTTTTTACCAGGTGCAGAAAGATATCTCCTTTTATTAGTACTTCCATTGATCGGCAATTCCTTGAAGATTACAATTTCCCAATTGACCTGGGAAAATCCTTTCCTATTGAATGTGGCTGGAATTCCTTCCTAATGTTTGTAAGGGGCTATGCTTATTGTTATTTCACCCTTTTGTCGGCGTTTTTATTCTATTAACAAGAAGCAAGTCAATGAAATATATCTAAGAATTAAGGGTTTTTACCTGTTTTGTCGGCGTTGAGATAATGCTGTGGAAGTTGTATTCAATTTTTATAATTTCTCCAGTATTTTAATCCTGTAATAAATTCTAGCATTGTACAGTTTGTTAAATTCCCGTATTGTTTGTTTTTCTAAAATAAGAAATTTATTAGTAACAATTCTCTTTATGACTCCTTTTGCTGGTATCTAAAATAGGAAATGTTTTAGTAATGCTTGTATAAAATTTCATAAAATTCGATGTTTAAATAAATAAAGTGTTTGTTAAGAATGAGAATGTATATTATTTAAAATTAACAATAATTAAATATTGATGATTGTGGAGTATGGCCTGAAATTGACCACAATCAATACACTAACAAGTTGTTTAAATGAATAGTGTGTATAATCTAAAATTAAGTGTTGAATTTGAAATCAAAATGTTTTGAATTTAAATTTTGAAATTTTTCCTTGGACTAGAGTATTGTCTCCTCCCAACACCAGGAAAATTTGTTTAAATTTTCCGAAAATGTTATTAAATTATTTGAATCGTTGAGTGCCGGGATCAAGACCGTGGTAGCCGTTCGTGAAAACGGTTGAGCGCCTAATCGTTTGTTGAATTATTGAACCAGCATGCCTTTGCAGTATGGCCTCGTTTTTCACATATCTGGCATGTTGGCGGAACCCATCTATTCGACGTATTGCCAGTATTAAATTTGTTATTTTTTTTTTTTTTTCGGCGCATCGACATCTTGGTCATTAGCGCCTAAATTTGTTATTATTATTATTGCCGTTATTATTACTATTATTATTATTGTTGGGCATTTGTTTTTTGAAATAGGGCCTACTTTGCCTGAAGGTACGATAGTCTGGCTTAAATTGTGGCTTTTTGCCAAAATTAGTACGCGCTTGTTTATTATTATTAAAATTATTATTTTTGTTGTTGCAGTCGCGGTTCCAGTGGTTGCCTTGACAAAATTTACAAGGCGAAGGTGGTTTAGAAATAGAAACTCGCCTTCTTTTATTGTTCACAACTTGAAATTTTTGTGTGCATTCCGAGTTCCAATGGACGCCGGAACAATGTTTGCATGGCGATGGCGGTTTGTCAGAAGACTGTATTGGCGAATCTGCCTTTTTAATGGCAAATATCGAACCTTGAGGTTCTGCACTTTGTATGTCCCTGAGGGCTGTTGCATAAGTTTGAGCCTCATCAAGGTTTTTGGGGAGTTTAATTTGGACTTGGGCCTTCATGGAACTTGGAAGTGATTTTATGAAGGCGTCTGTTGTTAATTTCTCTACTAGATTTTGTAGCGTTTGTAAAGGATTTTGTTGAGCTTTAAATAAGAGCGATGTAGATATGTGCTTTATTCTGTCAGCAAAAGCTTCCAGAGTTTCTGATGGATTTTGTTGCAAGCTCGTTATTTGCTGCAACAATACCACGGGCGTTTTTTCTTTTTTAAATCTGGCAATTAGACTGTCCGTTGCTAGTCGGTATGATAAAATGACGTTATCCTTTGTACACTGCGTTTTAAAAGTGTCAAAGAAAATTTTTGCCGCACCCGTTAATTTCAAAATTAGGATTTCCAGTTTGTCGGCTTCTGACCATCCCGAAATCGTACTATAATTATTAATTTGGTCTATGAACGAATTGATGTCGCTATTATGTGCTCCATCAAATACCGGTAGGTTATTTATTAACTGTAAATTGCGGATGTTTACTGTATTGGTCGAGTTAATTTTATTTAATAAATACTCGATTGCTTCATCAGCAGATTTTTGTTGGCCATCAATTGTTTATGTAGACATGATTTTTGATAGTCTTTCTTTTAAAATTAACAAATTGCCACTAGTAGGAAGTTTATGATGTTTTAATTTCTGAATAATTTCGGCTCTTTTCATAAGAAGTAAGTCGAAATTTATAAAAATATGTAACGTGCAAATAAATTTTAAAAAAAAATAGTGTAAATGAAAATATAAAATTAGAATGAATAATAGAAAAATGAATGAAAAATTTATCTTACCTTTTAATGGCTGGGTTTCGATAGCGCTGCCACCAATGTAATGGTTGAGGAGAGAGTTGTTGGTTGTAGATGTTGATTGATAAATAACACTTTTAGTATCGGTATAAGATATTATATTTGTATGTGACTGACTGCCAAGGACTGTATACTTTACACAAGAACCGAACAGACTGACTGACGTGGCTAAACGATGTGTACAACTGAAGTGTAAGACTTTGAGCAGAAACTTCGAACTGAATTCTCGAACTGAATATGTAACGCAATATCAATATGATCTATCACTGAATTGAATCTCCTCTTTGACTTTCCTCTTGTTCTTATATACCTTCGCCGAGCCTCCCCTCTCTGTGTGCCAAGGGGGCTCTGTGTGCCAAGGGGGCTGACTCTCTCCCTCTGGCTAGAGTGGATGAGTGGTGGGGTTTCACTACCCTTACAGTTACCATAGCATAGAGAATTTTTGACCAATGCTAAAGTTGTTCTGCTGTTTTTAAATTCCTGAAACCTGCTATAACATACGAACAATTTCAGCCGGTAGCTTGTACATGGTTTGTGTTCACGTTTACGAAAACTAATAAAATTAAACTCGGATGTTCGTTACGTATTTTTACAACAATATAAGATTTTAATTACCTATCTATCTTTTAGCTTAAACAAAAAATTATACATGTTCTCGATTTATAGAAGATTTTTAATTTATCAAAATAAGATGTAATTTTTTTCTTACCAAGTTTTTTTTTAAATGAAAATATTAGTGCGCCTTCCGTGGATATTTGTGCCAGAGCCGCACTTAAGGAGCCAAAGAGCCACATGCGGCTCTGGAGCCGCACTTTGCCGGCCACTGGGCTAGGGCAGCGAAAATAGCTGATCTTTGAGATGTGTTAATCTCAAGAATTCAGATTGTTAAACTTAGGAAAAATAATGATACAGAAATTTGAAAATTCTTTGTAAAAATGTGTTTTTGTTTTTGTTCTTTTTTCACATTATTAGCCATATTTACAACTGCAACAAATGTTGCATCAAGTAAATTTGATGAAACTGGTTAAGTTCTCATGAATGTCATGTAAGAGCAACCACCCATTGATGGAACTCTTTCTCAGTGGATATTACACTCACATCAGTTAGTCTCTAGGCCACTTCCGCTTCAAGCGACGAGGAGGATTGTCTAGAAGGTGAGGAGAGGAGAGTTGTTATGCAAGAGGATTAGGATGGTGGAGAGCAAGAAGGCTGTGAAAGTTGCGGTAGCGAGACTTTATTAGATCGGTAACAAAAAGGATGTGAAGGTCACAGTGTATATGGTAAGATTAGAAATGTAGTATGGAGCATTCAGGATTTTAGACTGTAGTGTCTGCAGTCGTTTGGAGTTACGAGGGTTTGGTTGAGCCCCACACTTCAGCACCATATGTCCATATGGGTCTTAACAGTGTCTTGTAAATTGTCAGTTTGTGATTCAAGTTGAGTTTGGATCTGCGGTCAAGTAGTCTAGTCAAATAGCTTGTAGCGTCTGTTCACGTCTTGTCGTTTTAGTCGAGTATGTGGGTTCCACTGGTTAGTCTCTTGTCCAATGTACAGTCCTAAGTATCGTACTACGTCAGCTGGAGGAATCGTTACACCGTTCAGTTGAACTGGTGGACTCGCAGATTTTCGTAAAGCAAACGTAATGTGCACTGATTTTTGCTCATTAATTTTTATTTTCCATTTTCGGAACCAGGTTTCGAGAAGCTTTAAGTGAGTTTGAATATTCCTACTGGCTTGGATCGGATCGGAGTGGGATGAAAGTATAGCAGTATCGTCGGCGATTGTTGAAACTATTGTATTTTGGGATAGAGGTAAGTCAGCAGTGTATATTAGAAAAAGGAAAGGGCCTAGAATGCTTCCTTGAGGGACTCCAGCTTTTATGGGTATAAAGGACGAGAGGGCCTGCCCTTGATGAACACGGCAGTACCGATCGGTTAAGTAAGATTTTAAAATCAGATAGTAGGTGAATGGAAGATGATTTTTAACTTGGTTCAGTAAGAACAAAGGGTAAATACAATGACTGTTACAAGAAAGCAAGTAAAAATTCGCTGACATCTGACGGGTTGGTCTAGTGGTCAAGAGCTTGGCTTAGGGTGATCAAGGTCACTGGTTCAAATCCCGCAGATGACTAATTAATTAGTTAGAAATTTAATTTTTAATTTGTTAGAAAATATTCGTGTTATTTTAATGACTTAGTTCCGTAAACCAGTTATTTTTCTGAACGGTTTATATCGTTTGTTTCTTTCCACTTATTATATATACTAGTTTTTATATAAACATTTATCAATAATTAAATAAATAATTCGGCATATAAACATAAGAAGAGGTTATGTGAACATTAAATTAAAAAAAAAAATAATAATCTAAGACAAGGCAATGAAGGAAATCCTTTTATATTAAGAAAGAACATTGTCCAGATGTTGACAGCAATTTTATAAATACTACTTCATTGAAGATCTCCTTCAGCCGACATAAGCGTCTTTTAGCGCCACGAGTGGACAAATGTCCAACCAACTCAACAGCAGTGGCAGTGTTGCTTTCATATTGTACGACCTTCAAACTTATTAAAGTCATTTCTTACATAAATATTTCTGTTCTGTGCTTTAGTTTAAAGCTTATTGTTTCAAAAAATATGAAAAAAAAAAAATAATAATAATTCGGTTTGATTATTAACTGAAATTTATTGTCATCAAGTTGACAGTTTATTTTTTTAATTTTTAATGAATATATTATCTTTGAGTTCAGGTACTTACAACTTTGAATTGATTTTGACTTTATTTTTGCAATCTTTCGTATTAAAAATTTATTTCAGAATGTTAATACCATTTTTTTACGCGATTCTACTAATTCGCCACCAAAATTTCACAGCTGATAGGGCTCATTTCTAAGATTTTTCTGAGTATGAAAAACTGTTTAAGCGAATTTTTCAATTTGCTGTTTGTGTTGTGAACCAAATATTTTAAAAATTAAAGATGGGGAAAAGAAACTCGATATTTATATTTTGATTTAGACTTTAGCATACATTCATTCTAAAATTTTGGTCAAAATGCAACGAAACATCAATAATCAAATAGTATTACATACAATTTTTTATTTTCAAGTTTCATTAATTTGAAACAGTTTACTTGCTTCAGTTCAAAATGAATACTACATCCTCCATTTACATTTACTGTACACTTCCAAGAGGCTGAGGCCTTCTTTCCTTATTCTCCTGAGTCTTTCCACCTCCTGAACAAATAAATAAAAGGATCCCTTTTTTCCAAAAGAAGCAGGAGTTATAATCTGCTTATAATATTTAATTCAATGTAGGCGTTTGGAAAACTATGTAGGTGTAGAAATGTGTTTAATATTAAGAAATATTTTGCTTAAAACACGCTAAATACCAAAGAGTCGCCTAAATCTCTTTAACTCTTACTACGTTCAATAAGTCATCTTAAGAGAAGATAAACAGGCTGCAATGCCGGCTAATTTGAGGAAGGGAAAGTCTTGTAAATTAGCTGGGCATCTTGCACTCACCAATTTCATTTGTTGTGGATGCAGTAGCGAAGACTTGGCGGATATTTCGTAGTACATTCTACCGCCTGCGGCACTTAGTTCTTTTGGACATGGACCAGACTGAGTATCCGTGCCCATTTAATCAACGCTTATGCCTGAAGGAAACCTCTGCATAAGGTGCCTTACAATTGGGTTGAGTCCTAAATACAATGACTGTTACAAGAAGGCAAGTTAAACGTTACTGACATCTTAACGTGTTGGTCTAGTGGTCAAGAGCTTTGCTTAGTGTGTTCAAGATCACCGGTTCGAATCCCGCATGTGACTTCATACTTTTTATTTGTTAGAAAAAATTGTTTATAGTCAAGTATGGGCTTCCGCCTTCGTCCACGAATACCTAATTGGTTTGTTGGACGTTAGGCCCCGCCTGAAAAAAATAGGCGATTACTTTACCTTTACTTTACGTCCTGATGGTTAGCAATTTGAAACTTCTTGCAGCTGTATTCCACTGGAGTTTTCACGCAAAATGTCATTGCTAGAAAATCTCCTTATCTTTTTTAAAAAAGAAGGTTTTCTTCTTGTAAAGGAATAGTATTCTGCCCTTAAACCCAAAACAAGATGATGTCATTGAAGGGTTGATTAGTATGTTACAATAACTTAAAACATTGAAGATGTTTGGCCAAATATTCGAAACGTTGTCGACGCACTATTTTTTAACGTGAATACTTCTCTAAATTTGCTATCATATGGAGGCGATCCAAAAAAAACCTAATGATAACAAAATCGGGGGATACAGTTTGGCATTATAGTTTCGAATCTATCGTCAACATCCAAAATTAAATTAGACCACTGGCTATCCAGGATCAAAGAATTCATTACGATAAGCGAGGACTGTGACGCATCGCGCACGATGGAGGGGGAAGCGCAGCCATTTTGAGATCATTTTGCTGCGTATCGAGATTTGAAATTAGTATAACTTTTGACTCGGAGAAGCTACGATGTTCGTTTAAGTTTTAATCGTCAGCTGTCGTCACAATCTATCGATTGTATATAAAACATTAGTGTAAAATAGTGACAGTGAGTATAATAAGGTGATAGAATAAAGAAACATTATTAAAAATATATAATGTCGGCCTATACGCGTCGAAAAGCTAAAACCAAATACAGAGATCGTATACGGTTGGAAAGGGCTTCTCAAGAACAATCGAATGGTAATAATAAAACACCATATGACCGAGTCAAGCTGTTCCTGGAACGTACAAGAATTAATGCGGCCGAGCGGATCAACGACGGTGTTAGTACATCTGCAGCTGGGGCGGTTGAAATTATGCAAGTGGATGATGAAATCGCTTCTACATCGACAACGGACTGTACGTATAGGCATAGATTGTGTTCGATCGTCGATTTGTTTCCTTGATTTCATCCTAAATACATGAATACAAATATTTTATATAAAAAATATAACCCGTTACATAAACATATTCATGTAAACAGACGGCCGTGTCCATGACTCAGCCACACGTTAATTTTTTTTTTTTTTTTTACTGTAGGAGAAATTATCAATAAAATTAATCTTTATTTCATTTAAAAATGAATAAAGTAATTAACTTACAAGTTAATAACCGCCAATATTGACCTACATTATCTAAGCTATAAAACTCAATATGTTTACTGACCCTCCAAAATTATCGTACTTAAAGGCATGAAAATAGCCCATTAACCACAAAATTGGCCCATTACCCTTTAACAAACAACACCCTTTAGGTAACAACCTTATCACTAATGAATAAGAGTTAGAGCAGATTATCTGATCACTCAGAACATTTAAAGCACCAGGTTTATTTGGGATTCTGTTTTCTCTAAACTAACATTTTGCTTAGTTAGAAGACTTTAGTCAAGGCCACTACTGATTAGCTTTAAAGTTTGCTGACTATTGCAAATTTACAAAGAAAATGGTGTATAACACATGTAGGAATTTTGGTTTAAAATTTCCATTACCTTACTGATAAGGTTATATAAACCAAAAATTAGCATTTCAGTTTGTTTGAGGTTAGGCGAAATTATTTTGTCTAAAACAAGAATAAACAGCAAACATCTTTCAGAAAGAGCTCCTTCCGTGGTCTCAATGATGTCTAAAAGGAATTCCAGCAAGTTGTCTCATGGCATTACTTATTCTAGCAGCCCATCAATAATTACTTCCCTCATGATCAAGCCATGTCAGGTTATAATTTTTGCGTATGGTACAAACTTCCTTTTTCTAAAGTATTTATGTTGCTTTTATTTTATTTATTTCTATTTTTTTCATTAATTTATTGATTTAAAGAACGTCAATTTCTCAGACCATTGGCGCCTCGTAGCTTTTTATAGTGCACAGCCGACCTCCATAGAAAATTAATTTTCTAATTTATAATATTTCCTTTTTTTACTTTATACACTGTAATTAATATATAATCTTTCAACAAAGTGTAAACTTCATTAGGATAACTTGGCCCGACCAGTAATTTAGAAGTCAGGCCGTGATTGATTGGTTCTCCAAAGATTACCTGACGGTGCATTAATTAAAATAAAAAATTAAGAATACAAAAAGCAAAGTTGCTTGCTTAAGCTCCGTAGCAAAGTTCGTTTTTATTATAGGTAAATATGTTTGCTTTTAAATATTGATTAGACTTTTATTGCTACTCTTCTAAAACTTCTATTATTTTTCTACAATCTTGTTAGTAAAAATGTTTTATTCCATCAGTTGATTAATTACTTTTCTTCTTATGCCAAGCTCATGCTCTTCAATATTTCAAAATAAGTTTTCCAATTCCAAAAACAGAGTTCCTAGATATAATATCCACAATCATCTATAAAAAAAAAAAGTGTATTTAATGTTCAAATCATGTTAGCTGTGTAGACTGTTCACAATTGTATCAAAATTTCTATTTAGTCTTTTCACTAAAAATATCCTTTAAAGTTCAAGGCAAGTACTTAACCATAGAAAAAGGTAATTTCAATTTAATTAAAGTAATTTCGATTCAGTTTGGAGGTGTCAATTGGTAAAAATTTATACATTTTAAAATTCCACTTCAGTATGTTGTAGAAAATATTGCAATTGTATCAAAATTTCTATTTAGTCTTTTCACTAAAAATATCCTTTATAAGGTTCAAGGCAAGTACTTAACCATAGAAAAAGGTAATTTCAATTTAATTAAAGTAATTCCACTTCAGTATGTTGTAGAAAATGTTGCAATTGTTTCAAAATTTCTATTTAGTCTTTTCACTAAAAATATCCTTTAAGGTTCAAGGCAAGTACTTAACCATAGAAAAAGGTAATTTCAATTTAATTAAAGTAATTCCACTTCAGTATGTTGTAGAAAATGTTGCAATTGTTTCAAAATTTCTATTTAGTCTTTTCACTAAAAATATCCTTTAAGGTTCAAGGCAAGTACTTAACCATAGAAAAAGGTAATTTCAATTTAATTAAAGTAATTCCACTTCAGTATGTTGTAGAAAATGTTGCAATTGTTTCAAAATTTCTATTTAGTCTTTTCACTAAAAATATCCTTTAAGGTTCAAGGCAAGTACTTAACCATAGAAAAAGGTAATTTCAATTTAATTAAAGTAATTCCACTTCAGTATGTTGTAGAAAATGTTGCAATTGTTTCAAAATTTCTATTTAGTCTTTTCACTAAAAATATCCTTTAAGGTTCAAGGCAAGTACTTAACCATAGAAAAAGGTAATTTCAATTTAATTAAAGTAATTCCACTTCAGTATGTTGTAGAAAATGTTGCAATTGTTTCAAAATTTCTCTTTAGTCTTTTCACTAAAAATATCCTTTAAGGTTCAAGGCAAGTACTTAACCATAGAAAAAGGTAATTTCAATTTAATTAAAGTAATTCCACTTCAGTATGTTGTAGAAAATGTTGCAATTGTTTCAAAATTTCTCTTTAGTCTTTTCACTAAAAATATCCTTTAAGGTTCAAGGCAAGTACTTAACCATAGAAAAAGGTAATTTCAATTTAATTAAAGTAATTCCACTTCAGTATGTTGTAGAAAATGTTGCAATTGTTTCAAAATTTCTCTTTAGTCTTTTCACTAAAAATATCCTTTAAGGTTCAAGGCAAGTACTTAACCATAGAAAAAGGTAATTTCAATTTAATTAAAGTAATTCCACTTCAGTATGTTGTAGAAAATGTTGCAATTGTTTCAAAATTTCTCTTTAGTCTTTTCACTAAAAATATCCTTTAAGGTTCAAGGCAAGTACTTAACCATAGAAAAAGGTAATTTCAATTTAATTAAAGTAATTCCACTTCAGTATGTTGTAGAAAATGTTGCAATTGTTTCAAAATTTCTATTTAGTCTTTTCACTAAAAATATCCTTTAAGGTTCAAGGCAAGTACTTAACCATAGAAAAAGGTAATTTCAATTTAATTAAAGTAATTCCACTTCAGTATGTTGTAGAAAATGTTGCAATTGTTTCAAAATTTCTATTTAGTCTTTTCACTAAAAATATCCTTTAAGGTTCAAGGCAAGTACTTAACCATAGAAAAAGGTAATTTCAATTTAATTAAAGTAATTCCACTTCAGTATGTTGTAGAAAATGTTGCAATTGTTTCAAAATTTCTATTTAGTCTTTTCACTAAAAATATCCTTTAAGGTTCAAGGCAAGTACTTAACCATAGAAAAAGGTAATTTCAATTTAATTAAAGTAATTCCACTTCAGTATGTTGTAGAAAATGTTGCAATTGTTTCAAAATTTCTCTTTAGTCTTTTCACTAAAAATATCCTTTAAGGTTCAAGGCAAGTACTTAACCATAGAAAAAGGTAATTTCAATTTAATTAAAGTAATTCCACTTCAGTATGTTGTAGAAAATGTTGCAATTGTTTCAAAATTTCTCTTTAGTCTTTTCACTAAAAATATCCTTTAAGGTTCAAGGCAAGTACTTAACCATAGAAAAAGGTAATTTCAATTTAATTAAAGTAATTCCACTTCAGTATGTTGTAGAAAATGTTGCAATTGTTTCAAAATTTCTCTTTAGTCTTTTCACTAAAAATATCCTTTAAGGTTCAAGGCAAGTACTTAACCATAGAAAAAGGTAATTTCAATTTAATTAAAGTAATTCCACTTCAGTATGTTGTAGAAAATGTTGCAATTGTTTCAAAATTTCTCTTTAGTCTTTTCACTAAAAATATCCTTTAAGGTTCAAGGCAAGTACTTAACCATAGAAAAAGGTAATTTCAATTTAATTAAAGTAATTCCACTTCAGTATGTTGTAGAAAATGTTGCAATTGTTTCAAAATTTCTATTTAGTCTTTTCACTAAAAATATCCTTTAAGGTTCAAGGCAAGTACTTAACCATAGAAAAAGGTAATTTCAATTTAATTAAAGTAATTCCACTTCAGTATGTTGTAGAAAATGTTGCAATTGTTTCAAAATTTCTATTTAGTCTTTTCACTAAAAATATCCTTTAAGGTTCAAGGCAAGTACTTAACCATAGAAAAAGGTAATTTCAATTTAATTAAAGTAATTCCACTTCAGTATGTTGTAGAAAATGTTGCAATTGTTTCAAAATTTCTCTTTAGTCTTTTCACTAAAAATATCCTTTAAGGTTCAAGGCAAGTACTTAACCATAGAAAAAGGTAATTTCAATTTAATTAAAGTAATTCCACTTCAGTATGTTGTAGAAAATGTTGCAATTGTTTCAAAATTTCTCTTTAGTCTTTTCACTAAAAATATCCTTTAAGGTTCAAGGCAAGTACTTAACCATAGAAAAAGGTAATTTCAATTTAATTAAAGTAATTCCACTTCAGTATGTTGTAGAAAATGTTGCAATTGTTTCAAAATTTCTATTTAGTCTTTTCACTAAAAATATCCTTTAAGGTTCAAGGCAAGTACTTAACCATAGAAAAAGGTAATTTCAATTTAATTAAAGTAATTCCACTTCAGTATGTTGTAGAAAATGTTGCAATTGTTTCAAAATTTCTATTTAGTCTTTTCACTAAAAATATCCTTTAAGGTTCAAGGCAAGTACTTAACCATAGAAAAAGGTAATTTCAATTTAATTAAAGTAATTCCACTTCAGTATGTTGTAGAAAATGTTGCAATTGTTTCAAAATTTCTCTTTAGTCTTTTCACTAAAAATATCCTTTAAGGTTCAAGGCAAGTACTTAACCATAGAAAAAGGTAATTTCAATTTAATTAAAGTAATTCCACTTCAGTATGTTGTAGAAAATGTTGCAATTGTTTCAAAATTTCTCTTTAGTCTTTTCACTAAAAATATCCTTTAAGGTTCAAGGCAAGTACTTAACCATAGAAAAAGGTAATTTCAATTTAATTAAAGTAATTCCACTTCAGTATGTTGTAGAAAATGTTGCAATTGTTTCAAAATTTCTCTTTAGTCTTTTCACTAAAATTATCCTTTAAGGTTCAAGGCAAGTACTTAACCATAGAAAAAGGTAATTTCAATTTAATTAAAGTAATTCCACTTCAGTATGTTGTAGAAAATGTTGCAATTGTTTCAAAATTTCTCTTTAGTCTTTTCACTAAAAATATCCTTTAAGGTTCAAGGCAAGTACTTAACCATAGAAAAAGGTAATTTCAATTTAATTAAAGTAATTCCACTTCAGTATGTTGTAGAAAATGTTGCAATTGTTTCAAAATTTCTATTTAGTCTTTTCACTAAAAATATCCTTTAAGGTTCAAGGCAAGTACTTAACCATAGAAAAAGGTAATTTCAATTTAATTAAAGTAATTCCACTTCAGTATGTTGTAGAAAATGTTGCAATTGTTTCAAAATTTCTATTTAGTCTTTTCACTAAAAATATCCTTTAAGGTTCAAGGCAAGTACTTAACCATAGAAAAAGGTAATTTCAATTTAATTAAAGTAATTCCACTTCAGTATGTTGTAGAAAATGTTGCAATTGTTTCAAAATTTCTATTTAGTCTTTTCACTAAAAATATCCTTTAAGGTTCAAGGCAAGTACTTAACCATAGAAAAAGGTAATTTCAATTTAATTAAAGTAATTCCACTTCAGTATGTTGTAGAAAATGTTGCAATTGTTTCAAAATTTCTCTTTAGTCTTTTCACTAAAAATATCCTTTAAGGTTCAAGGCAAGTACTTAACCATAGAAAAAGGTAATTTCAATTTAATTAAAGTAATTCCACTTCAGTATGTTGTAGAAAATGTTGCAATTGTTTCAAAATTTCTCTTTAGTCTTTTCACTAAAAATATCCTTTAAGGTTCAAGGCAAGTACTTAACCATAGAAAAAGGTAATTTCAATTTAATTAAAGTAATTCCACTTCAGTATGTTGTAGAAAATGTTGCAATTGTTTCAAAATTTCTCTTTAGTCTTTTCACTAAAAATATCCTTTAAGGTTCAAGGCAAGTACTTAACCATAGAAAAAGGTAATTTCAATTTAATTAAAGTAATTCCACTTCAGTATGTTGTAGAAAATGTTGCAATTGTTTCAAAATTTCTCTTTAGTCTTTTCACTAAAAATATCCTTTAAGGTTCAAGGCAAGTACTTAACCATAGAAAAAGGTAATTTCAATTTCATTAAAGTAATTCCACTTCAGTATGTTGTAGAAAATGTTGCAATTGTTTCAAAATTTCTATTTAGTCTTTTCACTAAAAATATCCTTTAAGGTTCAAGGCAAGTACTTAACCATAGAAAAAGGTAATTTCAATTTAATTAAAGTAATTCCACTTCAGTATGTTGTAGAAAATGTTGCAATTGTTTCAAAATTTCTATTTAGTCTTTTCACTAAAAATATCCTTTAAGGTTCAAGGCAAGTACTTAACCATAGTAAAAGGTAATTTCAATTTAATTAAAGTAATTCCACTTCAGTATGTTGTAGAAAATGTTGCAATTGTTTCAAAATTTCTATTTAGTCTTTTCACTAAAAATATCCTTTAAGGTTCAAGGCAAGTACTTAACCATAGAAAAAGGTAATTTCAATTTAATTAAAGTAATTCCACTTCAGTATGTTGTAGAAAATGTTGCAATTGTTTCAAAATTTCTCTTTAGTCTTTTCACTAAAAATATCCTTTAAGGTTCAAGGCAAGTACTTAACCATAGAAAAAGGTAATTTCAATTTAATTAAAGTAATTCCACTTCAGTATGTTGTAGAAAATGTTGCAATTGTTTCAAAATTTCTCTTTAGTCTTTTCACTAAAAATATCCTTTAAGGTTCAAGGCAAGTACTTAACCATAGAAAAAGGTAATTTCAATTTAATTAAAGTAATTTCGATTCAGTTTGGAGGTGTCAATTGGTTAAAATTTAATTTCAATGTTTGCACTACTGTAACTATGGGGTAAAATAAAGAGGCAATAAAGTGCTGTCGGCAAGAATAAAGAGCTCTGTTTGATCTAAAAAATTTATGCGTTTCTTTATAATGGAAATGAAATCTGAATTTTTTTTTCAATTCTGTAATTGAAATTTAAATTAAAGCTTAAGGATGCTGGTCTTCCATCACCTTTGATCATTGAAAAAAGTTTTTGTTTTGTTGGGGTTTTATTAGCTCATAATGTGGGTGTAACACGTTGAGTGACAATAAAAGCAAGGCTTTTTAATAGATGGTCTTTTATGTTCTTCCAGTAGCAATCCCTTTGGAGTTGTACAAGAAAATTGCTTTTAACCAGCATAATAATAAAATATTATTACCTCTCTAAATCCTGTAATGTTTTATTTTGATGTAACTTGCTTTTGCTACCTTTTAATCTCTGACCCTTTAGCCAAACTCTTCAGAATCCTGATGTTTTTTGGTAATCTTACTTTGTTACAGCGTTTTCCACTATATTTTTCGTTTCTCTAAGGTTTTATTTTTTCCTCCATTTTTCAGCCTTAATACTTAACTTGCAGATCTTTTGTTAGAAGCCATCATCTCTTTAACCTGATCTCTCCGTTCTCCACAGCTTCCACAGATACATCTCCTTCTGAACCATCTCGTAAGCCTTGACCTTTTATAGGTTCCAAATGTTGCATTCTCCCCACACTTATCCACTTCCTATTTCAATTTTGATTCTCGAACACCCTGCTGACCTCTCCGCTAAAATCATTTTTCTAATGTTTCACACTATCTCTTGTTAAGAACCCAAGTTTCAGCGCCTCTTAGTAAAATAAGTGAAAGATTCTTGAGGAGATCACTTCATTAATAACCTCCTTGTTCCCTCTTCAATTCCTGCTTGGATCTACCATTTCCCACTTAAGTTGCCTTAAGTATATACAGGGTGTCCTAAGCTATATGGATAACGACTTTTCCTCGGAAACTAAGATAGCTAGAAAAAAACTAAAAAATACGTGTTTCCTTAGTTTTTTGTTAGAAATCCAAATTTAATTTGTAAATTTTTTTCGGTGCTTCCAGAAGCGAAATAAAGGCACCAACTTCATTTTTTCAAACGGGAAGGTGGGGTTTTTATTTAAGAAATAGATTCCTCTATTTTTTTAAAGAAAAATTTACTCGAACGGTTTTTTTCTGTGAGCGATATTTTAGAAGTTATGAATGAAAACATGATTCTTATAAGAAATGTCAAAATGATAATATTATAACGGTTTTTTGATTGAATAAGACGAAAAGTACTATAAATTTTATTCCTCATTAATATTACAGATCATGCTCGAAATGGCCTCCACCATTAGAGTTGCATAGACATGCTCTTTCCTGCCAATTGTCCCTTTCTGCCAAAGAAATAGATTCGGCTTTAACCGAGTTACAGGCATCTATTATTCTCTGCTTTAGTTCATCTACAGATGCAATCCCGGCTTGATTCTGGTACACCTAGATTTAGAAATGCTTTTAGATAAGCAGAAATAAGAAAAGAAAGAAAAAGGTTATGAATAATCACCTTGTTTTTCAGGTATCCCCAGAGGAAATAGTCCATAGGTGTCAAATACGGTGAACGAGGTGGCTACTGAATCGTCCCCCGTGTCGAAATAACAAGCCCATCAAATTTCCTATCGATATCTCTTTACATGCCTGATGGTGTTATATCGACACGGGAGAAGATTCAGTGGCCCCTCGTACACCGGATTTGACACTACGGGATACCTGAAAAATAAGGTATTATCCATATAGCTTGGGACACCCTATATACATATATTTTAATATGTTGAATTTATAACAAGGATACAAATGGAGTGCACTAAGTTGAGATTCTAAATCTCAAGATACTAAATTTAAAACCAAGAAGATGGAAAAACAAATTTTACTAAAAAGTAGAAATTTTAAAGAGAAACAAGCTAAGAAATGAAAGCACGGCTAGTTGATAAACTTTACCAAGTTATAGGTTAAACTGAACGTAGAACTATGTTTACTTTAATTTTGGAGCACACAGTGTTTGCTTTTAATTGCCATTCATCTAAAACAATTTGATTTCAACTATTTCCTTTATCAACAAACCAAATAAGTTTGCTACATTATTAACTATCTAAGATCTTATGCTAAAACAGTTGCAAGGAATCTAGTCGCACCACAAACACAGAATAGCCTCAGTATCTACCTAATATAAATATGTTCGCTTTCACAACTTTTCTCTAAATTATTTTGCGTCCAACAGATGGTGCTGTATTTTTTTAAAATAAAAAAAAAACAACATGTTTTTATCTGTCACAGGTGTGACATCAATATAATAGGTATATAAAAACACGCACATATTCGAATGCAACATTGTGTCAAAATTTCAAAGCTATCGGTTAAACATTTTTGGAGATCTAAAATTTAGAACAAACGAACATTTATATTTTATTTATATAAATTTTATGCATAGATATGGGTGATTTTTTTTTCTATTTGTATTAATTATTTTATTCAGACCTTGATAAAGGAAAAAAAGCTTTCTGAAACGTTGGGTATGACCGTCTGTTTCACAATAACTCAGAAAATTTTCATTAATATATTTATTCTAATATCTGTGTTGGATAAAAAAAAAGCACTTATTCGTTTCGAAACCTTTACAATTCCAATGCACATCCATTGTGACCACCTGAAACCTTCTTCGTTTATCTTTAGATGCAGATAATGCTAAATTTATGTTCGGGACCAGGTGTTTTAAAAGTCGTACATTTCTGTAACATTTTCTAGTGGTAACATTTACTATAGCCAACTTCTGTGCCTCAATGTTTTATAGTTCCATATTTTCTGTAGAGAAATCCTTTATTTTTTTTTTATAGGAACTTAGTTTAATGAGTTACTTTATTTTTTTGGAATCGTTTCTTTGGGTGAAGAAAAATTAGCTTCAACGTTTGGTCTTTTGACAAGTGGCTTCTTATTTTTTGAAAGAAATTCTTTCTACTAGTGGTGATAGGTAGACAATTCTTTCAGTGTTGGTTGCATATATATAAGTAATTTTGGGCGCCACGGTAGCCGAGCGGTTAGTGGCGAGACCTGTCGAGCTAATATGTATTGTGGTACTGGGTTCGATTCGTGGTCTAGACGCCTTGGATTTTATTTAATGGTTAGTAAAACTAATTTACAGTAAAGTATGTTTGCTAGTCGCCTCCGTTCACGACACCTAAATTGGTAGTTGGACCTTTTTATTCGCCTGAAAAAAATAGGCAATTACTTTACTTTACTTTTTTACTTACTATAAGCAATTTGTGCTGGGATTGAGAAGTTGTAACACAGCCGGACTACCAGTACGTTAATTATTCCGTAATGTGACGGAATCCACAGTTAATACCACCTCCTTTCGAGCCGTTGCCATAGATAGCAGCAAATGAAAACCCTGCGATTGTCTAGATCAGCGGTTCCCAACCTGAGGTACGCGTACCCCAAGGGGTACGCGAAAGATTGTTTAGGGGTACGCAAAAAAAAAGTTATTATGACGGAAGATATAAAAATTATGCAGATATATTATTAATGAGAAAAAAAAAATTTAATAAATGATTCCTACAACTTAATTACAAAATTATTATAATAAACCTGAATAGCACATAAATTGACAAGAATTAAGTACTCACTCGATACTGCAGTATTTTTTTTTAAAGTTAATATATTTGTATATCAAAAATTATTAAATGATTTCTTGAAAATGCAAAAATTCGAAAAAATGTTGCTTTAGTTTTGACTAATATTACACATGGCCCGCATATAATTTACTTCTCCTTTATTAACGCTTTGCTGTTTCAATTTACGACCCCTGCAATAGTTATTGGTTTGAAATGGTTACCTATTCATAGATGATTTTTTTAATAGGAACATATCATATGTATATGTTCTTTACAAGACACATTATATTCAGATTGTTTTGCTGTTAATTTAAAGTTACAATACGTAAAATCAAGAATACGATTATTTATTTTAGATATATATGTTAGGGGTACAGACTAAGGAAACAATCAGGTAAAGGGGTACACTAATGAAAAAAAGATTGGGAACCGCTGGTCTATGCAATTTACAGAATTCACCAATGATCCATTCAATGCACAACTCGATTAACCCCGTAAAACCCAAAAAGTGGAGAAATACGATGAAATAATGTTCATTTCTTTTTAAAACAATCATTCAGCGCCTGTTACAGAATTTGAGTTGAATTATTGCAACGATTTACGAGTTAAACAAAATGGCTTCTGAAATAAATTATTTATTATTCAATGGCCAAAAATGCTTTGCCGTTTTAATGGTGTTAATATTTATTATTTGGGAAATTTATTATAAATACAAATAGCTATGACTGGAACCAAGTGCTTTGACAATTTAAGATATTTCAAAAAAGTGGAGTAAATCGATTTGTGCAGTGCACAGCTCCAAATAAAGGCCGCCTTTGAGTCGGATAATACTGCTCTATTTACGAGGTCTGTAAATTAAGTAATGAGACTGATTCTATATTGTCACCTACAAAATAACTTCCTTCTGAAGCCACACAGCGCTGGAGACGTTTCTTCCACTCCTCATAGCAGTGCTCGAACTCCGGATACTGGAATAGCCTTCAGCTGGTCGGTTACAGCCGTTTGAATGTTTTCGACTGTCCCAAAATGAATGTTCCCTTGAGGTGATTTTTCAACTTCGGGAAGAGAAAAAAGTCACAAGGACTCAAGTCAGGCGATTAAGGAGGCTGAGAAGCCACAGGAATGCTTTTATTGGCCAAAAACTCTGGTTTATTCTCTCGTATATACTCGTATATAAAGTAAAGTAAGAATGGTATTTATAAATTAAAATATTTTAAAAAAAAATGAAGGAAGGCACGATAATTTATTGTTTCTTAAAGTTTGGTAACCACTGCGTTTCTGAAAACGATATGTTCTTGAGCGCGTTTCAGACATGTTATTCTCTTGATAAAAACTCAACTTGAAAAATTATTAATAGAGTAAAAAATTTACTACAGTTTTCTTTGCAAAATTTTTTTATAAAAGTCTGTTCATTCTATTTTTGAAAAAAAATTCTTTCTTATCTTCCATATTCCTTAACTGTATTCTGATTTAAGATTAAAGTGGAAGCAAAACTTCTAGAAGTTTACTCTACATGATAAAGGTGACCAAAACATACTTAGCTCATTATAAAGACTTGCAAGTCCTTGGTCTAGAAGGAAAGATGAAGCAAAGGGTGGTGTTGAACTTTGGTTATAGTATTGAACACCAAAGGAAGTGAAGTGGTAACTTCTCTTGGTAGACGATGATAGTAAGACAGAAATAGTGGAGTTTGTGCACCGAGCGCTTCGCTCAAGGAGAGTTTCAAGTTTATATTGGGTGGTGGCATCGTCACCGAATACCAAACTGGCGAAGGACCTACAAGAACAACGTAAGGAGAGAGTTTGTCCTTCTTGTACCACTTTACTTAGAAGCTGTTAAGTTTAAACTGATTTTAATTAGTTATTGGTAACCACAAGACACTATAGTTTACTTCTTCTTTTTCTGCAGTAATCCTTGCTATCCTATTTCTTTATTTCATCATTAGCTACAAGAGGAATGTTTTTTTACCATTTTCCTGAATGTAATGCAATAACGAGTAGAAGGACGAAATCAATCATTTGGTTTTTTGTTTTCTTTGAACTGCACCAAGAATAAGCTAACAAAAACGCTACAAAATTTTGGTACCCCAACTATTCCTTTGCAGCTCTAGAAGCCCAGAAAAACTGGGTCCATTATTACGAATAAAGTACAGATATAAAGAGAAATTAAATACAAGAAAATCATGGCCAGTTAACAGAATAAGCGAGTGGCAGCAACATTTAAAACTGTTAAGTTGCTGTGGTTTTAGGTAATATAAAATAAATTAGAAAAAAATATTTTATTTGTTAAGGCAGCGTTTACCAACCTATGGTACGCGAGTTGCTGGTTGGATATAATAATGGCGGACATAAAAAAAAATTAAAACAATTAAATCATAAAAATATAGATACGTTTTTATCCTATAATTCATAAAAATTATTTTAATTAATAATATTATACAGTAAAGTTGTTAATATGTACAGTAATAAGGTTGGTCTGTCTCAAGATATAGCAGAAAATATAATAGCACAATTAACAGGATTAAAATAGTCTTTCATGGAGTATTTTACCAAAACCCGAAAACACAAATGATAATTGGATTTCAAACCTCTTCTGAGAAGAAAATTTAGGAAAAGCTACATCATTATTAATGAAAGATAAAGAAAATTTAATAGAATTATCATGTGACAGAACTTAAATGATAACTATGTAAAGATCTGCTTAAAGAGACTGATTGTAATGAGTAAGCTCTATCCAAGCAACATTAAATTTAATTGGTACTTACAGGTAGTTGAATGCTTAAAAGATATTAATTTAGAAGTTTTGGGCACAAATATAATAATCTTAAAGAAGAACTTTGTAAATTAATTAATAATTTTGAAGAGAAAATTATGTACGCAGTTTTTAATTATTTAAAAAACAAGTTTTAAAGCTAAGATCTTACACTTTACAAAGTTATTAAAGTGAACATGAACTTGGAACTCCTTTGTAACAGTTACATTGTATCTCTACACAAATAAAGATGATAATAATAATAAAATAACACATTCGGAATAACAAATTTCACGAAAAACAATCATTTTTACGAAGTGGTAGAATTTAGCATGATTTACTACCAAGTGGTACGCGAGCCAAAAAAAGGTTGGGAAACGCTGTATTAAGGACATAAAAATGACAGTTGCAGGCATTGGAAACAACAGTAATAACAATACAAATGCCATTATGTTACTTTTTTATAGATTTAAAAAAAAAATGAAATTCAAACTAGGATTTAGGATGCAGTACAGGGGAAAAAACTGTATTTTTTTGGGCCAAATTAATCCCTCAAGGGCCAAAGGTCAGATGACTGGGTATTCCAGAAAACTGAGCGATGTATGTAGGGTTTTTTAAGCCATTACTTGTAATAATTTAATTCTTTGCAGAAATTAATAAGTTTAAAAAAAATAGTATATAATGTAAATATATACAAAAATAGAGGGACAACTATTTGCATCCCAATAGATTTCCAAAGTGAATCTAGTAGCTTATTGCCCTAAAGGAATTTGACCAATCTCTATAGAGATTACAAGGGTTCCTTACAAGGGTCAGTAAAGGCTAATGCAATTGGTTTTATTGGAATTGAAATTTTATTCTACTTTTTTTCCCTGTCAGGGTTTTATCTTAAAATTAAAGCGTTTTCCAACTAAATATTGGTTTTTCATAAAAAGAAAACTTTCATTTATTAAAACTGTCCGGTAGGACAGTTGTATAAGGGTTGACCATCAAAAACTGCACGAAAAAGCGTAACGTTGAAAAACACCCAACTTTGACAATTTTTTTCTCTTTTTCTATAAAAGATAAAATTTCCAAATTTTCTTTAAAATATAGAGCAAACACTCCTTTATAGCTGTAATTTTTTTGCAACCACCCAGATCTAATAGGTTTCGAGAAAAAAGTTGCCGAAAATGAGCAAAAACGGCTTTTTCAAAAAATGTTCTTGTTCTTGTTCTTCTTCTTCTTGTTGTTCTTGTTGTTACCTTTTTTGTAAACAACGTAGCGCCTAAACGCGTGAACCGATTTTCATGAATGAGGTGTCATTCGATTCGGAATTTTATGTAGATGTGCCTTTTGGGGGTCTCGGCCCTGTACATCGAATGGGAGAGGAGTTAGCCCCCTTTATGTAAGGCCCCCTCCAAAATTATTATTACTAATTACTCTGTAAATCTTGGCCCGATTTTGATAAAATTTGATAGGATGATAGGGTTAGGGCTCCCCTACATAACAATAAAGCGACGATCTGCTCTTACACTTGTTAAGGGGAAGTATAGCAATCGTTTCAAATTATCGACACGTGAACCGATTTTCATGAATGAAGTGTCATTCGAATCAAAATTTTGTACAGATTTGTACTTTAAAAGTCTCGACGCTATGCCTCATAAGAAGGGAAGTTTGCCCCACCCAAATAAGGCCCTTTCTAAAACTATTATTACTAATATTTCTACATAGCTTAGTCCGATTTTGATAAAATTTAGCACGAAGAAGTGATTAAAGCTCCTCTACATGGCTGTGAAGTGCCATCATGCTCTTACACCTACTAAGAGGAAGTACTGCAATCGGTAAAATTATCAATGAGTGAACCGATTTACATTAATGAATTGTCGTTCGATTCAAAATCTTTGCCTTTTAGGGAGAAGTACTGTAATCGCAGTTTATTTTTCTTGCTCCTCTTAAAAGGAAGTACTGAAATCGCAGTTTAATTTTGCTATTTACGTAAAAATACCTTCCTATTTTATTCAAAACGCTTTCTCAAAAAAAAATGGTTATTGAGGATGGTTTGGGGACCGCAACTATAACCATTCTTTAAAAAGATCTCTCCAGTGGTAGTTACGGTTCCGATTTAACACCATATCAGGTTATAATGATAGAATAGCTTATTCCAAATTTTAAAAAAATCTGTAAAGCAGACGTAACTTTGCTAATAGACAAAAAGGAAAATCTATCCAAAAGGTACAAAAATCTCCTTAACAAAAACTTACAGTTTAAAATGTTAAGTATAAGGGTTGATTAAACGCCAAAAGGTACACAAATCAGCAAGTACCCAACATTTCATTAATACTTCATTGATATTATTTAAGTAATTTTACCGCATTAATTTTCATTAATATTTTTTAAGAATTTATTAGATGTCACATACCCTTATGCTGGCCAGTTCATTCATAATAGTTATAATTGTGATAAAATGTATATTATATCTTCGTATAAATAGGTACTTTATTTTAACTCTATTCCAAATTATTCTTCTGATTCTGAAGTTGTCACATATACATGCATGTTAAATTAGAAAAAGACAAATTTAGAGTCGGCTACTGTTTAAATTTGAATCACGGAGGATTTAAAACAATATTTCAGTCTTGAATTCGTCTTACCGAAATATTCGTGATGACAAATAACACACAGTTAATAACAAGTAGATTATTCAACATTATTTATTCATTTCTCAATTGTAATTTAATTTAGTTCCCCTAATTTTACTTATGGTAAAATACTGGAATAATTAGCTGTCCTAAAAATATGCATATCTTATTTATTTTATATTACATGTATACAACATTGTGGGAAGAACACCTAGATTGAGAATGTAATTGAAGAAAACTATATTATTTGCGATAAAGCCAGATTATTTATTACTTATTATTACAAACGTTTGACTACTACATAAAATAACAATTACTTTAACCGAAGAAAGAACTTAAACCGACGATTTTTATTTAAAAATAAAAATAAATAAATAAAATCATTGATGTACGAATGTTGGTGTAAGCAATTTTTAAAAAATTTTATGAATTTTTTAGCCTCATATTTTTTTATTTTTTATAACGTTCTCTTTTTTACCTGTAATCAATAGTTTGATTATTATAGATAAATAGATATTACAGTCAATCTAAGTTAAATGGTGTGCTACTTGAACAAATATTTTGTAGATGAAAATGGCCAGCATAAGGGTATGTGACATCTAATAAATTCTTAAAAAATATTAATGAAAATTAATGCGGTAAAATTACTTAAATAATATCAATGAAGTATTAATGAAATGTTGGGTACTTGCTGATTTGTGTACCTTTTGGCGTTTAATCAACCCTTATACTTAACATTTTAAACTGTAAGTTTTTGTTAAGGAGATTTAATAATTATATTTCATTTTCAGTAAATAGAGCTATGCCAAGAAGTTACACTTTTGAATGAACAGAATATTGAATGAATTATTAAAAAAAATTGTACGAACAATTATTATTAATTGTTCCCGGGATAACCTGGGACTATTGTCCCCTCCGAATAAATACATGTACAATTGGAGGCCCCATTGGTTTGGCCTGTATTTGAGTTATTTATAAACAAAAAATAAGCAAATAATTACAAAAATAAGAATTAAAATTAAGGAAATAAATGCATTCAATTATTATTTCGGAGGAAGCTAGTTGGAAAGGAGATAATTGAACAGGAATTTAAAGATGGAAAAGGTAGGAGCATGGCAGACAGATGAGATAGCAAGGAGTTCCAGAAAGAGGTAGCGCAAATTAGGAAGGATTTGTCAAGGGATGAAGTACGGTGTGAGGGAATATGGAGATCAGAGGAACGAAATCTGGTATTACGGGAATGGATCGAAGGATTTGAACTTGAAGAGTTGGAAAATATAAGGTGGTCTCTTTGAGATTGGATGACTTGGAAAAGGAATGAAGCCCAAAAAAAAAAAAAATACTGGCGGCGATAGACAGGGGAACGCCACTTCAACTCATCGTAGCTGTGCGAAATGCGAGAGTCTCTGGGAATGCTGAAAATAAATCGTATGAAGCAGTTTGAGCTTAGCTTCGAGATCGCCAGAAAGACCACGCCATACACTAAGCAACCATAGTGGAAATGGGGGAAAATAAGAAAGGAAACTAGGAGTTGCTGGGTCTTAATTGGTGACAGGAACTATTAAACTGCTTCAGGATGTGGATGGAGCGGCGAGGGATTTGGGAAACATGGTTTTTCCAGAAGAGGTTTTGGTATACTTTGACTTTTAGCATAATGGAGTTCTGCGTTCTTACTTTGGTAAGTTTTTTTACTATTTATCTTCTAATATTATGCAACTCATCACAATTCTCATATCATCTCGTCTCATTCTCGCCCACTAGAACGTGATAATAAATTATGAAAGGTAACCTTCTCCCTTATTGTGCTTGTGAATAAACAGCTTGTTTAGAATAGAGGGTATTCCTAAACATTGGTCCATCAATAAGATATGCTTACATTAGAATGGGTATATCTTGCGAACTCCGCTGGGTATCGCTTTGCAATACTAAGATGCCTACTTTCTTTCATTAAAATAGAATGTCAAGAAAATGTAGAAACATGATTTAGGCATAATAAATGATGTTATTCCATCTTTTGTAAATTTAATTTTCAATCAAGAATAACATTGTCAGACATTTTTCAATTTCTGTACAGTTTTTTTAGAAAAAAAAATCTTTAAATTTTTTATTTGCTTTTTCTACAGTTCCGGCCATACTGGAGCATTTTTAAAAGTCTTTACGTAGCTTCATATGTAAGCTATGAAATCAGATAATTCAAATATTCATTGCCAGGTGTTTATTTTGTTTTTTGCATCGCAGGTAGGGTTGCCAACTCTATTAAGTTCCAAAAAAAAGGATACCCTAAAAAAAAAATCAGGTACATTCAGGGCCGTCGACACGATTTTGGGGCCCGGGAATATACAAGGTGTTCCAGCATTAAGACTACCCGTTACTTCGGGAGGCGATTCTGGGCTTCATTTGCAACAAAAAATTCTATATAAACTATGGCTCGATTCGGCTCCGTTTTATAGATATTTTTAATTTTATGTTTTTTCAAGGTATTAAAACTTTTTAGCAAACAGCTGTCTATATTTCTTAAACTATTAAAGCTATAGCAATTTCAATAAGCTCATTAGAAAGAAGGTTAAATTTCCTTTTAAATAAGCTAATTTATATTCCAAAATAATAATATCAAGTATTTCACTTTGTGGCCCAAACATAAGAAATAGCAAGTTTCTAATTTTTTCTAAAAACTTTGACTTCATTTTTCTCAAAAATATTATATAAGTTTAAAACGTGCACTATTCATTAAAAAACATCTACATACAAACACCTTTGGTAAGATATACCATGAATAGGGGTTATTTTAAAAATTGATGCAGAAATCTGCGATTAATTACAAAAAAGTAGGCCTCAAAACAGCGTCGGCATTATGAAAGGAATTCACCTACCATAAGAATATAATTAATGAGAATCATCAAATCCAGTACCATTTTTTGCATCTTGTTCATCGTTGAATCAATAACCTGTTGACCTATTCAGTTCAGTTAGAACAGAAAAACAACACGCCAAATGAAGAAGTCTCGGAAGTCAGAACTTAAATCAAAAATACAATAACATAAATTAGATTTGTGTGAATTATATCTGAAAAAAGGACAAAAGGCGTCCTTTCCTAATTTAAGAAAGGTCAAGAACAACCAGATGTTAAAAAAAGGACTGTCCTTTCCAAAAAAAAAAGGCAGTTGGCAACCCTAATTGCAGGTTAGGCATACGTTTCTCTGTTGGAACTCAAAGTTTGTGCATCTGATTGATTGTGGAACGTTTCGGAAGAGGTGTAAGTTGAAAAATTAGCAATTTACATTCAGGGAAAAAGGCGCCACGGTAGCCGAGCGGGTTAGAGGCGAGACCTGCGACGCTAATATGTATTGTGGTACTGGGTTCGATTCCCGGTCTTAGGCCTTGGATTTTATTTGATGGTTAATAAAAGAAATTTACAGTAAAGTATGTTTGCTAGTCGCCTCCGTCCACGACCCCTAATTGGTAGTTGGACGTTAAGCCCCGCCTGAAAAAATAGGCGATTACTTTACTTTACTTTACATTCAGGGGAAAAAATATATATGGAACTCTACGTAGTTAGTGGAAAATACTAGCGTACCTTCTATGAATTTCACTCTAGTAACTGTTTATCTAACCTTGGCTTTAAAGGTAGAACACGAAAACGAGGTTGGTTAAACAGTTACCTACGTGCATTCCATTGACGGCTGTACAGTGAAGAGTTTTTGCAGACAATCTTTCTCTGTTTCTCTCGTTTTCTCTTCAATTCTCTCAGAATTTTCTCATAAATTATTCAACAATTTTGCAACCGTTTACCGAGTAAACTACGTTAGAGATTGCAGCTAATTTTAATAAGTGGAAAAATAATTTTTTAACTAATGGAGGTAAAATTTTTATTTCACAAATTAGCAGTCTTTTCTCTTTATTTACTTTGTATATTTTAGACGTAATTAACATGTTAATTTTTTAACTTTCTAGCGAGCGAGTGTTAAAAGCTTATTAATGATTTTTTTTTTAAAAAATGTTTTATACTCTAAGGAAGTTTATTTAGCAACATAGAAACCTTAAAATAATAAATATTGATTTAATGAAGAATGCGAGAAAAGTTTACGTGTTAGCAAAATAAGAAACAGATATGATTTTAAAAGAAACAACAAAAATGTCACAGAATTTGCATTAATTGCATCCGGAAGTCGATGGTGTATGAAAAAAAAAAGATACAGAGAGCAGTTGATAACCTCCAGGCTAACCTGGCTTGCGAGCCAGAGGAGGCACCTTTGAAGGCACAGTACATGCTTCACAGGTTGCGTAAAGTGCATTATTTGATTAATTAAGGAATAAGTTTGATCCTTTACATGAAAGATATTGATCACTTAAATATGTGGCAGGTGGTTCCCATTTTTTTTTTTTTTTTTTGTAATTAAACGCAACTCTCCCAAAATTACCAAATAATTATTAAACCTTCTGGTTTGTAACAGATGTAAAATTAATTTTTAGCCATTTTTGTGTATGTTTGAGAACATCTAAAGCTCTTAATATTTGATTTTTCTTAGAAAAATCACTCGGAAAACGACTGATTTCCCTGATATTAAGAAAAATACTAGCTTTACTGCCTTGGCAATATTTTCAGTAGAAAGGGGATGAAAAAATACATAAAAATGACCTATCGCGTGCTCTTCTTTCTCTTTGATAACAAGTTGACATTGAAATATGATTAATAAATAACCAGATTTTGAAATAGCACCTTTAATTTTGAAGATATCGAATTGCGGTTTCCGGTTTCTTTCATAACTTTTTATACTCTTTAAAACTGTGTATATGAAAATGGGGGTCAACTGCAAACACTTACTTTTGGTCGCGCGTCAGCCGCGTATGCGAGCAGTAATTTAAAATCAAGTCACATATTCTGAAACTAGAGGTGACGGCAACAAATCTTTTGCTCAGATTAACCGTTTAAGCATGAAATGCATTTGAGCCGTCTTAAAATGAACACCCTGTACTGGACCTCTTAATGGATCCAATTTTAATTTTAAAAATTTAAAGTTTTAAAAATCCATTGAGATAGTTAGTACAATGAAGTTATCAAAAGTTATACGAAAAAGGACAAAGTAAATAAAATCACGAAGTTTATTTTGGTAAACCATTGAACCATGATTGGAATATCTCTGTAACAACTGTTACCAATAATTCGTTGTCCAGTGTATTGGCTGTTGTTCGATGAGAAAATGTCCAATTTTACGTTAAATAACAGTGTGTAGTGTAAACAAGCAAAAAAAACTTTAACCCCCCCCAAAAAAAAACACCATTAACTAGGCTTGTTATAGTGTTGAAAGTTTGCTTCCAATCAAAAAGCTCTGCTTGTTAGTACTTCAATAATTGGAAAGAGTTTTATGTGGTATCCCACAACGACTTAAGCGACTATTTCAATCCATCGTCAAAGATGTGATAAATTTGACTAGAAATTTATATGATCTTCCTTTTTCATCAATTTTGTCATTTAACTACGACTTCAAATGTACAAATCAAGCGTTAGACCTTAATATTAGCTAGCAAATACTGGAATAGCAGCATTCCAGTGAAATTAGGTCGAAATTGGTACCTAACCCTCATTTAACATTAACTCCATTTTCTTCTTTTTATTTTATTTTATTATTTATAATGTAAATTTTACATTTTTGAATATAGTTCTTAAATTAATTAATTATTAAATTACACGTTTGCAAAAAATCGTACTGGATTTGATGATTCTGATCAGTTATATTCTTATGATAGGTGAATTCCTTTCATAATGCCGACGCTGTTTTGAGGCCTACTTTTGCAATTAACCAGCAATTTCTGCATCAATTTTTAAAATAACCACTACTCATGATATACCTTTCGAAAGGTGATTGTATGTAGATGTTTTTCATGAATAGTGCACGTTTTAAACATATATAATATTTTTGAGAAAAATGAAGTCAAAGTTTTTTGGAAAAAATTAGAAACTTGCTATTTCTTAAGTTTGGGCCACAAAGTGAAATACTTGATATTATTATTTTGGAATATAAATTAGCTTATTTAAAAGGAAATTTAACCTTCTTTCTAATGAGCTTATTGAAATTGTTGTAGCTTTAGAAGTTTGAGAAATATAGGCAACTGTTTGCTAAAAAGTAGTGATACCTTAAAAAAAAAAAAAAATTAAAAATATCAATAAAACGGAGCCGAATCGAGCCATAGTTTATATGGATTTTTTTGGTTACAAATGATGCCCAGAATCGCCTCCCGAAGTAACGGTAGTCTTAATGTTGAACACCCTGTATGCGAGGGTCGTTTGAAAAGTCCGTGCAAAAATAAAAACTACTTAATTTTTTGGGGTAAACCTTTTTTATTTTTCAACAGTCTCCTTTTAGGCTTATACACTTCGTCCAACGCTGCTCTAGTTTGTTGATCCCTTCCGAATAATAGGATTTGTCCAAGTCTGAAAAATAGCCATTCGTTTCTGCAATCACCTCCTCGTTTGAATAAAATCTTTTTCCCGCCAGCCATTTCTTCATATTGGGGAACAAATAGTAGTCCGAGGGAGCCAAGTCTGGAGAATAGGGGGGTATGTGAAACGAGTTGGAACCCTATTTCCATTAATTTTGCGACCACAACTGCTGAGGTGTGAGCTGGTGCGTTGTCGTGATGAAAAAGGACTTTTTTGTGGGCCAATCGTGGGCGTTTTTCTTGCAGCTCGGTTTTCAAACGGTCCAATAACGATGAATAATATGCACCTGTAATAGTTTTACCCTTTTCCAGATAGTCGATGAGGATTATTCCTTGCGAATCCCAAAAGACAATCGCCATAATCTTTCCGGCCGAAGGAACGGTCTTCGCCTTTTTTGGCGCAGATTCCCCCTTGGTAACACATTGTTTAGATTGTTCTTTGGTCTCAGGAGTGTAGTGATGTATCCATGTTTCATCCACAGTGACGAAACGACGCTTAAAGTCCTGCGGATTCTTCTGGAACAGCTGCAAACCGTCCTTGCAACACTTCACACGATTTCGTTTTTGGTCAAGCGTGAGCAATCGCGGCACCCATCTTGCGGATAGCTTTGTCATGTCCAAATGTTGATGCAAAATATTATGTACCCGTTCATTCGAGATGCCCACAGCACTAGCAATCTCACGCACCTTCACTCTTCTGTCATCCATCACCATATCATGGATTTTATCTATGATTTCTGGAGTAGTAACCTCAACAGGGCGTCCAGAACGTTCAGCATCACTTGTGCCCATATGGCCACTCCGAAAATTTTGAAACCACTTATAAACTGTTCTAATCGAAGGTGCAGAGTCACCATAATGTTTATCAAGCTTCTCTTTAGTCTCCTGAGGCGTTTTGCCTTTCATAAAGTAGTGTTTAATCAACTCACGAAATTCTTTTTCGTCCATTTTTTGAAAATCACTCGACTTCCTCGATTCAAACGAATGCCAAACACAAAGAAATAGACCGATCTGGCTGAAACTTGGTTTGTGTTCTTCCAAGAGATGCTACTAACTAAACATAACCTCGATACGCGCCAGTAGTGCTATCTCTCTGACTTTGCACGGACTTTTCAAGCGACCCTCGTATTTTATTAATATTACTGCAACGGTGGTAGATTTGTTTGTTAGATTAAAGTGGCACATTAGAGGGAAACGCAGCCCTAGTATGATTTGTTTTAGAAAATGATTTAAATATAGACATGTTCCTAAGTTTTTAGATCTAATAGAGACTGAAACATATAGTTAAAACAAAAGGTTGTTTTAGATGAATTTGTTGTTTTATTGGTAATAATTTTTAATTGTTTTTTTATAACCAAAGATATTAGCGTTTGAACTTACTTGGTTCTAAACCGCTCGGTTAGGTAATAATCTAATGGAGATCACTAATTGATTCACCTAATTACACATTTTGGGCATTGTATTGATATAAGATACTATGTTGAAAAAGAAAATAAATTAATAAACTTCAATGAAAACGCTAAATGCGTTTGAATCAGTGTAGGATGCATGCATTGAATGCAGCCTGATTAAACAAACTGATTAAGGTTAAAAGCCACTCTCTAAATAATAATGATTGATGAAACTCCAGCATCCAGCATCCATGATATTTTCAAGAGCCCACTTTACTTCTACAGCAATCTAATAAAGTAAGTGCATCTTAATTCCGACTTAGTTTTTTAAAGAGATTTTATTAGAGTTAAAGCTTTAAGCTTATTTTTTTAAAAAAATTTAATTAAGTTTTCTTTGCAATCCTAATTAAAAAGTAAATTAGCCAACTATTTTTTCAGGCCCTGCTTTCACCTATTACTCGACAAAGTAGCCATCCAGCGGTTCTCAACCTGTGGGTCGCGACCCCGGCGAGGGTCGAACGACCAAAACACAGGGGTCGCCTAAAGCCATCGGAAAATACATATTTCCGATGGCTTTAGCCGCTGAGAAGCCGCGCTACTGTCTGCAGCAGCGCTTTTCAGCTGGAACGCACGCTGTTATGACCGTTAATGTTATTTATTGGAATTAGTAATAAATATTTCTCAATATATAATTAAATATTGTTTTTGTGATTAATCACTTTGTTTAAATTATGTTTGATTTGTAGCAATGAGAATACATTTAATGCATATCAGGTATTTAAATTCCGAATCATAACTGTAGCAAAATTACAGTAATGAAGTAGCCACCAAAATTATTTTTGGGTTTAGGGGTCACCTCAACTTGAGGAACTGTATTGCGGGGTCACGGTATTAGAAAGGTTGAGAACCACTGCGGATCTTACTCTAGACCAGGGGTGGCTAACAAGACGATCGCGAGGCCAGTTTTTTGGTCGATCGTCGATCGTTCGCAATGTCTGGGGTGGAATTTGCGTGTACCATGGACTTTGAAGCGATTATAGAAGACAAAGAAAGTAAATTCTAAATCTGTCTTTATCTGTAGCTACTTTGAATTAATAAATATTGTTAATAATTATCCATGTTCTTTTAATTCCCCTGGATGTGAGTTTTTTGGCCCTTTAAATAATTATTATTGTTATTGTTTTTTACGTAGGCAGATAAGCCGTATATCTATATTTCAGTAAGAGGTGTACTCAGCGAGCTATTGATAGATTAGCAAAAAGTAAGTCATATTATTCTTTCGTGATAAATTTTTCTGGCCCCCCAAAAAAACGCAAAAATGAAATATTTAAATGAAATTATCGGCCATACTTATACCTTGCAGTTGATGAAAAACTATTTTCTTCATGAGCCTATATCTCGAAAACTCAATAAGTGATTTAAAAAATAATATATTTTACTTATCTACCCATACCTCGCTGGAATGCACCTTATACTGAAACACAGTGTACAAACATAGTATGCATTTCACACCCTTAGACTACGCCTATGACAACAAGTCGATCGCGATACACTTTCAAGATAAAAAGTAGATCTTATATTCAGAAAAGTTAGGCCACTCCTGATCTAGACAATCAAGTGCTCATCTAAAACACTGTACTGAAACTTTTATGGACTTAAGGAATAGAAGTGTGGGGCTCTACCAAGTGCCTCTAATCACCGACTTGAAACTTTTCTATCCAGAATTCTTTGCAGAATCACCAACGTTCCAAATCCAGACCATCCGCAACGATCTTAATGTTCTTTTTTGGACGAGGACTTATTATATCTCGTCACAAAAGAATTTCGTAACTCCCTTTCTATCCAATACAATCCATTAAATCCAATAACTCTTTTCCCAATCCATTCCTGGAAATTCTAATGGAAGACTAAGGGACTAGTTATCGAATAAAATGGATTTATAATTTTTTCGCTACTTGTAAATACCTTCATCTCCTTCACTATCTATCGCCGGCATATTTCTCCTTTCTCACTGCTTGTAAATATCTCGTAGGGTTGTCAGTGGACAACTGCTCCACTCTTGTGCTCATCCTTTCCCTTCATAACATTTTCTAGATGCTTATTTTGCAGTTGTAAATTTTTCAATTTAGACTTGGAACCCGCACACACGACTTAAACGAACTGAAGTTAACAGGCATTATCGACTGCTTAAAAGACTACTAGACCAACGTTCAAAACTTTCACTTAATACCAAACGACTGATTTACAATTCTATACTTAAACCCGCCTGGACGTACGGTATTGAACTGTGGGGTTCAACGAAACGCTCCAATCTTCAACGAATTCAATCGCTTCAGTCTAAAATTCTCCGCTTTATAGTTAACGCTCCGTTCAACGTTTCAAATCTAACCATCCACACAGACCAGGAAATTCCCCGTTTGCAGGTCCAGGTAGCACTAACTTGCTATAAAAGTTTACATCAGAACTTGCAGGTCTCATTCCAATCCTCTTGTCCGCCATTTATCATTTCATCACCATCCAGATCATCCTCCCAGACGATTAAAATCAGCCAATGGCCTCGCGATTTTCTCTCTTCTGAAGAGAGTAGCTAATCCTGGAGACGACTTAGGGAGTGTTATCGCTGGGTAACTTCTCCCCGTCAATTAGTGAGTTTGTAGTGATGTCAGTTATTGTCATTGTTACTTATGGCGTATCTAGCGCTGGTGTAACTGAATAAATTAAAAAAAAAAAAAACTGGCTGTGTCATGGACACGGCCGTGTGTTGTACGTGAATACGTTTACGTAACGGGTTATATTTTTTATAGAAAATATTTTTATTTATGTATTTAGGATGAAATCAAGGAAACAAATCGAACACAATCTATGCCTATACAGTCCGTTGTCGATGTAGAAGCGATTTCATCATCCACTTGCATAATTTCAACCGCCCCAGCTGCAGGTGTACTGACACCGTCGTTGCTCCGCTCGGCCGCATTCATTCTTTTACGTTGCCGGCACAGCTTGGACTCGGTCATATGGTGTTTTATTATTACCATTCGATTGTTCTTGAGAAGCCCTTTCCATCCGTATACGATCTCTGTATTTGGTTTTGGCTTTTCGACGCGTATAGGCCGACATTATATATTTTTGATAATATTTTTTTATTCTAACACCCTATTTTATTCACAGTCACTATTTTACACTAATGTTTTATATATAATCGATAGATTGTGATGACAGCTGACGATTAAAACTTAAACGAACATCGTAGCTTCTCCGAGTCAAAAGTTATACTAATTGCAAATCTCGATACGCAGCAAAATGATCTCAAAATAGCGGCGCTTTCCCCTCCACCGCGTGCGATGCGTCACAGTCCTCGCTTATCGTAAAGAATTCTTTGATCCTTTAGCTATCCAGTGGTGTAATTTAATTTTGGATTTAGACGATAGATTCGAAACTATAAATGCCAAACTGTATCCCCCAATTTTGTTATCATTGGGTTTTTTGGATTGCCTCCATATGATAGCAATTTTAAAGACGTATTCACATCAAAAAATTCAATAAATAAATTATGGAAAAAAAATTCAGGCGGGACTTAAGATTCAAGTATCAATTAGGAGTGATGCCGGAGGTGGAAGCAGTTACTTTACTTATAACATATTTTTCTAACAAATTATAAACTCAATTGTAATTAAAAATGTAATATGAATTAAAAAATATCTTCATTAAAACTTATTAAATCCTTAAACATACAAAATCATTCTAAATAAAAATTTCAAGAAGAAAGTTCAAATTCGATTTTCTAAATTACTTCTGAAAAGTCGAAGAATTACAAAAGAAAAATTAATTCTTTTTTTGTATCCTTTCCTCTCATCCTAGAACTCTTCAAGAATGTTTTCCTAAACTTTCATTGTAGGAAGGACTTTCTCCTTTCTTAATCGTAATAAAAGGACTTAAACAAAACTTCTAACTTCGTCAGAAGACTTTGTAATCGCCAAAAAACAAAAAGTGATGGTATACAATTTCTCATTAAATTATCCTTTATTTTTTTTGTTTACAGATTACTTTTAATACAAATATTTACCGCATTTAATTAACACGCAAATAAATTTCTTAGGGGGCGGTTGTTGGTGGGGCAGATCCTCCGTTCGAATCCTACGTTTAATGTTAATAGTAAAGACCGTAAGTCTAACCTGAAAAAAATAGGCGTAAACTTTACACAGGGTGTTCATTTTAAGACGGCTCAAATGCATTTCATGCTTAAACGGTTAGTCTGAGCAAAAAAAATTGGTAGAGAAAAAATTTGTTGCCCGTCACCTCAAGTTTCAGAATATGTGACTTGATTTTAGATTCCTGCCCGCATACGCGGCTGAAAAAATTGGAAACCTCCTGCCACATATTTAAGTGATCAATATCGTTCATTCAAAGGTCTCTTCACAGACACAGAGAGCAGTTGATAACCTCCTGGTTAACCTGGCATGCGAGCCAGAGGAGGCACCATTGAAGGCACAGTACATGCAGCACAAGTTGAGTAAAGTGCATTATTTGATAAATTAAGAAATAAGTTTGATCCTTTAAATGAAAGATATTGATCAATTAAATATGTGGCAGGAGGTTTCCAATTTTTTTGGTAAATAAACGCAACTCGCCAAAAATTACCAACCTTCTCGTTTGAAACAGATGTAAAATTAATTTTTAGCCATTTTGTGTATGCTTGAGAACATCTAAAGCTCTTAACATTTGATTTTTCTTAGAAAATCACTCGGAAAAAGACTTATTTCCCGATTTTTTTGGGTCATGATTTTGCTGTGAAATGGGGCACTTATAATTCCCACAGTAAACAAAAGATTATTCGCATGAAATTTTGAGCTCATACACACTCAGTTTTACTAAGTAGTATGCTATAGTTTTCATGAGTACAGATCCATTAGTTGAGAAGATATTGAGAGATGAATTTTTTTTGGGTCATGGTTCTGCTATGAAATGGGGCCCTTATAATTACCACAGTAAACAACCGATTATTCATATGAAATTTTGTGCTCTTACACACTCTATTTTACTGACTAGTATGCTATAGTTTTCTTGAGTACAGATCCATTAGTTGAGAAGATATTGAGAGATGAATTTTTTTTGGGTCATGGTTCTGCTATGAAATGGGGCCCTTATAATTACCACAGTCAACAACCGATTATTCGTATGAAATTTTGTGCTCTTACAAACTCTATTTGACTGAGTACTATGCTATAGTTTTCATGAGTACAGACCCATTACTTGATAAGATATTCAGTGATGAAATTTTTTTGGGTCATGGTTTTGCTGTGAAATGGGGTTGTCATAACTCCCACAGTAAACCACAGATTATTCGAGTGGAATTTTGTGCACTTACACACTCTATTTTACTGAATAGTATGCTATAGTTTTCTTAAGTACAGATCCATTAGTTGAGAAGATATTGAGAGTTGAATTTTTTTTGGGTCATGATTTTGCGGTGAAATGGGGCACTTATAATTCCCACAGTAAACAACCGATTATTCGCATGAAATTTTGTGCCCTTACACACTCTATTTTACTGACTAGTATGCTATAGTTTCCATGAGAACAGATCCATTAGTTGAGAAGATATTGAGAGTTGAATTTTTTTTGGGTCATGGTTTTGCTGTGACATGGGGCACTTATAAATCGAAAAGTAAACAACCGATTATTCGTATGAAATTTTGTGCCCTTACACACTCCATTTTACTGAATAGTATGCTATAGTTTTCTTAAGTGCAGATCCATTAGTTGAGAAGATATTGAGAGTTGAATTTTTTTTGGGTCATTGTTTTGCTGTGAAATGGGACACTTATAATTCCGACAGTAGACAACAGGTTATTCGTATAAAATTTTGTGCTTTTACATACTCTGTTTTACTCAGTAGTATACTATAGTTTTCTTGAGTACAGATCCATTAGTTGAGAAGATATTGAGAGATGAATTTTTTTTGGGTCATGGTTCTGCTATGAAATGGGGCCCTTATAATTACCACAGTAAACAACCGATTATTCGTATGAAATTTTGTGCTCTTACACACTCTATTTGACTGAGTAGTATGCTATAGTTTTCATGAGTACAGACCCATTACTTGATAAGATATTCAGTGATGAAATTTTTTTGGGTCATGGTTTTGCTGTGAAATGGGGTTGTCATAACTCCCACAGTAAACCACAGATTATTCGAGTGGAATTTTGTGCACTTACACACTCTGTTTTACTGACTAGTATGCTATAGTTTTCTTGAGTACAGATCCATTAGTTGAGAAGATATTGAGAGTTGAATTTTTTTTGGGTCATGGTTTTGCTGTGAAATGGGGCACTTATAAATCGAAAAGTAAACAACCGATTATTCTTATGAAATTTTGTACTCTTACACACTCTATTTTACTGAATAGTATGCTATAGTTTTCTTAAGTACAGATCCATTAGTTGAGAAGATATTGAGAGTTGAATTTTTTTTGGGTCATGGTTTTGCGGTGAAATGGGGCACTTATAATTCCCACAGTAAACAACTGATTATTCGCATGAAATTTTGTGCCCTTACACACTCTATTTTACTGACTAGTATGCTATAGTTTCCATGAGAACAGATCCATTAGTTGAGAAGATATTGAGAGTTGAATTTTTTTTGGGTCATGGTTTTGCTGTGAAATGGGGCACTTATAAATCGAAAAGTAAACAACCGATTATTCGTATGAAATTTTGTGCCCTTACACACTCCATTTTACTGAATAGTATGCTATAGTTTTCTTAAGTGCAGATCCATTAGTTGAGAAGATATTGAGAGTTGAATCTTTTTTGGGTCATTGTTTTGCTGTGAAATGGGACACTTATAACTCTGACAGTAGACAACAGGTTATTGGTATAAAATTTTGTGCTTTTACACACTCTGTTTTACAGAGTAGTATGCTATAGTTTTCTTGAGTACAGATCCATTAGTTGAGAAGATATTGAGAGATGAATTTTTTTTGGGTGATGGTTCTGCTATGAAATGGGGCCCTTATAATTACCACAGAAAACAACCGATTATTCGTATGAAATTTTGTGCTGTTACACACTCTATTTGACTGAGTAGTATGCTATAGTTTTCATGAGTACAGACCCATTACTTGAGAAGATATTCAGTGATGAAATTTTTTTGGGTCATGGTTTTGCTGTGAAATGGGGTTGTCATAACTCCCACAGTAAACCACTAATTATTCGAGTGGAATTTTGTGCACTTACACACTCTGTTTTACTGACTAGTATGCTATAGTTTTTTTGAGTACAGATCAATTAGTTGAGAAGATATTGAGAGTTGAATTTTTTTTGGGTCATGGTTTTGCTGTGAAATGGGGCACTTATAAATCGAAAAGTAAACAACCGATTATTCTTATGAAATTTTGTGCTCTTACACACTCTATTTTACTGAATAGTATGCAATAGTTTTCTTAAGTACAGATCCATTAGTTGAGAAGATATTGAGAGTTGAATTTTTTTTGGGTCATGGTTTTGCGGTGAAATGGGACACTTATAATTCCGACAGTAGACAACAGGTTATTCGTATAAAATTTTGTGCTTTTACACACTCTGTTTTACTGAGTAGTATGCTATAGTTTTCATGAGTACAGATCCATTACTTGAGAAGATATTCAGAGTTTAAATTTTTTTGGGTCATAGTTTTGCTGTGAAATGGGGTTGTCATAACTCCTACAGTAAACAACAGATTCTTCGAGTGGAATTTTGTGCACTTACACACTCTGTTTTACTGACTAGTATGCTATAGTTTTCTTGAGTACAGATCCATTAGTTGAGAAGATATTGAATGTTGAAATTTTTTTGGGTCATAGTTTTGCTGTGAAATGGGGCACTTATAAATCGAAAAGTAAACAACCGATTATTCGTATGAAATTTTGAGCTCTTACACACTCTGTTTTACTGAGTAGTATGTTATAGTTTTCTTCAGTACAGATCCATTAGTTGAGAAAATATTGAGAGTTGAAATTTTTTTGGGTCATGGTTTTGCTGTGAAATGGGGTTGTCATAACTCCCACAGTAAACCACAGATTATTGGAGTGGAATTTTGTGCACTTACACACTCTATTTTACTGAATAGTATGCTATAGTTTTCTTGAGTACAGATCCATTAGTTGAGATGATATTGAGAGTTGAATTTTTTTTGGGTCATGGTTTTGCTGTGAAATGGGGCCCTTATAACTCCCACAGTAATCAATAGATTATTCGTATGAAATTTTGTGCTCTTACACACTTAGTTTTACTGAGAAGTATGCTATAGTTTGCTTGAGTACAGGTCCATTAGTTGAGAATTGATTGAGAGTTGAAATTTTTTTGAGTCATAGTTTTGCTGTTAAATTGGGCGCTAATGACTCCCACAGTAAACAACAGATTATTCGCATGAAATTTTTTGCACTTACACACTGTTTTACTGATTGGTAAGCTATAGTTTTCTTCAGTACATATCCATTAGTTGAGAAGATATTGAGAGTTGAATTTTTTTTGGGTCATTGTTTTGCTGCGAAATGGGGCACTTATAAATCGAAAAGTAAACAACCGATTATTCGTATGAAATTTTGTGCCCTTACACACTCCATTTTACTGAATAGTATGCTATAGTTTTCTTAAGTGCAGATCCATTAGTTGAGAAGATATTGAGAGTTGAATTTTTTTTGGGTCATGGTTTTGCTGCGAAATGGGGCACTTATAAATCGAAAAGTAAACAACCGATTATTCGTATGAAATTTTGTGCCCTTACACACTCCATTTTACTGAATAGTATGCTATAGTTTCCATGAGAACAGATCCATTAGTTGAGAAGATATTGAGAGTTGAATTTTTTTTGGGTCATGGTTTTGCTGTGAAAAGGGGCACTTATAATTCGAAAAGTAAACAACCGATTATTCGTATGAAATTTTGTGCCCTTACACACTCCATTTTACTGAATAGTATGCTATAGTTTTCTTAAGTGCAGATCCATTAGTTGAGAAGATATTGAGAGTTGAATCTTTTTTGGGTCATTGTTTTGCTGTGAAATGGGACACTTATAACTCTGACAGTAGACAACAGGTTATTCGTATAAAATTTTGTGCTTTTACACACTCTGTTTTACTGAGTAGTATGCTATAGTTTTCTTGAGTACAGATCCATTAGTTGAGAAGATATTGAGAGATGAATTTTTTTTGGGTGATGGTTCTGCTATGAAATGGGGCCCTTATAATTACCACAGAAAACAACCGATTATTCGTATGAAATTTTGTGCTCTTACACACTCTATTTGACTGAGTAGTATGCTATAGTTTTCATGAGTACAGACCCATTACTTGAGAAGATATTGAGTGATGAAATTTTTTTGGGTCATGGTTTTGCTGTGAAATGGGGTTGTCATAACTCCCACAGTAAACCACAGATTATTCGAGTGGAATTTTGTGCACTTACACACTCTGTTTTACTGACTAGTATGCTATAGTTTTCTTGAGTACAGATCCATTAGTTGAGAAGATATTGAGAGTTGAATTTTTTTTGGGTCATGGTTTTGCTGTGAAATGGGGCACTTATAAATCGAAAAGTAAACAACCGATTATTCTTATGAAATTTTGTACTCTTACACACTCTATTTTACTGAATAGTATGCTATAGTTTTCTTAAGTACAGATCCATTAGTTGAGAAGATATTGAGAGTTGAATTTTTTTTGGGTCATGGTTTTGCGGTGAAATGGGGCACTTATAATTCCCACAGTAAACAACTGATTATTCGCATGAAATTTTGTGCCCTTACACACTCTATTTTACTGACTAGTATGCTATAGTTTCCATGAGAACAGATCCATTAGTTGAGAAGATATTGAGAGTTGAATTTTTTTTGGGTCATGGTTTTGCTGTGAAATGGGGCACTTATAAATCGAAAAGTAAACAACCGATTATTCGTATGAAATTTTGTGCCCTTACACACTCCATTTTACTGAATAGTATGCTATAGTTATCTTAAGTGCAGATCCATTAGTTGAGAAGATATTGAGAGTTGAATCTTTTTTGGGTCATTGTTTTGCTGTGAAATGGGACACTTATAACTCTGACAGTAGACAACAGGTTATTGGTATAAAATTTTGTGCTTTTACACACTCTGTTTTACTGAGTAGTATGCTATAGTTTTCTTGAGTACAGATCCATTAGTTGAGAAGATATTGAGAGATGAATTTTTTTTGGGTGATGGTTCTGCTATGAAATGGGGCAATTATAATTACCACAGAAAACAACCGATTATTCGTATGAAATTTTGTGCTGTTACACACTCTATTTGACTGAGTAGTATGCTATAGTTTTCATGAGTACAGACCCATTACTTGAGAAGATATTCAGTGATGAAATTTTTTTGGGTCATGGTTTTGCTGTGAAATGGGGCACTTATAAATCGAAAATTAAACAACCGATTATTCGTATGAAATTTTGAGCTCTTACACACTCTGTTTTACTGACTAGTATGCTATAGTTTTCTTGAGTACAGATCCATTAGTTGAGAAGATATTGAGAGATGAATTTTTTTTGGGTAATTGTTCTGCTATAAAATGGGGCCCTTATAATCACCAAAGTAAACAACCGATTATTCGTATGAAATTTTGTGCTCTTACACAGTCTATTTGACTGAGTAGTATGCTATAGTTTTCATGAGTACAGATCCATTACTTGAGAAGATATTCAGAGTTGAAATTTTTTTGGGTCATGGTTTTGCTGTGAAATGGGGTTGTCATAACTCTTACAGTAAACAACAGATTCTTCGAGTGGAATTTTGTGCACTTACACACTCTGTTTTACTGACTAGTATGCTATAGTTTTCTTGAGTACAGATCCATTAGTTGAGAAGATATTGAGAGTTGAATTTTTTTTGGGTCATGGTTTTGCTGTGAAATGGGGCACTTATAAATCGAAAAGTAAACAACCGATTATTCGTATGAAATTTTGTGCCCTTACACACTCCATTTTACTGAATAGTATGCTATAGTTTTCTTAAGTGCAGATCCATTAGTTGAGAAGATATTGAGAGTTGAATCTTTTTTGGGTCATTGTTTTGCTGTGAAATGGGACACTTATAACTCTGACAGTAGACAACAGGTTATTCGTATAAAATTTTGTGCTTTTACACACTCTGTTTTACTGAGTAGTATGCTATAGTTTTCTTGAGTACAGATCCATTAGTTGAGAAGATATTGAGAGATGAATTTTTTTTGGGTGATGGTTCTGCTATGAAATGGGGCCCTTATAATTACCACAGAAAACAACCGATTATTCGTATGAAATTTTGTGCTGTCACACACTCTATTTGACTGAGTAGTATGCTATAGTTTTCATGAGTACAGACCCATTACTTGAGAAGATATTCAGTGATGAAATTTTTTTGGGTCATGGTTTTGCTGTGAAATGGGGTTGTCATAACTCCCACAGTAAACCACAGATTATTCGAGTGGAATTTTGTGCACTTACACACTCTGTTTTACTGACTAGTATGCTATAGTTTTTTTGAGTACAGATCAATAAGTTGAGAAGATATTGAGAGTTGAATTTTTTTTGGGTCATGGTTTTGCTGTGAAATGGGGCACTTATAAATCGAAAAGTAAACAACCGATTATTCTTATGAAATTTTGTGCTCTTACACACTCTATTTTACTGAATAGTATGCTATAGTTTTCTTAAGTACAGATCCATTAGTTGAGAAGATATTGAGAGTTGAATTTTTTTTGGGTCATGGTTTTGCGGTGAAATGGGACACTTATAATTCCGACAGTAGACAACAGGTTATTCGTATAAAATTTTGTGCTTTTACACACTCTGTTTTACTGAGTAGTATGCTATAGTTTTCATGAGTACAGATCCATTACTTGAGAAGATATTCAGAGTTTAAATTTTTTTGGATCATGGTTTTGCTGTGAAATAGGGTTGTCATAACTCCCACAGTAAACCACAGATTATTCGAGTGGAATTTTGTGCACTTACACACTCTATTTTACTGAATAGTATGCTATAGTTTTCTTGAGTACAGATCCATTAGTTGAGATGATATTGAGAGTTGAATTTTTTTTGGGTCATGGTTTTGCTGTGAAATGGGGCCCTTATAACTCCCACAGTAATCAATAGATTATTCGTATGAAATTTTGTGCTCTTACACAGTTTTACTGAGAAGTATGCTATAGTTTGCTTGAGTACAGGTCCATTAGTTGAGAATTGATTGAGAGTTGAAATTTTTTTGAGTCATAGTTTTGCTGTTAAATTGGGCGCTAATGACTCCCACAGTAAACAACAGATTATTCGTATGAAATTTTGAGCTCTTACACACTCTGTTTTACTGAGTAGTATGCTATAGTTTTCATGAGTACACACCCATTACTTGAGAAGATATTCAGTGATGAAATTTTTTTGGGTCATGGTTTTGCTGTGAAATGGGGTTGTCATAACTCCCACAGTAAACCACAGATTATTCGAGTGGAATTTTGTGCACTTACACACTCTGTTTTACTGACTAGTATGCTATAGTTTTTTTGAGTACAGATCAATTAGTTGAGAAGATATTGAGAGTTGAATTTTTTTTGGGTCATGGTTTTGCTGTGAAATGGGGCACTTATAAATTGAAAAGTAAACAACCGATTATTCTTATGAAATTTTGTGCTCTTACACACTCTATTTTACTGAATAGTATGCTATAGTTTTCTTAAGTACAGATCCATTAGTTGAGAAGATATTGAGAGTTGAATTTTTTTTGGGTCATGGTTTTGCGGTGAAATGGGACACTTATAATTCCGACAGTAGACAACAGGTTATTCGTATAAAATTTTGTGCTTTTACACACTCTGTTTTACTGAGTAGTATGCTATAGTTTTCATGAGTACAGATCCATTACTTGAGAAGATATTCAGAGTTTAAATTTTTTTGGGTCATGGTTTTGCTGTGAAATGGGGTTGTCATAACTCCTACAGTAAACAACCGATTCTTCGAGTGGAATTTTGTGCACTTACACACTCTGTTTTACTGTAGTATGCTATAGTTTTCTTGAGTACAGATCCATTAGTTGAGAAGATATTGAATGTTGAAATTTTTTTGGGTCATGGTTTTGCTGTGAAATGGGGCACTTATAAATCGAAAAGTAAACAACCGATTATTCGTATGAAATTTTGAGCTCTTACACACTCTGTTTTACTGAGTAGTATGTTATAGTTTTCTTCAGTACAGATCCATTAGTTGAGAAAATATTGAGAGTTCAAATTTTTTTGGGTCATGGTTTTGCTGTGAAATGGGGTTGTCATAACTCCCACAGTAAACCACAGATTATTCGAGTGGAATTTTGTGCACTTACACACTCTATTTTACTGAATAGTATGCTATAGTTTTCTTGAGTACAGATCCATTAGTTGAGATGATATTGAGAGTTGAATTTTTTTTGGGTCATGGTTTTGCTGTGAAATGGGGCCCTTATAACTCCCACAGTAATCAATAGATTATTCGTATGAAATTTTGTGCTCTTACACACTTAGTATTACTGAGAAGTATGCTATAGTTTGCTTGAGTACAGGTCCATTAGTTGAGAATTGATTGAGAGTTGAAATTTTTTTGAGTCATAGTTTTGCTGTTAAATTGGGCGCTAATGACTCCCACAGTAAACAACTGATTATTCGCATGAAATTTTTTGCACTTACACACTGTTTTACTGATTGGTAAGCTATAGTTTTCTTCAGTACAGATCCATTAGTTGAGAAGATATTGAGAGTTGAATTTTTTTTGGGTCATTGTTTTGCTGCGAAATGGGGCACTTATAAATCGAAAAGTAAACAACCGATTATTCGTATGAAATTTTGTGCTCTTACACACTCTGTTTTACTGAGTAGTATGTTATAGTTTTCTTCAGTACAGATCCATTAGTTGAGAAGATATTGAGAGTTGAATTTTTTTTGGGTCATGGTTTTGCTGCGAAATTTGGCACTTATAAGTCGAAAAGTAAACAACCGATTATTCGTATGAAATTTTGTGCCCTTACACACTCCATTTTACTGAATAGTATGCTATAGTTTTCTTAAGTGCAGATCCATTAGTTGAGAAGATATTGAGAGTTGAATTTTTTTTGGGTCATGGTTTTGCTGTGAAATGGGGCACTTATAATTGGAAAAGTAAACAACCGATTATTCGTATGAAATTTTGTGCCCTTACACACTCCATTTTACTGAATAGTATGCTATAGGTTTCTTAAGTGCAGATCTATTAGTTGAGAAGATATTGAGAGATGAATTTTTTTTGGGTCATGGTTCTGCTATGAAATGGGGCCCTTATAATTACCACAGTAAACAACCGATTATTCGTATGAAATTTTGTGCTCTTACACACTCTATTTGACTGAGTAGTATGCTATAGTTTTCTTGAGTACAGATCCATTAGTTGAGAAGATATTGAATGTTGAAATTTTTTTGGGTCATGGTTTTGCTGTGAAATGGGGCACTTATAAATCGAAAATTAAACAACCGATTATTCGTATGAAATTTTGAGCTCTTACACACTCTGTTTTACTGACTAGTATGCTATAGTTTTCTTGAGTACAGATCCATTAGTTGAGAAGATATTGAGAGATGAATTTTTTTTGGGTAATTGTTCTGCTATGAAATGGGGCCCTTATAATCACCAAAGTAAACAACCGATTATTCGTATGAAATTTTGTGCTCTTACACACTCTATTTGACTGAGTAGTATGCTATAGTTTTCAGGAGTACAGATCCATTACTTGAGAAGATATTCAGAGTTGAAATTTTTTTGGGTCATGGTTTTGCTGTGAAATGGGGTTGTCATAACTCCTACAGTAAACAACAAATTCTTCGAGTGGAATTTTGTGCACTTACACACTCTGTTTTACTGACTAGTATGCTATAGTTTTCTTGAGTACAGATCCATTAGTTGAGAGGATATTGAATGTTGAAATTTTTTCGGGTCATGGTTTTGCTGTGAAATGGGGCACTTATAAATCGAAAGGTAAACAACCGATTATTCGTATGAAATTTTGAGCTCTTACACACTCTGTTTTACTGAGTAGTATGTTATAGTTTTCATGAGTACAGATCCATTAGTTGAGAAGATATTGAGAGTTGAAATTTTTTTGGGTCATGGTTTTTCTGTGAAATGGGGTTGTCATAACTCCCACAGTAAACCACAGATTATTTGAGTAGAATTTTGTGCACTTACACACTCTATTTTACTGAATAGTATGCTATAGTTTTCTTAAGTACAGATCCATTAGTCGAGAAGATATTGAGAGTTGAATTTTTTTTGGGTCATGGTTTTGCTGTGAAATGGGGCCCTTATAACTCCCACAGTAATCAACAGATTATTCGTATGAAATTTGGTGCTCTTACACACTTAGTTTTACTGAGAAGTATGCTATAGTTTGCTTGAGTACAGGTCCATTAGTTGAGAATTGATTGAGAGTTGAAATTTTTTTGAGTCATAGTTTTGCTGTTAAATTGGGCATTTATAATTCCCACAGTAAACAACCGATTATTCGCATGAAATTTTGTGCCCTTACACACTCTATTTTACTGACTAGTATGCTATAGTTTTCTTGAGTACAGATCCATTAGTTGAGAAGATATTGAGAGATGAAATTTTTTTGGGTCATGGTTCTGCTATGAAATGGGGCCCTTATAATTACCACAGTAAACAACCGATTATTCGTATGAAATTTTGTGCTCTTACACACTCTATTTTACTGAGTAGTATGCTATAGTTTTCATGAGTACAGACCCATTACTTGATAAGATATTCAGTGTTGAAATTTTTTTGGGTCATGGTTTTGCTGTGAAATGGGGCACTTATAAATCGAAAAGTAAACAACCGATTATTCGAGTGGAATTTTGTGCACTTACACACTCTATTTTACTGAATAGTATGCTATAGTTTTCTTAAGTACAGATCCATTAGTTGAGAAGATATTGAGAGTTGAATTTTTTTTGGGTCATGGTTTTTCGGTGAAATGGGGCACTTATAATTCCTACAGTAAACAACCGATTATTCGTATGAAATTTTGTGCCCTTACACACTCTATTTTACTGACTAGTATGCTATAGTTTCCATGAGAACAGATCCATTAGTTGAGAAGATATTCAGAGTTGAAATTTTTTTGGGTCATGGTTTTGCTGTGAAATGGGGTTGTCATAACTCCTACAGTAAACAACAGATTATTCGAGTGGAATTTTGTGCACTTACACACTCTGTTTTACTGACTAGTATGCTATAGTTTTCTTGAGTACTGATCCATTAGTTTAGAAGATATTGAGAGTTGAATTTTTTTTGGGTCATGATTTTGCTGTGAAATGGGGCCCTTATAACTCCCATAGTAATCAACAGATTATTCGTATGAAATTTTGTGCTCTTACACACTCTGTTTTACTGAGAAATATGCTATAGTTTTCTTGAGTACAGGTCCATTAGTTGAGAATTGATTGAGAGTTGAAATTTTTTTGGGTCATGGTTTTGCTGTTAAATTGGGCGCTAATGACTCCCACAGTAAACAACAGATTATTCGCATGAAATTTTTTGCACTTACACACTGTTTTACTGAGTGGTATGCTATAGTTTTCTTCAGTACAGCTTCATTAGTTGAGAAGATATTGAGAGTTGAAATTTTTTTGGGTCATGGATTTGCCGTGAAATTGAGCCGTTATAACTCCCACAGTAAACAAAAGTCTATTCGTGTGAAATTTTGAGCTCTTACACACACTGTTTTACTGAATTGTATGCTATAGTTTTCTTGAGTACAGATCCTTTAGTTGAGAAAATATTGAGAGTTGAAATTTTTTTGGGTCATAGTTTTGCTATGAAATGGGGCCCTTATAACTCCCACAGTAGACAACAGACTATTCGTATGAAATTTTGTGCTCTTACACACTCTGTTTTACTGAGTAGTATGCTATAGTGTTCTTGAGTACACAACCATTAGTTGAAAAGCTATTGAGAGTTGAAATTTTTTTGGGTCATGGTTTTGCTGTGAAATGGAGCCCTTATGCCTCCTACAGTAGACAACAGATTATTCGTATGAGATTTTTTGCACTTACACACTCTGTTTTACTGAGTAGTATGCTATAGTTTTCTTGAGTACAGAACCATTAGTTGAGAAGATACTGAGAGTAGAAATTTTTTTGGGTCATGGTTTTGCTGTGAAATGGGGCCCTTATGACTCCTACAGTAGACAACAGATTATTCGTATGAGATTTTTTGCACTTACACACTCTGTTTTACTGAGTAGTATGCTATAGTTTTCTTAAGTACAGATCCATTAGTCGAGAAGATATTGAGAGTTGAATTTTTTTTGGGTCATGGTTTTGCTGTGAAATGGGGCCCTTATAACTCCCACAGTAATCAACAGATTATTCGTATGAAATTTGGTGCTCTTACACACTTAGTTTTACTGAGAAGTATGCTATAGTTTGCTTGAGTACAGGTCCATTAGTTGAGAATTGATTGAGAGTTGAAATTTTTTTGAGTCATAGTTTTGCTGTTAAATTGGGCATTTATAATTCCCACAGTAAACAACCGATTATTCGCATGAAATTTTGTGCCCTTACACACTCTATTTTACTGACTAGTATGCTATAGTTTTCTTGAGTACAGATCCATTAGTTGAGAAGATATTGAGAGATGAAATTTTTTTGGGTCATGGTTCTGCTATGAAATGGGGCCCTTATAATTACCACAGTAAACAACCGATTATTCGTATGAAATTTTGTGCTCTTACACACTCTATTTTACTGAGTAGTATGCTATAGTTTTCATGAGTACAGACCCATTACTTGATAAGATATTCAGTGTTGAAATTTTTTTGGGTCATGGTTTTGCTGTGAAATGGGGCACTTATAAATCGAAAAGTAAACAACCGATTATTCGAGTGGAATTTTGTGCACTTACACACTCTATTTTACTGAATAGTATGCTATAGTTTTCTTAAGTACAGATCCATTAGTTGAGAAGATATTGAGAGTTGAATTTTTTTTGGGTCATGGTTTTTCGGTGAAATGGGGCACTTATAATTCCTACAGTAAACAACCGATTATTCGTATGAAATTTTGTGCCCTTACACACTCTATTTTACTGACTAGTATGCTATAGTTTCCATGAGAACAGATCCATTAGTTGAGAAGATATTCAGAGTTGAAATTTTTTTGGGTCATGGTTTTGCTGTGAAATGGGGTTGTCATAACTCCTACAGTAAACAACAGATTATTCGAGTGGAATTTTGTGCACTTACACACTCTGTTTTACTGACTAGTATGCTATAGTTTTCTTGAGTACTGATCCATTAGTTTAGAAGATATTGAGAGTTGAATTTTTTTTGGGTCATGATTTTGCTGTGAAATGGGGCCCTTATAACTCCCATAGTAATCAACAGATTATTCGTATGAAATTTTGTGCTCTTACACACTCTGTTTTACTGAGAAATATGCTATAGTTTTCTTGAGTACAGGTCCATTAGTTGAGAATTGATTGAGAGTTGAAATTTTTTTGGGTCATGGTTTTGCTGTTAAATTGGGCGCTAATGACTCCCACAGTAAACAACAGATTATTCGCATGAAATTTTTTGCACTTACACACTGTTTTACTGAGTGGTATGCTATAGTTTTCTTCAGTACAGCTTCATTAGTTGAGAAGATATTGAGAGTTGAAATTTTTTTGGGTCATGGATTTGCCGTGAAATTGAGCCGTTATAACTCCCACAGTAAACAAAAGTCTATTCGTGTGAAATTTTGAGCTCTTACACACACTGTTTTACTGAATTGTATGCTATAGTTTTCTTGAGTACAGATCCTTTAGTTGAGAAAATATTGAGAGTTGAAATTTTTTTGGGTCATAGTTTTGCTATGAAATGGGGCCCTTATAACTCCCACAGTAGACAACAGACTATTCGTATGAAATTTTGTGCTCTTACACACTCTGTTTTACTGAGTAGTATGCTATAGTGTTCTTGAGTACACAACCATTAGTTGAAAAGCTATTGAGAGTTGAAATTTTTTTGGGTCATGGTTTTGCTGTGAAATGGAGCCCTTATGCCTCCTACAGTAGACAACAGATTATTCGTATGAGATTTTTTGCACTTACACACTCTGTTTTACTGAGTAGTATGCTATAGTTTTCTTGAGTACAGAACCATTAGTTGAGAAGATACTGAGAGTAGAAATTTTTTTGGGTCATGGTTTTGCTGTGAAATGGGGCCCTTATGACTCCTACAGTAGACAACAGATTATTCGTATGAGATTTTTTGCACTTACACACTCTGTTTTACTGAGTAGTATGCTATAGTTTTCTTGAGTACAGAACCATTAGTTGAGAAGATATTGAGAGTTGAAATTTTTTTGGGTCATGGTTTTGCTGTTAAATTGGGCCCCTATAAATCGCACAGTAAACAACCGATTATTCGTATAAAATTTTGTGCTCATACACACTCTATTTTACTGAGTAGTATGCTATAGTTTTCTTGAGTACACAACCATTAGTTGAGAAGATATTGAGAGTTGAAATTTTGTTGGGTCATGGTTTTGCTGTGAAATGGGGCCCTTATAACTCCCACAGTAGATAACAGATTATTCGTATGAGATTTTTTGCACTTACACACTCTTTTTTATTGAGTGGTATGCTATAGTTTTCTTGAGTACAGATCCATTATTTGAGGAGTTATTGAGAGTTATAAGGGTCCCATTTCACTGCAAAACCATGACCCAAAATAATTTCAACTCTTAATATCTTCTCAACTTATGGATCTGTACCTAAGGAAACTACAGCATAAAATTCATAACTCAGTGAAGTGTAGTATATAAGTGAACAAAATTTCATGCTATTAGTTAACTGCGGGAGGTAGTTGTAGGTCAAGGAACATAAATTAGTAAAGCTACTAAAAAGCACCCAGTCGCTCGAGTTACCCTACTGTACAATGTGAAAGGTAAATCTATAGTCAGCAGACGAATGGAGCCAAGTACAGTACTCTCCTCTGCGGAAGAGGATTTTTTTTAGTTTTGTGGATCACGTCCGTTGCCAGGGCTGGGTTTCCCATCACTAAAAGCCATCTACTGATGAGTGTGTGGCAGCTTATTGAAAAACTGGATATACCGAACACTTTCAATAATAACTACCAGGTAAATCTTCGTAGAAAACATTCCGGAACCGTCATCCTATCATTGCAAGAAGGATATGCGAACTGTTTCTTGAGCGAAAGTAACAAACACTAGTTTGAACTTTTTATATAATGAAGTTTCTCGATAATTGAATGACGCAGATGCCCTAGAAGGTTTGAACGAAATTAAAACTCTCCGGTAGAATAGTTGTATAACGGTTGATCGTTAATAACTGCATGAAAAAGCGTAATGTTGAAAAATATTACATTATTTAGGTAGGCCAATTTAAAAACCGATTGTTATTAATTATGAATAAGACTGATTTTTTTGTTAAAAATCTAAGTGGAACAGTGATTTAGGTATTGTGAATTTTTTAGGTTGTTTCAGGAATATACTTGTTGTCAATCACTGGTCCCTCCCCATGTCAAACACTGGTACCTCCGAAAATTCGGTATGTCAATCACCGGGCCATTGAAATACTTTAACAAAGTAATAATTTTTGGTTGACATAAAAATCGAATTTACTGAATACATAATACGATCTAATGGGGCGGCACAATTGTACCAACCAACACCTGGAGCCAAAATAACGGAAGATATTCTAAACGAAACTCGAATTGTTTCTTAAGCTCCCTTCACCCTATTATTTTGTGTGATTGCTTTTTTAAACTCATTTTTCGAAAATAATAAGCACACGCTTAAAAAAACCCTTTAGTCTGTTGTTTATTTTAATCTTCTCTGTCATAAACCTATTTATTTCAAACATTATTCTGAACAAAATTATTATTTAACAGTTCTGAGATCTGAGTACATATATCTATACCGATTTAAATCTTTTAAATCTTTAGATCTTTTAAAACGATTCCTCTTTTTTTTGTGATGGTGCAGATTTCAGCCTCGTCAAATTCGATGATAGGTGGGGTTAGAATGGTGCTGATGGGTATGGCTTACAGCTTCGTTGAACTTGATGATTACCCGGTCACATTTGGAGGTGTTTGGATCTTGCACAATTTAGGTGCGCCAGAACCGCCATTTTCCCTCTACTCATAAAAATGACCTATCTCGTGCTCTTCTTTCTCTTTGATTACAAGTTAAAAAAGTTGAAATATGATAAATAAATACCAAATTTTGAAATGGCCTAGCACCTTTAATTTTTAAAATATCGAATTGCGGTTTCCCGGTTTCTTTCATAACTTTTTATACTCTTTAAAACTGTGTGTATGAAAATGGGGGTCAACTGCAAACCCTCACTTTTGGTCGCGCGTCAGCCGCGTTTAAGGGCAGGAATCCTAAAATCAAGTCACATATTCTGAAACTAGAGGTGACTGGCAACAAATTTTTCCTCTGACATTTTTCGCTCAGATCAACTGTTTAAGCATGAAATGCATTTGAGCCTTGCATTTAAAATGAACACCCTGAATATTAATTTTTTTTAGGCGCGTCAACATCTATGCTTATTGCAGCCCTCAGCTTTTTCCAGAGCACTTGCTGGCCTCCGGACAATGTTCTCTCGTTTTAAACAACTCTTTCAATCGGACAGTGAACTGCTAAGAAGCTCTCCTAGATAGAGAAAATCTAAGAGCCAGTAGCTGGATTTAAACCTAATACATATCTCTGCTTTGGAATCCAGTATCATGTCAAACTGTCTAGTTCTAGTTATGTCTAGCGTTCTAGTGTGAAGAGAAAGTGTATTGCAGTAAGAGAAAAACGTGTGGATGATATTTTTTTTAAAGTTTATTCAGATTCTTTCACAACATTTAATTAAAAAAAAAAACGATCAATTTGGTTCTGGTGGAAATATCACAATTAAAAGTTAGTTCATTTAGTTCACACATAGTTTATAAATCTAAAAAAAAAGAAAATGGCTAACATTCTGGATGATCGCACACCCATGGGAAAGATTGGGGTCCACTTGGCAGCATCCCAAACTATCAAACACTATGGGCCAGAAAATATATGTTGAAAAATAAATAAAATATATTGATATAATACGAATATAAGTTTTTTTTTTCTCTTTGTTTTGTGTTTACTGTCTCTTACTTTCATTAGTAAGAGAATGTAATCGTCCAGATTTTTGATAATGAGTTGTAAATATCCGTATTGAGGTATAATATGATGCATTCTCATGAGAATCGGTTCCCGTTACGTTGTTTACAATAGAGGCCACAAACAAGAACGTTTTCTATAATTGCTGTTTTTGCGCTCATTTTCTATTAGATCTGGTTTATTGAAAAAAAAAAAAAAAAAATTACACTTATTAAAACTGTCCGGTAGGACAGTTGTATAAGGGTTGACCATCAAAAACTGCACGAAAAAGCGTAACGTTGAAAAACACCCAACTTTGACAATTTTTTTCTCTTTTTCTATAAAAGATAAAATTCCCAAATTTTCTTTAAATCTTACTCCAAACCCTCCTTTATAACTGTAATTTTTTTGCAACCACCCAGATCTAATAGGTTTCGAGAAAAAAGTTGCCGAAAATGAGCAAAAACGGCTTTTTCAAAAAATGTTCTTGTTCTTGTTCTTCTTGTTGTTCTTGTTGTTCTTGTTGTTACCTTTTTTGTAAACAACGTAGCGCCAAAACGCGTGAACCGATTTTCATGAATGAGGTGTCATTCGATTCAATATTTTATGTAGATGTGCCTTTTGGGGGTCCCGACGCTGTACATCGAATGGGAGAGGAGTTAGCCCCCTTTATGTAAGGCCCCCTCCAAAATTATTATTACTAATTACTCTGTAAATCTTGGCCCGATTTTGATAAAATTTGTTAGGATGATAGGGTTAGGGCTCCCCTACGTAACATTAAAGCGGCGATCAGCTCTTACACTTGTTAAGGGGAAGTATAGCAATCGTTTCAAATTATCGACACGTGAACCGATTTTTATGAATGAAGTGTCATTCGAATCGAAATTTTTTACAGATTTGCACTTTAAAAGTCTCGGCACCGTGCCTCATAAGGAGGGGAGTTTGCCCCACCCAAATAAGGCCCTTTCTAAAACTATTATTACCAATATTTCTATAACGCTTAGTCCGATTTTGATAAAATTCAGCTCGAATAAGTGGTTAAAGCTCCTCTACGTTGCTGATTCTCTTGCTCCTACTAAGAGGAAGTACTGCAATCGTTTAAATTATCAATGAGTGAACCGATTTAAATCAATGAATTGTTCGATTAAAAAATCTTTGCCTCTTTGCCTTTTAGTAAAGGAGGATTCGCCCTATATTATAAAGAAAATTTGGGAATCTTTTATAGAAAAAGAGAAAAAAATTGTCAAAGTTGGGTGTTTTTCAACGTTACGCTTTTTCGTGCAGTTTTTGATGACCAACCCTTATACAACTGTCTACTGGACGGTTTTAATACTTGATTTTCGTATCCACCGAAACTCAAAAAAAGCAAATAACCACAAAAAGTCAAAATTTGAAATTTCCCTTAGATGCTAACCGAAAAGTTGCCCCAATAAGGTTTTGGTCAAGATTGATTAAATGAAAAGTCTCATTTTATTAAATGGATTAAATCTGTCCGGTAAGTCAGTTGTATAAGGGTTGATCGACAAAAACTGCATGAAAAAGCGTATCATTGAAAAAACACCCAACTTTGAATTTTTTTTTTCTCTTTTCCTATAAAAGATAAAATTCCCAAATTTTCTTTAAAATATAGGACAAATCCTCCTTTATAACTGTAATTTTTTACAACAACCCAGATATAAAAGATTTCGAGAAAAAAATTGCTGAAAATGAGCAAAAAAGGCATTTTCGAAAATTGTTCTTCTTCTTGTTACCTTTTTTGTAAACAACGTAGCGCCTAAACGCGCGAACCGATTTTCATGAATGAGGTGTCATTCGATTCAGAATTTTATGTAGATGTGCCTTTTGAGGGTCTCGACGCTATACATCAAATGAGAGAGGAGTTAGCCCCATGTATGTGAGGCCCCCTCTCCAAAATTATAATTACTAACAACTCTGTAAATCTTAGCTCAATTTTGATGAAATTTGGCAGGATGAAAGGGATAGGGGGGGCGTATACACATGATCGAAAACTGTTTTTAGGCTATTCTGTAAACTTCACATAGGTTGGAAATAGACTTCTCTGAAAAAGTTAAGTTTCAGTGTCATTTACAGTAAACTATAATGTTGGTTACATTTAAAGTAAAGTAAACGCTTACTTTTTCAGGCGGAGCTTAACGTCCAACAACCAATTAGGTGTCGTGGACGAGAGTGGAAGCTTTTACTTTACTATAAACAATTTTTTTCTTACAAATAAAAAGTAGTCATACGCGGGGATTCGAACCAGCGAACTCCCACTCACTAAGCCACGCTCTTGACCACTAGACCAGCCCAGTTTGTAGTCTATTAGAACTTTGTGATTAATAAATAGTAAGAGCAAAGTTGTGGTAGTTGTTCATACCAGATTTATGGCTAGTTTTTCTTATGTATTCTTTTTTTACATCTTTCAAGAAGCAAAATTTGTACATACGATCCTGATCATAAAAATGTAGTACTGAAAATGAACCATATTCCCCCCAATCCTTACGTAGTTTTTTTGCTTTTGACTTCTCTGGATAACGTAGTAATTTTACTGCATTTGAACTATTTATTATCGTTTTCTTTTCTATTTATGGTACAATAACTTTTAGCGGAACATATTTTTGCTAACTACTGCTAAAGAGGAATGTTTTTGCTTTTAAGGAATCTTTATACTCCAGCCTCTTCTAAAACTAGCCGTCTGGACGAATTGTCTTCGTAATTTTGAACAAAAATAAGCAGCCATATTTAGTGAAAAATCTAAATTATAACTTAAAAGGAACTTTGAGTTTAGAAGTTTACTGTTAGAACCAGTCCAGTAAACCTCAACAAACAGATTTGCTTGTAAGTTGTATTTCTCAAATTTCCAGCTGTATAGACCAACTTACTGCTATCAAAGTGCTAAAACTTGAAATAAACATTAAATTAAGTTTGACTTGGTCAGTCTAACTTTACTGCTTATTTACCTTTACATTAGTTAACAATTATTTAAGTTTTGGCAGACATTATTGATCGTTAAAAATAGTTTTAGCTTTTTAAATGCTGTAAACAGATCTACCGCATAACTAGTTTTGTTTCACGTTGAGATAAGTTTTATATTAACGTTAGAACATCTACAATATCCTATACTTTTTTGGACGCTTCTTAGTCCAAAAACCTGGGTATTATCGAATTAACTGAATGTTGCAAAAGCCTTCTCCTAAAACTACCATCTTGTTGGAGCTCAAGGATCCAAGGGGGTTTTTAGAAAGAGGATGAGTGTTTAGTAAAAGTTTTTAACTTGGTTATATCTAATCCTTAATATAATTGGTTTACACTCCCAGTTTCCTGGGGTCCTGTTTGAGAAAATCGAAAGCTTCAATTCTCTCCTTCTATTTCCCTACTTCCTCGTATTACCTTCATCCTCTTCTCCTTATTCCTTGGATTTCTTTTTCTTTTTTTACTTCCTTTAATTTAGATTTCCTTAAAACTTTTGTGGAACAGGAAGATAGACAATTATTAGCTTATGTTTAGCAAGAAACTTTTCTAATTTTGTAAATTGTCTCATAGCAGTTTTATTATTCTGATAACCTCATTTCTAATAATCAGTTAAAAGGAGAAAAAAATTATTAACAATTCCAGCCGTATGTTTTTATTTATTAATTGTTTTTTGCCAAGCTTTCAACCAAGGCGATCTACAAGGCTATGGAACATATTGTAACGAAGTTGACCTGGGCAGAGAAGAAAGGCCTAGATTGTTCTAGGGGTTGAGCGACTAAAGTCGGTAACAGGCCACCACTGTGTAAACAAAAGGGCCGGTCTCTACCTGAGGAGAAAAGAAAGGCCTAGATTGTTCTAGGGGTTAAGCGACCAAAGTCGGTAACAGGCCACCACTGTGTAGACAAAAGGGCCGGACTCTACCTGAACTAGAAAGGAAAGGGCTAGATTGTTCAAGGAGTTTAGTGACCGTAGCCTATAGCGGTCAACCGCTGTGTAAAAGCCAGCTAAGAGAAAGGCCTCAGTTGGGGTGGTGGCATATGTGTTTTCCCAGCCAGTGATTGACAGGTAGGAGCGAGACAGAGAGTAGGAGGAGGGCGGCCCCAGCTGAGGTGGTGGCAGTAAGTGTTTTCCAGCCAATGAGCGGCAGGTGGGAGCAAAGACAGACGGAGTTGGAGTGGGACAGAGAATTGGAGGAGACGGCTCACAGCTGAGGTGGTGGCAGTATGTTTTCTCCAGCCAATGAACCTCAGGAGGGCGTGGAAACTTATGCTCAGAGAGTTGGAGGAGGGCAGTCCTAGTTGGAGGGAGGCACGCAGTTAAAAGGAGGCAGACACAGCTGGAGAAGTCAGTTCTTAGTTCAGTTTTTCAAGTCAGTTTTTAAGTTAAGTTTTAATCAAGTTTTTAGACAGAGTTTTTAGAGAGTCTTGCAGTCAGTCTTGGAAAGTTAGTTTGGAGAGACACTTTAGAAGTGACAGTTCTTGAGAGAGTCAGTGTTGCGAAGTGCTTCGGAGTTAGCCAGTTAGGCGGTTAGTCAGTTAGTGAGTAGAGCTGTGTTAGTGCAGCTGAGCCTAGCGCAATTCGGTGCAGTGCGGACCAGTGGTCAGTCGTGGAACAGTTTTGTGGCGTTACGTAGTGAGTAAGTAACAGTAAACTGTTGTGACTGTTGTAAATGGTAACTGTAATGAATAGCGTTAGTTGCTAGTAAATGTTAATGTTAATGTGTGAATAAATCAGGTTATTACTTACAACTTTAGCGAGTTTTATTATTTATCAAACCCACATATTATTTAATATAACTAGTGGCAGGCACTAGTTGTAGTTGTGAAGTTTTTTTTAGTAAAAGGTAGAAAAACTTTACAATATTTTGCAGTGTAACAGATAATACATATTTATTCATTTGGTAGCTTAGAGAAATTTAAAAATTTCATAGCTATGAGCCTCTTACGGTTACATACAAATATAAGATTTGAAACCACAAACCAAAATACACAATTCTCAAATAATAGTACAGAAACATAAATGAACTCTGAACGAAATAAATTTCAGAATATAATCTGAACCATCCTTTCATACTTCATTTCTCTTATTAATTCTATCCATTATAATTATCATTTATAGTAATTTATTGTTATAAAATTATACCAATGCAATAAATTATTATTAATTTAAATATTGTTAAATTTATATTAATATAATATGTAATAAAAAGATTTCTAAACACAATTCACGATGATAATCTCTCTAAGTTTTATTGCTTTTACCAAACACAGGGTGATCCATTTAAAACGCACCACTAATAACTTTTTGGGAAAGCGGAAATCCGGAAAACCCCATTAAATAAACTATATGTTCCTTTTGGTCTAGTTTTCAAATTTCCTGATCGGAGGATCTCCTGATTTTCCCAAAACCATTACATTACAGTAATAGCTCCTTATTCGCGCTTCCTTCATTCGCGTTTTCACTATTCGCGGATTAAAAAAATGCGACCCAATTCCTATATTCGCGGATATTCGCGGAAGTACACTATGATAATAAAAGGATTCCAATAGGTCTCCAACCCAATATCCTTTGTAAATGCCGTCAAATGGACTAATAAAAAAAGTAAAATAGATCTTAGTATTATAACTTTGCCTAAAGTATGTTGTTAAATGATATCGCCGAGGACTTTGACATAAGCCGCCTTCGCCGCGATCGGTGTTTTTGAGAATGTAAACGCACAGAATGATAGCAATTGTTCGTGATCCAGCAATAGAAAAAAATGGAAGTGGCGTTGTCATTATGGATCGAAGACCGCAACCAAAAAAGGGTGCCCCTGAGTGGTCCAATGGTCCGGGTGAAGGCAAAGTATCTTTACGCTCATTTTAAAGAACCTGATGGTAGTTGTAGTGGCAAGTTCAAACTTTGACTGCAAACAAAAGCTTTTAAAAACTGCCAAGCAAGAGAAAATTACAAAATTCTTCAAACCATTGCCTAAGCCTTAAGATAATTAATCAAAATGTTCAAAAACTTCAATTAAATTGATTTTTTTATATATTAGTTTTTTTTATTTTGTCACCTAGGAACGTATCCCCTATAATCCCATATAAATTACCATTCCGTATTCACGGTTTCTGTATTCGCAGCATATTTATGGAACATATACCCCGCGAATAAAGAGCTTTTACTGTACACTACTTTTTTTTAAATCTTCTATTATTATTTTTTTTTTTTTTATTTTTTTTTTCGGCGCATCGACGACTGTGGTCATTAGCGCCCCCTAGAGCTGCGTTCTTTTCTCGAACTAGGATGGCACATGTCTCTCCACCCGATTAGCGTCCAACCAATGTCTCATCCAGTGAGGCATGGCGGAGCCCCGGGTAATCCGACCTAGGTCCACACTTCCCTTCATAGGTTATCGGTCCAGCCGACAAGAGGGAGTGCGGGTACCCAGTAGTGCCATCCTCTTCTAACCCAACTCATTCAAATTGTCTCAATTTTATTTACTAGCTAAAGGCTATTTGCATCTATATCCTTTCCTAAACTATCCTAGCTATCAGTTCTGAACTGTGGGGTGTAGTACTCTTATAAATATTCCTACACCCCTTAAAATATACTACAAATAACATTTTTTGGCAATCAGAGGACCTCCCAAAACGTGTATTTCTGGTGGAAAATTAATATTGAAAACCGATCACGAATAAGATAAAATTGTAACTTTGATCTAAAATATCTTGACAAATATTAGGGATATCGAAACGGGGTTTACATCATTTTTCACAATTTTTTGCGTAGTTTTCACAATCATTGTCAAAACCAGTGGTCCTTATGAAACCTTGATCAGGTTTTTGGCCATAACTCCGCCAAAAATGAAGATACAACATCGGGGGTGAAAAATTTGAAAACTAGACCCAAAAAAACATATAGTTTACTTCGTGGGTTTTTTCGAAATTCTGCTTTCCTAAAACGTTATTAGCGATTTGTGCGTTTTAAATGGATCACCCTGTATATGCAATTTGTGCTGGGATAGAGCAGTTGCAACATAGCCGGGACTGCCAGTTCGTTAATTATTCTGCAATGTGACGGAATCCAAAGTAATACCACCTTCATAATCAATCTTAATGGGACCAACAAATTGCTTCTCAATAAGAAATGAATGAAAGTATCTTTACCATTAAAATACAGTTTACAATTATCATCACTTTTGATATAGTAAGAATTTGATCCTAATAAAACGAGATGTGGCTACTAAATAACGAGACTATTGCTGTAAAACATTTTATTTTAAATTTATACATATTTAGTTATTATCACCTTCAATATACACCCCTCCCCTATCCCCACACCGCTCCATGCGAATTTACCATTGTTCTGAAACAGTGCTGGAAGTCTTTTACTGTGAGCTCCTGCATGACGAGTGCCGCTTTTTCTTTCACAGCTTCAACGGACTGAAATCGTGTTCCTTTTAATGCAGATTTGACTTTGTGGGGAACAGTTAAAAGTCACATGGGGGTCAGGTCAGGCGAATATGGCAGCTGGCCTAAAACTGGGATGTTGTACTTGGCTCTAGAAACGTCTTGACAGATAATGCAGTATGAGCCAGCGCGTTGTCTTGATGGAGAACCCCGTGACTTGTTCTTCCACAAATCCGGTCGTTTTTTCCTTACTCTTTCACGGAGTTGAGCCAAGCACCTCACGGTAGTAATGTTGATTAATTATAATCGATATTTTCATCCGTTTTGGACGTGGAAGGGCGACCTGGGCGGTCATCATCTCCGACGTCTTCTCGGCCATCTTGGAAACGCTTGAACCACTCAAAAACTTGCGCACGTGATAAAACATTCATCGCCATAAACTTCTTTTAATAAAAGATAAGTTTCAGTAGCGGTTTCACCAAGGTTTGATGTGAAATTTCACGACAATTAGTTGCTCTACTACATGTGTAGTATCATGTTTTCGGCAAAACGAAACTAACAGCTCTTACACAAACGACGGTTCCGGTCAGACAGATTTCTCTACAAACACATGAGACGCTGCAATCGAAAGAGAAGACTTTACGCTGCACAGCTGTCGGTCGTTAGGATTTGGCGCATGCATAGTTCTGTAGCATCATCAGTCTCGTTATTTAATAGCCACAGGACTTGGAATACTGACTTTAATAAATTATTTAGTGAAAGATATGATGGTTTTTGTTTTGGAAAAATATTTTGGGCAGATTTAAACCTTGGAACCCCTACAGGAAATCTAAGGCACTGTTTGTGGCTGCACAGGGTGACTGCGAATAATAGAGCTTTCTGTAAATGTGCTAAAGCAAAGCACATGCAACATCGACAACTTGTGTAAGTCCTATGGAATTTTGAAGAAATAACTGAAGAAGTTTTATGTTCTTTTTCCACTCTAAAGGAGGAGAAATACTTAAACTTATGTTCCCAAGGTCTAAAAAATTAAAGGCAAACACATTCCAAGTATTGCGTAATATAAATGTAAAAATTATAATATATAAAGGTGGAAAAATGTATACAAATAAAAAAAGCAATGTATCAATTGCGCCATTCCTCCAATCTACTTATTGCTTCCAGGGACTTGCAAGAAACATTTGGAATTCTAATAATTTTCTCTTGGTAGCCATTTTCATCCACAAAACTCTACCTACTGGCAATCCTCTTAAGATAGAAATGGATGTCCATGAAAGAAAACATCCAAAGTGAGTAGAGCTCTCATATTTTTTATTTTTATTTTTTGGACTCATACTATCTACAAGTTCTCATCATTTTTCCAAACTTATTTAAAACAGCTTTTTTCATTATTATCTCCCATCAGGTAAGTGGATTAGAAAAACCTCCATATTTAGATTTAGGAAATGGATTTTGTACCATATTTTTTTTTAAAGAAACTACTCTTTGTAAGTGGGAGATCCCCAGTTCGAATCCATACAATAGTATGCTTAAAAAAGTTATTAGCGATTGGTGCGTTTTAAATGGATCACCCTGTATATATATGCATAAAGAGCAGAACTGACTTCAGCCGGCTTTAGGCAAAGTCGGTCTATAGGTCGCCGAAGTTTTATTAGCAAAACTAAATGTTTCGTTTCTTAGTTTTTAATAAACAAATTTAAGTTTGAATTACCGAAGTTTTATTAGCAAAACTAAATGTTTCGTTTCTTAATTTTTAATAAACAAATTTAAGTTTGAATTACCGAAGTTTTATTAGCAAAACTAAATGTTTCGTTTCTTAATTTTTAATAAACAAATTTAAGTTTGAATTGCCGAAGTTTTATTAGCAAAACTAATGTTTCGTTTCTTAGTTTTTAATAAACAAATTTAAGTTTGAATTGCCGAAGTTTTATTAGCAAAACTAATGTTTCGTTTCTTAGTTTTTAATAAACAAATTCAAGTTTGAATTACCGAAGTTTTATTAGCAAAACTAAATGTTTCGTTTCTTAGTTTTTAATAAACAAATTCAAGTTTAAATTAAAGTTATAGCGTGTTTTTATCTCAAGCTTTTTCAAGCAAGGGAATTCAATTTTCTGATAAGTGTATGCAATTATTGTTAAAATTTTCTTCTATACTTCAAGATTTAGGCTATTAGCCACTTTTTCCACTTTGTAGTTACCGTCAATTTCCCCCCCCAAAAAAGCCTCCTTACATCACCTTAACTTTTTCTATTTCAATTACTAAATCTTCAAATTTCTGCCCTCCATCTCAGGTGTTTGTTTCCTAGACACGTAGTTTCACGCTGTCTTTCTCCTACATTACTTCTTGCAATTCTCTGGCCAGTCAATAGTTACCCATTCTCTCCACTGGAGCACGTTCTTCACATAGTGCTTCCTCATTTTGCAAACTAAGTTAGTTGTCTGATTTCCTTAACAGGATTTTATACCACTTTTACATTCAATTCCTTCAACCAAGTTGATTACCAACTTTTTCAGTTGTAATCGTTTTCTCACGGCCTTTCATTGTCTCTAATTACGATTGAATTTTTAAGTTTTTATTTATTTTACCTCTTAGAAAATGGGGATAGATGGAGTAATATTTAAAGAAACTTTTTCTTACCCAAGCAAAGTTAATTAATAGATCAAAAATTGTATAAATAAAGAGCCTAAGATTTTATTGACAATTGATATACTATAACGATCAGTTTAGGCATTTCTAAGATTATCAGCAACAAAATATACCAGTTTTACTTTTATGAAGTTTATGAACGATCTTCTGAGACGTTTTATGGCCGATATCGGGCACCGTACTGTTTACTGTAAGTTGAAGCCTCTAATCTGTACTTAATTATTCTTCCAAAGAATCTCCATGACGCGACAATCTTTGAAGTTGTTGTTTTTTCAAATTCCGATCAGTGTAAATACTTTATTCTATCCATGTTCTTCAAGAACCAATTATATCTAACTTTCCTCTATTAGCCGAATAATGTATCTTGCAAATAGTCTTCCGAACGATATTTATCCAAACATTACGAGGTGTGGCTATTAAATAACAAGACTGATGCTGCTACAGAAGAAATAGTGCATAGGCATGCGCCAAATCTTAACGACCGACAGCTTTGCAGCATAAAGCCTTCTCTTTCGATTGCAGCGTCCCCCGTGTTTGTTGTAGAGAAAACTGTCTGACGGGAACCTCAAAACTTGATAAAACCGCTACTGAAACTTATCTTTTATTAAAAGCAGTTTATGGCGATGAATGTTAATTACGTGCGCGAGTTTTTGAGTGGTTCAAGCGTTTCTAAGATGGCCGATGTCTGAGATGATGACCGCCCGGGTCGCCCTTCCATGTCCAAAACGGATGAAAATATCGATTATAATTAATCAACATTACTATCGTAAGGTGCTTGCTCAACTCCGTGAAAGAGTAAGGAAAAAACGAAGGAGAACCAGTCAGGGGTTCTCCATCAAGACAACGCGCCGGCTCACACTGCATTGTCTGTCAACGACGTTTCTAGCCAAGTACAACATCCCAGTTTTAGGCCATCCGCCCTTATTCGCCTGACCTGACTTTTATCTGGTTCCCCAAAGTCAAATCTACATTAAAAGGAACACGATTTCAGTCCGTTGAAGCTGTGAAAGAAAAAGCGGTGCGCGTCATGCAGGAGTTTACAGACTTCCAGCACTGTTTCGAACAATGGTAAATTCGCATGGAGCGTTGTAGGGATAGTCTCGTTATTTATTAGCCACATCTCGGATTATCAGGTACAGAGTTTGGCAATTAGAAGTCAACTAAAATTTTTATTATGCATACCTATATGTAGAGGAACTATATTCCATAAATATCTAATTATTTTTTGAATTTATTATTCTATACTATTATTCTAATCAGGTATATTACTTATATGTTCATTAAACACAAATTGATTCGTGATTCTTTATATTAAATTAAACATTAATCAATTCTTTTTTATTTCGTTTAATTCTTAATGTTTATTTTAATTGTTTTTACAACTGACAATTTGGGTTGGTCACCCTGTATAAATACTAAAAGTTTAGTCAATTGTAGTTTTGTAATTTGTTTGGAATAAGGTCTTAGTTCGTCTAACAATTTTAAATGACTTCGCCAATAAGTTCCTAAAGTTTATTGTTATAACCTTCTGGTATAAAATAACCTGATATATATGCATAATCAGGTGTACCACATGAATGTGTTATTAGATATGAAAATGGGAAACATTTGAGGATAAATAAGAAAAAAAAACTTTTAAAAGCGAGGAAGTTTTGCAAATTCTGGAAAATTTTCTTTATTTGTTCGGAACACGACTGTGAAAAAGAAAAGATAGCTCAGAATGGAAAAGATCGTGAAAAACAAAAAAATTGTATACAAAAAAATGGGCGTGCATTGTCGTGATGCCACACTCTGACCTCCACTGCCATGTATATATAAAACTAATCCCATGTACAGTACATAGTGGTTTAACACGCTACCTTAAAAAAAGAATAAGCATATACTACAAGCAATTCCTTTTATATACAACACTGTTTAAAATATAATATACTTATTATATGTATTTAATTATAGCATAACACGAAATATTCAGATGAGCATCTCTTATTGCTATTTTCAACATTTTAAGTTTGAATTTTTAACTGAGTAAATTGTACTGCCATAAGCTCTGCTGCGGTTAAAAGTGGATGAACTCAGCTGTTTCAAGAATAACCTAAAAAAAGGGGAGGTACTCCACTTTATAGCTCAAGTTTCTTCTTCAATCTTTTTCTGGCTGAAGTATCCAAGAACAGAACTTCGGTTCTAATCTAACTTTAGACCTTTCAATTACCCTTAAGTTAAAGTTTGGAGCACCATTAGCCAATTGGATAATGGTTGGAAAGTTGTTCCAATTATGAGCTATGTTTCTGTATAATAGTATGGCAGCTGAAAATTGAACCATAGAATGTCAAGAAAAAGCATATCTCAGTAAGAGTACAGAGACTGGACTTGTCTTGATTGGAGCCTTCAAATGCGCTACATCGCAGTGCTAGTCGTAGTGTTGGAGGCTCTAGTTTGTCTTTGTAACTGCTGTGATACAAAACTAAGAACAAGGCTTGCATGCAAGCACTAATCTTTGGGGGTGAAGACAACGATTTGCACTTGGCAGATATTCCACAGTTTCCAGGATGTCATTTTTGGCGAATAATTTATTCATTTTTTAATAATAATAATATGCTTTATTAGGGAAGGGATTAGCTATGAGGTTAGCATACTGGACTCCCACGCGGAGGTCCCGGGTTCGAATCCAGCACCTAGCCCTTAAATTTTCTCTTCCTAGGAGCTTCTTACAGCTCACTGTCCGGTGATGGACAGTGTTGTCTGTAACGAGAGAACACTGTCCGAAGGCCGGCAGTGCACTGGAAAAAGCTCCGGGCGCTAATAACCTCAGCTGTTGATGCGCAAAAAAAAAATATGCTTTATTGAGGGAAGGGATTAGCTATGCGGATAGCGTACTGGACTCCCACGCGGAGGTGCTGACCCTTAGATTTTCTCTTCCTAGGAGCTTCTTACAGCTCACTGTCCGGTGATGGACAGTGTTGTCTGTAACGAGAGAACACTGTCCGGAGGTCGGTAGTGCACCGAAAAAAGCTCCGGGCGCCAATAACCTTAGATGTTGACGCGCCTTAAACATTAAAAAAAAAATATGCTTTATTATTTTTTTTTAATAAACTTACAAAAACACACAATTTAATTTTCATCTGAAGCACCTACTGCATGGATTGAAGTCCGTCAACAGAAGTTGACTGCAACTCAGTCGTGCTGTATCTTATTATATACTTCAAGCTTACATCACTCAATAATAATATAATGTATCTGCAAGAAGCGTGAAAAAGCGTGTAAGTCCACTTTTTTTTATTCAAAATGAGTTATTACCATGGGGCGATTCTCCATGACAAAGTCTACGTCGTGAAGAAGCGAGGAAGTCGTGTTCCTTATAGTATCGGAGATATAGCATGGTGAAAAAAATGAGTAGAACGTATTTTGAAGTACATACGTTGGTAAGTCGAGTTTGTCCATTTATCACCACCAACAAAATAGAGGCGCGTGAAAACATGGGTATGTGTAACTGTATCTCTGCAAGAAGCGGTGAAAAGCCAGATAAGTCTGAAAAGTAAAATTTTACAGGCGAGAGAAAACAAAGTTTAGAAGACTACCCAAAATCGTGCAATTGTATTATGGGCGTGATTTTTTTGGGAATCACGTATTATGGTAGCCTCTTTAAATGGAAAATGTTTACACATATCTATCATTAATGTTTATGGACGTAAACTGACTTACATGGTTTTTTCGGACTATATTATTCTGAGAAGGTCACTTACAGGACATTTTACGCATTTTTACAGGACATTTTACGCATTTTTACAGGACATATTTTTGTTATTATATTAATGATAATTTTTATTTATACTTATCAAAGTTCATAATTTATTATTCTCATTACAAAAAGAATTACAAATAATAATGTCAGTGTCATTTCACTTAATGCAAATGTCATTTTTTTATTATCTTCTGCATCCAGTTCCACCAAATCCGGGTCAATATCGGGAATATTTGCCACTTTCAAGCTTCTATAGAAGTCATGAAAGATGTTATCTATCAGTGGTAAGAGAACTAAGATATCTCTTTTCTTTTCTGCACACACAGGAACAAGACCATCATTAATCATCGCCAGAGACTTTGGCAATGAACTTCTTCCAAGTCTTCCGATAGATAGCTCTCGAAAGAGTTCTTCTTCAGAAACAGTGCTCTTGAAGAATATTTTCGCTGATTCTCGAGTGAATTTTTAGCCAATGAGTACTGGTCCACATAAATTTGTTCCCTTCAGTATCAGATTTCCTCATGTAGAAAGGTCTAGTTGTGACATCAAAAACTTGTGGTGAATTTCATTTATTAAAAGATCATCTTTGAAAAAGTCTCATCCCACCGCTTACCGAGCCGTCCAATCAATTTTTATTTTTTTTATTGACAAGTATTAAACGAAATAAAAAAGAATCGATTAATGTTTAATTTAATAAAAAGAATCACGAATCAATTTGTGTTTAATCAACATATAAGTAAGATGTGGTACACCTGAATATGTATATACATATATCAGGTTATTTTATACCAGAAGTTTATAACAATAAACTTTAGGAACTTAATGGCGAAGTCATTTTAAAATTGTTAGACGAACTGAGACCTTATTCAAAACAAATTACAGAACTACAATTGACTAAACTTTTAGTATTTATACAGGGTGACCAACCCGAATTGTCAGTAGTGAAAACAATTAAATTAAACATTAAGAATTAAACGAAATAAAAAAGAATTGATTAATTTTTAATTTAATTTAAAGAATCATGAATTAATTTGTGTTTAATGAACATATAAGTAATATACCTGATTAGAATAATTGTATAGAATAATAAAATAAAAAAAATAATTAGATATTTATGGAATATAGTTCCTCTACATATAGGTATGCATAATAAAAATTTTAGTTGACTTCTAGTTGCAAAACTTTATACCCGATAATATTGTTTGGATAAATATCGTTCGGGAGACTATTTGCAAGGTACATTATTCGGTTAATAGAGGAAATTTAGACATAATTGGTTCTGGAGGAATTTGGATATAATAAAGTATTTACACTGATTGGAATTTAAAAAAAACAACTCATTAGGTAAACTAAATTCTTCAAAATATCTTCCTTTTAAGTCATGCTAATCACCCATCATTTAGTAATTATTCTATCGCATCCGAGTTAGTTGATCTCAAATTGTAGCTTCCATATCTATATCCAAAATAATATTTTATTGTGAATATTTTAATAAAATATTCTGGTTGTTTCCAAGTGAAAACGTGTTATCTCCTCATTTTCACTCGACTAAACCTCCATTCAACATGCGATTAATTTAAAATCTAAACAATATTCTAGTTATAAATGAAATGATTTGTTGATATTTTGGTTTTGGCTGAAAATGTTGTCAAGATAAATAAATAGAACTTTTAATTATAGTGTCTTTTTGAAGATAGAGGGCCAGAATTATTGGGTTACGTTCATATAATAAAAGAAAGGAGTTAAATGTTTAAAAAAGGACATCATGTAATGGTGTGGGAGGATTTCAAATGAGAATAATTTAAATAAATCATTAAATATCTTTCACTGGTTTCACTGGACGTGTACAAAAAATACTTCTTAAGGTCTGGTTCCTCATCATGGGAGAGAAAGGAAATAATTAAAAATACAATATTTTCAAATTAATATACATATTCAGTGTGATAAGTCACAGAAAATTCAAATTAATGACTAAAAATGTTCAAATTAATTTTTAATTAATGACTTTATCAAATAAAGAAAAACTTATTTCACTTATAAGTTTAAAAATCTTATAAGTATTTCCTCAATTACACAGTTAATTTTAAGCTCTTGGTCTGTCCTATGAGTAACATTCAATTAGAAAGCATCACTTTCTTTGACCATTTTGACCGGTTTTGATTCTAATTTTTATATTATTTTGATTCCTCTTAAGTTTATTCCTGGTTGATCTTGGGAGGATGATAGTTTAGATAGTTGGACTCGTCTCATAATAATTTTGGAACTCCTGATACAGATTATCATTGCACAAATTTGACACCTGATACGGTTTTAGCCAAAAGAATTGAATTCAGCTACTTGTTTTTCAAATAATGTTTGGGAAACTAGTTTTCATTGATAGGAAAATCTGCCATATTAACATCAAAACAAGGAAAACTTACTTCTTCTGACGCTCATCTAAACAAATTTGTGTTTTTCCACCTATTTCCTAAGAAAGATACAAATATACCTAATTTTTACCCCATCTCAAGTACAAAATAAGATGAACTAATAGATCAGATTACATATATATTCACAAAACTTTCCTTTTAATTGCATAATCCAATAATTCATCAAATACCTATGAGAGAAAAATTAGTAAGAAAAATCTAAACTATATTTATCTATAAAATAATTAGTATCAAATAATTAACCAATCAGATGGCAAAGTTAAATGTGCAAAATATGGGCGATTAGATTCGCCAATCAGAAGGTGGAACTTTCTTGAAGACCACGCCCACGGACAAACCCCTCTTTATAGTCGAATTGTCATGGTTGCTAGTTGTAATATGCAAGTACAAATTTTGTAACTCATAGATTTAAATATAAAAACGATGTTCATAGTTTTTTTTTAACCTATTTTTCGAAAGTGGCACCAATGATAAACGTTGTGTGCAAACTACGTTCTTCACAAATAATGGAAACACTATTTTTTTTTCATTGTAATTGTAATTAATGTAAAAATATATATAAATAAATATGAGTGAAACAACAAAATTGAATATTATTTCATTAAGAATGTAAAATTGAACAAAAACAAAAGAATCAAAAGAAATTTTACCCCTTAGCTACTCACTCAACCCCTCATTCTCTCTAAATTTATATAATATTACTTCTTTATGAGACGCTGGTTTTTATAAGAGAAACAACCGGGTAATAAGTGAAAGGAAATATTCATTTTGTGTTGATTCTATTTGTGAGTTGGCATTTTCTAGAATTAAGGTAACGCGATTACTTTGTTTGTTTCGTTTTATCTTGTTTTTCTCTTCTTATAAATTTTCATTTTTTAATAAATTAACTTCAGATTGACATGAAATGAGAAAAAAAAGAAGCTTTTGTGATGTTTACAACAGTATGGTTAAGGAATTTAATAAATTTATATTGCTAAACCATAATATTGTTCTAAAAAGATTTATTATTTCTTTTTCTTTTTTAAAGCAAATTTTAATGGTTGAAGCAAAACTAATTATCTTGCTTACTTAACACAATTACTGATATCTGAACTCAAATTGAGAACTCATTTGAGAATCAATTAACGAATCACTAATAACACCGATCGAATAAACATTATTATTAATAGTTATTCATTAAATTTGTTGGCCTCTGATTAATTAGCGATTTATTATTGAGCTCTCCATACTCTAGTAACTGTGATTGAATTTTAATTGAGGTTAAATTTCCTGGCAATACTTGGGTAAGATTGTTTTGTTGGACAGAATGTGTTATTTATGAATTATGAGAATAACTGAAATATTTTACTAGAAGTTTATTAAGCAAAAAGTAATTTTCTGATTCTTCCACATCAATTCAGGAATCATTTGGGTAATAAGAAGAATCAGCTGTGATATACCAACATAAATTCTTTCCATGTTTGTACAAGGACAAAAGGGATATTCTTACCAATGTGAGACGTTCAGTTTTGGCTGCAAAAAATATGGAATTGATGTGGGAAAAGAAGGAAAATAATCCATTTCCACGAAAATACAACACAAAAATTAAGTTTGTTTGAAGAAATTAAAAAAAAATTATTGGTTACAGACCCGTTAACCAAAAATATTTTTAAATATGTTACTTTTCTTTCTCAAATCAATAAATTTTTACAGCACTAAAGCGAAAGAAAAATAATAGGAGTATTTTTGTTTAAATTTTTGGTATTCGCAAAATAAATATTGTAAATTTAAAATAATATACATATTGAAATTAGTTTATTGTAAAAAGGAAATTTAGTAAAAAAGAATCAACATATGCAAATAGAATTTAAACATCAACAATGTTATAACAATAAAAGATTTTTAATCAGAATCACAAAGATAATAATACAAAATAAATTAGCTTGGAGCACTGAATTTAATGAGATGTGAACCATAAATATTTGTAGTTCCGATTTTAAATTACATTCTAAAATCTTCATGTTGGATGTATGTTTTGAAGCTGTACTGAAAACATCTGGAAATCTATTGTTAACTCCGTTAACAATAGTCCAACGGGCCGGATACATAAGTGAAATATCTTGTTGTAGCTAAAACTTTTGATAATCCTGTTTTGAACTATAATATAAGATCCATATTTGTGTTGTTGTTGTTGTTGTATTGTGATTCAATTATCTTTAATAATGTCTAGGTTCTTTAGTTGTTTAACAGTTGGTAACATTAGATAGGCATGTCGAAAGTTGAAGGTTATGTTTTTTTTATTTTAACGTGATCTTATTAGCCAACTGATTTAGCCAGTTGCTTCATTAAATTGAACAAAATTTTTCCTTATTTACTTTTCTTTTTTATTAAAAATTAATTCAGTAAAATAATTGGAATTTTCAATTAAAATAAATTATTTAATTAGAGATGCAATTCAATAATTCACTTTCTGAGTAATTAATTGTTTACCTTTGTTAATACCATGTGTATTCGCTAATGATAATAATGGTTAGAGGTGTTATTTAATTGAATGACAACAAGATAATTATCCATAATTATGTTATGTCTACAGTGAAATCAAATAAAAACAATAAACAAATAAATTCTTGTAATTAACACGTAAGATTGATTATATTTACACAAACAAAATGATGTGAAAATAAATTTTGTCGAATATTTAGGGTCGAAATAGAGAGGATTCGGTCAAAATAATAATAATAATAGTTGTAATAATAATAATAGTTGTAATAATAATAGTTGTAATAATAATAATAATAAACCACTGCGCGGGAAGGGATTAGCTATGAGGTTAGCATACTGGACTCCCACGCGGAGGTCCCGGGTTCGAATCCAGCAGCTGACCCTTAGATTTTCTCTTCCTAGGAGCTTCTTACAGCTCACTGTCCGGTGATGGACAGTGTTGTCTGTAACGAGAGAACACTGTCCGGAGGCCGGCAGTGCACTGGAAAAAGCTCCGGGCGCTAATGACCTCAGCTGTTGATGCGCCAAAAAAAATAAAAAAATAAACCACTGCATCTTAACTCCGTTTCGACAAATTTATTGTCTTCCTCAGGGCGTTGTTGTGTGAATTGGTTGTGAGTTACAGAACCAACTGGCGTTAAATCAGAGTTGCTATTAATTTTGACCGAATCCTTACTAGTTCCATAATAAATATTAAATACTTTGCGTTCACTAAAGGATAATACAAATTAATATTTGTTGATTATTTTTTTTACAACTTCATAATTTTTATTGAGATAGCTGTAGATAGGTTTTGTATAATGCACTTATTGTTTATTTTTTTGGTGTATGTAGGATCTACAAAAATGCTGTAATACTGAAGGCAACCGTTTTCTATTAAATTTAAACTAACTTAAAAAAGAGATATACTTAATTTTACGTTATCTAAAAGTTTGTAGACCTACTAGGGAATCCTTTTTTGTATTTGGGGATTACCAGTAAATGAGATAGACAAGCGGATTTGTAAGCACTAATAGGGGATAATAGAAAATATTATTTCGGGATTTATGGGATTGAGCCAATATAATTTGGATAATTGAAGAAATAAAGTAACATCGTCGGATGCAACGGATGATTTTTTTAAATTATTATTATAAAATTTGAAATTTGTAGGGATTAGGTTTTTGTAGTCCATATATCCCAAAATAGGAGCAAGCTGGGAGACATAAAATTGTCTAGTTTCTTTTTAATTAATGAATAATAATTTATTTTCGGCATTTATCAAATACGAGGTCTGTAAATTAAGTAATGAGACTGATTTTTTTTATTCAAAAAGAATTACAATTCTATATTATCACCTTCAAAATAACTTCCATCTGAAGCCACACAGCGCTGGAGACGTTTCTTCCACTCCTCATAGCTCGAACACCGATACTGGAATAGCCTTCAGCTGGTCGGTTACAGCCATTTGAATGTTTTCGACTGTCCCAAAATGAGTTCCCTTGAGATGATTTTTTAACTTTGGGAAGAGAAAAAAGTCAGAAGTGTCATTACTGGTGACGAGTCTTGGGTGTTTGAGTACGACCTAGAATCCAAGCGCCAGAGCATGGAGTGGGCACACTTCAACCTCTCCAAGGCCCAAAAAAAAGCAAGGATGGCGAAGTCCAAAGAACAAATGCATGCTGATTTGTTTTTTCGATATCCACAGGAATCGTCCACAAAGAGTTTCTATCTCAAGGTCAAAACGGTCAATCAACTCTTTTACCAAGAGGTTCTTGAAAAACTTCGAAAAAGTGGTCATTCTCGTGTGAGACCCAAACATCAAGAACAAATGGGTGTTGCATCACGGGTAATGCTCCTTGTCACACAGCAATTTCAATAAACCAGAGTTTTTGGCCAGTAAAAACATTTCTGTGGCTCCTCAGCCTCCTTATTCGCCTGACTTTTAGGACAGTCGAAAACATTCAAACGGCTGTAACCGAACAGATGAAGGCTATTCCAGTATCGGAGTTCGAGCACTGCTATGAGGAGTGGAAGAAACGTCTCCAGCGCTGTGTGGCTTCAGGAGGAAGTTATTTTGAAGGTGACAATATAGAATTGTAATTCTTTTTGAATACAGAAAATTTTAAAAAATCAGTCTCATTACTTAATTTACAGACCTCGTAAACTAGCAAGGAGTTCGGAACCGATGTTTGAGCGAAATTCTTTTAAATCCTACATCAAAAATCCTATTTCTTAAAAAAATCATTTTTTTATTGTACTAAGAAAACAACAAACCAAAAAGATAAAGGTAACATCGATTTTTGTTTGACCATAAACTGTAACTTTCAATCGATTCTTTTTTTCGATTCAGTTCTTTTACTAATTCTCACAACAAAACAAAACTAAAAAACATGGCGGATAAGGTCCTACTGGACTTGGCAGTGGTAAATGAATAAAACAAAAATTTATAATCCTATATTTGAAATAACCAAGCTTTTTTTTGTGGCACCCCCGTCACGTCATAGTTTCATAGAGAAGCTCAAGGACAAAATATTGTATTATTTGAATGTTAAAATGAACTCAGATTGTTGGCAAATAGAATTGGTTTCCTATCCCATTTCGTCAATCAATAACACATGTGCTAGCCGTCAAAAAAAAAATCCAATATTTGTTTATAAAGATATTTTATTGAAAATAACATCAATATACCTACAGTTTGTCAAATTCATTTCAAAGAAAGATTTTTTTTATATTTTACATTTTGAAGATTTCGTGGTGTTACTGGTGTGAAAATAAAACAAAAATAAAGTTGTCAGAAACAGGTATTTTCGTTTAAATATTACAAAGTGAGTCGGAAAAAAAAATGGAAAGAATTCTTTTGGTGCCAGTCAAGTGTGAAAAAAGTCAATTAATGTTTGGTTATCTAGTGAGTAAATAAAAGAGACAAAACCGCCTAACATTTTATTGGTTTCTATAAGAAGGGAGATGCGGATATTAGAATTATAAAACCAATAATTGTTTTTTTGTACGAATATATTGTAAAGTTTTTCTTGTCCTTTTACTAAGAAAGAACTTTACTTACACAACTAATGCCTGCCACTAGTTATTAAATAATATGTGGGTTTGATAAATAATAAAACTCGCTAAAGTTGAAGTAATAACCTGATTTATTCACACATTAACATTAACTAACTGAACAGTTAGTTAAGTGATGAGCTCTACTCATCAACTGACTGATTGCCCAACTAGCTACCACTGAAGCACTCCACAACACTGACTCTCTCTAACTATGTCTCAACACTGACTCTCCAAGACTAACACCAAAACTCACTGACTGACTAGAAACTACAAGACTGTAAAACTCTTAGAACTCGATTAAAAACTCTAATAACTTCTTAAAAACTGACTTCTCCAGCTGTGTCTGCCTCCTTTTAAATGCGTGCCTCCCTCCAACTGGGACTGCCCTCCTCCAACTCTCTGAGCATAAGTTTCCACGCCCTCCTGACGTTCATTGGCTGGAGAAAACATACTGCCACCACCTCAGCTGGAACCGCCCTCCTCCTACTCTCTGTCTCGCTCCTACCTGTCAATCACTGGCTGGGTAAACACATATGCCACCACCCCAACTGAGGCTCCTTGAACAATCTAGCCCTTTCCTTTCTAGTTCAGGTAGAGACCGGCCCTTTTGTCTACACAGTGGTGGCCTGGTACCGACTTTGGTCGCTTAACCCCTAGAACAATCTAGGCCTTTCTTCTCTGCCACAGGTAGATACCGCCCTTTTGTTTATGCAGTGGCGGCCTGTTACTGACTTTGATCGCTCAACCCCTAGAACAATCTAGGCCTTTCTTCTATGCCCAGGTCAACTTCGTTACAATATTTATTTGAAGATTATTATTATTAAAAGTCAGTTTTTTAATTTTAATTGCCTACTAATCAGCTATTTTCTTTGTAACGTTGCTGTGATGATTTGCGTTTGAATTTATAGATTGACCGCATTCATATTCCCAATCATATTCCCAAAATCATCAATTTAACAACGGTCGAAAACCAAAACTATCATATTGTAAAGTTTTTGTCCTTTTACTAAAAACTTCACAACTACAACTAATGCCTGCCACTAGTTAATTTAAATAATATGTGGGTTTGATAAATAATAAAACTCGCTAAAGTTGTAAGTAATAACCTGATTTATTAACGCATTAACATTACTAACTAGCAACTAACGCTATTCATTACAGTTACCATTTACAACAGTCACAACAGTTTACTGTTACTTACTCACTACGTAACGCCACGAAACTGTTCCTTGACTGACCACTGGTCCGCACTGCACTGAATTGCGCTAGACTCAACCGCAGTACTCACTAACTGACTAACTGACTAACTCTGAAGCACTCCGCAACACTGACTTTTCAAACTGTTCCTTCCAAAGTCTTTCCAAAACTAACTTTCCAAGACTGACTTCTCCAGCTGTGTCTGCCTCCCTTTAACTGCGACTGCCCCACTCCGTCTGTCTCACTTCCACCTGCCGCTCACTGGCTGGGGAAAACACATACTGCCACCACCCCAACTGGGGCCTCTCTCTTAGCTGGCTTTTACACAGCGGTAGACCGTTACAGGCTATGGTCACTAAACTCCTAGAACAATCCAGCCCTTTCTTTTCCAGCTCAGGTAGAGAATGGCCCTTTTGTTTACACAGTGGTGGCCTGTTACCGACTTTGGTCGCTCAACCCCTAGAACAATCTAGGCCTTTCTTCTCTGCCCAGGTCAACTTCGTTACAATATTTATCTTCAATCATTCCAGACAAACTAGATCGCCAGCCATCAAGGAAAAATTATTACCGCTTCTAAGCAGAGAAAAAAATAAACATGTGATTCCCGTTTATGAGAATTGTTTCTTGAAAACTCAATTGATGCTAAGTAAAGTGGGTCTTTTTTTTTTTTTTTTAGTGTAGAAGTTACCCAGTGGTAACACTTCAAAAACATTTTACTTTCTACTGACTCTCTTCATCAGAGAGGAGATCGCGAGGACACTGTCTTTTAAGACGTCTAGAAGTGTTGTCTAAAAATGTTCTTGAAGATAGATGTTGTACCAGTGGATTGTGATGTGTTTAAATGTTAAGATGGAAATTTCTGTAACGTGTTTTTGCAACTTGTTTGACGAAAGGAATGTTCAAGTCTATGTGAATAGTTTGATTGGTGACGTAGAAAGGAGCGTTTACTATAGAGCGAAGAATTTTAGATTGTAAGGACTGGGATCCTTTGCAGATTTGAGCGTTTGGTTGAACCCCACAGTTCGATGCCATAAGCCCAGACTGGCTTTAATATACTTACATATATAAGTCTTTTGTTGTCCAGAGCGAGTTTTGATCTGTTGTCGAGTAGTCTTTTCAGTTGTCGGAAGCGTCTGTTGAGTTCTGTTCTCTTAAGTCGAGTATGAGGGTTCCATGTGAGTCTTCTGTCAAGGTAAAGCCCAAGGTAGCGGACTACGTTGACAGCAGGTAAAGGAATAAGATTGTAAAAGACAAGAGGAAGAGTGATGCGTCGAAGAGTGAAGGTAATATTTTGAGATTTAGTTTCGTTCAGTTTGATAGCCCATTTTTTGAACCATTTTTCTAAGGAGGTGAGGTGAGACTGAAGGTTTCTATGAGCTATTATTGGGTCTTTGTCAGTAGATAAGATGGCAGTATCGTGTGATTTTTTAAATCGGAATTTAGTTTTACGTTTAATGGAGTCGCTTTTCTTTTAACCAGTTAAGCGTGTTTGATGTGTACACAGTGACGTGTTTGAAGTGAATGCGTTCGACGTGTATACTCGTTGTGAAAAATATAAAATTGCCATTAACTATAAAAACTCGAAATTTTAATAAAATACAATAAGAATATTATTTGGTGGGATGTTTCCTTTATCTTACCAATAGAACTGCCAAGTATTTTATACGGAGGAGGGTGGTGGGCGTCAGCCAAATGATAAGTGGTTGGTACATGTTTGGTCTCCGCATTAGAGATTGGAGAATTACGCACACAAATAGAAGCTCTCAACCCTTGTGCAATGCCCGTTTTTACCTTAGATAGAGACTCAGTACGAGCATGATTTCATTTTGCACAGAATTCCAAAGCTCTTTTCTTCCATGTAAAAGCTCTTGCGTCCCCTAGTTAACTAGAGCAATGCATACATGAAGCGGTGCAAGATTTTGAAATACACTGTATGCTCTGTAATCTCAAGGCCCCCAGAGATTGCAGAAAAAGTCGCTTGCAGTGGCTATTACGACGTTGTAAACTTTTGGTTGTTTTGCCCTGCGTTCGACGTGTATACACGGTCATTGTCTGATTTTAATTCCACACACTGTGGGGGGTTTTTTAACATTAAATTCCGCGCTTAATTGGCAAACTGAAATACTCTTCTATAATATTTAAGAGCATTATTGTAGCTCTTTAGAAAGATTTACTGGTACAATGGTACTTTTATTTCCATCTAACGGAGGCCTAGGAATACTACCACCAGTTTAACTGTTCCAACCTTCCGTTATGTCAATTATTTTCTCAACATAAATTAGAAAGCATAACCATGCAATTGATGAATAAGTTTGGATGGCTGGCCATTGTTAAGTATAAACTTTAATGGTTGGTCGGGACAAAAATAATAGATTTTCCTGAATGTACCACGTTTCAGGTTACCACTAGTTATCGGCTGTCCATTCCTCTGGGGTTTCACTAGAGAGCCAGGGATGGTAACTAGTAGTTAGAAGGGAGTTTAGGGTTTTTTTTTTAAAAAAAAAAAAGGTGAAAGTTCAAAACAGACGACGTCCTCGGGTCAGCAAACTAGAAATCAAGGCTAGAAAAGCGATCGGCGATACTTATTTAATTTGTTTTTTCCATTTTTTGCTTTATCAATGGCTACTACAATTCCCTATATTTGCGAAGACCAAACCATGTATACAAACAGACATAAAAAACCCTCACAGAAATGTAGTGAGAAATGAAAGTGATGGAGAGAATTGGCTGCAAAGTGTGGAAACCACAGGATGCAATATATCATTCACTTTTGGTGGTTAAGCCTCCTACTCCATCAGAGGATTGTTGCCACAATACTGATTGAGGGCTAAAATCAATATCTATTTGGCAAAACATGTTTTCACGTATCACAATCCTGTACCAGTGGTTTATAGTAAACCATAAACCACTGGTACACGCCAAAACCCCAAACTTATATTCACTCTGCCTTTAAACCAATCTTCAGTTGATATTGTCTTGAAGAAAATGGCCAACATATTGTACAAATACAATCAACGTCAGTAAATTGAATATACTGTATTGTTGCTGGGGTAAAAGTAAAATTTCTCATCTTACAGAAAAGAATATTGGCAATCATTTAATTGACTAACCTTTTTGCAATTAACAAATCATTGATTTTTGTTTTTAAACAAAAATTATTTACGGCGCGTCAACAACTGAGTTTATTGGCGCCCGGAACTTTTTTCAGTACACTGCCGGCCACCGGGCAGTGTTCGGTTGTTACAAAACAACACTGTGCTGTAAGAAGCTCCAAGGACTAGCAGCTGGATTCGAACCTTGGATCACCGCGTGGGAGTCCAATACGCTAACCACATAGCTAATCCGCTTCCTATAACAAATCAATGAAATTTTGTTTTTGCTGTTCTATAGATTGAATCGTTTGAATCAGTTTGTTTCAAATTGTAGTATTCCTTTCGTGATTGAAATGCAATCTTCTCAGAAGCTGTAGGATCCCGGTACATTAAATTCCATACTTCAATCACCTTACATCCTAATCCTCTAGTAGCTCAACTTACTAAGAGGGTCGTTTGAAAAGTCCGTGCAAAGTCAGAGAGATAGCACTACTGGCGCGTATCGAGGTTATGTTTAGTTAGTAGCATCTCTTGGAAGAACACACACCAAGTTTCAGCCAGATCGGTCTATTTCTTTGTGTTTGGCATTCGTTTGAATCGAGGAAGTCGAGTGATTTTCAAAAAATGGACGAAAAAGAATTTCGTGTTTTGATTAAACACTACTTTATGAAAGGCAAAACGCCTCAGGAGACTAAAGAGAAGCTTGATAAACATTATGGTGACTCTGCACCTTCGATTAGAACAGTTTATAAGTGGTTTCAAAATTTTCGGAGTGGCCATATGGGCACAAGTGACGCTGAACGTTCTGGACGCCCTGTTGAGGTTACTACTCCAGAAATCATTGATAAAATCCATGACAGAAGAGTGATGGTGCGTGAGATTGCTAGTGCTGTGGGCATCTCGAATGAACGGGTACATAATATTTTGCATCAACATTTGGACATGACAAAGCTATCCGCAAGATGGGTGCCGCGATTGCTCACGCTTGACCAAAAACGAAATCGTGTGAAGTGTTGCAAGGACGGTTCGCCGCTGTTCCAGAAGGACTTTAAGCGTCGTTTCGTCACTGTGGATGAAACATGGATACATCACTACACTCCTGAGACCAAAGAACAATCTAAACAATGTGTTACCAAGGGGGAATCTGCGCCAAAAAAGGCGAAGACCGTTCCTTCGGCCGGAAAGATTATGGCGACTGTCTTTTGGGATTCGCAAGGAATAATCCTCATCGACTATCTGGAAAAGGGTAAAACTATTACAGGTGCATATTATTCATCGTTATTGGACCGTTTGAAAACCGAGCTGCAAGAAAAACGCCCACGATTGGCCCACAAAAAAGTCCTTTTCCATCACGACAACGCACCAGCTCACACCTCAGCAGTTGTGGTCGCAAAATTAATGGAAATAGGGTTCCAACTCGTTTCACATCCCCCCTATTCTCCAGACTTGGCTCCCTCGGACTACTATTTGTTCCCCAATATGAAGAAATGGCTGGCGGGAAAAAGATTTTATTCAAACGAGGAGGTGATTGCAGAAACGAATGGCTATTTTTCAGACTTGGACAAATCCTATTATTCGGAAGGGATCAACAAACTAGAGCAGCGTTGGACGAAGTGTATAAGCCTAAAAGGAGACTATGTTGAAAAATAAAAAAGGTTTACCCCAAAAAATTAAGTAGTTTTTATTTTTGCACGGACTTTTCAAACGACCCTCGTACGTAAGAATTTTCAGTTTTTGGGTTCTGTCATTAATTTAAATTTTCAAATAATATCACACACGGCTCTATAAATTTTTAAAAGTTTATAAATTTATTAAGGTAATATTTTTCTAATTAAAAATAATTTTTCTTCTTCAAAAATTATATTTTTCACCAAGTTTTGATATTTATTTTATTTGTATTTTGTGTTGTAACAACCTTTGTTAGCTTGACTTCAAGTACTTTCCATTTCTGTGTACAAGATTAGTTCTTGTTTATTTTTTTGCTTTCTTTTTTTAAGTTTACAAGAAGTTCATTTCTAAAACAGCAACTCTCATCAAAATAACAAAAGCCATCTCAGCAGGAGTTTTTATTTTTTTAAATTTTTTAAATCTTATATTACGTCGCAGTATTATTTTTACTGAAATGTACTGGGTCAAGGCAGGAACTATTTTATTGTAATTTTCGTCGTAAATATATACAGTACGTTCTTTTATTTTTGCCTTAATTATTCACAATTATTTATTTAAAATTATTCATAATAACGTATTCTTAATAATATTAATTTATAAAATCATAAACGTTTCTGAAAGTAATATACAGGTAGTTCTCGAGTTACGACGTTTTGTGGTTACAACTCCCATTTACAGTACAGTACTGTACAGTATGTACTATGAAAAGCCCGCTAACTATTGTACGTTATTTGGTGTGCAGTACTGTACAGTAGTATGAAATTTTTATTACAGTACACTACAGTTTTTTTTATTACTATTTCATTTCATTATTAAACGTACTGTACAATATTTTATGTGTGTTTTTTGAAAATTATGTAGGGTACTGTGTTAGGATAGACTAAGTGCTTACAGTCCTGTTACTGTTATTATAGTAATACAGTAGTCCAGTAGTAGTAGTAGTACAGTAATTCTGTACTGTAATTACAGTACAGTACAGTACTGTATTACTATAACAGTACAGTACTGTACTGTATATGGTACAGTTTACGTATATTCCGACTTACGTCAAAAAAACGGTTTACGACGCCGCGTAGGAACGGATCAAGTCGTAAGTCGAGGACTACCTATATCATAATAAAAAAATAATAATAATGATTTTTTTAGTTAAAAATTTTAGCTAAATTGAGTAAAAAGTAGGAAATAACATTAATAAAATTTGGGAAAAAGATTGGAAAATTAACTTATCCAGCCACAAAATCTATTCTTCAATATACCCACATAAATCCAACCGTAAAGAAAGGATAAACTCTTTCAAGAAGATTTATTGAAAATGACCATCTTGCTTATTTGTGAAGGTCTATTTGAAGTGAACTGACTTGATCAATATCTCTATAAAAATATCTACCACGTTTTCTTTTATCAAAAGATAGAAAAAGAAAGAGAGACAAAAAAATGTTGGATTGGCCTAATTCAAATGTTTGACAACACCACGGAATTAAAATATTGATTTATTGTAATTCCGTTACTAATACCTTCGATGAAAAGTTTGTAATCCAAAGTGATAGCATAGTAGGGAAATCCATAATCACCAATGACAGCAATAATTAGAATTGCAAAATAAATGAGGATATTTCCATTTTATAAATTCACCCATCCATTATTATCTCATTTTTATTGTTTCCACTGAACTGGCATTTTCACGCTGGTTTATCAAATTCAGATGTAAGCTACTCATTAAATGAAATCGAGTATTCCCTGTTTACAAATAGCTTTTCTTCTGTGTTCAAAAATTATAACCTTTTCTTTTTTTCTGCATGTACACTTATTTGCGAGAATTTTTTGTTTGTTTTGTGTTCAACTTCTTCTGTACTTTAGTAAAACTCTTTCTTGAACTTGCCAACTTTTTCTTATTCTTCTCTAACTTCTTTTTTTCATCCAGAGACCTTTTTTTGTCTAAACATACTTCAACCGCTATCCAGTTCAGGTAGTTACTAGTCTTATAACAAGTTTTTTCAGTTTTATAATATTACATTCCAAGTAATTATGAAAATCTTTCATTTTTATTAGGATAATTAATTGCAATATTCACTAAAAAAAAGTCACCAAATAAATTCTATTCTACTTAAGTATCTGGCAATCAATTGGTACAAAAACAACAAATCTTGTTTAATAATTTGCTTGTCCTAGTGAAGATAAAACTTTTTTATCCCCTGTATTTTGGTTATAGAGCTCAATGGATTAATAGATCAGTAATTATTTAGACTCTAGAGGCACTTGATTCTAGTAGAAGGATGAGTTTAGAGATTTATTTTAAAGCTGGGAATTTTTCAAGGTTTAGAAATGTATAAGATATCAGAGCATTTTAAGGAAACAGATAAGTTAAGTTTCCAAATTTAAAAAAGAAAAAAATGCAATATTTTCATTAATTTTATAAATAAAACGAAATCTGTCAATCAATATTTCCCATCAAAGCAGAATTTAATTTGCTTCCAACCGATAACTGCGCTATCTTTACTTAAATAAAAGAAGCTTATCAATTACTATCTCAGTTTCACTTTTTTTAATTTTATTTTTGTGTTTTTCAATTGAACTTAAAGCCAATAGTGCACTGTTTGCCGATGATACACCCTTTTTCAAATCTTCCTTCAGAATTGACACTACAGCAAAACACTTATCAATAGCACCTGCTAAAAGTTTCAAATACTTTAAAAAATGAAGAATCAAACCTAATCACACTAAAACGGAGCTGATTCTATTCTCTTGAAGAAGACGCGTAATAATGTTAAAGTAAATGGAGCCTCTCTACCATGGCAAAAATACTTAGGATGAACTTTATACTCAAAACTAACTTATACAAAGCATGTGAATGATGTATGCAATAAGTAGCTAGGCGTTATGTGCAGGTCTGTACTCGTTGCTTAATATAAATACGAGGGTCGTTTGAAAAGTCCGTGCAAAAATAAAAACTACTTAATTTTTTGGGGTAAACCTTTTTTATTTTTCAACATAGTCTCCTTTTAGGCTTATACACTTCGTCCAACGCTGCTCTAGTTTGTTGATCCCTTCCGAATAATAGGATTTGTCCAAGTCTGAAAAATAGCCATTCGTTTCTGCAATCACCTCCTCGTTTGAATAAAATCTTTTTCCCGCCTTCATATTGGGGAACAAATAGTAGTCCGAGGGAGCCAAGTCTGGAGAATAGGGGGGATGTGAAACGAGTTGGAACCCTATTTCCATTAATTTTGCGACCACAACTGCTGAGGTGTGAGCTGGTGCGCTGTCGTGATGGAAAAGGACTTTTGTGGGCCAATCGTGGGCGTTTTTCTTGCAGCTCGGTTTTCAAACGGTCCAATAACGATGAATAATATGCACCTATAATAGTTTTACCCTTTTCCAGATAGTCGATGAGGATTATTCCTTGCGAATCCCAAAAGACAGTCGCCATAATCTTTCCGGCCGAAGGAACGGTCTTCGCCTTTTTTGGCGCAGATTCCCCCTTGGTAACCCATTGTTTAGATTGTTCTTTGGTCTCAGGAGTGTAGTGATGTATCCATGTTTCATCCACAGTGACGAAACGACGCTTAAAGTCCTGCGGATTCTTCTGGAACAGTTGCAAACCGTCCTTGCAACACTTCACACGATTTCGTTTTTGGTCAAGCGTGAGCAATCGCGGCACCCATCTTGCGGATAGCTTTGTCATGTCCAAATGTTGATGCAAAATATTATGTACCCGTTCATTCGAGATGCCCACAGCACTAGCAATCTCACGCACCTTCACTCTTCTGTCATCCATCACCATATCATGGATTTTATCAATGATTTCTGGAGTAGTAACCTCAACAGGGCGTCCAGAACGTTCAGCGTCACTTGTGCCCATATGGCCACTCTGAAAATTTTGAAACCACTTATGAAACTGTTCTAATCGAAGGTGCAGAGTCACCATAATGTTTATCAAGCTTCTCTTTAGTCTCCTGAGGCGTTTTGCCTTTCATAAAGTAGTGTTTAATCAACACACGAAATTCTTTTTCGTCCATTTTTTGAAAATCACTCGACTTCCTCGATTCAAACGAATGCCAAACACAAAGAAATAGACCAATCTGGCTGAAACTTGGTGTGTGTTCTTCCAAGAGATGCTACTAACTAAACATAACCTCGATACGCGCCAGTGGTGCTATCTCTCTGACTTTGCACGGACTTTTCAAACGACCCTCGTACATCATTGGACTTCCAAAATAAAAATTTAATATACTATCTTTATATTCGACCGATACTTCTGTCTGGTTTCACAAGTGTGGTACCCATTGCAGTAAAATACAGAGAATACACAATAAATGCCTGAGATTGAATGGTTCATTTATCAGATGGACGCCCATAGAAATGCAGGCAGTACTTAGCATCTCCACTACTGTTTTATTGTCTTCTGGAAAACTTTGTCACTACCTGTTACAATAGTCCATATAGTAGCAATTTTTAATTATAATATAAGTCCTACTGGCCATAAAAAAATATAAACAGAAGCGCTTTACACATATTTTGTCCTAACTGTATATCAAGCTAAGGTTTTTTGTTATTTTTTCCCCTTAATATGTACCTTTAAATCTGTACTAATATTTATCTGATGGGTATATAAGAGGGCTAAAGTTGAAACCTCAATTTCTGTTATTCTTTCATTTTTGTTTACATATGTGAAGTTTTGTAAATAAATATTATAATTATTATTTTAAGTTTTCACGGTGATAAACGTTTTGGACTTAAAAGGTTCATCTGTTGACTAAAATGTTATTCAAAGAATTTAATAATAAATAAATAATGTTAGGCTCAGAAATCCTCAAGAAAAAGTACTACAGATGACAGCCCTAATCTTTTTAAGTTTACCAAAATGAAGATAAAAAAAATTTTGGTTTGAGAGAGATTGAACAAGCTTAGATATTAGTACAATTTTATTTCTATTTGGCAGAAAAGCTGAGAATTTGAAATAGAAATTCAGAAATTACCAATAATTTAAAAATTATAAATTAAGTTGGGTGGACTTAGTTAATTAAATAATTAACTTAGGTAATTAAAGTCAGAGGTAAAAGAGGAACACCTAAAGATCCAAGGTTTTCCAGTAGAAAAAACCCAAGAAAAAACAAGAAAATGTACCAACTAGTTTAAATAAGACGACTTCGCCTGCAGACAGTGGATACGATAATAATCAACAGCTGATAATCTGGCAGTTTATCTAATAGCTAGTAATTGTCTACGTAAATCTATATTAATAAACTTGTAATTTGCCAGTAAGATTTAGCTTATGTTTTATTCTAATCATAAATTATTTACATCAACATTTTTTTAAATTCTCAATTCCTGATTTCAGTTATAATTCTCTTATTTATATTAATTACCCATTAGTACTTAACTACATAGTAAGTCTCCATCACACAGCCAAAATATAGCAATTTCTTATTTTAAATTAATGAAATAAATAAAATCTATTTCTGTGCAATCTACAATTGGGTGTATCAAGTTGTTGATACAGACCCATATAGTAAATAAATAATGTATTTACTATTTATAACAAATACTGTTAGGTATTACCCAGCATATAAAACAATGGTCGAACCTACTACTCCTCTATTATAGGTTACAACAACGCCGAATACAGCCTGCACCAGATTATAATCAGGATTAACTTTCCCCATACCATTCAGCCATTAATCCTATAGTTCCTGCTTCGCGATGGTTGTTTATCTTTGAATAACTTTATACGGATTATTTATTGATTTAATAATTTTGCTTTATTAAAATTTTGAATTAATTATGTCAGGCCTCTTGCCTCAAATTAAATATTTACCTCCTCTATCTGAAACTTTTTTGTGTTTTCCTAGTGGTGTAGCAAAGAATGGACAAAGTTGTGTATTTTATTTTATTTTAAATAAAAACGGATCAATAATCTAATTTACAAAAATAACAACAGTAACAATAATACAAATAGTTCAAAGAAATTGTTGACATCTGGCTTTATTTAGAAACGTTTGGATATCAGTGCCACAGAAATCTAAGTCAAAATGATACGGAAGTTATAGGGGAGTAAAAAACGTAATTATGTTTGCAGTACGGTACATTGAATGGAGAAGAATTTCTTGTTGTATGGAATGAGATATTAAAAGAAATTAGAGAAAGAAGGTAAGGACCAGTCTATTTGAGAATGGAGAAGTTTGCAGAGGAAAGAGAGGTCATAATAAATTCTTCTGGTGGCAAGTGGAGGAATATTGAGAGTGAGCTGTAGATCGGAATATCGTAGATAAGGGTTTCTTTAGGGATTTTCAAACGGCAATCTAACCACCGAAAGAACTTGTTCTGAATCAGGGGATATGTCCCGTTTTTTAATATTTTTACGCTCAGAGTCACGATGAACATTGAAACTTTCTGGAGAGACCCTGTAGATCTTTTATTTTACAATATAGTTCATGGTGATTGATTCATCAATCCAAAAGGAAGAGAGACTATGGCTATTTTGTCATCATATTTTTGCAAAGGTTTCAACCTAGGAACTAGGTCCTTTTCAGGGCTTGTTGACAATTAAAATATATTTATTTATTATTTTTTTTGTCTAAGATAATTCAATCTAAATACGCTTCTTTGAGAGATAAGCAAAATAAAATATCAATACACATGACCTGATTTTTCTATCAAATCATAACAGACAGTGTAGCAAATATAGCTTTCCGATAATGCATTTTCCTCAGTCAGTGACTGGCGTGCACTTTTATGCAAGCGATGCAATTTTTTTTTTTATTAAATGCAAATTTCTGTCTCAATATTTGCTTATTAAGATTTAGATCTTTCAGAAGAATAAGAAAAAGCATTCTTGTCTGCGTGTCATTGCTTCATTTTTCTGCACAGTCGAGCTGAATGATTTTAATGGTTGGACATATGCCATTATTATTATTTTTTTCCATGCAACTTCTATTCTACTAAGAGTTCACGTTATCTCGCGTAGCTCGTTATATGCAAAAATTTCTTTTCAAACTGTCTTCTTTGTAGGAGATGCTTGTCATATAGATTCATGGAGTTTGTTATGGATTCAAATACTTCTATGAGTACATGCTTTGGAGCATATATTTACCTATATATTCTATACAATTAAATAACATATACTTATATACATTTTATAAATTACAGCAATACAAAATGTTTTAGATTATTCTTTTTGAATATATGTCTGCAAAGAGTATATGTCTTTAATTTTTTAAGGTCTTGACCAAATAATGGAACAGTTAGTTGATGCTAAAATTCTCTGGTCTTCCACAGATAAAGAACAAATTGCTGGATAAAAGCGACAGTCCCTCTAGAGTTTCTAAGAATAAAGAGATCAAATTCAAGAATTTTAGAACTGTAGTGCTGCTATTTGAGTTAAATGTTTTATTGCTTTTAGTCTAGGTTTATGGAATGTTAATATTCGGTCTGAGTGTAGACGAACGTTTAGGGTGCGTCCCACTAAGCGTTCACAACGATCAAAATATACCTTCAGTCGTTCCACATGACGACCGCGGTCGTTGTGGTCGTGGCGAAAACTTCACTAATGACGTCATTATTTTCGCTCACGCGAAGTTCACAACGCAATTTTTAAAAGCCACTATGGCGATCGAAAAAATTATATCATGTAAATGAAAGTATTATCTCATGTAAATAATAGAATGTGTTTCTCGAAAGTCTACAAAAAATAAATAAATAAATAATTACTTATCCCTTTACATACTAAATCACAGAATAACCATCAATTACACTTTGATAGTTAATATTACGTGGCTTAAGTTTTCGCTTTTCACTATTGCGATTTTGTAAAATTGCATTCCACACTTCATCGGAACTAGATGAAGAACTTTCTAAAGCATTATTACGTTGCATCAATAAATACCAATTGTTGCCACAAAAGACATTTTAATTTTATTTAAACGTAAATTTTATAAATACAACACGAAAATGTAATATAAAAATTGAATTAATATATATTTTTAATATAAGCCAACTTTACCAATAATTAATAAACTTAATTATAACTGCTTATAAACGGGGTTTAAATTAAAAAATAACCACTTCAAGCTTCTGACTTATTTTCGAGGTCGCCATTTGTAATGTTTACATGAACGGTTAAAACGCCCCATAGTCCATTCCACTTGGGTTTTCGATTGTAACGTTCGCAAGCAAAGTGGAACGGGCAAAACCGCGGTCGTGAGCGTGATCGTTGTGAACGCTTAGTGGAACGCACCCTTAGCCACGAAACTAACCTTTCGACCAACAACCTTCTTAACAACTTCTTTCACTTTCAGAATATATTTGACATCTCACGAGTTAAGCTAATTTAATTATTATTTTTAATGAAAAATAAATTTGTTTCATTACCTAATTCTAATAATTATTGTACTTGATTAAATAATATACGTATATACTTAAATTCAAATTAGACATTATAAGACTGGTAAATTCAGGAATTCAATGCTATAAGGATTTATAATAGTATATTTCTGCATCCGTAATATTTGTATAAACCTCGATTTCTTTTGAAGTTTTATAAATTCATAATTAGATGACTTGATCATTAAGTAAAGGAATTGTTCAATTCAGCGATGGCAACCAATTCTAGAAATATACGGCTATAAAATTTGTATGACATTGTGCTTAGAATTAGAATTCATGTACTACGAGGGTCGTTTGAAAAGTCCGTGCAAAGTCAAAGAAATAGCACCACTGGCGCGTATCGAGGTTATGTTTAGTTAGTAGCATCTCTTGGAAGAACACACACCAAGTTTCAGCCAGATCGGTCTATTTCTTTGTGTTTGGCATTCGTTTGAATCGAGGAAGTCGAGTGATTTTCAAAAAATGGACGAAAAAGAATTTCGTGTTTTGATTAAACACTACTTTATGAAAGGCAAAACGCCTCAGGAAACTAAAGAGAAGCTTGATAAACATTATGGTGACTCTGCACCTTCGATTAGAACAGTTTATAAGTGGTTTCAAAATTTTCGGAGTGGCCATATGGGCACAAGTGACGCTCAACGTTCTGGACGCCCTGTTGAGGTTACTACTCCAGAAATCATTGATAAAAATCCATGATTTGGTGATGGATGACAGAAGAGTGAAGGTGCGTGAGATTGCTAGTGCTGTGGGCATCTCGAATGAACGGGTACATAATATTTTGCATCAACATTTGGACATGACAAAGCTATCCGCAAGATGGGTGCCGCGATTGCTCACGCTTGACCAAAAACGAAATCGTGTGAAGTGTTGCAAGGACGGTTTGCAGCTGTTCCAGAAGAATCCGCAGGACTTTAAGCGACGTTTCGTCACTTTGGATGAAACATGGATACATCACTACACTCCTGAGACCAAAGAACAATCTAAACAATGGGTTACCAAGGGGGAATCTGCGCCAAAAAAGGCGAAGACCGTTCCTTCGGCCGGAAAGATTATGGCGACTGTCTTTTGGGATTCGCAAGGAATAATCCTCATCGACTATCTGGAAAAGGGTAAAACTATTACAGGTGCATATTATTCATCGTTATTGGACCGTTTGAAAACCGAGCTGCAAGAAAAACGCCCACGATTGGCCCACAAAAAAGTCCTTTTCCATCACCACAACGCACCAGCTCACACCTCAGCAGTTGTGGTGGCAAAATTAATGGAAATAGGGTTCCAACTCGTTTCACATCCCCCCTATTCTCCAGACTTGGCTCCCTCGGACTACTATTTGTTCCCCAATATGAAGAAATGGCTGGCGGGAAAAAGATTTTATTCAAACGAGTAGGTGATTGCAGAAACGAATGGCTATTTTTCAGACTTGGACAAATCCTATTATTCGGAAGGGATCAACAAACTAGAGCAGCGTTGGACGAAGTGTATAAGCCTAAAAGGAGACTATGTTGAAAAATAAAAAAGGTTTACCCCAAAAAATTAAGTAGTTTTTATTTTTGCACGGACTTTTCAAACGACCGTCGTATATCCTATGTAAAATAATATTAAAATTGTTAAAAGAAAAAGCTTGCTATGAATAAAAAGTGAGGTGCTCTTATACTTTTTAACATTTTTCATAGGGACGTTGCTTCCCTGTACAAGTTTGTTCCTCTTCATGACACTTCGTCCAATCCACACTCTTAAGGCTCTCAAGAAGCTTTTCCAAGCCACTACATAATATAAACATTTCGTTTAGAACTAAGGTTAGTATACTTGAAATGATAAAGAAGTTGTTTTGGCTCCAATGTAACTTAGTCATGGAGAAAAAGCAACAAGGACCAAACTAACTATCAAAAATGTTAATCGTAGTTTGCAGAAAGTAAGAGAATTTGGCTAACATCGCTAGTTGTGACTATCAGCGATTAAAACGATGAATATCGTTGGCTTATAGTTGCTGTTATGGTTTGAATAATCACTTGAGAAGTAGGATAAGTGGGATTATGCTGCTGATGTATAAAATGCTAATCTGACCTGGCAAATAGATCGAAACATAGTACGTAAATAAAGGCGAATGTTTTTCCACGTTTTAAAAGCGAATTCCTTCAGCTTCTAATTTCTAAAGTCTTAGTTTCCAAAACGAACGTCTTGCAGATGTAACAGCATATAGAACTAGTCAGCCTCTTGATAAGATTTGCCTAGTTTAGCCTGACAAATGTTAAATATATGGTAGTAAATCTATTTTGGAATCGAGGTAAATGTTTTAAATTGGTTTACAACGAGAATGCGAAGAAGGGCTAGAATGAGATTGGTAGATAACGTAGACTGGACAGGCGCAACTTCTTGCCATTGACTGGTGGCTACTAGAATTGAAGACAAATGGCGTGGAATAATCCAGCAAGTTTAGGACTTTTTACAGAAGCCTTTACATCCTGAAGAGAAGGACAAATAATCTTGAGGATTTTGAGAATGGTTCCTTATTTCGCCAAAGTTGGTAAAAATAGAAATATCTTAAACTAAAACTTGATACAACTTTTCTTTAAAGTGTAAGTTTTCTGTTTAGAAATTGGTTTATAATTTTCGCAATCAACATTAGGTTGTTAACCTTTAACTGGTTCTTCGGTTTTATTTTCCAAGAAAAATCAGTATAGAACAGAAAATTTAACCGACCTTTTCAAAGACAAACGGAAAAAGTTGCTGTATCGGTTAGAAATGATTTATACTTTAAGACTGTTATCAGAACAAACTCTTTCTATAAATTATAGAGTGCTTTTCATTTCATTTATGTCATAATATAAGTTTCACATATATGGAAAGATAGATTCCAAATGAAATAAGTTGGTAAAGTTGTAGGAAACCATTTGTAAATGAATTATTGGTTCCTTTATGGAAAAAAAAGAAAAATTAAGAGGGTATGATTTAGACATTTAGAAATGTAACTTCGAAAAATATTTTTTTTTTTTGTTTTTATCAGTTTTGTAGTAAAAATGGAGTATTCTAAACAATTCGTCAACTCAGAAGAAAAATATTTTCAAGTAGAAAAATAAAAAAAAATACTTAGCTCCTCAGAACTTCTAGTGGTTCCAAAGAGATTCCAAACTTTGCTTCCAAAATTTACGAATCAATTTTTGCAGATCTTTTTTTGTTTTTTTTTTTAATTAGACGAATTCTTTAAGCTTTTCTACGAGGACTTAACGCGACAAATGGGATCCACGAGACTTAACACTGTAGTTGCAAGTTTTTTAGCTAATAACAACAAGCAATTAGATTAGAGTTAAATCATATTTCTGCTGAGTTAATCTTATTTTTATCAATAAATCATAAAAAAATAGTTTATAAGTAATTAAAAGAAGAGATTTTTGCCTTAAAGTTATTTTGACAAAAGACAAGAACAGTGCTGGAGGTTACCGACTGGGTCGCCTTAATTTCACAGTAAATGTTCAAAAAAACTGTAGAAAAAGTAGAAATCTTGACCACGATTGACTTGAAAAGTGTAATTTTAATCACAAATAACCATTTACAAGAACAGTGCTGGATGTTACTGACTGGATCGCCTTTATTTCACAATAAATGTTCAAAAACCTGTAGAAAAAAGTCGAAATCTTGACCACGATTGACTTGAAAAGTGTAATTTTAATCACAAATAACCATTTACAAGAACAGTGCTGGATGTTACTGACTGGATCGCCTTTATTTCACAATAAATGTTCAAAAACCTGTAGAAAAAGTCGAAATCTTGACCACGATTGACTTGAAAAGTGTAATTTTAATCACAAATAACCAATTACAAGAACAGTGCTGGATGTTACTGACTGGATCGCCTTTATTTCACAATAAATGTTCAAAAACCTGTAGAAAAAAGTCGAAATCTTGACCACGATTGACTTGAAAAGTGTAATTTTAATCACAAATAACCATTTACAAGAACAGTGCTGGATGTTACTGACTGGATCGCCTTTATTTCACAATAAATGTTCAAAAACCTGTAGAAAAAAGTCGAAATCTTGACCACGATTGACTTGAAAAGTGTAATTTTAATCACAAATAACCAATTACAAGAACAGTGCTGGATGTTACTGACTGGATCGCCTTTATTTCACAATAAATGTTCAAAAACCTGTAGAAAAAAGTCGAAATCTTGACCACGATTGACTTGAAAAGTGTAATTTTAATCACAAATAACCATTTACAAGAACAGTGCTGGATGTTACTGACTGGATCGCCTTTATTTCACAATAAATGTTCAAAAACCTGTAGAAAAAAGTCGAAATCTTGACCACGATTGACTTGAAAAGTGTAATTTTAATCACAAATAACCAATTACAAGAACAGTGCTGGATGTTACTGACTGGATCGCCTTTATTTCACAATAAATGTTCAAAAACCTGTAGAAAAAGTCGAAATCTTGACCACGATTGACTTGAAAAGTGTAATTTTAATCACAAATAACCAATTACAAGAACAGTGCTGGATGTTACTGACTGGATCGCCTTTATTTCACAATAAATGTTCAAAAACCTGTAGAAAAAAGTCGAAATCTTGACCACGATTGACTTGAAAAGTGTAATTTTAATCACAAATAACCAATTACAAGAACAGTGCTGGATGTTACTGACTGGATCGCCTTTATTTCACAATAAATGTTCAAAAACCTGTAGAAAAAAGTCGAAATCTTGACCACGATTGACTTGAAAAGTGTAATTTTAATCACAAATAACCATTTACAAGAACAGTGCTGGATGTTACTGACTGGATCGCCTTTATTTCACAATAAATGTTCAAAAACCTGTAGAAAAAAGTCGAAATCTTGACCACGATTGACTTGAAAAGTGTAATTTTAATCACAAATAACCATTTACAAGAACAGTGCTGGATGTTACTGACTGGATCGCCTTTATTTCACAATAAATGTTCAAAAACCTGTAGAAAAAAGTCGAAATCTTGACCACGATTGACTTGAAAAGTGTAATTTTAATCACAAATAACCATTTACAAGAACAGTGCTGGATGTTACTGACTGGATCGCCTTTATTTCACAATAAATGTTCAAAAACCTGTAGAAAAAAGTCGAAATCTTGACCACGATTGACTTGAAAAGTGTAATTTTAATCACAAATAACCATTTACAAGAACAGTGCTGGATGTTACTGACTGGATCGCCTTTATTTCACAATAAATGTTCAAAAACCTGTAGAAAAAAGTCGAAATCTTGACCACGATTGACTTGAAAAGTGTAATTTTAATCACAAATAACCAATTACAAGAACAGTGCTGGAGGTTACTGACTGGGTCGCCTTAGTTTCACAGTCAATATTAAAAAAAACTGTAGAAAAAGTCGGAATCTTGACCACGATTGACTTGAAAAGTGTAATTTTAATCACAAATAACCAATTACGAGAACAGTGCTGGATGTTATCGACCCGGTCGCCTTTATTTTACAGTTAATATTTAAAAAAAACTGTAAAATTAAGCTTTTAACTCAGATATTTTATTTTTTCTGTATTTATTTACTTTTCTTTATTCTTAAAATGTGTTTTTTTTTATTTGGAGCTATTTACATATTTACTCGTTTATCTTTGACTTGTTTGTTTTTATAAGGAGAGTACCATCAATTCACTTATTTATCTTATTACTCTCATTTTCATTCTATTTCATTTATTTGTATTTTCATTTCATTTACTAGAAATTTACATATTAGATGCAAAACAGAAAACAAAAACATGTACGAAGCTGACTCCCTGAAATTTTATCTAATTGCACAAATACAGAATTATTATTATTAGCAAATAAGTTGGATGAAACTTGAAAAGTCTCTTTTGTTTTGAAACTATACTTATCGGAAGAATTGAAAAATGAAAACTTAGCTATTCATGTTATGTTTAAAAAAGAAGCACTAACTACACTGTAGGAAGTGATATAGCCTTTTAATTTGATATTTTTACTGAAGCTTAGATGTTTTTTTCATAATAATTGTAAAAGTTTACCATTAGAAATACAAAAAACAAACTTTTACTGACAGAATCGTGACGTTTTCAAAATTTCAAAAGTTTACTGGTGGTCTATGATTGTTAAACCTTCCTATAAAGTGCATCTGTTAGAATGCATTTATTTTATTTTTTTAAAAACTTCTTTCTAGCATCATTGAAACAGTATAAAAATTATATTTTCCCTCTGATATTTTAAATAAAAGTTACGTTATAAAAATAAAAAAAAATCTTTCCAACGGTAGCTTTTGCAAAACCATGAAATAGAGTTTCTGTAAAGCCGCGGAAAATGTTACGGAGATAAAAACAAGTATCGCTGCAGGTAATAAAGTGCCTTTGCTTCATCATGAAGTTGTTTGTAATGTCAAGATCCAAACCCTTTAAATATACAATGGCTACATCAACGTTATAAATATGATTTTCAAAAAATGGACGAAAAAGAATTTCGTGTGTTGATTAAACACAACTTTATGAAAGGCAAAACGCCTCAGGAGACTAAAGAGAAGCTTGATAAACATTATGGTGACTCTGTACCTTCGATTAGAACAGTTTATAAGTGGTTTCAAAATTTTCGGAGTGGCCATATGGGCACAAGCGACGCTGAACGTTCTGGACGCCCTGTTGAGCTTACTACTCCAGAAATCATTGATAAAATCCATGATATGGTGATGGATGACAGAAGAGTGAAGGTGCGTGAGATTGCTAGTGCTGTGGGCATCTCGAATGAACGGGTACATAATATTTTGCATCAACATTTGGACATGACAAAGCTATCCGCAAGATAGGTGCCGCGATTGCTTACGCTTGACCAAAAACGAAATCGTGTGAAGTGCTGCAAGGACGGTTTGCAGCTGTTCCAGAAGAATCCGCAGGACTTTAAGCGTCGTTTCGTCACTGTGGATGAAACATGGATACATCACTACACTCCTGAGACCAAAGAACAATCTAAACAATGGGTTACCAAGGGGGAATCTACGCCAAAAAAGGCGAAGACCGTTCCTTCGGCCGGAAAGATTATGGCGACTGTCTTTTGGGTTTCGCAAGGAATAATCCTCATCGACTATCTGGAAAAGGGTAAAACTATTACAGGTGCATATTATTCATCGTTATTGGACCGTTTGAAAACCGAGCTGCAAGAAAAACGCCCACGATTGGCCCACAAAAAAGTCCTTTTCCATCACGACAACGCACCAGCTCACACCTCAGCAGTTGTGGTCGCAAAATTAATGGAAATAGGGTTCCAACTCGTTTCACATTCCCCCCTATTCTCCAGACTTGGCTCCCTCGGACTACTATTTGTTCCCCAATATGAAGAAATGGCTGGCGGGAAAAAGATTTTATTCAAACGAGTAGGTGATTGCAGAAACGAATGGCTATTTTTCAGACAAATCCTATTATTCGGAAGGGATCAACAAACTAGAGCACCGTTGGACGAAGTGTATAAGCCTAAAAGGAGACTATGTTGAAAAATAAAAAAGGTTTACCCCAAAAAATTAAGTAGTTTTTATTTTTGCACGGACTTTTCAAATGACCCTCGTATTAATTAAAAAAAAAAAAAAATTACCTGATTGAACACTGCTGAAAATGTACAAAGCGAGGCCCTCCTAAGCAGGTAAAAGAAGCAAGCTACCTGCTTGGCTGTATCTTCAGAATCTGGAAAATTAAAATGAATTAAAATAAATACAATTAATGGGTACACTGTGAAAACATTAAATTAAAGATCTTATATTTTATTTTTATCAATGAGGGAAACAATATGCTGAAGAATCACAGCTAATTTGGTGCTTTCAGTGTATCTAAAATTGTAAATTGATTTCAATTTAATTATTTATTACAAATCTATTGCATTCCATTTTAATTCAGAGATTTTTAGTTGTGATTTCTTTTTAAGAAGGATTTACAATTACTGATTAACACTAGACATTGGGTCTTAAAAATACGCTTCAATTGTTTTGCTTTTAAGTTGTTGTTTTATTTGGTTTAATTTTTGCTGTTTTTTTTAGTCGAATGTAACAAAAGTAAACTTACAAAGTAAGACACAATGTTTTCTGTATTTGTTTCTCCTTTTTTTAGCAAGTTTACCCTAGTGTAAAAGCGGTACTTAAGGCGCTTAAGATTCCAGACCCCAAAAAGCTAAGTGAAAACCAACTCCTTTAATCCATTGTCCTAACATCCTTTTAAATCCAGAAACCCTACAAAGCGTAACTTGTTCTAAAACAGAAATTTCTAAGTTCAATGATATTTTTAGCTTTTTGTTTTTGTTTGTTTGTTTTTGTTTGTTTGTTTTTTAGAACTTGAAAAATAATCTTTCAAATAGTAGAAGCTGCAAGTACAAAATAAAATAATATCCTTAAAAATTTTCAGTTGTTGCTTGTTTTTTTATAGACTGGCTTTAATAATGATTCGAATTTGTACTTTGATTAATTATCCAACAAACGGAATTATATAAAAATTAAGTAATAGCACTTATGTTAACTTTAAAATGCTTATAAACAAAAAGATTGACCTAAATTAAGTGATTTTAATCACAAATAACCAATTACAAGAACAGTGCTGGAGGTTACCGACTGATTCGCCTTAATTTCACAGTAAATGTTCAATAACCTGTAGAAAAAAGGCGGAATCTTGGCCACTATTGACTTGAAAAGTGTAATTTTAATCACAAATAACCAATTACAAGAACAGTGCTGGAGGTTACCGACTGGGTCGCCTTAATTTCACAATAAATGTTCAATAACCTGTAGAAAAAAGGCGGAATCTTGGCCACTATTGACTTGAAAAGTGTAATTTTAATCACAAATAACCAATTACAAGAACAGTGCTGGAGGTTACCGACTGGGTCACCTTAATTTCACAGTAAATGTTCAATGACCTGTAGAAAAAAGGCGGAATCTTGGCCACGATTGACTTGAAAATTGTAATTTTAATCACAAATAACTAATTACAAGAACAGTGCTGGAGGTTACCGACTGGGTCGCCTTAATTTCACAGTAAATGTTCAATAACCTGTAGAAAAAAGGCGGAATCTTGGCCACGATTGACTTGAAAAGTGTAATTTTTATCACAAATAACCAATTACAAGAACAGTGCCGGAGGTTACCGACTGGGTCACCTTAATTTCACAGTAAATGTTCAAAAAAATTATAGAATTAAACTTTTAATTCGGATAAGCATCTTAAGTTTAGCCTATCAGAAGAAATAGACCAAATAGATGGCTTAGTAAATCGTCGTAATATTCTTAATTACATTTTCTCTTCTATTTTTTTTCTTAATCTTAATCACAGTATTAAAGCAAACTTATTTAAAGGGCAAAACATCAACGCTGAATTCTAGTAAAGCTGTTTTTAAGCGCTTACGGCTGTCAATATGTTCGCCCACAGTTCGCCAGGAAGATGAAGCAAGAACTGCTGCAAGAACATCCGCTCCACATACTGTGATACTTATCCGCAACTTCTTATACCAACTCCGTGTAACTATTATCTCGCACATCCACCCAGACTCGCTTGATCTAGCGCCGGCAGACTTTTTTTCTTTTTTTTTTTTTTTGTCTTCACCTTCGCTGACCCATTACACCAACTATAATAAACCTATGTCAAAAGTTTATTATAGCCAACGAATGTTACTTTAAGGGTGAATTCAAGGTATTTTTGTTTTCATCTTTAGTTATATTTGTTTTTACGCTTCCATTTGCTGAACTTTTTCTTTGGGTACACCTTGTTCAACGAATTTAATGTTCAGTAACATATATTTGTCTCCTACTTACCCTCTTTTACATGTGAAAATGTTATTAAAATTCTTCCTCACAGACACGAAAGAGTGGGTAGGGTATTTTATGTTAACAACCTTCTGCCACTAGTGGATACCGTTGCCAATAATATGTAAAGGAAGTTATAAAAACTACACTCACTGTGGTAAGTAGATATTCTAACATCATAAAAAAAGATGTACGTAGTAAAATGTAGCAGGAATAGATGTATATCAGTAAGATATACATGATGCTACTAACCGTAATGTATAATTTGGTAAGGGTAGACACATAACGTCGTTAGGGTGCCTCGAGAGAAACTTAGTGTTTTTATATATATATATATACATATATATTTTACGTTTATCTCCTATTTTTTTTTTACCGTCCAACCATTACACATAATAATGGTGGTAACTCCCCTTAAAGCAGGGAGGATACATTTTATTTATTCACACTTTATCGGAAGTTAACCAGCTTATTGCAATTATTAAAGAATAATTTTTCCTTTTTATGTGACCCGTAAATCGCAAAATTGCGACACCTAGTGAAAGGGTGATTTTAGTAAACTACATTGTGTCTTTGGCGGAGATGACCATCTGATGATGCACGTTTTTCTGAATGCAACTTTATTGGATTAACTGCAACGACTGCTAAAATCAGTTATTGCAATCTGTTAGGGCCTGTGACTTCATTCAAAAAAATAAACAAGAATTAAAATTATTAAAACATGGCATATATTTTAATTTTTTGTAAAGGGAAAACATGCATCAGATAATAAATGCTACCAGAACCATAACTGGTTCGCAGAAACAAAGCTGAAAAGCAGAACTTAATGACCACAATGTAGGTCACAATGTCCTTTCTTTAACGGCTTTCTTTTCTGATTACGATGATATTAAGACATTTTATGTGGAAAGATGACTCACAATCTCTACTCAAGCTAAAGTCACATATAAGTATTTTTATTCTCTAACTTCTCAACATAGATAGAACTTTGTAACGACCAGTTTTTTGTTTTGTAAAATTTTTTTGGTTATATTTCACTACTAAAGGACATTGCAAGTAGCTATAAAATTTTACGTATAAACTAAAAACCTTACTAATGTTCTGAATAGGCAGTAGAGAGAAGAATCATTAATTTGTTTTATGACTTTATTTATTTTCTTTTATTTAAATAAATAAAATGCTAGTCTAAAATTTTTTCAAATGATAAACTGAAGTTAGTTTTAATTTTAGATGGTGCTGATATTTCGAGTTCCTAGCTAAGATTTAAGAACAGGGTGTCCCAAGCTATATGGATAACGACTTTTTCTCGGAATCTAAGTTAGCTAGAAAAAAAACTAAAAAATACGTGTTCCCTTAGTTTTTTTGATTAGAAATCCAAATTTAATTTGTAAATTTTTTTCGGTGCTTCCAGAAGCGAGATACAGGCATCAACTTCATTTTTTCAAATGGGAAGGTGCGGTTTTTATTTCAGAAATAGATTCCTCTATTTTTTTAAAGAAAAATTTACTTGAACGGTTTTTTTCTGTGAGCGATATTTTACAAGTTATGAATGAAAACATGATTCTTATAAGAAATGTCAAAATGATAATATTATAACGGTTTTTTGATTAAATAAGAAGAAAAGTACTATTTTAGTATAAATTTTACTCCTCATTAATATTACAGATCATGCTCGAAATAGCCTCCACCATTAGAGATGCATAGACATGCTCTTTCCTGCCAATTGCCCCTTACAGCCAAAGAAATAGATTCGGCTTTAACCGAGTTACAGGTATCTATTATTCTCTGCTTTAGTTCATCTACAGATGCAATCCTGGCTTGATTCTGATACACCTAGATTTAGAAATGCTTCTAGATAAGTAGAAATAAGAAAAGGAGAAAAAAAAAGTTATGAATAATCACCTTGTTTTTCAGGTATCCCCAAAGGATATAGTCCATAGGTGTCAAATCCGGTGAACGAAGTGGCCACTGAATAGCCATCCATGTCGATACAACACGCCCATCAAATTTCCTATCAAGATATCTTTTTACATGCCTAATGGTGTTATATCGACTAGGGGTGTACCAGAATCAAGCCCGGGTTGCATCTGTAGATGAACTAAAGCAGAAAATAATAGATGCCTGTAACTCGGTTAAATTCGAATCTATTTCTTTGGCAGTAAGGGACAATTGAGCATGTCTATGCATCTCTAATGGTGGAGGCCATTTGGAGCAGGATCTGTAATATTAATGAGGAGTAAAATTTATAATAAAATAGTACTTTTCTTCTTATTCAATCAAAAAAACCGTTATAATATTATAATTTTGAAATTTCTTAAAGAATCATGTTTTCATTCATAACTTGTAAAATATCGCTCACAGAAAGAAACCGTTCAAGTAAATTTTTCTTTAAAAAAAATAGAGGAATCTATTTCTGAAATAAAAACCGCACCTCCCCATTTGAAAAAAATGAAGTTGGTGCCTGTATCTCGCTTCTGGAAGCGCCGAAAAAAATTTACAAATTAAATTTGGATTTCTAACAAAAAAACTAAGGGAACACGTATTTTTTAGTTTTTTTCTAGCTATCTTAGTTTCCGAGAAAAAGTCGTTATCCATATAGCTTTAGGACACCCTGTATATTGGCATCTACCACCTTTCCATATACTTGTAAAATCGATGCAAAAGTTTTAGGTCTAATTAAGCAGGTTTTTAGTCTAACAAAACACCTTTCAACGCTTCATTGGTTTGTTTTGAACTTTATTCTGAAAGTTTCTTTTGGTCGAACAATTAATTCTTCTATATTATTGAAGGCTTTTGTTGTAATATTTCTCTCTATTATTTTCAATAAGCGGAATGACTTCAACTTTATTTTTAGGAAATTTCTTCACTAACTAACTTTCTCCTTGTATCGGACTTACGAGGGTCGTTTGAAAAGTCCGTGCAAAAATAAAAACTACTTAATTTTTTGGGGTAAACCTTTTTTATTTTTCAACATAGTCTCCTTTTAGGCTTATACACTTCGTCTAACTCTGCTCTAGTTTGTTGATCCCTCCCGAATAATAGGATTTGTCCAAGTCTGAAAAATAGCCATTCGTTTCTGCAATCACCTCCTCGTTTGAATAAAATCTTTTTCCCACCAGCCATTTCTTCATATTGGGGAACAAATAGTAGTCCGAGGGAGCCAAGTCTGGAGAACAGGGGGGATGTGAAACGAGTTGGAACCCTATTTCCATTAATTTTGCGACCACAACTGCTGAGGTGAGCTGGTGCTGTGCCGTGATGGAAAAGGACTTTTTTGTGGGCCAATCGTGGGCGTTTTTCTTGCAGCTCGGTTTTCAAACGGTCCAATAACGATGAATAATATGCACCTGTAATAGTTTTACCCTTTTCCTGATAGTCGATGAGGATTATTCCTTGCGAATCCCAAAAGACAGTCGCCATAATCTTGCCGGCCGAAGGAACGGTCTTCGCCTTTTTTGGCGTAGATTCCCCCTTGGTAACCCATTGTTTAGATTGTTCTTTGGTCTCAGGAATGTAGCGATGTATCCATGTTTCATCCACAGTGACGAAACGACGCTTAAAGTCCTGCGGATTCTTCTGGAACAGCTGCAAACCGTTCTTGCAACATTTCACACGATTTCGTTTTTGGTCAAGCGTGAGCAATCGCGGCACCCATCTTGCGGATAGCTTTGTCATGTCCAAATGTTGATGCAAAATATTTTGTACCCGTTCATTCGAGATGCCCACAGCACTAGCAATCTCACGCACCTTCACTCTTCTGTCATCCATCACCGTATCATGGATTTTATCAATGATTTCTGGAGTAGTAACCTCAACAGGGCGTCCAGAACGTTCAGCGTCACTTGTGCCCATATGGCCACTCCGAAAATTTTGAAACCACATATAAACTGTTCTAATCGAAGGTGCAGAGTCACCATAATGTTTATCAAGCTTCTCTTTAGTCTCCTGAGGCGTTTCGCCTTTCATAAAGTAGTGTTTAATCAACACACGAAATTCTTTTTCGTCCATTTTTTGAAAATCACTCGACTTCCTCGATTCAAACGAATGCCAAACACAAAGAAATAGACCGATCTGGCTGAAACTTGGTGTGTGTTCTTCCAAGAGATGCTACTAACTAAACATAACCTCGATACGCGCCAGTAATGCTATCTCTCTGACTTTGCACGGACTTTTCAAACGACCCTCGTAGAAATTCGTGAATATCTACTCCTGCTTTCTAAAAACTGATTTGTGGTTATATCGTATCTTTTATTTTAATTTATTTGGTGAGTTAAAATGAAGTTTCTATCAAAATATCTATCAAAAGAAAAATTGTATTTTCAATTAAAGTCATAATATTTTTCATTAAAAAGCAGATCGATAACTCAATTGCAGCGGTGGGTATCTTTGATTTTATCTCTTGTAGCTTGCATAGTCTTTTTGTATCCCTGATCGTTTTCTGACATAGGTCATCAAGTGAATTATGAGAAAAAAAACTTATATGAAGTCAAATTCTCTACACAAAACTGATTATCAACCTCTGACGATGGATTAAAGACAGAAATTGGCCAGGGATACCAAAAAAAAACATGCGGGTACCGATAAAATAAAGTAATTAAAACTAATATACAGGGTGATCCATTTAAAACGCACCAATCGCTAATAACTTTTTAGGAAAGCGGAATTTCGAAAAAAACCCACGAAGTTAACTATATGTTTTTTTTGGTCTAGTTTTCAAATTTTCTACCCCCAATAATGTATCTCCACTTTTTTGCGGAGTTACGGTTAAAAAAACTGATCGAGATTTCATAAGGACCACTGGTTTTGACAATGATTATGAAAACTACATAAAAAAACTGTGAAAAATGACGTTGACCCAGTTTCGATATCCCTAATTTTAGTCGAGATATTTAAGATCAGAGTTTCTATTTTATCTTAATCGTGAACGGTTTTCAATATTAATTTTCCACCAGAAATACACCAGTTTTGGGAGGTCCTCTGATTGCAAAAAATGTTATTGGTGACGCAAAGAACAAAAATAATAATAATTGAAGATTTAAAGAATGTAGTGTAATGTAATGGTTGTGGGTGAATCAGGATAAATTTGTTTTATCATCAAATAAAAGCAATCATCACATCGTTTTAATGTACCCCGTATGCAAGACTTCTTGACCTATGATTACGGTAAGAATCGAAGCGGGGTCAACGTCATTTTTCACAACTTTTTATGTAATTTTGATAATCATTGTCAAAACCAGTGATCCTTATGAAACCCCAATCAGGTTTTTGCCCGTAACTCCGCAAAAAATTAAGATACAGCATCGGGGGTGGAAAATTTGAAAACTAGACCAAAAAAACATACGTATAGTTTATTTCGTGGGTTTTTTTTGGGGGGGGGAATTCCGCTTCCCTAAAAAGTTAAATTATACACTGTTCGTACATTAATTGAGTTACAATTCGGAATTAATAGACCAATTTTCCGGCTTAAGAGACAACAGAGCATTTAATAAAGGTTTCCCAGTTGATAATGGAGGTGTATAATAAAACTTGAGGTGCCTTGGGATTCAGTGACAACTTCCTGAAGTATTGCAAGCATGTGGACAAATCAAATGAAACTACTGCAAATCAGTGTAAAGATCTCGGAGAAAGGTTTCGGCACTTCGGATGAGAAAAACGTACACCTTTCCAACATGAGATCCTCATCATACTTCTTAAGTTACATTCTAAGAACTGAAATGGTTGCCAAAATTATCGGGTGACACAATAGAACTTCTAGATTACTATGGCGTAGGTCCAACTTCGGTAGAAACCTAATCTGATCAAAGAGGTCGATAATAATGCTTCATTATCATATTTAAATTACCATTAATATTTAGTAAAGTTTAAAATAAGAATAAACCTTGTCAAACAATGTCTAAATGCTCACATAAATATATTTTTTAACAAGAATTTTAGATGCTAAAGAGGATTAGGACCGTTTCAAGTAACTGGATAGGTAAATTTGATTGGAAAAACAAGGATTATAGATGAAAGTTATTAACCATAACAGTAGGATCCAGCCATTCAGGATGAAACATGATAGGAACTCTTTAACTCTTTATTAAAACTAGAAGAACGATAAATAACCGAATGAAAAGACTAAGTGAATTCTGTTTTAACGAATTTATTGAAAGCTAAATTCAACTACGATAAATGGCCGCCTGTTCTACGTGCTTTACATTAAACACTGTCCCAAAAATATTGGTCCTAAATTAAAGATGAATTACTGAGAAGCACTAAAATTGTAATTCTTTTCTTCATTACTATGAAAAATAGTTCCATTAAAAACGAGATGCAGTTCAATTTTTAACATTAACTATATTACACAATTCATCCCTTGTTAACTATTTACATTAAATCAACTCAATCCTTCGGTTATTGTAGCCTTAAATACAAACATTGATTATTGCTTTTCGAAATCACTTGATCAAATTCTGGTTCACTAAACTGGTGCAGTTAAATTTGTGTCGTCTCTTTTTTTAAAAAATTTATTTGTCTAAAATACTTCGAACTATCGTAAACGCTCCATTTTATGTCTCCCAACCTGGACTATACACACTGACCTTAACATTCCTTTTATCACTGAAGTTGCTGAAAACACGATACAGAAAACTCCACTTCAGCCTGCAATCTCATAATATAAATCCTCTTGCTCAAAATCTTTCTTCTAGAACTCTTCCTGACAACCCGATAAGACGTCTTAAAAGACAGTGGCCTCGTGATCTTCTCTCCAGTGAAGAGAGTGACTAACCATCTAATGTTTTGGAGTGTTACTACTGGGTAACTTCTCTATCGTTACCTTATCATTTGTTACTCGGTTATCACTGTTACTTATAACGTTAACGCGCTGATTGTAGCACAAATAAACGCAAAAAAAACTATTTATTTTCACAACTGCAGTATAATTTCTGCAATAAGTGAAGATGATACAACATGATGCATAAAATAAATACATGAATAGCTTGAGGGTAGAATTCACCCATTGGTGAAACTCCCAAAGAGGTACAGTTCACTATTGTACACTGGCACTTACTTCATTTAGAAGAACGCGTGGCCAACTGCGCTTCAACCACCTGGGAGGATTTCCTGGTAGAGTGGTAAGTTGAGATACTAGTGGATTAGGTTGTAAGGTGATTGAAGTATGGAATTTAATGTACCGGGATCTTGCAGCTTCTGAAACATAAGGAACAAGGAAATCTCGGTGCAAGGTAGAGTTTAGATACAAAGTAAGGAGCATTAGCGGATTCGACGGAGAGTTTTTGACTGGAAGGATTGGATTCTATAGGTATTGGAAGCTTTGGCTGAGCCCCAATGTTCCATTCCCGTAAGTCCAAGCAGGTTTCAGTATCACAGTGTAGTTAAGTCATTTATTGTTTAGTGAAAGTTTACATCGTTTGTCAAGAAGTCTAGTGAGAACTTAGAATCGAGCCATGTATCTGAAGTTATTATTTGCAGTAGCCTTGCAGTTTTTGCTCAATAATTCTGAGCCATGCACAGCCTGTAAAGGTGGACGTACCTTTTTAATTACCCATTTTAAAATGCTCCTTTTAGAGAGCAAATAGTTGCCCCCGTTCATTGGTAATTCAGCCTTTTCTGACTTTTATGAGAAAATGCAGTCCTTCTATCTCTTTTTTGCCTGAAACAACTTTGTACTTTGTATTTATATTTTATTTAAACTTCGAAATTGAAATCGCTTTTTTTTTTTACAAATAATGCATACTGTCACTCTTATTCTTCATAATTTCAGACATGTTTTTATTTCATTTGACTTTATAATATTGTTTTAGCTCTTCAGTTGTTATTTTTGCATTACTATTTTTCTCTCAGACAATCCCACTACTCTTCTACTGCAGTTTTTTTGTATTTGTAATTACTAAAAGCTGCAGAAAAGTAAGTCTTTTTCTGCTTCTTTATTAATATTGTATGTTTCAAAATCCTAATTGATAAATCTTCTTTGAAGATTCTCTGAATGTGACTTCGATATTTGATGTGAGCTTAGAGTGGTGCAATTAGTAGTGTAGTTATGATAGTACTTGTGTGAGTAATTAAGAACTAAAATCGCAACTATGGAGTTTAGCTGCATCCTATATTTTTATTTTATTCTCTCTAATGAATTTGTAAATAATTCGTAGCGCATCAGGATTCATTATAGCTAAAATACTTTTAGCGCTACAGGGAAATCGTACATGTGTTGCCAATTCCTTTAGGAACTTGTCTCTATTTCTATTATATCTGCTGCATCTGAAGAGGAGGTGATCGATGTCCCCATCCTCCCCGCTATTGCAATCACATTTGGGACTATCTAATAACTTAATTTTATGCAGATGCGGATTTGTGAGATTATGGTTGAACCTCAGTCGCATTATTGTTGTGTAAAATTGCCTTTCCCCCTCCAGTACTTCTACAAACCATGGCTTGTTGGGAATCCTAGGCTGTAAATCAGCGTAATATTTACCCTTAATTTCTTTTTCCAGATCGTAGAGCTTTTGCCATGCGTCATAACAACGCTTTCTTAAAGCACCTTCGAAATCCGCTAAATTGAGCACTGGAGTATGTTCCCCTAACAAGATCGCTCTTTTTGCTAGCACGTCGACTTTCTCGTTATCAACTATCCCAGCATGCCCTTGCAGCCAAACCAGATGCAACCTACCCATTGCATTAATCAAATGACATACAATTTCTATAATTATGGAATCAAAAACATCGCCCGGACGTTTTATTTTTTGGAGTGCACTTTTAGAATCACTAAGAATGACTATTATGTCATTACTTTGTATTTGTTCCGCCAGGATTACCGCATTCCAAATCGCTACGATTTCTGCGGTAAATATTGCGTTTATAAAAGGATAAAGATAATTATTGTTAAATAATTTGTGAAGTTTAATGTAGAGCTACGAGTATACCATCATAACTATTGAACATCAATATCAACAGTTATGATGATATACTCGTAGCTCTACATTAAACTTCACAAACTTTTTTTATAGTACCCTGAAGAAGGTAGTAAAAATTACCGAAACGTTGGTATAAATCAAAAAAGTTGTATTTATTTAAGACCGCACCTCGATATTCACCAAAAATCATCTATCAACAACGGTCGAAAAAACCATAACCAATATTGTTAAAATATGCTAGTAATTTAATTTTCAAATGAGATTTTTTGAAGCTTCCTGTTGGATCCTCGCAAGGAGTTGCGGCCCCCCTTGACCAGAATTTTCTTTGAGCGACAATTGTCCGTTGGCAGCATTGGTTGTTTGGACGTAGTGGGGATGGTGGCCAGTGCAAGGCAGAAGTTCAGTTGCCCTTGGGCATCTCAAGAGAGTAGGGATGCCACCTGATTATGTCTGTGTGTCCGCCATTGCCAGGATTTTAGCGTCGGTCTGGCTGGTACTGTTTTCGCCAAGAACTGGACAACCCATTAGCCGCCCGGTTGAACGATTTACTTTTGTTGTCTTATGATAAATCAATTTGTGAGTGTTATAATAAGTCTAATTAAGTCAGAAAACCTGTCAGTCTACTTAAGCCAGAAAACTTGTCAGTCTAATTAAGTCAGAAGACCTGTCGTCTAATTGTCAGAAAACCTGTAAGTCTAATTAATTCAGTTTTATTTATTTGGATCATGGTCCGTTTTGTATATGAGTTTAAAATTGTAAATATACCAAATATATTTGTTATTGCATAAGTGAAGGTATTCTGAGTGTTGGTGGCGTCCCCACCCTTCCCTTTCCTTTAGTTTTATTTCATAGTCAAAGATTTTTCACTTCCATTTAATAAATGACAAATAACCATAATCAAAGTGACCAAATATTAAAATTATTTACAGAAATTATTAGAAATATTAGTACAGTTGAACCTCTCAATAACGGGCATTGGCAAGGGAAAGCAAAGTGGCCGCTGTTTGGAGGTGGCCGTTAGAAGGAGGTAGGCAAGTTTCATAATGAAAAAATATGGGTTTTTTCCAAACATCTATTTAAAAATTGTTTATTATTAATAGATTTAAAAACGTACATAATTGCATAATTATTGCGGCTATATGATATGCATCAAATATTTCTTAATTATCCGATTTTTGCAAAATCTTTCAACATATTTATTTTCTCTTCTAGAGTTAACCACTTTCGTTTAAAAGACATAACGGAAAAAATAATATTGTTCGTCCAAAGTAATATTGAAAAATGATTAAAATGGTACAAGATGTATGAGCTTATACAGGAAACTTTAGGAAAAACCAGGGAAAAAAACCAAAAACTTGAGAGGGGATAATTTTTTGATCACCACGTCAAACGAACTTTTAATAATAAGGTGGTCGTTGGTGGGAGGTGAAACATTTAATCCGTTCCCCAAAAAAATCAATGTCCGCGGTCGTTATGTAGAGTGTCCGTTAGACGCGGAGGTTCTTTTATATAGACAAGTGTATAGGGGGTAAAACGGGGAAATCCAAAAACTGTCTGTAAATGGAGGTGGTCGCTAGTGAGAGTGTCCTTTATGGGAGGCTCGACTGTACGAGGGTCGTTTGAAAAGTCCATGCAAAAATAAAAACTACTTAATTTTTTGGGGTAAACCTTTTTTATTTTTCAACATAGTCTCCTTTTAGGCTTATACACCTTGTCCAACGCTGCTCTAGTTTGTTGATCCCTTCCGAATAATAGGATTTGTCCAAGTCTGAAAAATAGCCATTCGTTTCTGCAAACACCTCCTCGTTTGAATAAAATCTTTTTCCCGCCAGCCATTTCTTCATATTGGGGAACAAATAGTAGTCCAAGGGAGCCAAGTCTGGAGAATAGGGGGGATGTGAAACGAGTTGGAACCCTATTTCCATTAATTTTGCGACCACAACTGCTGAGGTGTGAGCTGGTGCGTTGTCGTGATGAAAAAGGACTTTTTTGTGGGCCAATCGTGGGCGTTTTTCTTGCAGCTCGGTTTTCAAACGGTCCAATAACGATGAATAATATGCACCTGTAATAGTTTTACCCTTTTCCAGGTAGTCGATGAGGATTATTCCTTGCGAATCCCAAAAGACAGTCGCCATAATCTTTCCGGCCGAAGGAACGGTCTTCGCCTTTATTGGCGCAGATTCCCCCTTGGTAACCCATTGTTTAGATTGTTCTTTGGTCTCAGGAGTGTAGTGATGTATCCATCTTTCATCCACAGTGACGAAACGACGCTTAATGTCCTGCGGATTCTTCTGGAGCAGCTGCAAACCGTCCTTGCAACACTTCACACGATTTCGTTTTTGGTCAAGCGTGAGAAAATCACTCGACTTCCTCGATTCAAACGAATGCCAAACACAAAGAAATAGACCGATCTGGCTGAAACTTGGTGTGTGTTCTTCCAAGAGATGCTACTAACTAAACATAACCTCGATACGCGCCAGTAGTGCTATCTCTCAGACTTTGCACGGCCTTTTCAAATGACCCTCGTAATTATTTCTTGATGCAATATCGCAAAAAGCTCACACTTTACATCAAACTGATAGCAGAGGATAAATGCTCATGTTATTTAAATGTTATTAAAGCAGATTTATGCTCTTTTAAAAATGGGATCACTGAAGAAATATTAATGTAACAGAGTAAAGTACCGACAAATTAAACGCATAAGTTGAAATTAATAAATTACTTTATCAAAACCATAAAGTAAAAATAATTCATAAGCTAAGTTAACCACATCATAATTATTAAATTTAATGTTTTCCAAACAGTTTTCTTTTCAACAATAGTTATTTATTTAACAAGTGTGGAAAGTAGTACTTTTCCTCACGCGAGGCAGGGTTTGCACGCACGAGCGAGCGAAGCGAGGCGAGTTCAAGTGCAAATTGCCGAGTGTGAGGAAAATACTTTACACTCGAGTTAAATATTATATTTTTTCTGCAACCATTTATTAACTAATAAAATTAAAAATTTCATTTTTACAGTCTACAAAAAGTAATTTATTTATTATAAACATTTATTGTTATATTACAATTATTTACATTACTTACTTATTCACATTACTTATTACATTTTCTGCTCTTTCTTTTATTGATGGAGTGTTTTCTAAACAGGAATCGCAAGAATCCATTTTAAATTTCTATAAGGTAACACTATAACCTTTTTAACTGTTATAATTAAAAATATCTAATTATTTATTAAAGTATTATTTTTATTTCTATATTCCTTTCAATTTTTATTTTATTTTTTAATATTCGTTTTTTAATTATTTAGTTACGTTAAATAAGCTTATTAAAGTTTTACAGAAAATATTTATGTTAATAACAAAACTTCTTATATCAAGGAAGCACAATAAAGTTTTTCCACACACTAGTGCGGAAAGTGACACTAATGGGAATTTCCCCATTATGAGGCCGGATTCCTAAATCGTAAGCTACATAAAGAAAAAGATGGATAAAAAATATTTTTTTTAAAATCTTTTATTGTAATTTACCACTGCAACAGTTGTTGCAACAAGCAAATATGGTGAAAGAGAAAAGAAATAGAAGAAAATCACGTGTGGAGAAGGCTCCCAGTGGTGCCACTCCAGTAACGTGCTTTGCTCTCACGATAAGAGAAGATCAAGAGGCCATCTTCTCTTCAATCTCCTTAGAGGATTACCTGGTAATGTGGAGGAAGATAGGTGTTCTATGAGAGGGTTAGGATGAGCTGCTGTAGAGGAATGAAATTTGAAGAAACGAGTGTTAGCAAGATCTGCAATCGAAAGGGATTTTGATGTCATTATGGATAGTGGAGTTAGATATATAGAATGGAGCGTTAAGAAGTTTTTGAAGTATTTTTGACTGTAATGCCTGGAGGCGTAGTGAGTTAGAACGCTTAGTCGATCCCCATACTTCGATGCCGTATGACCAAATGGGTCGCAGTGACAGTAAGAGTCTTTTGTTATGTAGTCCAAGGTAGCGTACTTTGTCCACAGTTGGTACAGGAGTTTGGTTCAAGATGACTGGAGGTAGGATTTTCCGTCTGAGAGTAAATACTATAAACTTTGACTTCGTAACGTTAGTTTTGATTCTCCATTTGAAAAGCCAGTCCTGTAAGTGGTTAATGTGTGTTTGTAGAGTTCGTGTAGCGATAAGAGTATCGGAATGAGGAGATAAGTTTGCAGTATCGTCAGCAAAGATGGAGAGGATGGTATTAGGGTGTTGAGGTATGTCTGCTGTATATAAGGAGTAAAGAATAGGTCCTAGGACACTGCCCTGAGGAACACCAGCTCGAGCTAGATGGATATCAGAGTCTGCTGCTCCATAGTTCACTCTGAAATATCGATCTTTTAGGTAGGATTTGAGGATCTCCCTCAGCTTAAACAGTAGTCCCTCGTGCCACACCCTGTCGAGCGCCTGAGCGACGTCAAGGAAAACACTCGGGCAATACTGTTTTCGCTCGAGGGAGGTAGCAATAGTGTCTACAACGCGAAGCACCTGGTGAGAAGTTGAGTGATATCTCCGAAATCCGAATTGATGATCCGAAATTATATTTTTATATAAATAAAAATTAAATTAGAAATATTTTATTAGTAAAAGTTATTTTTAATTTAAGCTAAATTTTAAATTACCAATAAATGTAGCAGTAAAACATCTAAGAAATAGATTCAAGAAAATAAATAAAACTCTATTAAACTTTAGAATATTTTGTTAAAAACTGCTGAATGAGACACTGGAACGTTTTTAAGTACCCTTGTCATGATCAAGAGCAGAATCTGATTCATTCCTATGGCGTCCCTTTCTCTCGCATGGCCATCAGTTCCGACCCAAATAATGTGCCCACTAACTCATCTGTAAATAAAAAAACAAAAAGACATGTCAAAACAAAAACAAAGATAGAATTTCTCTTGTGTAAATATTTCCACTTCAAATTTACACAAATACTGGATATAATTTGTTTTATCTCCCAAGAGTTTAGGTATTATTAATTTTAAACGATCGTAAACCGCTGTACTATTTCCCATTTGAAGTAGTATTCATTGTTGAAGAGTTTCAGCACAACTTTATCCACAACTTAAACTGGGTTTAAATCAACAACTTTTCCTTCATTTGGACAACAATAAATCCGTTGGAGAACGCTAGCAAGACTAGATTCAATTCTTTCAAATCTAAAAGATAATTTCTCTTCAATGTTTCTTTTGTTGGCTGTATTTTAATTTGTTTATGTTTATTTGAATTTACTAATTTAATAATAAGTTTGGGATTCTTCATTATTAACGAAAAGGTAGTTTAGATATGTCAGACATTGCTCACTTCTTGTATAATTATTTTACAACATACAGGGTGCGGCGCCAAAATCCGGACAAAATACAAATTGTGATTCCCTCCTTTCTATACCACTGGTAGATGTCGCGATTAGCTTACATATAGCTTGACGCATGCACTAAACCATCATAACCTCTAAAACAGTCACAATGTTGAAACCATGTGCAGAGTATAACCGTAGAGCTGCGATTATTGTAAGTGTTCGCGCTGGGCGCTCGGCGATAGAAATAATTCGGTTCTTCGGGTACCCGAGATCGAATGTGTATCGCGAAATATAACGAGTCAGGGAGAAGTCCAACGAAGGTTTTGCAACACTCGAAGGAGCGCCTTTGTCAGGACGCCTGACATCATTCAACGGGCACAGGAGCTGATTTTTTGAAGATCCAGAGCAGTTGATCCGAAAAATGTCGTAGGTTGTTAATGTGAGCGAAAAAAACTATGCGTCAAATTGTCGGGGAGGACCTCCGCTATAAGTTTTACACAATTAAAGTGAATCAGATGCTTACCGAAGCGGCCAGGACAAAGCGAGTTAGACGCTGCAATCGGCTTTTGTGTTCCTTAAGAAACAATGCTGCCGGAAGACTCAGGTTTATTTCTAACGAGAAAATTTTTACTGTGGATGCGAAAATCAATCGAAGGAATGACCGCTGGCTTGCCCACGACCCTGAAGATGTCGCCATTGTTGCAAGAACGAAATTTCCCGCGAATGTTCACGTGCTAGGAGTAGTGTCCAGTGAGGGTGATGTGATGCCACCGCATTTCTTTAACAACGGGGGAAATGTCACAAAAGAAGTTTATTTGCGTGTTCTGAAAAAATGTAGTGAAGCCGTGGATGGAGTCTGTGTCGTCTGGAAAGCCGTATGACGCCCACACAAGTCATTTGGTGCAAAATTGGTTGTCGGACAACGTCATGTTTTGGTCGAAAGAATACTGGCCTCCCTACAGCCCAGATTTGAATCCTTTGGACTACTACGTATGCAGCTTAGTTGAAAGGATCACTAACAAGTCCAGACATCCAAACGTCGCATCATTGAGAGCCGCTATTGAAGCGGCATTCGCCCCGATAAGGACCGTGAAACATTAAAGCGCGCCTTCACATGCTTCAGACCGAGAATGGAGGCAGTCATTCAAGGTAGCGGGAGATCTATTGAGTAAATGTGTTCTTTATGACCTTGTGGATAATGGTGGACAAAAAAGTTTTTGTAAACCTTTCCGATCAAAAATATGTTTGCAAAAAATGTATATTTTGTCCGGATTTTGGCGCTACACCCTTTAGTTCCATAATTCAAATAAAACTTCTCAGCATTTCTGTGGAAGCAATTAGGGTCTCCAATTGTTTTGGAGAAAATGATGGAAATCTAAAGAATTGTTTAGTAAAAAAAAAATCCAATTAAATGATTCTATTTCCTTCCTTCTTCCTCTATCTTTATCGTCCCTTCTAACTTTGCTCCTCAATTCTAATGAGGAAACGATGTAAGAAAACCTCGCCACTCCAAGAAGGGCTGTTAGCTGGGGGAGACAAAAAAATGGTGAAAATTAGAAAACGCGAGAAACAATTGTAAATTCAGAAAAGAGAAAATTAGAATAGAGGTAAATACTTTGTTCATTTCGCTCTAGGCCAATAGGGGAGTCTCAAACCTCCACCTGAGATAATTATTTTTAATGCTTTATTTTTGTAAAAAAAGGTTTCCGCTTTTTAACATTGTTAACAAATACTGTTAATGAAGAGGCGCCAATGGCCTTCGGAATAATAATAATCAATTTTCTTATTTTCCACTTATTATCAATTCTAGATAATAAAGGCTGATATTTTCTTTATTGTAGCGTACGATAACAGATGTTACGTAATCATTAACAGCTGGTTTTTTTTAAACAAACCGATCATTACAGCATGGACTCAGCTTTATTATGGCCAATTTTTCATTGTATTGTCATAATAAAATTGTATTATTATAAATAATCTTTTTTCTTGAAGCGCGTCAACAATCGAAGTCATCACATATCTCTTAAAAATAAATTATGGTATCCAAAATTTATTAAAAAGCAATTATAATAGAGCCAGGGCCGTGTTATAAGGAAACAGTTGTTTTTATAAATACCAACTTAACGTAAAAATCAGTCATAACTTATCGTAAAATCAGTCATAACTTATTGTAAAATCATTCATAACTTATCCTAAAATCATTTATAACTTATCGAAAAATCATTTATAACATCGTTAAATAAGTCATAACATGTAAAGTCAATTATAACTTATCGTAAAATCAATTGTGACTTATCGTTAAATAAGCCATAACTTGTAAAATCAATGTTAACTTAACGTAAAATCATTTATAAAATCATAAAATCAGTCAGAACTTGTAAAATCAATGATAACTTAACGTAAAATCATTTATAACATCGTAAAATCAATCATAACTAGTAAAATCAATTATAACTTATCGTAAAATCAATTGTAACCAGTGTTCCCTCTAATTTTTTGAGTTTTTTTCCAAAATAAACAAATTTTGTGCGGCAATTTAAAAAAGTGCAAAAATGACAATACACTAATAGTATTAATATTTAGTCAAATTTTGTACCTACTTATACGCATTGACTAGATCTTACAGCATACCACACATTACAACTAAACACAATGAAAAATCTACCCTAAAATCAAGTCAACACAATAGTTCGTGAAGACAGAATTTAACTGATTACTGTGACTTCCCTTTTCCATTCAAATGAAAAATAAGAAAATTTAAATACTTACAATATAATAACGTTGTCCGCTTCTATTTTTTTAAATTAATACATTCGTCAAAACAAACATACAAGAACGACAATTCACAATTACTTATAATTGAACAATTTTAGAATTAAGGATTACATTTTTTATTAATGGCATTTATTTTATAACTTCTCTCTCCAGCCTTTTGGTTTTAACCATTTTGCATAAACTTTACTTAAATTTACATTGTTTCCGTCCATCGTATATGATTTTACTCTCATCAGCATACCCATATGTTCCTGCAATCGATTTCTTTGTTTCGTTTTAATCAAAAAATTTTTGTGCGCGCTAATATTTTTCATGTGCGCTATGTTTAAATTTATGCGCCCGCACACACGCGCACAGCTTAGAGGGAACACTGATTGTAACTTATCGTTAATTAAGTCATAACTTAGCAAACAAAAAGTCAGTCGTTATAATCCAGAATAGATTAATATTTAAGTGAAAAAAAAAAAAATACTAGCGTAAACACAGGTATTGATGTGTTGATTGGGAGGTCTCTTGTTCCAGTACCGCGTATAAGTAAAATAGTTGTAAATCACAGTCAATTAAAGAGATTTAGTTGATTATTTCAAGCCATGAAAAACAAGTAATTTTAGAAATCAACATTAAAACAGGAAAACTTTTTAACAAAAGTTAAGCTACAAAACAAAAACAAAAAAAAACACAAACGGTTTTATTGTGCTAACAGTTTTTTGATGCTAAATCTCTGTCCACTTTGATTACTATTGCATTCAATAATCCAAAGCTAAACGCCTAATTCCCAATTAGCCTGGAGGTGTATTTCTAATTAATGTTACCGAGTATTGCTTTACACAAAGCTGTATAAGTGGTTGTAGATACGATTGTATTTTCAAAAATTAATATTGTTTGTTTTGTCGTTGAAAAGAGATCCCTAAATATGGTCCTATATTGTGGGTGCAAGCATGGACACGGCTACATATTGAATAATTGGGTGACAGTATGGCTCTTATGTCAAGATGTCGAAAAAATTTGTTGCTGATTTATTGTGTTCATGTCAAATATCTGCTATTTCGTATCTTTATACTTTATTATCAATTCTTTCTTTATACTTTGTTTTATGATTTTCTGAGAAGTATTATAATTTCCGAGATAGACATTTTAGAACATCACTATTCCATTAAGACTCTACTTAATTTTAGACCAATAAAAATATATAATATATTGTTCAATTTAGTTTCATCATCGATCATTACCGTAGATTCCATTGTATTTTGAGCGAGATATGTAGCGATATATTTGTGTCTGAATGAGATAAAAACAGGGCATTGTAATCACCAAATGGTGTAAATTATCAACTTCGCCAGATTTACAAAATTTGGCAGAAGTAAACCCAGTTTGCTAATATTTCTATAATAATATTATTAGAGGAGAAGGTGGTAATATGGGACAGTCTTTTTTTTACCTTGCATATCTTGAACACTTCTGGATTTAAAATCTACTCTGAAGTAAAATCATAGGCATAACATTATTTGTCTTTGTAAATTTGGAGTCCTGAGTGGATTACAGCAAGGAGTCTGTGGAGTTACACTGAAAAAGTCTGTAGTGGTGCCCATATTGGGTTTTCAGAAAGTGTGGTCCGTAATATGGGGACACCCATAATAATTATAGTTAATGTTCTCGTTTCTCCATGAATTGTAAAAATAAACCTTAAATATGCCACAAAACTATATTTTACACAATTATCGTACATTAAGGATGAAAATTAGGGTGTAATCAGTTTTCTTAGAGAAAATGTCAAGACATGATAGGTGTCTGGACTGGACACAAAAAATCACAAACAAATGACTCCTTTTCACTGGCAGTGCATTCCATATGAGCCCAACGACAATGAACAATGCACTCAATCCACATTTCTCCGGGCTTTCTGAGTTCTTGAACTTTTCTCCGCAAAAAGAAATGTAATCCGTATCTTCACTATCTGGCGTCGAATTTTGGGGTGGAGTGGACAAATCCGATTCACCTGATGAAACTGAAACATCAGAATCGTCTTCAGAATCTGTTTGTTTTGATAATAGGCGACGCAATTTTGACTTTTGGGACCTTGAAGTGAAGTGCAGCTTCTCGAATACCAAATTTTTTCTCCATTACAGTTTGAATAGCATCAACCATGTCCTTTTCATCCCAATTTTTACGTTTGCCTTTCGGCGATGGTCCTAATTTTGTTCTAGGCATATCTTTTTAGGCCCTTTATAGACCCTTTGTAGGCCCTGTAGAAAAAAAAAATATTTATAAGACACTAGTTTCGTCCTCAGTGCCACTTTTCACACTTGTTCGGCAGACGATTAACGAGGTTGTTATACCACCATACACCGCCTACAATATAACCTCATTTTTTTTTCCAATATACATTCATATTTTAAATCCATAATACTGGCAATTAAAACTCTCTACTTTCTACATTTTTAATGTCTAAGGGCAATTATTCTAACTTTCCTCGGTATTAACCAAAAGCAGAGGAAAATCGACCTTAAGACAACTTTTTAGCACTGACAAAATCAACACGGTCCTCTCTTGGACAAAGCTGCCACTCGATTGACGGCGCTGCCTTCTGCAGCAGACAAAGCCTTCCCCCAAAAGAGTAGTAAGGCACCAAAAACTAACAGTAAGCACTACTGGTTTCACCAAAGGTGTCCTAAATCGCAATTTCGTCCCAAATTACCACCTTCTCCTCTAGATCTTTATTATGAAAATACTACAGGGAAGGAATTAGCTATGCTGTTAGCGCATTTTGATTCCCACGCGGAGATCCCGGGTTCGAATCCAGCTGCAGATCCCTTAGATTTTCTTTTCCTAGGAGTTTTGTTACAGCTTACTGTACGGTGTCCCAAATTACCACCTTCTTCTCTATTAAATGAAGAATTGACAATTCTTTCCACATCTTTTAAGATTAACATATTTTTAAAGAACTCAACTTCTTATAATTCAGAGAAATCACTTCATGGCTCTGACTTATCCAGAACCTCATCCTCAGCTCCGATTATTACCAGATAATTTCTGAAATAGAAACACCAATTGTAGGGTATGATATTACAGTTCGTAAGTTCAAATAATCTTATCACAGCAAAGCTTGGGAATTTGCACATTTAGGCATTGCTAATAGTTTAAGCCATCAACCAATAAAGAGTCTTCTAAATATTTTTTACTGAATATGATGACTGAATAGTTTCTGTACTGATTTAGAAAATTCAGGGTTTTAGCTGGTAAATGAAGCAATTATTTGAAAATAGATAAAAATATTGAGCTAATAACAATAGGAGACGTATTTTGAAAGACATGGGTGAAAGAATAAGAACAAATACAAGATTTTGAATTCAATAATGCTGGATAATTGCTGGTTACTTACGAAATCCGTAGGATACTGCTGTGGAAACACTAACAGAGAGGTTACTTTTTTTTTTTTTTTGGAAGGGCAGGTTAGATTTGAGGTGTGAAGGTTAAAGCTTCGCTCAAATGTTTAGGTTTCGTCATTTTCATGGGACAACTCGTTAAAAAAAATAATTGTTTAAAAAAAGAAAAATTAATTTCCACGGTAACAATACACTTTTCCTCAAGTAAAAAAACCTTTTCAGAACAATATGCCTGAATAAACAGAAATAGCTACTACGATTAAGGAATTTTCATCAGATGTTTTCCTTCATTTTCTCTTTTCCAAATAGAGAAGAAACAATTAAAAGAACAAAAGAATAAGGGCAATTAAAAGAAGTAGGATAGGTCGTTCCTCTAAGAAAACCCAGGTTTTAAGAAAACTGATCTTGATTTTACTTTTTCTCTTAGTTAGCGTCAAAGAGTTTTCTCAGAGCGAGAGACTAATTACTTCTTACTGTTCAATAATGTTATCACTGCAAAATAATAATAATAATAGTAAAAATAATATTGGGTTGTCCGGAAAATAATGCAGGATTGTAGCTTTAAAAGAAAAAAAAAGAAAATTTAATGATTTATAACTGTTTTTATTAATCAAGATAGTCTCCATTACTTTCTATACATTTCTGCCAACGTGTGGGTAACTTTTCCCATACCCTCTGTATAGAATTTGGAATCCTTAGAATTTATAAATTCAGAAAACGCATTTTCTAATGTTCTTTGGTCAATAAATTTATTTTGCGAATAGCGGTCCAGGTGTCTAAAAAAAAAATGGTAATCAGTAGGCGAGAGGTCTGGTGAGTAGGGCGGGTGTGGCAGAGTCTCATAGCCAAGCTCCAACAATTTTCGGCAAGTCAAACGTGAGATACGTGAGGCTTGTCCAGAAAGTAAGTGTACTGAGGCTCTCACGGCCGAAGGGATTTTTTTTTCGACATGTTGGCTTCACTGCCGTGAAGCCTGATTCCTCCTCTCAGCAACGAGACCGGTTCGAGGTCAGTACGTAGAGAACTGTCGACGCGACAATAGGTTTCGTGAAAAATGTCAATCCAATCTCCCGCCAAGTGCGAAATTGAATAATATGCCTCAAGGGGAGACCATCAACTCTGCAAGATACTGTGAGAATCTAAAAAAAATGCGGAAGGCGATTCAGAACAAGAGAAGAGGCATGCTGACAAAGGGAGTCTGCCTGCTGCACGACAATGCCAGACCACACACGGCCAATGCCACGAAGGAACTGCTCGCCAAAGTTTAAATGGGATGTCCTGAACCATCCCGTGCATTCCACTGACCTAGCACCTTCAGATTACTATCTCTTTAGCTCCCTGAATCGGGTTTTCCGGAAAATAATGTAGGATTATGGTTTTAAAAGAAAAAAAATCAAAATTAATGATTTATAACTGGAGATATGTGGCCGAGCGTTGTAATACAACAAAATGGGCCCCTTTCGATTGACTAAAGATGGCTTCATTATTGCCAATTTATGATGCATTACGTTGCAATTTTCTGATGCAATTTGGTTACAATACGATTCGGCTTTGAGGATTTAAGAAGCTGTAATGAATCAGTCCAAATGAAGCCCACCGAACAGTAACCATCACCTTTTTTTTTATGATTTGAGGGCTTTGGAAAACGTCGTGCTGCTTCTCCTTTGTCAAGCCACTGTCCAGAGCATGTACTGTTGTCGTAGAGGATCCACTTTTCATCGTAAGTCACAATTCTGGACAGAGAAAGGATCGCTGTTGTTTCGGCAAAGAAGTGCAGCACAAATTTCATACCGCTGATCTTTTTGGCGGTCGTTTAATGTAATGTGTGGAGGAACCCAAAACTTTCAAGCTTTTACACCTTCCCAATCGCCTTGAGATGGTCATCGGCGGTTGATTTGCTGACTTCGAGTATTCCTGCCAGTTCTCGTACAGTTGTTCTGGGATTTTCTTCCACCAAAGCTCGGAGAACAACAGTCATCAAGGGCAGAACTTCTTCTACGGCCGTTCTTTGTGTTCAAGGCTCAAGTCTCCCTATCGAAATCTCTGGAACCACCATTAAACAGTGCACTCTCACTTATATTGCCTTCGGCTTCAGACATCGTTGATATTTCTGGTCGTTTGGGCCTCGTTTCGGCCGAGTTTGTATTTGTAAAAAAAAATTATGCGAAAATCCTGCTTTGACATCTTAGTAAAGAGTGAATTATTTCCAAGTAGCAAAATGTTACAGAGATAAACAAACATTTTGTTTGAAAGAGGATTGATAAGTGTTTACATTTATAAAAGTCAAAAGTCCAACAAACATAAACAGTTTACTATTTGGAGGGGTATTTCAAAGATAACATAAAATCCTGCGTTATTTTCCGGACAACCCATCGTAATTATAGTAGCAGTAATAATAATAGTAACTATTTTACTCGGTATTATCTATATTTAATATAAAAAAAAATATTTGCAGAACAATCTTTTTTATATTACAACACGGAAGCCAATAATGGTAGAATTTTAAATAGAGTTCGAGACATTACAAGTAAAAAATATCATCTAGTTTCTCTGAATTATCATTTTATAACTCTGCACTAGCAAAAAATATAAAAAGTTAAAAAAATAATGGCTTTTCTTGTTATAATGTTTTGGCCATAATCCAATGCAGCTATTTCCAATGAGAGTACGTGATTAATAATGCTACATGCCAGGCTCGTAACTGAGTAGAAATCTAATGGGTTTCTGAGTATAAAATTGTTTGTATGGTATGGTGGGTGCATGTATGGTAGTGATTGCTTTAAGCGAATTGATTCATTTCCTTGTGTAGAAATTAAACTTCCAAATCTAATTTTGTTTGAAGCAGAACTAGCCAAGGGCAAATGACATTTCTAGTTATTGTTATAAAATCGGAATTCTATGAACCGGTAAATTGGGTTCTCTACAGCTAATCAATCGATTCTAATAAGGAACGCCAATTATGGAATGTTAGCCATTTATTAAGGTTGCTAAGCATCCCTATGATAATCCAAAAACAAGCAGCTGTGAAAAACCACAGTTGACCCCAGCTGAAACAGTTCAGAGTTCAATATTTAGGATAAGTAGAAAAAAAAAGGACACCATTTGCCGTAATTTCCATCTTCACTGAAATAGAATTGTAAACAATACGCTTGATAAGGCATTACGAATGACCTTTACATCCGGCAATAGTTCACCAACACAAACCATCACTTAACATGCGATATTGAAGAATCACACCAAATCTATGACTTACTTTAGATTTATATTTAACCAAACATTCATAATGAAGACATAAGTTAGCTCTAGGGTTGGCAACTAAGTAATTTCGGTTTTCACTCACAGGGAGCGCGGACCTTCATTTTTTTTTAATTAGTCGTGTTGGTGACGTACTTTGCCTTACTATATTTAGTAAAGGTAATATTGAGGTTACTTTAGAAACAAGTTATGGCGTGCTTTTTCCAAAACCCTTTACTTGTCCATTTCAAATGGAGTGCAGAAACGAACATTTTCGGCATATTTTACTTTTTTTTTATTTCCGCAAAGGGGAAAAAAGCTGCTGAAGCTCATAAAGAGATATGTGAAGTTTATGGTATTGACTGCTTAATAGAGCGCACTTGTCCAGAATTGGTTTAAAAAATTTCATTCTGGAGATTTTTCCCCTCAAAGATGAGCAACGCTCTGGTCGACCTGGTTGATGATGATCAAATCAAAGTCATAATTGAAGAGGATCGTCATAATACCTGTTCGAGGGATAGCAGAGAAGTTAAATGTATCCCATAAAATAATTGGAAAACACTTAAAGTGTCTTGGACTCGTTTTAAGAAGCTGGATATATGGGTACCACATGAACTGAAAGAGATTCACTTAACACAACGAATCAACATTTGCGGTTATGCATCTTAAGCGCAATGAAACCGACCCTTTCTTGAAAAGAATCATAACTGGTGATGAAAAATGGGTCCTTTACAGTAACATATTGTGAAAACGATCATGGTGCAAGCAAGATGAATCAGCACCACATCGAAAGCAGAATTGCACAAAAAAAGATCATGCTGTCTATTTGGTGGGATTACAAAGGTGTTCGTGTATTTTGAATTGCTTCCAAAGAAACAGACGATCACTTCAGAGGTTTACTGTCCGCAACTTATGAAACTTGAAGTAATCAGAGAAAAACGGCCAGAATTGGCAAATCGGAAAAGAATTGTGTTCCATCTTGATAATGCAAGGCCGCACACATCTTTGGCAACTCGCAGGAAATTATTGGAGCTTGGTTGGGAAGTGATGGCACACCCTGATCTGGCTTCATCTGATTATCACTTATTTAGGAGTTTACAGAATTATTTGAACGGAAAAACTTTAACAGATGAAAATTACCTTAAATCGCACTTGGAAAAGTTCTTTGCTGATAAGGACCAAAAGTTCTATGAGCGCATGAATCATGAAGCTGCAAGAAAGATGGCAAAATGTCATTGAACAAAATGGAAAATATGTCATTGATTAAAAATTATTTTTTTTAATAAAAAGAATGAGTTTTATATCATAATTCAAAACCGAAATTACTTAGTTGCCAACCTATTATTATAATAGACTACAGTCAGATATTGTTATTTCTTACAACAATGTACTCTGCAAATCAATGTGATAATCAAATTGTAAGAAAATTAGCTGAAAAGTAAACGTAAGACTACTGTGCTATCTAATATCTATATTAAAAATAATATTTTTAGACAGTTCTAACGTTAGAGAAGTTAAGCCTGCTTAAAAGTTCATCTACGTTCAGACGATCACTTCAGAGGTTTACTGTCCGACTTATGAAACTTGAAGTAATCAGAGAAAAACGGCCAGAATTAGCAAATCGGAAAAGAATTGTGTTCCATCTTGATAATGCAAGGCCGCACACATCTTTGGCAACTCGCAGGATTTTACTTTTATTTATTAAATTATAATATTCGATATTCTTACAATTCTACTGATTTCTTGCTGGCGATCTATTTGTAAATAATACTCGTATGTAATATCTATATTAAAAATAATATTTTTAGACAGTTCTAACGTAAGAGAAGTAAAGCCTGATTAAAAGTTTGTCATAATATACGTAGATGGATTTTACTTTTATTTATTAAATTATAATATTCGATATTCTTACAATTCTACTGATTTCTTGCTGGCGATCTATTTGTAAATAATACTCGTATGTAATATCTATATTAAAAATAATATTTTTAGACAGTTCTAACGTAAGAGAAGTAAAGCCTGATTAAAAGTTTGTCATAATATACGTAGATGGATTTTACTTTTATTTATTAAATTATAATATTCGATATTCTTACAATTCTACTGATTTCTTGCTGGCGTTTTATTTGTAAATAATACTCGTATGTAATATCTATATTAAAAATAATATTTTTAGACAGTTCTAACGTAAGAGAAGTAAAGCCTGATTAAAAGTTTGTCATAATATACGTAGATGGATTTTACTTTTATTTATTAAATTATAATATTCGATATTCTTACAATTCTACTGATTTCTTGCTGGCGTTTTATTTGTAAATAATACTCGTATGTAATATCTATATTAAAAATAATATTTTTAGACAGTTCTAACGTAAGAGAAGTAAAGCCTGATTAAAAGTTTGTCATAATATACGTAGATGGATTTTACTTTTATTTATTAAATTATAATATTCGATATTCTTACAATTCTACTGATTTCTTGCTGGCGTTTTATTTGTAAATAATACTCGTATGTAATATCTATATTAAAAATAATATTTTTAGACAGTTCTAACGTAAGAGAAGTAAAGCCTGATTAAAAGTTTGTCATAATATACGTAGATGGATTTTACTTTTATTTATTAAATTATAATATTCGATATTCTTACAATTCTACTGTTTCTCGCTGGCATTCTAATTGTAAATAATACTCGTATGTAATATCTATATTAAAAATAATATTTTTAGACAGTTCTAACGTAAGAGAAGTAAATCCTGATTAAAAGTTTGTCATAATATACGTAGATGAATTTTACTTTTATTTATTAAATTATAATATTCGATATTCTTACAATTCTACTGATTTCTCGCTGGCGTTTTATTTGTAAATAATACTCGTATGTAATATCTATATTAAAAATAATATTTTTAGACAGTTCTAACGTAAGAGAAGTAGAGCCTGATTAAAAGTTTGTCATAATATACGTAGATGGATTTTACTTTTATTTATTAAATTATAATATTCGATATTCTTACAATTCTACTGATTTCTTGCTGGCGATCTATTTGTAAATAATACTCGTATGTAATATCTATATTAAAAATAATATTTTTAGACAGTTCTAACGTAAGAGAAGTAAAGCCTGATTAAAAGTTTGTCATAATATACGTAGATGGATTTTACTTTTATTTATTAAATTATAATATTCGATATTCTTACAATTCTACTGATTTCTTGCTGGCGTTCTATTTGTAAATAATACTCGTTTATTAAAAACCTTTATTAGAGAGTCATTCCATGTCAAATCAACACAAAAAAAGACCATTTTTGACCTCACCATCTCGGATTTTCTTGAAATTTGGCACATGTGTACTATTGGTATAGACTTGGAAAAATATGAAATTTTACTGTGATGTGTCAACTGGTTTATGAGTTACAGGGCTGTAAAGTTGCCAAAAATGGGCTGAAAAACAGGGAACCCCGTGTTTTTGAATTACTGTAGAAACTTTCCTAATTGAGCTACAGACGTGGGATTGGTGTCATTTTATAGCATATATAATGCCCTTTCCTGTGATGTGCGACACCATATGGGTTAGGATAAATAAAGTTTGTTAAATTTAAATTTAAAATTTAAATTTTAAATTTTTTAAAAAGTACATATTTTAAAATTTTAAAATTAATTCCATGAATAGCTAGTAGTGTTATGAATCACTGGGCAAAATATTAATTTGGGACGACAATGGCTTCATTGTTAAAAAAATTTAAGACTAAAGCTCCTTTTCATGGAAAATATATTTTAATAAAATTAAAGTAATAAATAAATTGAAAATAGTAATAATGAATCAGTGAATCATAATTAATAATTATTAAGATTTAAAATATTGATTTTGGAATCATTTTTAGAATTAATAATTATGATTACAGTAATTATTCATATTAATTATAATATATTATTTTAATGAAATTATGCAGTTAATCAAATTATACAAAAATAATTCAATTCAATATCTTTGTTCAAGAACAGTCTTCTTTGGCTGAGATAACAGCCTCTTTAAGTTGGTTTAAGTCGGCAAATGGCCTTGTGATGGCGTATGGGGTTCGGTAAAGAGACTGGCACCTCGTGCCAGTTTGCAACGACCCCATGAAAATCAAATCCAAACTTCACTACAACTTTTTGAGTGGGCAGTAGAAAACATCACCAACATAGACTTTGTATATTCAACCCAGGAAGACTATGTTGAATCTGAGTGTTTTTTAAAAAATCGGTTTGCTCAAGCATTGGCTATTAAAGGAACACAGCCATACCATGCTTTCATTCCCAGAAGTAAATCCAAAATATTGGTTAAAAACTTTTCTATGAACTCAGAAGCTTGCGAAATGGAAGTTTCAAAATTCCCTGATAAACTAAAATTAGCCGACATATCAGGTTATATCAGTGTAGTCTATAAAGAAACTGGTGGCTTGGATATGTTTAAGATAAAAATGAAGAACTTGATGAAGTAAAAGTAACTTTTCTTCATCCAGCTGGACCCTCTAAATCATCTCGCATCCAAGAAATGCCGATATTCTTTGGGTCTCAGTAGTGGATGTTTTGATAAAAATTGATCCTGTGACTCTGACTGGAAGAACTTACATATGTCCTTCTAGAAAGTGATGCATGTCAAACAAATGAAGCCTTTTCAAGCTTAAAATAATAAAGAGATCCTATTACTTAACAGTATGTTTTACTTTGGACTTATTAGTGGAATTATTATTAGCATTATTGTATTAACATGAATTCAGAGTTGAATTAATCGGATTGGAGCTTTAGTCTTAAATTTTTTTAACAATGAAGCCATTGTCGTCCCAAATTAATATTTTGCCCAGTGATTCATAACACTACTAGCTATTCATGGAATTAATTTTAAAATTTTAAAATATGTACTTTTTAAAAAATTTAAAATTTAAATTTTAAATTTAAATTTAACAAACTTTATTTATCCTAACCCACATGGTGTCGCATATCACAGGAAAGGGCATTATATATGCTATAAAATGACACCAATCCCACGTCTGTAGCTCAATTAGGAAAGCTTCTACAGTAATTCAAAAACACGGGGTTCCCTGTTTTTCAGCCCATTTTTGGCAACTTTACAGCCCTGTAACTCATAAACCAGTTGACATATCACAGTAAAATTTCATATTTTTCCAAATCTATACTAATAGTACACATGTGCCAAATTTCAAGAAAATTCGAGATGGTGAGGTTCAGACCCCGTGTTGATTTGACATGGAATGACCCTAGAGATGTTGGAAAGTTATTTTGTTCCCTTACCTCCTATTTGTTTTTCTTGTTCTTTTCTTTTCCTTTAAAATTAAATACTTATAGATCCTTACAAAGAACCTGTGAACCCCGAATAATGGACTACATTGTTACCTTCCATGTTTTATTGAGTAACTTGAAGAACAAAATTTTATATTCCGGTATCTTCACTTGTTATCTCGTGTTTTACTTTTCTCCATCTCTTGTCGGGCACCCTGTGAAATAAAGGCGCATACTTCTGGGGAAAAGTGGCACGAAGTTCCCTTTATCCTTTTTGCAAGAATGTTACACGGTATTTCATGTTTTCTACCGGCGGCTGTATATTTGAAACACAAACGCACATGCAATTTATATTATACATTCACGTTTTCTATTTTATTCTCCATTTTTCTTACTTCATATATCTGCTAACTATTTATTCGGTTTAGGAAATTTCTTTCATTGGGTCTTGTTTATTATCTTGATCTTAGTTAATTTACACTACTTGCCTATCTAATAAAGATAATATTAAAAGTAAATTAATGCCTTTTTGTTTAAAAAAAAAGTATCTGTAATTGAATTTTTATCCTAAAATTAAAGAGCATTAATTTACCAATTTATGCACCAATTTAATTAAATGAAAGATCCAAGGCAATTGTTACTCCATAGTAGATTGATTATTGAGTGAATTTTAATGAAATTCCAAGCCACGCTTCTAATTTTTGCTTTTTTATGTACAAAAAAATAATTATTGAGAAAAAATAATTAAGTATACAAGTTGTGGCTATTAAATAACGAGACTATTGCTGTAAAATATTTTATTTTAAATTTATACATATTTAGTTATTATCACCTTCAATATACACCCCTTCCCTATCCCTACAACGCTCCATGCGAATTTACCATTGTTCGAAATAGTGCTGGAAGTCTTTTTCTGTGAGCTACTGCATGACGCGTGCCGCTTTTTCTTTCACAGCTTCACAACAGACTGATATCGTGTTCCTTTTAATGCAGATTTGACTTTGGGGGACCAGATAAAAGTCACATGGGGCCAGGTCAGGCGAATAAGGCGGTTGGGCCAAAAACTGGGATGTGGTACTTAGCTAGAAACGTCTTGGACAGACAATGCAGTGTGAGCCGACGCGTTGTCTTGATGGAGAACCCAGTGACTTGTTCTTACACAAATCGGGTTGTTTTTTTCCCTTACTCTTTCACGGAGTTGAGCAAGCACCTCACGTTTAGTAATGTTGATTAATTTATAATCGATATTTTCATCCGTTTTAGACGTGGAAGGGCGACCCGGGCGGTCATCATCTCCTACGTCTTCTCGGCTATCTTGAAAACGCTTGAACCACTCAAAAACTCGCGCACGTGATTAATATTCAATCGCCATAAACTTCTTTTAATAAAAGATAAGTTTCAGTAGCGGTTTTATCAACACAAACGACGGTTCTGGGTCAGACAGATTTCTCTACAAACACGTGAGACGCTACAATCGAGAAGAGAAGGCTTTACACTGCACAGCTGTCGGTCGTTAAGATTTGGCGCATGCGTAGTTTTGCTGTAGCAGTATCAGTCTCGTTATTTAATAGCCAAACCTCGTATCTCCACAAATGAGAGAAATTTGAACATTCTAGATTGTAATACTACAGGGAACATTGGATCTTAAAATTTATTCAACTTTCTCATTATGTATTTAGAGAATTATGTATTGAGAAATAAGCGCCAGGAGGATCTTCTAAGCTTTGATGATAAACCATCTTGCAGAACTCTGTTGAAAGGTTAAGCGCTGTCTTGTAATGTATGTTGAATATAAGCAAGAAAGAATGGTATCGAACTACAATTTATAAAAAGAAAAAATGAAATATCTCTAAGTAACTATTAATAGTTTAATATTAATCTTCATGCATTAATTATTAAATAAAATTAATTATAAATTTTCTGCTTGGAATAAACACCAAAACAATGTGTGTTAACACTGTGCTTGCCTCAAACACGTTTAACAAACAAATCAATTGTAAACACATTAATATGTTAATCCAAACAATCATAATACCCAGACAAGCTTTAGTGTCGTGTTCCATTTCAAATCTTCCAATATAGTTTGTCGATCAACTTTTGCTGCAATTCGTTTCTAATGTCTGTTTTGCTTGTTTGTAAATAATGAATATCAAATTATTTGTCCCCCTCAAGACATTGACCAACCACTGTGCAGCCCTTGCGCATGTCACTGAAACTATATAGTGTATTTTAAACTTTACTGGGAGAAAACTTAATTTTTCTTTAATGTAACAATGCATTTAGTTATCACATTGGTGAGTTTATTGTTTATTATTACATTGTTTATGATTATTACAATGACTATTGACTGTGCAAAAGCCTTTTTTCTGATTTCCTACTTGGTTTCGTAAGCTTTGAAATGCCTGTACATTTTTAGGAAAAAAAATACTGACCCTATCTTTTTAATGTTTCCACTTTCTATGTCTTTCTATATCGCCACTACAGCCCTTACGCTTCTTTCTATTCCCTTTCTTAAAGGGAATAAGAGACTTTGAAGGCTCCCAAGCCCTTTGTTGACTCCATTGTTAAGGTACTTTTGTGTTCGTTGCTTTTCCATTATCAGAAACATTATCTTGGCTTACGGTTCCTAAGATCTGCAGTTCTGTATCAATAAATGTAATTATATGCAGTTTCTTTCAATTTATATTTAAAAAATTGTTATATCTTCAATGAGGCGTATTTATTTTTGTGCGAAGAAGTGTTTTGCTCGTTTGAATGCATGTAGACTTACTGAGGCAGGTAAGAATAACAAAAAATATTGATGTATAGCTGTACAATGCTGTGAGAGTACCTAGTACTTTAAAAATAAAAGCACTAAAGAAAAAAAGCTACATATCCTTCAGATTGAACTACCCACTAAATGGAACGGCAATAAAATTCAACCTCTAACCAAGAGATACGATCTTTTATTTTACTTATATTAAGCTAGGAAAATAAAACTCTAAAGTATTAAAGCATTTTTTTTTTATTTATTTAAGGAAATAAATTTACAAGGGAAACAAAAATCGTAACCTCTTTAGCTGCTATAAATAATTTTTATTCCAACTAAAATAAATTTCAAAATATACCTCCTGTTATTGTCATCTGAAAAACAAATTAAAATTCCTCTGTGTTCTAAAAAAAAGTCTACACTTTTAATGGACACTTACTTTGAAAATTTTAAAGCGATTCAAATAGTCTCTCATGACAACAGCAGGCGAAATATGTAAACAAATATTTTAAACATTTTTTTTTTTTCATTGATTCTTTAAACTAGATTAACATTTTTTGTGTATAAGGTTAAATGTAATATGGAATTATACCTTTATTTATAGTGCAGACGTTTGGCCACAAAGTTTTTATCTAATTAATTATTTTACTCTTGTTTCTGTTGAAATAATTCTAATGTAAAGAGGCAAAAATTAGTAAAATTAATTAAGTAAATTAATTATTGTAAATAAAGTTTGTTTTCCTTTAAAGACTAAAATAACACTTGTTTCTGTTGAAATAATTCTAATGAAAAGAGGCAAAAATTAATAAAATTAATTAAGTAAATTAATTATTGTAAATAAAGTTTTTTTCCCCCCTTTAAAGACTAAAATAACACTTGTTTCTGTTGAAATAATTCTAATGAAAAGAGGCAAAAATTAATAAAAGTAATTAAGTAAATTAATTATTGTAAATAAAGTTTTTTTTACCTTTAAAGACTAAAATAACACTTGTTTCTGTTGAAATTATTTTAATGAAAAGAGGCAAAAATTAATAAAAGTAATTAAGTAAATTAATTATTGTAAATAGTTTTTTTTACCTTTAAAGACTAAAATAACGACAGAATTTGGAACTTACAAATAAATAGAGTACAATTAAACTGCAATTTATTGTACATGAACGCTGTAAAAAATTTCCTCTAGCTAAGTACTAGCTGAACGCAAGCAAAAAATAATAATATATATATTCGTATATATAATAATAAATAAATAAATAAAAATAAAAAATTAAGAGCAAAGTAAGCGTAGCCTATAGAAATTATCTGAATTAAATCCATATGTTGGTTTTAATCGCAAACTGATCAGTGAAAAGCAGTGGAAAAATCTATTACAAAATCTGAAGCCTTACTTTCTCATTCCTCTTAATTGGCGCTACAACTTGCTCTTGCGCAAATCTTGGCCTCCTCTATCAAAGTTCGCCAGTTGTCCTGATGCCATCATCCAGTTTCGGATACCAAGGAGGGGTTCTTGCATCCTTAGAAACACCATCACTACATTGCGATCTCGGTCTACCACCACTCAACGCTTCTTGAAATTCTTGTCCTACCCAACAAAGACTTCCAAGGTTTATCAAACTCACCCACGTCGACGTCCCTGTACAAACTCCTTATTTCTCCGTGTCCATGTTTCGCCATCCAAAATGGCTCCATAGATCCTTCGAAGAATTTTTCTTTTCAAACCTAAGGGAGAACAAGGCTCGTCATTGCTGGTAGTGACCCAGCACTATGAGACGGGTCGGATAAAAGGGTCTTGTAAAATCAAACCTAGAGATTAGCTGACTGATTTTAAAATGATGTTGCAAGCCGAAGTAGGTCCTGTTAGCCAGCAGTATTCTTCTTTTAATCTCACTGTGCACGTTGTTGTCGGAGTTCTCCTGCGTGCCTAGATAAATAAAATTATTCACCCACTCGAAGGTGTAATTTTCGAATTGCACAGTATCCTGCGTCTGCATCGATCCAGAAGCATAAATTAATTTGTTTTTGCTTGATTTTCTAACCGATGATCAAAAGAAGGTAACTCCGAATCCAATACTGGAGTTTCTGAGATACTGAAAAGAAGCTTAATGTCAAAAATAGAGATCGATTAAAAAAAAATATCCAATTTTGGATTCCAAAAATGTTGAAAGAAGTAAAATACTGTTCTTTTCATAGACATCTCGGCCATTATTTTTTTGCGAGATTAAAATCCTACTTGCTCAGTGCCTTTGTGGTTGGAAGATTTTAAAATACAATTTCACTTTTATTAAAAATTGTGTTCTCGGTTCATTACCCTAGGAAACGTCAGGTCTTGACTTGGAATGATGAGTTAAACAGGAGACTTAATACTTCGACTGAGATATGAAACGCTTCATTCTTTCGTACAAAATGAAATTCATATGAGGGGATAAAAAAGATTTTTTAATTTACGTTATTCAAAATGATTTATTTACTCATAAATGGTTCTGGGCATCCCTTCGGGTATAACAGCCAAATAAAATGGCACATTTCCATCATTGACCCAATTCAGTTAGGTCCTCCTAAGGAGATAGTTGTTTTGATCGTTTACTTTCACTGCCTCGCCAGAAAGAGAGAATCTCTGTAGATGAATAGAGTTATGGCATTACAATAATATTTCGGAAAAAAAGTAAACTATTACACAGCTATAACATAATCCCGGCATGAAAATCAGGGGAACACCATCAAATAATTTTTCACCCAAAACCAAGAGCAAAATTCCAACAGATAAACCATTAAACATCATTTACAAAATAAATTGCTAAGACTGTGACAGTTGTTATGAAGGCCAGATAAGTCAGTATCTAAAGTGAAGGATGTACCAGCATCAATATGATTGAATGACGAAAAAAGATGACAATTCCACCGCGCTACTTGGGCAACAAACACAATTTTGACTTCCAAAGTGTGACAATACAGTATAGGGAAAATAACCATCACAAATGCAATTCTCTAGAAATGTGCTACATAGTGAAACAAAACAACACAGTAAACTTTAGGACAGACACGTCTAATTAGCCAATTCCTATAATTTTATTATTAAAAAATAAAAAGATATCCAACTTTTGAACAAAATTATTGCTGTGTTTTGACGTGAATACGTCTTTAAATTTGAATCATATGGTGGCAATCCAAAAAATCTAATGATAACAAAATCGGGGGATACAGTTTGGCATTATAGTTTCGAATCTATCGTCTATATCCAAAATTAAATTAGACCACTGGATAGCTAAAGGATCAAAGAATTCATTACGATAAGCGAGGACTGTGACACATCGCGCGCGGTGGAGGGGGAATCGCCGCCATTTTGAGATAATTTTGCTGCGTATCGAGATTTGCAATTAGTATAACTTTTGACTCGGAGAAGCTATGATGTTCGTTTAAGTTTTAATCGTCAGCTGTCGTCACAATCTATCGATTGTATATAAAACACTAGAGTAAAATAGTGACAGTGAATAAAATAAAGGTGTTAGAATAAAAAATTATCAAAAATATATAATGTCGGCCTTTACGCGTCGAAAAGCCAAAACCAAATACAGAGATCGTATACGGTTGGAAAGGGCTTCTCAAGAACAATCGAATGGTAAAAGTCGCAAAGCCGGTGGAGTCGCCATATATCGCAACATCAATAGCTTCACTGATTGTAATAGAGTTAACATTGACATTTCGGAAATTTATTTGGAAATGAAAGACGCAAAAGCTGATGATGTCTGTCTAGTAAACGAAAAAGGCCAATGGCATCTTCAAATTCGTACTCGGGTGTGTGTATATCCATCCGGGCACAGCGTTAGCAGAAATTAAACTCTTTATGTTATGATCGTTGTTAAAATATTCCAAAATCATCTCTAAAATTATACCCGATTACGAGCCTGATCTTACTACACCAATTATGATAGTTGGAGACTTATATTGGAAACCTATATTGATTTAACGTTTACCAGAAATCTCGATGTATCTTGTATGCCATTTGTGTCGTACTTTTCGTATCACAGACCTATAATTAATAAAGTTATATTGTAACACAGTAATTATTTGTTTCCTTGATTTCATCCTAAATACATAGATAAATATATTTTATATAAAAAATATAACCTGTTACTTGATTTTAGATTCCTGCCCATATAAGCGGCTGACGCGCTTCCAAAAGTGAGGGTTAGCAGTTGACCCCAATTTTTATATAAACAGTTTTAAAGAGTATAAAAAGTTATGAAAGAAACCGGAAACCACAATTCGATATCTTCAAAATTAAAGGTGCTAGGCCATTTCAAAATCTGGTATTTATTAATCATATTTCAATTTTTTAACTTGTTATCAAAGAGAAAGAAGAGCACGCGATTGGTCATTTTTATGTATTTTTTCATCCCCTTTCTACTGAAAATATTGCTAAAGCAGTAAAGCTAGTATTTTTCTTAGTATCGGGAAATAAGTCGTTTTCCGAGTGATTTTTCTGTATCTCAACCAACCAGCATAGCCACGTAAGTTTCAATAATTATAAAGAATTAATTGTATTTTATTTATGTATTTATTTACTTTTTTGTATTACTGTGTTTTCAATTCTCTAAATTGTTTTATTTGTAATATCCAGGCCCTGGTGAAGGCAATATATTTGTCGAAACGTTGACAAAAAGACTAGTTGTTTTTATTTGAACCGATTCCTCGGCAATTTGAATCCTTAATATAATATTGGTCACTAAAATCAATATAAATTCGTATGGCATAAATTCATTTTGAGTAAATGGTTCCATTAGTGGCTAAATTCCAAGACCGCGTGCACTGTTTATGTGGTGCCCAGGTTTGGGGGTTTTATAATTATAAATAGTATGATTTTTTTTTTATGGAAATTTCAATATTTTACGTCAAAAAAATGTCTTTTTTTCCCATCCTTTACGCCAAATTAATACGCTTTCAATTGAACAAAGATTCGAAACCCCTTTGAAATCCCTCACACTTTATCTTTTCACTTTAAATTTATACTAAAGACACTCCTTTTTGATCAAAGGATGGCATTCTAACGGAGTTCTTGACAAATTCTTCTCTTTTGATAAACTCTTTCTTTCCCTCATATTCAATTCTTCTACCGCCTTATGCGCGTGATATTGATTGCTATCCAGCTTCTGATATCTCTTCCAATCGAAACGTCTTCTGGTGAATGCCTCGCCTAGGTCTCTCTATTCCTATCTATCTTAGCCTCGTAAGTTGCCTTGGCTATTTCCTCCCATACTGGCATCATAGCTGGACCATCTCAATGCTAGTTGAAGATATCTCTCAACCTCTTTTACCCAATCTGCAGGAATGAATCATATTATCGCAGAGATTGTAGAAATTATTACCATTTTTAAAGAGAAGAGGGGTCTGCATTAATTTTTTGAAGGGTAAGGGGTCATTGTGGTATAATAGAAAATGAAATTGTTGATAAACTTGCAAAGGAAGCCGCCAATAGTGGGGAAATGGCTAATTATAAATTACCACACACCGATATCAAGTGTATAATTGCAAAAGCAGTACTACAAAAAAATGGCAAACAGATTACAGTAATGGTAATAAAGGGAGATTCAATAAAACTATGGCAGATCAGTTACCTAGACAACCATGGTTTAAGGGAACTGTCACTAATAAATGGGTTGTTACGACAATAAGCAGGCTGAGAGCGAACCACGCGGTGTGCGGATCATATCTTCACAGGATCAACAAAAAGGTCCTCTCTCTCCTCTTTGCGTAGATTGCAATGAGGAGAAGGATTTCAAACATGTAATAATGATATGTCCACGTTATGTGGTAGAAAGGAAACGAATGTTTGACGATATATACAGCTATTTAGATGCACCATTTCGCTACGAAGACATAATATTCTCCACCAACATCTATGTGCTTAATGTATTTAAAAGTTATAGCCGATTAGAATGAATGGAAGAAAATGATTACAGAAGGATTACGTGATTTTAATTTCGGTTAAGCTATAAAGATGGCAGGAATATAGAGTACTGATCCATCCATTAGTTGTAAGGTTTATGTAAATAGTTGTATGTAGTAGAGGGATGAATGTGTGAAGCGAATGTATTTATAAGTAAGAATGGAGAGTGAGTGATATTCTAGTGATAAGCACCTAGACGATGCTGGCCGTATGGCGAAAGCCAATGCCAAAAAAAGATACTCCCTAAGAGTCTTCTTCTCAAAATGGGTCCTCATCAGTTGCCAGATGAAGTGATGATAGTCCATCAAACCCCACGCTTACATGAAAAGACTGATATAACCAAAAAAAAATATGTAGAAACGCTGTCTTAGAAAACAGGGTATGACTAGCAAGAAAAAAATGACCACACAGAACTAAATTTTTTAACTTACAACAAAAAAGAATCGTTATTCTGACCCCAATAAAATTCAACATCTACTTTATTCCAACTTTAAAGTCCCACATCGTTTGTAATAATACCATTTTAGTGTATTTCGTCAACATTATGTTTTGCTAAAAACCGATGGCCCTTTTAAATGTAAATTCATTCAAATTAAGCTGTCTCTATTTATGTTCTACCTTCCATTTAGTTAGTATTCAGAATGACTATTGTTCTGCACACCTTTCTTTGCTCTAACCTTTCAGAGAAAAGTTATTTTTTTAAATAATTATTTCCCTACAATTAATTAACTTGCGTAAATTGGCAATGGTGGCTTTCATTGTTATCAATAGGTATATTGTTAATTGGTTCATGATATCCAGTCTACAAAAGAATTCAGCCAGCTTCATCTCAGTTATAAGATAATTGACTATCTAGAATTACTTTATTTATAATTAACCCCTTAACGTGCACGCTCGAGTTAACTCGAGCGTGCAAAACTGGCCAAACTGTTCACACTCGAGATAATTCGAGCGGCGTTGCACTTTATGCTGCTATAATTTTTCACTCTCGAATATAATCGAGAATTGAAAATAATGTGAAAGCAAAGAAAAGCAATCGTTTTATAGATATTTATCATTTACATGGGTTTGTAAGCTATAACACTTACTTATTCAAATATAAAATATAGCGGTTTTTTCAAAATAACTGTGCATTAAGGGGTTAAGTATTAATTTTTTGTTTTAATTCAATGAATTATTTGGCACTCATTTTAAGGTATGATAAGGCTTATATAATGAATGCTGTTCGTAATTAATTGTTAAGTCCTATTATTTTTGAAAATAAAATTCTTTCATTTCTCTTAATCTGATCTAATATTATTATTAATTTAGTTTTGTTTGTTTACATCATTTGCTAGAACGTTTCAGCTTTAATGGCAAACTTCGTAAACAAGTATAATGTGCAGTGTATATGAATGTGAACAGCGTAACATTTTATTAATATTTTTTTATTTTTATCCCAAAGATATTTGGTTGTTTATAGTTCTATTTTCATAAGCAGTTCACAAGCAGTTAGGCAAACGTCTTACAGATTTTTGTAACTAATTTGAATTGTGGTTTTCGAATAGCTTATAAGTCTAGGATGATGAGCGAGGTTTATAGTTAGTGATGGATAGGGTTGCCAACTCTATAAAGTTCCAAAAAAAGGACACCCTAAAAAAAATTAGGTACATTCAGGACCGTCTACAAGATTTTGGGGCCCGCGAATATACAGGGTGTTCAGCATTAAGACTACCGTAACTTCGGGAGGTGATTCTGGGCATCATTTGCAACAAAAAAAAAAAATCCATATAAACTATGGCTCGATTCGGCTTCGTTTTATAGATTTTTTTTTTTTTTTTTCGGCGCATCGACTTCTTGGTCATTAGCGCCCACTTTCTTAGCTCTTCTTATTTCCTTATACTACTGGAGCTGGGATGACACATGTGCAGACCCATAGCTTCCAATCACAACACCTTGCTTAACAAGGTAGGGTGGAGCCTGGGTCTGCAAAATTGTTTCCACACATCCCCTCTTATTTCATCGTCCTTGTCGACGAGGGGGAGTGTGGAATATAATTGTGTCATCCCTTAAATCAACTTACTTTTATAATACATATCTAAATCTGAATTAATAATTTTAAATGTTTTCTATTATATTTATTGTAGGCAAAACCAAAAGTATTATAATTTCTATGTTTACTATTTGCTTGGGCTTTACTGATACTAAGTCCGAGGAGGCTATTTACTCTACTAGAAGTTGGATGTGCAGTACTTTGAACTAATTTTCCTGCACATCCTAAAATAAACTAGAACTAAATATAATTAACCTAGTGGGGTTGAAATACTCGTATAAAATTTCTTTCAACCCCGGGATAAAAAACCTAACCTAAACATACATACGACTTTCTCGCCAACAAATACATTCATACTAATAAATACATTCTCACCTATATACAATTCGTTTTATCGTTTTATAGATATTTTTAATTTTATGTTTTTTCAAGGTATTACTACTTTTTAGCAAACATTTGTCTATATTTCTCAAACTATTAAAGCTACAGCAATTTCAATAAGCTCATTAGAAAGAAAGCTAATTTATATTTCATATAATATGTTTGGGTTGCCCAAACATAAGAAATAGCAAGTTTCTAATTTTTTTCCAAAAAACTTTGACTTCATTTTTCTCAAAAATATTATATAAGTTTAAAACGTGCACTACTCATGAAAAACATCTATATACAAACACCTTTCGAAAGGTATATCATGAATAGTGGTTATTTTAAAAATTGAAGATGCAGAAATTACTTATTAATTGCAAAAAAGTAGGCCTCAAAACAGCGTCGGCATTATGAAAGGAATTCACCTACCATAAGAATATAATTAATCAGAAACATCAAATCCAGTATTATTTTGTTCATCGATACATCAATAATAACCTGTTGATCTATTCAGTTCAATTAGAACAAAAAAACAACATGCCAAATGAAGAAGTCTCGGAAGTCATAACTTAAATCAAAAGTCGTCCTTTCCTAATTTAAGAAAGGACAAGGACAACCAGATGTTAAAAAAGGGACTGTCCTTTCAAAAAAAAAAAAAAAAAAAGGCAGTTGGCAACCCTAGTGATGGATGTTTGTAATAGACTGTTACCTTCTTCTGCCTAAACTTTGGTTTATCTTTATACTAGCCCCCAACATCAGCTCGATAGCTATTTGCTGCTTGCGATATCCAACATCACCTAACTAGAGTGGCAAGCTGACTTGAATGAGAAGGATTTACTTACTTTTAGCCTTATCATCTCATTATTTCAGGTGAGACTTAATTTCCAAAAACCAAATTTAGGTATTTTATGTGATTTTTAACCAACCCATCAGCTTGTTCCATTTCATCCTACCACCCTTTCACATAAAATTGCACACAAAAATGTTCAGGTGTATTAAGTTTTAATAAAGCAACTATTCAGGTTTTCGCAAACGATTAGAACGATTTCTTTCTACCAATACACAGTCAGCCTTACTTCCTCTTCTTCTAAATGTCAATGATATTTTTTAAGAAGTACGAGGGGGTACCCAAAAAAAACCGGAATTATTTTTTAAAAGCTATTTATTTACAAATTTTTTACAGAACAACCTTATCCCCTTCAAAATACTCTCCATTACAACTAATACATTTGTCCCACCGGTGCTTCCACTGTTCGAAACATTTTTTGTAGTCATCTTTAGAAATGGCTGACAGCTCCTTCTTCGTTTTTTTTCTTGACCTCTTCAATGTTGTCAAATCGGTGACCTTTCATGCCCTTTTTCATGCGTGGAAATAAGAAAAAGTCGCACGGAGCCAGGTCAGGCGAGTAAGGTGCGTGGGGCAGCGGAACCATGCCATTTTTAGCCAAAAACTGTGTAACAGAGATGGCTGTGTGTGCAGGTGCATTGTCGTGGTGGAAGAACCAGTCTCCTGTTTGCCACAAATCGGGTCTTTTTTGGCGAACACTATTGCGCAATCTTTTCAAAACTTCCAAATACAAGGTTTGATTGACGGTCTGACCTGGGGGGGACAAACTCTGAATGGACTACGCCTTTGGCATCAAAAAAGTAAATCAGCATTGTTTTGATGTTTGACTTGACTTGACGACATTTTTTTGGTCGGGGTGAAGATGACGTCTTCCATTGGCTCGACTGTTGCTTTGTTTCTGGGTCATAACCATAGCACCATGACTCATCACCAGTAATGACCTTTGACAGAAAGTCTGGATCAGTTTCAAGCTGTTGTTTCAAAGCACGACATGTTTCAACTCGATGTTCTTTTTGATTGTCAGTCAGAACTCGAGGAACAAACTTGGCAGCAACCCTTTTCATCCCCAAATCTTCCGTTAAAATTCGCTGAACCGAGCTCCAAGATAACCCACTACTCTCTGACAGTTGATCAATTGTCTGTCGACGGTCTGTGAACACCAGCTCTCGAATTTTTTCAACATTTTCGTCGATTCGGGCAGTTGATGGACGTCCAGAACGAGGTTTGTCATCAATCGACATGTCGCCATTTTTAAACCGAGTAAATCACTCGTATACTTGAGTTTTTCCCATAGCGTCATCTTTGGAAGCTGTTTTCAACATTAAAACACTTTCAGCAGCATTTTTGCCGAGTAGAAAACAAAATTTCAGAGCTGCACGTTGTTCACTTAAACTTGCCATCATAAAAAACGAAAAAAGAACAAAACAGCGCTGGTAAAAACAATCACTGCAGATGAACAGAACAAGCCAGGCAGACAACACAGGCAGGACTGAACTGGCAAGAAATTATACACGTCTAGCGGCAGAAATGCGTACTACATAAGCTCCATGCGCGGCAACGCAATTCCGGTTATTTTTGGGTACCCCCTCGTATAATGGTTGAGTGGATTGCAATTTGAGGAAAGAATGGTAATGCTGAAAATAAAGAGACAATAAATATGATTATCGTTGGTAAGACCGAAGAACTAATGGAGTTGGACGATAATGGTCGAAATTAATCAAAAGTCTCCTTAATTTGACCTTTCTTAATTCTTCATAAAAGAAAATAAAAAGATATAATACAAAAATCAAATTATTTTTTTAGTTTTTTTACCTTTTTTCTTTTATCTATAAATAAATAAACAGATGGGAAAAAGTAACTTTTATTTTTATCTTTTTCTTTTACTAGCAAAATCAGAGAAGACTCTCAGTTTGATTATTCCCTTTTTCATCTCAATACTTCTACTTAGAAGGAAATGCTTTCGTACAAGATTTGCTCTCAATCAAAGTCTAGCAACAGCTTTGTACTTTTTTTTGAGGAAAAAGGTGAAAAAAAAAAATCCGTACATTCGTTATCCATCTTTCTTCCATTTTCACAAGGTTATTTTTAAAATTATATCAAAGATATTTTAAATAAGAAAATGTATAATTGGTAATATTAAGTAATTAGCTAAAATAAAACAATATTAGTCTCATGTCAACATTGAGTGTTAAGTAGGCAAGCAAGTTGATTTAATCGATCAATAAGTCTAGTTAGTTTTGAACTTAATGGCCGCACATTAAAAGCCTCTAAATTTTTTATTTATAACATCGCCTTTAAAAATAAAATATATGGTTAAAAAAAGTGCAAACCATTTCCCTTCAAATCAAAAACAAAAATTCTGAATAAAATTTATAGTAAGTATACGAGGTGTGTTCAAAAAGTAACGGGAATTTTTAAATTTCGCGGGTTTGGAGAGTCTGATAGTAAAATTTTTTTTTTTATTATGTTGGTACACATGCCCCTGAAGTACGATAAAATTTTCAGTAATATTCATTGTTTACTTCTTAAGTGGCAGCCGTTAAGGTTAGACGTGTTTTTCGAGCTTGGCGATTTTTGTTTGTTAAAAAAAATGGATCAAAGAATTTGTATTAAATTTTGCGTAAAAAATGAAATAAAGTGTAATAAAGTGTGTGAAATGTTAATAAAGGCATATGGTGAGTCTGCTATGAGTAAAACAAGGATTTACGAGTGGTATAAGCGTTTCCAAGATGGCCGCGAAAACGTTGAAGATGACGAACGACCTGGACGTCCAAGCACATCAACAACCGATGAAAACGTGAAAAAAGTGAAAGAAATGGTTATGAACGATCGCCGAATCACAATCAGAGAAGTCGCTGATGATGTTGCCATATCAATTGGCTCATGCCATGAAATTTTTTCTGATGTTTTGGGTATGAAACGTGTGGCAGCAAAATTTGTTCCAAAATTGTTGAATTTCGAACAAAAACAGCGGAGAATGGAAGTTGCTCAAGAGTCACTCAATGAAGTCGACAACGATGCGGATCTACTGAAACGTGTTATAACAGGTGACGAAACATGGGTTTACGGATATGATGTCGAAACTAAGGCTCAATCGTCCCAGTGGAGGCATTCTGGATCGCCAAGACCGAAAAAGGCTCGACAAGTGCGGTCGAATGTGAAGGTTATGCTCACTGTGTTCTTCGATTTTAATGGCATAGTGCATCATGAATTCTTACCACAAGGTCAAACAATCAATAAGGAGTACTACCTACAAGTTCAACGCCGTTTGCGTGAAGCAATCCGAAAAAAACGCCCGGATTTGTGGCAAAACAATTCATGGATTTTGCACCACGATAATGCACCTGCTCACACTTCATTGCTTGTTCGTGAATTTTTGGCCAAAAACAAAACTTTAACGATGCCCCAGCCTCCATATTCGCCAGACATGGCTCCATGTGACTTTTTTCTATTTCCAAACATAAAGAGAACATTAAAAGGCCGTCGTTTTACAAGCATAGATGACATTAAAAGCGAATCGCTGAAAGAGCTGAAAGCTATCACAAAGATCGAGTTTCAGAAGTGTTTCGAGGATTGGAAAAAGCGCTGGCACAAGTGTATTGTATGCTAAGGGGACTACTTTGAATGCGACAATATTAATGTAGATGAATAAATAAATATTTTTTTCAAAAAACGAAAATTCCCGTTACTTTTTGAACACACCTCGTATTTTCTAAGAAAATAATAATAATGGCGTTATTTCCATTTATGTAGATGTAAATTACATTTTAGTTTTAAAAAAAGAAAAGGAGGAATACAGTTCTAAGAATTTTTCTTTCTGATTTAGACGATTTTCAAAAAATTTGAGAACGATCGGCGTTATTGTTGAAATTGAAAAGTTTATTTACAATTTAAAAACAGTTGAACAATTATTTATATATCACGGTTCGCCTACAACGATTTTAATTGAAAAGTTCACCAACATGAAACATTTTTCTTTCTCCTTATTATTTGGGTCAAAACTAACCAAAATCCACTGAAAACCAAATCGGTTTGCATTGCGGATTTTTTTTTTAAAATTTTTCAGGTCAAAAAACGGGAAAAACGGCTTTTTTTTGCATTGTTAAGCCTAATAAATGGAAAAACAATACAGTTTTTTTTGCAAAACCAATGCATGCATTTTGAAGCTGAGGGAATTTCCGACAGAAAAATTATTTGGGCTCTTTTAATCCAAAAAGTTTCATTAAATGAATTTGAATTGGAAAACTTCACTTTTCCCAGAGTATAAATATTGTATTTTGCAGGAATTTTTCTCATTTTTGAAAAGTCCAATTCCCTTCCACAAAAAAAAACGATGATTTATTTGTTAACCCTTTTAGTACCGACGAAAAGAACGTGCCTAAGCGAATAATACCGGGCCGAATCGGCGAATTTACAGAAGTTTGCGAAAATGCTCGTAAAAACGAAAGTAGAAGTGATATTTACAAAATATAAAAAGCAGCATATTCGGAAATAAAGGGAGAATAAAACGATACGAATTGTGTTTCATTATTTGTTGAAAATCATAAGAATAACATGAACATAAGACTTAACAAAAATCGTACAAAAGTGATTTCTCTTTTTCAAATGGTAATTGCACAAAAAAAAGTCATCATTTGGTCATAGCTCTATATACAACTTTTAGTATAATGTATAGACATTGCATTTTGCAATCATTTGCAATACAATAACAGAAGTCGGATAATAAAACGGAAGGATAACGCTATGATGCACGGCAAGCGTCAGACAGATCTACTACACAAGTGGATCGTGCAGCTGGTAATACGTCACTAAAAAAAATATAAGTGTTATTATAGATATTTATAGTTAGTTTTCTGGCCACTAAAAATATGTAATATTTTAGTTATATTGGATATCGTTTTCCACATTTACTTCTCTGAAATTCGTCAGAGATTCGTCAATATCACTCTCGTTATCTTCATCTTGCGATTCTTCTTCGCCAGACTCACTGTCGCTATATATTCTGCGATGACACCGACGGCTTGGCGCGAATAATTGCTCATCCTCATCACTGTCACCATATTCTTCAGTTACATCCAACTCGTCAATAATTCGCACTAATTCTGCGTCATACATGTTCGTAACAGGGTATAATTTTTTCAAAAAGGTATCAACAAAACTGGCAAAATTTTATACTGCTAATTGTGTCTTTATGAAAACTTTGACGGTTTTTGAATACTGACTGCACGTTAGAAGGATCAAGAGACTGAAAAAGATTTTAGGCTTGCCGAGTCGATGCACGCATGCCACTTGAATACTCCGATAACTATCATAAACATCATTAAGATTGCGATTACGGTCCAGAGAAACTATCCCGTGTCGACGAATATCCGAGGGATATCCCGGGTCCCGTTTCTATCTTATCGCTCTAACATATACAGACCCGCGGCACTAATCAGCATAAAATATTGTAGAGAGAGCGGAAACGGGCGAGGACGGCCGAACGCCGAAACGGGGGACCCGCTAGTATAATAGCCCGAGTCAGTGTGACCTGCGAGCCGGAAGTTCGTCACGGTCGTCCTGGTGTCAACCTGGTTGAGACAGAGACTATTCTTAGTTGCTATTAATACGTATGTGTGTAAAGAGTTTTCGTTTATTTGTAATAAAGTTTTGTTTTGTTTCGTTTACGTTGGTTTCCTTCCGTACCTTCCCCCTCCCTACTATGTAACAAAAAGTTAAATCTAATAACCATTTTTTCTCTTGTGTTGCATCGAATATGAACCATTTTAACATTTTATAAAGTTATTTTGAAACACAGACCTCTTGTGATGAGTACAATAAGGCCCCAACGGAGGCGCAACGATATATCGTCGTTGGTATTTTTGGCAAGTGCACCGAACGACGATATATCGTCGTTCGGTACTAAAAGGGTTAAGTAAGCTTTGAAATGCGAGAAACCCTTGTTTTTGCCTTATTTTGCTCAAAAATGTCTTTTTTATTGATTTTGAATGTCGAAATTTATCATTTATAAAATACATCAATCTGTCGGAAATTCCCTCAGCTTCAAAATGCATGCATTGGTTTTGCAAAAAACTGTATAGTTTTTCCATTTATTAGGCTTAACAATGTAAAAAAAGCCGTTTTTCCCATTTTTTGACCTGAAAAATTAAAACAAAAAAAAAAATCCGTAACGTAAACTGATTTGGTTTTCAGTGGATTTTGGTTAGTTTTGACCCAAATAATAAGGAGAAAGAAAAATTTTTCATGTTGGTGAACCTGTCAATTAAAATCGTTCTAGGCGAACCGAGATACACAAAAGGAGGTTTCACGCTGCAGTGCCTATACATTCTTCACAACTTTATTATTGTTGTTATTGTGGATAAATAAATAAAGAATGAATTCATGAAACTATGTAAAGTTTTGTTTTAATTTAAGAGGTACAAATACAAATTTTTAATGAATAGGTTTGCAGAAACAATCTAGAAAAAAATTAGATGAAAAAGTGAATAGCTAAGTATAAAATATTGAAATACAAAGACAAATCAGCCATCGCTTTTTGAAGTATAGCAATTGTACCAAATTTATCGACCCTCAGCCTACACAGGGAAACCATGTTATGTGCCTAACTTAGTTTAGCGAAATAAAAGTTAAGTTAGTACGATTTATAGTCAAATTATTTGATTTCAGTTCTGTTGGGGAATTTATGTCTGAGTCATATGTAAAATATTCTCGTATTTTGTTCGTGACAACTTTAAAAAGAGGGATTCTAACGTGATTTTCCTGTCCAAATGGTCTTACGCATACCTGGGAGATACCTCATTTAAAGGCTTTCAATCTTATAGAACCTTATTTCATATAATCCGATTTGTAAGGAGGCTGTGCTATTTATGTAATGTTCATGATGCTACAGAGGGCATATCACATTTCATTCCATACCATGTATTTAATGGTATTCCAGATATTGATTATTCCTAGCTGATAGAGTTGACTTTTAAAAATGTCTGATGATCATATGTTTCTTAACATCATAACAATATGTTGTTGTAATTGGTACACAAAAACTATTCCATTTAATTGGGCTTCAGATCTGTACTTGGTTTTAATATAAATAAATGTTAGGAGAACGGATGTGTAAAAATAAAAATAAATTTTGTTTACACAGTTTGAAATGTAAATATTCATTAAATGAGATCAATGCTAATACGCAATTTGATTTGAAATAAATCCCTGAGGAGGAGAGAAATTCGTTCTCAAAGGATTATATAACCTCCCAAAACCCGGGGGTACATATTATGTTATCACTGACAGTTTGAAAATTAATAATAAAGCAGGGGATTGTAGATATGATCCTCTATGGTAAAATAGCTAGATTAGATCAACTGTGCATTCAGGTACACGGCTAGTTGAGATATTAAATGCAGTAAAATATACCTGTAGACTGTAGATTGTTTTAATCAAATACCTTATTATTAGTGACAACCAGAAATTGTTACATAAATAAGCTGGCCAATATATAGACACTGTAAACATATGTAAATCCCAACTACTGTGGGATTAGAGTAATCCTGCAAGAAGAAGGGGCATTGATACAGTTTCTCTGGGTAAGAGGTCATTGCAAGGTTAAAACAAATGATAAAATAATATGCTTGCCAAAGAGAACACCAATAATAGGGAAATTGAAGATATTAGATTACTGCCTATAGGTTTAGATTGGGAAAAATTACAAAAATAGACAAAGTCGCCGTCAAAATACAGAAAGAAAAATAAAGGTAATTTCGAAACAAAAATAATATACAGAACTTTAAAAAATTCTACATCCCATCATTTTGAATCAAACTTCAATACCAAATGTGGACAAAGTACGCTACCTTGGACTGTTCCTAGACAAACGGTTGACATGGAATCCCCCAGACTAGACTGAAAAGACAAGAAACTAACCAAACTCGCCAGAATACTTGACAAACGATCGAAACTTAACCTACAAAACAAAAGACTCTTATACCTGTTGTTACATCATACCTATTTGGTCATACGGGATCGAATAAACGTTCCAATTCTTTACGCATTCAGACTTTACAATCAAACTACTTAACGCTCCGTTCTATGTATCTAACCTCACCATTCATAATGACCTCAAAATCCCTTTCATTAACTACCTTACTAAAACTCGGTTTCTTAAAATTTCATTCCTTTACAGCAGCTCATCCTAATCCTTTAATTGAACACTTATCTTCTTCCACATTACCAGGTTATCTTCCAAGGAGATTGAAGAGAAGATGGCCTCGTGATCTACTCTTAACGTGAGAGCAGTATAGTGCATCTATTCACGTTAATGGGTACCTTCTCCAATCTTCATTCAGGACATTATATTACAACACATTTGCTTGTTGCAACAACCGTTGCAGTCGCAAATTTTAATAAAAGATCATTTAAAAAACTTACAAAAGAGGCCATGGATTAAGAGCAACTCTACTAACAAAAGCGTCCAAAGGTTATAAGTAGGTTGAGAGCTAATCAAACAAAGTAGAGTCGGAAGATCTTCACCTCTTTAGGACTCTAATGAAGAGGAAGACTTCGAGCATTTAGTGAAGATTTGTCTACGATATGAAAAAGGCAGAAAAGAATTATTTGCCATTTTGTACCACTACTTGCTTAACCCCTTTCCAGAGAGAAGATATAGTACTTTCTACAAACATTCAGTTTCCAGATCTCTAGTACCACTAAGAAGTTTATGAGGTCATTTAAAGGGTAATTTTATTCTAATGAGAAAAACGTAAAAACACACACTCATATATATTTACTATATTTATTGCCGTGCCTGTAGTGTAAAGCCAAAACAAATAGAATTTTTAAAAATAAATAATTCTCCCTTTTTAAACTAGTTTTTTTTCTCCTATTCGTTCTCCTTAAATGCTGAATCATGCTTTATGAAGTTCGTAAGGAAATTTTATTCGCTGTTTATGCTAAGTTAAGTGGTTTGAACTGATGATCGTAAAAATACCTCTTCTTTGATGTTCTTTTTGTCATACCTTCATTAAATATATAGAACATATTTTCTTTTAGATTTTAAGAGAATCTTGCTGTTTAAAAATAAAGCAATTATAAAACAAATACTAGGAATAATTTATCTCGTATCATTCTATTATAATAAATGAGAAGTTTAAAACACAATTTTGAAGGTTCCTTCAAAAGCGTTATATTGTAAACAAGATTCCTTATATCTAGATGCTTAGATACCAGCACACCTGGGACTAGTTACACGTCGTATCGAAAATAAATGGACTCAGGTGTTTTTAACATTTCACTTGATATCAAAATGTATCTTACATTTGAAATCAGTTGTGATTTCAACTCTGTGTTGCTGTCTATTACATACTAATGTGACGTTTACCGAACTTATGGCCTTTAATAATGGTATTCCAAAATAATAACTATAGAACACGCATTGTGTACTATATAATATGAGTGTTGTAAGCTAAATACAAACCTTCCTCAACTTATTTATTCATTTGATTACATTCAACATAAATATATATGTGATGAGTTTTTAAAGCTTGTAACCAAATTACACGCTAGATGGCATGAGCTGTACTAGTTGGTTACATTCTATTAAAATTTTACACTAATAAAATAGTAGTCACTAACTGACCGTTGAATTGCAATATTCCATGAAGTTTATCTCTCTGTAACTATTTCTCTCAATTGTGGAGACAGTATTAGTCAATAATTGTGTAAATGATTGAAGAGAAGTCAACGAAATTCTGAAAAAGCAGAGATACTGACTTCTCTACTATGATCTGTCAAATCATTCGCGAATTAGGGAAGACCATTGCCCCTTTTATTGGAAGAACAATGCCAGTAGTGATTAATTTACACCTTTATCAACTGCACTTATATTTTCTTTTCCTGCCCTTTGATGGAAGGCATATCAAGAGAATAATGTTCAAAGGATATTGAAAGAGCAGTAAAAAGACTCCGGTTGCTATAACCATGATTTTTGATGCGTCTTAAATAGAATATTAATAACAATAATTGAGTTGAACAAATGTAAGACTTACGTTCACAGTGGCTATTTGTGCTTTTAGAAGACGCTCTTTTCTCCGTCCCAACTGGCTGGTTCCTTACAACTTAATTAAAACTTTGTAGAGAACTTGGTGCATTACCAACATGGCCAAAAAAAGAAAACCGATTTATACAATTAGTTAAGGTAAAATTTCTTCAATTCAGCAGTGCGGATAAAACTTCCATTACATTACTGCACTGATTACTGCGGAATTTTTACTTCATGCACTCGATGGTGTTGAATTTTAAAAGTTTGGAGGGATTTGTGTAAAGTAAAGTAACGCCTGTTTTTTTGACTTGCAAACAAACTTGGTACAAATGTCCAATATAATTTACTTAAGTTGCCAGAAATAAGTTCAATGTGAGGAAAGTATGGTCCAAATCGTAAATGAAATAAGTTAGTTTAAAGAAGCTTCAACAGATAGAAAACTGGTCGAAATCATTTTTTTTAATTTTTATTTTGCTTCTTGAACTTTCTTTATTTAGAATTAGAGGAAGACGGTAGTGTGACGCCCAAGTGCGTTGGGATAATTCTTTCTCATAGAGAAGGCTACGAAAGAGCAGGCTTCCTCAACGAGAGAGTTTTTCGATGCAAAAGGAGAGACTAGATTTGGCGATTATTTTATGTACGAATAAAGGTCAAACTAAATTCTTAAAATATCTGTTACACTTGCCCTTAAATACCCCGAATGCTCTAATACGGCTTGAGACAGGGCGATCTCATTTAAAATTAAAAGTATTCACCAGAATGATTGGTTGGTGGTTACAAATTTTGAAATTACCTCGAAACAGGTTGCCTTATAATTGCCTTTCGAAGATTGAAAGCTCTTACCGGCTGCCCTTCCATACCGAATAACTGGGCTCAACAACTCAAAAGTTATCTAGCTACTATTGGTAAAGAACATCTTTGGCATTATGAGGACCATAATATCATTATAAAATATAAAAAAGACTGTATTAGCGCATTCAGTAACCACTTGTTTGAGCAAAGATATAGATTTTGCTATAAATTAAACTTTTAATTTGTTCTACAGAAATATTAGTTTATTGGGTGACCAAGAAACGAACCTGAATTCAATTCCTCAAATCAGAATTATTTCTCAGATTAGACTAGCTTCTAAAAAATCTGTTCGATTATTTATTAATGGAATGAAACACACATTTTTTCCCGAAAGCCAATGTAAATTGTGTAATGAGGCTACTTCTATGGAAGATCTTTTGTCATTTCTTTACAGAATGTAAAATTTTAGATTGGCTGAGAAATTAATTCTTACTATTTCATTTTCAAGAGGAGCAGTTTTTCTAACTTAGTCCAGTTTGAAAAAATTATTGTGCTTAGATGATATCAAAGCAAACAATATTTGTAAATTTACTATCGAGGGATTAAGAGTAAGATCAATATTATTGTAGGTCTTAAACATGTACTATTGTTGCCTCTTTTGTACTTTTGTGTTTGAATTATTCTCTGACATAACATTCATTTCTTCAAAATATCATTATAATTATTGTCGATTTATCTATATGTTAAGATGCTGAAGATTTCCATTATATTGTCTAAATAAGGTTTCTTATACCCATATGTATTTTTTATGTAAATTTCACTATTTTACAGGATTTCAAAGAACCCAGCACTAGTGTCATATTAATATTTTGTAATGTTTATATGTTATCAGCTTTGTATGCTCACCTTCTTGCTATGGTGGTAACTTGAAAGCAATAAATTTATTATTACTATTATATACAAATATAAGACACCATCCTGATGTAATGTGGTATGCGATCTCAAGGTGGTTCTTTTAGTGGTTGAGTGCCCAACAAACTCATGGGTTCGAAACTGCTATCCGAAGTACATAAAGCATACCCCTCAAAATAAATAAATAAAAATGCTACGTTTGTATAAAAACAAATACCAAATAAATGGTTTCACAATTTAATTTATTCAGATAATTAAGAATTTACAACAACAAAAAAAAAGTGAATTAAAATAATCTTATCTCCAAAAGTCTTCATCTTCAAAACCCACTCAAAAAGAAATTCCACACTCTAAATGACATTAAAGCAAATAATATGTCTGAGGGCTAAATTCAATTTCTTGCTTTCAGTCTAAGAAATACCTTCTAGTAATAAGAATACATATATGTATAAGAACATAAAATAAAAAAGTGCTGATATTATTCTGAGTCAATGCATAAATTTTACCAGAACTAAGGAGAAAAGGTTATACTCCTGAGTTAAGTTTTTTCCTTTTTCTTTACAATTTCGAATAATAAAATAAGAAATAATAATAAATATGTGCAGAATTTAGAATACAAGATATTACCTTTTTGTTTTTTTAATCGAAAATTCAACTTTTTATTTAATGAAGATCTTGTTTACAATCATTTAATAACCATCTTATGGTTTATAAAAATGCTGTTAGCATTTTTGGGTCATTTAAGATCCAAATTATTATGAAGGGACTTGGTTGAAAAATAATAATAATAAGCAAGTCAAATTGCATTATGATCATAGTTTATGGACTATTTTCAATCCATAAAAAGCAAAATAAATATTTACACCTTTTTATCAAATCCAAGTTAGAAGGAAATAGAATTTCCTTCAATAAATAAAATGTAATATTGTTAAACCATGCACAATGAAATCAAATTAATGATGTTATGGTGCATACCGATTTCATAACAGTTTTTCACTTCTTGAAAGTTCTATTTTTCAAGAAAATCTGATCAGTTTGTTTTCTTTTAAGAAAGTATAAAGAGGAGCAAAAAAAAAAGGGAAAAGAAAAATATAACGTTATTACTTTAGGAAATATTAGAACCATTCTTATAATAGTATTTGACTGGATAGATGAGATGATATTAGAACAAAGAAATTGTCTACATACAATATAAATCTATTTTGTCTGAAAGTTTACTTCATCTTCTGAGATATCCAGCAATCAATCTCCGAACTTATTTTCTGAATTTTAGTTTGATCTTAAGTTAAATTTAATTTGTTTTTTTTATTATTGCATTAGTTGTCGATATGGTGAAAATGCGATTTTTGAAATTAAAATGTCTTAAGTATATGAAGGCTTAGAGGCAGGATGGTAGAAACCTTAAAAAATAACCATTACTTTACTTACATGTAACTAACCCTCGGCCGAGAATTGTTACTTCACTGTATTTCAGCCTGTACTATGAAATAAAAGCACTGCCCGACTGTCAATTTAAAAAGAAATAAAACTATTCACAAACCTGAGACAAGGAATCTGAAGAAATGAATTCCTCTTGAGTTCTTGTGAGTGGCGAATGCTAAGGACTGTATAACCTTAGTCCAACATTAGTAAGATAGTTAAAAAAAAAAAAAAAAAAAAAATGCTAGGGGCTCTCATTGATTGGGAGCTCGTGAGAGTTGATATTGGTGTATTAAGGACATTTTGGGAAGCGAAGTCCTTGAAAAGTGTTCTTCCCTTACACAGTAAGATAATTTTGAAGAAAGGTTTAGGATGAATGATTGAATGGCTGAGGAAATGGAAGGTGGTAGACCGACAAGGAGAGGTGTTTTGTTAAAGGAATTGGCCGGCAGGATCTTGGACAACCTACAAGAGTTATGGTGTCTTAGAAAGAAAGAAGAATAAAATTGGACGGAGAGTATTTGGATTTGAAAAATATTGCTTCCTTTATTTCAGGGCCTAGAGAAAAATTACTAATCTGATAAATATCCACCCACATTTCTCAATATCTGCACAAATGATAATGCCAAATACATTCAGATATTTCAAAATTATTAAATTAATTAAAATGCTGTTACAAAATTATATATTTAATACATATCAATAGTTTGAAAAGTTAATTACTTTTGTACACGTGTACCTTTTACCAAAGTTTCTTTTAATTAAATACTTGTAATGCCAATATTAAATAGCGTTAAAATATTTGTTTATTATCTACTCTTAATCGTACACTGTAACTTTTTTCTCTAATAAAAAATAGATTTTGTTCCAAAAGAAGATTAATTTTGTGACTTATAGAGGAGAAGGTGGTAATATGGGACAGTCTTTTTTTACCTTGCATATTTTGAACACTACTGAATTTCAAATCTACTCCGAAGTAAAATCATATACATACATTATTTGACTTTGTAAATTTGGAGTCCTGAGTGGATTACAACAAGGAGTCTGGAGTTACACTGAAAAGGTCTGTCGTGGTGCCATATTGGGTTTTCAGAAAGTGTGGTCGTAATATGGGACCACATAATAATTATAGTTAATGTTCTCGTTTCTCCATGAATTGTAAAAAATAAGCCTTAAATATGCCACAAAACTATATTTTACACAATTATCGTACATTAAGGACAGAAATTAGGGTGTGATCAGTTTTCTTAGAGAAATGTCCAAGACATGATAGGTGTGGACTGGACACAAAAAATCACAAACAAATGACTCCTTTTCATACGCAGTGCATTCCATATGAGCCCATTGACAACAAACAATGCACTCAATCCACATTTCTCCGGACTTTTGAGTTCTTGAACTTCTCTCCGCAAAAAAAAAAAATGCAATCCGCATCTTCACTATCTGGTGTCGAATTCTGGGGTGGAGTGGATAAATCCGATTCACCTGATGAAACTGAAACATTCGAATCGTCTTCAGAATCTCTTTGTTTTGATAGTAGACGACGCAATGTTGACTTTGGGACCCTGAAGTGAAGTGCAGCTTCTCGAATACCAAGTTCTTTCTCCCTTACAGTTTTAATAGCATCAACCATGTCCTTATCATCCCAATTTTTACGTGTGCCTTTCGGCGAAGGTCCTAATTTTGTTCTAGGCATATCTTTTTTGGCCCTTTATAGTACCCTGTAGAAAAAAAATATTTATAAGACACTAGTTTCGTCCTCAGTGCCACTTTTCACACTTGTTTGGCAGACGATTAACGAGGTTATTATATGGGACAACGCTGTCCCCATAATACCACCATACACCGCGTACAATATAACCTCATTTTTTTTCCAATATACATCCATGTTTGAAATCCATAATACAGGCAATTAAAATTGTCTACTTTCTACATTTTTAATGTATAAGGGAAATTATTCTAACTTTCCTCGGTATTAACCAAAAGCAGAGGAAAATCAACCTTAAGAAAACTTTTTTAGCACTGACAAAATCAACACGGTCCTCACTTGGACAAAGCTTCCACTCGATTGACGGCGCTGCCTTCTGCAGCAGACAAAGCCTACCCCAGAAGAGTAGTAAGACACTAAAAACTAACAGATAGCCACTACTGGTTTTACAAAAACAGGGGTGTCCCAAATTCCAATCCCGTCCCAAATTACCACCTTCTCCTCTATCTCTTTGGGTTCAGATCGTTGTTTGGTTTTAAAAATTATTTATTATAATTTGTTTTACAATTTTTTTAGCTTTTTATTTTATTTCCATTTTTCTTGCATAATTTTTCTTATTTGTTTACTTTATCACGTAACATTAAAAAAAAAAAATCTGTTATCTATTTCTAAAAGCTCTTAATGAAACAGAACATCGGAACCCAAAATTTTATTTTGACACAGCTTTTATTTTATTTTTTAGATTTATTTATTTATTTGGTGGGAGGCTTGCTGGACCTAATTGAGATTTTGAGTTTATTGAAATCGTATTTAGCGCTATAAGATATTTAATTTGAAAAATATATTTATCTCTGTTGGTTCGTTGGATCTCTTTCACTGTCAAAGTGCTGCTGTACTTAGAAAGGAATTTTACAACCTTATTAACAAATTTAAAAATAAATGTGTCAGTGAGGATATTGATTTCATTCTCAACTCCAGATACAACTGTTTATACAGATCTTTAGCTACACTCGGATTACCAGAGCCATATCTGGATTGGAAAGTGGTAGTGCAATTAAGACTATGCAATTTATCGAAGACAAGGTTCTATATTAATGACACCTATTATGTATTTGACGAAAACAAATCTTTGCCTCATTTGTAACTCTTTTTCTCCTGATCCAGTTGTTCATTTCCTTTTTGAATGTACCTCACTTTAACCCATTAGAAGTCATTTTCCTAACTCGTACCATTCTTCAAATGATTCTAAAAATGATAACCTTCTCAAGTTGTTGGATATAAATAGTGTGCATCAAATTAATGATATTTACAGTTTTATGTACCAAGCTCTGAAGCTCTGAAGTTGTTTGCTCTTAGAGTGATAACTAAGGAACGGATTTTAATGTAATTAAAAATGCCAAATATTTAACTAAAATATGCATTTATTTTCGTCAATTATGTGGAAAATATGTGATTTTCTTAAAATATTTTCTGGAATATTTAAGTAAAATGGACATTTTTTTTTTATGAAAATGGATTTTTTTTTGGGGGGGGAGGCAAGTTATAATTATTTATACAAGAAAAGAACATTTTTACAATTTATAATAATTTATTAGGAACAAAATAATTTGTTTTTACAAGTTATAATGATTTATACCACAAAGAACGTTTTTACTATTTATAAAAAGATGTGTTAAATTTTCAATTTTGAAAACTTCATTCTTCGAAATTGTTTGCAACCACATGAAATTTCAAATGTTGGAACGTAAAGTGACGACGATCTGGGCGTAAGATGGACTTGTAACGACTAAAAGATCGTTCAACATCTACAGATGTTATAGGTGCCTTGCTGAAAGAAGTTATCTCGTTGGTTGTAAAGGGTACACGATGTTCTGAGGTGATTTCTGTTCCACTGATAATATCAGAAATCTGGCAGATGGTCTCCCACCCTTTGTTCTTGCTCAGTACTTCTACCAGTTTTGATCTGATCAGATCTCCCTTACTCCCAGGTATTCCTTCCACCTTTTCGATGACTTTTTTAACGTTGGATACGTTTTCTGTCAGTCGAACATTTTGGGACTCAAGTTGGGTAATGGCTTGTGCAAGAAATACGCAATTGTCAGAAATGAATGCAAGGTCGTTCCTTAAATTAGGTTTCTCGAATAAAGACTTGGCTGTATTTATCGCTACTGCTTCGTCTTCGAGATGTGAAAGGACATTCTTGATTTTATTGTAGTTTTCATAGTAATACTGAGCTGCTTCCAGCCAAGTACCCCATCTTGTCAATATTGGTTCTGGTGGAAGGCACAAGTCTGGATAGAGATCTTTTAGCATTTTAATGCGACTTGGTGCTTTTAAGAACACTTTTTTAACCACTGTGATTCACAGTCTGTGGTTCACAGTTCCTGTCAACCACCTCCCAATTATGAAAATATGCCCAAAATGAAAAATATGTACATATTTTGATTAAATATGTAGAAATATTTATTTATTTTAATCAAATATGTATAAATATGCGATAACATCCAAATATGTGGAAATATGTGAAATAAAAGTAGGCTCAAACGGCTTAAAGAGTGTCAGTATGAATACTTCTAGTTGAAAAACGTCTGTAAATTGCCTAGAAAAAAATATGTAAATACATACGAATCCGTTCCCTAGTGATAAATGTTGAGTAAATTATATCTAACTAATTAAGTTATTTTTCACTTATGTATGTCAATGAGTTATGTTTTAGTTTTCCAATTTTGTAACTCATAAAGAATACATAGTTTCATTTCCGTTATTTTAATACTCCCAGCTAAAGGTATTTACCTATAAGCTTGTAAATAAATAATAAAACAATATTAATTAATGATTTGTAAAAGATAAAAATGTCAGTACAACTGCTTTAAGATATTTATAGTAAATGTATTATAATGAGTGTTCATATCCATATTTTTATGATTTATAAAAGATAAAAGATATTCCATAAAAGGTATATTTGAATATTTGTGATACTGCAGCATCAAATTCTTTTTTCGTCTTTAGTTTTCTCAAAGAATTTTATTGTATATGTAAGTTGAGTTATATAAAAAGAATGTTAACAATTTCATTTTTTTTTGTGTGTGTAATCTCCATAGCTTAAGGCTACTTATAAATTGATAGGATTGGCTTAGATCATTTCCTACGAATTTATTTCTCTTTTCTCACAATCTTATTTAGAGTAAAGAAAAACTGTAAAAGCTTAGTTTCACCCACTTTTTCTACCTATACGTACAAAAATACACCACGCCCACAGTAAATATATGTACACTTTCTTACCACAGACAGTACTAAAATGTTAGCACAGTGTACACTCCTTTTGTAGCTGTTCTTTTTTTTCTACTACAGCAAAAGAGCTTTATATAGCATAAATTATGAACAAGTTTCTGAGAGCTATATAACTTACTTTATCTTTGAGTAGATTTCCTTGGATCTATCCTTGAATTTTATAAGTATCCTTAGTAAAGCTCTATTAGTTTTGTGGCGTTTCTCGATGTGGAGCTGAGGGTGTTGTTTTTTAAATTGTAGAATGAATAAAGCTGCTAAGGAAAATATATCTCTTGCCTTTAAGTTTAATTTATCCACTGAGAGCAACATGAATACACTTGGTTGAAAGCTGTAAAACTACAACGGGGCAATTCTGAGCAAATCCTCAGGGTCAAAAACAAATTGTAATCCACATCACCATATTTCTAGTGACATTAAATATCTGTTGTGAAACAATAACGACTTTCATTTGTTTTAGAAAAAAAATTTAGCGTCTAGTTCTTTAAAGAAAAATCAAAAGACTTGATTGTCCTGAAGAGTAACATTGATTTAGATTGTGAATTTTCTATTACAATTTAAAGATTTGATATTTGCTGCGGTACATGATTTACATTAACTGTTGTTTAACTCATATCGCTTAAAAAATAGTAACCATAAAAAGAAAAAAGTAAAGTAACGCCTATGCTTACGTCCAGCAACCATATTAGATGTCGTGAATGGATGGGACTAGCAAACATACTTTACTGCAATTAAAAATTGTTCATTTCTTCACAGACATATGGCATCTTAACAAAATTTCCGTTGTTGGCAGGGACAAAGGCTGCGTTGAATAACTTAAAACACCTTTATAGTTTATCAAAAGACAAAGTTGCTATTTAATAACGAGACTATTGCTGTAAAACATTTTATTTTAAATTTATACATATTTAGTTATTATCACCTTCAATATACACCCCTCCCCTATCCCTACAACGCTCCACAGTGAATTTACCATTGTTCGAAACAGTGCTAGAAGTCTTTTTCTGTGAGCTCCTGCATGACCACGTGCCGCTTTTTCTTTCACAGCTTCAACGGAGACTGAAATCGTATTCCTTTTAATGCAGATTTGACTTTGGGGGACAGATAAAAGTCACATGGGGCCAGGTTAGGCGAATAAGGCGGATGGCCTAAAACTGGGATGTTGTACTTGGCTAGAAACTGTTCTTGACAGACAATGCAGTGTGAGCCGGCTCGTTGGTTGGAGAACCTATGACTTGTTCTTCCACCTATTGGGTCGTTTTTTCCTTACTCTTTCACGGAGTTGAGCAAGCACCTCACGGTAGTAATGTTGATTAATTATAATCGATATTTTCATCCGTTTTGGACGTGGAAGGGCGACCCGGGCGGTCATCATCTCCGATGTCTTCTCGGCCATCTTGGTTCCGGTCGGACAGATTTCTCTACAAACGCGTGAGACGCTGCAATCGAAAGAGAAGGCTTTACGCTGCACAGCTGTCGGTCGTTAGGATTTGGCGTATGCATAGTTCTTCTGTAGCAGCATCAGTCTCGTTATTTAATAGCCACACCTCGTACAATATATCCTATGGCGCAACGTCCCTACAAGTACCTGGGCCACCTCCACTATTATTTTGCCATTCCAACCTATCACGGGGCTTTCCTTCTCCAATTTCTGATCGCCATATCCTTTACAATGGGATTCTCAAGCCCCAACCTTTGTCTTGGGAGCCCTCTTCTACACTTCTCTGCTGAGAATTTTTAGAGATTCCCTGATCAGGCATTCATTCTTAAACTTCTTTAAACACACACAAAAAAAGTAATTATCGAAAATGTGACACTTATATTCGAGAACTAGAATGAACTTAAGAGATAATTGAAGTAAAAAAAATAGATTTTGGTAATCTATAAAACTTCTGTAATCGATTAGCCCCTATATACCTCAATATGATGATTTAATTTCTTTGCTGTTCGATATATTTACATAATGTTACAGTTGATGACATAGTGAAGACATGCGATCACATTGTCCAACAGATAATAGAATCACACGCAACCTCAACATTCTATTTATCTTACCAAACATATAACCTTATATGCAGGTTTTGTATTCTCTCTTAAAAAACCTGAAATTTGAATTAATAATAACGTTTCGGTATCTAACAATAAGAGTTAAGACACCGTTGAAAATAAACGTAGTTGAGGAATGAATAAAAGAAAAGTATTAATATAACTGTGTCTGGTGAAGCACAGAAAAATTGTTTCTTCATTTTACATCAAAGCACATCATGAATGCAAATTATTGTCAAATTGGTTAAGCGTAAAATTCGTGAATACCTTATCAAGCATCTCAACAAGTTAGTGATCCCAGTTAATAATCATTTATTCAAATTAATCAGCATTATACGCATGTCAAGTTTCCATACGAATGAACTGTGAGATGTTCAAAATGTTGATTAGGGGCTCGTTTAAGGTGGTTATTGAGATGTTTAGTTTTCCTGGCTTTGTAGTCTAAGACACCTTTTTTTCAATAAAATAGAAAAAAGAAAATGAGGCACATACCAGATCCTTTCTTTAGAGTTTGTGAGAGGTGAACAAGAAAACACAATCCAACTTATGATGGATTGTTTAGAATGTGAGAAGGTTAGGTTTGTTGATGGAAGGACTTATTTGTTACCTATTTATATATTTTTCGATTCGTTCTGATTTCAGTGAATCTCAGGTGGAGTTGGAGTCTTATCCAAGAATCGGTCTATTGAAGTTGTTTTATTACTTTTATTAAGATAGCAGATAGCTAAATGGGCCCAGATTGGATCTGAATAGAATGTGGTTCTTTTCCTTCCTCAATGATGGTTAATAAATAACTTGAACTTACTTGTGGATAAATTTGTGGTTTTTAAGCTGTTGAAAATTGTGCACTGATAGAAGTTACGGTAAATCTTTAGAATAGCACCCCAGAGGCGTGGCCTAATTCGAAGTGATTCTGATTCGCTGTTACTATAGAACCCGCCATATTCAAATATAAATATAAAACTATTTCTTTATTTTATATTTACACTTAAATCTAGCGGGTTATATGGTAACAGCGAATCAGAATCACTTCGAATTATTTCTTTATTTCTTAATGGGGGGCTTCGCCCCCACTCCCCCTGATTTTTTTCTTAATGGGGGCTTCGCCCCCCATACCCCCTCCTAACCTACCTATTCACCCTCAATTTTTTTATTTGTGTCACAAGATTCATTACAATAATTACACAGAACAACACAAAAGAAACTTACCTTATTCTGTGGAGGCCTTTTCCTGAGGAGGACCTGTCGAACTCCCTCCAGATAATCTCTCATAAGGTCGCCACTGGAAGAATGACTCCTATGCCAAATTTTATAACATTCATTACTCCAACCTCATTCACACTACACTCATGCTCTAATTTAAAAAAAAAACTGCAAATTTAAAACGCTCATACTCATAAAGTTACAAAAAAACGGCACCTCAGGTCACATACAGAGCACTCGCGGGAACTATTAATACATTAAACAGGAAGCAGTTGCTAGGCAGTAAGTGTACTGCGCATGCGTGCGAAACATAAGCGTTACGAAATTCGCACAATCCGAAACAGTTCCTTGGCGGGAAGTAGTTTACATTTTCACCGGTAGGTGCGCTGTACTTCCCACCCCCTAAAAATAAACAGGCCACGCCCCTGGGGCGCTATTCTATAGATTAGCCGAAGTTACTATTCAATTTGAATGCATTATACAATTATTTATTGCCCTGTGAACACATTGATACAAAACATTTTATTAAAATAAAATTTTATTTGCTGGGAATATTTGCCTATTCCACAGCCACAGGTATAGACAAGTTTACTATGTATTATTATTGAATCTAAATTTAGTATTCATATTTCTTCAGTTGCAGAATTACTTAAAATATCATGGTGAAAGATATCAGTTGTTTTCAGTTCTGCAACGGATTAAATAGATTTAGATTAAAATAAATAAATCAATAAATAATACAAATTTAAGTGAAATTTAAGTCACACTAAATCATTACAGCAAATAAAATAAATATTACCATTATTTAAAATGTAAATTTACTAATTCCCTCTGATCCGATATTATTTAAATTAAATTCCAATCATACTAGAACCGTTTTCTTAGTATTTAAAATATTTGCCTCAAGAATTATACGTTCTATTTAAATCCTCAATTAAATCCGTCAAGGTACTTAAATTTGTTGCAAGATATTTAAGTATTTCTATTTGTATTAACTCAACTTAGTTTATTTATTCAACTTATTAGGTGATCTTTTTCTTTTTTACATCGCAATATTTTTTTAATTAAAATTTATAGAAACTTCTAACTTTTATTCAACTGTTGACGATGAGGTATCTCCAGTCTATTTGCTAAAGCTGTTCAAACTTTTCAATAAGATTTTCTATGCAAACACAAGAGTTGGGAAAATGATTCTGAGAATTTTTAGCTACTTATAATTTGAGAGATGTTGGGAGAAAACATCATTCCAATTTAGGTTGGTAGGAGGCCAATGTTTACTATCTTCAGTAAGAGTAGGTTGACAGAGAGAAGGTTACTCAAAGCCCCTTAAGTTTAAAACTCAATTTTTTTGATGGGGGGGGGCATCTGTGAATTTCAGATGGCTCAGGCCCGGAAATACTGAGACTCGTTCCTTGGTTATTGTTTTTCTTTAGCTACATGAGATCCATATTTTTCTGGCTCATTGACGAATAATAATGTGTGTTAGATATCAGAAGAAATTGATTTCTTTTAGTTTAAATTTTATAATGGTTTACAGCACCTGCAAGTATTTTAATGTGATAATGGTGATTCATTAAATCGATAACAGCTAATTGCAATTAGCATGCCTTACAAACTCTTACAGGAAACTTAAAGCAAAATGGCGACGGTGGTGATTCTGTTAAGTAGTTACTCGTAGAAGCGAATATAATTCAATTTAATGCCTACCTATACCCTTCAGAAGCTTGTGTCTTCTTGACTTACTTCAAAGAAACTTCCTTCTACAGAGGCTTACCACCACGCAATCTCGTCACACCCGAGAGTATTAAGATTTAATAATTCTCAGTACCATTACCAAAATTAAGTCCGCTAAAAGTTTAATCTACAAAGGAGTATATAGCTTAATCCATTGTACAGCAAGCAGAAATATATCAGATAAATCCAGCTACCAGATGGAGTAATGAACTAGAGTTAACCTACTACAACTGGAGTTGTTTGTTTAAGATGTTTATCTTTTAAGCAGTACTTGTGGCAATAATCATTTGTACTCGTAATACCAGACGTTTGGTAAAGGCAGGTTGCGAATGTTTTGAACGCTAGCTTTAATAATCTGGTAGCAAGATATAGTAACCACTGGCGATTGTCTGGATGTGGAACATGTATTAAACTCACGTTTTAATCTTTTTTATAGAAATAGAGACTTTTATAAGTCTCATGCTATCCTAGGGGATAAATTTGTTAGTATAAAAGCTTATTAAATGTTTATGACTTAAAGTTCATTTTAAATATTTAAATAAATGTGAATTTTCATTATTCAATATGTACAAATAAAGGTTCGTTCGTGTTTTGCTTATAAATTGAGAAAAAAACTTCAAAAGCCAACTTGGGTAAAGAGAAAATTAAATAATAGAAAGAGGATACGAACCCTGTACCATTGCAGATGATACGTGCTGGTGCATATTAGAATAGAATAGAATAGAATAGAAAGCTTTATTACACATTTTACAAAAAGAGAAAATTACATATAAACAATAAACTAATAGCTATTGCTAGGCATGGTTGTATACCGTCAGCCTAGAGTTCATCTTAAAACTTGAGAAAACAAAAAAAATAACTTACTTGCTAATGCAAAACAAAGCAGAAGTAAACAAGTCCTGTTGTAAAACGAGCGGACATATGTACATAATATTTTGAATTAAAAAACAAAAGCAAAAAACAAAATTCTACGTATTGTATTCACTTATAAGGAACATCCTGTACTTATAAGCCGAAACATGAAAGCAAAACAACTTTGTCCAATTTCCACTATTCAATAAATTAATAATTTCTGCCTGGCTTAGTGCCTTCTTCCCCAGCCACCTAATCCTATATTCCTGTAAAACAGGGCATTTCCCTAAATAATGGCACATGTCCTCACGTTCTCCTAAGTTACAGAGGGTACATGACCACTGTTCCTCCGAACGCATTACATTATAATTTAAGTTAACTAGCTGCCCTCTTAGCTTGAAAATTACCTTCATAAGACCGAAACTGTTAGTATCGGATATGTAGTGACCCTCTCCAAGATCAGCAACCAGATGTTTATATAACGAATGGAAGCTCGAATATTGCCCTCTTGATATCATGTTTTCCTTAAATTTACTTTTAAAACTGGCCACTACAGTTTCTGGATTAACACCTACATAATCCAAGCTAATGTTTAGGTTACCAAATAACTCTAAGTTTTCTTTGTGCCAATATATTCTATTCTTTATAACTTCCTCAGCTAATGCTTTGGGCAGTCTCCCTTCTGGCAAGGCTAAAACTTTCTTTATGTAATTCAAATGCAAATTTAACGTGTAACAAAAAATTGGATAAAAATTTGATTCCAGATATAAAATGTAATGAGGCGCATTTACTGGCAGGCAAAACAACTTTCTAACAAAAAATAAATTTAACTTTTCTATTTCTTTAAAACTGAGAAAGCCCCATACCTGCCCAGCATAACACATGATAGTTCTTACCGCAGCATTGAATACATTTATTTTTTTGGATATTGGAATGTCTGTTTTTTTCATCAAATTAGAATATGTAGTATTTAATGCGAATTTCGCATTTTCCAATTTAACTGAAAAATGTTTTTTAAAATTTAGGAGTGGTGTAAGACCAAGACCTAAATAGTTATAATAATTAACTGTTTGTAAAGCGTGCGTTCCCATTTTCCATTTTTCATTCCTGGCTAGCTTTCCTCCGTTTCGAAACACCATCACTTTTGTTTTCTCTAGATTCACGGATAAATTCCACATTTCACAGTACCGAACAACTTCGTCGATCATTAACTGAAGTGTTTTCGGATCTGGAGCTAATAAAACCACATCATCTGCATACATCAGACAACGAACAGCAATCCCCCCCACCCTGACGCCTCCGTTGATAAATTCCGAGAGGTCATTCAAAAAAAGCGAGAACAGAGCGGGAGACAACAAGCATCCCTGCCTAACGCCAACAGACGTTCCAAATGCCCTTGTAATCCCCTTACCCGTCCAAACAGAAGCCTCTGTGTGTCTATACAAAGCTTGAAGTGTATTTATAAACTTGCTTGATACACCACATAGGTACAGTTTATAAAACAACGAACTTCTACTTGGGGAGTCAAATGCAGCTTTAAAATCTATAAACAGACAATATAACTTTTTCCGCTTTATTCTTGTTTGCAATTTAATAATACTTAACAAATTAAAGATATTGTCTGTTGTGGAATATCCCCTTCGAAATCCGGCTTGGCACTCATTCAGTACCATGTTTTCATTAATCCAACTATTTAGTCTCGAGAGGAGCAAACCCGTGAATAACTTCGCAATACAATCCATGAAAGAAATGCCCCTATAATTGCTCACTTCGTTCACATCTCCTTTTTTAAAAAGAGGGAAAATGACCGATTTAGAGAAGCTGTCCGGAACCTGTGACGTTTCATAAATAGTATTAAATAAATTCAATAAAATCTGAAGAAAACTATCTGGGCAGGCTTTATAAAATTCATAGGGAATACGATCATTCCCTGGAGCTTTTCCGTTCTTTGCCCTGCCTAAAACCTCTTTTAATTCGTACAGTTCAAAACCTTTATCCAACTTTACATTTGTATTGTAGGGAGGCGCATATAACATTGTAGTCGCCTGGAAAGGAGGGTTCAAAAGATTACAATAATATTTGAACCATTCTTCTCCCGTTATATCCGGACTTCCTATGAATTTCTTATTTTTTAATGTATTTACCAAGTCCCAGAATCCTTTAGAATCTTTAACCGTTTTAAATTGATTAACAACACCTAAATAAAATTCTCTTTTTTTACTCTGACATAATTCTCTGTACTCTTTATTACTTATAATATAATATTTTTTAATTAAGTCACTATTTGTTTTCTTAAACAGATTCAATAGACTAAACACTCTTTTTCTTAATTTCAAACATTGAAAATCAAACCATTTTTCTTTAAAATTATATTTTAGACAACACTCTTTGCGACCTCCTAGAAAGGACGCATTCCTAATAATATCCCCAAATATATTTATAGCCTCTTGAGAATCTTTCGGGAGATTTATCTGGACAGCTTTATTTATATTGTTTCTAAAATTTAAATTATCCTGCTCTGTCCATTTCAACTTTGGTAATATTGGAAGAAAATAATCTTTTTCAACCGTTCCCAAATTTAATGACAATTGCAGAGGCATATGGTCCGAAAAAATTTCCGAATTTATCTTAAAATCTTGTACCAAGTGTAATATATCTATAGATACACAACAATAGTCTATAACAGAGCTGCCACGGGGCCCAATATACGTGAACTCCCCGAACTTGTCCCCAGGGGTTCTACCATTTAAAACTACCAAGCCGAAATCAGCACATAAATCCAGAAAATGTTCTCCTTTATTACTGGAAGTGTTATCTTTAGAATGTCTATTCAAACTGAATTTAAGCTTTTGCCAATCTAAATCATCAGAAAAAGTTTGATTTTCACCTATCCTTACATTAAAATCCCCCACCCAAATTAAGTTATGGCCAGAGCAGTGCGTAAACACAGTACTTATATTACAGAAATCCTCTCTCCAATTGTCAATCCTTACATAAAATGGCAACAAATAAAAACTGATACTATTATTTTCAAAATAAATTAAATATTGATCATCAAGTTTTTTGAAACTAAAGCCTTTACATATAAGTTTTCTTTTTATCCCATATAAATTTCCCCCTTTGGCTCTGCCATATTTAGATTCTTTCTTAGCACTGATCCAACAAAGCTGATAATTGAATAAACATTTTTCAAAGTATGCGAAATCTTGCTCAACTAAAAAAGTTTCGTATAAAAGAAAAATGTCGAACTTATTGATAAAATTAAAAAACGTTACCTGGCCTTTTTTACTATTCAGACCCTGTATATTATAACTCAGAACTGAACATAAACTACTTTCCTCAATATTCACCTTCACTTCACTTTTGTCTATTTTCCTTCTTCGTTTTTTGACTTGTGAACTTTATTTCTTCCAACCCGCTGCAGAACGTCATCGCCTACTGCAATAAGCTCCTCCAGTAACTTCTTGATACCATTTATCTGATCCACTGACAGCGTCATCAATTCCGTCAAGCATCCCAGACCATCCCTTCCGTTACACTTCAGACATATTATAAACGGTGCTTCAAAACTCATAAACTCCTTCCAAAGGTCTCAAGTGCAATACAATGGCTTCCACATTACTGGAGAACCAATATGTATGTAGCAGTGTGGAGGTTACAATAGAAAAGTTTCAGATGTAAACAGTGAAGAGAGAGATGTATTAGTTCTTGCGCATGCTACTATTTCGTATCCGTTCGTCTAGCCTCGGCTTTTTACTTGGTCTTGAACGCACTAATACAGAGCTGTTACCTACAGTAGGTAAGTACAGGTTAAGAACGTGAGTTGAAATATAAAAGTAAAGTGCACCGCAAGTTAAGAAATGGATTAAATAACTTTATAAAGTTTCTTTTACAACGTACTTTCACAAAATCGTTAAACACTTAATACCAATACTAAAATGAGAATTTCAATTTATTTTTCTTCGGTTTCTATTTTTTTAAGATTTTTTAAAATTTATTTACAAAGGGTTGATCGTCAAAAACTGCACGAAAAAGCGTAACGTTAAAAAACACTCCAAATTTGACCATTTTTTTTCTCTCTTTTTCTATAAAAGATAAAAATTACATTGTATTTTACTTTTCATTTTCCAAAAAAAGGTTACCCATTGTGTTTGATTTAGCTTTGGCCTTAAAACTAGATAACAGAGACAAAACAAGTAGAAATCTAGAACTGATGGATCCAGCCAGAGTCTAAGAGATGAGATTGGTGCGACAGAGGGTGCGTTCCACTAAGCGTTCACAAGCGGTTTTGCCCGTTCCACTTGCTTGCGAACGTTACAATCGAAAACTCGAGTGGAATGGACTATGGGGCGTTTTAACCGTTCATGTAAACATTACAAAAGGCGCCCTCGAAAATAAGTCAGAACCTTGAAGTGATTGTTTTTTTAATTTTAACCCAGTTTATAAGCAGTTATAATAAACTTTATTAATTATTGGTAAAGTTGACTTATATTAAAATAAATATATATAATTCAATTTTTATATTACATTTTCGTGGAGTATTTATAAAATTTACGTTTAAATAAAATTAAAATGTCTTTTGTGGCAACAGTAGGATATTTATTAATACAACGTAATAATGCTTTAGAAAGTTCTTCATATAGTTCCCATGAAGAGTAGAATGCAATTTTACAAAATCGCATTGGTGAAAAGCGAAAACTTAGGCCACGTATTATTAACTATCAAAGTGAAATTGGTCGTTATTCAGTGATTTAGTATGTAAAGGGATAAGTAATTTTTCATTTTATCATTTTTTTTTCAGACTTTCGAGAAACACATTCAATTATTTACATGAGATAATACTTTCATTTACATGATATAATTTTTTCGATCGCTTTCTTTCCTTTTAAAAATTTCGCCAAATTTCTGAACGCGCACGTTGACCCAGGTAAACATTTCTCTTCTTGTTATTCAATCAAAATTTACGATCGCATAACGTTTCACAGAATTGTTTACAAACTTCCTAACAAATCAATATTAACTAACTTTACCTAGCACCTAATATTTACCTTCTTTATAATGATTAAACCTAAAGTTAATAAAGCATTATTAATTTGATTTGATTGTTCTGCCTAAAATGCTGCCTATATTTGATTAATCATAACATTTAATAAATAAAATTTTCTAATAGAATTTTTTTTTTTAATGGTGCGTAGAAGATCATTAGTGCCCTGCATACCACGCCATCAGCTGCTGTGGAAAACTTTGTTAGTACTTCTTTTCTTTATTTTGGAAGTGGAAAGCTGTTACAGAATTAATTAGGTATGTTTTTTTTTTTTTTGGCAAGGTAGGCGATTTGGGCATTCGTTGATTTATCCCTAGTTGCTGTTAGACCAGCAGTTGGTCTTCCTTCTGTTAGAATGGCAAAAATATATACCGTAACGAAGTTGACCTGGGCAGAGAAGAAAGGCCTAGATTATTCTAGGGGTTGAACGACCAAAGTCGGTAACAGGCCACCACTGTGTAAACAAAAGGGCCGGTCTCTACCTGAGGAGAAAAGAAAGGCCTAGATTATTCTAGGGGTTGAGCGACCAAAGTCGGTAACAGGCCACCACTGTGTAAACAAAAGGGCCGGTCTCTACCTGAGGAGAAAAGAAAGGCCTAGATTGTTCTAGGGGTTGAGCGACCAAAGTCGGTAACAGGCCACCACTGTGTAAACAAAAGGGCCGGTCTCTACCTGAGGAGAAAAGAAAGGCCTAGATTGTTCTAGGGGTTGAGCGACCAAAGTCGGTAACAGGCCACCACTGTGTAAACAAAAGGGCCGGTCTCTACCTGAGGAGAAAAGAAAGGCCTAGATTGTTCTAGGGGTTAAGCGACCAAAGTCGGTAACAGGCCGACACTGTGTAAACAAAAGGCCGGTCTCTACCTTAGCCGGAGAAAAAAGGGCTAGATTGTTGTAGGAGTTCAGTGACCGAAGCCTGTAACGGACCACCGCTGTGTAAAAGCCAGCTAAGAGAAAGGCTCCAGTTGGGGTGGTGGCAGTATGTGTTTTCCCCAGCCAGTGATTGACAGGTAGGAGTGAGACAGACGGAGTTGGAGTGAGACAGAGAATTGGAAGAGGGCGGCCCCAGTTGGAGTGTTGGCAGTATGTGTTTTCCAGCCAATGAGCGGCAGGTTGGAGTGAGACAGATGGAGTGGGGCAGTCGCAGTTAAAAGGAGGCAGACGCAGCTGGAGAAGTTAGTTTTTGAGTTAGTTTGGAGAGACACTTTGGAAGTAACAGTTTTTGAGAGAGTCAGTGTTGCGGAGTGCTTCAGTGTTAGCCAGTTAGGCGGTTAATCAGTTAGTGAGTAGAGCTGTGTTAGTGCAGCTGAGACTAGTGCAATTCAGTGCAGTGCGGACCAGTGGTCAGTCGTGGAACAGTTTTGTGGCGTTACGTAGTGAGTAAGTAACAGTAAACTGTTGTGACTGTTGTAAATGGTGACTGTAATGAATAGAGGTAGTAGCTAGTAAATGTTAATGTTAGTAAAGGTAATGTGTTAATAAATCAGGTTATTACTTACAACTTTAGCGAGTTTTATTATTTACCAAACCCACATATTATATTAAAATAACTAGTGGCAGGCACTAGTTGTAGTTGTGAAGTTTTTACTAAAAGGACAAAAACTTTACAATACTTTACCCCATTCAAGATAGCTCTCTAAGGAGAATGTGAAAGATTTGTCTAGTGTGATAGCTATAAATAATTAAATGTATCACGGATGGCTTAAAAATAATAAATGATAGGCTGAGAATAACTGTTTCCCACGATAAAGCGAATAGCAGGTAAGCTTAGAGAAATAATTCTGAGATAACCATAGCTTTTCTTAATACTAAGAAAAGTAATAAATCATATAGAACTTATAGAAAGAGTCTAAAAGTAGTCTAAATATTGATGCTATTAATTTATGTGATTTGAACAGAACTAGAACAAACCTCTGTTTAATAATTAGAAATAATGAAAAGATCGTCGTAAATCTAAAACAATTTTCAAAGCTGTAGGAATCTATTATATCCCAAAAAAAGATGATTAAAGCTTTACAAAATGAAGTGCAAAATCCAGCTGATACTTCTAAAGGCGTTAATCGTTTGTTGGGCTTAGATAACGAGCCATTTGTGGACTTCTATTTTATAGACGGTAGTTGTGAAAACGGGCAAGTTTGAATACTGAAGCTGTGGGGAACCTCTTTTATCCTCATTCTCTCACCGCTTATATATTCCTCATGCCCAAATCTGGTTTGATTTATATTACTTGTTGGTAATATTTTATGTTACGCTACTTCTATTTTTAGTATAATAAATCACTTTTATAGAAGAGCTACAGAGAGCAACAAGGGACGGAGGTGCAGACTTGCACTGTGTTCGCATCGTTCTAGTCTCGCAACGTTCTTGCGCACGTTGGCTGGCATAGGGTAGTTATCTGTAAGCTATGCTTATTATATTATATGAACGGGTTTTGGTGGGGTATCTGGTTAGGGTAGTTCCAGTTTGAGATTCTTGGTTAACTGCTAGATTTATATTTGTTAGAAAAATAAGGAATATTAATTATAAATCATGTGCTTTCGCTTCCATCCCACTAAACCGAACTTTGAAATTAGAACTTAAGGATGCCAGAAATAAACGAACAATAATATTTCTTAAGAGGAAATTTGTAAATTAAATAAATCTTATTGTTGTAAAAATACGAGGGTCTTGAGCCTGCTTAAACTTATATCTCAACCTAAACACTTTAAAGTGCTCTAATCTGTCTGCTTTTAATGTACGACCTATACAGGGTGAACCAGTAATGTCCATAGGCCTATTGTGGGTAGTACACTAAAGTGGAGTTCAATGACGTATTGGCCAACTTCATATTTTCCACTGTTCTTGAGTGACGTTACTTTAATTTTTTTCTAAAATCATTACTTTATTCCAATAAAAATGTTATTACTCAGAAAGTTTTAGTCCGAATTCGATTCTGATGACACGGTTAGAAAGACAGATAAAATTTCTAAAAAATGACACCATTTCGAAGCATAAGTTATTCGCCAAACATCCTCAATCTTCCTCCTGAATACTGGAAAAATAAAAGTAATCGAAATTTTTAAGAAAACTCATTAGGCCCTTACGTGATCATTATCCAATAGAACCAAACCTTTCGTCAAGTTGATGATGGCTCGATTTGGTTTTTGCAAAATCTTCCCAACACATTTATTTTCTCTTCTAGAGTTAACCACTTTCGTTTCAGAGACATAACGGAAAAAATAATATTGTTCGTCCTAAGTAATATTGAAAAATGATTAAAATGTTACAAGATGTATGAGCTTATATAGGAAACTTTAGGAAAACCAGAAAAAAAAAAAAAAAACCAAAAACTTGAGAGGGGATAATTATTTTGATCACCGCGTCAAACGAACTTTTAAGAATAAGGTGGGTGTTGGTGGGAGGTGAATATATAATCCGTTCCCCAAAATCAATGTCCGCGGTCGCTATGTAGAGTGTCCGTTAGTCGGAGGTTCTTTTATATAGAAAGTGTATAGGGGTAAAACGGGGAAATCCAAAAACTGGTCCGTAAATGAAGGTGGCCGCTAGTGAGAGTGTCCTTTATGGGAGGCTCGACTGTATATGAAATTCTCAGAGCGTGGTCAATATGACTTATGGTTGGTTGCATATAAATATCACGAGGTTAAAAGGTATGATTTATATTTTAGTTCACCTTTCTAGGTTGTTGAAATACCGGCTATGGTGGTAGGAAAACTGTACCATTGATTGAGTTAAAATTTAAAATTATACTCTCACAAAGAAAAAAGAAAAATGTTACTTTATTTGACTTTTTTAAAAAGAGAGAAATGGTTCACAATTTTTTTAAAGAATTTTCATGGCCACGCTTTGCTATTTCATCACTAGAAAATCGTTCAGATATTAAAATAAAACTTAGATTAAGAATTAATAGATCATGAACTATTATGTGTATGGATGGCATAACGTTGAAAGAGGTTCGTTTTCTAGAATATAATAGATAAGAGGTTAGAAGTTTTCTTAAAAGACGTTCAGAATTTATGTGTATTTATGTGAACGTCTGTATTTATATAATGTGTGAATTGTTTGTGAAGAAGTAAAGTCCATAAATCAGAGTGGTACCGCCCTTCACAGGTGTGAGCCACTCCACGGTAATTCTCATAGCCACCCGCCACTCTGGAGAACTGTACTCAACCACTATTCTAGCCTAAGTTAGAAGCTTCACCTTGAATCTGTCTTACAAAAACACAGTGCCATATTCTGGTTTGTTTCCACTATTTTATCTGTACGCTACTTTAGCGCATTAAAGATGCAGATGCATTGTCAAATCAACTATTTTGAGTACTTTAAATAAATAGTGGTTTTGCATAATTGTTATGGTAAAATTTAGATCCTTTAAATGCAGCTGAAGAAACATTTTTAATTAAAATAAAGAATCAATATTATAAATCTGGTTTAAAACAATTAAATTATTAACTCAAGCTGCAATTTATTATAAATGTTTGCTTAATTTAAAGATGGGGATTATGCATTTGAATTTTGATATTCTAACCTATCTGTAGTTTGCGTTTTTGGGAGCTCTATCAGCGCAGGCGCTTTAAGCTTGATGCTGCATTAAATTTGAAAAATAAAAAAACCCAAAGCATTTCTAACTTTTCCTCAACATCCACCTCTTGATTCCGTCACTACGAGGTGTGGCTATTAAATAACGAGACTATTGGTAACAAAACATTTTATTTTAAATTTACACATATTTAGTTATTATCACCTTCAATATACACCCCTCCCCTAACCCTACAACGCTCCATGCGCATTTACCATTGTTCGAAACAGTACTGCTTAAACGGAGACTGAAATCGTGTTCCCTTTAATGCAGATTTGATTTTGGGGAACCAGATTAAAGTTACATGGGGCCCAGGTCAGGCGAATAAGGCGGTTGGGCCAAAAACTGGGATGTTGTACTTAGCTAGAAACGTCTTGGACAGACAATTCAGTGTTAGCCGGCGCGTTGTCTTGATGCGAGAACCCCGTGACTTGTTCTTCCACAAATTGGGTCGTTTTTTTCCTTACTCTTTCACGGAGTTGAGCAAGCACCTCACGGTAGTAATGTTTGATTAATTATAATCGATATTTTCATCCGTTTTGGACGTGGAAGGGCGACCTGGGCGGTCATCATCTCCTACGTCTTCTCGCGGCCATCTTGGAAACGCTTGAACCACTAAAAAACTAGCGCACGTGATTTTAACCTTCATCGCCACAAACTTCTTTTAATAAAAGATAAGTTTCAGTAGCGGTTTTATCCAGTTTCATGTGAAATTTAACGACAATTCGTTGCTCTACTACATGTGTTGTATCTTGTTTTCGGCAAAACGAAACTAACATCTCTTACACAAACGACGATACCGGTCAGACAGATTTCTCTACAAACACGTGAGGCGCTGCAATCGAAAGAGAAGGCTTTACATCTCGTATAGCTCAAGATTGTCAGCGCAAGTTTCGAGTCTTCATAATGATTTGTTAGATAGATTGCTTGCAAGATCATCAGCTTGTTTTCATTACCTTTCTATTCTTAAATATCTTCAAGAATGATTAAGAACTTGATGATCTCAAAGAAGCTTCTAGCTTAAAGTCCAGATGGGTTTAGATGCCTGACCATCGAAGTTCCTTATTTCCATTGTATTGCTCTGGATACTCTTAAACGGCTCGCAGCATTAGTATAATAATTGCTGTCTGAATTCTTTCACTTTTGATTTATTTCATTTTTATATACAGTACAACCTCGATTAACCGGGCTGACCTCCGGCTATACCCACCCTGGAAAACCGAAATCCTGGTTAAACTGAATAGACAGTATTACATAGTACATTTGTACCTATGAATGTGCATATGTATGTATTATATGGGTGCATAGGTAGACTCATCAGTAAGATGCCTATGTGAAAATATGTACATTAAAAAGCCTTGAATTCATCAGCTGGATATGATCAGCGCCAAGTTTTTCCCCTTGTACACTGATAGCGCGAATACCGTAGCGATTTTTGAAACGCTAGAGCCAACCAGATGAAGCGTTGAATTTACCTTCCAAGCCGAGTTGTTCATGGAAAAACTTCGCTTTCTTTGTCAGAATTTCGCCGTTGATTGGAGTACCCACAGACCGTTCCTGATTGAACCACTCCCATAATGCTTTATCAAGATCCTTCCAAGTCGAAGTTTTCATCGACTTCTTCTTCTTGAAAGCTTTCGGAGAACTGGACGTGGAAACAAAGTCGAGAATTTTCTCTTCACTTTTTAAAATGTCTCGAACAGTTTGCTCTCCAACACCGGGCAATATTTTTGAAAATTTCGATAATGTGGATTTTATCTTCGATAGATAAACAAATACGTTTACGTTTAGCACCAGTTTTCTTAACGGATTCCATTGCGTAAGTGAAATAAAAATTCGACAGAAAGTGGCAAACGAAAGATGTTTTCTTGTAGGACGAACTGATTAACACTGAAGACTAGCTTGAGATTAGGCTGCTCTCTGGGAAGATTAAAAATAATGCCGGTAATTATCCATAAAAATATTACATATAACCGCGAAGTTGAAAGTCAACCATTTACGACACGTAAATCCCATAGTCTTTTGTAAGACCTTGGTAAATCCCTTCGAAATTCAGTACTAATTGCACCATATTTTGGGTTTTTACATACATACATACATACATAATGACCCTTTAAGAAAATCAGGTATAAAATAGTTGCTGCCACGCCTACCAATTATGTTACAATTGGAAGACAAAAATTTTTCCTGTCACCACCGAAAATTAACTTTTGTTTCGGCGCCGATCCAGGTGTTCTTATGATGACTCAACATGATCCCGGTTAATCCGAATCCTGGTTAACCGAAGGCCGGTTAATCGAGGTTGTACTGTATTTAGTTTTATTTTTTTTCAGGGATTCATGGCAAGTAGCAGATGAGTTTAGATGCCAGGCTATCAGAGATTCTTATCTACAGCGCAGTGAATAGTACCACAACTTCTTTCATTTTCACAAAATTTATTATTTATTTTTATTTTTTAGTGATTCATGAATAACAACAATCTCAAGCATTCTTTTAAAGTGTACAGATGGATCTCTTTGAATTTTGTGAGTTGTAAAAAATCTCCAAATAAAATCATAAATTTTTAAAGAAGAGCATATTTCAATTTCAGTGCATTAGTTTTTATTATTCTGAAAGAACAACATGTTTTTTTGCTCATCCATCCAGAAAAGAAATAAGTTTTCTTTTTATTCTTTTGTTCTTTATGTGCTTCCCAAAAAGTATAAGATTGTAAATCTGCTAGCTGTAGTTGAAATACTGAACTCGTTTCAGATCTTTCATCAAAAGCTGTTTTCCCTTCCACTTCATGGCATTCGCTTCAGAAGTATTAAACTTAAATCGTAACGACACGTAGACTTGTAGCTTATTCTTTGAAAGCTTTACTTTGAGAGGAGAGATATTTTAAATATTTCAGAAAGGTAATTTTTATTATTTTTTTTCCACGCTCTGTCTTATAAATTTTAGATTCAATGCAATAAACTTAAATAATGCTTCTTTACGATCATGAGTAAAGCTTTAAGCTTACTATGGAAGATCAGGGCACGGTGAGAATAATAGTTCATCCATTTTATGCAGAATGCAATACATGTACCTGCTTTCATGCATCGCTTATACTTAAAAATTACATGGAGTTTACCCAAAAGTTTTTTTAAAATTAATAGCAAAATATTTTATATTTCATAGAACGTCTTGGTTTTCTGAAACCGTACGATTTGTTCCTTAGTTTTATAAAGAGATTTTATTGCTTTTTCTTTGTGTAATTTACATTCTTCCAAACATTCATTATTCTGTACTATAAAAAAAATTAGGGGAGAGGGGGGCACCTTTGAACAGAATTTACATTTTCTGTTACAGAGTGCACCAGAATCGTATTATTGAACCTTTTTATTTTGTTTTCTACAACTTTCAAGTCTTCTTAACAGATCTATATCACTAAACAGTTGGTACTTTACGTACATATCTATATTTTTTTAATTTAAAAAGTTCGCGTCAAATGTTAATATCTGCCCCACTGGTGGGGGTAGCTTTGAACACAATATAAAATAGAAAGAAATGATATTACTTTACTCTGAATCTACCTTCTATCAGTTATTTCTCTCACTATTACATTACTTTCTCTTTTAAAGCACTGAAATCTAGTTCAAAAATCAAAGAATGACTCAGTTCGGAGATGTTGTACCCGAAGTGATGGGTTCAGGAAGTTTGAACAAAATATTCGGTTTGTTGCGCTTCTTGATGTAGATTCGGACCACTTTCCCCTTCTCTGCGATTAAACAGAAAAAAGTCACAAACTTGCAGGTAGGTAAGGCACATTTTAACCGGTGATGTTGAAATGTGGCCCCCCTCTCCTTCCATAAAAGAAAATATAATATCCAACAATTTTTGCAACCCAAAAGGCTTTTGTGAATACTAGATTTAAAAATACGAATTCTAAATGTTAATATGGACTAACAATACTCACACCTTGTCCCACTACAATCTTCACAATACACTTCCAAAGCTGCAACAAAAATATTTACTTACACCTTACAAAATAAGACATTTCTCAATTCTGACTTTACCAAACAATGAAAACGAAGAGAAACTCTGTCAATTATACAACAGGTCTACCACCAAAATATGGAGAAAATTACCAATCATAAATGTTTTAAATATTTGGCGAGAAATTAAAATTGTTCGAAGGTGCCCCCCTCTTCCCTATATAAATGTGTATGTAAAAATATACTGTAAATAAAATACTGATTTTTGTTTTTGTTATTAATCAATTTTTTATCAATATAGTAAGGACATTCTTATAGCCTTAGCCTATTAAACCGACTAACTCTTGCAAGATCCATCAAGAAAAATAACAATGCAGTTGAAGAATAAAATTTAGCCATTAAAATTGTTATAATACCCTCTTAAATAAATGAATCGTTCATTTTAAAATAAATAATTCAAGTTAAATTATACACATTCTGCGCTATTCAATGGCAGTTAAGTTGTGAACAGAAATTAGAAGCTAGGCCTTCCTTTTTGTCTAGATTACACTCTCTAGGAACTATCTTTATAGAAAGATTAATGTTTCAAAACATATTAAATGTTTATTAGAGACATAAGTATCCTGGTTGATGCATAGAGAAAGACAGACCAAAGTGCTATCACTAGTGAAGGCGAATACGGCCAGTTATTTAAAATTGTAGTATGCTTTTAACGTACCAACGACTAAGGAAGGACAATTTATTAATGTTGTTGATTAGAGAGTAGCGTCAGTGTTGGACAGAAGCGTATACAACGTTCTGGCTGTAATTATACATTCAGAGTGGTAGAGATAGTAGCCCTGGTTTAATATACCAAAAGGGGGTTGTAACTAAAGCGACACAAATATCTAGCAACGTGTATACGAGGGTATAAATTACATTTAAACCGCATCATTAATTAAAACAATAAAATTTTCATGATCATCTTTGTTGATTCATCATCACTTTCATTTGCATGTCAACAATATGTATTTGAAATTAATTCAGGCGATATAAGCTAATTTACGTGGATTTTCCCTTATTTATCAACTTATTCGCAAATCTTTTTTACTAGTATTTACTGTTAGCAAAAACTGGCTACAAAAAGTGCTGAACAAATTAGATAATTACTATCCAACACCATGGCTGCAACTAAATAGGTTTTACCAACAAACGGTTTTTCCATTATAATACTGAATTAAACTCAAGTGTGCTGCAGTGTTCGTTTTGTGATTTACTACACATCACAAGGGAAAACGCTGGTTTTTGATGGCTTTACTCTTTCATTAGTTGGTTTACAATTAAAAGTGTACCATTGATTTAGTTGAATCAACAAACACTATCCTGGGTCAACAGATTAAAAACTCACCCTAAGAGAAAACTACAATATTGTGAATGGATTTAAAAGGTAGAAAACACAATAAACATTTTCGATTATATTTGCGCAGTGGTTCTAGTGAGTAATATCGTCCACTAGTAGGAGATTGTACCCTTAAATAAATGAATAAATTTTTGAAAATGTGTTAGATTCATTAATTTTTCTTTGATTATGATTCGGAGTCCCATTAAAATAGTTTATCATTCAAAATGAAAAACAAAATAAACATAATGATGAGCTTAAACCAGCGTTTCCCAACCTGTGGTTCGCGAAAAATAATCAATAATGGTGGACATAAAAAAATTAAAGCATAAAAATATCATAGTTTTTTCCTATAATACATAAAAATTATTTTAATTAATAATATTATACAGTAAAGTTGTTAATATGTACAGTAATAAGGTTAGTCTGTCTCAAGATATAGGAGAAAATATAATAGCACATTTAACAGGATTAAAATTGTCCAAAACCTGAAAACACAAATGATAATTGGGATTTCAAATCCCTTCTTTAAAGAAAATTTAGGAAAAGCTACATCATTATCAAATAAAAGATAAAGAAAATTTAATAAAATGATCATGTGACAGAACTTAAATGATAACTATGTAAAAATCTGCTTAAAGAGACTTGATTGTAATGAGTAAGCTCTATCCAAGCAACATGCTAAAAGAAATTAATTTAGAAGATTTGGGTACAAATATAATAATCGTAAGGAAGAATTTGGTAAATTAATTTATTAATAATTTTGAATATGTACGCAATTTTTAATTATTTAAAAAAAGTTTTAAAACTAAGATATCTTACACTTTACAAAGTTTATAAAGTGAACATGAACTTGGAACTCCATTGTTACTGATACATTGTATCTCTATACAAATAAAGGCAATAAAATAACACACTCGGAATAACATATTTCATGAAATACAAACATTTTTACGAAATAGTAAAATTGAGCATGATACCAAGTGGTTGAGAAACGCTGGCTTAAACAAACTAAAAAATCATTTTATTCAATAAACCAAAAACATTAACATCCTTTTTAGTTATTGCAAATTCATTATAATCAGCTTAATCGAGCCAAAATAATAATAACCTACACCCCATTCTTTGCTATATGATTTTTTAATACTACTAATAATAATAATGTTTATTAGTTATTACTTTTAAAAGTTTACATCTTTTAAGCAAGGAGTTGTGTTTAAATACACACACAGAAAAAAATAAAAAAAATACAAAGCATACAAAACTAAAAATAACCAATAATTCATAAATATGTATCAAAGAAAATTAATAGAGTGAAAATTATAATGATTAAAAGAAAATAAAGCTTCTACCTAAAATCAGTAAAAAGTAAAAATTATAAATAAATTAAATACCCTCAATAAACATGATAACAAAACGGAAGAAAACAACATTTTACATAACATAAACATCAAGTAATAATGAATAATGATCAAGTAATAATGAATTTAAATATAAAAATAAATACACTCATATGAATTTATATCAACAATAGAATAGGTAAGTATTATACGAGGGTCGTTTGAAAAGTCCGTGCAAAAATAAAAACTACTTAATTTTTTGGGGTAAACCTTTTTTATTTTTCAACATAGTCTCCTTTTAGGCTTACACACTTCGTCCAACGCTGCTCTAGTTTGTTGATCCCTTCCGAATAATAGGATTTGTCCCTGAAAAATAGCCATTCGTTTCTGCAATCACCTCCTCGTTTGAATAAAATCTTTTTCCCGCCAGCCATTTCTTCATATTGGGGAACAAATAGTAGTCCGAGGGAGCCAAGTCTGGAGAATAGGGGGGATGTGAAACGAGTTGGAACCCTATTTCCATTAATTTTGCGACCACAACTGCTGAGGTGTGAGCTGGTGCGTTGTCGTGATGGACTTTTTTGTGGGCCAATCGTGGGCGTTTTTCTTGCAGCTCGGTTTTCAAACGGTCCAATAACGATGAATAATATGCACCTGTAATAGTTTTACCCTTTTCCAGATAGTCGATGAGGATTATTCCTTGCGAATCCCAAAAGACAGACGCCATAATCTTTCCGGCCGAAAGAACGGTCTTCGCCTTTTTTGGCGCAGATTCCTCCTTGGTAACCCATTGTTTAGATTGTTCTTTGGTCTCAGGAGTGTAGTGATGTATCCATGTTTCATCCACAGTGACGAAACGACGCTTAATGTCCTGCGGATTCTTCTGGAACAGCTGCAAACCGTCCTTGCAACACTTCACACGATTTCGTTTTTGGTCAAGCGTGAGCAATCGCGGCACCCATCTTGCGGATAGCTTTGTCATGTCCAAATGTTGATGCAAAATATTATGTACCCGTTCATTCGAGATGCCCACAGCACTAGCAATCTCACGGATCTTCACTCTTCTGTCATCCATCACCATATCATGGATTTTATCAATGATTTCTGGAGTAGTAACCTCTCTACAGGGCGTCCAGAACGTTCAGAGTCACTTGTGCCCATATGGCCACTCCGAAAATTTTGAAACCACTTATAAACTGTTCTAATCGAAGGTGCAGAGTCACCATAATGTTTATCAAGCGTCTCTTTAGTCTCCTGAGGCGTTTTGCCTTTCATAAAGTAGTGTTTAATCAACACACGAAATTCTTTTTCGTCCATTTTTTGAAAATCACTCGACTTCCTCGATTCAAACGAATGCCAAACACAAAGAAATAGACCGATCTGGCTGAAACTTGGTGTGTGTTCTTCCAAGAGATGCTACTAACTAAACATAACCTCGATACGCGCCAGTAGTGCTATCTCTCTGACTTTGCACGGACTTTTCAAACGACCCTCGTATATTACAGAATATTAAAAACTTTAAAATAAAAATCATTTACTATATTATTTTTTAATACTGTAATGAAGTAGTACTTCTCCAAGTATTGTCCGTGGACAATTCTATTTGAGAAAATTTGTTGCTTAACATGAATGCAAATCTATTAAAAGGTAAAAGAAAAATCGATAGTGTTGTCTGCGAGAAAATCACAAACGAAAAAATAAATAAATAAAAACCTGTTCTGGTAAAGTGATACATTCCAGTTGATGAGTTTAGGTCGCTAAGTAACGCTAAATAACATCTCTTGATGAAATCAAATTGAAAATATAAATGCTTCATCTTCCAACAATATTTTGAGATATTTTGTAAACACACATAAAATAGGCACCATTTTTTAAAAAAAAATACTTTCTTGTTGTTAAGACGAAAATAGTGGGAACTCTATTTCAAAAATTTGGCATGATCGCAATTACTTTTCTTACCTAGTAAGAGAAAATAAAATTCGTGAGAAAAGTGAAAAAATAAATTGAAATTAAGAATAGATTACAGTGATCAGAAATTTAGGATTCTTTACTGTTTAGTATATTAAGGTTTAGTAAGAGCTAGTAGAGTTAGGTGAGTTCATTCTTTTCTTTAGACGAAAAAAGAAGTAGATTTATTTCGTGATGGTAAGGAATGATGCAATACTATCCGAAAGTAAAGTGGGCCCAAACTAGACGGGAAGAAAGTGGAGGATTAACACCAGCAAACAACGGGACAGTTAAAGATTTTTCACTGCTACTTAATGAATAAAAGACGAACGGACTTTTAACTCCAGCTGGTGTTAGTATAGCTTTTTACAATAGATTTACTTTGTAGAGTCAGTCTCTCCGGTAGACTGACCTTTGAACACACTTAAACTGAATATATATATATATTTATACAACATATGTGTTATATGGAGTAGCGCGCAATTTCAAACAATAAATATATTGTTTCAGCATGTGGGTGACATCAATAGACCATAATTTATTTTACTGACAACCCACAGTAAATCAACACCTTTTTTATCCAATCAGATTTTTGTTTTATTTTTATTTATTTATTTGATTATTTTTGAACAAGAGAAATTGTTTGACATTTGCTATTGTTTCCAATCCACTTGTTTCAATAACAAGTAATCATTTGTATTAAACGATGTATCTATCATTATATATTTTCAAAGAATGTAATAATTTACATTATTTTTTACATAAACCTTGATTTATAAAATAATTACAACGACAAAACTGGTCTATAGAAATGAAGGTGATGAAACAACTATAACTAATATTATTCAATAGTTTATTTAGTCCATTTCTATAACTTTTTAATAGATTAATAATGTTTTGAATATTAAACACTTTTCTCGTCTGTTTTTAATGTGTGGTAGTCCAAAACTTTTTTTTTTATCTTTATTGGAATTTACAACTGCAACGGTTGTTGCAACAAGCAAATGTGGTACCTGATAAAACAAAATAAATAAAAAAAAATCATGAGTGGAGAAGGCACCCAGCGGTGACACTCACTTTTTAAAGAGAAGGGGGTCTGCATTAATTTTTTGTGGGTAAGAGGTCATTGTGGTAGAAAAGAAAATGAAATTGTTGATAAACTTGCAAAGGAAGCCACCAATAGTGGGGGAAATGGCTAATTATAAATTACCACACACCGATATCAAGGGTATAATTGCAAAAGCAGCACTACAAAAATGGCAGACAGATTACAGTAATGGTGATAAAGGTAGATTCTATAAAACTATGGCTGATCAGTTACCTAGACAACCATGTTTTAAGGGAACTGTCACTAATAAATGGGTTGTTACGACAATAAGCAGGCTCAGAGCGAACCACGCAGTTTGTGTGGATCGTATCTTCACAGGATCAACAAAAGGTCCTCTCTCCTCTTTGCGTGGATTGCAATGAGGAGGAGGATTTGAAACATATGATAATGATATTATTATTATTATTATTATTTTATTGAGAAATCATATATATACATAGCCAAAGTAGATTTAAAAAAATAAATAAAGCAATGGCAAAGCCGTCTGCTTGAGAGCACTGCTTACATATAAATTAAAAAATACGGAATATTCTATAAAATAAATAATGTTTTAATTAATATAAAATTAAAATAAAATAAAGTAAATTAATATAAAATTTAAATAAAATAAAGTAAATTAATATAAAATTTAAATAAAATGAAGTAAATTAATAATTTCTTTCCATTCCACTGAGATATAAAGTACAATTTTATATTAAATCAAATTCAGTCAAACGCAAAATAAAGAGTGGGAAAAAACAAAATGAACAGAATTACATATCGGAAATCCAGGAGTACCTTGCCTTCCAAGCATGGCGAGCGTAACGGATAATTGGACGAGGATCTGATTGGCCAGTCAAAGAAGAAATAATATCCTCTCTGGAGAGTGTACTCTTACGGAAATAAACAAGGCGAAATTCTCTTAACAAAGGACACTCTCCAAGAAAGTGATACATCTCCTCTCGCGTACCACAGTTACACAGAGAACACTTTTCCAAATCAGGATCTCTGTCTATCCAAGGCCTATAATTTAAGTAGAGAAGTTCTCCCCTTAGCTTAAGAAACCAACGCAATTCCAGGAATGTTAAATGTCCAGGAATGATATGTCCACGTTATGTAGTACAAAGGAAACGAATGTTTGACGACATATACAGGTACTTTAGATGCACCATTTCGCTACGAAGACATAATATTCTCCACCAACATCTATGTGCTAGCAAAGAAATATGAATGTATTTAAAAGTTATAGCCGATTAGAATGAATAGAAGAAAATGATTAGAGAAGGATTACGTGATTTTAATTTCGGTTAAGCTATCAGGATGGCAGGAATATAGAGTACTGCTCCGTCCATTAGTTGTAAGGTTTATGTAAGAAGTTGTATATAGTAGAGGGATGAATGAGTGAAGCGAATGTATTTATAACTAAGAATGGAGAGTGAGTGATATTCTAGTGATAAGCACCTAGACGATGCTGGCTGTATGGCGGAAGCCAATGCCAAAAAAAGAAAGTTTAAAATGAAAAATAGAGATTTCTCTTTAAGCTCTTTTTGTAGAATTATACTTCGGAATGAAACATTTTTAAAAATGAAACCAGGTATAATTTTCTTTACATCTGTTTCTATTCAAGAGATGATGTAAATTTTTGTTAGTTTTCTTCTATGTATTTTTTTTAACCACCACTTTGAAAGAATTTGAGGGAGGTTACAGAGTAGAAAAGGTATCTTTTGATACGAACCAACACAAACTCCTAATTCTACCAATTCCACTCACTAATCACTATAGTCAGATTATTAACCTATACTATATTGAAAAAAAATGTTAAAATCATAACCTGAGCTTATAAAAAAGAAAATATACTGATAATTATTGGTAAAAACAAACCCTTTGAACACGATAAAAGTTTTAATAAAGTCAGGTACTTCTATTATTTAGAAATAAATAAAACTTAAATCGCTTAAGCTTTCATTAATTTCTTAAAAAAAGATATTTGCTATAAATTGAAAACAAATAGATATGAATGCTCTACCTCTTTTTTTGCTTAGACCCAGCTTGTAGTAAAATACCAAATGCGGAAATCAATAATTTAACTGCAAAAGGAACAGAACTAATGTGTACAAAATGTTAGTTTGGAGACAACATCCTCTGATAAGAGTGGGCTATTTCTTTTCAAGTGGAAGTGATATAGTATTTGTGGTTGATAGGATCAGATAGTGGTTTTTAAAAGTTTGTTCTACTCAATCTCTATTTAGATACAATCAAGACAGTTTTTTTGTGTATATATTTTATTGTTATACAAACACAAAGTAAAAAGGTTTCTTAACTATGATGATGACAGGGTTATGCTGAATTTACAACCTTTTTTCTTTTTAGAAGTGATCGGATTTTATTTTAATGAGATTAAACCAGCAGGAACCTTATTAAAAGAGGTGGCTTGGTCCTGCTAGAACTCCTGGGGATGGTACAATAAGCCTAGTTTATTGGATTGCCTTGCAGATCAAAAGCCATCCTGCTTTCAAATCAAAACTGCACTTCTTGAACGTACCACTTATTTCGCAAAAACGATCCAGTTTTTCTTTTATTGCTAAGTATTTCCGCCTTAATTGCACATTTCCCCTTCAAGTGCTAGACACAATTCTTTTTATTACTTCTATTTTATTTACTTCCTGCGCCATTACAAATCCATCCTGTTAAATAATTTCGGAAATTGGTTCTATGAAATTAAGCAGGAAATCATTAAAAAGTATAAACACACTGGCAATTCAAATAATATTTGCATTCACATTTTATTATTTTGTATTTTCTAAGTTGTTTTTCTAGGTTTTGTTTTTAGTTTTAATCCGGATGTTATTCGAATCTTTAATGATTGTAAAGTAAATAAAATGGTTTAGGAGAGTTTTAAGGTAATTATTATAAGAGAGGAAACTTTTGTGCAAAGTTGGCCATTCCTCAGCTAGTCCATCAATCGTTTTTAACCATTCAAATAAAGTTTTACGCTGCTTATCTTAAGTTAAGTCGAATTTCTTCAATATATCTTCAATAAGAAGGGCAATGGTTGTCAAAGTTTATAATTGAATTTATTACTACCTGACTATCTGTCGATATTAATAAACAGTTTATTGACAAGTTCATTTAAGTTTGCTTTTATACTATTCAGTGTTAAAATAATAAAACATTGAAAAAGTAATTTGTGTATGAACCAAATAGCTTAAAAATGATAAATAAATGATAAAGGGTGCTAAAACTTTATATCATGACGGGTCTTTCCACATGATCTAATTGTCACAAAGAATCAAAATCTCTCTATAGAAATCACCACTTTATGAATAGATTTTCCTAACTAAATTTTTCTATTCAACAATATCTGCATAAAACTAAAGTGAATCAAATAGGTATTTTTGTAATACTTTTTTTTAATTATCATAAAAGAAGTATTGATAAATGTTCAAATTTTTACAATACCACAAGGTTTGGATGTAGTTATAACATTCTCCTGCCTCTTCCACCAATTTTAAATATCCTGCATGCCGATTAAATCGCCTCTAAGATTCCCTTTAGCAATTGTGAGAGAATCCCCTTACAATGTATCAACTTTTCTTCTACAGTTATTCTTGTCCTAAATACGTACATATATCGTATATCTTTCAGCAAAAATGTACTTATGGCGTGCAATATTATGCAGATAATTAATTTCAAAATAAATAAATTTAAAAAAAATTGGTTTATATTGTGTACAGGTTATGAAGCTATATTTTATTCAAAGAATAATTTTTTATTCTTTGCATTGTTTTTCTTTTGAATAATTTTAATCTTGTCTGTATAAATGAAAATATAACTTTTTTCCAAGGACTTAGTTCCCTTAAGAATAAAAAAAAAAAAAAAAAACAAGGGCCCCCCTCAGAAAAATGAGGCCACATCTGGATAACAAAAATAAATAATAACTTCATAAATAATTATGGACTCTAATCTTCACACCTTAATCACAAACTAAGTGAGAAGTAGATGAAAAGCTTCCCGAAGGGATTTCCTTAATCAAAAACTGGAACAACACTTACTTGAATGGCGGAACACAAATCCACTGTTTGCATAAACCACTGGGGAATCCAGTAATTGTAAATTTCTTACAAATTTACTTTAAAATCTTTTCCTTTAGAGTTAAAGTGCGTACACAGCTTCTTGTTAAATTAAATGGACGGGATAATTGGATGTAACTCATAGTTGATTCATTCAACATGAATCTTTTTTTGTTAACACAATCATTACACTATTATATTGTAAAGTTTTTTCTTGTCTTTTTACTAAGAAAGAACTTTACTTACACAACTAATGCCTGCCACTAGTTACGTTAAATATGTGGGTTTGATTAGATAATAAAACTCGCTAAAGTTGTAAGTAATAACCTGATTTATTAACACATTACCTTTACTCACATTAACATTTACTAGCAACTAATGCTATTCATTACAGTTACCATTTACAACAGTCACAACAGTGTTCTGTTACTTACTCACTACGTAACGCCACAAAACTGTTCCCCGACTGACCACTGGTCCGCACTGCACCGAATTGCGCTAGTCTCTGCTACACAAACAAAGCTCTACTCACTAACTGACTAACCGCCTGACTAGCTACCACTGAAGCACTCCGCAACACTCTCAAACTGTCACTTCCAAAGTGTCTCTTCAAGACTCACTCAAAACTAACTGATTAAAACTGATTAACAACTCATTAAGAACTCCTTAAAAACTGGCTTCTCCAGCTGTGTCTGCCTCCTTTTAATTGCGTGCCTCCCTCCAACTGGGACTGCCCTTTTCCAACTCTCTGAGCATAAGTTTCCACGCCCTCCTGACGTTCATTGGCTGGAGAAAACATACTGCCACCACCTCAGCTGTGAGCCGCCTCCTCCAATTCTCTGTCTCTCTCCAACTCCGTCTGTCTCACTCTCACCTGTCAATCACTGGCTGGGAAACACATATGCCACCACCCCAACTGAGGCCTTTCTCTTAGCTGGCTTTTACACAGGTCACTAACTCCTTGAACAATCTAGCCCTTTCCTTTCTAGTTCAGGTAGAGACCGGCCCCTTTTGTCTACACAGTGGTGGCCTGATACCGACTTTGGTCGCTTAACCCCTAGAACAATCTAGGCCTTTCTTCTCTGCCACAGGTAGATACCGCCCTTTTGTTTATGCAGCGGCGGCCTGTTACTGACTTTGATCGCTCAACCCCTAGAACAATCTAGGCCTTTCTTCTCTGCCCAGGTCAACTTCGTTACAATATCCATAGTTATCAAGGGCGTAAATACATTTAAAACTGGGATATTACAGGAAAATTTGCCTAGAATTTATTATCCCAATACACAATGAATTCTGATATGAATTTCTTAACTCAGAGTACTATTCTACCCATGATTTCTCTCTAATATCTGTCTAATAATTTATTTTTTGGAAGAAGCAATTTAAATTAAAAATTATCGTTTCAAAAACATGATCTGTCATTATTATTGTAACATTATGGAGGGATCAAAGCAGAATTCAAGTTATATGACTCATAAATTGAGCAATCATTGTAATTAATTGTTTACTTAAAGTAATAACTAAAAAACTTATTTTTTTTTAATCAGTAGTTATTCGCATGATAAAACTGATGATCACAAAAGCATTAAAACATTCCATACAAATTGTGTGCCTGCGCAATATAATGTTATTGTAACAATTATGCTAACAAAGCTCAGATCGTTCAGTGTTGTTGACAACTGTTAACAGTCAACTTAACAAGTTTGACAGTTTATTGAAATCCACAAATTGACAGTAGGCATTTAAGTTTACAATTCACTGTGAATGATAGTCATGAACATGATTTTTAGACTTGTATTCAATATTTGTGATTTCTAACTTTTTACAATTTTCACATATGTTTTATTTTAGGTCAGTATATAAATAGAAATGCCAGAATTTGATCATTTCTGTTATATTATGATAAAATCCGGGATTATTTAAAGATGACCATTAAAAAACTTGAGAACTTGCAACAATACTAGTAATTATAATAAAAAGTATCAAACTATTTATCATTAAATCATTAAAAATCGTTAAATGATAGCCCTATGCTAAAAGAAAAATATACGAAATGGCGGAAATCAATACGTGAACATGAAACATGACCCACAATTTTCTTTTACCTATTTCGCAAGAAAATAACTATTATTCCCAATTTGCTGTTTACCCCATACATTATTAGCATAGAAAAAAATACATTAAGCGAGATAAATCTTTTATTTTTCATGTTTTTCTTGAGACATTTTTTTTATTGCATAATTTGTTTCTTCATTAAATACCTACGGAGGAAAAATTAGTTAAAAAAATTAAACTCTTATTTTACATAGAAATAATTCCTAATAAAGAATTGTCCAACCACAGCAAAGAATGGAAGTGTGAGAAGTAGGTTCGTTGCAGAGCCAATCAGAAGCGAGAACAGTTTATTAAACCACGCCTACCTTCCATGTTAGTCACACCACGCCCTCTTTGGCCCGTATTAAAATGGAAGTTTAGTATTTTTCGTTTTTTGCTTTCTATTACTTTTGACAAATGAAAGTATTAGCCAATTTTATTTAAGTTTACCAAAATTTAATAAGGAATACTTAATTGTTATTAAAAATGTGCAATAAGAAATACTTACTAATTATTATTATTATAGATCATGTGCCTATTTGGACGAACGTAACCCTACTTATTAGCTTGTTCCACACTGCATCGCATGTGTTTGACGATGGAAGGGCTATGAAGGCTGTTTGGTCTTTGCAAACAAACGCGGTAAGTGGACTGTACGAGTATAGAATAGGGTGTAGTTCTTAATGCGGGCAATCAAATGAAATTATACAAATAAAATGAAATAATAAAGCTTACCTTCCAAGATGTGGACACTGGCGTGACAAAGCTCTAAGGAAATGGAAACCCCAAAGGGAAAAGAGAGTCGACTCCCCCACCCCCTGGCCCCAGATACCTTTATGAGCGTAGATTATGTCCTCTTGACTAAAGGCGAGCTGATTGAAGGCCAAATAGGCGTTAATATTCTTTATAGCGGTGAACATGCGGTGTAACGAGAATAGCGGAAAACTGCGTACCCGTGAACATGCGGTGTAACGAATGGAAGTGAACACGGGATAACACTTGAAATTGCGGTGTAACAGAAAGAGTAGAACACTGGACACTCATACAGTTGCGGTGAACGTGCGGTGTAGCGAGAATAGCGGAAAACAGAAAACACTTCCCTACGAGTGCCAGAGAACAAACGTGACGAACAGACTGCGGTAAAACGAAGAGAGAAACTGAAAGGTGACTACACAGAGCAATGAGCAGCCGGGAACTGTCGTAAGCACGACAACTGCCGAGGTCGATGCGTGCGATGCGGTTAGCATACATTGGAGGACAGAAAGGAGTTAAAACTGAGACGAAACAAAGGCATAAATCCAATGAAATAGCTTGGATGACTGAAGGAACGAAAAAAAAACTTTTTACCTTTAACCTAGACTCTCAAGACTGCAAAATATAACTGAAATACTGAAGAAACTAATCTATCATGTGCCACAAGACTGCTTGGTGTACCGGCGACGTCTGGCCTAACCTCACAAATTTCTAATCTAATATAAGGGTTCTAGTAACATGTTTTCTATGCCATACATTTTAGAATTATGAAAATCATCTTTTCTTAATATTATTTTACATAAATTATTGCATTACATAAAAAGTTAATTGATTTTTCTGATAAGTTAGTGACATAGTAAATAAATTTAAAGTAACTACGTTTTCTTGATGTTGACTGGTTAGTGGTTGTTTGTCTGTTGGTTGTCTAATTCTTAGTACAAGATTAATGATGTTTGCAGAGTAACTATTGTTGTTGGTCTCGTCATAGAATTGTGCCTGTTTAGTATACACATATTTGACGGGTGACGTTGAGGTTTTCAAGTTGAAAGGTTAGCAGTTTAGTTCCCTCGCAGCTGGTTATATGTTAGAAAGATAAGACTTGTTATTTTTCTTCCCATCTTTAGAGGTAAGCTTTTTCTTTTCTTTAGCTTTTAGTTATGGTAAAATATTGTTGGGAACCAAATTTGTATAAAATGAATATACAGTGAGTTGTTTATGCTTTGATGCAACATTGCCAAATATTGGAGGGGAATTTTTGACGTTCATTGAGGTTTGCTTTATATATTTTTTTTCAAGAATTCCCCCACATCTTGAATAACAATAAATTATACTTCTGGAAATATATAGAATAAACAATAACGGAGAATGAGGCTTCTTTAGATTCTTCGGGAGTGCTCATATCTACTATTCCGGCCAGGAGAGATAGCTAAATCATTTTTTATTAGCCACTAAAGAAGTTAGCAGGGCCTTGGACCATTTTTTATTTATCACAGAAGTTCAAAAAGCTTTCAAATCCTTTATATCCATCGTTTTAGTAGACCTTTATGTTAAATTATTAATGAATAGCCTTTATTAATTTTCCTGCTTGAACTCGTATCGCTTGTTTTACTTTCAAATCTAGACCCTTTAGGGATAAATTTATAATCGTACGCCTCTTCTACCGCTTTAGTGTAAAAGTCAGACAAATCAGCAAGTCATTTACTAAAACTTTCTGATAAAGTATCTCTGCTTTTTCATTAATTCGTGTTTTAAAAAACCGGAATACGCCAAAATGTTTACTTTTATAATTTATTCTTAAAGGCCTTCAGTATCGTAAACCTTATCGTAATCTTTTCATTTCATTTCAATAAAAATATTTACAAGAAGATCTTTGCTGCTCTTAAAACGTTACAGGAAGCACTATCAATCCTCATGAAGGAATTCGCGTACTTCTTCGAGGTACGAGGTGTGGCTATTAAATAACGAGACTGTGTGCAGCTACAGAAGAACTATGCATGCGCCAAATCCTAACGACAGACAGCTGTGCAGCGTAAAGCCTTCTCTTTCGATTGCAGCGTCTCACGTGTTTGTAGAGAAATCTGTTTGACCGGAACCGTCGTTTGTGTAAGAGGTGTTAGTTTCGTTTTGCCGAAAACATGATACTACACATGTAGTGAAGCAACGAATTGTCGTGAAATTTCACATGAAACTGGGTAAAACCGCTACTGAAACTTATCTTTTATTAAAAGAAGTTTATGGGGATGAATGTTAATCACGTGCGCAAGTTTTTGAGTGGTTCAAGCGTTTCCAAGATGGCCGAGGAGACTTCGGAGATGATGACCGCCCGGGTCGCACTTCCACGTCCAAAACGGATGAAAATATCGATTATAATTAATCAACATTACTACCGTGAAGTACTTGCTTAACTCCGTGAAAGATTAAGGAAAAAACGACCCGATTTGTGGAAGAACAAGTCATGGGTTCTCCATTAAGACAACACTGCATTGTCTGTCAAGACGTTTGCTAGCCAAGTACAACATTCCAGTTTTAGGCCATCCGCTTTATTCGCCTGTCCCCATGTGACTTTGAATATTGAACTTGAATATCTGAGGCGACTGTTTAGCCATGAGTAGTAGACTGTATGCTTCTACTAAGATATGTTCTGGTTGGCAGTGTACTGACTGATGTTAACCAATGAGAGGCTTTAGCTCAGTATAGTAAGTAAGATAGATGGGAAGTGTCAGTAACTATTATTACGGAAACAGTGGTTGCGTGGCTATAGAGTTAGTTGTACCATTATGCGTTTTAGCGGAATTGTGAATCTGTAACCAGGTTGTTCTGTATAAACTTTGCTTATATTTTTAGATTAATCGTGTTGTAACAAAAAATGACAGCTCGAAATTTTGCTAGCCACTCACATAGTCACGAGCTCTACAATGTTCTTGTAAGCCTAAACCTTTTTCTTAACCTAACAATTTTTTCTTAACATCTTCCAGGTTTCCTGGTCGTTTATCCTGAAGGTTTACACCCATTCGTTCCATTGCAGAGACAAAAGGTCGTTTCCTTTAGCGCTAGATTTCTGCTTGTTGTAAACATCATTTTTTCATGCTATAAAATGACTTCACTGCTAACTTAAATTCATACTGATCTGTAATTTGTTCACTTTATGCTAGTTAAGTGAATAAATAGTACGAGGGTCGTTTGAAAAGTCCGAGCAAAGTTAGAGAGATAGCACTACAGGCGCGTATCGAGGTTATGTTTAGTTAGTAGCGTCACTGTGGATGAAACATGGATACATCACTACACTCCTGAGACCAAAGAACAATCTAAACAATGGGTTACCAAGAGGGAATCTGTGCCAAAAAAGGCGAAGACCGTTCCTTCGGCCGGAAAGATTATGGCGACTGTCTTTTGGGATTCGCAAGGAATAATCCTCATCGGCTATCTGGAAAAGGGTAAAACTATTACAGGTGCATATTATTCATCGTTATTGGACCGTTTGAAAACCGAGCTGCAAGAAAAACGCCCACGATTGGCCCAAAAAAAAGTCCTTTTCCATCACGACAACGCACCAGCTCACACCTCAGCAGTTGTGGTCGCAAAATTAATGGAAATAGGGTTCCAACTCGTTTCACATCCCCCCTATTCTCCAGACTTGGCTCCCTCGGACTACTATTTGTTCCCCAATATGAAGAAATGGCTGGCGGGAAAAAGATTTTATTCAAACGAGGAGGTGATTGCAGAAACGAATGGCTATTTTTCAGACTTGGACAAATCCTATTATTCGGAAGGGATCAACAAACTAGAGCAGCGTTGGACGAAGTGTATAAGCCTAAAAGGAGACTATGTTGAAAAATAAAAAAGGTTTACCCCCCAAAATTAAGTAGTTTTTATTTTTGCACGGACTTGTCAAACGACCCTCGTATATAGTTTAATGTACTTTGACTTATTTAATGTGACGTATTTTACGTTAATTATTTCTTGCCATAATACTTCAACTCTAATCATATAATATTTCAAAACTTGCAGGACTTGTTGCGTTTTTGTTAGCCACCTTAATTTAATCTCAATTTTTAGTAAATGTTAACAATTTAACATTACGCGATGTTCGGTATCTCGAGGCAGCTCTACATATTTCACTAAAGAAATAACTCCAATAAATCATCTTGCACATATGAATTGTGTTTGATAAGTCACAAGCTTAAACTTGAAAGAATGGCTACCTAATGGCAAACATTGAAAGATTGTTATAGATTGAAATAATAATAGATTTTACTGAGAAGAAAATTAAACAAACTTCAGCAACAGTGGCGAAGAAAATAATGTAAAAGCAGTGCATACTCTATTGATAATAACAAAATTGCATAATTGAAATATTAGTTCGTGAGAAGGTTAGAGTTGCGTGTTGCATTCGAAAAGAAAAATATTGATATAGATCTTTCGAATGTTTGCTAAAAAAAAAAAAAAATAATAGTATGAATTCATAATTAGGTATTAAACATATTTATTAATTTTCTTCCATTTGTTAATTAATTTTGAACATAATTGGTCTTATTTATAATTTACCCTTCATTCATTTTACTCTATTTTAGAATCGTGCTAACTCGTAGAGTAATGATCAGAACTCTTTAGAAATTTGCTCAAATGTAGACAATGTTTAGCTCTATAACTGATACAAATTTCAGATTTCTGGATAGAATAGAAGCGGAGACATACAGGGTTGAAATTTAACCATGTTTCATTTCACTCTATTTAAGAATCGCGATAACTCGTAGTGTAATGATCAGAACTCTTTAGAAATTTGCTCAAATGTAGACAATGTTTAGCTCTATAACTGATATAAATTTCAGCTTTCTGGATAGAATACAAGCGGAGATATAAAAGGTAGAAATTTAACCATGTTTCATTTCACTCTATTTAAGAATCGCGATAACTCGTAGTATAATGATCAGAACTCTTTATAAATTTGCTCATATGTAGACAATGTTTAGCTCTATAACTGATATAAATTTCAGCTTTCTGGATAGAATAGAAGCGGAGATATACAGGGTTGAAATTTAACCATGTTTCATTTCACTCTATTTAAGAATCGCGATAACTCGTAGTGTAATGATCAGAACTCTTTAGAAATTTGCTCAAATGTAGACAATGTTTAGCTCTATAACTGATATAAATTTCAGCTTTCTGGATAGAATAGAAGCGGATATATAGAGGGTTGAAATTTAACCATGTTTGATTTCACTCTATTTTCAAATCGTGATAGCTCGTAGTGTAATGATCAGAACTCTTTAGAAATTTGCTCAAATGTAGACAATGTTTAGCTCTATAACTGATATAAATTTCAGCTTTCTGGATAGAATAGAAGCGGAGATATAGAGGGTTGAAATTTAACCATGTTTGATTTCACTCTATTTTCAAATCATGATAGCTCGTAGTGTAATGATCAGAAATCTTTAGAAATTTGCTCATATGTAGACAATATTTAGCTCTATAACTGATATAAATTTCAGCTTTCTGGATAGAATACAAGCGGAGATATAAAGGGTAGAAATTTAACCATGTTTCATTTCACTCTATTTAAGAATCGCGATAACTCGTAGTGTAATGATCAGAACTCTTTAGAAATTCGCTCATATGTAGACAATATTTAGCTCTATAACTGATATAAATTTCAGCTTTCTGGATAGAATACAAGCGGAGATATAAAGGGTAGAAATTTAACCATGTTTCATTTCACTCTATTTAAGAATCGCGATAACTCGTAGTGTAATGATCAGAACTCTTTAGAAATTCGCTCATATGTAGACAATGTTTAGCTCTATAACTGATATAAATTTCAGCTTTCTGGATAGAATAGATGCGGATATATAGAGGGTTGAAATATAACCATGTTTCATTTCACTCTATTTAAGAATCGCGATAGCTCGTAGTGTAATGATCAGAAATCTTTAGAAATTTGCTCATATGTAGACAATGTTTAGCTCTATAACTGATATAAATTTCTGCTTTCTGGATAGAATAGATGCGGATATATAGAGGGTTGAAATATAACCATGTTTCATTTCACTCTATTTAAGAATCGCGATAGCTCGTAGTGTAATGATCAGAAATCTTTAGAAATTTGCTCATATGTAGACAATGTTTAGCTCTATAACTGATATAAATTTCTGCTTTCTGGATAGAATAGATGCGGATATATAGAGGGTTGAAATATAACCATGTTTCATTTCACTCTATTTAAGAATCGCGATAGCTCGTAGTGTAATGATCAGAAATCTTTAGAAATTTGCTCATATGTAGACAATGTTTAGCTCTATAACTGATATAAATTTCAGCTTTCTGGATAGAACACAAGCGGAGATATAGAGGGTTGAAATTTAATCTTGTTTCATTTCACTCTATTTTAGAATTGCGATAACTCGTAGTGTAATAATCAGAACTCTTTAGAAATTTGCTCATATGTAGACAATGTTTAGCTCTATAACTGATATAAATTTCAGATTTCTAGATAGAATAGAAGCGGAGATATAGACGATTGAAATTTAACCATGTTTCATTTCACTCTATTTTCAATTCGTGATAGCTCGTAGTACAATGTTCAGAACTCTTGTAATTAAACCTATTTTATTTCAAACATTTTACTCAATAATCTATTTTATTTGTCTGGCAAAGAAATCTCTGCGATATTGAAGAAATATTGATTTGCAAGATTCTTGTGTAATAAACTAAGGAAAAAAATGTGTAGTATTTATATAAAAAATTGTACATAAATAAAAAAAAATTTGTAACTGTACGTAACTATACGTTAAGTACTACGCGCATTGCAAGCCTTGAGATACTGGGCAGAGTTCATAATGAAGGGATTACCCTAATTAAGGCCTTTTTCTTAAAAGCCTGTTTCTGAGCTTCAAAAAAAAAAGTGTCGGGTTTCGGGTTTTCTGTCCGTTCTACTTAGCTGGGCAGCTGTTAAGTAAGGCTTATTTCTGTCAGTGGATGGGAAACCAACATAACCATTATTTAAAGCTTTATTTCAGGGCCAGATAAAAAAAAAATTAAAAAATTAATTTCGTTGACGCTGCCTTTTCTGGATTAAGCCAGAAGTGTTAAAATAAACGGAACGCTTAGAATTTGTTGAGCTTGAAGAAAAATAGTCCTTTTTCCGCTGTTGTTAAATTGTGCAAACCTCCGAATGGTCAGATCTTGTAGACACACATAATTATAGTATGGGATACCGTCCCATTTTTTCCTGAATAGTCAAAAGTGGACAACGTTTGCAGAATGTTTCTCCAAGATATGACTACACGGCAGACCAACTAATCCAGACAACTAGCTCATTGCGGCAATTTTTTAAAATGATAAAGATTTAGAAATATTGTTTCACTTGCGCACACCATGACAAAGGTTGGTCATTGTAAAGATAGGTTAATGTATTTTTTTTCCCCGTACGCAGAAACGCGAAAGAATGGTACCGAGAGCGCAACCTTGAGCAAAAATATATTTTTTTAAAAGTACAATCGCAAAGATGTACGAGTAAATATTACGGAGGTGTTTCTTTAGACCCTAAAATAAGCAAAGGACGTTGAGAGATAAAGGCCATAAAAATTATACCTAATATAAAAAATCTGCTTACTTTAATTATACTATAATAAATAAAGACTACATTTAACTGTTAAGAACTTAATAGGATAAAATTATAGAATCAATTATAGAATAGATAAAATTATTTTGTGATCAATTAAATTAAATTAATACTTAGTTAAAATTAAAGTGTTAAAAAAATGCAGGTAGCGACAATTTATTAAAATAGGAAAAGGGGGCTACAATATTTGGTAATTTCGGTGCCATTGAGATAGGTGGGAAAGACAGAAAAACTAGGAAATCGCTGGTTCTGAATGCGTAGATATGATCGCCCACGGCCATGCTAATGCCAATATAAAATATTAGGTAAAAATAAAATCCATATGGATTAGGCCTGGTTATCTGTCTTGCTTCCAATGACGTCATATACAATCCCAATGTAGGATATTGTAATAATAATAATATTTTTTTTTTTTCTAAAGGGGAAAAATGCCACAGGCACCTTCCAGATTATGACTGGGTATGTGGGGTTCTACCCATTAAAAAACCCTCTCCTCTTCAGGCATAACGTCCACCCCGGAACCGCCATAAGCATTACTTCAGGGTGGTGCCTCGCATTGAATGCAACTTTCTGTGAATTAACAAATTGTCTGGGCCATAGATCTTATCGACGGTCTAGCTCCTTCATCTTAGTTCTAGCACAGAACCTAACAAAGCAGGAAACTTCCTCCCATAGGTCCTAGGCTAGCCAGCAGAGTATCCACTGTGCTGTGCGGTGAAAGCGGACCAGTTCTTTCCTGCAGTCTCACTCTTTCCTCCGCCTATCTTTCACATTCGAAGAAGGTATGATTCGCATCATCGTGAGCTGAATCCCCGAAAATACAATCTTGTCTGGCTACCTTACCCATTTTGCCAAGATACGAGCAAAAGTATCCCATGACAGGTTAGGAATTGGGTTGGGTAGTAGTCTAGATAGACTAGGAGATCCTATCGCCGTGTCTCCTATCCGCCCAAGCTGCAGGATTTCTGATGAGACTAGCTGTCCGTCGACCCCCGGGTATTAGCCAACCATCGTTCGCGCCAAGCCCTTGTAACGAACTCTCTTGTTTGTGCCTTAGCCATGCTTTTCCCCAGAACATCCTTCTGCAGTAGATTAACCTTCTAGCCTGAGGGAGCAGATCTGTAGGTGCAACTAATAATAATAATAATAAGGGAAGGGATTAGCTATGCGTTTAGCGTACTGGACTCCCACGCGGAGGTCCCGGGTTCGAATCCAGCTGCTGACCCTTAGATTTTCTCTTCCTATGAGCTTCTTACAGCTCACTGTCCGGTGATGGACAGTGTTGTCTGTAACGAGAGAACACTGTCCGGAGGCCGTGGCAGTGCATTGAAAAAAGCTCCGGGCGTCAATAACCGTAGATGTTGACACGCCTTAAACATAAAAAAAAACAAAAAAAAAACAATACAAAGATGTAAAAATAAATACATAAAAAATAAGATTCGAGGCAATAATCGAATTGAACTTTTAGAAAAATGATCATTTTTGGAAATCGCTTTCTGTTCCAGCTAAAAGTGCACACACTCATTTCTTTTGAAAGTACTGCCAAAAGTATTGGACTTTAGGAAACACATTTTTGTTACGTTAATCATTCTTTAGATTGCAGAAGTGAACGTCCAAAGATCTGCTCCGTACAGAAAGGCTGATAAGGCCATGAACATGTAGAACTTCATTAGAGAGAAAACTGTGCATTTTTGTTGTTAGTCAACTTTTTAATCTACAAAATGTAGTTGAAAAAGCATGCTTGTCCTATCTTTGGATTCCATATGAGAAAAATATTTCATGAAATTTAATTAAAAGAAAAAAGAAAAAGTTATTGATCAAACATTGTATACATCCTATCAAAAACCTTTCCCAAGTTTGAATCTCGTGTAGATGTGTAAAAAATAAAAATAAAAATAAATAAAAGAATAAACACTTACAGAATACAATTTTTAACCCCCCCCCAAAAAAAAAAAAAAATTCAAATATTTACCCTAAAAAACCCTCTTTCTTTAGAGGTCAAAACCACGGTAGTGATAAAGTATAGTGGGGCAAGGCCAGCGGCAAGTTGGCTACCCTCTGAGTGTGCTGGACCATTTCCAATAATTTAGGAGGCCAAACGGTAACGCCTAAACACTATACCTTGCATATTTAGCCTAACTTGAAATAAATATTTAGAAAAAAGAAACAAGAACCACAACTAAAATAAAATAAATAAAATAAAAAAACAAATACCGCCTCTCTTTGAAGATTCAATGCATTCAATTAAAATTTGCCTGAATATTGTTCAGTTTTGGTTTTTCTTGAATGTTTCAATTAATTACATTTACACAATTTTTCTAAGTGATCTCCGAATTTTGTTTTTTAGCATAAACATTTTATTGACATTTTTCTTTAATGACCACTACGGTCAAATTCTAAAGAATCATTTCAACCTACTTACTAGTAAAATTACAATACAATTTTTTTTGTATTTTTCATTTTTAATTAAAAGCCCAATCGAATTTGATATGAATTAAGTTTTTTTTTATTATTATTATTGAAAATTTATTTGCATACAAATAATTAAAACAACAAAAGACCTCTTCAAACGCATTTATAGATCTTCTTAAGATTCTAGGATCATCAGCTTAACCAAGAATATGAATCATGCACAACCGTAAGGAAATTAGTTCGTTTTAAAATAAATCTATAACATCCATATTATATACCCAACACATAGGGGACGCGTGTTGGTCTAGTGGTCAAGAGCGTGGCTTTGTGAGCCGAAGATCGCCAGTTCGAATCCCGCGTGTGACTACTTTTTATTTGATAGAAAAAAATCCGTACAGAAAGGCTGATAAGGCCATGAACATGTAGAACTTCATTAGAGAGAAAACTGTGCATTTTTGTTGTTAGTCGACTTTTTAATCTACAAAATGTAGTTGAAAAAGCATGCTTGTCCTATCTTTGGATTCCATATGAGAAAAATATTTCATGAAATTTAATTAAAAGAAAAAAGAAAAAGTTATTGATCAAACATTGTATACATCCTATAATTAGTTCGTTTTAAAGTAAATCTATAACATCCATATTATAAACCCAACACATAGGGGACGCGTGTTGGTCTAGTGGTCAAGAGCGTGGCTTTGTGAACCGAAGATCGCCAGTTCGAATCCCGCGTATGACTACTTTTTATTTGATAGAAAAAAATTGTTTATAGTAAAGTTTGAGCTTCCACCCTCGTCCACGACACCTAATTGATAGTTAGACGTTAAGCCCTGCCTAAAAAAAAAAGAAAAAAGGCGATTATTTTACTTTATACCCAACACTTATTAAAACTGTCCGGTTTTATAAGAGTTGATCGTCAAAAACTGTACGAAAAAGCTCTAAATATAGCAAATGAGGGAGTGACTTGATTGAAGGCAAAACACTTACCGTAATTCCTCAAATTTCAGTTCTATCTTCAGTAAATTCCTCAAAGATGTGGTAAGGGAAAAAACCCTGATGAATAGATTACTTAAAAAAAAAAATGCAAAATTTGGTAAATACGTGTTCAACCATACTAGTCGCAGCGGAGGTAGGTGAAAAATGCTCCAGCCCCAGAAGCAGGGCGAAATGTGCGAACTAACCACTTAGTTAACACAGTGGGCGTTGTTCTTATAAGGGCAGGAGGCCATTCAGATGATTGTAGGTTTCTTGACGGACCATGGGAATGAACGCATGCATCGCCTGAAAATGAAACAGTGTCGCATTTTCGGTATGACAGGGCAAGTAAAGAGTTGGGCGTTTTGGCGAATAAACACTCATACCCTTTATTATTTATCCAGAAGTTTCTTCTCCAGACTCCAAAGTCTAATATCAAACAATCTGAAGTTACCAAAATACCCTTTGCTGGAAATCGAATCTACTTTAAACAGGATACACTAATCTAGCTTAATATAATTAGAAAAGTTTGGATTAAAAATCGTCGAACAACCCTCTGGGTTTGCTTAGCACTTCATTGACACAGGGGGAAGTACCGCTAGTTGAAAATAAGTACTTATACATTCTTTGGCAACCCTTCGCTTTTTTTTTTTTGCTTAAAACAAAGTCATCTCTTTCGTAGAGACTTAAGACTTAATTAACTTCCACCAAGAGAGACGGTCTTTAAAGGCAAAGTTGATTGTGGGGGTAAACTAAATTAAGTTTACCAACTTCTCAACATAATAACTGTTTCATATTTCCCCAAACAAAACTTTAATAGACATAAAATTACACTTTTCTGTTTCATTTACTATTTAAAACAAATTTAGCATAAATACACAATAATAATTGTACAGGCTTTACACATTACAAACGGTTAGTAATTACCGATGTTATCAGTAATGGATTTGATTTCATTTCATTTACCATTATTGTTACTACTCAGATATTGAGTAGCGGAGATGGAAGGTTTTCTGGCCTAGACAGTACTACCTTTAACAAGAAAAATTATCAGCAAGCCTACAGCTGAAAATTTTAATTAAGCATTTTCAGTAATCTTGAGGGGTTAAATTACGCTGTCTGTAATGCCCTCTATCAGCTAGCTAAGGAACTAGTTACCCCTGCAATAAATCCTCAGTTCTAAAAAGAATTGTTCTTAACTGTATATACATTCAGTGACTCCCATTAATATTGGGACACCTATTACAAAATGATTTTTTTTTTTTTTTTAATTTATTTGTTATTCACAATCTACAATAGAATAAAATGCCATCAGTGAATATGATGAAAATAGACTTTATGGCTGGATCAGCTTGAGGAGAGAAGCTGCCCTCCGGCAACACTCTCGCTGGAGTTCCTTACATTACTGGAGCTGGTCACGAGGCCAACAGCGTTTCAATCGTCGTGGAGGACGATCTGGAATCGTTGTGGAGGCAAGATTTTAAATAAGAGGATTGGTACAGAATGGAAGAGAGTCAAAGAATTTTCTATATTAAAACTGTCCGGTAGGACAGTTGTATAAGGATTGATCGTCAAAAAGTGCACGAAAAAGCGTAACGTTAAAAAACACCCAACTTTGACAATTTTTTTCTCTTTTTCTATAAAAGATAAAATTCCCAAATTTTCTTTAAAATATAGGGCAAACCCTCCTTTATAACTGTAATTTTTTTGCAACCCCCCAGACCTAATAGATTTCGAGAAAAAAGTTGCCGAAAATGAGCAAAAACGGCATTTTCAGAAATTGTTGTTGTTGTTGTTCTTCTTCTTCTTCTTCTTCTTCTTCTTCTTGTTGTTACCTTTTTTGTAAACTACGTAGCGCCTAAACGCGAGAACCGATTTTCATGAATGAGGTGACATTCGATTCGGAATTTTATGTAGATGTGCCTTTTGGGGGTCTCGACGCTGTACACCGAATTAGAGAGGAGTTAGCCCCCTTTATGTAAGGCCCCCTTCAAAATTATTATTACTAATTACTCTGTAAATCTTAGCCCGATTTTGATAAAATTTGGTAGGATGATAGAGTTAGGGCTCCCCTACGTAACATTAAAGCGGCGATCTGCTCTTACACTAGTTAAGGGGAAGTATAGCAATCGTTTCAAATTATCGACAAGTGAACTGATTTTCATGAATGAAGTGTCATTCGAATCGAAATTTTGTACAGATTTGCACTTTAAAAGTCTCGTCGCTTCGCCTCATATGGAGGGGAGTTTGCCCCACCCAAGTATGGCCGTTTCTAAAACTATTATTACCAATATTTCTATAACGCTTTGTCCGATTTTGATAAAATTTAGCACGAAGAAGTGATTAAAGCTCCTCTACATGGCTGTGAAGTGCCATCATGCTCTTACACCTACTAAGAGGAAGTACTGAAATCGTTAAAATTATCAATGGGTGAACCTATTTACATTAATGAATTGTCGTCCGATTCAAAATGTTTGCCTCTTTGCCTTTTAGGGAGAAGTACTGTAATCACCCGTTTATTTTTCTTACTCCTCTTAAAAGGAAGGTCTGAAATCGCAGTTTAAATTTGCTTTTTACGTACAAATACCTTCCTATTTTATATAAAAAGGCTTTCTCAAAAAAATTGTTATTGAGGATGGTTTGGGGACCGCAACAATAATCATTCTTTAAAAAGATCTCTCCAGTGGTAGTTACGGTTCCTACTTAACACCTTATCAGGTTATAATGATAGAATTGCTTATTCCTAATTTAAAAAAAGCAGTAAAGCAGATATGTAACTTAGCAAAATAGACAAAAATGAAAATCTATCCAAAAGGTACAAAAATCTCCTTAACAAAAACTTACAGTTTAAAAAGTTATGTATAAGGGTTGATTAAGAGCCAAAAGGTACACAAATCAGCTAGTACCCAACATTTCATTCAAGCTTAGTTGATATAATTTAAGTAATTTTGCTGCATTAACTTTTCCTTCACATTTTTTAGAATTTATTAGATGTCACAGACCCTTATGCTGGCCATTTTCATCTACAAAATATTTGTTCAAGTAGCACTGTAGATTGACTTTAATATCTATTAATCTATAATAATCAAACTATTAATTACAGGTTAAAAAGAAAACGGTATAAAAAATAAAAAAAATTACGAGGCTACAAAATTTAAAAACTTTTTTAAAAAAATGCTTACACCAACATACATCAATGATTTCGATTATTTTATTTTTAATAAAAATCGTCGGTTTAAGTTCATTCTTCGATTAAAGTAATTGTTATTTTATGTAGTAGTCAAACGTTTATAATAATAGGTAATAATTATCTGGCTCTATCGCAAATAATATAGTTTTCTTCAATCACACTCTCAATGTAGCTGTTCTTCTCACAATGTTATATATATGTTATGTAATATAAAATAAATAAGTATTGCATACTTTTAGGACAGCTAATTATTCCAGTATTTTACTATAAGTAAAATTAAATTACAATTGAGAAATGAATAATTGTTGTTGAATAATCTACTTGTTATTAACTGTGTGTTATTTGTGCTCACGAATATTTCGGTAAGACGAATTCAGTTAATGCAGCAAAATTACTTAAATTATATCAACTAAGCTTGAATGAAATGTTGGGTACTAGCTGATTTGTGTACCTTTTGGCTCTTAATCAACCCTTATACATAACTTTTTAAACTGTAAGTTTTTGTTAAGGAGATTTAGATTTGGATTCGTCAGTTACGTATGAGATTTTGAGATCGTTATGGAGGGTGGAGTTAGAGACATAAAATGGAGAATTCGTAATCTGACGGAGAATTTTTGATTGGAAGGACTGTATTTTTTGTGAATTAGAAAGTTTGGCTGAACCCCACAGTTCGAGTCCATAAGTCCAGATCGGTTTGAGTACGCTGTTGTATATTAGTCGTTTATGTTCCAGTGGTAGTTTGGATTGTCTGCCAATTAGTCGCAGTAGTAATTTGTTTCGTCGATTGAGTTCAAGTCTTTTCAGTTTAGTGTGCGGATTCCACGTTAGTCTTTTGTCGATGTACATCCCAAGGTAGCGAACTAAATTAGCAGAAGGAAGAGGAATGGAGTTGAAACTTACAGAGGGACAAGAATTACGACGCAGAGTAAAAGTTATCTGTTCGCACTTTTGAGGATTGAATTTGACTCTCCACTTTTTGGCCCAGGGTTCTAGTTTGTGTAGATGTGTCTGTAGATGAGAGGAAGCGGTAATGGCGTCTGAGTTAGAAGAGAGAATAGCAGTATCGTAAGCGTAAGTGCAGAGCAGTGTGTTTGAGTCAGTTGGTAGGTCAGATGTGTACACAGTATAGAGGAGCGGTCCGAGAATACTACCTTGAGGTACACCAGCCCGTGCCAGAGAGTAGTCGGAAGAGGCAAAATGATTTAAAAGGAAAATGAAAACAACAGACAAAAGTTTGGATTTTTTTTTTTTAAATAACATTAGCAACATCTGTGGAAATTATATATAAGTATAAATCGATGAAATTCCAAACTGTTAGGTAGCACTTTTTGAAAAAGTGTAAAATAAGGCTCTCAAAAATATTGGGACACCAGAAGTGCTAGTGTTTAAATGTTCAATATTTAAAATCTCCTACTATTTAATATTTGGTTGGTAATAATTTAATAATTGCTTTTTGACTTACAATAGCCCTCTAACGATCAGGCATAGGTGAAACAAGTTTTTGGTTAATTCAGGTGGTGTTTTTTTCCCATTCTTCCAGGAAACATCGTTTTAATTCATTTTTGTTAGATATTACTCGTTTGCTTAAAGCACTAGCTAAATATTGCCATAAATGTTCAATGGGATTAAGATCCGGTAACTGCGGAGAGGTTTGGAAAACTTTGGGCAATTATATAACAGTCACTGACGTATCACCCAAGCCGTAGGTTTGGGGTCGTTGTCTTGGTAGAATTTAGAAGACCCTAAAATACCAAATGTTTGGGCACTTTTTTCAAATTATATTTTAATATATTACTATAAACCATTTTGTGCATCATTCCATCAATAAACACTAATTCTCCAAATCCTGATGCACATTCAGTTCCAAACCAGAACTGACCCACCACCACCCGTGCAGCTTTAAAACCCTTTAAAGTTGGCTGTAAATTCTTCTTTTCGAGTTCAGCATTCGCTTTCCTCCAGACCATAACCCTTCCATCTGACTGATAATAATAATAATAAACCTTTATTTGTGTAAAAAAGAAAATATATACAATAAAATTATACAAAACTTGTTCATTATACAGAAATTTAAAAAAATATATTCTTTTCCCTTTTTATTTACATTCTTAATGTTAGTAATATTATTTTTAATAAGTAATAATTTCTATTCAATAATATATTTTTTTATTATTTACACAAAATCAGCCTTAGCTGAGGTTTTATTTAGTTGCAATTTAATGACTTTATGTGTCTTTCAAAAACAATTAGGCACAAAAACGATTAATACATAAAACAGAAACTAAAAATAAAACAAATAATAAGCCTTTTAATAAGAATTTAGTCTATGAAATTCGTTTGCCCACACTTCACAGAACACTTGCGTCATTCGCTTCCACTCCGTTCTGTCTCTAGCTACCCTAGGCCAGGTCGCTCCACCGCAAATCTTTATCATTTCTCGATCCCAGTCCGTAGTTGGACGTCCTCTTCCTCTTTTCCACATCCTAGGAGTCCACTCTATCAGCATCTTCGCCCAACTTACCTCTCCTCTTATAATGTGACCTGCCCATTTCCACTTCCTTCTCGCCACTCTCTCGATTATGTCTGTCATTTCCGTTATGCTTCTAACCCAAATATTCCTTTTCCGATCCCTCTTTGTTATGCCCAGCATATACCTTTCCATTGCTCGAACAGTTATTCTCAATTTATTCATTGTTCTTGCATCTAAGGTCCAGGCTTCACAGCCATATGTTATTACGGGCAATACCAGTTTTTCCCAAAGCTTAACTTTTAGTTTAACATCCGCTTGGGATTTGAAGAAGTGTTTAAGGCCACACATTTTTTTCCAACCTAGAATGCATCTTCTGGATATTTCAGGAAACTGACCTTCTGAACTTATCTTGTGACCGAGATATACAACATTTTCAACTCTCTTTATCTGGATGTTATCCACAACCAGATCTTCCGGTGGACAGCCAAAAGTGATGAGTTGGGTTTTGGACGGGTTTACAGACAAACCAATCAGTTTACATTGGTGCATTAATTCTTTAGCCATTTCTTCCACTTCTCTTCCATCTTTAGCGATTAGAACGACATCATCTGCAAAGTCTAAGTGATTCAACCAAGAACTCGAATTCCTTTTCCAGTCCAATCCAAGTTATCAAAAACTCCCTGAAGAAGCAAAGCAAACAATTTCGGGGAACTTACATCTCCTTGTCTCATCCCTTTTTCAATTTTCACTTCTACTGTGCTCCCTTCTAAGGAAAATAGGGCTTTTGCATCTTTATATAGATCTTGAATAATTTTAACTATTCTATAGTCAATGTTTTTCTCTTTTAATGAATTAATAATTTTGTCTATTTTCACACAATCGAAAGCTTTACGGAAATCAATGAAAAGTAGGTATAAGGGAAAATTGTAAACTTTTGATTTGTGAATTAAATGTTTTACTGTGAATATGTGATCCACAGTAGAGAACTTTGGTCTAAAACCGGCCTGATTTATAGTGAGGTAGCAGTCCAATTTAGCGTTCAGCCTGTTAAATAATATTTTCATAAATATTTTATATGTTACAGAGAGAAGACTTATTGGTCGATAGTTGGATAAATCTTTTCTATCGCCATTCTTGAATATTATTATTAGTTTAGCTAATGCCCATTGGGTAGGTACTACAGTTTTCTCTAGACATTCATTATAAAACTGAGTTAAAAAGGACACTACTGTTTTGCCTCCAGCTTTAATTACTTCAGCTGGGACACCATCCACCCCTGCTGCTTTACCGTCTTTCATAGATTTTATTGCATATTCTACTTCTGCTTCAGTTATTTTGGGTTCCAATTCCTCTTTATTTTCTGGTTCTAACACCGCTGCTGAGTAATTAACATCATCGTCCCTGTAGAGGTCAGAAAAGTATTCTTTAATCCTTCCTAGAATAAGATGATTCCCTCTGAGCTCTTCTCCGTTCTTGCTATTAATACTTATTAGCTTGTTTTTAATGCTTCTCTTACACTTTAGTTTACCTGAACCCTGCAATGCCTCCACTATCTTGTTTATTCTATTCTCCACCAACCATATTGACAGTTCTTTCCTAATAGTTTTACAGAGTTCTGTATACTCAACACAGTCAGTTTTCGTTTTCTTCATTTTCCTTCTTTTTTCAAGCATTCTTTTTACCCTATTAGGTAGTTTCCTACAGTTAAAATCCTTACATCTTACACCTTTATCTAGAATATCTGTTACTTCTAGCAATGCCTTGTTGAAATCATTTAATTTACTTCCTACATCGCTATCCGACTTTACGCGGAATACTTCATTTAATTTGGCTTCGAACTCTTCTTTATTCAAACTTATAAAGGAGGAACTAGGTTGGTATTTTTTCTTTCTAATGCTTTTCCTTTTAAATTTGTTGTCCATCACCCTTGCTCCAACAGGTCTGTGATCACTGCCTATATCTAATTCAGTTATTACTTCGACGTCTGTAACTAAATTCTTTTTATTTGTAAGTATATAATCAATTTCGTTTTTTGTTTCCCAATTCGGGCTTCTCCAAGTCCATTTCTTCTCTGAACATTTTTGGAAAAAGGAGTTCATTAAATATAATTTATTGCTCTCTATAAATTCTGCCAATCTATCACCTCTGGAGTTCCGGTCCCCTAACCCAAAGTTGCCTATTCCTTTTTCACCTTTATTTGGGCCAACTTTAGCATTGAAATCCCCCATTATAAAAGTTAGATTACAGGGGTACTCATCTAGGGCTTCTTGCAGATTACTGTAAAACGCTTCTATTTCCTCCTCCTCTGCAGCAGACGTTGGAGCATAAATTTGAATAATTTTCTTCCTACCATTTTGTTTATCTTTTACCAATAAGCTGGATATTCGATGTGTATAGCTTTTAAATTTCATTATATCTAATTCACAGTCGGATCTTATTATAAAGCCAGTACCTCCAAGTCCACCTTCTCTCCCATTAAAGTAGGTTTTGGTACCATCGCCTAATTCTAGGTAATTCTCTCCTTCTCTTCTTACCTCAGCCAAACCAATTATAGACCAATTAATGTTTCTTAATTCCTCAGTTAATTCAAATAATCTAGCTTCTGTTCTCAATGTTTTACAATTGTATGTTATTAAATCCCATCTGCTTTCCTTGGCCTTCCCTATTTTCCTATTCCCCCTTGACTTTGATTGCTACTTATCGCGAAATAAATCATCGTTGAGTTCATCAATTTCACTTTGATTCTGGTCATCTTTAATAGCTTTTACTTTTTTGTTTACCTTAAGTGAAGTTGCGTTTTTACCTCGTGGTGACTTTTCCTCACTTCTATTCCTTTTGCTCTTATTATCCTGAAATTTTAATTCCGCTAAGGTGTAAAGTTGTCCATTAATCACAAGTTTATCTCCTCTCAGCATTACCTTATTACCTTGCTTCTTATAGTCAATCAGATAAGTAAATAGTTCCTTCCTCACTTCCCTCACGGAAATAGGAAAGTCCTCCTTTATTGTAATGCTTCTGAAATTCTCCGAAGAGTTCAGTAAATTCTTAGATTTCAAAATTTGGTTTTTTAGAAGAAGAGAGTTAAGTTTAATCAGAACGGGACTATTGTCTTTCTTCAAATTAGTTTTACGAAAGTAATCTATATTCTGTAATTGTGAGCCCAGTTTTAAATACTCGAAAATATTTTTTATTTCTGTAAATAAAGCAGAAAAGGACGTTCCAAAAAGCCCAAAGATTAATAAATTATATTTTCTCCTGGAACTGTCTTCCTTCGCTTTGGAAGTTTCGATATCTAATTTAATTTTTTCTATATCGTCTTTTACTGATTTTATATTTTCTTGAAGGTTTTGTTTTATTTCGGTCATTTGCATTTCCAGACTGTCTAGTTTATTTAATTTATCCAGAATGCTGTCTATTTTTTTCTCCATTATATGTTTAATAAAAATAGATTCAATCAAAAATAAAGAGAATATGAATGAAATGTTTATGTTTAAACTTTCTTACCTGCAGTTACAATAGTACAGATAAATAAATTTGGCCTTCAAAACTTCCAAAGCTCACGTCCAACTATCCCCACCTCTACTGCACGTTTAACTTTGTTGCAGCGGAATGAATTTAATACAAATATTCACTGAAATATATTTCAATTCCTGTTCGATAGAATTTCTCCGTAATTCACACAAATATTCTTAAACTGTAGAACAATCACTCTGCCAATTTTCACTACTTAAAACCTAATTCAACTTTACTTTCTTCACTGATCTAACAGACACGATGTGCACACTATGAACTCTACGTAACAACGTAGAGTATTATATTTTAATATATTTCTATAAACCATTTTGTGCATCATTCCATCAATAAACACTAATTCTCCAAATCCTGATGCACATTCAGTTCCAAACCAGAACTGACCCACCACCACCCGTGCAGCTTTAAAACCCTTTAAAGTTGGCTGTAAATTCTTCTTTTCGAGTTCAGCATTCGCTTTCCTCCAGACCATAACCCTTCCATCTGACTGAAAAACATTAAATTTTGATTCATCGCTAGAGTATATCATTCCAAAAGTCACTATTTACATTGAAATATTTTTCGGCAAATTTCACTCTCTTAACACGATTTATCTTACTGACAAAAGGATTCTTCCAGGCTACTCTACCATGATAGTCGAGTTTTCTTAGCACTCTCCGAACAGTTTCTGCTCCTTTTTTGCTCTCTAAACATGTCAAAAATTTCACATAGAAGTTTTGGAGCACTAAGTCGGTGATCTTTTCTAATTCTTTTAATATATAACGCTTCTCTCTCTCAGAGAGCAGTTGAGGACGGCCTTTTTGTGGGGTTGAAACAATTCTTTTTTCTTTTTGGTAACGCTGAATGATGTTCCACGCAGTAGATGTTTTAGGTCCGATCAGTTTTTCTGTCTCTCTAACACTTTTTATTGTCTTTGTGCAAAGAAATTACAATTTTTCTTTGTTCAGTCGTTGTATTTGTATTTTTGCGCGACGTGTTATACTTGGCTTGATTTATATAAACTAATATAATTATTAATTTCATATTGAATATATGCTTAAGGTATATATTTACAAATTGTATAGATATTCGGGCAAAACCTTGGACAAACTATAAATTATAATAGTGTCCCAATATTTATGAGAGGTAGAATTTGCACTTATTATAATATATATATTTTTTAATCTACCAAAACATTTTTATGTACTTATTTAAATAGTTTTTATTTAATTAATAGTAATTATAAAATGAAATGAATTTATAAAAATTTGAATAAATGGGTGCCACTTTTAATTTTCGTCAGTTTTTAACTTCTGTATGTACTGTCCCAATATTAATGGGAGTCACTGTATGTATATATTTATGTTTTGCTTTAATTCTTTATTATTAATAAATAATACATTAATCATAAATTGTACATAACAAGGTAACATTAAATTATTTTATACAAATTAGTAATTTGTTGTAATTCAAATGGTTAATTGAATTGGTGCTCCAACAGATGAAAACAAATTTTTTCCATATAGTTTGTTGTATATTTCACTTTGTTTTAAATCACTTTCGTTGGAAACATTTTTTATACATCACTATTATTGTATATGCCATGGCCAAAAATTAATGATATGCCTTTTGTATTTCTGCATATAAAGGCCAAAATAAATAAATCAAAAATAGAATAGTCATTTTAAAATTTGGTGCTTTGTCAGTTTCATTATTCCGTTTGTTTACTTGTCTTGATTTCTATTTTAACACTCTTGCTCACAAAACATACGCGTCATTCAATAATTGTCAATTCAGCGCCAATGTCTGGTGGGATTGACTTTGATAGAGACATTAAAATGAACTGCCAATACAAAATTATAGAATTGATGTTATACTATAATATATTACTGCTGTGATATACGAGGGTCGTTCGAAAAGTCCGTGCAAAGTCAGAGAGATAGCACTACTGGCGCGTATCGAGGTTATGTTTAGTTAGTAGCATCTCTTGGAAGAACACACACCAAGTTTCAGCCAGATCGGTCTATTTCTTTGTGTTTGGCATTCGTTTGAATCGAGGAAGTCGAGTGATTTTCAAAAAATGGACAAAAAAGAATTTTGTGTGTTGATTAAACACTACTTTATGAAAGGCAAAACGCCTCAGGAGACTAAAGAGAAGCTTGATAAACATTATGGTGACTCTGCACCTTCGATTAGAACAGTTTATAAGTGGTTTCAAAATTTTCGGAGTGGCCATATGGGCACAAGTGACGCTGAATGTTCTGGACGCCCTGTTGAGGTTACTACTCCAGAAATCATTGATAAAATCCATGATATGGTGATGGATGACAGAAGAGTGAAGGTGCGTGAGATTGCTAGTGCTGTGGGCATCTCGAATGAACGGGTACATAATATTTTGTATCAACATTTGGACATGACAAAGCTATCCGCAAGATGAGTGCCGCGATTGCTCACGCTTGACCAAAAACGAAATCGTGTGAAGTGTTGCAAGGACGGTTTGCAGCTGTTCCAGAAGAATCCGCAGGACTTTAAGCGTCGTTTCGTCACTGTGGATGAAACATGGATACATCACTGCACTCCTGAGACCAAAGAACAATCTAAACAATGGGTTACCAAGGGGGAATCTGCGCCAAAAAAGGCGAAGACCGTTCCTTCGGCCGGAAAGATTATGGCGACTGTCTTTTGGGATTCGCAAGGAATAATCCTCATCGACTATCTGGAAAAGGGTAAAACTATTACAGGTGCATATTATTCATCGTTATTGGACCGTTTGAAAACCGAGCTGCAAGAAAAACGCCCACGATTGGCCCACAAAAAAGTCCTTTTCCATCACGACAACGCACCAGCTCACACCTCAGCAGTTGTGGTCGCAAAATTAATGGAAATAGGGTTCCAACTCGTTTCACATCCCCCCTATTCTCCAGACTTGGCTCCCTCGGACTACTATTTCTTCCCCAATATGAAGAAATGGCTGGCGGGAAAAAGATTTTATTCAAACGAGGAGGTGATTGCAGAAACGAATGGCTATTTTTCAGACTTGGACAAATCCTATTATTCGGAAGGGATCAACAAACTAGAGCAGCGTTGGACGAAGTGTATAAGCCTAAAAGGAGACTATGTTGAAAAATAAAAAAGGTTTACCCCCAAAAATTAAGTAGTTTTTATTTTTGCACGGACTTTTCAAACGACCCTCTTAAAATCAAGATTTTTTTCAAATAATTGTGGCAAAAACTTGCTTAATATTAAATTCTCTTCATCAAGATGATCAATTAACCACAGATGAAGAACGAAAATTAGTTTGAAGAAACGAGCTTGGTTAGATGAATAAAATCATTGATATCCAACACTTTTTGCAAAAACCTGCTCCCTTCTGATTACATTTTATTTTAGTAAACACTGAACTGGATATTTATGTAAACAAAATACATTCATTTTTTCATCCTTTCTACTTCGAGATTCAGAGACTCATCTTACCTCGTAGAAACTGTTAACAAGAAAGAACTTGTTCGAGTGTTTCGCCTGTAAAACCCCACATACTCAAATTACCTTCAATTTCAGCAGCAATGCTTTAATTAATTTTTGGCCAATATTAAGTTTGAATTTAAGTTTGTTTGTTGCGCAACCTTTTAACAGGGTAAATTGTATTGTAATTTTTGTCCATTGATCTTATTTCTTTCTATGCGTTTATTTTCAATTTCAGAGCATGCTTATAAATAATTATTGATATCAGAGTCATTGTATTAAAACTGTCCGGTAGGACAGTTGTATAAGGGTTGATCATCAAAAACTGCAGGAAAAAGCGTAACGTTGAAAAACACCCAACTTTGACAATTTTTTTCTCTTTTTCTATAAAAGATAAAATTCCCAAATTTTCTTTATAATATAGGGCAAATCCTCCTTTATAACTGTAATTTTTTTGCAACAACTCATATCTAATAGGTTTCGAGAAAAAAGTTGCCGAAAATGAGCAAAAACGGCATTTTCGAAAATTGTTGTTGTTCTTGTTCTTGTTGTTGTTGTTGTTGTTGTTGTTGTTGTTGTTGTTGTTGTTGTTGTTGTTACCTTTTTTGTAAACTGCGTAGCGCCTAAACGCGCGAACCGATTTTCATGAATGAGGTGTCATTCGATTCGGAATTTTATGTAGATGTGCCTTTTGGGGGTCTCGACTCTGTACATCGAATGGGAGAGGAGCTAGCCCCCTTTATGTAAGGCCCCCTCCAAAATTATTATTACTAATTACTCTGTAAATCTTGGCCCGATTTTGATAAAATTTGGTAGGATGATAGGGTTAGGGCTCCCCTACATAACATTAGAGCGACGATCTAATCTTACACTTGTTAAGAGGAAGTATAGCAATCGTTTCAAATTATCGACACGTGAACTGATTTTCATGAATAAAGTGTCATTCGAATCGAAATTTTGTACAGATTTGCATTTTAAAAGTCTCGACGCTACGCCTCATAAGGAGGGGAGTTGGCCCCACCCAAGTAAAGCCCTTTCTAAAACTATTATAACCAATATTTCCATAACGCTTAGTCCGATTTTGATAAAATTTAGCACGAAGAAGTGATTAAAGGTCCTCTACGTGGCAGTGAAGTGCCATCATGCTCTTACACCTACTAAGAGGAAGTCTTGCAACTGTTAAAATTATCAATGGGTGAACCGATTTACATCAATGAATTGTCGTTCGATTCAAAATCTTTGCCTCTTTGCCTTTTTGGGAGAAGTACTGTATTCACAGTTTGTTTTTCTTACTCCTCTTAAAAAGAAGTACTGAAATCGCAGTTTAATTTTGCTAGTTACGTACAAATACCTTCCTATTTTATTCAAAACGCTTTCTCAAAAAAATTGTAATTGAGGATGGCAACTATAATCATTCTTTATAAAGATCTCTCCAGTGGTAGTTACAGTTCCGACTTAACACCTTTTCAGGTTTTTTTTCTTCTTCTTCTTCTTCTTAAATGGCTTTTAGTTCTTGCTAATTAGCCAGAGGGTATTATCGGTATAAATAGTTATATTGATATTTGATTTGATTTAATACATTCGAATAGTTCCATGTATACTATGGGGTCTTTTGTCATTAGGATGGAATTTAAGTGTGGTGGGAGCGTGCAGTTTGAGGCTATAATTGCCTTCCATAATTCGTCTCTGTTTTTTGAGAGTTGTGGGCATGCCAGAATTAAATGATTGGCGTCAGCATCCGATTCTGAATCGCAGGAACAAGTTCCGTTGATGTTGACGCCTATTCTTGCCAGATGATGGGGGGTGTAATTGTGGTTTAGCCTCAACCGGGTTATTGTGCCATAAAACCTTCTCTCCACGCTAAAGCCATAGAACCATGGCTTTTTGGGGATGAATGGTTCAATTGCCGCGTAAAATTTTCCTTTTTTCTGAACCTGAATTTTGTATTCCCCTTGCCAGGTTGAATAACATTTCACTTTGTAATTGTTTTTTACATCGCTGGGTAATAATATTTTTAGTTTTGGACAGCTAGTTGATGTGACTGCCTCTTTGGCCTCAGCATCAGCAACTTCGTTGCCTTTGAGCCCTGAGTGGGCCTTTATCCATATTAGGTGGGTAGGCTTGGTGAGGGATAAATTGTGAAGAAGTTTCACTGTTTCTAAAATGAAAGAAGGGGCATCCCGACCTGGATGCTTTAGTTTAAACAGGGCGCTCTTACTGTCCGACAAAATTCCTACAGATTCTACATTATTTGTTGCTTGTGCAATCTGTAAGCTTTGGTTAATGCCGACGAGTTCTGCAGTGAAAATGGAAGCCAATTCGCCAAGCTGGTACTGGTAGCTCGCATCCTGCTGCACGTCATATACGGAGCAACCCACACCGTCCGCGGATTTAGAACCATCCGTATAGAGTACATAAGCACTGGGAAATTTATTCTGAAGCTTTTCCAAAAAGTATGCGTTATTTACCGAGTTGGGTTTAGACTTATCATAGTTATAAAAATTGGTGTGGATGTTCTTGTTAACGTCTAGGGATTGTTTCAATTCCGCTGTATAGAACGGCAAAACCTCCCTCCTCTGGAGGGACAAGGAGTGACCAGATAATTCGGTAAATACTCCCACCAAGATCGGATCCTTTTTTCTTAGCCAATATTTGTGCGTAAACACCGTACATGCAAAGTTACTGATTTTTCTAATTACCGGTTTACTGTTGACACATAATCTATTAGTAATAAATCTCGAGGCGAGTATTTTTCTCCTTATATTCAGGGGAAATTCTCTAGCCTCCACTAGCAAGGCGTTAATGGGAGTCGAGGTGAGAGCCCCAAGGGCGGACCTCAATGCTTTATATTGGATTTTATCCACCCTGTTTAAGTGGGTAGGAGCGGCATCGCCGTAAAGGAAGCTTCCATAATCAATTCGAGAGAGGACAAGATGTTTATAGACGGTTAGAGAGGTTTTGGTGTCAGCTCCATAGTGCAAATGGTTGATCATTCGCAATATGTTCAAGCATTGCTCGCATTTTTTAGTGACATAATTGATGTGATCCTTCCAGGTAAGCTTCGAATCTAACCAAACGCCCAGCGTCCTCATCGAAGGCAAAACCTGTAGGTTATAAGGGCCAAGTGCCATGGTGGTGTTGGTGGTAAATCTCCTTCGGCGAGTGAAGATAGTTACGCTACTTTTGCTTTCTGATACTGTTAAGCCGAGGTCTGTGCACCATTTATTGAATTTATCCATTGCTGCATATAGTATGGACGTGGCTTCATTCAGGCTTTTCGCTTGGCTGTAAATGAGTATATCATCAGCGAACTGTGATATTCCCACTTGTGAATGAATTGTGTCTGCCAAATTTGCGGTGTACAGTGTAAATAATATAGGGCTTAATATAGCCCCTTGAGGAAGTCCAACGTGAGTTTGACGCCCTTGGCCATAAAGGACACCATTACATCGGACATATATTGTCCTATCGTAGAGCAGACTAAGAATTTGCTTGGTTATCCTCGGCGGTGCCTCCATAGCTATCAGTTTTTGTATTAATATTGGTATGCTCACATTATTATATGCATTACGCAAGTCTAAGTTAGTAGCCACCAGGAATTCTCCATTTGTAACCTTTTCAGGTTATAATGATAGAATTGCTTATTCCAAATTTTAAACAAATCTATAAGCAGATATGTAACTTTGCAAAAAAATGAACATCTATCCAAAAGGTACAAAAATCTCCTTAACAAAAACTTACAGTTTTAAAAGTTAAGTATAAGGGTTGATTAAACGCCAAAAGGTACACAAATCAGCTAGTACCCAACATTTCATTCATGCTTAGTTCATATAATTTAAGTAATTTTGCTGCATTAACTTTTCCTTCACATTTTTTAGAATTTATTAGATATCACAGACCCTTATGCTGGCCAGTTCATTCATAATATTATTTGGTTATAATTATGATAAAATGTATATTATATCCGTTTTTAAATAGGTACTTTATTTTAACTCTATTCCGAATTATTCTTCGGATTTAGCTTTAATTTGCTTTTTATTCTGAGATGTCACATATATATGCAAAAGTAGAAAAAGACAAAGTTAGAGTCGGCTACTGTTTAAATTTAAATCACGGATTTAAAAGAATATTTCAGTGTTGAATTCGTTTTACCGAAATATTCGTGAGCACAAATAACACACAGTTAATAACAAGTAGATTATTCAACAATAATGATTCATTTCTCAATTGTAATTTAATTTAGACCCCCTAATTTTACTTATAGTAAAATACTGGAATAATTAGATGTCCTAAACGTATGCATATCTCATTTATTTTATATTACATGTATACAACATTGTGGGAAGAACACCTAGATTGAGAATGTAATTGAAGAAAACTATATTATTTGCGATAAAGCCAGATAATTATTACCTATTATTATAAACGTTTGGCTACTACATAAAATAACAATTACTTTAATCGAAGAATGAACTTAAACAGACGATTTAAAAAAATAAATAAAATAAATAAATAAAATAAACAAAATCATTGATGTATGTTGATGTAAGCATTTTTTTAAAAAAGTTTTTGAATTTTTTAGCCTCATAATTTTTTTATAATGTTTTCTTTTTAACCTGTAATTAATATTTTGATTATTGTAGATTAATAGATATTAAAGTCAATCTAGTGCTACTTGAACAAATATTTTGTAGATAAATATGGCCAGCATAAGGGTCTGTGATATCTAATAAATTCTAAAAAATGTGAAGGAAAAGTTAATGCAGCAAAATTACTTAAATTATATGAACTAAGCATGAATGAAATGTTGGGTACTAGCTGATTTGTGTACCTTTTGGCGTTTAATCAACCCTTATACTTAACTTTTAAAACTGTAAGTTTTTGTTAAGGAGATCATATACAGGGTGTTCAGCATAAGACTACCGTAACTTCGGGAGACGATTCTAGGCATCATTTGCAACAAAAAATTCCATATAAACTATGGCTCGATTCGGCTCCGTTTTGTAGATATTTTTAATTTTATGTTTTTTCAAGGTACTACTACTTTTTAGCAAACAGTTGTCTATATTTCTCAAACTATTATTGCTGCAGCAATTTCAATAAACTCATTAGAAAGAAGGTTAAATTTCCTTTTAAATAAGCAAATTTATATTTCAAAATAATAGTATCAAGTATTTCAAATTTTGGCCCAAACATAAGAAATAGCAAGTTTCTAATTTTTTCCTAAAAACTTTGACTTCATTTTTCTCAAAAACATTTTATATGAAAAAACCGTGCACTATTCAGGAAAAACATCTACATACAATCACCTTTTGAATGGTATACAATGCATAGGGGTTATTTTAGAAATTGATGCAGAAATCTGTGATTAATTGCAAAAAAGTAGACCTCAAAATAGCGTATATATAAGAGCCATGGAATTTTTTTGTTGCAAATGATGCCCAGAATCGCCTCTCGACGTTACGGTAGTCTTATGCTGAACATGTATATGAAACAGTGGCCTGTAAAATAAGGGCGTTGGTGATTATCCGTAGATTATTAATAAACGTTGTAGTTAATCTGCCTAAAGAAAATAGAATGGAAGGGATAAACAATTATCTCATAACAGCTAGCAAATTAAGTAACTGGCATAACAGTATTACTTAATTAAAACTATTTATTTTGTACACATAATTAAATATTATTTACTTAACTTAACAAGAATATCAAACTATGCTGACGTTAAACTAAGTAGAATATTCGTAGAGGAGTTGAAACAGAAAGGCTTAGAGATTCTGAGGTATGACCCTATTTCTATCTGTCTAGTCGCACAGGAACCTCGCTGGATTATACTGTAAATCTCCTGTTATCCCCATCTTTATCTGGGTCTTTGTTTTCATTTAAACATGGTGATCTTTTACTAAGGGTTTTCTGAGTTTCAAAGGGTTAAATCATTTACAAGTTAGTTATTTCACAGCATCCCAATGTGGATGATTTTTCCTTCCATCGATTGAGCCCTTCAGAAGAAAATCAGTTATAAAAGAGTTGCTGCCACGCCTACAATTATACAGGGTGATCCATTTAAAACGCACCAATCGCTAATAACGTATTAGGAAAGCGGAATTTAAAAAAAAATCCACAAAGTAAACTATGTTTTTTTTGGTTTAGTTTTCAAATTTTCCACCCCCGATGCTGTATCTTTATTTTTGGCGGAGTTACGGCCAAAACCCCAATTAGGGTTTCATAAGGACCACTGGTTTTGACAATGATTATGAAAACTGCATAAAAAACTGTGAAAAATGACGTTAACCCCGTTTCGATATCTCTAATATTTGTCGAGATATTTAAGATCAAAGTTGAAATTTTATCTATTCGTGAACGGTTTTCGATATTAATTCTCCACCAGAAATACACGTTTTGGGAGGTCCTCCGACTGCAAAAAATATTATTTGAGACTCAAAGAACAAAAATAATAATAATTGTAGATTTAAAAAATGTAGTGCAATGTAATGGTTGTGGGTGAGTCAGAATAAATTTGTTTTATCATCAAATAAAAGCAACCATCACATCATTTTAACGTACGCCTTATGCAATACTTCTTGACCTAACATTACGGTAAGTATCTCTTGCCAGGGTGTTGGTTTGGTGGTCAAGAGCGTGGCTTTGTAAGTGGGAAATCCTCAGTTCGAATCCCGCCTATGACAACATTTTATTTAAAAAAGTATTATGATCTTTTAAGTAATAATAATAAGTAATAAGAATGACTGCATACGCGGGATTCGAACTGGGGATCTCCCACTTACAAAGCCACGCTCTTGACCACTAGACAAACATCCGCCCATCCCTGGCAAGATATTCTTACCGTAATCATAGGTCAAGAAGTCTTGCGTACGGATTGCATTAAAATGATGTGATGGTTGCTTTTATTTGATGATAAAAGATATTTTTTCTGACTCACCCATAACCATTACATTGTACAACATTTTTAAAATCTTTAATTATTATTATTTTAGTTCTTTGCACCACAAATAATATTTTTTGAAGTCAGAGGACCTCCCAAAACGTGTATTTCTGGTGGAAAATTAATAGTGAAAACCGTTCACGAGTTGATAAAATAGTAAGTTTGATCTTGAATATCTCGACAAATATTAGGGGTATCAAAACGGGGTTAACGTAATTTTTCACAATTTTTTATGTAGTTTTCACAGTCATTGTCAAAACCAGTAGTCCTTATGTAACCCCAATTGGGTTTTTAGCCGTAACTCCGCCAAAAATAAAGACACAGCATCGGGGGTGAAAAATTTGAAAACTAGACCAAAAAAAACATATAGTTTACTTCGTGGGTTTTTTCGAAATTCCGCTTTCCTAAAAAGTTATTAACGATTGGTGCGTTTTAAATGGATCACCCTGTATATTACATCGGAAGACAAAAAAATTTCGTGTCGCCACCGAAAATTAACTTTTGTTTCGGCGCCGATCAAGAAGTGTTCTTATGATGATTCAACATGATCCCGGATAATCCGAATCCCGGTTAACCGAGGTTGTACTGTAGCTTTGAAGTAGATTACCGAGTTGAAATTATTATGAATTTGGACGAAATAAAAAAAGTCAATGGGACAATTTTTTTTGCAGAAAAATAAAACAGAAATGGCCGGAGACATAAATAAGAGTGCTTTGTAAATTTGGATAGAAGAACACGTTGTCGTGTCCTTGTATGCTAATAGCAAGAACGAACTGTATCCATGTACACATAATGCAAAACAAACCAGGTCACGTTTAGTATAAGAGAACACTTTAAACAACACTTACCCCTATCCAAAACATCCAAACTGACGATTTACTCTCCACTTCTCCCTTGTCGTTACTTCTTTACTCAACCCACCATTCTGTATAACATAGGTAACTACCCAAAACTCGATGCGGGTAAATAGGCTATCATATCAACCTACCTTAACCACATATTTATAAAGTTGCCTAGGTCAATATGGCTGGAATATGTCCAGGAATAGAATAGAAAATTTAAAATAGGGACTGAGTTAAACAGCCTACATATACGGAGGGGCACTACTTATATTTTGAGCCTTGGCAACACTGAGTGTTGTCAGGTGCTATCTGACGTTTCCACTTGAAAGTTTGACATTTTTGACCCATAACCTTCTTCAGAACGTTTTGATATTTGAGCGCGATTTGTGTTGTTTACAGTTAATTGAAAATTGTGTCTCAGCGAAAAAATGGGAATTAACTCGTGAAAATTTTCGTGCAATGATTTATTACGGACTTTCGACGTGAATTATCAAGACAGGAGTGCATCGATCAATTTACTTCCACTTTTGGCGATAAAGCCCCCATCCTTTCCACACTGTGAAACGCTGGTATAACGAATTCAATCGTGGTCGTCGTTCGCTCACCGTTTTTTTTCCGGAAAAACTGGTCATGTGGCGCCTTTAGAGGAACGTAGAACGGTCAATTCTGAATGGTACACAACCATTTGTTTGTCGGAAGTCTTCGACGAAATAAGGAAAAGAAACAAGCGCCGTCGGATCATTCTTCATCAAGACAATGCCAGCTGACAACATCAAGACAACACATCTCGTCTAACAACCGACTATTTGAGCGCTCAAAAAATCGAATTAATGGGGTCATCCGCTGTACAGTCCTGATTTGGCACCAAATGACTTCTTTTTGTTTCCGAACGTCAGGAATAAATTACGTGGTCGACGATTTTCGTCGGCAGAAGAAGCCGTTGATGCATTCAAAAACCATGCTTTGGAGGTGTCTTAAGCGGAATGGAAAAAAAATGCTTTGACAAGTGGTTCGAACGCATGCAGAAGTGTATAGATCATAAAGGAGAATATTTTGAAAAACAATAAAGTCATTTTCAATGACAAATTACTGATTTTTTTTATTATTAGGCTCAAAATATAAATAGTTCCCCTCGTACCCTTATGAATCTTATTGCAAAATATTCCGCGATTAGCCAGGACTAATCCATGGCTCAGAGCGCATGAGCAAGTCCAATTCTCATATGCTAGCCACAAAACCGCCGGTAGGTCAGTTCCGCATAGCTCAACCGTGTGTGGAAGAGAAAGGTCGTGAAGCGGTTTATATCTCAGTCAAGCAATATCTACAACGACCATTGCTAGCGTAGTAGACCACAGTAGGCTCTTGTGTCTCCTGAGACTACAGTGTTCTGTCAGCAGATCCCATTTTTAGACTGTTAGAGCCCCCCTAATCAGACGTTAACTTTGGGAGAATGGACATCGAATGGATTGCATCTCTATCATCAGGAATTCTGCGGATCCTGCACTTGAAGACACTGATTTTTCTTAATTAATTAATTTTTGCTATTGAACTAAAATTATTTAAAGCGCAATACTGTACTTAGTACGTAGGCTTTCTCTTGGATGAGAAACTTTTCTCTTCTTTTTTAAACAAAATACTAATTAACCAGTTAAGCGTGTTAAACCAAATCTCTATTTCGGTGCGTTCGACGTGTATACTCGTTGTGAAAAATATAAAATGGCCATTAACGATAAAAACTCGAAATTTTAATAAAATACAATAAGAATATTATTTGGTGGGAGGTCTCCTTTATCTTACCAATAGAACTGCCAAGTATTTTATACGGAGACTGTTGGTGGGAGTCAGCCAAATGATAAGTGGTTGGTACATGTTTGGTCTCCGCATTAGAGATTGGGGAATTATGCACACAAATAGAAGCTACCAACCCTTGTGCAATGCCGGCTTTACCTTAGATAGAGGTTCAAACCTCAGTACGAGCATGATTTCATTTTGCACAGAATTCAAAGCTCTTTTCTTCCATGTAAAAGCTCTTGCGTCCCTAGTTAACTAGAGCAATGCATACGTGAAGCAGTGCAAGATTTTGAATGAGCACAGAATGCTCTGTAATCTGTAAGCCCCCCAGAGATTGCAGAAAAAGTCGCTTGCAGTGACTATAATAAGACTATTGTAAACTTTTGATTGTTTTTGCCCTGCATTCGACGTGTATACACGTCATTGTCTGATTTTAATTCCGCACACTTGTGGGGGAGGGGGGGTTAAAAATTAAATTCCGCGCTTAACTGGTTAAGGCGCGTCAACATCAAACGTCATTTGCGCCTGGATAATCATTTATTTTCTTTACGGCCTGCGCATTAATTTCTCTCCACCGGAGAGATTGTTAAATGAAATTGATTCCAAATTCAAACATGATTTGTTTACCAAAGCTGGTCGATCTATTTATCATAGTATATATAATGAATTGCGATTTGATTTAGGGGCTAACCATTATATCTCAGATGAGCATTCATTTAAGTTAAGGAAAAATGTGTTTAGAGCTAGAGGACAACTGATGAATTTGAATTTTAGAATAGGGCGGACAAATGAACCACACCTGTGTTCTATGTGCAATAGAGCAGAAACTGAAGATGTCTACCATTATGTGGCTGTATGTCCCATAATGGTCGGATTTAGAATGGCGTGTTTTGGCAAGAGAGTGTTGGATAGGGCGGAATTTTTAGAATACCTGAACGGTAAGAATTGGGCTAGTTTAAATAAATTCTGTACATCCGCTGGAATATATAGACAGTTTCTATAAGAAGAGAAAGTCTAAAAGGCCCTCAGCTGGATTCGAACCCGAGTTTTGCGCGTGGGAATCCAGTATGTTAACCATTGGGCTAACACATATCGATATTGTTATTAAATTTAAAACGAGCCAATACTTGAGAGCCAATGGTGCCCGAAACCTTTTTCAGTGCATTGTCGGAGAGTTATTACTAGGGAACGGATTCGTATGTATTTACATATTTTTTTCTAGGCAATTTACAGACGTTTTTCAACTAGAAGTATTCATACTGACACTTTTTAAGCCGTTTGAGTCTATTTTTATTTCACATATTTCCACATATTTGGATGTTATCGCATATTTATACATATTTGATTAAAATAAATAAATATTTCTACATATTTAATCAAAATATGTACATATTTTTCATTTTGGGCATATTTTCATAATTGGGAGGTGGTTGACAGGAACTGTAAACCACAGACTGTAGGGCTGTGAATCACAGTGGGTACAATGGTTATTGTAATTTACACAGAATGCTGCTAAACAGTGACGGGCACTTGTTAGTTCTTTGAAGTTGTCTGACGTCTGTTCTTTCAGCTCGTTCGTTGAAGTGTCCAATTCATTTCGTTCGGTCACTTAGTGTATTCTTTTTTGGGTGAAATGCCACGAAAACATCGGCCTCAAACAAACAACTGGTTGCTAAATATCTTCGCGAGTTTCCAGCTGATCTTTTTCGAAGTGATGGAGACATTTTGTACTGCACAGCTTGTGACAAGCGCGTTTCTTGCTCTCAACGTTCCCAAGTCACCCAACATATTGCCACCGGATCGCACATAGAGAATAAAAACAGAAAGAAAGAGAGGACGTCCTATCAAGCCTTCCTTACATCTCCATCATCAAGTAAGTCTACTCTGAGTACAGATCTGTGTCGGGCTTTGGTTAGAGCAGATATGTATCCCTTTCCACAAACTTAAAAATCCCCATTTTAAAGGATTTTAGTTGTTACAAGTCCATCTTACGCCCAGATCGTCGTCACTTTACGTTCCAACATTTGAAATTTCATGTGGTTGCAAACAATTTCGAAGAGTGAAGTTTTCAAAATTGAAAATTTAACACATCTTTTTATAAATAGTAAAAATGTTCTTTGTTGTATAAATCATTATAACTTGTAAAAACAAATTATTTTGTTCCTAATAAATTATTATAAATTGTAAAAATGTCCTTTTCTTGTATAAATAATTATAACTTGCCCCCCCCAAAAAAAATTCCATTTTCATAAAAAAAAAAGTCCATTTTACTTAAATATTCCAGAAAATATTTTAAGAAAATCACATATTTTCCACATAATTGACGAAAATAAATGCATATTTTAATTAAATATTTGGCATTTTTAAATACATAAAAATCCGTTCCTTAGTTATTACAGTCAACACATTATTATTCACACCTTAACAAATAAAAATAAAAAGTTCAAGTTGTAAAATTATTACTTCACTTTTTATTAAACATTTTTTATTTATTGATTATTTCAAAGTTTTGAACTAACTTATAGTTGTTCAATTTTTGATCGAATAAACAAATATCTTATAACGTTTTCCTGTGTGACAGATAACAGCAAGGGAATATACACCCTTCCCGCGCAGTCTCCACTAAACTTTACCATGGATAAATCATCATTTGGAAGTTGGTATCAAGAACTGAGCGGCTGGTAAATTATAGATAAAGGGTGTGCCAATTTGTTAGGTCAATCGTGCCATTATAACAGTTTGGAAATTAACAGATTTCCAGAAACAAAATATTAACTGTTTTCCCTTCAATCTTTCCAACTTTATTAATATTATAAATTCAACTTCAATATTTAAATAAAGAAATAAATAAAATTTAAATTCTTGCTAAATAAACACTTAAGAAAACCTTACAGAAGTATTGTGCACGAAGAAACGGATAAAATCTTCAAACTTCAGCAATTGCAGAAAATAAAATATTTATAATTTATCCCATTTATTTATTTTATTTTATTTTGACGAAAGTCAACATTTTAAGTTTTTATTTATAAAAAATGTCAGCGTAAATATTACTCATTATGACAACAAATAAATGGATTTAGCAATCATACATAATCTTAAAACATAATCTATAATATCTAATCATTGTAACTAATAAAATAAAGAAATGGTAAATAAATAAATAAATAATTTTATTGAAATATTTATTTAATTGTTTTAAACAAAAAATAAATAAATAGATAAAAGCCTTCAATTTATTGACAGCCGTACGACCTGAAAACCAAACAAAAACATTTTAAATTAAAGTAAAAACAAAACAATAAATGAAAAACTAAAAAAATATGATTAATAAAATAAAAAATATGTGTAAATAAATAACTAACAGTAATTAACTAAATAATTAACAGTAATTAACTAAATAATTAACAGTAATTAACTAAATAATTAACAGTAATTAACTAAATAATTAACAGTAATTAACTAAATAATTAACAGTAATTAACTAAATAATTAACAGTAATTAACTAAATAATTAACAGTAATTAACTAAATAATTAACAGTAATTAACTAAATAATTAACAGTAATTAACTAAATAATTAACAGTAATTAACTAAATAATTAACAGTAATTAACTAAATAATTAACAGTAATTAACTAAATAATTAACAGTAATTAACTAAATAATTAACAGTAATTAACTAAATAATTAACAGTAATTAACTAAATAATTAACAGTAATTAACTAAATAATTAACAGTAATTAACTAAATAATTAACAGTAATTAACTAAATAATTAACAGTAATTAACTAAATAATTAACAGTAATTAACTAAATAATTAACAGTAATTAACTAAATAATTAACAGTAATTAACTAAATAATTAACAGTAATTAACTAAATAATTAACAGTAATTAACTAAATAATTAACAGTAATTAACTAAATAATTAACAGTAATTAACTAAATAATTAACAGTAATTAACTAAATAATTAACAGTAATTAACTAAATAATTAACAGTAATTAACTAAATAATTAACAGTAATTAACTAAATAATTAACAGTAATTAACTAAATAATTAACAGTAATTAACTGAATAATTAACAGTAATTAACTAAATAATTAACAGTAATTAACTCAGTAATTAACTAAATAATTAACAGTAATTAACTAAATAATTAACAGTAATTAACTAAATAATTAACAGTAATTAACTAAATAATTAACAGTAATTAACTAAATAATTAACAGTAATTAACTAAATAATTAACAGTAATTAACTAAATAATTAACAGTAATTAACTAAATAATTAACAGTAATTAACTAAATAATTAACAGTAATTAACTAAATAATTAACAGTAATTAACTAAATAATTAACAGTAATTAACTAAATAATTAACAGTAATTAACTAAATAATTAACAGTAATTAACTAAATAATTAACAGTAATTAACTAAATAATTAACAGTAATTAACTAAATAATTAACAGTAATTAACTAAATAATTAACAGTAATTAACTAAATAATTAACAGTAATTAACTAAATAATTAACAGTAATTAACTAAATAATTAACAGTAATTAACTAAATAATTAACAGTAATTAACTAAATAATTAACAGTAATTAACTAAATAATTAACAGTAATTAACTAAATAATTAACAGTAATTAACTAAATAATTAACAGTAATTAGAAGAAAACAGATTTGCAATTTTTAATTTTCCAAAATAACAACTAACGGATAATTTACAGACGTTAGTAGACTAGTTAGCTTAGAAATTTTATTTAAGGGGCTTTACGCCCTTGTTCATGTAGATATGTAAACTGAACGTCAAAAACCAAAATTGAAAGAATGAGAGGGGGTAAAAAAATAACGCAAACAACTGAAACCAAAACAAAACAAAAAACTCAATAAGTAATTGCGTGAAATGACTGTAATTGCGGTGAAGCAAGTGCGCTCATTTTTTATGTATCTGTGATAGTTCTACAAAACTTCAACTTTTAAAATTAGGTTGTTGATTAAGAGAGCTTAAAAGAACTATAATTTTCATTTATTTGGGAACAGTATTTCTATAAGAATTTTATTTTATCGAAACGTGTGAAACTTCTTTACAGACTACTTGGATGACACTCCAAATTGTCCATAGAACTCAAACGCTTAATATACAACACTATCCTCAGACCTATGTGGACTTACGGACTAGAGCAGTGGGGTTCAGCCAAACCCACAAACTTACTGAATGTACAATCATTTCAGTCAAAACTACTCCGACAGATAGCTGACGCTCCTTTCTACGGTGACTAACCTCACCCTTCACAACGACCTCAACATCCCATTCGTACACCAACTCGCCAAGACTAAATATCCCAAGTTTCGAGGCAAATACTTGTAATACTGCTCTCCCTACTTACTATGTACAGCCTCTCATCTCTACCTAACAATCCAACATGCCGAGCTGCCTCGAGACTTCCTTGAAGTCTGTAGATCATCTTTATCATCAAAATATCCTATAGAGCAGTTCGAGCTCATGGTCCTTCTTGAAGGAACCTCATGTTTAAGTAGCAGATAAAATAGTTCATCAAAGCTTTTTTTTTCTACTCAAATTCCTCTAAATTATTCTTGTATCTTTATTTAATCTTAATACAAACATCTTAATAAGACAATTTTATAGTGAGGTAGCGAGTCAGATTTTATTTTAATTATTTTCTAGAATACATTTTATGAATAATTAACTTTTAAATTTCATAATAATTAATGCGCCTTGATTGATGTATTTGAAGCACGTGACTTTTACCGAATTCCAAGCTTTTATTTTATCCGTAAAATAAAATATTTATTTATATTTATTTTTTACAATCAACTGCCTTTTTATATCCAATTTATATTAATATTGTAATTTTTACTTAAATATTATATTAATCTAATATTTTAATAAGACAGTCCACTACCTCGTTCCTACATGAAAAATTCCTTGTATAGATGATATCCATTTTACGTGCAGTTTGGCTGAGCAAATAGTGATCACTTGCGGAACCCCTGTCAACGTTCCAGGGAGTCGTAGGGTTCCGCGGCACCCAGGTTAAATAGCCCTGCTTTAGAGAGTGCTACGACTGGGTCGTTTCCTTCCTCCTGCTCTTCACGCACCATTTACGTCTTCACCAGTCTTATTTACTTATTTTATATATTTATATGCAGATTGTAAATTGCTTCATAAATTAAGACCCTCAAAAAAATTTCAATATATTCGACAATTTTATATTTAAAAAGATAATATTTTCTTGTTATTCTTGTTGGAAATCTATTATTGCTTTTTATTCTAAATTTGATACTACAAATTTATACGTGCAAAATATTTGTAAGGGCAAATTTGAAAGCAATATGTAAGAACTTTCTTGATACCATCGTGCTAGTGTAATAAATTTGAAAAGTAATAACTTTGTAACTTTATTTGAATGAAAAACTTTTAGTTTGCAAGTAAGTTTATAGCTTGGAAACAGAAATACAGGAAATTCCTTAGTTTTTCGGCTTCCACAATATTAATAATAACCGCAGGTAAGTTTAAACAAAGTGAGGAAGTGAAAAAGCATTTTGATTTCGCCAGTTTTTGATCCCTCATAAAAAAAAAAAAGTAAAGAATACCAACCAAAAAAATGCCCAAAGTCTGGCTCGCTAAACTAAGAGCTCGCAACAGTTTTAGGAATGGGGTGCATCATCCATTCCTTAAAGGTGTAATGGATGATGATGTTGACAGTAATAGCTTTTTAATGTGCTCATTCATTTTAAGAAGACAATGATTATAGTGGTTTGTGTCAACCAGTCACATAGTGTTATTAACTGTAAAATTTATTGTTAACTGCTAAAGTAATATACGTATTTTTATACAATACTTACTGTGTATACCGCATCCCAAAGCGGTTTTTTTCACATAGGCCTGTTCGGCCATTTTGTAGCGTACGGCCTAAATAAAGACTGGTGGAATGATTATGGTTTTTGTAGTTGATGATGTGGCTAATGTCTTGCAGAAATGGGCAGCATGTTGAATGCTCATTTTTTTTTTTTGTCGGTAATCATGGGAAAGTCAGAAATTTATATGTTTCTTAAAAGGGTAGCTGAAGGGTCAGGTGTTGGTCTAGTGGACAAGAGCATGGCTTAGTGTGCAGAAGATCACTGGTTCGAATCCCGCGTATGGCTACTTTTTATTTGTTAGAAAAAATTGTTTATGGTAAAGTAAGAGCTTCCGTTCCCGTCCACCGACACCTAATTGATAGTTGATCGTTAAGCACCGCCTGAAAAAAATTGGCGATTACTTTACTTTACTTAGAAGGATAGTTGCAATCCTCTACTTTTTTTTTTCTTTTAGACTTCCCATTTCTTTCCTGAAGACTCTTCATTTCTCCGTCCTAACCACATCTTATTTAAAGAGTCTTTAATGATGACTTCAGACCACTGAATGATCTAGTACAAGTGGTTGAAAGAAATTAAACCTATTTAGACAACTCATCGCCTCATTCATTTACTTTTACTCTGCAATAGGCGTGAACCCATTACATAATAGTAATAATAATAATAATAATAATAAATAATAATAATAGTAAGGGAAGGGATTAGCGGTTAGCGTACTGGACTCCCACGCGGAGGTCCCGGATTCGAATCCAGCTGCTGACCTCTTAGATTTTCTCTTCCTAGGAGCTTCTTACAGCTCACTGTCCGGTGATGGACAGTGTTGTCTGTAACGAGAGAACACTGTCCGGAGGCCGGCAGTGCACTGAATAAAGCTCCGGGCGCCAATAACCTTAGATGTTGACGCGCCTTAAATCATTTAAATAATAATAATACTGTATTTAAAAAAAGTATTTACACTATTTTTGAAGTAAAAATTATATTAGGCATGGCTACATGCAGCCATCCCATTAAATAATATTTCTGCCAAATTCCCAGGATTTGGGCAACCTCTGATCGTATGCTAAAGTGTACAAGCTGCTGTCAAAAGCGATACTTATTTCTTTAAGCTACAATTTCATGAAGACTCTCTCTAGATATTTATTTAAAAAGCGGAGGAATAGCACAAAACACCCTTGCTTAAGCGCAATCGATATGCGTGTAAGATAACAGTACCTATTTATTACCTTCCATCATTATTAAATACAAAGTTCTAAAAATGTTTTTGAGAAGATCACAATAAATAAAATAAAAATTGACTCAATTTCATCCTTCTTCGATTGCTCTATTCTGGTCAAACTTGTATTACAAGATCTGGTCGTATCTGTACGAAATAACACTTTAGGAATATCTACGATTTTCTAGTTAATTTTTATCTGTTCTTACCACCTAAAACCTAAAACTAAATTTAAATTTGTACATAAATAATGAAATAGTAAAGTAAAAACTGATGCGATAAACTTAATGAGGTAATATAAAGTTCTGAGCGAACTTTCTGTCAAGTCTATTTACCTTTTAATATAATTTAAATCGGTTTTCTTTGTGAGGTCGATGAATTTAACTTTACTGGGGTTGCGTGAGTATAAAGCTAACTCTAAAACTGAGGGACAGTGTAGCAAAGTTAATAAATGAAAAGTAACTTTTATTTCCCTTTTTATTTTGCGTATTAACTTTTAATCACACCTAAACAAATTTATTTATATAAAGAAATTAATAAGAATAATATAAAAAGTAAGGTTAAAGTTTATATAAATGAGTTAACTGATGGCGTCTAGTCGTGATGAGTGAAGCAAAGTTAAAGCAATATGGCTGAAACAATACAATCTGAGACATTTATTAATTTCCCCCTCTTTTTTCTGCCTGAAAACATTTCATATATATATGTATAATATATAACATATTTCAGCGAAAAAGAAAATGATGTTCCTTACTGTATGGCGTCACATTATTAAAGCCCACTCAACAATAACATAGAAACAAATTATTTGTTTCATAGCATGTCTAGCTGAAAATTACTTTCCATGACCATTTATTTATTTTTGTTGACAAGTATTTTTATTTTATTTATTCTTTATTTTATTCAAAAATATTGCGATCACATCCAAAGTATCAAATTAGTGTTTTCAAATTGAATACTTATTTAAAAGTTGCTTGAAACGCAAAAAATAACACGGACCACACAAAAATTAACAGTTAATTCACAGGTATTGATGCTTGCCATATATCTTTAATTTTTGTTAGTTGCGTTTGTTTGATTTTTTTTTCTATGGTAAGTTTAATGAATAAATTAAATATAACTATAACTTTGTTGTTTGATAGAATATCTTTAATTTTTGTTAGTTTTGTTTGTTTCGATTTCTTTTATGGTGAGTTTAATGAATAAATTAAATATAACTATAGATTTGTTGTTTGAGTGAATATCTTTAATTTTTGTTAGTTGTGTTTGTTTGATTTCTTCTATGGTAAGTTTAATGAATAAATTGAATATAACTATAACTTTGTTGTTTGATAGAATATCTTTAATTTTTGTTAGTTTTTTTTTTTAATTTCTTCTAAGGTAAATTTACTATAGTGAGAGTAATAATTTCTGATAAAAATAAGGTTCATTTTTATTTTTTAGTGTGTGATGATTCAGGATGTGATTGGAATTAAGATTTCTATCTTACAAAACTAGTGACTTTGAAGATCGTAACAAAAAAAAAAGATCAACAAAATTGTGGTTCCAAGACTGACACCCTTGGGCACATAAAATAGGCCTTAAAAAGCCTGAAACATTTGGAACTCCCCGGAAATCTGCATTAGCAAGACCGAAGCAACACCTACCCAACTCATTACAATAATGAGTTCAGAAAGCAAGTCTCAGTGTTTACCCACAGCAAGTTCTGTATTCAATCGCTTGAGTAGTAATTTGGAATGCCATGAGATAGGGTAAATAATTAAAATACGAGACGAACTGCTAGATCTCTGCATCTCAGAAACGCCCACTGTGCAATTCAGTGGAGATTCTACTTCCACCTTCTTCTTGGCAGATGAGCTATTTTTTAATCGATTTAAGACTGTTTTTATTTTGGTAAAAATATTTTATAAGATACAGGAATAGTATGTAATGTTAATGGAAGTAATTACTTGAGTTAGCTAGATTTTATTAAAAAAGCTACAAATTACAAAAACCCTTTTTGGTTTCCCACTTTAAAGTAATCGCCTATTTTTTTTTTCAGGTGGGGCTTACCGCTTAACCACCAATTAGGTGTCGTGGACAAAGTGCGGAAGCTTATACTTTACGATAAACAATTTTTTCTAATAAATAAAAAGAAGCCATACGCGGGATTCGATCTGGCGATCATCCACATACGAAGCCACGCTCTTGACCACTAGACCAACACTCGCTCCTGGTTTCCCACTTTAATTTTTCACTAATAATGTAATTTAATTTAATTTAATTAAGTATCTACAGAAGTTTCTTATATTTCTTTTATTTTAAGTAATGTTTTCTTAATTTATGTACCTCAATTATGAAATTAAGTACATTTATTCACAAAATTCAGAATTTCAAGTACAATAAATAAATGTCTGAATATGATTCAGTGAATTAGCACTTCTACCATTTTGTGTTATGCTCAACAAGGACAAACATTACAAAAACATGATTACAAAACAAAACGTGTATTCCCTGTAAAAATACTAAATCGTTAAAAAAGAAAGCGAAATAAATGTTTGTGGTTATTCGGCGTGCTTTACAAATGGGACGCTGATTTACCTTACGTACGTTTTGCTTAGTGCTTTTTTAGCCTTGTTTTCAATTATTCTGTTTTTCATTGTGGACAGAATGGTTTATTCACCAAACGAACGATAGTCTAATTGAAGATATTTAGAAATACTATTAGGATTAATATTATTAATGAAATAATTGTCAACTGATTTAAATGTGTTTAGATAAACTGTATACTGGTTTTTTAAGTCCCTTATTGCTTTATCGGCATGAGTTTTATCAGTATTCGATTCATTAGAAATTAAGAAAATCCGCTTTTAATTTTAGTTTTTGAAATAGAGACATTGAAAAAAAAACGACTAAAATCAATTCTTTATGATTGAATATCTCGGCATCGGATTGAAACATTGAAATGAAATTATAACAGCATTTTTCTTCATTTTTTTAAATAGATTTAATTATAGTTTTAAAAAGTGCGGAGTCAAAAGGTAATCGCTATTTTCTACTACCGATTTAAGGGGTAAGGCGGCAATGAAATCGGAAAAACACCCCCACAAACTAGAGAGAAAATACTTCAACAAACTTTACGAGGGGGTACCCAAAAAAAAACCGGAATTATTTTTTAAAAGCTATTTATTTACAAATTTTTTACAGAACAACCTTATCCCCTTCAAAATACTCTCCATTACAACTAATACATTTGTCCCACCGGTGCTTCCACTGTTCGAAACATTTTTTGTAGTCATCTTTAGAAATGGCTGACAGCTCCTTCTTCGTTTTTTTCTTGACCTCTTCAATGTTGTCAAATCGGTGACCTTTCATGCCCTTTTTCATGCGTGGAAATAAGAAAAAGTCGCACGGAGCCAGGTCAGGCGAGTAAGGTGCGTGGGGCAGCGGAACCATGCCATTTTTAGCCAAAAACTGTGTAACAGAGATGGCTGTGTGTGCAGGTGCATTGTCGTGGTGGAAGAACCAGTCTCCTGTTTGCCACAAATCGGGTCTTTTTTGGCGAACACTATTGCGCAATCTTTTCAAAACTTCCAAATACAAGGTTTGATTGACGGTCTGACCTGGGGGGACAAACTCCCTTCGTTTAAGAGTTATTTTAAAAGTGACCCGTTTAAATGGGACACCTAATATATTAATTGAAACTGTACTAATAAAAAGGTATAAAAACTATTGAAGTGGAAGAAGTTAAAAGGTAAATACTTCTACAGACTGCTGTCGATAACGGCCAAATCGGAACTTAGTTCAATTGTCCGTAAATAATATTTTTTAAGTTCAACGAACATACAAAACCCCTAAGAAGTCTTTCAACTCAAGCTATAAATTATTATTATTATTATTTTTGAAAGTTGACAGTAAATTGTTTAATGACCATTAAATGGCTGAGATATTTTTGTTTCAGTCAAAAATATTTTAAAGTTAAAAAAATATATCTAAAACTAATAATGTTTACTATAAATTTCTTTTGCTGATTTAAGAACTACTCTTCATTTTTATTAATTTTGCAATAAAAGCTTTCATTTAATAATTAGAATTTAAAAACAAAAAAAAGAATTGAATTTAGAGTTTTTTTAAATGTAATTAAATAGGAAATTCTAAACAAGTTAATGAATCTTCCACAAATTTAAATTGACCTGTAAGGATTCAAGGTTTTATTTGGAGTCTAAACTAAAGAATTATTGCCTATTGTAAACAATTGTACCAGGATTTCAACTTAAAAAATGTGAAGTTATATTTATGACGTATATTTCACAATAATGGTTTCACTTAAAAATGCTGATCTATATGTTCAAAAATCTTTTTTTTTTTTTACAATCTGGTCTCATTAAATACACGTTTAAAAATTTCATATATCAAAATTAAGTAATTAAAAAAAAAAAAAAGCTATGAAACGCGAACAAAACTAAGTATTTTTAAGACCTCCAGTGTGAATTTCGCAATTCTATGTTCGGCCGAAGTAGTGCAGTTCAGCAATAATTTAAAAAAAAATTTGACGTTTTTAAAAGGGGAAATCTTGAAAGAGAGAAAGAGAAAAAAAATGGCTTTCCAAACCATTTTCCTAGCTTTGGATGATTCCATTTTATTTAAATTTAATGCTTCTAATTTTAATGAAAGTTAAAATTTTAAGATATAACGGAAAATTATGCGATCAAGTTTTCATTTATTTATTGACAACAAAATCTAAAAGCCCTTCTATTTCAAGCGATCGTAATTAAAATACATTTTCTCATGCGAATAGGACCTACAAACAAATTTGAATGATCATGAGAAATTGAACTAAAATTATAAAAATAAAATGAACATGATAACTTCAAAACAACCTAATATTTTTCTCACAAATTTATTGTTATTTATACTGCTGCAGTATTCAAAATTATTAAATTTACAACTGTAATTAAAGTATACTAAACCATCAAACTTAGAACAGAAATTAGAATCCGAAATCACACACAAAACTATAGTTTAATCTTCTAAGGTAAATCACTTTTGAGATCAAATAAAATATTACTGGTATAAAATAATTATAATTATAATATACAAATCAACATCAATTTTGTGGTAATCATTTTATAAAATGTTCATAAAATGATTGGTAATAACGTTTACAAAGAATGCTGACTGAAAAAGTATCCAAAAATAAAATTTTAATTTGTGAATTATCAGAATTAATTTTTCAAAGATAAATATTTCATAAAAGTACGATTTAAATTTAGGATGTCAAAAATAAATAGGCTTATTATTTGTTTACCTTTTTAAAGAAACCCTAATCATAATTTTATTTTTCTATTCAAAATTTTGAAGTAATATAAATTGAATCAAATAATTTACTTACTAAAAGAAGAAACAGCGTTAGTTTCTTGTCACAAAAAATCAAAATAAAGAATAAATATTTGAACAAAAAAAAATTGAATATATATATAATTATTTTTGTATCCTTAGCGGAAATTGAAGCGAATGAAAAATTAGAAAAATTCCACCAAATTCCCGTATGTTTTGCTGTAACGTCCACGAACCACACTCAAGTGAGAGCCAGAGCTATACTAAAACGTCCTCTAGTCAGCCAACTTTCTGTTACGATTTGTGCGCATTCTAACGGTATTTGTTGGCATTTCTAACTGGATCTCTTTTTGTTTTTATTTATTTAATATTTTCAATGCAATTTGCAAAAGAGTTTATTGCTGTGTACAGTTTACTCTCTATTTAGTTGCAATAATAAACTGGTATATTTTTCTAAAAACTCTTTATTTTGCTACATACATATTGCAGTTTTCTATTTTATTTATTTAGAAGCAAAATTTATCTTCGTTTATTTGGTTTTGCTTTGTTTTCAATTTTATTATTTAAATATTTAAATTACCCTTAGGTTAAGTTAATATAATATTTGTAGAAAAATAATTATTTTGCTCAGGTAAAAAGATAGAATAATAAGTGTTAGAAAATTTGGTTAGGTCCTCAGTGCTCGATATAATCGTTGATTTTGTCCTTCGTAGCATGCTTGTACTTGTTGACTCTTTGTGGTTGAGTCTAAAGAATTTTAGTGTAGATGGTAAGTAAACGAGAGTGGATTAGTTGCGAAATAATAGGTTTGGACTTAAGGTTCTTTGGCTATGTAAACAGAAGAATTGACAATTCGTCTGTGAACTTTGATATGGTAGGACAATATTCTCTGTATATTGGACTGCTCAGCGCATGTCCCTATAGTTCCACTTGGTATGTCCATTATAGGTAGAGTTCCCAACTCTATAAAGTTACAAAAAAGGAACACCCTAAAAAAAAAAAAATAGGTACGTACAGGGCCGTCGACAGGATTTTGGGGCCCTAGAATATGCAAGATGTTCAGCATAAGACTACTAAGTTACTTCGGGTGGCCGATTCTGGGCATCATTTGCAACAAAAAATTCCATATAAACTATGGCACGATTCGGCTCCATTTTATAGATATTTTTAATTTTATGTTTTTTTGAAGATTTCTCAAACTATTAAAGCTACAGCAATTTCAATAAGCTCATTAGAAAGAAGGTTATATTTCCTTTTAAATAAGCTAATTTATATTTCAAAATAATAATATTAAGTATTTCACCATGTAGCCCGAACATAAGAAGTAGCAAACTAATTTTTCCCCAAAACTTTGACTTCATTTTTCTCAAAAATATTATATAAGTTTAAAAAACATCTACATACAATCACCTTTCGAAAGGTATACCATGAATGGTGGTTATTTTAAAAATTGATGCAGAAATCTGTGATTAATTGCAAAAAAGTAGGCCTCAAAACAGCGTCGGCATTATGAAAGGAATTCACCTACCATAAGAATATAACTGATCAGAATCATCAAATCCAGTACGATTTTTGCTTTTTGTTCATCTATACATCAATAACCTGTTGACCTATTCAGTTCAGTTAGAACAGAAAAACAACACGCCAAATGAAGAAGTCTCGGAAATCAGAACTTAAATCAAAAATACAATAAAATAAATTAGATTTGTGTGAATAATATCTGAAAAAAGGACAAAAGGCGTCCTATCCTAATTTCAGAAAGGGCAAGGACAACGAGGTGTTAAAAAAGGACTGTCCTTTCCAAAAAAGGGCAGTTGGCAACCCTAATTATAGGCCATGTAGGTGTTCTTTGTTTTATATTGGGTTCCCCGCGGAGTTTGGTCAAAGACGTCGTCTGAGTTGACTGTATTTCGAGAGTTTGGGCTCGCAAGTTAGTCAACTGTCCAGGAAGAAATTCCAGGTAACGGATTTGGTTGGATGTGGTTTATGTCCTCGTTATTTTTCAGTCCTATCCAGTAGGGTTTATCGTCTCTGTAAAAAAAATGTAATTTGATGTAGTATTTTAAATTTTTTAAATGCGTTTAAGATAAATCCTTAGACCAAGATAATTGGATAGGGCTAGATCCGCAGTTGCTTTATCCATTGTAGAACGCATATTTGTTTTATTCTTAGCTGTTTTGGGCCCCATTATCGTGCTTTACGGTTGCTGACTCAAAAATCAGATGACTCAAGAGTCAAGCAAGTTGAAGTCAATTTCCCTACACAAAACTGTTAAATAAACTGTTCGATCGTGACCGAGGACCTTCGGCCAGTTTGGCTAGCTTCCGACTCTCGCGGGTCAGCCTCGCGCCCGCGCGCGTACTAATGTACGCATCCACCTTAATTTCCTTCTATCACTTATCGCCAATTACTAAGTTATTATTTTACACCTTTTTATTCTCTTAAACTTTCTGTCTATATTAACTTGTTTCCGTTTCTTATGCCAAATGCGTCACTACCTGTAGCTTCTATTTCCTTTATTTGTGTTTCTAGATTCTAGACCCTTTGCCCCACTACTTCCTTTGGACCATGTGGTCACCTTTCCAGTATATGCTGTTCCCTGCTAGTCCTGCTTAAGACGCTTCTCTGCTCACGCTTTAGCAACTTTTAACGCATCTCAGCCCGCTTCACTTCCGCTGACACCTAACAGTACGCATCATCCGCATCTAAACGCCTCTCCAGAATATCGCTTCACGCATATTCCACCGCATATAGTGCACTTATTGCACTATTCCCCCTTTACTCTTCCGCTTACCTCATTTCCACTTCCGATACGCTTCTCTGAGCCTGAGCCCAAATATTGCCTCCCTTTCTCAGAGCTCAACACACACACACACACACACACTTACATAAACATATATACACGCTTCCGCTCCACAGCTTCCTTTCCTCTCATCGCTTCTCAGGCAGCTTATCAACATACCTCACGCACATCGCTCCTTGCAAAGGGTAAGTACCTTCCCCTTTTTCTTTTATTTCTCTTTATTTTTTCTATTCTTCTTTGTCTACTATTATTTCGTACAGCGCCCACTTGGGCCCCTTAGCATCTGGGTGTAGGCGTATTCGCGCGCCTACATAAACCACTAACAATGGAGGGAAATCCGAACAGATCCAAAATTAAACAAAAATGCATGTCACGAGTGATAAAATTGGCTATATTATTTTATTTTCTTCTTAAATTTGAGAAAAATTAAATTGACAGATCCATATACTTTTACGGATTACTTCAATATTAATTCAAAAAGCATTATTAATTAAAAAAGTTAAAAAGAAAACCGGCCAACAAAAAAATGTAATTTTTTTCAGAATATTTTTAGAATCTTTCAGGGTTTTTACATTTTATTAATGGCCATTTTGTCCTTTACAAAAATAATTTACGTAAAAACCAAAAATATCACAGTCAATGAATTTTATTCAGTGAGACTCACACTTACAGTAAAAAGTAATTTCATTAATAAACAACGTGAGTGGTCGGCTAGAAAAATTCCAATTATACATTAAAAACGTCCATTTTTAACAGATACTACTTTAAGCTGTGCTGTTTTCAGTTTGTATGGATTGTTACGAAACGTAAATTTAAAAAAAGTAATTTCATGCAGACAAAATTTCCTCGAGTATTATTTTTTAGTATAATAAACAAAAGAACGGTGAAAATGCTATGTATATAATTACAATGTATGATAGGCATTTTAAAAAGGCTGAAAGATTATTTTTTTAAAGTTAATAAAACCAATTGAAAGCTCCATGCTTTGTTACTTTGAACAGTATCTGCATTTTCAATTTATTCCTTAAAATAAAATTTTTGTTTTAATGCGGATTATCTCTTACATTTTGAAATTGATAAGTAATAACTAAAATAATGACAAAAACTAAAACTTAATCATGATTTAACCACTATAAAGGAATTCAATTTTTGAAATTGATCTTAGTAAAACTGTTTTAAAACCCTTATACAACTGTCCTACCGGACAGTTTTAATTTTATTTCAACTTATCAATTTCTTTCGAATTTGTTCATCAGCTGATAAAGGAATGTAGAAGAACTGAATTAGGTCAGCAAATAGCAGTGAGCAATTACGGGATTTTTTTTGCATATTTTTTTAGCATTGGCTTTCGCCATACAGCCAGCATCGTCTAGGTGCTTATCACTAGAATATCACTCACTCTCCATTCTTACTTATAAATACATTCGCTTCACACATTCATCCTTCTACTATATACAACTATTTACATAAACCTTACAACTAATGGATGGATCAGTACTCTATATTCCTGCCATCCTTATAGCTTAACCGAAATTAAAATCACGTAATCCTTCTCTAATCATTTTCTTCCATTCATTCTAATCGGCTTTAACTTTTAAATACATTCATATTTCTTTGCTAGCACATAGATGTTGGTGGAGAATATTATGTCTTCGTAACGAAATGGTGCATCTAAATACCCTGTATATGTCGTCGAACATTCGTTTCATTTCTACCACATAATGTGGACATATCATTATTATATGTTTGAAATCCTCCTCCTCATTGCAATCTACGCAAAGAGGAGAGAGGACCTTTTGTTGATCCTGTGTAGATACGATCCGCACACCGCGTGGTTCGCTCTCAGCCTGCTTATTGTCGTAACAACCCATTTATTAGTGACAGTTCCCTTAAACAATGGTTGTCTAGGTAACTGATCTGCCATAGTTTTATAGAAGCTCCCTTTATTACCATTACTGTAATCTGTCTGCCATTTTTGTAGTGCTGTTTTTGCAATTATACACATGATATCGGTGTGTGGTAATTTATAGTTAGCCATTTCCCCCACTATTGGTGGCTTCCTTTGTAAGTTTATACATAATTTCAATACTGGATTCCAGGGCATCAAAGAATTTAGGATAACAAAAAAGACATATAAGTTGACTTCTTCTTTAGGTTCTTCTTAATCCTTCGAAGGTCCAATCATTAGCAGCTTTTGGATTGCCGAAAATCGAAAAGTGGGAACTACAAGAAATGGTAATTTTTGAATGCTTAGGATTCTGGAGCCTTGAAGGAGCTAAGTGGCGCTGTGTACCAGAAATGCATCTAATTCAACATGAAGGTAATTCAGGCCGGCAATGAATGTGAAGTTAAATGAAGAGTACACAAAACAATGGTGCACTATCTTGCAAAATGTCTTCGCCAAAGGGCAATACAGATTGAAAGATATTTGAAAGTGAAAGGTAATTCAGAAGGACAAGTCTTCTTGAAGGGTTTAAGAAAGAATTATATCTCTACTGATTTATTTCGTAGTAACTAGTGTGAAGATTGGTTTTGATAGTTTGGTGAGAGATAGAGTTATTTTATTGGACAGAATATGGGTGCCATACGTTCTATAAAGGCAACCGTCTCGAATAATAACAGTGGTAACTACACGAACAATTCCTCATGACGCATTAAAACACTCAAAACAATACACTATTGTTGGATAGTAGATTTGACCAAACTATTTGGGTCTGCGAATGACAAAAGTCTGTTGTTGAACATTTTAACCCTTCTTCATCACTAATGCTATTTCTATTCAACACTTTCAGAACTGAAAAATTTACAATAAGGTATACATTTATTTTCTTCTTCTTTGTTTTGGACAATTCTCAATATTTTTATGGTTAAGCTTTCGATTGAGATGTTAGGAATCGATTTCTTTTCCATTATCACGCTCCAAAAAATATTTCTACACAAAATGGGGACATTCGAGTTAGCTGTGGGCTACACCACTGATCGCATGTAATACTTTGTCTAGCAACGCAGGAGAAGTCCTTGGTTTTAAGCGCTACAAATCCCTTCTTATCAATCAACGTTAGGGAATGCATAATATTGTTAAGTTTTTTTTTGTCCTTTAACTACAACTAGTGACTGCCACTAGATATTAATATGTGGGTTGAATAAATAAAACTCGCTAAACTTATAAGTAGTCTGATTTATTAACACATTAACATTACTAACATTAACATTTACTAGCAACTAACGCTATTCATTACAGCACCATTTACAACAGTCACAACAGTTTACTGTTACTTACTCACTTCGTAACGCCACAAAATTGTTCCACGAATGACCACTGGTCCGCACTGCACCAATTGCACTAGTCTTAGCTGCACTAACACAGCTCTACTCACTAATTGACTAACTGCCCAACTGGCTAACACTGAAGCCCTCCGCAACACTGACTCTCTCAAAACTGTAACTAACTAACCGGCTAACAGCCCAACTGGCTAACTCTGCCGAACTCCGACTCACTCTGACTCTCCAACTGCGACTGCCCCACTCCATCTGCGGCTATCTCACTCCAACTCCGTCTGTCTCACTCCCACCTGGCACTCACTGACTGGGAAAACACATTCTGCCACCACCCCAACTACACAGTGGTGCTTTTACACAGTGGTGGACCGTTATAGGCTAGGTTAAACTCCTAGAACAATCTAGCCCTTTCTTCTCCGGCTCAGGTAAAGTCTGGCCTTTTGTTTACACAGTGGTGGATCGTTATAGACTTCGGTCAGCCAACTCCCCGAACAATCTAGCCCTTTCTTCTCTCCTCAGGTCAACTTCGTTACAATATTTAAAGCAGTTCGGGTGTGTTATATTAAAATGCAGCTTAACTTTTGTATTTTATACTTTCAGTATTCGAAGTTATTTTGACAATTAAATTGGTATGAGTAGTTACTGTTATTTGGGTTACTAGTAAGGGAAGTGATTCTTTTCTTATAATGGGGAATATTTTTGTGTGAATTTCTGAAGAAAATAGATCAGCAGATGTTATGGATCCAGATCAAATACTCAAGATAATGTTCAACTGAATTTATTGTCGCATAACTCGTTTCTGCAAACAATAAATATTTGTAGTACATATGTAAATAAATTCTTACAAATATTAACAATTAAAATGGTATTGGCCACATTTTATCTCTTTCTGAATTTAAAACCAAATAACCAAATTAACCAGCAAATTAAACAAACAAGTCTAAATCCATTAATGTTTTTTTAAAATACAAAAACCACATGTTAGGCTCTAAAACCAGGAGAGAAAAAAAACTGGCTGTGTCATGGACACGGCCGTGTGTTGTACGTGAATACGTTTACGTAACGGGTTATATTTTTTATATAAAATATTTTTATTTATGTATTTAGGATGAAATCAAGGAAACAAATCGACGATCGAACACAATCTATGCCTATACAGTCCATTGTCGATGTAGAAGCGATTTCATCATCCACTTGCATAATTTCAACCGCCCCAGCTGCAGATGTACTGACACCGTCAGTTGATCCGCTCGGCCGCATTCATTCTTTTACGTTCCTAGGCACAGCTTGACTCGGTCATATGGTGTTTTATTATTACCATTCGATTGTTCTTGAGAAGCCATTTCCAACCGTATTCGATCTCTGTATTTGGTTTTGGCTTTTCGACGCTTATAGGCCGACATTATATATTTTTGATATATTTTATTATTCTAACACCTTATTATATTCACTGTCACTATTTTACACTAATGTTTTGTGCACAATCGATAGATTGTGACGACAGCTGACGATTAAAACTTAAACGATCATCGTAGCTAGTCTGAGTCAAAAGTTATACTAATTGCAAATCCTCGATACGCAGCAAAATGATCTCAAAATGGCGGCGCTTCCCCCTCTTTCGCGCGCGATGCGTCACAGTCCTCGCTTATCGTAATGAATTCTTTGATCCTTTAGCTATCCAGTGGTCTAATTTAATTTTGGATGTAGACGATAGATTCGAAACTATAATGCCAAACTGTATCCCCCGATTTTTTTATCATTAGGTATTTTGGATTGCCTCCATATGATAGCAAATTAAAGACGTATTCACGTCAAAATATTAAAAATGAAATTTTTAAAAATACTTAAATGAAACAACTTTGATTGTTCATATCCGTCTTACTTAGTACAGCTGTTTATAGAAACAAGTTAATGTACACGTGTTAAAACAAGTTTTTAAAGTGACTGCAATTTAAGGATTATATAGACAAAGTTTTAATCTTTAGAAATAAATTATTAATTTTCTGCAAGTAATTACTTTATTATAATTAAGTACATCTTTCTCCATCTTTTTTTTTTCTTTTTTTAATGAAAGTCTTGCCAATGAATCTCAGCTATATGCTATTGGAAAGTACTCTTAACTTTCCTTTTAAAGTAATGAATAATGAAACTAATTAACTCTTTCTCAAACTTTAGCCGAACTTTTTCTTTATATTATACACACAGATTTTACCCTGCGGGTGGGGGGAATAAATAAAATATAACTTCTCAATTTAATGTCACAGATTTTATCCGTCGTTGAAAGCATGCTTTTTTTTTGTATCCCTGACAGGGCTCTCTACCGGTAAATTTGACTTCAAGCTGTCACAGCACCTTTCGCTCGAAAACTGGTTGAAGAGGAAGCTCGATTGACCTTGTTCATAATTCCAGTACTCAGAACTTTTGTAAGTACAAGTACAGGGTGGGGCAAAAGGTATGAACCGGTTTTAAAGGGATGTAAAACAAAAACAATTCAACTTACAGAAATTATGTTTATATTGTTTAATTCAGTACAGAATCTAGTTTTTTACATTCAAGTTTGAAAGATGATATCACGTAGGTGGCGGCCGTCAGCCGCGATGCACTCTTGAAGGCGAATTCTGAAGTTTTCAACCTCTCTTCTGCACATTTCGATTGGGTATTGCCTTAACTTCCTCTCTGGTTCTGTCCTTAAGTTCTTCCTGGGCATGTGGACGATGTTCAAAAACTTTTTCAGCAGGCCCACTTCCACCTGTGTGGAGCTGTTAATAAACAGAATTTTCGCTATTGGGCTAATGAAAACCCAAGGGAAATTCACCATAGGCCACTTCACTCCCCTAAAGTGACTGTATGGTGTGCAGTATCCCAATTTGGAATTATTGGTCCTTACTTTTTCGAGGATAATGGGCGAACCGTCACTGCCACCGCTGAGTGCTATGTGACAATGTTGGAAGAGGTTTTTTGAACCTGAGCTGGAAGAATTGAGTGAATCAACTAATCTGGGAGACATCTGGTTTCAACAGGACGGGGCTACATCCCACACTGCTAGGATTTCAATGGCCGAGATTGAGGCAAGTGTTCCCCCAGCGCCTCGTCTCTTTGAGAGGTGACGTGGAGTGGCCTGCGCGCTCACTAGATTTGAGTATTTGTGATTTTTTTTCTTTGGGGGTACATAAAGGAAAAAGTTTTTAAACATCGTCCACATACCCAGGAAGAACTTAAGGACAGAATCAGTGAGGAAGTTACGGCAATACCCATCGAAATGTGCAGAAGAGCGGTTGAAAACTTCAGAATTCGCCTTCAAGAGTGCATCGTGACTGACGGCCGCCACCTACGTGATATCATCTTTCAAACTTAATGTAAAAAACTAGATTCTGTACTGAATTAAACAATATAAACATAATTTCTGTAAGTTGAATTGTTTTTGTTTTACATCCCTTTAAAACCGGTTCATACCTTTTGCCTCACCCTGTACAAGTATTATTTGCTTTTTGTCGAAACTTGACTTTCGTTGCTTTTAAAAGAATACAACTTTGTAGATAGTTCCGCAGGAATAATTCTCCTTTCTTGTTATATCGTATCTTCATCAGCGCCCGAAGTTTTTTTTTTTTCAGTGTTCTGTTGTTATAGGCAACACTGTCCATCACAGGATAGTGAGCTACTAGGAAGCTTCTAGAAAGAGAAAAAATGTAAGGGCCTGCAGCTGGAATCGAACCAGCAATCTCCGTATTGAAATCCAGTTTACTCTAACCACTCAGCTAATCCCTAATCACCGTTATTGATTTATAAATAAGCATTTTTATACAGAGTTGGCACACAAATCCACAAATACCTTGTTAACAATCACTCAGTTTTGTTTAAAATTTAATTATAAAATCTGTGTCTTCTTTTATTTAATTCATTCTTCAAAAAGAAAAAAAGAGTACACCCCTTAATACGGATGTTCCTCCACAGAGCCTAGTTGATTTCAAAGACCTGGCTTAGAGGATATTTCAATTTTAAACACATTATCAGCAAGCATTTCCCTTCTTCCATAACAGATTTATAAATACCTCAAGAATATTAATTTAAAAAAAAAAAAAATCCCTATTAGCATCTAAATTTTTCAATATATCTTCCTTGTTTAGTTAAAAATAATTTCATTAAGGTTTACCTTAATACTTATTTACCCTAATACCAATTTAATTAGAATACCAATTTTAATTAGTATTCTAATGTTGGTAATCAAAAAGTTTGTCTTATAGTTTGACCTTTTCCAGTTTTAAAATTAGTCTGGTATTAAATTGTGTACCTTTCTAATTTACTTATATTTCTACCTCTAAACAAACTTTTGGTTGCTATAAATTTCATTAAAAACCAGAACATCGTTTAAAAGTTTAAAACTTGAGTTAAATTACCAACACCTCAACTTTTGGAATACAAAGTAGTATTTATCTCTTACTGTGAATTCTCTTATTTTTTTCAAGTTTGAGAGAGATAATACTGTTTTTTATGGAAGTATATAATTAAAAAAAAGAAAAATTTAATGCTTGTCATTAGGATATCTTATGTGCTTTCACTTGCTTAGAAGAAGAAAAAAAAATATTTATTTATTGTTAATTTATACGTATCTACATATTTACATAGTAGTGCCAGTATAACCTCCAGCAAATGGAATGGTAAATTACATAGTACAAAATATAACAAGTAAATAATGAGGGGAGAAAGGCGCCACGGTAGCCGAGTGGTTAGAGGCGAGACCTGTGAAGCTAATATGTATTGTGGTACTAGGTTCGATTCCCGGTCTTAGGCCTTGGATTTTTATTTAATAGTTAATAAAAGAAATTTACAGTAAAGTATGTTTGCTAGTCGCCTCCGCCCACGACACCTAATTGGTCGTTGGACATTAAGCCCCGCCTGAAAAAAAATAGGCGATTACTTTACTTTTTTAATAAGGGGAGAAAAAAAACAATTGAAAAACCCTCAGTTCTTGTAAAGAGGTTCCTCACTCATCCCGTTACTCGATCTCCAATACCTAGAATATATTGTAACGAAGTTGACCTGAGGAAAGAAGAAAGGCCTAGATTCTTCTAGGGGATGAGCGACCAAAGTCGATAACAGGCCACCACTGTGTAAACAAAAGGGCCGGTCTCTACCTGCGCCGGAGAAGAAAGGGCTAGATTGTTTAGGGAGTTTAGGGACCGTAGCCTGTAACGGTCCACCGCTGTGTAAAAGCTATCTAAGGGAGCGGCCCCAGTTGGGGTGGTGGCAGTATGTGTTTTCCCCAGCCAGTGAGTGGCAGTGGGAGTGAGGTAGACGGAGTTAGAGTGAGACAGAGAGTTGGAGGAGGGCGGCCCCAGTTGGGGTGGTGGCAGTATGTGTTTTCCCCAGCCAGTGATTGACAGGTTGGAGTGAGACAGATGGAGTTGGATTGAGACAGAGAGTTGGAGGAGTTGTGAGTACAACTTTAACGAGTTTTATTATTTATCAAACCCACATATTATTAAATTAACTAGTGTCAGGCACTAGTTGTAGTTGTGAAGTTTTTAGTAAAAGGACAATAACTTTACAATATTGTCAAGAAATAGCTATTTCAGGGCCTTTTCAGGGCCATTACTCATTACAGTTTCCTAGGATGAATTTATTCATTCTGGGAGTATCATTAAGCTTCTCTCACCTGCTTGAAAGCTGTTTGGCCTTTAAAAGGCCCCTTGATTGAACTAGTCTCACGGAACTTACCTATACAATAGTTATACAACTTAGAAAATTAGCAGTTATAATAAAAGTTACAGATCAAATGTTATCTTTAAATTTTTCAATAATTCGGTCAGTTAAAACTTAAAATTAATTATGAGCTGGTACAGAGTGGTGTAAATCTTTTAATTATTAAAAGAAAAAATGTAAATATTATAATGAGATTTTGAAAAATTAAATGGATTTAATAAGCTAGTGGTTCCACTTTAAAAGAAAAAATCTGGAATTAATTTTAAATTTTTGTATGCTATCGTTGCAGCAAATAGTTTTTAATAAAATTTTATCTCATCTAAACAATTACTAATCATAATTAAAATTCAAAGATGAAGGCAATAAAAATACACACTTTTCATAAAGTGACGGATTTATTTTTATTATTATTACAATTTTTTTTTAAAAAAAATGATACTTAAAAACATAATGATAAAAGAAGCTAAATACAATATAAAGATGATTAAAAAAAAAATCAAAAATGTATTTACATTTGGAACCAGCCCAATAATAATTGTTAATGAATTTTTTAATTAAATACTTTGAATTAAACCTAAACATATTAGTTAATTACTGCTATAAGGATACAACCTACAGCAAAGAAGTGAAGGTACACGTAAGTAACATTAATTGTAGTCATATAAACTACAAAAAAAAACTTAAAATGAATAAAAACTAAACAAAAACTATAAATGAAATGAATAATTTGTACAAAATTTTATTAAAGAAAGAAATAGTACCAAAAAAGATGAACTAAAGCAATATAAAATTCTAACAAATACCTTTGGATCAGATTTAAGTGGTTCACGCCTTAAGCATCTTTACCTTTTATACATCTAATAATAGATCAGTGAATACTTTTAATAAAAAATGGTATTGTTTAGACAAAAAAAGCAAAAACGTCGAATACATTTCAATAAATTTGTTACAGTATTGTAACAGAATAAATGTAAAAGCAAATTAAATAAAATGACGTGCAAATTATTCGTGAACGCTTACAACAAACTAAACAAAAACTATAAATGAAATGAATAATTTGTACAAAATTTTATTAAAGAAAGAAATAGTACCAAAAAAGATGAACTAAAGCAATATAAAATTCTAACAAATACCTTTGGATCAGATTTAAGTGGTTCACGCCTTAAGCATCTTTACCTTTTATACATCTAATAATAGATCAGTGAATACTTTTAATAAAAAATGGTATTGTTTAGACAAAAAAAGCAAAAACGTCGAATACATTTCAATAAATTTGTTACAGTATTGTAACAGAATAAATGTAAAAGCAAATTAAATAAAATGACGTGCAAATTATTCGTGAACGCTTACAACAAACTAAACAAAAACTATAAATGAAATGAATAATTTGTACAAAATTTTATTAAAGAAAGAAATAGTACCAAAAAAGATGAACTAAAGCAATATAAAATTCTAACAAATACCTTTGGATCAGATTTAAGTGGTTCACGCCTTAAGCATCTTTACCTTTTATACATCTAATAATAGATCAGTGAATACTTTTAATAAAAAATGGTATTGTTTAGACAAAAAAAGCAAAAACGTCGAATACATTTCAATAAATTTGTTACAGTATTGTAACAGAATAAATGTAAAAGCAAATTAAATAAAATGACGTGCAAATTATTCGTGAACGCTTACAACAAACTAAACAAAAACTATAAATGAAATGAATAATTTGTACAAAATTTTATTAAAGAAAGAAATAGTACCAAAAAAGATGAACTAAAGCAATATAAAATTCTAACAAATACCTTTGGATCAGATTTAAGTGGTTCACGCCTTAAGCATCTTTACCTTTTATACATCTAATAATAGATCAGTGAATACTTTTAATAAAAAATGGTATTGTTTAGACAAAAAAAGCAAAAACGTCGAATACATTTCAATAAATTTGTTACAGTATTGTAACAGAATAAATGTAAAAGCAAATTAAATAAAATGACGTGCAAATTATTCGTGAACGCTTACAACAAACTAAACAAAAACAATAAATTATTATCAAAAAAAGGAACAAAAGAAATAATAATAATAATAATAATGTGTTAAAACACACGTAAATATTCACTCCATTTATTTAAACGTCTTTCTTTGCGTGATATCTTCAGGCATTTTATTTATATTCCCTTTTTACAATTTTTATTTTTCGTTTTACCTCAATGTAGTTTTTTATCTCACGTTAAATCGTCCACAAACTCTGTTCACATTAGCTACCTTCACCTTTTGTTAGCTACACTGAATAGAAGCTTTCTTACACTGGGTGATTCAACTGAACATACATAGTTTCGCAAACAGCTATCTTCTTTGTTCACCAATTTGGTAGGTATATCAACTTCCTGTAAATAATAACAAAAAAATATTGTAAGAATACTCTCTTATTTCTCTTTTTACAGAATCATATATATATATACAGGGTAATCCATTTAAAACGCACCAATCGCTAATAACTTTTTAGGAAAGCGGAATTCCGAAAAAACCCACGAAGCAAACTATAAAGTTTTTTTTTTATCTAGTTTCCAAATTTTCCATCCCCGATGCTGTATCTTCATTTTTTGGCGGAGTTACGGGCAAAAACATGATCGAGGTTTCATAAGGACCACTGGTTTTGACAATGATTATGAAAACTACATAAAAAACTGTGAAAAATGGCGTTGACCCCGTTTCGATATCACTAATATTTGTCGAGATATTTAAGATCAAAGTTACAATTTTATCTTATTCTTGATCGGTTTTCAATATTAATTTTCCACCAGAAATACACCAGTTTTGGGAGGTCCTCTGACTGCAAAAAATGTTATTTGTAACGCAAAGAACAAAAATAATAATAATTGAATATTTTAAAAAATGTAGTGTAATGTAATGGTTGTGGGTGAATCAGGGATAAATTTGTTTTATCATCAAATAAAAGCAATCATCACATCATTTTAATGTACCCCCTTATCAAGACTTCTTGACACATGATAACGGTAAGAATATCTTGCCTGAGTGTTGGTCTAGTGGTCAAGAGCGTGGCTTTGTAAATGGGAGATCCCCCCAGTTCGAATCCCGCGCATAACTACACTTTATTGAAAAAAATGTTATGATTTTTTTAAGTAATAAGAATGACTACATACGCGGGATTCGAACAGGGGGATCTCCCACTTACAAAGCCACGCTCTTGACCTCTTGACCAACACCCTGAATACATAAAATTGTAACTATGATCTCAAATATCTCGACTAATATTAGGGATATCGAAACGGGGGTCATCATCATTTTTCACAGTTTTTTTTTTTATGTAGTTTTCATAATCATTGCCAAAACCAGTGGTCCTAATGTAACCTCGATCAGTTTTTTGCCCGTTAGTCCGCCAAAAATGAGGATACAGCATCAGGGGTGGAAAATTTTAAAACAAGACCAAAAAAAAACCTATAGTTTACTTCGTGAGTTTTTTCAGAATTCCGCTTTCCTAAAAAGTTATTAGCAATTGGTGCGTTTTAAATGGATCACCCTGGATATTAATTAACCATAAAAGCCACCATAAAAAGCTAACCATAAAAGCGCCATGTTTATAAACTATGATTCTATCGCATTTCAATATGGTCCTCAGTCGATTTGATAATATAAACAGCGTTGATCTTGGCAAATATCTTCGAGCTTTCATAACTAGATCTGCTTCTTCGCTAAATAATAAATATTAAAAATACAGATAAAACTTTTAAATTCCATTAATAAATGTAATTAAATATTTCTCTTATAATTAAAAGCAAGTCTGCGACTGCGTGAGACGAATTTGTTTTACTTTTATTGGCTGTCATGATCAATTGTAGTAGTACGTGTAGTTAACCCAACAATGCTGCATAGAATATTAAACAATACGATGTGTAATTAAAAACATATTGGAATTTATCCTCTCTTGATTAAAAAAAAAAAAAAAAATGCTATAGAATTCAAAACATTCGAAAATAAGTTGAGAACTTTTAGCCAAAAATATTTCACTCGAAATATTACTTATCCTCACCATCATCCAAGAAACTTTCATGAATCTAGAGATTCATAACTTTCGAGATTTTCCATCTCAAAGTGAAACCTTCCATAGAGTCTTTTCGTGTTTGTGGTCAATTTTTGCGTTAAGAATTATTTAACAAATAGTATATATTCAAATATACTCACTTAAAAGTTAAAATTCTTGAATCTAATTGTAAAAATACTAGTTTTCTTTCTGAAGCAATAGCTGTTGCTAATAAAAGTAATTGCCTTTGATATACAGTGAATGTTTTTTCCCAACTCTTTGACTCAGTTAAAAGGCCATAAGCTAAATGTATTACCTCATGAGCTATGCCAACCTAGAAAAAAAAAGAAAAAGATTAAGATGAATTTCCCACGTACGCAAAAATAGTTTTGCTGACAATTTTTGTAACCAACAGATCTATATCAAACTTTCTAGTAGTAAATTACAAAAATAACAAACCAAAAAAAAAACTGGTCAGGATTTAAACTTTATAAACATTTATTGGAGGCAACACTGTCACTGCAAATAACTATCTTAGTATTAAAGACCAAAAAATCATTTAGGTATTTCCATTAGCATTATTCTTTTTTTCCCCTCTAAATGGTTAAACTGTTCTCATTGAGATGCTGATAATATCTAGGTCATTACATGTCGAATTCCAATGACTAAAATATTAGAATTAGAAGTAGATATCAATTAAATCTATCAAGTAGTAATCTTGAAAAAAAAAATATTTTGATCAGTAAATATATAAAGATTAGGTTTAGCGACAACACCAAGAAGACGGAATCATGATAACAAATTGTCGAAACAGTAGCATAAGAAATCTGCAGTGGAAGGTTACAATTTAAAATTTGAGTAGATTTAACCTAATTCACCTAAACTGGAGCCAGAAATAGAATACTTAATGGAACAAATTGTCGAAACAGTAGCATAAGAAATCTGCAGTGGGAGGTTACAATGTAAAAATTTGAGTAGATTTAACCTGATTCACCTAAACTGGAGCCAGAAATAGAATACTTAATGGAACAAATTGTCGAAACAGTAGCATAAGAAATCTGCAGTGGGAGGTTACAATGTAAAAATTTGAGTAGATTTAACCTGATTCACCTAAACTGGAGCCAGAAATAGAATACTTAATGGAACAAATTGTCGAAACAGTAGCATAAGAAATCTGCAGTGGAAGGTTACAATTTAAAATTTGAGTAGATTTCACCTGATTCACCTAAACTGGAGCCAGAAATAGAATACTTAATGGAACAAATTGTCGAAACAGTAGCATAAGAAATCTGCAGTGGGAGGTTACAATGTAAAAATTTGAGTAGATTTAACCTGATTCACCTAAGCTGGAGCCAGAAATAGAATACTTAATGGAACAAATTGTCGAAACAGTAGCATAAGAAATCTGCAGTGGAAGGTTACAATGTAAAAATTTGAGTAGATTTAACCTGATTCACCTAAACTGGAGCCAGAAATACAATACTTAATGGAACAAATTGTCGAAACAGTAGCATAAGAAATCTGCAGTGGAAGGTTACAATTTAAAATTTGAGTAGATTTCACCTGATTCACCTAAACTGGAGCCAGAAATAGAATACTTAATGGAACTAAATGTCGAAACTTAGCTTAAGAAATCTGCAGTGAAAGGTTACAATTTAAAATTTGAGTAGATTTAACCTGATTTTCCTAAACTGAAGCCAGAAATAGAATACTTAATGGAACTAATTGTCGAAACTGTAGCTTAAGAAATCTGCAGTGGAAGGTTACAATTTAAAATTTGAGTAGATTTAACCTGATTCACCTAAACTGGAGCCAGAAATCGAATACTTAATGGAACTAAAGATTTATACTATTGTAATACTTCGATAGAATTTCCTATAGACAAACCATTCTTGTAAAATAAAATTTGATATCGATTTAAATTGTAAGGAGGATGCACTTTAATGGTTGATAATCTGTGAAATTTAATGTTCGGGACCCCAATAATATTATAAAAAAAAATCTGCGAGAAACAATATATATTTATTTCACATATTTTGCAAAAGATTTGTACTAAGAAGAGCTTTATAAGAAAAACAAACGAATCAGGTTGCGGGAGGGGGCAAAGAAGCAGGCAACATTATTTCACTTTATATAAACTGTTGACTTACCTCTATTTAAAAAAAAAACCAGGAAATATTTATTATTTATAAGAAATAAAATACAAAGAATAACTTTTAATTCAGTTAGTATTATTAAAGTAATTATGTGTCTGCACAAAACGTATATATAAAAAAGTGAATAATTTTCTTAACGTGCCAACAAATAAATCAAAGAACTAATTGTGCGCCAAGGTACAATTAATTGTAAGTAAAATAAATTACGTTACATTATAGGAGTTTATCGCATGCGTAATTCCTATATAGCGTGTGAACAAGTTGTTTTAGCTTTTCATGTTTAAATAATACGAGTATATTACGTTTATACTCTTAGGTACATGAGACAAGTCTATCGAAAAAGGTTATTAAGGTTAGGTAGGTTATTAAAACAGCTTATTCTAAGTTGTTGAACTTTTATGTTTTTAATGCAGTTAAGTGTGTGGTGAGTCTATGTGAAAGTAAGTTATTAAAAATAGATACTTTTTCTCGGTATAATTTCTTGCTTTTACTCACTACAGTTAGAATTATTACGTTCAAGACAAATGTTTGAAACCGAGTCTTATTAAAGATACCTTTTAAAGAAAATTTTCCTTTGGTATAGTTAGTTTATTGGGGACGAACTAAGTGTTTGTGTTTTGTTTGAACGGATGAATGCAAATTCCAAATAAATACACTTAAGAAAATCTCTAACTTCTATTTTGTAAATAACCTTGAGAGTGACCCCCAAACAAATGTTTCACCTAGCATGTTTTAACTGAAATCTATGTAATTAATTTCCCTATTTTAATAGTTTTCGGGGCTATTTAGAAAATAGATGAAGTGTAAATTTTTTCTATCACGACTCGTATAAAAAGTATTACAATTGTTTCTATTTGAATTTAAATTTTAATCAGGAATGCTTCTTTTTTCAAGTAGTCTTGGCCTAGGTATTGCCTGGAAACTTGTAACTATTACCTTTAAAATTGATATTTCAGAAGTGTACACTTTTAACGTTTATTCGTAAGAAAATTTTGTAAATTTAGGTAGTTGTACGAGGGTCGTTTGAAAAGTTCATGCAAAGTCAGAGAGATAGCACTACTGGCGCGTATCGAGGTTATGTTTAGTTAGTAGCATCTCTTGGAAGAACACCCACCAAGTTTCAGCCAGATCGGTCTATTTCTTTGTGTTTGGCATTCGTTTGAATGGAGGAAGTCGAGTGATTTTCAAAAAATGGACGAAAAAGAATTTCGTGTGTTGATTAAACACTGTTTTATGAAAGGCAAAACGCCTCAGGAGACTAAAGAGAAGCTTGATAAACATTATGGTAACTCTGCACCTTCGATTATAACAGTTTATAAGTGGTTTCAAAATTTTCGGAGTGGCCATATAGGCAGAAGTGACGCTGAACGTTCTGGACGCCCTGTTGAGGTTACTACTCCAGAAATCATTGATAAAATCCATGATATGGTGATGGATGACAGAAGAGTGAAGGTGCGTGAGATTGCTAGTGCTGTGGGCATCTCGAATGAACGGGTACATAATATTTTGAACGGGTGCCGCGATTGCTCACGCTTGACCAAAAACGAAATCGTGTGAAGTGTTGCAAGGACGGTTTGCAGCTGTTCCAGAAGAATCCGCAAGACTTTAAGCGTCGTTTCGTCACTGTGGATGAAACATGGATACATCACTCCACTCCTGAGACCAAAGAACAATCTAAACAATGGGTTACCAAGGGGGAATCTGCGCCAAAAAAGGCGAAGACCGTTCCTTCGGCCGGAAAGATTATGGCGACTGTCTTTTGGGATTCGCAAGGAATAATCCTCATCGACTATCTGGAAAAGGGTAAAACTATTACAGGTGCATATTATTCATCGTTATTGGACCGTTTGAAAACCGAGCTGCTAGAAAAACGCCCACGATTGGCCCACAAAAAAGTCCTTTTCCATCACGACAACGCACCAGCTCTCACCTCAGCAGTTGTGGTCGCAAAATTAATGGAAATAGGGTTCCAACTCGTTTCACATCCCCCCTATTCTCCAGACTTGGCTCCCTCGGGCTACTATTTGTTCCCCAATATGAAGAAATGGCTGGCGGGAAAAAGATTTTATTCAAACGAGGAGGTGATTGCAGAAACGAATGGCTATTTTTCAGACTTGGACAAATCCTATTATTCGGAAGAGATCAACAAACTAGAGCAGCGTTGGACGAAGTGTATAAGCCTAAAAGGAGACTATGTTGAAAAATAAAAAAGGTTTACCCCAAAAAATTAAGTAGTTTTTATTTTTGCACGGACTTTTCAAACGACCCTCGTACACTTCATCTTTGATACCATTTCTACCATCATGCATTTAGCTCATCAACTAAAATTTGAAATAATAATCATAATAATATATAATAACTATGTATTAAAACATGTTACCTTGTCTAGAGAATACCAGATAATATCATCAGGTTGTTCTCTCAGTGGATCTAGATTATCTCTAAGGGTTCCAGTAAAGAAAAATGGACGACCAGGTATAAGCCCTCTGTGTAAAAACTTGTTCTTATCATCAATCTCCACATGGCCACTTAATGTCTCGCAAAGTCCATAAGCTGCAAAGAGTACAGCCGCACTACCAGCACCTGTCACACCTATCTGGAAGTTAAAAAATTAAGTAACTATAGTGCTTCAGTACACCTAATTCGTAGCTAATTTCTGTTGAGGTTAAAATTTTTCCGAGTGGTATCATTTTTTTGTTGGCTATTTATTTATTTTTTTACTTATTATAGAATTTTATTTTTATTTACTCCTCATATTTAAAAGGGGCGAGTGTTGGGCTAATGGTTATGAAGCATAAGGTTATGGAGCGTAAGGTTATGAAGTGGCTTTATAAGTAAGAGATCACCAGTTCGAATCCCGCGTACGGCTACTTTTAATTTGTTAGAAAAAAATGTTTACAGTAAAGTATGAGCTTTCGCCCCAGTCAAAGATACCTAATTGGTAGTCGGACGTTAAGCCCAGCCTGAAAAAATAGGCGATTACTTTACTTTAAACTTACCTAAGAACTGATCGATTAATATTTAATTGAAAATAAATAAGTTTGGTAACAACAATTACTAGAATTCTGCATGATGGTAGCCTAAATATTTCTGAGCACATAGTTTTTTTTCCCTACGCCAATACGCGAGAAGCCTCTTCCACAATGCGAGTTCTTGCAGCCCAATCGGTGTAATCATCTTAGTGAAATGAATTTCGAATGACCTCTAGTACAAAAGTTTGAATGTGGTCATATCCTTACTGCTGCAGAGCGCACAAAAAGGGGGCACTCGCCATAACTAATTTCATGAAGGAGGTAATCATGCCCAGTATGTGTTCTTGAACTGAGCTTTGGGAAGTGCAGCGGCTATTATCCATTTTTCCTGGGTTAAAGCTTCACTATTGCTTGCCCAAAACTATCTGCAGGTCATTTCTTTCAAACTGGGAAAGTCTCTTTTCAAAATAGCCGCTTGGCGGAAAAATAGGGTAATCTGCTTATTGGTTGTTCCCTGGCCGCAGTACTCTCAGGATGCGTTCCACTAAGCGCTCACAACGATCAAAATATACCTTCAGCCGTTCCACATGACGACTGGCGGTCGTAGTAGTCGTGGCGAAAACATCACTAATGACGTCATTATTTTCGCTCACGCGAAGCTCACAACGCCCCACCTTGAGAGCTGGGTCGAAGTGGGCGTTCAGAAATTTGGCGCAATTTTTAAAAGGAAAGATGAATATCATGTAAATTAAAGTATTATCTCATGTAAATAATTGAATGTGTTTCTCGAAAGTCTAAAAAAAAAAAAAAAAAAAATGAAAAATATTTTTTATTATACTTTGATAGTTAATAATACGTGGCCTAAGTTTTCGCTTTTCACCATTGCAATTTTGCAAAATTGCATTTCACTCTTCATCGGAACCAGATGAAGAACTTTCTAAAGCATTAATAAGTTGCATAAATAAATATCCAATTGTTGCCACAAAAGATATTTTAATTTTATTTAAACGTAAATTTTAAAATACTCCACGAAAATGTAATATAAAAATTGAATTATGTATATATTTTTAATATAAGTCAACTTTACGTACCAGTAATTAATAAAGTTTATTATAACTGCATATAAACGGGGTTAAAATTAAAAATAACCTCTTCAAGCTTCTGACTTATTTTCGAGGTCGCCATTTGTAATGTTTACATGAACGGTTAAAACGCCCCGTAGTCCATTCCACTTGGATTTTCGATTGTAACGTTCGCAAGCAAGTGGAACGGACAAAACCGCTCGTTGTGAGCGCTTAGTGGAACGCACCCTCAGTAAGACAATTAAAAAAAGAAAACAATTGCTAGCTGGAAACTCAAGCAAAGAAAAATAAAATAATATTCTTTAGATGTTCTTAGCTTATTAATGCGGAAAAAAAGATATAAACGAATTCGTCTACAACCAACTGGTTACAAATTAATTCTTAAGAGAAAGTTATTCTGAGTAAAATGTTTGCACAGTAAATTATTTAGAATAATGAAACTTCTAACTTTAATAAAGACTGTTCACATAACCGCAAAATTCACGTAAAATCCAGGAGAACTATGTTATAAGCATTTACACAAACCTCCTGCCATTTATCAAACCACAATAATGTTTGTAACGTTAGTTTAACCGGAGATATACTAATGTAAATCTCAATTGTATATTGTTATTGAAAGATAAAGTTTCCGTTTTCATTTTATTATAAATACTATAAATAATATACTATAAATATTATAAATCGTTAATATAATTATAAATTAATGAAACTTACCAGTTCTCTTGTCTTAACAGAAAAATGCATAAAAGTTAATCTGCCCTCAAAATTTACAATTAAATATTTTGTAACAATTTTCCCGTTATTTGGCCACAATCTCCATCCTTTTGGCGTTTCCTCAGCTAAAAAACATGTTTACAATTAAATTGAATGATTATTATAATCTACAAATTTCAAATATTGGCATGGATTCAAAGATTCAATTTTATGACAGAAATTTTCTGCAACATTTAAACTTTTATCATGCATTTCAATAGTGTTATTTCTCAGCATTCAAGTTGCATTCGCCTACTAAACTGGGCATTTAGATTAGAGCGACCTCAAGGCCTACGCCACGGCGACCCCTTTGGATCTATTGTGCCCCCCCAACTTTAGAGCTCGCCCTCCAGACCCGTCCGTTTAACCAAACTTAATTCTGGAGAGCGACTCCTGGCTAAAGCTCACAGGCCTTGGTTTTCTCATCCCCGAGAAGTAACATCCTTAGCCAGGACAAGCCCCTCACACTGACACAACACGTGCAGACTGCCGTTTCCTCCTCTTCCTGACAGAACCTACAAAAGGCTATCATCTGCCAGGCCCATGCGATGCATGTATTTTCTGAGCCTGCAGTGGCCTAGTTAATAGACCTACAATTATCCTGGATAGCCGTACGGCCTTGACGGATTAATTCTGCAGTCAGCCTCGACGAATAGCCTCTAATGAACTCCACCGCCTGTCTCTGCCCAGTGGTGGCAAGCCACCACTCTTGGAGACCTACTCTGCTGCATCCGTAGGTGCAGACTTAACACACTACGAAACCCCAAAACAGGGCTCCGGGCAATCTGGGCATTTAATACAGCTGCCTTCCAAGATAGCACTGTTCTGCAATGAAGTATCTGAGAAGAATTCTTAGAGCTCTTCATTAATTCCTGCTTACGGGCTCAAAGATTGCTGAAAGTATGTCATCCAGGAGGGTTGTTTGTTTTTCATTTTCTGTATAGCTAGTCCCTTGTGAAGGCTCAATTTCGTCCTTAATTCTATGAAGGGAACAATTTATTGACTTTGAACCAAGAATGTAACGTTTACTTCTATGAGGAAGATTCTTTGATTTCAGTCTTATCAATTGTCTTGCCTCAATGGAATAATCTGGTAAGTAGTGGGCGAATACCTTATCCATGATTAGTGGGAAAGAAGGGAAAGAAAAATTATTTATAGGGATTCAAAAGTCTACTCATTGAAACGGCTAACGGCGACATAAAAATGGCCAAATTCCGTTCCTTCATAAAACTTGGTAAAAACCACATTTCACAATAAATAATCCATTACACATCCTGGGGATAATGCGAAATCAAAACGATCACCCACTCATGATCGGCCTATGGGAGTGCGATGTAGATTCGGATCAAAATCTTAGGGAGAATAAGCAAAGGAAATCGACTAACAAAATTAAAAAGCTGATGAGTTTAAAATTTGAAATAGAAAAATTTAAAAAAACGAGTGAAATACCAACAAACAATGTATACACATGAAGGAATCTTCTGCTCCGATAATTTTAAAATCCGATACCAAAAATGTTAAGAAGCTCCTGAGTAAGGTTGAAAAAAGCTCTTAGGAAAAAAAAACTGTTCAGAAATCAATGATTTTGATAAGAAATGTATGAAAATGGAACAAGAGAAATATAAAATTGGTAGACATTGTGATAGAAGGTGAGAAACAAAAAAAAAATCCACATGAAAAAGAAAATACAGAAGAATAATGGACGTGCTGCAAGAAATCAAAAAAGAAGTACGAATGCTAAAGAATCGAGAGTCATATAGTCAAAAAATAAACAAAAGGAGGAGTTCCTATTTCCTAAATTAAAGAGTAATTTAGTTTAATTACATTGAAGTTTGTTGTCTGGGCGATTTAGAAGCTTCTAAAATGCAATATTTTTTTAGGTATAATATGTAAATATGAAGTTGTACACGTTGATTGGTCCGAAATGAGAATGATCATTATCATGATTTCATTCGTTTTATTTAATTTTGACTAGATCCGAATTTTAAGATTTCTGAATTCTCTTTTTACACAATGGTACAATCAGATAGCTGTAGACAATCTGAAGTTTCTGACATACGCTAAACATGAGTTGAATGTAGTAACTGATTAGAATCATTGGCTGCAAAAGTTTGATACTCTTAGACAACCTTAGAGAAAAGAAACAAACCAATAAATGATTTTAAATAAAATAGTTACTTGATAAAACCAATTACTTACTTATTTTACATAATTCTTCATTTAGAATATTTAAATTTTGTCCACAAACTTTTAATGATAAAATCAAAGAAAATGTATTAAAACTAGATTCAACAATTGTTGGTATTAACAAATAAAGCATCAAACATGAATATAAAGTCAATCCAACTTTTGTTGACTCATCTAAAAAAAGAAATAAAATAATTAAAATTAGTTTTATTATTAAATAAAAGATCATTATTAATTTAATAAAAATTAATGATTTACTAGGAAAAAAACCAATAATCATGCACGCAATTGTGATACACACAACACATAATAAGCTTAACCATAAACATGTTGCTTCAATCAAACATTTGGATAAATATTTTACAGATGTATGTTTATCCTGAAAAAAAAAAAAAAATTAGTATAATAAAAGTTTTATTTTTTATTTAATAAGCAAATTAAATAATTTTATAAACTTACAATATGTGTTGCAAAGTTATCCCTGTAGACTTCGCCAGCTTTCAGACCTCTTATAGAAGTGATTTGATTTTTAGTAAACTGGAAATAACCTTCCACAATATTCCAGGCTAAAATAATAATAATAATAATAATTTGGAGATTTCTTAAGACTTATTCACTAAATTAAAAACAAAGGAATACTTACAGTGTATTTCTAATTCTGATAGCCTTAAATGGAAATCTGATAAAATTTTAATAAATAACACTACAGCTACGCAAACTGCAGTAAATGGAATAACTACAAAGTGAATACTCATTAATGTAAATATTAAGTACCCAATAATACTTAACGAACTCTGTAATAAAATGAAATTAATTAATTTACAGAACTAACAAAGTTGTAAGAGTAGTTGAATTAATAATATTGGAAATTAATGACTTACTTGTAAAAGATTGAATAATGAATCAAACATTAATAAGTCTAATGGAGCAATTCTATTTTTAAAACAGCTTAATATTTTTTCTCCTAAAAAAAAAATCTCTCCATTAGTTCAAACATTTAAATCAAGGTCAATGGGGTCAATATACTTTTAGTGATGTAATTTATTGATTAATTACATTGAAATTTGACTTGATTTTTTTGCTTGTGAAATCTGTATGTGAGAATAATGTTTTCACCAAATCTGATTGTGTATTATGTAATCTAATAAATAATTCCAGCTTACACCGCACCACTTTTTCTTAAATCTAACTCTTCGGGAACTACTGGAGGGCCTAATCTGATCCATCGCTTTCCTTCGTTCTGATTGGGCAAATAAAATACACTTTTCAAACAAGTGATGATAAGTTTAATTCGGGTTTTTAAGCTAGCGTTTTACAGATATCAAGTCAACTTCTAGGAACAACTTCATAAAAGGCAAGTTTAACCATACATAAAATATTTGGCTTAATTTTCCTGAATGTTTTTCTGACCACCAGCTTTGTCAAAAGTGATTAATCTAAAAACAAAAACGTTTTGGAGCAGCCCTTAAAAAAAAAAAAATCTTCCCCACTCAATTTAGCTTTTGTAACTTTAAGCCTTCTTTAAACTAGTAGCTTAAGTCTCCAAACACCCAAATTTCAAGAATCAACTCTATCATTTTTAGGTAAAGATAGTAAAAATTAGAAATTATTAATACAATTAAAGAAAACTGATGATTTTCAAAGGATTAGAATGTTAAAAATTATATATTATCAATAAAAATGTTAGTTTAATGAATTTGAAACGGAATTAAATTATTTTAAGATTAAAAAAAAAAGTTATTACTTGCTTCTCGCTTCCACATCGGCAAATTTACATACAATATTTGCAACTTATTCACCAACACACTTGTGATTAAGTAGGTCACTACTGATGTGAATATAAGAAAAATAAGTGTTGATAATAATGCGAACAGTAAAATTAATGGTAGAAATCCATCAACCCATGTAATTCCAGTAATACTCCTGAAAATAGAAAAATAATTTATAATTATTCATCATATTAATAGAAACAAGATAGAAATACTTAAGACAAAATGATATAAAGAAATACAAAATAAGTAATGGTAGTATCTTGAAAAATATTTCATCTGTTTCTAATCAGGTTATCAATCATTAGAGAGGATTATTTTTTAAGATTAAACATTTTCTTACACTCAGACTGTTTAAACATTAGAAGTAACTCCCATTTTTTACTATAATATAACGAAGTGACTTTTGCGCCATCTCTTGGGAGAAGATGGAATTTCCAGTTCGTTAGGAAGCCACTAGGAGCGGACTCTAAAACATTCGACTTTTTCTATAATGTAACGAAGTGACTTTGGCGCCATCTCTTGGGAGGAGATGGAACCTCCAGTTCTGTAGGAAGCCACTAGGAAGTGCTTTTTCATCTGTTTCTAATCAGGTTATCAATCATTAGAGAGGATTATTTTTTAAGATTAAACATTTTCTTACACTCAGACTGTTTAAACATTAGAAGTAACTCCCATTTTTTACTATAATATAACGAAGTGACTTTTGCGCCATCTCTTGGGAGAAGATGGAATTTCCAGTTCGTTAGGAAGCCACTAGGAGCTGCTAGTATAAGTTGGGAGTCTAGACTTGACCAGGGACAAACAGAATTGCCGAGCCTGTACTGTAAGCTTCTAGCGGACTCTAAAACATTCTACGACTTTTAATATAATGTAACGAAGTGACTTTTGCGCCATCTCTTGGGAGAAGATGGAACCTGTGGTTCGTTAGGAAGCCACTAGGAAGAGTTAGTATAAGTCGGAAGTTTAGACTTGACCAGGGACAAACAGAATTGCCGAGCTTGTACTGTAAGCGTCTAGCGGACTCCAAAACATTCTACGACTTTTACTATAATGTAACGAAGTGACTTTTGCGCCATCTCTTGGGAGAAGATGGAACCTCCAGTTCGTTAAGAAGCCACTAGGAAGAGCTCTAGTATAAGTTGGAAGTCTAGACTTGACCAGGGACAAACAGAATTGCCGAGCTTGTACTGTAAGCGTCTAGCGGACTCCAAAACATTCTACGACTTTTACTATAATGTAACGAAGTGACTTTTGCGCCATCTCTTGGGAGAAGATGGAACCTCCAGTTCGTTAAGAAGCCACTAGGAAGAGCTCTAGTATAAGTTGGAAGTCTAGACTTGACCAGGGACAAACAGAATTGCCGAGCTTGTACTGTAAGCGTCTAGCGGACTCCAAAACATTCTACGACTTTTACTATAATGTAACGAAGTGACTTTTGCGCCATCTCTTGGGAGTAGATGGAACCTCCAGTTCGTTAAGAAGCCACTAGGAAGAGAGCGGCTCTAGTGAGTCAGTCGAGTGCAATGCAGTCCAGTAGTTAGTCTCTGAGCAGTTTTTATTGTGAATTTATGTAGTAAATGTTTAACAGTGAACTGTAATAAATTAATTCAGTTAATAGTCGTGTAATAAATCAGGTTTGTTACAACTTTAGCGTGTTTTATCATTTACAAATCTACTTATTAACTAGAGGCAGTCACTAGTTGAAGTTGCAGTTTTTAAAATAACACAGAGGAAGAAATTTTACAATATTAAGTTGGTTTCTAAATGTTTCTTGTAAAATAATACTTACTCAACAACGGCAATATAATCCCAAGATAGGCACAATAATTCCATTCCAATGCCACCTAATAAGAAAGTGACAAAAAATACACAAGCAACTGCACTGTTCCAGCCAAAAAATCGTGCTTGAAATAGCAAGTGCCATATTGAAATTTTAATACCAGAGAATTCATCAAAATCTTTAAACATCTTTGTTATACATTTTGGTCCTTCCTGCAGCAAAGATTACCCACAAACAAACCAAAAAAATATTACATTAATTAATCATTTATTGTTTAAGAAATGTATTTTCAAATAATTATACCTTAAATAAATTACTTTAATTTCATTTTGGGTTCTAACACAGTAGGGTTTTGCACTTAATCTTTTATATAAATTATCGTCAAATCCATCTTCACTTATGTCTTCGTCTGGTATTTGTTCGATTATACCTGGAGTGTTGGCCTCATTTATTTCTTCTGGTGAGTCGACTTCATCTATTTTGGCCTGTACATTTCAAATATTTTTATTAATTGTAGCAGATTAATGTTGGTCTTATCTGTTCATTTTACAATCTTTTCTTAACCAGTTAAGCGTGGAATTTAGTTTTAAAAACTCCCCACAGTGTGCGGAATTAAAATCAGATAATGATGTGTATACACGTCGAACGCAGGGCAAAACAACCAAAAGTTTACAACGTCGTAATATAGTCACTGCAAGCGACTTTTTCTGCAATCTCTAGGAGCTTGAGATTACAGAGAATTCTGTGCTCATTCAAAAAAAAATCTTGCACCGCTTCACGTATGCATTGCTCCTAGTTAACTAGAGACGCAAGAGCTTTTACAAGGAAGAAAATAGCTTTGGAATTCTTGAGCAAAATGAAATCATGCTCGTACTGAGGTCTGAACCTCTATTTAAGGTAAAAACGGCATTGCACAAGGGTTGAGAGCTTTTATTTGTGGGCGTAATTCCCAAGCTCTAATGCGGAGACCAAATAGTTTGTACCAACCACTTATTTGGCTGGCTCCCACCGCAGATCTATTGGTTAGTTAAAGGAAACATCCCACCAAATAATATTCTTATTATATTTTATTAAAATTTCGAGTTTTTATCGTTAATGGCAATTTTATACTTTATTGACGAGTATACACGTCAAACAGGCTTAACTGGTTAAATAATTCATCAATTATCATGTCTACTTTTAAGTAATTCTCCAGTTCGAAGATAAGCCTGCAATGATAGATGCATTGTTATATTATAAATGTCTTTATTTATTAGTAAGAAGTCTGGTATATTTTGTAAATAACATAATATGTATATTTATGTATAAACGAATCCTAGGTGCCCTGTGCGATTGTTAGAACAACTAAACGTGATGGAGCTAGAATGATTGATAGGGTGACTTGAAGTTCCCTAAAAGCACTGGGTGGACAAGCTTAAGTAGAACCCAGTTAGTTACTGGCAGGAAACTAATCACTTACGTGTGATAATTTTTAATTTAAAAATCATATATAACTAAATAGTAATGAAAAATAAAATAACAAATACTTACATAAACCACTCTGAAAATTCTATCAGCCCTTTCCAAATCACATTTCCTATTTGTCAATATAATTATAGATTTCGTATCTTTCATCTTAGTTTGAATAATGTTTGCAATAATGTTATTAGAAGTTTGAACAGTTAAATTATGAAAGATACTGTCAAAAATGTATAATTCAGCGTCTCGATATAAGGCTCTGAAAAATAAAATTATGATTTTTATTCTGGAAAATTCCTGAACAAATGGTTGAGTTGAAGTACCAAGAATTTAGTAACTTCAACAAAGTCTGAGTTTCGAGGAGAAACAAAATCCCTTTTTTAAAGTTTATTTCGTAATCTTCTTATGAAATAAATACAAAGAATAGAATAAATTATCGGGAAATACTTACGCTGTACTTAAAAAAAAAAGCAGCTTTATCTTTGTAAACATCTTTGATAACAAGCAGGGACTGGACTGTTTAAAAATATTTATTTTCATGGAAATTACTTGAGCTTACTTGAATTGTAATAAGAGTTTAGTTTTAGTTAGTTTAATAAGAATGAAGTTTTATATTGTATTTAAAATTTTGTTATAATAAATAACTAGTAACGAAACTAAAGAAAACAGACCTGTAAGAAGGTTTACTTCTTTCAAATAAAATAGTACCAACACTGCACTCACAACAAAAAGTCCTACTAATTGTTTTGATTATTTTTATTAACCTAAATCAAAACCTAAATATTACCTTGCTATAGAAATTTTTGCCGCCAGTTCAACTGTAATATTTATGTTGCCTTTGCTTCCAATCACGGTTAGCTCTTGTAGTGGTAGGAACATTAGATCTCTTGATAAACAACTCTGAGCAATTACTCTCTGAAATCTGTAAAGTCGAACCAAAAAACAATTTACTAATAGGCTAGTAACAAAATCAATAAATACAATGAAATACATTAGTTTCCTATTGTAATAGCAATTACAATATCACTTATCAATTATTGTATAGTCAATGTGTGTCAACTATTGGTAACCATTTTGGAACAGATGTTCAGTTAATAATATCAATAATTTAAGAGTCTAATATAATTATATTACTTCGGAAAGTTTAAGTATGAGCCACAAGTAATATTCTCTCGTACTGTAGCCAAAGGAAACAGCCATGGTTCATCTGAACAAAAAGAGATCCTTCCATGAACATGTACGTCACCTTCGTCAGCCTCAATTTCACCTAGCAGCAGTCGTATTAAATATTTCTGTAAATTTACAAAATAATTTTTAGGAAAGAACGAATAATACCACTTTCTGTCAAGATTTTTTTAAAATGACTAGTTTATCTCTTGCAAAAAAAAAATTTTTAGCTATACTATTTTTATTATTTTTGAATTCTCATTGGCGTAAGTTTATTAAATAAATCAATAAATCATATTCAGCTTTCAAAAAAAGTATTAAACTCATCAGTATTTAGTTACTAAAGGTATAATTTTTTATTGTTAATTTTGGGTGTACTAGAAAAATATCTAAGTGTTTAAAAAATGAGCAGTGTGCTCCCAGTGGAACTGTATTTACATGCTATCTGTCGGCGTAAGTACTAACTACGTAACAAACCATAAGCTAACAGATAGCGCTGTAATGATTGAACTGTCAATCTTGTCAAAGCTCTATTTACCTGAATTCAATAAGCAACTTTCTCTCAGATAACTATATGAAGTTAAAAATATGTTGCTTGCTTTAAACTAGCTTTAATAAACTAACTAACTTACTTGTGATAACTGATCTGCAACACAGAAAGTAAAGCATTTGCCTCTCTCTAATTCAAGTATAACATTCGTAAATATATTCGTACTACCATTTACCAAAGTTACTTTATTCATCATAACACAGGCATTCGTTGACAGTGTTTCATTGATTTTCTGTGGTTCAATATGGTCCACCATCATTAGAATGTTCTGGAGCAAAACGTTAAAAAATTTCAATAGGCATTTTTATAACCTGAACTTAATTATGTAAGTAAAATTTATTGTTTACCTGTGCATCTCGTATTATTTTTGAAAATTCAAACAATAAGATAAATGCTCTTGCTACTTTTGACGCAATTGGATGTAAAAATATTTGTGCAATGAACAACAGCAATAAAACCTGGCTTAATAAATATAAATTTGTTTTAAAAAAAACAGAAGATAATTAAGTTATGTAATAATCATAGTTGATAAAAGAAAAAGAGAGATAATCTAAAAATAATTACTTCGCTTGAATATGTTACATCAAATAAAATATCTTGAGCCATTACGTAGAGCACAATAACAATTTTAGTAAAATTGAAAAGAATACAATGTGTTATTGTTTTGAAAATTTTTAATTGATTTGTAAGTTTCTCCTGATGCCTGAAATCAATAAAAATTAAGTAAAATATTACAAAAATTTATTTTTAAAGTTTATTTAGAAATGAGTAAGTTTTGATCGCGTGATATTTACTACAAATGAAAAATAAACAATTTACGTCACTCGAACATTGATGGCCCAGCTAGGGACAATAGATCAATCAATCAACAATTGCTTGCCCATTTAGTGGTTGACCATTTCCAATTTCATACCATTTTCCAGCGACAGTGGAAAAAGCGGATAAACTTTGTTTTAAGGGAAAATTAATTTTTTTTTTTAAGAATAATTTCTACTTTTTCAACAAAATTCGATCTTTTTTTTTGTCTTGCTTAATTTCTTTATTGTATTATAAAGAAGGGTAAAGCAAAAGAAGATGAAATTTTGGGGAAAACAATGATGACAATAAATCAACAAATATGACAATAGTATTGTGATTACTAGGGAACGGATTCGTATGTATTTACATATTTTTTCTAGGCAATTTACAGACGTTTTTCAACTAGAAGTATTCATACTGACACTTTTTAAGCCGTTTGAGTCTACTTTTATTTCACATATTTCCACATATTTGGATGTTATCGCATATTTATACATATTTGATTAAAATAAATAAATATTTCTACATATTTAATCAAAATATCTACATATTTTTCATTTTGGGCATATTTTCATAATTGGGAGGTGGTTGACAGGAACTATGAACCACAGACTGTAGGGCTGTGAATCACAGTTGGTACAATGGTTATTGTAATTTACACAGAATGCTGCTAAACAGTGACGGGCACTTGTTAGTTCTTTGAAGTTGTCTGTTCTTTCAGCTCGTTCGTTGAAGTGTCCAATTCATTTCGTTCGGTCATTTAGTGTATTCTTTTCTGACAATTGCGTATTTCTTGCACAAGCCATTACCCAACTTGAGTCCTGAAAAAGTTCGACTGACAGAAAACGTGTCCAACGTTAAAAAAGTCATCGAAAAGGTGGAAGGAATACCTGGGAGTAAGGGAGATTTGATCAGATCAAAACTGGTAGAAGTACTGAGCAAGAACAAAGGGTGGGAGACCATCTGCCAGATTTCTGATATTATCAGAGGAACAGAAGTCACCTCAGAACATCGTGTACCCTTTACAACCAACGAGATCTTTCAGCAAGGCACCTATAACATCTGTAGATGTTGAACGATCTTTTAGTCGTTACAAGTCCCTCTTACGCCCAGATCGTCGTCACTTTACGTTCCAACATTTGAAATTTCATGTGGTTGCAAACAATTTCGAAGAGTGAAGTTTTCAAAATTGAAAATGTAACACATCTTTTTATAAATAGTAAAAATGTTCTTTGTTGTATAAATCATTATAACTTGTAAAAACAAATTATTTTGTTCCTAATAAATTATTATAAATTGTAAAAATGTTCTTTTCTTGTATAAATAATTATAACTTCCCCCCCCCCAAAAAAAATCCATTTTCATAAAAAAAAAATGTCCATTTTACTTAAATATTCCAGAAAATATTTTAAGAAAATCACATATTTTCCACATAATTGACGAAAATAAATGCATATTTTAATTAAATATTTGGCATTTTTAAATACATAAAAATCCGTTCCTTAGTTATAAGTCTTTTAAGTTTTATTATGCCAAACTTGAAGTTAATCGATACAAACACATTGAAAGGCAAACACTATATGATTGTTAGGTAATCAGCAAAATAAATGAACATAAAATAAAGTCTAGGAGAGAGAGGCTAATTTAGAAAATCTGAAACAAAATCCATTCCCCTCTTACAACAGTCCTTCATCTTGTTAGTCTTATTGGTAAACATGGATTAGTCGGCCATCTTTTATGTTTTAAAAATATTTTATACGACTGTCAATAATATACTAAGACTTACCTCCTTTTTTTGAATAATTTTTCAATAAACATTTTCTTCAAACAGTATACTTTAATTTGTAATAATCCGTTACTAATTTCATTAAATAATTGTATAATTTGTGTATTATCTTCTTTATATTTTTTCAATAAACTTGAATTTTTAAATTCAAAAATTACTGAAACGTAAATAACGGCATTATTATTATTAGAAACAAAATAAATTTGCTGTTTTTGACGTTAATACGTCTTTAAATTTGCTATCCATATGGAGGCAATCAAAAAAACCTAATGATAACAAAATCGGGGGGATACAGTTTGGCATTATAGTTTCGAATCTATCGTCTACATCCAAAATTACATTAGACCACTGGATAGCTAAAGGATCAAAGAATTCATTACGATAAACCGAGGACAGTGACGCATCGCGCGCGGTTGAGGGGGAAGCGCCGCCATTTTGAGATCATTTTTCTGCGTATCGAGATTTGCTATTAGTATAACTTTTTACTCGGAGAAGCTACGATGTTCGTTTAAGTTTTAATCGTCAGCTGTCGTCACAATCTATCGATTGTATATAAAACATTAGCGTAAAATAGTGACAGTGAATATAATAAGGTGTTAGAATAAAAAAAATATCAAAAATATATAATGTCGGCCTATACGCGACGAAAAGCCAAAACCAAATACAGAGATCGTGTACGGTTGGAAAGGGCTTCTCAAGAACAGTCGAATGGTAATAATAAAACACCATAAGACCGAGTCAAGCTGTGCCGGGAACGTAAAAGAATGAATACGGCCGAGCGGATCAACGACGGTGTCCAGTACATCTACAGCTGAGGCGGTTGAAATTATGCAAGTGGATGATGAAATCGCTACTACATCGACAACGGACTGTATAGGCATAGATTGTGTTCGACCGTCGATTTGTTTCCTTGATTTCATCCTAAATACATAAATAAAAATATTTTATATAAAAAATATAACCCGTTACGTAAACGTATTCACGTACAACACACGGCCGTGTCCATGACACAGCCAGAGTTTTTTTTTTATCTGTAGTGGAATAATTTTTTAAATTCTCAAAATTAAGAATAAAGTTTTATTTGGAATATTTTTCCATTAAAAATAAATAAATAAATACATAAATGTAAATAAAGGGAGATTAACATCTATAACTTAAACTGCACTTCTCTGATTTGATGGCGGATTTCCAAGTGCAACAGTACGTATTTAAATGTTTGGCCGTCCGTCATTTATGCTAATTCTAAATTCTTTTCACCAAAGGCTCGCCATATTTTATACTTCATTCCTCTTGCACGCAATAAAATGGTCAGGTCATTACAAAACACGTTTTATCGAAAAATTAATAAACAATTTTTTACGCCGTAATGTTGCTATTTTTCTTTATCATGGGATTTACTTTGTTTTAATAAAGCAAGAGATGTTGTAACCGCCCTTCAGAATTCCGCCCATCAATGATGATGTCTACACTCAAGAGACCTTCCCTAAAGCATTCCTGGAGGTGAAACCTCTCATCTTAGGTCTTTTAGGAAAGTTCAAAGAAGAATGGTAAGAGCCGACAGCCAGAGAGTACCACTCGCTGTGCCAAAATACGAGGTGTGGCTATTAAATAACGAGACTATTGCTGTAAAACATTTTATTTTAAATTTATACATATTTAGTTATTATCACCTTCAATATACACCCCTCCCCTATCCCTACAACGCTCCATGCGAATTTACCATTGTTCGAAACAGTGCTGGAAGTCTTTTTATGTGAGCTCCAGAATGACGCGTGCCGCTTTTTCTTTCGCAGCTTTAACGGAAACTGAAATCGTGTCCCTTTTAATGCAGATTTGACTTTGGGGAACAGATAAAAGTCACATGGGGCCAGGACAGGCAAATAAAGCGGATGGCCTAAACCTGGGATGATGTACTTGGCTAGAAACGTCTTGACAGACAATGCAGTGTGAGCCGGCGCGTTGTCTTGATAGAGAACCCCGTAACTTGTTCTTGCACAAATCGGGTCGTTTTTTTCCTTACTCTTTCACGGAGTTGAGCAAGCACCTCACGCGGTAGTAATGTTGATTAATTATAATCGATATTTTCATCCGTTTTGGACGTGGAAGGGCGACCTGGGCGGTCATCATCTCCGACGTTTTCTCTCGGCCATCTTGGAAACGCTTGAACCACTCAAAAACTTGCGCACGTGATAAACATTCATCGCCATAAATTTATTTTAATAAAAGATAAATTTCAGTAGCGGTTTCACCAAGTTTTGATGTGAAATTTCACGACAATTCGTTGCTCTACTACATATGTAGTATCATGTTTTCGGCAAAACGAAACTAACCCCTCTTGCACAAACGACGGTTCCGGTCAGACAGATTTCTCTACAAACACGTGAGATGCTGCAATCGAAAGAGAAGGCTTTACGTTGCACAGCTGCCGGTCGTTAAGATTTGGCGCATGCATAGTTCTTCTGTAGCAGCATCAGTCTCGTTATTTAATAGACACACCTCGTACACATTTACCCCAATGTCTTCTAAGATATTCTGAAGAACGCTCTTTCAAACTAAAAGAAACTCGATGGATGTGAATCCATCCAAATCTAGTTCTACCTCGAAGAAAGCCTTAGGAATGGTAGGGAGCAACTCTCTCTGATTTTACTACTAATTAAAACCATTCCGTGATGCCACGACACTCCCTGCGCACAATGTCCCTCAGAGAGGGCCTGTAAACTGACATCTGTAAAATGAAGTACGAGACAAAAAAATGAAAGCCATTCCACCGAAGACTGAAAAAATGGTGTGTCATGGCGCAAAAAAATTCTACCCTTTAAAAGTTAAATAATTATAAATAAATAATAATAGTCTAACCTTGATATCCGAACATTATTATTACTATGAAACTTAGTATAAGCACTGTAGACAGATCAAAATCATCCACGTTCACAATAAATATTGTTGCAACTAATAAATACAATAATGCAATGAATATATACGGTATAATTAGGAATATCTGTTCAAGAGTCTCAAATGAAGAGTTCACTTTATGTATTTCTGTATTGAAATCATTCATTTCAATATTATTGGTATCGATCAGTAAAATCTGAAAAAAAATAATAGATTTTTGGTTAGAATTAAGATGGTAATTGATTATAACTGTTGGAAGAGACGTTTAATATAGAACTAATATATATACCTTCTTTAGAAGTAAACTTTGAAATGAAACACGTAATCTAATACCCATTGTTAGAGCAGTACTGCGCCAAGTGTATTTCATTAAGGTGTAAATTAATAAGATTAAACTTAATAAAATCAGATAAGTTTGATCCTGTAATATAACGGCGTAATATAAAAGGGCTGCTATGATTGCGCTGAAAAAACAGAATAGTATCTTAAAATTCAACTTAAACGAAGTAAAAATGACAATTTATATCAAATAAATTGAGAATTTTTGTTTATAGCTGAGGTTATTTAAAAAAAAAGGTTATATAAGTATAGTCTTTACATCAACAGTTGTTGATTAGTTGTACAGTTCGCCAAGAAAGTGCATATCAAGAAGAACGCTCTACGAACACTCAGACTGTGCTCAAAAACTCTTTTGAACATCGATCCAAAAAACTATTGTTGGTATCTTCGTTTTCCTACTATCGATGTAAGCCATTTCACTGAATTTAGAACTCTGATTTTATTGTAAACGATGTTTTAAAGTATGTAAATAAGCTACCATTAATAAGAGGTTTTGGTGCATCTGCCCTAGGATGTGTTCAATGTAAGGAGTAATATTTCTCGTGAATGCGTCCCACGTAAGATGAAATCTAGTAGCTTTGCTTTGTACAAATGGTGTCAAGGTAAAGGAATAAAGGTTAAATTAGTTGATGTAAGCTCATTTTATTGGCAAGAAAGGTCTGACGTCCAAAATGGTCATTAAATTATCTCAGAAGCTCTTTTTAACGATTAAATCGCAAAAAAGAAAAAATCTCGAGATTGGGACACCATTTCACATTCATATCGTACATCACAAGCTGTATACTTGTGAAGCATGTACTGTGCCTTCAAAGGTGTCTCCTCAGATACAGAGAGCAATTGATAACCTCCTGGCTAATCTTGCTTGCGAGCCAGGCTTCACAAGTTGAGTGAAGTGCATTATTTGATAAATTAAGGAATAAGTTTGATCCTTTACATGAAAGATATTGAACACTTAAATATGTGGCAGAATGTTTCCAATTTTTTTGGTAATTAAACGCAACTCTCCCAAAATTACCAAAAAATTATTAAACCTTCTTGTTTGTAACAGATGTAAAATTAATTTTTAGCCATTTTGTGTATGCTTGAGAACATCAAAAGCTCTTAACATTTGATTTTTCTTAGAAAAATCACTCGGAAAACGACTTATTTCCCTGATATTAAGAAAAATACTAGCTTTACTGCCTTGGCAATATTTTTAGTAGAAAGGGGATGAAAAAATACATAAAAATGACCTATCGCGTGCTCTTCTTTCTCTTTGATAACTAGTTAAAAAAATTGAAATATGATTAATAAATAACAGATTTTGAAATGGCCTAGCACCTTTAATTTTGAAGATATCGAATTGCAGTTTCCCTGTTTCTTTTATAACTTTTTATACTCTTTAAAACTGTGTATATGAAAATGGGGGTCAACTGCGAACCCTCACTTTTGGTCGCGCGTCAGCCGCGTATGAGGGCAGGAATCCTAAAATCAAGTCACATATTCTGAAACTAGAGGTGACGGGCAACAAATTTTTCCTCTACCATTTTTTTGCTCAGATTAACCGTTTAAGCTTGAAATCCGTTTGAGCCGTCTTAAAATGAACACCCTGTATAAGAACTTATCGCAGCAGCATTTAAATTTTGAAGACTTTATTAAAGAATTAATTATACTCGTATTTAATGGCCAGCAAAGCAGACTGAACTAGAAGCAAGTTTTAATTCCTCAAATCATCATTTTCTTTATTCATTTAATAATAATTGAATTCGATTAGTGCCAACCCAACTGGACATGAATCCAATAAAGATTTGGGGGCTGCAAATGGCCTAGTTGTCGATCCAAAAATCATTTCAGCAGTTTTAAAGGCATTAACCTATCATAATATTATATTTATTTGAATGTATAGGTTTCGTTACCGTAAATTGTTGAACTTAGGATTCAAGATTGGCGAGGAATCGGTCAAATAAAAAACAAACTCGTCTTCTTGCCAACGTTTCAACAAATACGAGGGTCGTTTGAAAAGTCCGTGCAAAGTCAGAGAGATAGCACCACTGGCGCGTATCGAGGTTATGTTTAGTTAGTAGCATCTCTTGGAAGAACACACACCAAGTTTCAGCCAGATCGGTCTATTTCTTTGTGTTTGGCATTCGTTTGAATCGAAGAAGTCGAGTGATTTTCAAAAAATGGACGAAAAAGAATTTCGTGTGTTGATTAAACACTACTTTATGAAAGGCAAAACGCCTCAGGAGACTAAAGAGAAGCTTGATAAACATTATGGTGACTCTGCACCTTCGATTAGAACAGTTTATAAGTGGTTTCAAAATTTTCGGAGTGGCCATATGGGCACAAGTGACGCTGAACGTTCTGGACGCCCTGTTGAGGTTACTACTCCAGAAATCATTGATAAAATCCATGATATGGTGATGGATGACAGAAGAGTGAAGGTGCGTGAGATTGTTAGTGCTGTGGGCATCTCGAATGAACGGGTACATAATATTTTGCATCAACTTTTGGACATGACAAAGCTATCCGCAATTGATGGGTGCCGCGATTGCTCACGCTTGACCAAAAACGAAATCGTGTGAAGTGTTGCAAGGACGGTTTGCAGCTGTTCCAGAAGAATCCGCAGGACTTTAAGCGTCGTTTCGTCACTGTGTATGAAACATGGATACATCACTACACTCCTGAGATCAAAGAACAATCTAAACAATGGGTTACCAAGGGGGAATCTGCGCCAAAAAAGGCGAAGACCGTTCCTTCGGCCGGAAAGATTATGGCGACTGTCTTTTGGGATTCGCAAGAAATAATCCTCATCGACTATCTGGAAAAGGGTAAAACTATTACAGGTGCATATTATTCATCGTTATTGGACCGTTTGAAAACCGAGCTGCAAGAAAAACGCCCACGATTGGCCCACAAAAAAGTCCTTTTCCATCACGACAACGCACCAGCTCACACCTCAGCAGCTGTGGTCGCAAAATTAATGGAAATAGGGTTCCAACTCGTTTCACATCCCCCCTATTCTCCAGACTTGGCTCCCTCGGACTACTATTTGTTCCCCAATATGAAGAAATGGCTGGCGGGAAAAAGATTTTATTCAAAGGAGGGGATTGTAGAAACGAATGGCTATTTTTCAGACAAATCCTATTATTCGGAAGGGATCAACAAACTAGAGCAGCGTTGGACGAAGTGTATACGCCTAAAAGGAGACTATGTTGAAAAATAAAAAAGGTTTACCCCCAAAAATTAAGCAGTTTTTATTTTTGCACGGACTTTTCAAACGACCCTCGTATATTGTCCTCTTCAGGGTTGGTTGAGTTACACAAACTGTACGCCCTGAAGAAGACAATATATTTGTCGAAACGTTGGCAAAAAGACGAGTTGTTGTTTTTTATTTGACCGATTCCTCGCCAATCTTGAATCCTAAGATTATATTCATTTAAATAATTCAAAACAGATTTAGCACTAAAACAGACTGTAAATTTTGCATTCAGTTACTAAATGTTATTGTGATGAAGCAATAATTAGTAAACAAAAATAAATAAATACAAATATTTCCTTATAATAAGCTAAAAGCGGCGACAAACATTGATATCTACGTAAATGTACAGCTGGTTTTACCCAGTGCTTTTTTTTCTTTAAATTTTTCCATTATTTACTTCTAATTTTTATTTTAAAACAGATACTATACTAGACAGTTTTAATAGATAAATAGCTCAACTGACAATTTACCTTACTAGCTCTATGATAAATAAAAATATGGTAATTATAGCAAATGCCGGAGCAAGAGTCCTCCATATTGCGAGCAGCAAACTCGGCCTTCTTGGAAAGTCCAAACTATTCAGTAACTCATTAGTCCAACATCTGGAAAAGATGATTTATTAATTTGGTTTTCAACTTTGGAATAAAAAATAAAATGGCAGTCCATTAAACAATGTATTCATTCGAATAATAAGACATTTAAGTACACATTTTCCCCCTTAGTCATCTCTCTGAGAGTTGCAACAAATATCTGCAGATGTGTACGAGGGTCGTTTGAAAAGTCCGTGCAAAAATAAAAACTACTTAATTTTTTGGGGTAAACCTTTTTTATTTTTCAACATAGTCTCCTTTTAGGCTTATACACTTCGTCCAACGCTGCTCTAGTTTGTTGATCCCTTCCGAATAATAGGATTTGTCCAAGTCTGAAAAATAGCCATTCGTTTCTGCAATCACCTCCTCGTTTGAATAAAATCTTTTTCCCGCCAGCCATTTCTTCATATTGGGGAACAAATAGTAGTCCGAGGGAGCCAAGTCTGGAGAATAGGGGGGGATGTGAAACGAGTTGGAACCCTATTTCCATTAATTTTGCGACCACAACTGCTGAGGTGTAAACTGGTGCGTTGTCGTGATGGAAAAGGACTTTTTTGTGGGCCAATCGTGGGCGTTTTTCTTGCAGCTAGGTTTTCAAACGGTCCAATAACGATGAATAATATGCAACTGTAATAGTTTTACCCTTTTCCAGATAGTCGATGAGGATTATTCCTTGCGAATCCCAAAAGACAGTCGCCATAATCTTTCCGGCCGAAGGAACGGTCTTCGCCTTTTTTGGCGCAGATTCCCCCTTGGTAACCCATTGTTTAGATTGTTCTTTGGTATCAGGAGTGTAGTGATCTATCCATGTTTCATCCACAGTGACGAAACGACGCTTAAAGTCCTGCGGATTCTCCTGGAACAGCTGCAAACCGTCCTTGCAACACTTCACACGATTTCGTTTTTGGTCAAGCGTGAGCAATCGCGGCACCCATCTTGCGGATAGCTTTGTCATGTCCAAATGTTGATGCAAAATATTATGTACCCGTTCATTCGAGATGCCCACAGCACTAGCAATCTCACGCACCTTCACTCTTCTGTCATCCATCACCATATCATGGATTTTATCAATGATTTCTGGAGTAGTAACCTCAACAGGGCGTCCAGAACGATCAGCGTCACTTGTGCCCATATGGCCACTCCGAAAATTTTGAAACCACTTATAAACTGTTCTAATCGAAGGTGCAGAGTCACCATAATGTTTATCAAGCTTCTCTTTAGTCTCCTGAGGCGTTTTGCCTTTCATAAAGTAGTGTTTAATCAACACACGAAATTCTTTTTCGTCCATTTTTTGAAAATCACTCGACTTCCTCGATTCAAACGAATGCCAAACACAAAGAAATAGACCGATCTGGCTGAAACTTGGTTTGTGTTCTTCCAAGAGATGCTACTAACTAAACATAACCTCGATACGCGGCAGTAGTGCTATCTCTCTGACTTTGCACGGACTTTTCAAACAACCCTCGTATAAGACTACATTTACGAGGTGTGGCTATTAAATAACGGGACTGATGCTGCTACTGAAGAACTGTGCATGCGCCAAATCCTGACGACCGACAGCTGTGCAGCGTAAAGGCCTTCTCTTTCGATTGCAGCGTCTCACGTGTTTGTAGAGAAATCTGTTTGACTGGAACCGTCGTTTGTGTAAGAGGTGTTAGTTTAGTTTTGCCGAAAACATGATACTACATATGTAGTAGAGCAACGAATTGTCGTGAAATTTCACATCAAAACTTGGTGAAACCGCTACTGAAATTTATCTTTTATTAAAAGAAGTTTAATGGCGATGAATTTTTATCACGTGCGCAAGTTTTTGAGTGGTTCAAGCGTTTCCAAGATGGCCGAGAAGACGTCGGAGATGATGACCGCCTGGGTCGCCCTTCCACGTCCAAAACGGATGAAAATATCGATTATAATTAATCAACATTACTACCGGTGAGATGCTTGCTCAATTCCGTGAAAGAGTAAGGAAAAAACGACCCGATTTGTGGAAGAACAAGTCCTCAGGGTTCTCCATCAGGAGAACGCGCCGGCTCATACTGCACTGTCTGTCAAGAACAGTTTCTAGCTAAGTACATCATCCCAGGTTTAGGCCATCCGCTTTATTTGCCTGTCCTGGCCCCCTGTGACTTTTATCTGGTTCCCCAAAGTCAAATCTGCATTAAAAGGAACACTATTTCAGTCCGTTGGAGCTGTGAAAGAAAAAGCGGCATGCGTCATGCGGGAGCTCACAGAAAAAGACCTCCAGCACTGTTTCGAACAATGGTAAATTCGCATGGAGCGTTGTAGGGATAGGGGAGGGGTGTATATTGAAGGTGATAATAACTAAATATGTATAAATTTAAAATAAAATGTTTTACAGCAATAGTCTCGTTATTTAATAGCCACACCTCGTAGTTCCCTATTTAAAGTAGCCCATTAATTTTTGATTTATTTTTTAATAACTACTAAACGATTGCCCTGCTGATGGTCCTTGTCTTTACTACTAATGTCGGAATGGCTCAAATCATAGACAAGATAGATGTTAACCAATGTTGACTTAAGTTTAAATTACCCCATATTAATTAAGCTATAAATTTACAATTATAAGGATTCATTTCTACTTACTTTTCTAGTTGTGATCTTAAGTAATTACTTTCTAAATTCTTTGTAATTTCATACAGTTTACCAAAATCTAATGATGGATTTTTCTTGATTAATGGAATCAACCACCTGAAACAGTAAATTTTAAAGTTAATAAATATAAATATAAAAATTAAATGCAGGAATCTTTTCGCTTATCGTATTAAGTATCAGTTCTCGCTGTTCACCTCATGAATCATGCATACAAACCACAGGATTTGCCGGGATTAACTCTTTTGATTGTCTAATCACATAAGACATCATAAAATATAAAACACTATATAAAATATCCTAAATTTACAACACTGAGAAAATCTAATGAAAAAGTATATTGAGACCTAATGACCAGACTGTTATAAACCAAGATGCAAAGTTATCTCTTACTCAAAAGGAAATGGTTATGCTACCGCGAGTTACTGCCCCTCTCCACTATAAAACCAGAAATATACATGAGCACCTAGATCTGAGCCGAAATTTTTGAAAAATAAATAAACTATTTTTCCAATTCAGTTTAAAATACAATAATTGAAATGAAAATATTATCTTGTTAATCATTGAAGAATGATATTTTAGCCTTGAATCTTTAATTTTTGCCTTAAAGTATTATGGGAACTGCAACATCCATATTCAAGCCTGATCTAATATATTTACGCTAGTAAATTTTGGAAAATTACGCAAAAACTTTAGAAGTTTAGAACCCATGATTTGTTCTTCCACAAATCGGGTCGTTTTTTCCTTACTCTTTCACGGAGTTGAGCAAGCACCTCACGGTAGTAATGTTTAATTAATCATAATCGATATTTTCATCCGTTTTGGTCGTGCGGTCATCATCTCCGACGTTTTTTCGGCTATCTTGGAAACGTTTGAACTACTCAAAAACCTCGCGCATGTGATTAACATTCATCACCATAAACTTTTTTTAATAAAATATAAGTTTCAGTAGCGGTTTTACCAAGTTTTGATGTGAAATTTCACGTCAATTCGTTGCTCTACTAAATGTCTAGTATCATGTTTTCGACAAAATGAAACTAACAACCTCTTACACAAACGACAGTTCCGGACAGACAGATTTCTCTACAAACACGTGATACGCTGCAATCGAAAAGAGAAGGCTTTACGCTGCACAGCTGTCGGTCGTTAGGATTTGGCGCATGCATAGATATTCTGTAGCAGCATCAGTCTCGTTATTTAATAGCCACACCTCGTATTTACGCAAATATATTTTGAAAAATGACGCAAAAAATTTAGAAGTTTAGTCTATGATGAGATAAAAGTTGCTAGATTATAATCTGGACTGCATGATTACATTATTTTTTTAAAAAAAGTTTAATGCACATCCTTGTATTTTTTCTAAAATGTATAATAATAAAAATTCTCTTGGCGACAACCACATTCCTTTCATTACACAAGTTGCTGAAAAAACGATACAGAAAATTCTATCATAACCTTCAATCTCATCACAATCCACTTATACAACATCTATCTTCCAGAACATTTCCAGACAACACTTCTAGACGTCTTAAAAGACAGTGGTCTTGCGATCTCCTCTCTGATGAAGAGAGTAAGTAGAATTTAGAATGTAATTGGAGTGTTACCGCTGGGTAACTTCTCCACTCTTATATGTGTGATACGTTGCTTATTGTTACCCTTGATGCTAATAATGCAATGCGTTGATTGTAACTAAATAAATTGTTAAAAAGTAAAATAAATACTCTTGGCTAAAAAAATCCAAGGCAAATAAAATTTGAAAAAGAAGCAGCGTGCGAAACGGCCCACAGTCCATCGTGATTCATCAATCTCTTGTAATATCCCCGTTTAGCAATCGTGTGGATTCGCAAACCCTACGCTCACCAGCCTGAACGACTCCTCCGTTGTGAGGATCTCTCTCTGCTGATACACCCTTAGAATGGACCATACTCTAAGCTCTTACCCATTCAAGCAGGATTTTACAAAGATAATTCTCGATCAGGTCTTGAGAACGCAAGGAGAAATATTTAAAAATTATGTAAGGAATGAAATAAGAATTATTTCTTTAGTTGGTGATAGTCTGAAAGGCGAATTCCTAATTATTAAGTAACGCCATTTAAATTATCGATTGTCAATCATCGTTTATCAAACTAAATTCTTATGCATTATTATCATAAAGATAATAATAAAAAAATGGAGCTTATTTCCCCTTGGAGTTTTTCTCTAATTATTCTTAATAGTATATACGCTTAAGATAAAACAGAAATTTAAAATAAAATGGAGACAAGGTCAAAATAACTCGTTAATGGATAGTTTGTGGTATATTTGGCCCTACATATGTATTATCTATTTGAACTTCTACAATTTGACCTTAATTCTTCAAAAAAAAAAAAATTATATTCATTTTATATGTTTGTTCTTTGACCTTATACTAATTTTAACGAGAACATGGACGTGTTTGAAAAGATGAATTTCGATAAAAAAAAAAATTCTTCAAAAATACGAATAACCTTAGTAAAGAAGACATTAAAACCTTAAGGGATGAGCAATTCAATTACTTGGACTTGGTCATCACTAAGGATACGTCAAATGACGTATATACCCGGTATTCCCAAATTCCTTAGCTATACAGGGTATATACGAGAATAATTTTGGGAATTTGAGTAGAAAAAAAGCTTTGATAAACTATTTTATCTGCTACTTAAACATAAAGTTCCTTCAAGAAAAACCATGAGCTCCTAAGGGTTCCTAAAAGTGTAAAAACTTGAAGACTCCTGAGGTTCCTCCAGAGAATAATACGAGGGTCGTTTGAAAAGTCCGTGCAAAGTCAGAGAGATAGCACCACTGGCGCGTATCGAGGTTATGTTTAGTTAGTAGCATCTCTTGGAAGAACACAAACCAAGTTTCAGCCAGGTCGGTCTATTTCTTTGTGTTTGGCATTCGTTTGAATCGAGGAAGTCGAGTGATTTTCAAAAAATGGATGTAAAAGAATTTCGTGTGTTGATTAAACACTACTTTATGAAAGGCAAAACGCCTCAGGAGACTAAAGAGAAGCTTGATAAACATTATGGTGACTCTGCACCTTCGATTAGAACAGTTTATAAGTGGTTTCAAAATTTTCGGAGTGGCCATATGGGCACAAGTGACGCTGAACGTTCTGGACGCCCTGTTGAGGTTACTACTCCAGAAATCATTGATAAAATCCATGATGTGGTGATGGATGACAGAAGAGTGAAGGTGCGTGAGATTGCTAGTGCTGTGGGCATCTCGAATGAACGGGTACATAATATTTTGCATCAACATTTGGACATGACAAAGCTATCCGCAAGATGGGTGCCGCGATTGCTCACGCTTGATCAAAAACGAAATCGTGTAAGGACGGTTTGCAGCTGTTCCAGAAGAATCCGCATGACTTTAAGCGTCGTTTCGTCACTGTGGATGAAACATGGATACATCACTACACTCCTGAGACCAAAGAACAATCTAAACAATGGGTTACCAAGGGGGAATCTGCGCCAAAAAAGGCGAAGACCGTTCCTTCGGCCGGAAAGATTATGGCGACTGTCTTTTGGGATTCGCAAGGAATAATCCTCATCGACTATCTGGAAAAGGGTAAAACTATTACAGGTGCATATTATTCATCGTTATTGGGCCGTTTGAAAACCGAGCTGCAAGAAAAACATCCACGATTGGTCCACAAAAAAGTCCTTTTCCATCACGACAACGCACCAGCTCACACCTCAGCAGTTGTGGTCGTAAAATTAATGGAAATAGGGTTCCAACTCGTTTCACATCCCCCCTATTCTCCAGACTTGGCTCGCTCGGACTACTATTTGTTCCCCAATATGAAGAAATGGCTGGCGGGAAAAAGATTTTATTCAAACGAGGAGGTGATTGCAGAAACGAATGGCTATTTTTAAGACTTGGACAAATCCTATTATTCGGAAGGGATCAACAAACTAGAGCAGCGTTGGACGAAGTGTATACGCCTAAAAGGAGACTATGTTCAAAAACAAAAAAGGTTTACCCCCAAAAATTAAGTAGTTTTTATTTTTGCACGGACTTTTCAAACGACCCTCGTAATGGTGTCAGGTTTCAAATGAAAATATCTATTTATTTTAAAATAAAAAATCCATATTTAAATGATAGATATTATTGAAACATTTTTGAGTGAAACGTTGTGATTTTGCTTTAAAAAAATTTATTAAAGTTAGAAGCTCACGCGAATCTGCTTACAAACAAAGTCTGATAATGATTTGAGTCAGACGTTCTTGTTATGTTCTTTACATAAATGATCAATACAAGTCATTGATAGTTTAATATCTGAGAAGAGATAATAAAGAAAGCTAAATCAGTAAAAGTCATAATAAATTATATTCTTTAAAACATTATTTACTTTTACTTTTAAACTGTCCTATAAAATTAATGTTAAATTCAATGCAAGGTGAAATTGCAAAATCAGTTTAAACCAAACGTTTCAAATTTTGGAGGTGATTTCTGATTTCTCATTCCGCATGCCTAATAATGATATGTCAAATCTGGCAGCATCCTTCGCTTTTCTCTTTGTCCTTCATCAACTCGAAAGTATTGATTCCTTTCACCAGCGGACCTCTACTAAGCTAGCTTCCACAACATTAGTTCGTATGGTTCTAATTTTATTTAACTTTTTGGGCGAATACTTTTATTTTAAGAAGAAAACTATCATTAATTTTGTTCAGTAAGTTTGTTTTTTCTTTTTTTTTGGCATTGGCTTTCGCCATACAGCCAGCATCATCGTCTAGGGGCTTATCACTAGAATATCACTCACTCTCCATTCTTACTTATAAATACATTCGCTTCACTCATTCATCCCTCTACTATATACAACTATTTACATAAACCTTACAACTAATGGATGGATCAGTACTCTATATTCCTGCCATCCTTATATTATAACTTAACCGAAATTAAAATCACGTAATCCTTCTCTAATCATTTTCTTCCATTCATTCTAATTCGGCTATAGCTTTTAAATACATTCATATTTTTTCACTAGCTCTGCTACAGATTTAAGCATGTAGATGTTGGTGGAGAATATTATGTCTTCGTAGCGAAATGGTTCATCTAAATACCTGTATATGTCGTCAAACATTCGTTTCCTTTCTACCACATAACGTGGACATATCATTATTATATGTTTGAAATCCTCCTCCTCATTGTAATCTACGCAAAGAGGAGAGAGGACCTTTTGTTGATCCTGTGAAGATACGATCCGCATACAGCGTGGTTCGCTCTCAGTCCCATTCCCTGTGAATTTGTTCATTTTTTTTGCATGAACCACAATGCATCCAAGACATTACTTTTACATTACGAAAATCTGCAAGTCTACCTGTTCGACTGAACGGTGTAACGATTCCTCCAGCTGACGTAGTACGATACTTAGGACTGTACATTGGACAAGTGACTCACGTGGAACCCACATACACGACTGAAACGACAAGAACGTGAACAGACGCTACAAGCTACTTGACTAGACTAATTGACCGCAGATCCAAACTCAACTTGAATCACAAACTGACAATTTACAAGACACTGTTAAGACCCATATGGACATATGGTGCTGAAGTGTGGGGCTCAACCAAACCCTCTAACTCCAAAACGCCTGCAGACATTACAGTCTAAAATCCTACGCGAAAATCCTGAATGCTCCATACTACATTTCTAACCTCACCATACACACTGTGACCTTCACATCCTTTTTGTTATCGATCTAATAAAGTCTCGCTACCGCAACTTTCACAGCCTCCTAGCTCTCTCCATCCTAATCCTCTTGTCCAACAACTCTCCTCTCCTCACCTTCCAGACAATCCTCCTCGTCGCTTGAAGCGGAAGTGGCCTAGGGACCTACTGATGTCAGTGTAATATCCACTGAGAAAAGAGTTCCATCAATGGGTGGTTGCTCTTACATGATATTCACGAGAACTTAACCAGTTTCATCAAATTTACTTGTTGCAATATTCGTTATAGTTGTAAATATGGCAAATAAAGTGAAAAAAAAATTAAATTTCAGTGCGCTCATCTCACAAAGCAAACAAATTTTGTGGCTTTAAAAGAAATTTTAGTACAATCAACAACTAATAATTGTAACGCTAACGCAATACAATGGATACAGCTTTTGTGCAATCTATGAAGACATAAGATTCGTTAGTAAACAGTCCAATTAGTAATATTAACCTTAAAGTAGATTTATATTTAGCGTTAACATAGCCGGATCTGTTTTCTAACAGTGAATCTGCAGAATATACTTAGAAAACAATATGGTAGCTCCGCGGAACGACAAGAAACAACACAGAATCTTATAAATTTACTATACTACAAACCTTCGCTTGTAAAGAATGCCAGTGCATTCTATTGGGGAGCATTACAATTTAAGTTTTTAAAAAATAAATAATCTAATATGTATTACGGCCGAAAAGATATTTGGGAACGAATAATTTCTTTGATAGCATTTCTGTAGCATCTCAATCAGTTCCGAATGCAGCGGTCACTTCTTAACTATAAATTTTTCTTTTAGAGTAAGAAATTAAATATAAGTAAATAATGAAAAATAATATTCTTACAAATAAAGTAGATTAGAGAAATATCCAGTCCCATTTACTGCATTAGTGTTATTATCTGCAGTGGATAGCAAATTTGTTCTAGATCTTTGTTGATATCTCAACATTCTTCTAAATTATTTTAAACATATGTGCGAAAACTAAGAACTTTAATTAAATCCATAAAATGATCTAATTAAAACAAAGTAACTGGTAAACGTTTAAACTTTAGGATCACAACTGTGGCGTTTGCCATTCTTGTCACCAAGGCCATAAAATTATCGCTTAGTTTGTTTTTAAGGTTGAGTGTCGATATATATACTTTTTTCTTTTTTTTAATTTAAGGTAAGTATATATGTGCCACACGTTATCTACTTTCTGCTTAAATACATCAAAATTGTTAGGTAACAAATTTTTTTTTATCAAAAACGTCGAATGTTGGATTCTTTTTTTGTAAAGAAAGTGCAAAAAAAGTATTTTATCTAATGTAATAACGTAAATATGACGTGAAACTTAAATTTTCGTAATAAAGAAACTCGTTACGCATAATAAGTGCGGCACGAAATATACCTTAACATTCTTTTTAAGATTTAGATTGATAAGTGTTAGTATTTAGTATTAAATTGTTAGTATTTCTCATTCTGGATTAAAATCCCAAAATACTTCAATTTCCATTCAGACTTCAGTATTTCTAACTGTTTAACCAACCACCTGTGAAGAATACTGTAGGCTCGTGGTTTATCAGCGCCTATGGCTATAATATCAATACTCAAATGGGTTTAGTCGCCGTATAATCTTTCTCCAGATTAGGGGGTCCCCAAACTTTTTACACAGGGGGCCAGGTTCACTGTCCCTCAGACCGTGGGAGGGCCGAACTATAAAACAAACTATTTTAAAGTAAAAAACAAAAAACAAAACGGGAACAAATAGAATATTTAAAATAAAGAACAAGTAAATTTAAATCAACAAACTGCCCAGTATTTCTGTGGGAATTATGGACCTGCTTTTGGCTAATGAGATGGCAGAATCCGGTTTAATTATAGTGCAGCGTTTCCCAAACTTTTTTGACCGCGGCCCGGTACGAGATTTTAAATTTTTTCGCGACCCACCTTATAAAAAAAACATTTATTTACAAAACTATAATTTTTTATATTAAATTTTTTAATATAAATCAAAATTCAAGTTATTTGTTTGTTTATTTCATACACAAAAATTGCAAAATAATTATTTAACAAAAACATAAGTAATTAAAGACAATCCATTATCTTCATTTAAAACTTAAAGTAAATTTTGTTTTACATATTTTGACCTTAGTGCGAAGGATGATGTTGTTTTTCATCACATAGTAATTTCAAATTAGGGCTCAATGATATTAATTTTATTCTCAAATTAGGTTCGACATCCAATCTGTTTCGATACTTATTTTTTAAGCACACCAAGGCTGAGAACGCAGTTTCACAACGTATAAGTGGTGACAAAAGGCATTAAAAATTGTATCGCTTTTTCGCTTACGCTTGGATATTCCTTTTGACAGCGCAACCAAAAATTAATTAGTGGTACAGTTTCAAACACTTTTTTAAGATCGGTGTCGCATGAAATTTCAATTAAATTATCAACTTCTTGTTCACTAAGATTAAGCATTTCTTACTTTTCAATATCGACAGAAGGCACTGAATGACGAATCGAAATCAGCCAATCAGAGCATCCGAATTTGAACGCTCCGGTAGGAAACGGTGATAAAGAGTTGCCACCTGCAGTACTTGAAAAAGTTACGAAAAATATTAAATTTAGAGCAAAATGTTATAGATTTTTTGTGTTTTTACAATTTTCGCCACGACTCATCTGAATTTTTCTGTGACCCGGTGCCGGGTCGCGACCCACACTTTGGGAAACGCTGTTATAGTGCTTTGCCTTTCTTCCTACTTCTGGCTGTTATTTTACACTGTTTTCGGAGCCGTGACGCTTGCATACCGCGTCAACGGAAGTAGTACTGTTAATGAGCGACGCAGCGCTTTGCGGCACCGCCACATATAGTGACTCTTCTCACTGACCACCAATGAAAGAGATGCCCCTTCCGGAAGTGCGGCGGGGGCCAGATAAATGTCCTCAGGGGGCCGCATGTGGCCCGCGGACCGTAGTTTGGGGATCCTTGCTCTAGATCCTCAAGTTTTTCTATTCCATTCAAAACCCCTGAAACAGTAACTCTTGTACAAACAAGAACATTTTTCTCGTGAACATACTTTTTCTGGTGTAAAAGGAAAAGTTAGAAATTGCATTTAGAAAAAAAAGTCCTGAATGTATGCCCTTATTCATGCAATTTATTGTAGGAGCCAAATTGCAACTGAATGCACTTTAATAGATGATCGGTGAATCTTGCAAGCCTGTCAGCTTCCAACTATTAACCTGGCAGTGAGAGAATGTTTTTTTTAAATCATAGACCATGCTATTGTACCTACTCATCTTAATCGCAGTCTTAGTGTTTGTTGCAAAACATTGTTTAAAATATTTTTGGTTAAAACTAATTCGAGCTGTGGAATTAATTCGAAAAATCCGATATAAACCCTCACTTCTTCTTTTAAATGCACTTTTTAACTTTAATTTTCAGCAATATATTTAATTCGCTTAATTAATGGCCCTCCAGCGCCGAATCAGGACAGTCACTTCCTCCAAAAAGTCTTAAAATATGTACATACTTTTAAAAAAAACAAAAACATTAACAGCTTTTTGTGAGAGTTCCTAAATTAGTGTACCAACTTAAAATAAATCAACTATAATGCTTTCGAGATAATCGTTGTAAATTAAATAATCCATTCAGATAATCCGCTTTAGCGATTTATCTTTAAACGCGGAATAAATACAATGCATTCAATTATCATCAAAACTCTCCAGGTGATAGAGTTGTACAATACACTGTAAAGACTCTTTAGAGTGAGGTTATGCTCACTTCTCTTCCAATAAAAACTAATAAAACGTTTCGAATAAAAGTTACGAGAAGTTGTTTAAAGAAAGTCGGAATCATTTGCAGAGGAATCATTGTCTGAGGAAATAGGGTAGGAAAAAGAGGCAAAAATTACCAAATTAAGTTTACTTAAGATCAATAAAATTAACTCAAGACAAATTGCAATATTATTTTTTGGCCATTCAGGTAGCTGGCCTGAAACCACTTCTTGATACTGCATTATAGTGCAGTAACTTCTACGACTGTTTCGTTTTTATTATTATTATTTTATTTTTTTCTCACACACTAAAGACCATTTTTGATAAACTATTTTTCTAAAAATTAAAGCAATCTGATTGTTTCAGGAAAAACTCAAGCTTTAAAACACGTAGGAGGGAGAAAAAGTTAAATGTAAAATTACACAAACTTACCTGCAGATTACACTTCAATTAATGTCGCTGTAAATTTTTCACATTAAAGGATTGATTTAATAATGTTAATACTTAAATTTTGTTAAGCAAAATCTTATTGAAATTACTAGCAATTGTGATTATAAATAAAAAGAAAAAGAAAGAGATATCACAGGTAAAAAAGATATAAAAGCTAAATTTTAAAGATTTATTATTCTTTCAAAATGTTGATTTAACATATAAATGTTATTCTTTTTTTTATATTATTTACTATTGTGAAATGTTTTCGATTTATTTAATATCCACTTTGTTCTACAAGTGCAGTAAGCAGTTAAGAATATAATATTAGTATAGTTACATATGTATTTATAATTATTTACAATTTATTATTTTATATAAATTAAAAAATAAGGTGCAGCAAGAATTTTTGTGTGTGTGTTTCAATTTTTTTAAATTTATTTTTGAATATATATTAATGTATTTTTTTAATATAAGGATTTGAAAGACTACATTAATAACATTATTGTCAGCACATAAGAATTTATTTATATATATATTTATATGTAATATCTACATTCACACATCATTCACTTACAATAAAATCCACTCAGTGTTTCACTTACATTACTTCCAATCATTCATTTTTATTTTTATATATATTATTCACATCGAAAAATTAAAGAACTGTACATATAAATCATTTTGAAGTTTACTGGAATATTATATTTTTTTGAAGTTCTGTCTTATTCCTTTCTTCAATTATTTAATGACAGAAATAGATTTTTAAAAAAAGAAGTCGAATGATGTGGCCCTGCTTGACATTTTCACAGTAATTATCTTCTTTGAACGAGAAGGAGTGTTATAAGTTGTTCAATTTTATGTTTAATAAAGCTGGTGGAATAGACAATCACATCAAAGGCTGGCCAACTCAAAAGTCTTTAGTTTTGGGAGCAAAGTGTCAACAAGAATGAAGCACAAGCAGGGGCTTAATGAACACCATTAAATCGAAGAAATTCTATGAATTAGTAGTGATTTAGGCTTCTGTTTTGTTTACAATTTAGGCAGATTAAGCTGGATCTGATATTTTACGAGAATGGATTCAAAAGATATTTGCAAAAAAAAAAACAATATTGGATGAGCTTTAGCAGAAGCATTCCCAAACTGAATTGAATCCTGTCTTTTTGAAGTGAATGCGAAATTTCGATTAAATTCGAAATTATGCCTCTAGCTTGAGATTCCGTTGTACATTGGGCGAGGATTTAGCCATAAAAGCTGGAGAATTTATTTTCTTGCTCTTTGACAGAAACTGAAGTAGCTTCATCAAATATTGAAGATTGGCTAAGAGTTTGTGTGGAGTTGAGAATGTGCAATCGTTCCCTTGATCCACAATCCAGAACGTAAGAAAGTTTACCGAAATAAAAAATAATAAGAACTTATTTACATAGCCGGAACAAGACCTCGCCAAGAGAAAATCAGATAAATTCTTTTTAGGGCTTTACAAGATTCAAAAGAAATAATTTAACTTCTTATAATAATCTATATAAATAAAAATGTGTATCTTGGTTCGTTCAAAATCTTAAATCTCCAAAAGTACTTCACCGCTTACTTTGAAATTTTGACACAACGTTGCATTGGGAACAAAGTTCTCTATCAATCGAGAATGCTAGCTGCTGCTGCTAGCTACGGTCTGAACCGCAGCAATGCATAGCAGGGTACAGCTGTTGTCTAATAGCTATGGAAAATATTAACCAGTTAAGCGTGGAATTTAGTTTAAAAAAAAAAAAAAAAAACTCACAGTGTGCGGAATTAAAATCAGACAATGACGTGGCATACACAGTCGAACGCAGGGCAAAAACAACCAAACGTTTACAATAGTCTTAATAGTCACTGCAAGCGACTTTTTCTGCAATCTCTCGGGGCTTAAGATTACCAGAGCATTCTGTGCTCATTCAAAAATCTTGCACCGCTTCACGTCATTGCATTGCTCCTAGTTAACTAGAGACGCAAGAGTTTTTACAAGGAAGAAAAAGAGCTTTGAATTCTTGAGCAAAATTAAATCATGCTCGTACTGAGGTCCTGAACCTCTATCTAAGAGGTAAAAACGGCATTGCACAAGGGTTGAGAGCTTCTATTTGTATGCGGTAATTCCCCAATCTCTAATGCGGAGACCAAACATTGACCAACCACTTATCATTAGGCTGGCTGCCACCGCAGTTCTATTGGTAAGATAAAGGGAAACATCCCACCAAATAATATTCTTATTGTATTTGATTAAAATTTCGAGTTTTTATAGTTAATGACAACTTTATATTTTTTGTAACGTGTATACACGTCAACCACACTGAACAGGTTAATATAAAATTAAAGTAAAACTTTTGCAGTAATATAAATTATATTAATTATAAATTCAGCATACTTTTTCTCCATTTTTTTTTAAAGCAAAAATATATTTTCAGCAGAGAGTGTTATCAAAATCAAAAAAAAATTAATAAAACGGAGATAAAAGAGAAATTCAAATTAAATTGACCAACTGTTATCAAAGAACAAAATATTAGAACAAAATATTGTTCGTTCATTCTAAATCTTTTTTTTTTATTAAAATACAATTTCCAGTAAACAGCAAACAATTTATCTTAATATAGATGAGAGTTTATATAATAGGCCTTTTATTTATTTTATTCTAAACATCAAAAAATGCTCAATTAACTTTTAAGTTCATTAAATTTCCTGCATCAATTAATACAGCATATTAAAAACTCCACGATATATTTTATTAGTTTTTGTTTTTGTTTTTAAAGAAATAAATTTAATATTTTAACTAATAAAAGAAACATAACGTGGAGATTTAATCAGCATTATTGTCACGTTCTTAATGCAGTATATTGGTGATTTTTTAATAATATTATTTATAATATATATTTATTTTTACCAAAAAGGCACTTTTCGAACATCTAAATAATGGACATCTGATAAAATGAAAAATTGAAAATAAAATTAACAATATATTATGTAAAATAATAAAACATAGCTTTAAAAAAATAAGATTTTATTTAATGAACAAATAACTAATCAATTCGTTAAACAAATAACTTAACTGGATTAAAAGTAAACAATCAGTTGATTTTATAAGGTCCTGGATATACTTATCAAGGTGAATTATTATTTTATACATCTGGTTATAATAAAAAAAATATATAAGATTTAACGTGTAAATCAAAATTAATTTTTTAAAATTATGAGGCGAATGAGTGAATACCTATAGATATAAGAGATTGGCACACTTACAAAATTTGCTTCAGTATCGCACAATAACCTGGATCTCTGACAATAATAAATAAGACTGAATTCTAGGAGAATGAAACGAATATTGGAAGTTTTTTGAGTTTTGAAACAACGTATTTCAAAAAAGAAACAAAATGACTTAAGTTTTGGTAGTTATAAAAGCGCAAAGCTAATTTTTTTAAATCTTTACAACTTATTTCATAAACGAAATATGTTTATTTTATTTTTTCGGTAATCCCCCGATTATTGTTGGCCTATAACAAAACAAAATGGATAGCTTGTTTGTGAGAAATTTAGTGTTACAGCAAAACTGTTTAGCTTATTGACAACGATTGGCTTGAATACCTGTACTGATGGTTCTGCTGATGGGGCATTGTTGGGCCTGAATTGAAATGCAGTTCATTATCACCAATCTTTTTTTTGTTTTTTAAAATTTATTTATTAAGTTACACCAGCGCTAGATGCACTATTAGGAACAATGGCTGACACTACTACACTTTACTAACTGTGGTCAGAAGTTACCCAGCAGTAACCTGTCCCTAAATCATCTCCAGGATTAACTACTCTTCAGAAGAAAGAAAATCGTGAGGCCTCTGGCGTTTTAATCGCCTAAGAAGATGTACTGGAATGTGGAGAGATGATAAATGGCGAACAAGAGGATTGGGATGTGACTGTAAGTTCTGATCTAAAGTTTTTATAGAGAATTCGAGTAACTTGATTTACAAATGGAATTTCTAAGACTGTGTAGAAAGTTAACGATGGTGCGGAGAATTTTAGACAGAAGCGATTGAATTCGTTTCGTTGAATACCATAGTTAAATATCGTACGTCAAGGTAGGTTTTAGTATGAAATTGTAAATCAGTCGTTTGTTTTTAAGTGAAAGAATTGATCGTTGGTCTAGTAGTCTTTTAAGTAGTCGATAATGCCTGTTAACTTCAGTTCGTTTAAGTCGAACATAAATCTAAATAGTTTTTGCTTTAAAGCCACATTTTCTTTAGGATTATTCAGCCGTAGGTGATTTGGAAATATTATATTAAAAAACTGGACTTAATTTAATGGAAAAAATTTGCTATTTTTTTTTAAAGAAAATAAATAATCAATTTAGACTTATTTCAGGTATAAAACTTTTTGTTAAATCTAAAACAGTTTTGTGTAATTTTTCTGCACTCAGCTTCTTTTTTTTTCTCACTTTTTGAACAAATAAATTGTTTAGAGATATAACAAAAGGCTGGATATTGATTTCAGAATGAATTGAATAACCATGGCTTCTTACAGTTTGACGTTACACTCTGTCTTTATTTATCTTTTCCTTATTCGTCGTAATAACAAACATTATAGATAATTTGTTTTATTGTTATAAAATTGTTTAATTATATGGATAAACGGAATAATTTTTAAGTGGCAATCCCTTAATTATGATTTTTATGTTTGTAATGTAATTGTTGTCAATGTACTCACGTTTCATCAAAATATTTCGTCGTATCTATGTCTTAATAAATATTATTGGTTTCCTCGATTACTTTGTAAATTGAAGTAAAATTAATAATAAATAAATCGAGGAATATCGTCGTAATAGAAATAATCAGTATATAGTACAATTGTTTTCAATATTAAGTCTCCTATTGCCTCTATCCATTAGTCTTTATAGCAAACTATGGCTGATTATTTATTTCATGGATTGTGAGACTCTGGTCCAAATAGTTCTAGAACTTTTGCTAGAAACATTTTCCCAAGACAATACCTTCTTTAAGGCATTTCTGTAGGAGAGGCGAGGTTACAATTATTGTTACTCATGAAATTGAGATTAGCAATATTTTGTTTTTGTTTTATTCTTTTTTTTTTTATTTTAAGACATTATAGAATCTGAAAGATTTGCACCTGATACCTTTTGAATGCAACTGCCAAGCTCTCAATACTAACTACGATGCCCTTCACTGGAAACAATGAAGTATCCTAGAAAAGGAAAACGTAAGAAATCAAATCCATGATTTCTGAAAGCCAACAAACAAATCTGGATTATCAACTTAAACAAGGCCATATCCAAAAAGAAATTTCTCATATTGCCTTCGCTAGTACCACCAGCAACTTAATGATAACTGCTATTTCACTTAGTATCTGCGCTGAATCAGTAATTTATTTTTATCTTTTAAATAAACTTTTAGGCTGATCAAAGAATAAATGAGTTTTTACTTAATTGGAGGAGACTGAAGCCCATAGTTTTGACGTTTCAATATTTAAAAAATTATAATGAGTTCTGAGAGAAATTCTAATGACTATTAATTACTATGTTTTCTCCTAAAATAATCAACAATATTTTTTAAGAATCACTGAAAGATTTGGATTTTTAAAATAAAATTAAAAATAAATTAATTTACATTTAGAAGATCCAATGAAAACATTTTTTTTTATAAAACCTCGTCTATTTTTTTATGTGTGCCAAACTTCCACATTTTGTACAAGAGCTACACACATTTTGAATATTTCATTACAATTTTTTTTTTATTTAATTTTTTGATTTTTTATGAAAAAGATCTTTTTGACTTAAAGATACAATCAATTAAATGTATTTTTCATATAATTAATAATATATAAAATATGTTATTCATTTTACTTTCTATATAAGTACATATTTTTTATAATATAGAATTAATTTTAAAAAATAAGAACATTAATTTTTTTTCTTTTTTTTTTTTAATTTTTTATTTAAGTACTTTTTGATTACAATTTTATTATTAAATATTAAGCCACTATTTACAATTTTTATTATAATTATTATTGTCTATCGTTAAAATTTTATTGTCAGCACAATCACAAACATTTTGTCACTGTATGAGAGTTTTTCTTTAATCTCTTCTTAAATATATTTACTTACATTTCTTATTTCTTTTATTAAATACAAATTCAGATATTATTTAGTAGAATGAAACGAAAACTTAAAATAACATTTCTAATTTTATTTTATTATTATTTTTAAACAAGAACAAAAGTAAAAAAACAAGTAAATATTCATAAATATTTGGCTACATCATAATCATTTTGTCAAGAAATATGACAAAATAAAAGTATTAGAATCAAAGTACAATTGTTTATTTTTTAAAAAAAGTTAGGTGTTAGGTTAAGTTAAGTGTCGTGAAATTGTGATTATTTTACTTTGAATTGTTTTAATAAACACGTTCAGGAGATTTTTGAAATTAGGAATGCAGCAACAATGTAACAAATGTAACTAAACGCTTTAAAAAAAATAAAATAAAATAAAAAGACTCTCGTTAAATTACCGATTCAATAAATTTATAAGATTATCAACCTAAAGGTTTTATTATTTTTGCACAAAAACGGCAAACATAAATATGCTGTCGATCTTGTAATTGAAACAAATAAAAATATAGATCTAAAATGGGGGGAAAAAAAACTATATATTTCTTTTTAAAAATGATTATGAATTATTGGGCAACAATTAATAAAATCAAGACAATTCTTAATTTATCCTAATAATTAATTCAATAAAGTTATGAGAGATAGAGATAATTTGGGTTACTATTTAAAGTAATGTTATATTGTAAATATACAATACCCTAATTTATTACAGTTTTTAATTTTATTAAAAACTTCTTAATTTAACTTATTTAATTAATTACCGTAAATATCTAATTATTGTCAAAGTTTCCATAAATCTTTGTTTACTTTTTCTGTTTTGATATTTGTTTTCTTTCTTTTATTTTTTATTAAATTTAATTAATTTTTTTTTTTTTTAAATAGTAACTATAAAAATCGAAAATGTGAATGCAAAATGAGCATAGAATTATTGTCAATGTTTTCAAGAAAGATATTTATTTTTTAATGTAAGTAATTAATTGAAAATATTAACTTACAAACTAGAGTTTCTTTTTTTCTTTTTTTTTTAATTGTTACTCAATTAATTATCGCTAATCATTATCATTATTTCTTGGTAAATTTGTTTTTCTTTCAATTTTGTTTGTTCACATTGTAAATCTGACGAATGTATTCACAGTTCTTGGATTTCTGTTAATTTTAACTAGAATTCTTTTATAATTATTAATTTTTAAAGTATTTTGTCCAATTTTTTTTTTGTTTTGTTTTATAAATCTTCAAAAAATATTAGTTTTAAGAAAATTTAAAAAGACGACATAATAACAATCATTCTCCAATGATGCACATCACCCACATTTTTACATTATCACTGATATGTTTTACACTGATATTCTTAACATGAGGTTGTTATTCTTAAAATTCATTTATTAATTTATTTTTATTAATTAAAAAAAGTAATTATTAAATTTGGAAATTAATTTACCAACTATTTATTATAGTCTCAAGGATTTATTTGTATTTCGTAAATTTTTTAAAAAATTAAATATGAATTCTGATGAACATACCTTACTTTACTTTAATTACAAATTCTTATATAAAAATTACATAAGCAACACGCGTACTTTGTATGTTGGTTAATTTGTAGTTCATTTTGTTAGTATTTATGTTTAAACAAATCACAGTTTGATATAGTTTGTTTTTTTTTTATTTCAATATTTGGGTCATTTCAACATTTAATTAAAAGTATTATAAAAACAAATTAATTTATAATCAGTGCGTTTCTTTTGGAAGAATCTAGGTTATAAACGATGACTACTGCTGTAGAGAAGTGATTCTAAACTGAAGGCGATCAATATAACTTTAAAATTTCTCTCGCGCGTCGTTTTTTATTGTCTTCGCTCTTTCCTTCTATGGGAAAGGTATATTTTCTCAAGATTTTTTTAGATCGTAATTCAAAAAACAAATGTATAAGGCCCGGATATTAATTAAAGAATTATTTATATGGGTTGGTACTTTAAGTCGGCCATACATACTTAAGGTAGAGCTACGTCTGATTACTTTTATTGCAAGAAGTTAGGTGACAAAAAAGACTTCATCTTGAAAAAAGGGGATGTCCCGTCTTGAGATTCAGGGGATGTGTTATCAAGGGAATGCTCCTGATTCATCAGCAAAATTCATGCAAGAGCTTAGAATGAATTATGGAAGAAACTGTCGCTATTATTCCCTTACTTTAGGATGTCACAGAATTTTTTTCAATATTAGTACAAATTTGCATCTTGCTTAACTCAGCTTCTACACATGGACAATCTACAAGATAGGCTTGAAGAAAAGTGCACTCTATTTTTTAGGCTAGCGATAGCTTTAAAAAAAAATTGGGACGACCCTCTGAAATTACGTAGTAGTTAGACGAATAACTAACAAAGATTTGTTTTCTATTTCTTTAATTTTTTTTTTATTACAGTGATTTCCAAAGAATCAATCTTAATTCGCTTCAAAAGAAAATAATTTGTAAGCAATCATTCATTTATTCAAAAAATGAACAGTCTTCGAAGTACGAGTATTTAAATACCTCCAATATTTAACATAAATACACTGGTCCCAGTAAAAGATGGGAGATCTTAGAAAAAAATAAGTAATCAAAATGGTGCAAGAATTTAAACGATAAAAAAAGATTCGTTCCATACCTACTTCAAAAAAAAGAAAAATTATCTCTTATCTTCGCGATTCTCATAAAGACTTAAATAAGACTACTTTTTAAAATCAAAACCACTGAATTAAACTTTTTTCATGCTAAGTACTCAACTTATTTGCAGCTGCAACTAATTGAATTACAAATGAAAACTAAAAGGTAAAGGTGAAATGATTAGAAGCACTGATTACAATGGAGGCTAACTAATTTAAAAAAACAAATGACAATGAATTATTTTTAAACAGAAATCTAAACGAAATTACAAATAAACCCTTCAAATATTTTTTATCTTCAACTAAAACACAGGTAAAAATGTTCATTTAATTTTGACTTTTTTTTGAAAAACTTTTCTACAAAAGGACTAGAAAACAGAAAATATTATTTTTATTATGTAGATTTTTTTTAGTCCAATTTAATTAACGCTAAAATGTTTTTTGTATATATTTATATATTTTAAATATATATTTCCCTTTTTTTTTTTATTACTTAATTAATTTTTACCTGTGTTCATCTTGTATTTACAGAGAAAAAATGCTAATTAAAGCATTTGTTTTCGAATTATTATTATTTTTCTTTATTACAAATTACTGTATGGTTCAGCTCAATTCAAAATTTGAATTTAAAATAATTATAGGTAAAATAAGTGTAAGAAACATACCAGTGACTAAAGTTGGACTTGAATTTAATGTAGCTTTATAACCTTGATCGTGTACATGTATTTTCCATCCAAGATTATTATGTGTGTAACACTGCAAAATAAAAAATATTTTATGAATATAGTTCGTGGGAGTAAATACAATCTAATTTTCTTTTAATGAATAATTATTAATATATTTTTGATGTGAATACGTCTTTAAATTTGCTATCATGTGGAGGCAATCCAAAAAACCTAATGATAACAAAATCGGGGGATACAGTTTGGCATTATAGTTTCGAATCTATCGTCTACATCCAAAATTAAATTAGACCACTGGATAGCTAAAGGATCAAAGAATTCATTACGATAAGCGAGGACTGTGACGCATCGCGCGCGGTGGAGGGGAAAGCGCCGCCATTTTGAGATCATTTTGCTGCGTATCGAGATTTGCAATTAGTATAACTTTTGACTCGGAGTAGCTACGATGTTCGTTTAAGTTTTAATCGTCAGCTGTCGTCACAATCTATCGATTGTATATAAAACATTAGTGTAAAATAGTGACAGTGAATATAATAAGGTGTTAGAATAAAAAAATATATAATGTCAGCCTATACGCGTCGAAAAGCCAAAACCAAATACAGAGATCGTATACGGTTGGAAAGGGCTTCTCAGGAACAATCGAATAGTAATATAATAAAACACCATATGACCGAGTCAAGCTGTGCCGGGAACGTAAAAGAATGAATGCGGCCGAGCGGATCAACGACGTGTCCAGTACATCGGCAGCTGGGGCGGTTGAAATTATGCAAGAGGATGATGAAATCGCTTCTACATCGACAACGGACTGTATAGGCATAGATTGTGTTCGAAAAGTAGATTATAAAGACACTTTGGGCAGCAGCTAGTGCACGTTTCACTAAGACGTTTGTCAACAATCCATTCGGACATAAGTGTGATATGTGTGATCGTCTATTGGTTTCTGCGCTGTTTGAAGTTAACAATAGAAAAACGCTTACCGCTGCTTAATAATACTTTCCATGAAGAGCGAGTAGCGGACTTTAAACTGTGCGGTACGTGTAAAAAAATCACTGGATTCGGACAAAGTGCCCACGTTGTCACGTTCGAATGGATTTGTGTATCCACCTAAGCAACACGGGTTGCCCGCTTTAGATCCCATCAGTGCACGTCTAGTATTACCGCAACTGCCATTCATGCAGATACGTAGGTTGCGTTAAGACGGCAGCTATGGTATCATCGGACAAGTCATTAATGTACACGTGGATGTGGACACAATGGTGCAACAGCTACCGCGTCAATTGGACGATGATCAGGCGTTCAATGTTAACATAAAAAAGAGCATGTTTCGTTAGCACTCAGTGTAAGGAACATCGACAGCTTGCCCAGCTGGCGTATCATCGCGGAAAGATCCTTCTTGCGATCCATCCAATACTCCACAGAATTTGGTAAAGCTTTGAGAAATGCAAGGTTCTTATGGACACAGCCACAGTTTTTTTAAATTAAAATTTACGCATAATTTCTTAACCTGTACTATCTCGAGAATCCTAAGATTACGCAATTTACCCCCTCGCCTCCAAAGAGATATTCCTGCTTCTTTGTTTTCTAAATTAGGTTTTTTAATTTACTGGGAACTCAATTTCAAAACAGCAAAATTTCTTATTTTTTTATAATAGTTTTTGTTTTATTTAACTAGCAGTTTATAAAAAAGGTAACAACAACAACAACAACAAGATCAGTTTTTGAAAAAGCCGTTTTTGCTCATTTTCAGCAACTTTTTTCTCAAAATCTATTTAATCTATGTGGTTGCAAAAAAAAATTACAGTTATAAAGGAGGGTTTGCCCTATATTATAAAGAAAATTTGAGAATTTTATCTTTTATAGAAAAAGAGAAAAAAATTGTCAAAGTTGAGTGTATTTCAACGTTACGCTTTTTCGTGCAGTTTTCGACGATCAACCCTTATACAACTGTCCTACCGGACAGTTTTAACCATGGGCTGAAAAGTCCCGGGCCTAACACATAGATGGCGCTAGTTGTATTTTCAGTTAGTACTAACCTTCAAAAGACAGCTGTTAAAATTTCATGATATTCTATTCATTAGTTTGTGAGTTATTACGCTAAGAGTGACGCTACTTTTTTATTTTCAAAACAATGGATCAAAAACAATTACGTGTTTTAATTTTACACTGCTTCTTGATGGGAAAAAAATACCGTTCAAGCGAAGAAGCAATGGCTTGAAAAGTGTTATGGGGACTCTGCTCCATCAGAAACAACAATAAAACGTTGGTTTGCTGACTTCAAACGTGGTTGTATAAACACCAATGATGCAGAACGCAGTGGACGTCCAAATGAGGCGATAACACCAGAAAACAAAAAGAATCCACAAAATCGTTTTGAATGATCGAAAAGTGAAGTTGCGTGAGTTAGCTGACATCGTAAAGATATCAAAAGAACGTGTTGGTTTTATATTGCATGAGCATTTGACTATGAGAAAGCTCTGTTCAAAGTGGGTGCCGAGTTTGCTCACTGTTGACCAAAAACAAGAACGTGTGGGTGATTCTGAGCAGTGTTTGGCCATGTTTAAACGTAACAAACCGGAATTTTTGCGTCGATATGTGACAATGGATGAAACATGGAACCATCACTTCACTCCGGAATCAAAACGATGGTCATCTGAGTGGACAGCAACTGTTGAAGCTCGTCCAAAGCGGCCGAAAGCACAACAGTCGGCTGGAAAGTTATGGCCTCGGTGATTTGGGATGTGCGTGGTGTAATATTCATCGACTATCTTGAGAAGGGAATACCATCAACAGTAAATATTATATAGCGTTATTGGAGCGTTTGAAGGCTGAAATTGCAAAGAAACGACAGCATATGGCAAAGAAAAAAATTTTTGTTTCATCAAGACAACGCACCGTGTCACAAGTCAATCAAAACTACATGAATTGAACTTCGAATTGCTCCCACATCCACCGTATTCGCCAGATTTGGCTCCCAGTGACTACTTTGGCTGTTCGCAGACCTAAAAAAAAAAAAAAAAATGCTCGCCGGTAAGAAATTTCGCTCGAATGAAGAGGTTATCGCTGAAACTGAGGCCTACGAGGGTCGTTTGAAAAGTCCGTGCAAAAATAAAAACTACTTAATTTTTTGGGGTAAACCTTTTTTATTTTTCAACATAGTCTCCTTTTAGGCTTATACACTTCGTCCAACGCTGCTCTAGTTTGTTGATCCCTTCCGAATAATAGGATTTGTCCAAGTCTGAAAAATAGCCATTCGTTTCTGCAATCACCTCCTCGTTTGAATAAAATCTTTTTCCCGCCAGCCATTTCTTCATATTGGGGAACAAATAGTAGTCCGAGGAAGCCAAGTCTGGAGAATAGGGGGGATGTGAAACGAGTTGGAACCCTATTTCCATTAATTTTGCGACCACAACTGCTGAGGTGTGAGCTGATGCGTTGTCGTGATGGAAAAGGAATTTTTTGTGGGCCAATCGTGGGCGTTTTTCTTGCAGCTCGGTTTTCAAACAGTCCAATAACGATGAATAATATGCACCTGTAATAGTTTTACCCTTTTCCAGATAGTCGATGAGGATTATTCCTTGCGAATCCCAAAAGACAGTCGCCATAATCTTTCCGGCCGAAGGAACGGTCTTCGCCTTTTTTGGCGCAGATTCCCCCTTGGTAACCCATTGTTTAGATTGTTCTTTGGTCTCAGGAGTGTAGTGATGTATCCATGTTTCATCCACAGTGACGAAACGACGCTTAAAGTCCTGCGGATTCTTCTGGAACAGCTGCAAACCGTCCTTGCAACACTTCATACGATTCCGTTTTTGGTCAAGCGTGAGCAATCGCGGCACCCATCTTGCGGATAGCTTTGTCATGTCCAAATGTTGATGCAAAATATTATGTACTCGTTCATTCGAGATGCCCACAGCACTAGCAATCTCACGCACCTTCACTCTTCTGTCATCCATCACCATATCATGGATTTTATCAATGATTTCTGGAGTAGTAAGCTCAACAGGGCGTCCAGAACGTTCAGCGTCAATTGTGCCCATATGGCCACTCCGAAAATTTTGAAACCACTTATAAACTGTTCTAATCGAAGGTGCAGTCACCATAATGTTTATCAAGCTTCTCTGTAGTCTCCTGAGGCGTTTTGCCTTTCATAAAGTAGTGTTTAATCAACACACGAAATTCTTTTTCGTCCATTTTTTGAAAATCACTCGACTTCCTCGATTCAAACGAATGCCAAACACAAAGAAATAGACCGATCTGGCTGAAACTTGGTGTGTGTTCTTCCAAGAGATGCTACTAACTAAACATAACCTCGATACGCGCCAGTAGTGCTATCTCTCTGACTTTGCACGGACTTTTCAAACGACCCTCGTATTTTGAGGAAAAAGATAAATCGTTCTACAAAAGTGGTATTGAAATGTTAGAGCGGCGCAATGATTGCGTTGTTCTTGATGGAAATTACGTTGATGAATAAAGCTAATTTTGAAAAAAAAAAAAGAAGTGTTTTCTTTGTTAGGCCCGGGACTTTTCAGCCCATGTTAATAATGTTGCGCTAGACTTGAGGAATTAAAATACATCACCCATGCAAGAGGATGTCTAAAACAGCGGCCCTCGAATTGAATACACAGTCCATCACTGGGCAGTGAACTGTAAGAAGCTCTTAGGAAGAGAGAAAATCTAAGGACCCAGGATCTACGCGTTGGAATCCAGTATACGCTAACCACTGTGCTAATTATTTTTCTACGCAAGCGCATTATTAGAATTTTTCTTAATTTCTGTCAAAGTAATTGCATCAGAAGCAATATTATGCGATAAAACGATTAAATTCAACTAAACAATATTTGCCAACCAATTTACCTGATAGTAAACAATGTCTGGTGTTTCAACTGGTACTGTCCAGTTTAGTAACGTAGCTTCTCCAGGTTCGCATTCCAGTCTTAGTGTTTGGAAAAATTCTGAAAATGTTTCAAATTCTGCTGATCTGTCTATAGTTTTATGCTGCCATTCACAATATCTTCCAGCTAGAAATATCACAGTAAAAATAAAGATTATCGAAAGCGCTTTTTTAAAATTAAAAGATGAATAACAAAATAAAGATTCAACAATTTACCAGCAGTTGGATAAGGATAGCCTTCAGAATCGTAACTAACTCCAGCAAAAACTCTTTGTTTTCTTCTTTCTTCTTGGCTTTTCTGGCCGAAACCTCCTTCACTGCTATCTGTTATATACAAAGGATGATATCTAGCTGGCTGTGTTCGATCGTTTCCTAATATCAAACAACATTTTCAACAATTTTAGCCAAACTCTTCTAAAAATGGAAAATTAATTGCGAATATTCACTAAAAAATTCTTACCTCCTTCAACAATAAATGTATAAGTTTCACCACGGCGGACATAGATTTCTGGTATTAGAAGATCATTGACATAGAAAGCAATACCCCAAGAAGGATGGCCTGCAGAAAGAAAGGATATATCCTTGTAAATAACTGCCGTTTATTTTCTCGACTTTGCTTCTACGCTAAGATGGCGGCTAATAATACCTGTAATCGGGGTATATCCTCTTTTTCCTCCAGTTGGTCCAATTCTGACAGTGAAGACATTTTCATCAAGGATCACAGCAGGTTGCCAAGGATGTAGTGCATCTTCATCGGGCAAATTGTACAAAGAACCGCTACACTGTCCGTCATGCTTACTACTGAAGTCTATACGTACATCATCTGCAATCCCCTTAATTCATTTTCTTCAAATTCAACCAAAAACCGAACAATAAAAATAAAACCATAAAATACAATACCATTAGTCTTATCGTTAACCGCATGCGCATTGGCTTCCATTCTAGCATTTAATGGACCAATGGCGGCCACTACCGATGTCTCGCCTTGTGCTGAAACTGGTCTATCATTTATTGGTTCATTAGTGTGAAGTGGTCTTCGATATGTGACTGTGGTCACGCCGCCACGTCTATCTCCCGATAGTAGTTCTACATCATTTCTTCCTCCAAGTCTTTCATCCGGGCAAACTCCATTTTTTCCTAAAAATTAAAAGCGTAAGCATTTATTTAAATTAGAGGAGCCACGGTAGCCGAGCGGTTAGAGGCGAGACTTGTAAAGCTAATAAGGTATTGTGGTACTGGGTTCGATTCCCCCGGTCTTAGGCCTTGGATTTTATTTAATGGTTAATAAAAACAAATTTACAGTAAAGTATGTTTGTTAGTCGCCTCCGTCCACGACACCTAATTGGTAGTTGGACATTAAGCCCAGCCTGAAAAATAGGCTATTACTTTACTTTACTTTACCTAAAAAGCGATCTCTCGCGGTGCCTCTAGACAAATGTTCTTAGATGCAGGCCAACTTAGTATCTTAAGATCTTTTCCTCTAATCTTCAATAACACACCTCTCCACTAGATTGTTGGGGTTCCTCGCCCAGAACATAGTGTTCCTGGAGAAGATATTTGAGGAGGGAAGAGACAAGATATCTTAAGACTACTGCTTCTCTGGAATATCCAACATTTTTCTAGCTCAATCTAAGACGATTCATGCGAGCTACCACGAAAGATGAATGGCAATGTGGAGGATGGATTATGACTGTGCCAATACTGAGCCTTCGGAGATAACAAACCTCTTCTCAGATGGTAAATTAATGCGCTTGGTAGGACAATTGACCTTCCTAGTAAGACTCCGTAAGTATGGGACAATAGAAAAAAGGTTATACACTATATAAGGGATATAGGAAGAGGGAATTTAGGCTTCAGAGAGTGGTTACTCTAATCTGCAATACTTAGCTGACAATGACCTTAGCTTTAAATACGAATTTCTTTATTCATATACCGTTTCAGGTACTGGTGATGGTCTTCATCAGTAGATTCTTACGGTACGCCGTAACCGTACAGTATACTGAAGAGAATACTGGAAAGAGTATTCAAAAAAGTCTTCCTCTGTCCATTTTACACAAAACTTGTAATTAATAATAAAAACTTTCGAACAAATTTGAAATTTGAAAAGAATCTTGATAACGAGTAAACCAACAAAACTTTCCGAAACAATTTGCATTGTTAAAATGTTTTCTCTGACTTAAAAAATAAAGAAGACTAAAACTGAAGAAGGAACACCACATTTTCTAATAACCTTCCTTTTTCTTAGTTCGCGGAGGTTCTAAAACTTATGATATGAAATAAAAGAGGTAAAAAAACTGATTCACAAATTATATTACCATCACACTGAGCTGTTGCAGTCATATAGTAATCTATTGCTTTAAATTGCCTGTCTTTGGTATCCCAAAATGCAACCACAACATCAGCGCCTACCATTGATGACCTAAAAACAAGACCAAAAATTAATATAAACAAAATCATTAACGAAGGAAAATGCAATTCGTAATTGTTTTTATAACTAGTATAAATATTTATATTACTAGTATATAATGGGATGAAAAAATAATTGCCATTTCAGTCGAGTAAAATTTATTTTGCCGAGCTTTCGACCTAGGGACTAGGTCATCTTCAGGGCTGTAGAACATATTTACAGATTGTTAACAATGATTCTATTAAAATGAATATGTATAATATAACGAAATTTACAAAAATTATTTACCTAGTTTACAAAGTGATATTCTTACATTACAGGGTTGGTGTGTCTTCTGTCTTGTCTGTTCATGGACTGAGTGTGATCGGTCTGTGTTTGATATGTGTTAGGTTGTGTGAAAGTCAGTGTTGCCAATTGTCAAGTATTTTGTAGTAAGTTTACGTATACGAGGGTCGTTTGAAAAGTCCGTGCAAAGTCTGAGAGATAGCACCACTGGCGCGTATCGAGGTTATGTTTAGTTAGTTGCATCTCTTGGAAGAACACACACCAAGTTTCAGCCAGATCGGTCTATTTCTTTGTGTTTGGCATTCGTTTGAATCGAGGAAGTCGAGTGATTTTCAAAAAATGGACGAAAAAGAATTTCGTGTGTTGATTAAACACTACTTTATGAAAGTCAAAACGCCTCAGGAGACTAAAGAGAAGCTTGATAAACATTATGGTGACTCTGCACCTTCGATTAGAACAGTTTATAAGTGGTTTCAAAATTTTCGGAGTGGCCATTTGTCCAGAACGTTCTGGACGCCCTGTTGAGGTTACTACTCCAGAAATCATTGATAAAATCCATGATATGGTGATGGATGACAGAAGAGTGAAGGTGCGTGAGATTGCTAGTGCTGTGGGCATCTCGAATGAACGGGTACATAATATTTTGCATCAACATTTGGACATGACAAAGCTATCCGCAAGATAGGTGCCGCGATTGCTCACGCTTGACCAAAAACAAAATCGTGTGAAGTGTGGCAAGGACGGTTTGCAGCTGTTCCAGAAGTATCCGCAGGCCTTTAAGCGTCGTTTCGTCACTGTGGATGAAACATGGATACATCACTGCACTCCAGAGACCAAAGAACAATCTAAACAATGGGTTACCAATGGGGAATCTGCGCCAAAAAAGGCGAAGACCGTTCCTTCGGCCGGAAAGATTATGGCGACTGTCTTTTGGGATTCGCAAGGAATAATCCTCATCGACTATCTGGAAAAGGGTAAAACTATTACAGGTGCATATTATTCATCGTTATTGGACCGTTTGAAAACCGAGCTGCAAGAAAAACGCCCACGATTGGCCCACAAAAAAGTCCTTTTTCATCACGACAACGCACCAGCTCACACCTCAGCAGTTGTGGTCGCAAAATTAATGGAAATAGGGTTCCAACTCGTTTCACATCCCCCCTATTCTCCACACTTGGCTCCCTCGGACTACTATTTGTTCCCCAATATGAAGAAATGGCTGGCGGGAAAAAGATTTTATTCAAACGAGGAGGTGTTTGCAGAAACGAATGGCTATTTTTCAGACTTGGACAAATCCTATTATTTGGAAGGGATCAACAAACTAGAGCAGCGTTGGACGAAGTGAATAAGCCTAAAAGGAGACTATGTTAAAAAATAAAAAAGGTTTACCCCAAAAAATTAAGTAGTTTTTATTTTTGCACGGACTTTTCAAACGACCCTCGTATGTTGTTTAAATTGTTTGTGTCTGTTTTGAAATTTAAACTGTTCTCTGTCTTAGATATGTATATCATTTCTAGCACTTTCCTTTTTTGTGTGTTGGTTTCTGATTTAAGTATCGATTTCCCAAACACAAAGATACTTAAATGAACCCCGAGTTGACGTTTCCAAACGATTACTGCTGCCTCAATGTAGCTTTCTTAAAATTGCCATTAGTGTACAATACTTGGCGATTGTTTTAAATAGGAGGAGGAAATTAGGCGCAGGGGCGAAATTTGGACACTTCACCCTATTTAAACCTTTTTTGTTTTAAATAATCAACTTACCTGTAATCTTCTCCAGAAATACCAAACGCCATGTATTGATCTTCCCGTATTCTTGCTGAAAGTGTGATCTGCAACCATTCACCTTGTATAAACCATTCAACTTGCATTCTTTCGTCTAATAATTCTCGACAATTTGAAATTGTTTCCATTTCACCATGAGGACTGCTGCTACTTGTCTGTAATACAATTAAATACAATAACAATCATTAAAAAGAGTATCTATATCCGACAGTAACTTAAAGTATATCGTAAATGGTTAACATTACTGGAAACATCTTAAAGGTAACCTTGGCAGGTTATTTTTCCCCCTCAACCTTATTGGTTAGTACAAAACAACAGATTTTTGAATAATGGTTTATTTATGTAATGAAAGGTGCTATTTTGTGAGTACTGTCACCAGAATTATGAAATTCAAAGGTTGGAAAAAGTGGCTATGAAAGTTTAAAAGAGTTAAAGCCAAGGTAGGGCTCAGACCAGACACTAAATCACATCCAGGCATTGCATTCACACTGACGATTCATTCTCTTCATGACGTAACTCTACTTGTCATTCAATTTAGGCAATTCTTTTAGAAATAGTTCTTTAATAATCCAACTAGGCAGTTGGATTCGTAATTTACGTTCATTCACCAGTTAGTGTTAATGCTAGCCATTAAACTATTAGTCTGCAATTTTATCTTTTATTCTAAACCCTTATATCTAGAAAAAGGTTGCCCAAGTCGTACCACTGCCTAAATTGTAACCTATTCTTTACTGAATGAAAAACCGCGACAATAGTTCTATTAGAGAGATTAATATTTACTCTTTACACAACTAAATTCGTTCAGACTATAGGTATCAGTTGCTCACATTTAGCCCTTCTGCCTTCCAAATCAAGTCTAAAATTCTGCTAGTGCTATAAACTAATAGTTTTACTTAAATCTCCCTTTAAGAGGTTCAAGACACAAATCCAAATCTATTTCTAGTTTGTGATCTCTCAAAACCAAAAAAAAGAATCAATAATACACTCTTTCAACTATAAAATATTTGGTTTCATAATTAAAAACAAAAAATGAATAGCTACGATAATTTGTCCTAGCTAAAGGTAACCTAACTGTAACCTTCCTTTATTTCCTTTACTATTACATCAACAATCATCATATTTCACTCAATTGTAGAGACAATTATAGCTAGGGTTGCCAACTGCTCTTTTTTGGTAAGGACAGTCCTTTTTTAACACCTGGTTGTCCTTGCCCTTTCTTAAATTAGGACAGGACGCCTTTTGTCCTTTTTTCAGATATTATTCACACAAATCTAATTTATTTTATTGTATTTTTGATTTAAGTTCTGACTTCCGAGACTTCTTCATTTGGCGTATTGTTTTTCTGTTCTAACTGAACCGAATAGGTCAACAGGTTATTGATGTAACGATGAACAAAATGCAAAAAATGGTACTGGATTTGATGATTCTGATCAGTTATATTCTTGTGGTAGGTAAATTCCATTCATAATGCCGACGCTGTTTTGAGGCCTACTTTTTTGCAATTAATCAGAGATTTCTGCATCAATTTTTAAAAGAACAACTATTCATGGTACACCCTTCGAAAAGTGTTCGTATGTAGATGTTTTTCATGAATAGTCCACGTTTTAAACTTATATAATATTTTTGAGAAAAATGAAGTCAAAGTTTTTGGGAAAAAATTAGAGACTTGCTATTTCTTATGTTTGGGCCACAAAGTAAAATACTTGATATTATTATTTTGGAATATAAATTAGCTTATTTAAAAGGAAATTTGACCTTCTTTCTAATGAGCTTATTGAAATTGCTGTAGCTTTAATAGTTTGAGAAATATAGACAAATGTTTGCTAAAAAGTATTAATACCTTGAAAAAACATAAAATTAAAAATATCTGTAAAATGGAGCCGAATCGCGCCACAGTTTATATAGATTATTTTGTTGCAAATGATGGCCCAGAATCGTCTCCCGAAGTAACCGGTAGTCTTAATGCTGGAACACCCTGTATATTCCCCGGGCCCCAAAATCCTGTCGACGGCCCTGAATGTATCTAATTTTTTTTAGGGTGTCCTTTTTTTGGAATTTTATAGAGTTGGCAACCCTAATTATAGCCTACAATTGTACCAAAATCCATGGAATTCCGTACAATAGAAATGGAGATATTGAATATTGTTAATTCCTGCAGAATTTTAAGAAAAGTATGTAATTGTCCAGTAGAGCGCTCCATGATTCCGACCATGAACGCGAGTGCAGGTTAGAAGACTGTGAAGGTTCTTAGAAACTTAGAGAGTGACGCTTAGTGACTTGATTGTTTACATTGTGTAATTTTTATTTAGTTGGTTGAAACAACTTGTAATTTAATTATTCTTTACAGGTTTGTTTTATTTATGTATATTATATTTTGCAGGATTTATTTGTAACACTATTATAATAATTTGTATCATTCTTTACAGAATAAATAAATCTGTGTTTACCGACTTTTACAAATTAAATTACACAATGTAAACAATCAAGTCACTAAGCGTCACTCTCTAAGTTTCTAAGAACCTTCACAGGCTTCTAACCTGCACTCGCGTTCATGGTCGGGATCGTGGAGCGCTCTACTGGACAATTACAAGTATTATATCAATAAAATTTTTTAATAAAATCCTCACTTACCGGAAAATACCACCACGGTGGCTATTTGAATCCAAAAGTAGTAAATTCCAATGCAGCATAAAATTAGTTACATACATTATGTTCTATAATATTCATATCTATTTAAAATAATATTGTGTATTTTTATGTAAAGGAAATTATATAATGAGAAGTTGTATTGATTTTGTAATTTTTGTGTTGGTAGGAAAGGAGAAAATGGGATATTATGCACAGTTACTACAGTATGATTTATGAGTACAGTTTCATTTTATACTAAATTATAATTTCTAAAAAAAAAGAAGCATAACTAACATGCCCATGATTACAGTATGATAAAAAATTTAAGTCAACCATAAAAGAATTATTTATAATTTTTTTTATGTTATTTATGTAAACAAATGTAAGCCAGTAACGCACATTGTATATCACGGAAGGTTGAATTAGAAGTAATACGAGGGTCGTTTGAAAAGTCCGTGCAAAAATAAAAACTACTTAATTTTTTGGGGTAAACCTTTTTTATTTTTCAACATAGTCTCCTTTTAGGCTTATACACTTCGTCCAACGCTGCTCTAGTTTGTTGATCCCTTCCGAATAATAGGATTTGTCCAAGTCTGAAAAATAGCCATTCGTTTCTGCAATCACCTCCTCGTTTGAATAAAATCATTTTCCCGCCAGCCATTTCGTCATATTGGGGAACAAATAGTAGTACGAGGGAGCCAAGTCTGGAGAATAGGGGGGGATGTGAAACGAGTTGGAACCCTATTTCCATTAATTTTGCGACCACAACTGCTGAGGTGTGAGCTGGTGCGTTGTCGTGATGGAAAAGGACTTTTTTGTGGGCGTTTTTCTTGCAGCTCGGTTTTCAAACGGTCCAATAACGATGAATAATATGCACCTATAATAGTTTTACCCTTTTCCAGATAGTCGATGAGGATTATTCCTTGCGAATCCCAAAAGACAGTCGCCATAATCTTTCCGGCCGAAGGAACGGTCTTCGCCTTTTTTGGCGCAGATTCCCCCTTGGTAACCCATTGTTTAGATTGTTCTTTGGTCTCAGGAGTGTAGTGATGTATCCATGTTTCATCCACAGTGACGAAACGACGCTTAAAGTCCTGCGGATTCTTCTGGAACAGCTGCAAACCGTCCTTGCAACACTTCACACGATTTCGTTTTTGGTCAAGCGTGAGCAATCGCGGCACCCATCTTGCGGATAGCTTTGTCATGTCCAAATGTTGATGCAAAATATTATGTACCCGTTCATTCGAGATAAAAGCTAAACTGAAATATTTGACAAAATGTTTGAGAATATTTTAAACAAGTGCTATTTTTATAATCGAAGGCTAATTTGCTTAGTTTCAAAATCTAACATTTTGATATACCGTTTAAAAGCCCATTAGACAAGGAAACTTTTGTAAAAAGTGCCAGCACTTAGGTCTGATAATGATCACGTAAGGGCCTAATGAGTTTTCTTAAAAATTTCGATTACTTTTATTTTCCTAGGTTCCGGCGGAAGATTAAGGCAGTTTGGAGAATAATTTATGCTTTAAAGTGGTGTCAATTTTTAGGAAATTTATCTGTCATTCTAACCATGTCAACAGAATCGAATTCGGACTAAAACTTTCTGAGTAATAACATTTTTATTGAAAAAAAGTAATGATTTTAGAAAAAAAAATTAAAGTGACGTCACTCAAGAACAGAGGAAAATATGAAGTTGGCCAATACGTCATTGAACTCCACTTTAGATGTACTACACGCAGTAGGCCTATTGACAATACTTACTGGTTCACCCTGTATATCTTCATACCACATAACTGGGATCCCTTTGCTCTTTAAATTCCATTCTGATTGGCCCAGATATCTAATCGCTGACAACCTTATAGTGGACATTACACTTTTATCTTAGAAAAAGGTTGCCCAAGTCTTACCACTGCCTAAATTGTAATCTATTCTTTACTGAATGAAATATCGCGACAATGGCTCTATTAGAGTGATTAATATTTACTCTTTAGTCAACTAAATTCGTTCAGACTGTACGTATCTGTTGCTCATATTTAAAATCTTAACAACAAATACTTTTATCGATTCATTTTTATTTCATGCAAATGTTTAGTAATTTTTTGGTGGCGAATAGAACATTCTTAAATCCTTATTTCTTTCTAAAGTATTTAAAACCAGGGGTGCCAACAAACTTAATTTAAACACGGTCCAATTAATGCTACAGGCAAGATTCACGCGGGCCACATCACGTTCACAAATTTTGTTAAATTTATATTCTGAAATGAGGATTCAGCGATTTCCTCGTACAAATTTTGCTATATCTGGATTCAAAGACTGAGAACGTAAGAATGTATTTTGGGAATTCCTACTTCTTTTTGTATTTTAAAACCTAATCATTCTGGAATACCACTTCGAGTGGCAGACATATCGCTTCCAAACACCGTCGGAACTGAGTCAGCGTGTTTACGAGGGTCGTTTGAAAAGTCCGTGCAAAGTCAGAGAGATAGCACTACTGGCGCGTATCGAGGTTATGTTTAGTTAGTAGCATCTCTTGGAAGAACACACACCAAGTTTCAGCCAGATCGGTCCATTTCTTTGTGTTCGGCATTCGTTTGAATCGAGGAAGTCGAGTGATTTTCAAAAAAATGGACGAAAAAGAATTTCGTGTGTTGATTAAACACTACTTTATGAATGGCAAAACGCCTCAGGAGACTAAAGAGAAGCTTGATAAACATTATGGTGACTCTGCACCTTCGATTAGAACAGTTTATAAGTGGTTTCAAAATTTTCGGAGTGGCCATATGTCCAGAACGTTCTGGACGCCCTGTTGAGGTTACTATTCCAGAAATCATTGAAAAAATCCATGATATAGTGATGGATGACAGAAGAGTGAAGGTGCGTGAGATTGCTAGTGCTGTGGGCATCTCGAATGAACGGGTACATAATATTTTGCATCAACATTTGGACATGACAAAGCTATCCGCAAGATGGGTGCCGCGATTGCTCACGCTTGACCAAAAACGAAATCGTGTGAAGTGTTGCAAGGACGGTTTGCAGCTGTTCCAGAAGAATCCGCAGGACTTTAAGCGTCGTTTCGTCACTGTGGATGAAACATGGATACATCACTATACTCCTGAGACCAAAGAACAATCGAAACAATAGGTTACCAAGGGGGAATCTGCGCCAAAAAAGGCGAAGACCGTTCTTCCTTCGGCCGGAAAGATTATGGCGACTGTCTTTTGGGATTCGCAAGGAATAATCCTCATCGACTATCTGGAAAAGGGTAAAACTATTACTGGTGCATATTATTCATCGTTATTGGACCGTTTGAAAACCGAGCTGCAAGAAAAACGCCCACGATTGGCCCACAAAAAAGTCCTCAACGCACCAGCTGACACCTCAACAGTTGTGGTCGCAAAATTAATGGAAATAGGGTTCCAACTTGTTTCACATCCCCCCTATTCTCCAGACTTGGCTCCCTCGGACTACTATTTGTTCCCCAATATGAAGAAATGGCTGGCGGGAAAAAGATTTTATTCAAACGAGGAGGTGATTGCAGAAACGAATGGCTATTTTTCAGACTTGGACAAATCCTATTATTCGGAATGGATCAACAATCTAGAGCAGCGTTGGACGAAGTGTATAAGCCTAAAAGGAGACTATGTTGAAAAATAAAAAAGGTTTACCCAAAAAAATTAAGTAGTTTTTATTTTTGCACGGACTTTTCAAACGACCCTCGTATACACGCCCGCAGGCCTTCAGGTAAAGTACTGGGGCCACTTGTATACTCGTCTTTAGTAGTTCAAGAGTTAACAGAGGGAAGTATGTGTCTCCCTTAAGCGATTTTTTCCACAAAGAAAATTACCTCGCGGGGCCTCCACTTTGACACTCCTGATTTAAAGGAATCCTACGCTCGAAATTACGTTCTAATAGCTTTATTAACAGCTAACTTGGAATTTAAACCCATGTTTCTCACTTAAGTCGTACCTAAATAAGATTGATACCTAAATCTTACTGTACGATAAAAGCACGAAACTTACAGATAATGTGAAATAAAAATTTAAATAAACCCAAAATAAGAAAAAGTAAAGTAATTGTCTTATTTTTTTTCTGGCGAAGGCTTAACGTCCAACTACCCGATTAGCACTCGCATTTTACATAAATTGCGAGTAAAATTTGTGACAAATTAATTAGAAGAATTTAGTTCCAGTCGCGTATGTTTGTTCGCAAGATTTGTTTATTTTTAATCAACGTTTTTAATTGAAAACAGTTTAGAGGTATATTTATTAGTATTTTTCTTTTTTTTTAAAACAAAAATAATGTTAACACCTTTTTAATACTAATAAGGCAATTGTATTAATATTCAAATATTACAAAGTAAGTACCACAATCATGCTTAAAACTAATGCAAAGCATTGTGAAACTTAATGTCTTCCAAAAAGATATTAAACAGACGATTATCACATCACAATAGTTCGAACATTTATTAGTAGAAATAATTCAACTGTAATTGACATACTTCTAAACTTGCCTTTTGGTTAGTAGTAAATATGTCAGAAAAGAAGAAGTTTTAATAATAATAAAGCTAATACATTAATGGATGTATAAAAAATACAAAAGTATCAAAATTAGAGTTAATAAATACACATGCAACTAACTGATCATGCAAAAAAAGTATAATTTAGTCATAAATAGAATTAATTTAAAAAAAGGTACTTATTTGAAAATGAAATATTCTTATAAATCGTTAATAAGCAACTTTCGTTAATAAAATACATTTTATGAGGTTTGACAATTTAATCTTCAGAATAAATATCTTATGATCTCGTATAAATATATTTTAGATCGCTAAGGAGATCTAAAACTCTGATTATTTTTTTATATAAATCTGGGAAATCCATTGGGCAAATTCGATTACGGTTTGTGAACTATATTCAGTAATGTCCATAAAAATAATGTTATCTTAAACACTTTTTCAAGTTAGAAGTTTACAGAACTAACTAATCTGGTTGCTTCTTCAGTGCCATAAGTTTTCCTGCAATAACTGGAAATGATACCAATTGACTACAATATCGATATTAATCATTTAGGAATGACTCTATACGTAAGTAGAAGACTTAAATCGATGCAAAAACCATACGTTCAAAAAAGACACAAATGCTTAACTGAAGATGCATTTAAATATAAACAACGAAAATGTATCCTGCATTCATCTTCCAGAATTTTGAGGTAGCAAAAGGAGGAATGATGACGTAAAAAAGTTAGCGTATCCATAAGAAGAACAAATTTTTCTTGCCCTGGTGAAGAACAAGGAACAAAAAACTTTAGAAATACTGGCGAAGAATTTGTGGAGTTTATAAACTTCTGTCTTGAGCCTAATAAGGGCTCTCTTTGAATGCACTTCGATATTGCCATAATGTACCAAAACTAAACATAGAGAAATTGAAGGAACATAATCATGCAAACATTTCTTATCTTCTGTAGCCAGAACTAGTGTCCTGCTTAAGCAAATGATCACCGTAATGATGACTATTCTGTCTTTAATTAACAACGTCTTTCATTGGACTAACAAAACGTAACGAAATTGAAGGAACATAATCATGCAAACGTTTCTTATCTTCTGGCTAGTCCTACTTAAGCAAATGATCACCATAATGATGACTATTCTGTCTTTAATTAACGTCTTTCACTGGACTAACAAAACATAACGAAATTGAAGGAACATAATCATGCAAACGTTTCTTATCTTCTGGCTAGTCCTACTTCAGCAAATGATCACCGTAATGATTATTATTTTGTCTTTAATTAACGTCTTTCACTGGACTAACAAAACGTAACGAAATTGAAGGAGCATAATCATGCAAACGTTTCTTATCTTCTGGCTAGTCCTACTTAAGCAAATGATCACCATAATGATGACTATTCTGTCTTTAATTAACGTCTTTCACTGGACTAATAAAACATAACGAAATTGAAGGAACATAATCATGCAAACGTTTCTTATCTTCTAGTTAGTCCTACTTAAGCAAATGACCACCGTAATGATGACCATTCTGTCTTTAATTCACAACGTCTTTCATTGGACTAACAAAACATAACGAAATTGAAGGAACATAATCTTGCAAACGTTTCTTATCTCCTGGCTAGTCCTACTTCAGCAAATGACCACCGTAATGATGACTATTCTGTCTTTAATTCACAACGTCTTTCATTGGACTAACAAAACATAACGAAATTGAAGGAACATAATCTTGCAAACGTTTCTTATCTCCTGGCTAGTCCTACTTCAGCAAATGATCACCGTAATGATTATTATTTTGTCTTTAGTTAACGTCTTACTAAACTACACCAATTCAGCGAAATTTCTAATGATTATTGTAATGATGGACGTTTTTATCTGTCAAGGCGTTCAATTTACTTCTTTCAATTGAACATTACCGAAACTTTTAAAGATTTCATTTCAACTAATTTATCACTGCCTCCACTTCAGGTAATTTCTAATGTGATTGTTTTGTTTCGAGATCTGCGAAGTATTTAAATCGCCATACCTTTTCAAAATTTTAATCCATTTAAGTATCAATAAATTTGTTAAGAAACACTGAAAAAATCTCTAAATTTTTTTCCATGCGATTAAACAACAAAATCACATCAAACTAATCCATCTAAATATCAAAGGTTTCCAATGTAATTTAACCATTTGACTTGAAGAACGTGGTCTACTAACAGTGATCTTAGTCTGTCCCAGCGCTGGTGGTACGTCAAGATCACGTGGTATGTTGACATGGCCAAAATTGTGTTGATACTGGACACACCATACGGCTAACCATTCTATATCGTATACAGTTAGATTTTTGGGTAATTGTATTTCAATATCCTCACCTTGGTAACCACGTAACGGTTCTAAACTATAGATTAATAGATTAATAATAATACAAAAGACAAAAATCATCAAAATTTATTAGAATTCATTTTGATATACACCAAAAAGTATAATGCATACCTTCCCATTTCATTGGGCACTTTCACCCCAATATGCGATGGTTCTGTACCATTTCCAACCCAAAAGTATGCATCCGGCCCAGCGCCGTCATAATGTAGATTTGGTATATAGAATGTTTTTGCATCTAATATGGTCACATTTCCAGATCTAAGTCCATGGGCTAGTCGTCTAAATTCTGGTAAAGTTCTTGCACGAGGAGGTTCTAGATTAGGTGGTATGAATACATCGCCGAAATTTACCTGTAAAACAAAAGGTTAAATGATGGTTATCATCTAATAAAAAAAAGAAAAATATCTATTGTAACGACCGAAGAATTCTATAGGAAATTTGCATTTGCGATCTCTAAAACCATTAAAATAGGAATTTTGGTTAATTAAAGACGATCACTTTAATTTCCATTAAAATCATACTATTACAAGTAAATGCTTTTAAGCCAACTTAATATTTACTAAAAATGTAAATTTCAAAAAAGAATTTTGATAGAAGCCGCTGTCAAAATTATGCAAAACAAACTATAAAGAAGATATTAATTTTTTTAATTATAATAATCTTTACAGAGTTTAATTACCATATTTTTTGAAAGGAGTAGGTGGGGGGGCGCGACAAAATAAAAAACCAAAAAATAGAACTGTGTTTAAAAATTAAAATAAAAATTTGAAGAAACGAGAGAATACCAGCAGTTTAAAGTACGAGGGTCGTTTGAAAAGTCCGTGCAAAAATAAAAACTACTTAATTTTTTGGGGTAAACCTTTTTTATTTTTCAACATAGTCACCTTTTAGGCTTATACACTTCGCCCAACGCTGCTCTAGTTTGTTGATCCCTTCCGAATAATAGGATTTGTCCAAGTCTGAAAAATAGCCATTCGTTTCTGCAATCACCTCCTCGTTTGAATAAAATCTTTTTCCCGCCAGCCATTTCTTCATATTGGGGAACAAATAGTAGTCCGAGGGAGCCAAGTCTGGAGAATAGGGGGGATGTGAAACGAGTTGGAACCCTATTTCCATTAATTTCGCGACCACAACTGCTGAGGTGTGAGCTGGTGCGTTGTCGTGATGGAAAAGGACTTTTTTGTGGGCCAATCGTGGGCGTTTTTCTTGCAGCTCGGTTTTCAAACGGTCCAATAACGATGAATAATATGCACCTGTAATAGTTTTACCCTTTTCCAGATAGTCGATGAGGATTATTCCTTGCGAATCCCAAAAAGTCTTCGCCTTTTTTGGCGCAGATTCCCCTTTGGTAACCCATAGTTTAGATTGTTCTTTGGTCTCAGGAGTGTACCATGTTTCATCCACAGTGACGAAACGACGCTTAAAGTCCTGCGGATTCTTCTGGAACAGCTGCAAACCGTCCTTGCAACACTTCACACGATTTCGTTTTTGGTCAAGCGTGAGCAATCGCGGCACCCATCTTGCGGATAGCTTTGTCATGTCAAATGTTGATGCAAAATATTATGTACCCGTTCATTCGAGATGCCCACAGCACTAGCAATCTCACGCACCTTCACTCTTCTGCCATCCATCACCATATCATGGATTTTATCAATGATTTCTGGAGTAGTAACCTCAACAGGGCGTCCAGAACGTTCAGCGTCACTTGTGCCCATATGGCCACTCCGAAAATTTTGAAACCACTTATAAACTTTTCTAATCGAAGGTGCAGAGTCACCATAATGTTTATCAAGCTTCTCTTTAGTCTCCTGAGGCGTTTTGCCTTTCATAAAGTAGTGTTTAATCAACACACGAAATTCTTTTTCGTCCATTTTTTGAAAATCACTCGACTTCCTCGATTCAAACGAATGCCAAACACAAAGAAATAGACCGATCTGGCTGAAACTTGGTGTGTGTACTTCCAAGAGGTGCTACTAACTAAACATAACCTCGATACGCGCCAGTGGTGCTATCTCTCTGACTTTGCACGGACTTTTCAAACAACCCTCGTATGATAGATATACTTCATTCTGCTACGCAATACGTGCGTGTTATGCCGTTATAGTATAACTACAACGCCAAGTTTCTGATTCCAATATTCTAAAGCAATTATTAATTTAATCTATTACCTACTTCTATACAAAATACGTAATACTTTTATATTTTAATTAATACTATCTCACAAAGATAAATTTTAATAATCATAATTTTGGAGGAGGAATTTAAGACGATTCTAATTTTTCTTTCTATAGGAGTAAGTAAATGAATACAAAGATTATATTTCGGATGTTAAAATATTTTTTGAATAATTACTATTATTATTTAACGGGTTGTCCGGAAAATAATGAAGGATAATGTTTTAAAAGAAAAAAGAAAAATTAATGTTTTATAACTGGAGATATGTGGCCGAGCGTTTTCATGCAACAGAATGGGCCCCTTTCGATTGGCTAAAGATGGCTTCATTATTGCCAATTGCTTGATGCATTTGGTTACAATACGATTCGGCATTGATGGTTTCTGCCAGGATTCAAGAAGCTGTAATCAATCAGACCCACCAAACAGTAACCATCACCTTTTTTTTTTTTTTTTTGATGATTTGGTGACTTTGGAAAATGTCTTGCTGCTCCTCCTTTGTCAAGCCACTGTCCAGAGCGTCTGCTGTTGTCGTAGAGGATCCACTTTTCACAGCAAATCACAATTCTGGACAGAAAAAGGATCGCTGTTGTTTCGGCAAAGAAGTACAGCACAAATTTTATACCGCTGATCATTTTTGGCGCTCGTTTAATGTGTGGAGGAACCCAAAACTTTCAAGCTTTTTTCACCTTCCCAATCGCCTTGAGATGGTCATCAGACGGTTGATTTGCTGACTTTCGAGTTTCCCTGCCAGTTCTCGAACAGTTTTTCTGGGCTTTTCTTCCACCAAAGCTAGGAGAACAACGTTATCAAGGGGAGAATTTCTTCCACGGCCGTTCTTTGTCTTCAAGGCTCCAAGTCTCCCTCTCAAAATCTTCCTCTGGAACCACCGTTGAACAGTGCACTCCTTATACTGCCTTCGCCCCAGACATCGTTGATATTTCTGGCCGTTTGGGCCCCATTTCGGCCGAGTTTTGAACTCGTAAAAACAAAATTATGCGAAAATCACGCTTTGACGTCTTAGTAAAGACTGAATTATTTCCAAGTAGCGAAATGTTAAGGAGGTAAACAAACATTTTTGTTTGAAAGAGGATTAATAAGTGTTTACATTTATAAAAGTCAAAAGTCCAACAAACATAAACAGTTTACTATTTGGAGGGGTATTTTAAAGAAAATATAAAATCCTGCATTATTTTCCGGACAACCCAATCATATAACTAATATATATTACGCTAAATATCGCTGATTTTCTTTATAAATTTTATAAATACCTCCAATTCTAATATATTTATCGTATTGGCTTAAATAAAATAAATAAATCTCTAAATATTGTAATGAGAAATAAATTTGTAAGTAAAGTAATTGCCTATTTTTTCAGGCGAGCTTTACGCCCAACTACCATATTAGATGTCATGGAAGGATGCGGCTAGCAAGCAAAACCTACTTTACTACAAATTCCTTTTATTAACCATTTAAATAAAATCCAAAGGCACTGTCCGAGGGAATCGAACCCAGTACCAACTATTACTTCTAACTTTTTTGCGGGCCTCGCCTCTAAACGCTCAGCTTTTGTAAAGGAAAATAAAGTTAAATGATAATTTTTTAATTTATTTTTTTGATTTTTTTGCAACTTTATGTGAGAATAGAGGCAACTGTAACCTCTCCACTTAGTATAACGATGTTTACAAGGTTGCCAACCTTTGTTTTTTAGTAGAACTGTTTGTTAACGTATAATGTTGTTAAATGCTATTCTGTACTAATCAAACGTGGGCTAAGTTTTTGTCACCTTATTCTCTAGTTGCATACACTTTTAGTAAGCTTCTATCATAGTAAAATAATCAATATATTGTTATGAAGTTTAAAAGAATCACCTGATTTTTAAATTCATATTAGTTGCTTACGCATTCAGTTGCCTACTTTGAGAATTAGTCTTCTGCTTTTATGATCAACTTATTCTGATTTTGTCCAAATTATTTTTTTAATCCTTCAGTTTTCTCATTATCCTTTTGACTTCTAGTCTTTCCTTTAAGATTATTCATTAGTTTCTATATTTCTTGGTATAAGGAAACTTTGAAATTGGACCAATTTCTTTCTAAGAAGAATTTGTGGAAATAAAAGAGGAAAAAAAAGTATCACATTTGCTTTTTCTCTCACTTACACCCTCCCCCTTTTAGAAATATAACAAGGAGGGGCTATAATATCACTACGCATGCGTAAAGTTGTGGGAGTGGCTAAAATAGTGGCGAAGGAAGGGTAAATATAACGAGTCTGTACAACCCTGTTGTGTCTCAACCAGACAGGGGTAGTTTCAGAGAAACAGCTGAAACGGGATTTATTTTTCTTTATTTTTGTTCAACTCTTTCTGGAAAAAAAGGGTACATCGTGTAAACTACCAGACACTATTCACCAAACGGGACATTCTGTTCTCTTCATTAACAAAGCCTGGGTGATGATCATGTCTATTTTGTGAAGCCCAACTGGAGTGCGTTCTTCTTACGTATTCCGCATGTTTCTTTCACAATTTACCTTTCTGAAATAAGTATTTTTGGATCCTTCCAATGTCATTTTGGTACAATAACCTGCCTCTCTTAATCTTCCTCGCACCATTCTAATATAAGTACCAAAATATTAGAATAACCGGATGGACTGATGTTTTTAATCCATTAAATTCTCTTTACCAATAAATGCCCAGTCATAATATTCCTCAGAACTAGATTATTTCAGTTTTCCTATCTTTTTGCTAGGTTTTTTTTGTAAATGTGAAATGATTACCTAGCTTTAGTGTTGTTAGATGAGGTTTTTATCGATGATTACAGCCACAGAAAAGATGGATTTAAGTAGCTGTGGATTTTGTTGGCAGAAATGGGTAATTGTTGATCAAGAAGGCTGAAGGGCTTATTAGAATAAAAGATAAAATTACTGACTCAGAGATTATGGTTAGCATTAAAACTAACTATCTTAGAAATAAGTAAAATTAAGCCCTAAAGACTCACTTAATCCCTAAGTAGAAACTGTTCATAGTAAATAATACATATATTACTAAAAACTGGGTATAATTTTTCTTCACTTTCTGTTAAGTTAGATTATTATTTAATAGTTTCGAATCAGCAAGGTTTCGAACAGCTCCAAAACAGAAGAAGGGCAAAGCCGCGGTATACGGAGCTAATTCGAGGCATGATATTTCTAAGAGGATAAAAAACTAGCTCTCACAGAGTAAATTTTGTACTTCAGTGATTATAAGAGAAGATTGTAGTGTCACAGAATTTGACAAATTTGGAAGTTGGCAATAGTGGATGCCAAAGATTTAAAAGGTTAAAGCCCCCAAATGGGCTAAAAAAAACAATAGAAGCTGCCCAAGAAGGATCAGTGTATATGAAGATGCCAGAACAAACGTTTTTGGACGCTAAATCTCATTTAGGTATTGCCAATTATTCACCGCGAACATGCCAAAAATGTTATGATGTAATGTAGCGATGGCAAGGCTACCTATTGTGAATTTGATGAAAACAATCTTTGCCTCATTTGCAACTCTTTATCTCCTGATTCAGTTGTTAATTTTCTTTTTGAATGTACCTCAGTGTTAACCATTAGAAGTCATTTTCTTAACTCGTATCAGTCTTCAAATGAATCTTTAAAAGATAAGTTTCTCAAGTTGTTAGATATAAATAGTGTGAATCAGATTAATGAAGTTTACAGTTTTATGTACCAAGCTCTGAAGCTCTGAAGTTGTTTGCTCTTAGAGTGATAACTGTTGAGTAAATTATGTCTAACTAATTAAGTTATTTTTCACTTATGTATGACAATGAGTTATGTTTTAGTTTTTCAATTTTGTAACTCATAAAGAATAGTTTCCTTTATTTTACTACTGTATTAATGTAATGTTATTCTTCTTTTTTGTGCAATGTTGTTGCAACTCCCAGCTAAAGGTATTTACCTATAAGCTTGTAAATAAATAATAATAATAATAAATAATAGCAAGGCTAATAAACATGGTGCTAGCAATTATCTTCCTCTTTGTGAAATAGTTTTAACAGGACATCTAGGATAATCAAGCCCATCAAACTATGTTGCAAATAGGCTTATTTCCTATCCTTTTTAAGGCCCGAATTTTCCAGCAGCCAGTTTTGTGTTTTCGTCTCAATCTAGTGCCAGAAGCCTATACGTTGCATCCTGTGAAATGCAATCGGATGAAGTTTTAGAGATATTTTACACCTTTTCATGCCCAAGTCACCGCACAGGCTACTGCAGAACTTTCTGTGTCTAGCTTGCCTCTTAAGATAAGTATGGCTGGCCAGATTAGGGTAGGGCATGTGTTTGAAGACTCCCGACTTGGTGTTGAGAGTATAGAGTTAGGTTTCTACGAGTATGACACATCCTAGCTTCTATGTAACTTATCACACACAAACTCAAAAGCTCCAGTCATCCATTTTGTACACAACAACCTTTTAACCATTTTCAGTAACTTTAGACCAATTGACTGGAACGGAGAACAAAAAGCCAGTGCCAACAATATCTTTTCTTTATGCAATTAATCGATGAGTGACATTCAATTTTTTAAAATGATTTTCTAGGGATAGTTATTCTAAAAATAAAGATGCGATACGTATTATCCATGCTTTATTTATGTAACAACTACACCAAACTATTGTAGTTTGTACACATTTATTTTAGCCACTGACTGAGCTTTCTACTCATCCTAACAAGTTGATCATGACAACCGCCATAACATAAACGGCTACTGGACACCAAACTACTCGCCTGTCTTGTATATCGATTGTTATTATGATTCATTGCTGACAACCATCTACAGTCGAGCCCAAACAGTACAATAACAATGAACTGTTAGCCTCTCTTCAACACTTTAGCCGACATGACGTCATCCTCCAACCACCACTACAGTTCATATTACTGCAGACTATTATGCACTTTTTATTCCTCCCTTACTCGAATAACTTCTCGTTTCCAATCATTACTTGTTGTAATTCTAAAGAACTTTTGGTGGAAAGATTTGTTCTATACCTGCTACAATAGTTTAACTTCCTCAACCCCTTTTGTTCCATTTTAAGTAAGAAGACAAACCCTCCGAAGTAAAAGTTCATTGAGTATAAAATGTAAAGACAAAGTTTATCGAAAATCCTAAGAACCATGTTCGAGTAAATGTCAGCAAATCCATTAGAGAATTAAGGAATCCATTAATCTATTGGGTTGTCCGGAAAATAATGCAGGATTATGATTTTAAAAGAAAACAAAATAAAAAATTAATGATTTATAACTGTTTTTATTAATCAAAATAGTCTCCATTACTTTCTATACTTTTCTGCCAACGTGTGGGTAACGTTTTCCACACCCTCTGTATAGAATTTGGAATCCTTAGAATTTATAAATTCAGAAAACGCATTTTCTAATGTTCTTTGGTCAATAAATTTTTTTATTTTGCGAATAGCGGTCCAGGTGTCTAAAAAAAAGTGGTAATCAGTAGGCGAGAGGTCCGGTGAGTAGGGCGGGTGTGGCAGAGTCTCATAGCCAAGCTCCACAACTTTCGGGAAGTCAAACGTGAGATATGTGGGGCCGAGCGTTGTCATGCAACAGACTGGGCTCCCTTTCGATTGACTAAAGATGGCTTAATTAAATGTATATTTCTTGATGCATTACGTCAATTTGGTTATAATACGATTCGGCATTGATGGTTTCGCGCCATGATTCAAGAAGCTGCAATGAATCAGACCAAATGAAGCCCACCAAACAGTAACCATCACCTTTTTTTTGATGATTTGGGGGCTTTGGAAAATGTCGTGTTGCTTCTCCTTTGTCAAGCCACTGTCCAGAGCGTCTGCTGTTGTCGTAGAGGATCCACTTTTCATCGCAAGTCACAATTCTGGGACAGAAAAAAGATCGCTGTTGTTTCGGCAAAGAAGTGCAGCACAAATTACATACCGCTGATCTTTTTTGGCGGTCGTTTAATGTGTGGGGGAACCCAACTTTCAAGCTTTTTCACCTTCCTAATCGTCTTGAGATGGTCATCGACGGTTGATTTGCTGACTTCCGAGTTTGCCTGCCAGTTCTCGAACAGTTGTTCTGGGATTTTCTTCCACCAAAGCTCGGAGAACAACAGCCATCAAGGGCAGAACTTCTTCCATGGCCTTTCTTTGTCATCAAAGGCTCAAGGTTCCCTCTCGTAATCTCTGGATCCACCGTTGAACATTGCATTCACTTATACTGCCTTCGCCTCAGACATCGTTGATATTTCTGGCCGTTTGGGCTCCGTTTCGGCCGAGTTTTGAACTCGTAAAAGCAAAATTATGCGAAAATAGCGCTTTGACATCTTAGTAAAGACTGAATTATTTTCAAGTAGCAAAAAGTTACAGAGGTAAACAAACATTCTTGTTTGAAAGAGGATTAATAAGTGTTTACATTTATAAAAAATCAAAAGTCCAACAAACATAAACAGTTTACTATTTGAAAGAGTATTTCAAAGATAACATAAAATCCTGCATTATTTCCCGGACAACCCATTAAACGTGAGAAAGAATAATGCCAATTTCAGACATAATTTCTATTTTATTTTATTGCCGAGCTTTCGACCTAGGGACTAGATCTTCTTCAGGGGCTGTTGGAACATATTTTACAAGTAACAGATTACAAATTTTCTGTTTCGGTATTTCAAAATTAGGCCAGCATCGTCTAGGTGCTTGTCACTAAAATATCACTCACTCTCCATTTTTACTTATAAATACATTCGCTTCACACATTCATCCCTCCAACAACTATATACAACTATTTACATAAACCTTACAACTAATGGATGGATTAGTACTCTATATTCCTGCCATCCTTATAGCTTAACCGAAATTAAATTCACGTAATCCTCCTCTAATCATTTTCTTGCATTCATTCTAATCGGCTATAACTTTTAAATACATTCATATTTCATTACTAGCTCTGCTATAGACTTAAGCATATAGATATTGGTGGAGAATACTATGTCTTCGTAGCAAAATGGTGCATCTAAATACCAGTATAGACATAACAATCTTAAAACTGTATCGATAACAACAAAATTTGTAAGAAGAATTAAGCTGAGAGATTAGTGCTCTGTATTCTCATGGGTTCGAATCCAGCTGCCAAGTTCTAGATTTTCTCCTCCTAAGAGTTTCTTACGGTCCTCTCAGTCAATGAAGAACACTTTCAGAGGCCAGTAAAGCAATTAATTACTGAAATCTGGGCGCTAATTACTTCAAAAGTTGATGCGCCTTAAATTAATAAAATAAAATAAATAGACCATTTATTCACGACAAAGTGCGTAATTTTAATCTTAAATAAGGAGCTTCTTTTTTTTTTTGGTGAACTAGGAAATCTTATAAAGTAAAATGAGACTAAGTGCAAATGATATGAAGTTAATATTGTTAGCAACGACTGATGTTCATCATGATCATGATGATGATGATGATGATGGGGGATGTTTAGAAGAAGAAGTCTCCTATTCTTCTTCTTCCTACTACACACAACAGTACACATAGCTTAAGAAGATTGAAAAGGTTTGCTGAAAAGAGAATGAGAGAACTTGCAACAGAGAGAGAGAGAGAGAGAAGGATGATAGACACGGGTAGTTGAGGAACAACAGTTAAGCATGGATGATGATGAGGGTTAGATATCCACCACTAGCAAGAGGATGCAAGGGGTGTCTTGAATAGGGACAATGTAGCGTAAAGGCTGATCAGGAAATGAAAAGGGGATCAAGGGGAAGGCGTGACGTCACGCGAGCGTGCGCACCCTGAATTTACCACCACACATACTCACTAAACATTTATATATATATATATATAACATAAAGAAACTACGCATATTTCTAACCTAACGTACCATTATTTTCTTGAAGGAAGTAGAGATATTCAAATGCTTACCATATGAGTTAATTCATACTTTGGAAACACAAAGGAAATATAAGTGAAACATATTTTATTTATAAGTTCCTTCTTCCTAAATCATCTATAATATCCGGTGCTAGTATGATATCAGGAAAAAGAAGATACGATTTGTCTAGTTAGGGGAGCCCAATCCACGGCTAGCCGAATAATTTTATTACTTCCTCTTTCATTTTTATCCCTACTTGTCCCACAATGGTCTAAGTTGATTTTTCTTTATAAAATTGTTTTGTCCTGCATTACAATTTTTTTTATTGCCAGAATTACAGCAAATAAATGAAGTAATAATTTATTATTGATTTTTTTATTTGTTTTATTGCTTATAAGAAATGATACATTTCTATAGCAAGAGTTTGGCCTCGGCTAGTAATAAAAATTATAAAAAGAAATAGGCACTACCAATTACTTCCACTTGTGAAAGATAAATACAAAATAAAAGTATGAAATACAAAATCAAAATCACCCCTCGTTACAATTATTTCTTAAAAAACAAAGAATAATAATGAAAACTGATATATTTACAAAAAATAACTTAAATTTGATTCTGATAGGAGTTTAATTATTATTCGGCGGCGGAATCCCTTTACAGCTGTTAAATACAATTCTTACAAATCTATACCTCTCTTTTAGAGCACCAGAAATGAAATGGAACAAACTGTTTAATTTATATTTGCTGTCAATATCAAGTAGATTAGTGTAAACCTCAGTGTTATTGGAGCTTATGTACCTACTTAACAATATTTTCCTTAGTGAATTATAGAAAGAACATTCCAGTAGAAGTGATTGATATTGTCTCTTTTTCTTTCAGCACAAACCCTTACATGGACAAATACATGGTTTATTCCTTTATGAAAAATCCTAGGATACTTAGTACTGGCTACCCTAATCTGAGCTATCAGTCTGATTTTTGAAATATTACACTTGAGTTTAACATATGACTTGCCATTGGCCATAGGACATATCAATCTATTGGTATTAAATGAAGTAATACGAGGGTCGTTTGAAAAGTCCGTGCAAAGTCAGAAAGATAGCACTACTGGCGCGTATCGAGGTTATGTTTAGTTAGTAGCATCTCTTGGAAGAACACACACCAAGTTTCAGCCAGATCGGTCTATTTCTTAGTGTTTGGCATTTGTTTGAATCGAGGAAGTCGAGTGATTTTCAAAAAATGGACGAAAAAGAATTTCGTGTGTTGATTAAACACTACTTTATGAAAGGCAAAACGTCTCAGGAGACTAAAGAGAAGCTTGATAAACATTATGGTGACTCTGCACCTTCGATTAGAACAGTTTATAAGTGGTTTCAAAATTTTCGGAGTGGCCATATGGGCACAAGTGACGCTGAACGTTCTGGACGCCCTGTTGAGGTTACTACTCCAGAAATCATTGATAAAATCCATGATATGGTGATGGATGACAGAAGAGTGAAGGTGCGTGAGATTGCTAGTGCTGTGGGCATCTCAAATGAACGGGTACATAATATTTTGCATCAACATTTGGACATGACAAAGCTATCCGCAAGATGGGTGCAGCGATTGCTCACGCTTGACCAAAAACGAAATCGTGTGAAGTGTTGCAAGGACGGTTTGCAGCTGTTCCAGAAGAATCCGCAGGACTTTAAGCGTCGTTTCGTCACTGTGGATGAAACATGGATACATCACTACACTCCTGAGACCAAAGAACAATCTAAACAATGGGTTAACAAGGGGGAATCTGCGCCAAAAAAGGCGAAGACCGTTCTTCCTTCGGCCGGAAAGATTATGGCGACTGTCTTTTGGGATTCGCAAGGAATAATCCTCATCGACTATCTGGAAAAGGGTAAAACTATTACAGGTGCATATTATTCATCGTTATTGGACCGTTTGAAAACCGAGCTGCAAGAAAAACGCCCACGATTGGCCCACAAAAAAGTCCTTTTCCATCACGACAACGCACCAGCTCACACCTAAGCAGTTGTGGTCGCAAAATTAAAGGAAATAGGGTTCCAACTCGTTTCACATTCCCCCTATTCTCCAGACTTGGCTCCCTCGGACTACTATTTGTTCCCCAATATGAAGAAATGGCTGGCGGGAAAAAGATTTTATTCAAACGAGGAGGTGATTGCAGAAACGAATGGCTATTTTTCAGACTTGGACAAATCCTATTATTCGGAAGGGATCAACAAACTAGAGCAGCGTTGGACGAAGTGTATAAGCCTAAAAGGAGACTATGTTGAAAAATAAAAAAGGTTTACCCAAAAAATTAAGTAGTTTTTATTTTTGCACGGACTTTTCAAACGACCCTCGTATACGAGGTGTGGCTATTAAATAAAGAGACAATTGCTGTAAAACATTTTATTTTAAATTAAAACATTTGGTTTTCCTGTGAACTTCAACGGACTGAAATAGTGTTCCTTTTAATGCAGATTTGACTTTGGGGAAACAGATAAAAGTCACATGGGGCCAAGTTAGGCGAATAAGGCGGATGGCCCTAAAACTGGGACTGTTGTACTTGGCTAGAAACGTTTTGACAGACAATGAAGTGTGAGCCGGCGCGTTGTCTTGATGGAGAACCCTGAGGACTTGTTCTTCCACAAATCGGGTCGTTTTTTTCCTTACTCTTTGACGGAGTTGAACAAGCACCTCACGGTAGTAATGTTTGATTAATTATAATCGATATTTTCATCCGTTTTGGACGTGGAAGGGCGAAACCGGGCAGTCATCATCTCCGACGTCTTCTCGGCCATCTTGGAAACGCTTCAACCACTCAAAAACTCGCGTATGTGATACACATTCATCGCCATAAACTTCTTTTAATAAAAGATAAGTTTCAGTAGCGGTTTTACCCAGTACCATGTGAAATTTCAAGGCAATTCGTTGCTCTCCTACAAGTGTAGTATCATGTTTTTACACAAACGACGGTTCCGGTCAGACAGATTTCTCTATAAACACGTGAGACGCTGCAATCGAAAGAGAAGGCTTTACGCTGCACAGCTGTTAAGGCTTTTGAATAAATAGGTTTTTTTTTAAGACAAACTCTTTTACGTAGTTTAGGGATTTACCCTTTATCGAGTTATTTTTGCGACATGATTTACCGTGGTTTCAATCGCTAGAATTCTCGTATCCAAAAAAAAATATTATCTCATGCGATACAAGTAAAAGCTAATAAACATTTCGTGTAAAAGATGTTTTTTTAAAAAAATGCTGAGACAACTCAGTAAAAAACGTGGTCTTAAATTGAACGTTGGGAAATAAAGAAAAACTTTGAATAGGTTTTTCTCTTTTTGGTTCAAAAAATAAATGCATAACCACAGGAAATTAGTTTTACGGAAATGAAAGGACGCAATGGAGAAGTTAGTATTTTTACCAAAGAGTATATAATCTCGTGTGTCCTAGATTTATTAATATTTTAAGAGTTTTTCATTTTTTTTTATTTATTTATTTTTTTTTTACTGAAAAGTTTCTTTTCAAAGAATAAATGAATATTTTTGTAGAAAATGGCCGACAAACTTGAGATGTTTCTGTTATATACTCGTAGTTTTATCTTTGAAGTTGTTTTTTATTCAAATAAGTAGCTGCTCAACTCATTTCTGAAAGATCAGTGCAGTAATTTAGGAATAATATTTTGTGAAGGGAATAATTTTTGGTTGTAGTTATTTTGAATTAAAAAGCTACAATTAATTTGGATGATAAATAGTTTTCTTAACAATTCCTACAAAGAAAAATATGGCTCGTAAGTTGCAACATAATAATTGAAAATAAAGATAAGTCTATCTATAATTTAATCTTCATTATCAAAGAAATTGAATTGAATGGGATTTTAGGACAATTACAATAAATAATCCGGATTGTCTGCTAGTAACCAATGGGAGCACATCTCCAAAATAAACTCTTTTATCTGGATTTAAAAATCAATTAGACTAAAGTCTTAAGGCTTTCTACGTCAGTCGTAATTAATGTCCTTATGGATTTATAACCTTCTTTGTTATTTAATAACTATAACCATAAAGTTATCATATAAACTTCTGCTCTCTTGTTCACTTATATTCACAAATCAGATCAAATAATTTGTTTCTATTAGTCTGGAAACTCATTCAAAACTTTTGAGCTGTTTAAAGAGCCAGCAGAAAATGGAGAGCTCTACTTAAAAATTAACTAGTTTACAAAAATAATTATTATACAATTATACAAAGAAGATAATTATTCAAAAATTAAATTGAAGAATAATTCTGAGTTTATTATGGTAACAATATTTCGTACCAAGTGTTCCATCATTTAATACCCATTTGTAAGTAAGTCTGGTTGAAGAGTGTGTATATATAAACTGTGTGCTATTTCTCGATAGGCTCTTATCAGAGCTGGAACACACACCGCAAGTAACTGGAGCTCCTCTAGTTATAACCAGAATATAACCTTCACTAACGTTGCTAGCTACAAACTAATATCCTTATCTATTACTTTGAGGTTCTTAGTCGCGTCTCATTAAACAGTGAGTGTGATATAGTCTTTTCTGTCCCATAAAACATTGTCTAGCCGTCTATGTTCTATTTACGCCTTTAGAATTTATTTTAAGTTAAGGGTTCTTATTGTTTAGTTTAAATAAAAAGTGATTTCATTAATAATATTCAAAATGTTGACACTAAACGCTACTGTTTGGTTTTTATATTTTTACATGTGGCACAAGCTTTTAATTCAAAATATAACGACTTCTTTGCAGCACATCTTATACTTCATCTTAAATCCAATCTGTCCAATCGCTACTTTAACGTAAGATGACGCATTACATTACAAAATAATTACCAACTAATACAAGTCAGTATATCTACCAAATAAAGTATAAATAGAATTTAGCAAACTTACAGTAAATCTTCTACACCATACAGATAGCCACTTTATATCTCTAATTTTCTTTCCTTGAGGTAACCTTAATATTACGTCAGTCCTATTGTATGCCCTCAGTATTGGAGGATCCCTGCAAATAAATAATACATATATTTATTTAAATATATTCAGATTTTAAGTAATGAAATACATTTTTTTAGAAATAGATTTTAGACCTTTTACAATTCCTTCAAATTTCAAACCTCTATATCTCTATTCCTATTGTTCAGATTTCAATGGTTTTTTTTGCCGAATTTTAGAGAAACGTTACCTTTAAAAACTGATATAAATTGCAATGTTTTAGTGTTAATAGTTATTGAGATACTGAAGGTTATATTTTGGAGGTTTTGCAAAATGGTTCAACTTTTCAAACCACTATATCTCCTTTCCTGTTTTTCCGATTTTAATGATTTTTTTACCAAATCGTAGAGAGAAGTCTACTCTGTAGCTGACATAAATAGCAATGTAATAGTGACAATAGTTAACGAGATATAGAAGGTTAAATTTTGGAGGTTTTGCAAATCATTCAAATTTCAAAACCTCTACATCCTCTGTTTATATTGTTCCGATTTTAATGAATTCTTTGCGGAATAGTAAAGAAAAGTCTTCTCTACAACTGGTATTAATAGCAATGTTTTAATGATAACAGTTATTGAGATATAGAAGGTTAAATTTTGGAGGTTTTCAAATACCTTTAAATTTCAAACGTTTTTATCTCTTTTCCACTAATTCCATAAAACTGAAATATTGTCTACTAATAGTCAAATATCTAAAGAAAACCAATAATAATGACGATTTTACATGGAAACAAACTACAATACCATCTTTGCGTTATTTTAGAGAGTTTTTTTGAGAGGCAATAGATTGAGACATTAGTTCTTTAGGCCAACAGCCAATAGCATAATCATGATCATATCCTATTCTAATATGCAACGTATGCAATCCTACAACATACGAGGGTCGTTTGAAAAGTCCGTGCAAAAATAAAAACTACTTAATTTTTTGGGGTAAACCTTTTTTATTTTTCAACATAGTCTCCTTTTAGGCTTATACACTTCGTCCAACGCTGCTCTAGTTTGTTGATCCCTTCCGAATAATAGGATTTGTCCAAGTCTGAAAAATAGCCATTCGTTTCTGCAATCACCTCCTCGTTTGAATAAAATCTTTTTCCCGCCAGCCATTTCTTCATATTGGGGAACAAATAGTAGTCCGAGGGAGCCAAGTCTGGAGAATAGGGGGGATGTGAAACGAGTTGGAACCCTATTTCCATTAATTTTGCGACCACAACTGCTGAGGTGTGAGCTGGTGCGTTGTCGTGATGGAAAAGGACTTTTTTGTGGGCCAATCGTGGGCGTTTTTCTTGTAGCTCGGTTTTCAAACGGTCCAATAACGATGAATAATATGCACCTGTAATAGTTTTACCCTTTTCCAGATAGTCGATGAGGATTATTCCTTGCGAATCCCAAAAGACAGTCGCCATAATCTTTCCGGCCGAAGGAACGGTCTTCGCCTTTTTTGGCGCAGATTCCCCCTTGGTAACCCATTGTTTAGATTGTTCTTTGGTCTCAGGAGTGTAGTGATGTATCCATGTTTCATCCACAGTGACGAAACGACGCTTAAAGTCCTGCGGATTCTTCTGGAACAGCTGCAAACCGTCCTTGCAACACTTCACACGATTTGAAAATCACTCGACTTCCTCGATTCAAACGAATGCCAAACACAAAGAAATAGACCGATCTGGCTGAAACTTGGTGTGTGTTCTTCCAAGAGATGCTACTAACTAAACATAACCTCGATACGCGCCAGAAGTGCTATCTTTCTGACTTTGCACGGACTTTTCAAACGACCCTCGTACATCTTCAGCACTTCATAATGAATACATCTATTCCACTAACAAGTAAATCTTAAAACAATTTTGTTATTTATCTAAAAGTCACACTCTCAAATTAAACTAAATTTCATTTAAACTATTTTGAATTAAAAAGCTACAATTAATTTGGATGATAAATAGTTTTCTTAACAATTCCTACAAAGAAAAACATGGCTCGCAAGTTGCAACATAATAATTGAAAATAAAGATAAGTCTATCTATAATTTAATCTTCATTATCAAAGAAATTGAATTGAATGGGATTTTAGGACAATTACAATAAATAATCCGGATTGTCTGCTAGTAACCAATGGGAGCACATCTCTAAAATAAACTCTTTTATCTGGATTTAAAAATCAATTAGACTAAAGTCTTAAGGCTTTCTGCGTCAGGCGTAATTAATGTCCTTATGGATTTATAACCTTCTTTGTTATTTAACAACTATGAGGTGTGGCAATTTAATAACGAGACTATTGCTGTAAAACATTTTATTTTAAATTTATACATATTTAGTTATTATCACCTTCAATATACACCCCTCCCCTATCCCTACAACGCTCCATGCGAATTTACCATTGTTCGATACACTGCTGGAAGTCTTTTTACTGTGAGCTCCTGCATGACGCGTGCCGCTTTTTCTTTCACAACTTCAACGGACTGAAATCGTGTTCCTTTTAATGCAGATTTGACTTTGGGGGGAACAGATAAAAGTCACATTAGGCGTGTTTTATGTTTTAGTTATAAAACTAGAATTGTAGGCGCCACGGTAGCCAAGCGGGTTAAGAGGCGAGACTAGTAAAGCTAATATGTATTGTGGTACTGGGTTCGATTCCCGGTTTTGGCCTTGGATTTTATTTAATGGTTAAATGAGAAATAGTAAAGTACGTTTGCTAGTCGCCTCCGTCCACGTCACCTATTGTACAATTCTACAGGTTTTTCTGTCGCGATAGTGGAGTTATTACAGTGGACTACATTGTTTTTCTTAGCTAGCTAAAATTTACGACGTCAAATTTCGACCAAAACTTTGTAAGCAGAGTAGAATTACCTAAATGGAATACTGGACTTTTATCGCTTTTATCATTCGCTAAAACTCAATTTCGATAAAATTATCGGAAAAGATCGTAAAATTCCCTCTTACTAGAGCCGGAAATAGTAGAAAAGAAAAGATGAACTAAATAACTGCAACGATTGTTAAGACTGGACGAGCCAGAAAGCAACTGCCAATCTGGATTTACAAAAGAAGAGGGGTAGGACGATGCTAAGTTATAGCAAACCAACTTGTGACTGGTTTTATGTTGATCTATGGAGGTTGGTACTCCTGAGGAGCCCTGCTTGTACCCACTCTAGTTATATAAGCACCATGCTTTACTTTCTCCAATCAGTATCCAAAAGCCTTAACCCTCTTATACGTATATATACACACAGTATCAATCGCACACATCGATGCTACCCTATCGATCATTTCTACTCTCTAGAGATTTATCTCTTTGACAATGCTTTCTGTTCTTTTTATAATCATATACAAGCCTTGCTCATTATTCTAAGCTTTCGTACGTTCTCATTATTCTGGTTTTATTCAATCTTTTCTAAATACAAACATTTGATAAAATCTACTTGATCAGAAAAAAGTATCTGACAAAAATCACGACTATCTCTTTCTACAAAGCCCTAAACCAAAAATTATTGTCTTGAAACAGCACGGCAAGGTGCGTTGAAATTAAATAAATAATCTCCAATAAAAGTGAAAATAAAATATTATAATTACAAAACAAATACAAAACTATATAAAACTACTATATGTGCCGTTTATTTTGGAAGTGGGGCAAGTCCATTTTCTGTTACTTCGAGATATTTAAGGTTTTGCGTTTCAATAAATTTAAAAATATTGGTAAATATTAATAGACATATTTTTTGCATTTTGTGGTGTTAGATAATGTAAGTTTATAATCCAATAGTGTTTATAGTGCTGGCTAAGAAAAATAAAGGTTTTATTATAACTAAATGGACTTGCCTCACTTTCAAAATTAATGAATTATTGTAATCGTTGATTTAAATGGATAATATATTTCCATATTATTTTTAATATTATTTTTTTGAATCATTTTGGTCCGAATTGCCTTCGTATTCAGATTCTGATTCCAAGATTCTTCTTTTATTACCGATTATCATGGGTCTTATTTCTACAAACATAATAAAATTACTTGGCAAATGAGGATTTCATTGAAATGGCGTTATTACCCAGAAAAGTATTTTTATTTTATTTTTGTTACCTATCAAATTCACTTTCAGATGCATCAGAGTTATAATTACCGTTGTAATCGGTTTCAGCCATTTTTTTCTTTTTATAAAATAAACCACAATCCGTTATTAATTTTCAAATAATGAAACTTTTTCCGTACACCGAGCACAAAACAACACAACTTACTTGATAGACGATAATATAAGTCGAATGTTATACAATTTACAGTTTTTCAGTGTTGCCAATAGTACTAAAATTTCCCGATGTTGGTGTTATTATCGAAACACAAAATTAAGATGTACTTATTATTATTAAATATTGTATAATCACCGATTACCAATACCAAAGATAGATAGATAAGACATGATGTTTAAACCATCACATTTGCTTCACCATTCAGCAACCGGAGTTAAATTTTGCTGTACGGTTAAATAATTTCAACCTAAGATGGACTTGCACCATTTTCAAATTAAACATATTTACAATATTGTTAAGAGCTAAAACTTTCATCTCCCAAATATTAGGTTCTGAATTTTTTTTACCCTAAATTGTTTACAGATAAAAAGATCATACTAAGTTTTATCTATAATTACCATTATCTTCATTTTTTGTCAAAAATGGGCTTGCCCCACTTTCAAAATAAACGTCTCAAATGTCATTTCAAAATAAAAATAGATTTTAATAATAAAAAATTATTAAAACAAAGCGACTGAATAGCTTGTGACCAAAATTAAATGCTGGAAGATTAATATTTTAAATCTATGAATGACTTACAATTTGAGAATTCTGATTTCCATTATTATTAAGCTAATAGATTGAGGCATTGTTTGTAAAAGAATTACCTAATAATAAAAAAAATGAAAAGTTCAACAAACTAAAGTAATATGAGCTACAAAGAGCTATATAGGGGAGTTTTCAATGAAATACCCAAGCAAAAAAAGCAAAACTGAAAAAGAAAATGTAAAATATTTACGCATAAAGCTACCGTACTCATGGGACAACAATAACTAAACTAAAACAAGGTCGCATTAATGACAACAAATATATAAATATGATGCCATCTAGTGAGAAACAAGGCAACTATTCCACTGTAAATCTGGTATAACAAGCACACATCTACCACTAATTTAGCAGGAAAAACAAAAAGTGATAAATTTTTACCCAAACAAAAGAATAGAGAGATAAGAAATAATAATTGCAAGCTAAATGCAGTTTAATGCTTTAAAAAAAAAACATAATTAGAAATAGAATCTGCAATGCAGAATATCACTGAACAGGGTCCAATAGTTTAGGTGAACAGTCCTTGTCGCCGACAACCTACAGAACCCTAACTAATTAAGAACTTCACTTTGTAAGCATTCCCGGCAATAAGCTTTCAATTTTCTCATTAAAGTAAATAGTAAACTGGCCAAAAATTGCATTTATTTATGAACAAAACAGCAATCGATAATTCGATTATTAGTAACTTATTCGATTATTGTGGTAACTTGACAATTGAGTTGTAACTGAATTATTGAGTACTAACACTACTAGTTCAGCTATCGATGGGTTATGAAGTACAGATAAAATCGTTTTCATTTTATTTTTTATGGTTATGAATTATTATATTTTGAAAATACTAGCGAATAGCAGGATTCAAGAGCAAAAACCTTTCATTAGTAATAGTTAAAATTAGTATTTCTCCAACTTGTGACACAAAACCGCAAATTACTAGAAAGTGATTGCAATGGAAAACATAATAGTTTGAAAATAAATTCTATATTCTCTCTTTCTCACAGTCAAAGAAGCTTGTAGACTTTTTTTCTTTGGTTAGATTAAAACAGAATATACATATATAAAAGGAGAGATCCTCAAACGACAGTAAAATGAACCACATCTAAAAGAGGCGTAAAGTTTGGTAGAACTGGCCACCAGCCTGCGCTGAAGACCGCAGACTTGTGGCTTTCTAAAGTGTGCCAGGTAAGAGGGAATCCAAAAATATGTATTATATTAATATTTTACAAAACCTTGCTTAATGTATTGCTTCATAAATTTTTTTTTAATCTTTTATTGCAATTTACCACTGCAACAGTTGTTGCAACAAGCAAATATGGTAAAAGAAAAAAGAAATGAAAGAAAATCATGAGTGGAGAAGGCACCCAGTGGTGCCACTCCAGTAACGTGCTTTGCTCTCACGATAAGAGTAGATCACGAGGCCATCTTCTCTTCAATCTCCTTAGAGGATTACCTGGCGTAATGTGGAGGAAGATAGGTGTTCTATGAGAGGGTTAGGATGAGCTGCTGCAGAGTAGAATGAAATTTTAAGAAAACGAGTGTTAGCAAGATCTGTAATGAAAGGGATTTTGAGGTCATTATGGATGGTGAGGTTAGATACTGCATAGAACGGACCGTTTAAGAAGTTTTCGAAGTATTTTTGGACTGTAATGTCTGGAGGCATAGCGAGTTGGATCGCTTAGTCGATCCCCCATACTTCGATGGCCGTATGACCAAATAGGTCGCAGTAATAGTAGATATAAGAGCCTTTTGTTATGTAGGTTGAGTTTCGAACGTTTCACAAGTAGTCTGGCGAGAAGTTTTGTAGCGTTGGTTAGTTTCTTGTCTTTTCAGTCTAGTCTGAGATGTTCCATGCCCAACCGTTTGTCTAGGTACAGTCCAAGGTAGCGCGTACTTTGTCCACAGTTGGTATAGGAGTTTGGTTCAAGATGATGGGAGGTAGGATTTTCCGCTTGAGAGTAAATACTATAAACTTTGATTTCGTAACGTTGGTTTTGATTCTCCATTTGAAAAGCCAGTCCTGTAAGTGGTTGATGTGTGTTTGTAGAGTTCGTGTAGCGATAAGAGGATCGGAATGAGGAGATAAGATTGCAGTATCGTCAGCAAAAGTAGAAAGAATGGTATTTGGATGATGTATCTAATTATTTTCTAAGCGGCTAGTTCACAATATGTCCACGCTGTTTACTATCGCCACCGATTCTTACTCATTAAAGGAGGAAGGTATTCTTATGGTTTCCAACTTCTGATATTTCATTTATCTCCGTAAACAACACGTACGCCGAATACAAATAACCATTTTAAGACAACAAAATCCATCACCGGAAAGAAGTGAGTACACTAATTTTTGTACTTTACTCTTTTGTATAAATTGGTGCAGAGTTTTTTGATTTTGCTTATAACAGAGTGAAATTAAAGCTTAAATTTTGATTCTAACTTTATAAATTAGTATTTGAATCTAAAATAATTTTGTAACTTGATACCTTGAAAGACAAATTTCTATAAAAATACGAGGGTCGTTTGAAAAATCCTTGCAAAGTCAGAGAGATAGCACTACTGGCGCGTACGTATCGAGGTTATGTTTAGTTAGTAGCATCTCTTGGAAGAACACACACCAAGTTTCAGCCAGATCGGTCTATTTCTTTGTGTTTGGCATTCGTTTGAATCGAGGAAGTCGAGTGATTTTCAAAAAATGGACGAAAAAGAATTTCGTGTGTTGATTAAACACTACTTTATGAAAGGCAAAACGCCTCAGGAGACTAAAGAGAAGCTTGATAAACATTATGGTGACTCTGCACCTTCGATTAGAACAGTTTATAAGTGGTTTCAAAATTTTCGGAGTGGCCATATGTCCAGAACGTTCTGGACGCCCTGTTGAGGTTACTACTCCAGAAATCATTGATAAAATTCATGATATGGTGATGGATGACAGAAGAGTGAAGGTGCGTGAGATTGCTAGCGCTGTGGGCATCTCGAATGAACGGGTACATAATATTTTGCATCAACATTTGGACATGACAAAGCTATCCGCAAGATGGGTGCCGCGATTGCTCACGCTTGACCAAAAACGAAATCGTGTGAAGTGTTGCAAGGACGGTTTGCAGCTGTTCCAGAAGAATCCGCAGGACTTTAAGCGTCGTTTCGTCACTGTGGATGAAACATGGATACATTACTACACTCCTGAGACCAAAGAACAATCTAAACAATGGGTTACCAAGGGGGAATCTGCGCCAAAAAAGGCGAAGACCGTTCCTTCGACCGGAAAGATTATGGCGACTGTCTTTTGGGATTCGCAAGGAATAATCCTCATCGACTATCTGGAAAAGGGTAAAACTATTACAGGTGCATATTATTCATCGTTATTGGACCGTTTGAAAACCGAGCTGCAAGAAAAACGCCCACGATTGGCCCACAAAAAAGTCCTTTTCCATCACGACAACGCACCAGCTCACACCTCAGCAGTTGTGGTCGCAAAATTAATGGAAATAGGGTTCCAACTCGTTTCACATCCCCCCTATTCTCCAGACTTGGCTCCCTCGGACTACTATTTGTTCCCCAATATGAAGAAATGGCTGGCGGGAAAAAGATTTTATTCAAACGAGGAGGTGATTGCAGAAACGAATGGCTATTTTTCAGACTTGGACAAATCCTATTATTCGGAAGGGATCAACAAACTAGAGCAGCGTTGGACGAAGTGTGTAAGCCTAAAAGGAGACTATGTTGAAAAATAAAAAAGGTTTACCCCAAAAAATTAAGTAGTTTTTATTTTTGCACGGACTTTTCAAACGACACTCGTATCTCCTTAAAAGTTTATCGAGAGATTTATATCTGCTGATTTGACTGGCAGTGACAATTTACTTTCCTCATAACTAACTGATCAAAGAGAGCCGACTGAAAAAGGAAAACAAATGAAGTGTGTTTAAAAAATAAATAAAAAAGGAGAGAATACAAAAAACAAAAAAAACATTCTACTGTGTTATTTAGGAGGTGTTGTATCAAAGTGATTCCCAAACGTTCGATCAGGAACGTTAAGAATTTCCTTTTAACCCCCTTGTCCCCCCCGTCATGGGAGAACTGACTAGTCTGGATTCCAGCACAACTTCATTAATGCATTCTTACTATATACCAGCATAGTAGGGAGTAAAGGTTCAATGAACTAAACATACTACTATAAATGTTCATTCATAAAAAGCATGGTATATTACATCATAATCACCTGTTGTCATTATTTACATACAGCTAATTTGAATTGTTTTTTTTTGTTTACTGTTACGCTGTATAATTTTTCTAATATTTAGTTTTTTTTCTAATAGTTGAAATAATTGTGTTTATTAAGTCTTAACTAGCCGCTAAAAGTGTTACTCAATATTCGCCACGGTAGCCGAGCGGTTAAGAGGCGAGACCTGCGATGCTAATATGTATTGTGGTACTGGGTTCGCTTCCCGGTCTAGAGGCCTTGGATTTTATTTAATGGTTAATAAAAATAAATTTACAGTAAAGTATGTTTGCTAGTCGCCTCCGTCCATGACACCTAATTGGTAGTTGTACGTTAAGCCCCGCCTGAAAAAATAGGCGATTACTTTACTTATTGTGTTTTTAACTAAATAAACGGATCAATAATCCAATTGTAAATTTACAAATTACAATTAAAGTTTGAAAATGATTGAATTATAATTATAAATATTATTTATTTGAAATTAACCATGTAATTTGTGCACACTTAAGACGAAATCAAGACTGAAATTTCGTTTTAACTCCTTTATTCAAATTACAGCAATAAAAGACCAACTCCAACTTTCCCTATTTCTTCCTTAATATGCGAGTGAATGTGATGATTATTCAGAATAAAGATAAATCACAAGAATAATTTGGAATAGAGTTAAAATGAAGTGCCTTCTTTAATACTAACTATGATGATGAGATACATCTTTTATTAATCTAACAGAAAAATATTTATGGGTGATAAAAGGCCAGCACAAGGGTCTGTGTGACGTCTAATACATTCTAAAAATTATGATACTTGAAGTATGAAGTTGGGTACTTACTGATTTGTGTACCTTTTGGCGTTTAATCAACCCTTATATTTAACTTTTCAAACTGTAAGTTTTTGTCAAGGAGATTACAAAACAACAAGTAATAATAATAATAATAATATAATTTAACGAATATCTGGTTTTATTTATAAATTTGTCTGTATCAGTGCCAAAGAAATCTAATTCAAAATGATTGGCTGTCCGCAGAAGTACGAAAGATATGGGAGTAAAAAACGTAATTATGTTTGCAGTACGGTACATTGAATGGTGAAGAATGTCGTGTAGTACGGGATGAGATATTAAAAGAAATTAGAGAAAGAAGGTAAGGACAGTCTATTTGAGAATGGAGAAGTTTGCAGAGGAAAGAGATGTCATAATAAATTCTTCTGGTGGCAAGTGGAGGAATATTGAGAGTGAGCTGTAGATCAGAATAGATAAGGGTTTCTTTAGGGGATTTTCAAACGGCAAGCTAACCACCGAAAGAACTTGCCCTGAACAGCCTCAATAGAAGCCATATGTAACTTGTAAAATGGACTCCAAATTATTGGAACCATATTCAAGATGGAGTCTTACAAGAGATTTATATAATTTAACATGACGTCAGAGAGATACCTCGTGTTTCTAAAGACAAATCCAAGATTTGCCTCTGACCCTATTGATGGCCTCAATGATAATTACTTCTTTTTCTAAAAAGCTCTTATCAGCAAAAAGAAACACACAAATACAAATGATGGGAATCATTTGATAAAATTATAACAATCAACTTGTTTATTGTTTGATTGTTAATTAAATAATAGTGACAGATAATCAAACCAATGGTTTATAGTTAACGGTAGTTTATAACTGTTGTAATGAAACTTTAATAGGTGTTGTTTAAATGGACGCTTATCTCTAGGGAATATGACGCTGCTAATGTATATAACGGGCCATCATTTTGGTCGTTATAAACACTATAGTCGTTAAGTTTTAGTCGATAACATTACCTTCTCAATTGGTGACTTATTGTGTATTTCTATTTACTTTTAACTTCTGTAAGATACTTTTTAAATTTTCTCTTACCAACTAATAAGAATAATATATTTGAATCAGTACTCGATGGATGGTAATGGCCTCCACAAAATAGATTCCATTAATGAATTATACAGGGTGATCCATTTAAAAGGCACCAATCGCTAATAACTTTATAGGAAAGCGGAATTTCGAAAAAACCCACGAAGTAAACTACAGGGTGGAACCGGATCAGTGACGAAAAAATTTTTCTGTTAAACTACATTCAAAATGTAGTACAACGCCGCCTCAACGAGTGTCCTATCTCTATCTGTTAGAAAGTTATGATTTTTTCAGGGTTTTTTCGACTAAACCCGACCTTACGTCATAAAAACACTATTTCTCAACTTGTGCCTCATTTATTTACATTTTTCACCTCATTTTCGGATTCGGCATTAAATTTCCTATAATAATAGATCAATTTCGTAGTTATTTAACTTTAATCAGATTCATTTATTACAATAAGAACGTTACTTTTTTTAGGAATTTAGAATTTTCATGAATTTTCAAAAATTAGCCTCTTCGACAAAATTGGTCTTAGAGGCCGTCAAATTTCCCAAAAACTGCTCCTTTTAATACTCTTTCCAATGGTATAATAATCAGTTTCAATAATAGCTGTTTCCTTTGGTCTATTACTGAAAAAGTGCTGAAAAACACGGTGTTAGCGAAGGAAGCAAAGGGGACTGGATGAAGCGTACTCGCATATCAATATTATTATTTATTAACAAAATCATTTCTTTAAGCATGTAAAATACATAATTACTTAGTAATTATTGATGTATCATGTTCTCTAAATGCCGACCTCGATTCCTGACGTATAACCGAGCGCGTTTTCGCATTGCTCCCACTGTTGCTGAAAATGATAATCGTTCTTTCAGTTTTTCTGAAGCAGCAATTACCCGTCTTCTCACCTCTTCTCCACTGTTGACCTTACCCTTGTAGACCTCACTCTTAAGAAAACCCCATACGAAGTGGTCCATAGGGTTGAGGTCAGGAGATCTCGGTGGCCTCGCGGTAGTTCCACCTCGCCCTATCCACTCAGGAAAACATTGCGACAACCATCTTCTGACGTTCACCGAATAATGAGGTGGAGCTCCGTCTTGTTGATAAATTAAATTTCTGCTAACGTTGTGAACTGGTTTTGACAATGATTATGAAAACTACATAAAAAAACTGAGAAAAATGACGTTAACCCTGTTTCGATATCCCTAATATTAGTCGAGATATTTAAGATCAATGTTACAATTTTATCTATTCGTGAACGGTTTTTGATATTAATTTTCCACCAGAAATACACGTTTTGAGAGGTCCTCTGACTATAAAAAATGTTATTTGTGACGCAAAGAACAAAAATAATAATAATTGAAGATTTTAATGAATGTAGTGTAATGTAATGGTTGTGGGTGAATCAGAATAAATTTGTTTTATCATCAAATAAAAGCAATCATCACATCATTTTAATGCACCCAGTATGCAAGACTTCTTGATTTATAATTACGGTAAGATTCTCTTGCCAGGGTTTTGGCCTAGTGGTCAAGAGCGTGGCTTTGTAAGTGGGAGATCCCCAGTTCGAATCCCGCGTGTGACTACACTTTATTAAAAAAAAATATTATGATTTTTTTAAGTAATAAGAATGACTGCATACGTGGGATTCGAACTGGGGGTCTCCCACTTACAAAGCCACGCTCTTGACCACTAAACCAACACTCTGAATAGATAAAATTGTTACTATGATCTTAAATATCACGACTAATATTAGGGATTTCGAGACTTTTCCAGTCTCTGAATTCCACCTGCCATTTATGGATTCCTTAAATAATGGTAGCAAACGTCAAGATTTTAGACCTGACAAGACAGTAGTATATGGATTTCCTTGATGTTCCTTCCTTTTGGAATCCTTGATGTCCCTCCCCAGCAATATCATAATTTGAAACTCACGCCTTCTTACATGGCTATTTAATAACGAGACTATTGCTGTACAACATTTCATTTTAAATTTATACATATTTAGTTATTATCACCTTCAACATACACCCCTCCCCTATCCCTACAACGCTCCATGTGAATTTACCATTGTTCGAAACAGTGCTGGAAGTCTTTTTCTGTGAGCTCCTGCATGACCACGTGCCGCTTTTTCTTTCACAGCTTCAACGGACTGAAATCGTGTTCCTTTTAATGCAGATTTGACTTTGGGGAACAGATAAAAGTCAAACATGGGGCCAGGTCAGGCGAATAAGGCGGATGGCCTAAAACTGGGATGTTGTACTTGACAGACAATGCAGTGTGAGCCGGTCCGTTGTCTTGATAGAGAACCCGTGACTTGTTCTTCCACATATCGGGTCGTTTTTTTTCCTTACTCTTTCACGGAGTTGAGCAAGCACCTTACGGTAGTAATGTTGATTAATTATAATCGATATTTTCATCCGTTTTTGGCCGTGGAAGGGCGACCCGGGCGGTTATCATCTTCGACGTCTTCTCGGTCATCTTGGGAACCACTCAAAAACTTGCGCACGTGATACTTCTTTTAATAACAGATAAGTTTCGGTAGCGGTTTTACCAAGTATCATGTGAAATTTCACTGACAATTCGTTGCTCTAATACATGTGTAGGTATCATGTTTTCGGCAAAACGAAACTAACACCTCTTACACAAACGATGGTTCCGGTCAGACAGATTTCTCTACAAACACGTGAGACGCTGCAATCGAAAGAGAAGGCTTTACGCTGCACAGTTGTCGGTCGTTAGGATTTGACGCATGCATAGTTCTTCTGTAGCAGCATCAGTCTCGTTATATAATATTATTATGCGAATAATCTTTTAAGTAGACAATCTCAAAACATCAGTTTATAAAGGATACTATTAGTGTGCTAACAAGACCTCAATTTCCGATTAAAACGCATATTGAAAGGTTGCAATACTTTATTTTACGAGAGGTTATGTGAATGTTATCATAAATATTTTAAAAAAATCAATGCATCTAGTTTCATTTGGCAATCCTGCAACGCTTTCTAAACGTTACGGAATTTTTCGCCAAATACTGTCATGGTGAAGAAAAAGTCTTTACAGATAACAGATAAAAATCATTGAAAATGACGGCTAGTATAAAATATTATTTTATCTCGGTAATGAGTTGGACAAAAAGAATATATATTCATTTAATAAGAAGATTGAATAAAAAAGATTAAAGGTGCCATTTTAAGGCAGAAAAAAAATGTATAAATATTTAGGAAGTGAATACAGAGACCGGAATATAAAAAGTAAATTAAGATATTAACTCTATCTTAGATGGGGGTACACGGAGGGTTAAAGGGAATATTAAACGGCCTTGTGAGAATGACGAGGGGTGAATTTGATAAAGTGAATGGAACATTTCTATATAGTAGTAGTAAGCTGCAGGGTGAACGATGATGGGGGAGACACTGAAGATCGAACACTGTAAATCGATCTGATGGTATTATCAAGGACAATCAAGAGTCTTTAAAGGAAGGATAAAAAAAGGAAAAGGAGAAGCAAACGGTTGCCGTTAGGGGAAAATACTGCTGAAATCTTCTTTCCATGTTCCTCAATGAGATTTACTGTCATTAAAATATAAATGGCGTGAAATGATTTTAAGAAATTACTGTTTCAATATTTTCTGTTTAGTAAATCCTTCGCCTTAATAGGAAATTAATTTAAAAAAAATACAATTGTTTAGAAAATGGGGAAAATCAAAATGAAAACACAAAAAAAGGGGAAGAATTTAAATTTCCTACTAAAACAAATAAACATTGACCAAGTGATCTATTTACAACAAAATAAGGCACTACGATAGCCGTGGCGGTTAGAGGTGAGGCTGGAAACGTAGTGGAGCGGCGATGATAGCGAAGAGCAAAGCGGCGAAAACAAACGCCATAGTCAACATATGGGACCGCGCATAGCGGGGAGCAAAGCGAAGATAGAGCAACGCTACCAAGAGAGAGTAGAGCAACGTGTTGTGACATGTTTGATTTCTTCGCTCTCATCGCGCTCAATTTTTAAAGGTTAAAATGGATATTGCATTTATTGGTGTAGTTTTTTTTAAAGAAACCTCTGTGGGACCAAAAGGATCCTCTACATCACAACCGATTTGTGTTGGATAAGAAATGGGACTGGATTAATGGGGTTAACATTGAAATTCGTCCTTTTCTTCATTAACATGCCTTCAACTCTGGTTAGTATGTAATCAAATGTTGAAATAGACACTCAAAAATACGCATGAAACTTGCCAGGATCCTCCCGAAGTTGTTGGTACAAGTGATGGAATTCACCAAGTACATGTCTAGTCCTGTTTATATCATGAACACTGCAGCCTCCTGCTACTAAGCTGCTGTAAATACCAAAATTTTCAAGGAAGAATTTTCGTATAGAAATAATTCCTCAATCATGTCTCGTCGAAAGGAGAAACGCGACTTAAACTCGTCACTATGTGCATGCGACTCTTTGCTCGGTGCTCCTCGGTCTCTTTGATTTGAAGCAACTATCATCGCCGCTTTGCTCGCTGCTCCACTATGTTTACAGCCTGAGACGTGCAAAGCTAAGATGTTTTTTTGGTACTGGGTTCGATTCCCCGGTCTAGCTCTTGAATTTTATTTAGATAAATAGATAGATAAAGATGTTTATTATTTTTTCTTATACAGGTTCATAAAGAAACATACAAAACATCACAAGATCACATGATCTTTACGACCGTCTGTCAAGTTTTTATCAAACTAATAATAATAAGAAACGAATATATACATGATTCAGTAAAGAGAAAATAAATGAAAAATTATGCTCCAATTTAAAACAAAAGAAAGGCAAAAAACATACAAAATGAACAAAATGGCCCACTCGTGAAGCCAATAATAATTCTTCCTTTGTAACTAAAAAATTAAATTCTGTAATTAAAAAAAAATTCTGTACGAAGATGCTGTTTTAATAGACTTAATTAAACTTATCTAGTCTCCGCCATTTAAATAAAATAAACATTGCTTTATTTATCCAATTGGCTCCTGTTAAAACAGGTTAGTTTTAAATTCTTTTAAAGTTGGGCACACTGCCAAAAAAAAAAAATAAAATGAAACGTATCTTCAATGAATATATGAATATATACAAAGTATTTGTAATATCCAGGCCCTGAAGAGGACAATATATTTGTCGAAACGTTTGCAAGAAGAGTTTGTTTTTTATTTGACCGATTCCTCACCAATCTTGAATCCTAAGTTTACGTGTCTTCAATAACGTTTAGATTGCACAAGGAACAAACAATGAATTTTAGTTAACAGTTAATAAAAATGAATTTACAGTAAAGTATGGTTTGCTAGTCGCCTCCGTTCACGACATCTACCTTATTTGGTAGTAGGACGTAAAACCTGCCTGAAAAAATAGGCATTACTTTAATTTCAATTTTTGTATTTAAAATAATAATGAAACCGATTTGGACTCGAAACACGGGAATAGCCAAGTATTCGAACATCAATCCTCCACTCTTGTCTCTCCCAAGTCCCGAGCTGAAATTAACAGCCATTCAGTTCTTCATACTGACAACAAATACTCATATTTGTAGTGCAGTTACTATTGCATTCGGATAGTCTATCTGTGATCAGGTTCATGTTACGCATGTTATATAAAACAGCCTTCTAGAACGCCTTAAGGAGGAGCACAAATGTTCTTCCGTCTTTGTAGGAGCGATAACTTAGTGAACGAGTAGAACATTTTTGACTCAAATCTGAGGATTCACCCATCTGATGAATTAGCTTTTCCACTTCTTCCTCGTCAATGAAATATTGCCCAAGATAACGGGTAGATCTTTTCCATTTGTTTCTTCTACATGACATCCACGACTTAAAGGTATTTTATGTTTATAGTTTCCTTAAATAACGCAATGAAATTGAATGAAACACAGAGTTTCCTTTTATATTCCTTGAAATTAGACGCAATGTGACTTAATATTTAATGATTATATTATGAAGTGACAAGAGATTGTCATCAGTGTGACTCTGTGCGAAATTACTAGAGACACGTTGAAGTCTCTTTTTCTAACAGCCTCATAAATCCTGTTTTTACTAATGAATTTATTATAAATATTGTAGCTTAGATTAATTTTTGCGCTACAAGGAAATCGTAAATAGTACTTTTAGGAACATGACTCTTTATTACTTGATTATATGTTTAATTAAAACTGAAGATTTAATGGAGATAAAAAGGAAGTTAACAATTAACTCACTGCTCACTATATCAGTTATCTATGGTTCATCGACCACCCTATTTCCACTTCTGCTCTATACATAAATTTCTTCCCCTAGCTAGCATCAAACTAACACAATTCTTGCTCTCTTTATCATTTTTTTTTATACCATTACTTCTAATAAGATGCAAGGGGGTTAGTTTCCCCTTTATTATAAAGGAGGGTTTGTAATTTATGGGGAACACTTGATGTATTTCGTATTGCCTAGTAACAAATCTGCTACCGATGTAGTTTTTGTACTGTTTCGCTTATTTATACCAAATCATTTGAAGATAGAGAGTGCATCTGGAAGTTTTTCCGGCAAGGATCTTAGTTTAGGAGACAAATGCATTACTTTTATATGCATATAACTCCACTGCCCACTCTACACGAGCAAGAAATTTTTTTTTTTGCGTTTATTGTGCTATAAGTAACAATGATACAATAGAGTAATAAATGATAAGGTAACGAGTGGAAAAGTTACCCCCAGTGGTAACACTCCCAAATATTAGATGGTTAGCTTTTCACTGGAGAGGAGATCACGAGGCCACTGTCTTTTAAGGAGTCTTGTCCGGGTTATCAGGAAGAGTTCTTGAAGAAAGATTTTGTGAGCTAGAGGATTTATATGAGATTGCAGGTTGAAGTGGAGTTTTCTGTATCTTGTTTTAGCAACTTGTGTGACAAAAGGAATGTTAAGGTCAGTGTGTATAGTCCAGGTTGGCAGACTTAAAATGGAGCGTGTCCAATTAGTTCGAAGTATTTTAGATTGTAGAGAATCCTTTGGAGATTGGAGCGATTGGTTGAACCCCATAGCTCTATTCCTTACGCCCAGATAGGTTTCAAAATAGTAGTACAAAAATCAGTCTTTTTGTTGTCCAGAGAGAGTTTTGATCTATCGTCTCGAGAGTCTTTTAAGTAGTCGACAGCGTCTGTTCAGTTCTGTTCTTTTAAGTCCTTGTGTGAGGGTAAGAAAATTATTAAGAAGTTTTTCTTGTTAGAACTCAAAATCAAAAATCTGCTGGATCAAAATATTTCCTCTTAGTTGAAAGTAACAGAAAATAAAAAAAAAAATAAAAAAATAGAAATTAGAAGAATAACAGTATACTTTTAGAAGGATGACTTTCCACCATGTTTAATTAAAAATGTTCAAAAGCTTTAATAAAAAAACACAAAAATTTAAGTATAAACTTAGAAAAGGATGAAAAGATTAATGGATACAAAAAAAAAGGCTTTCATACTGTTTAAATTTCCCTCTCTAGATGATTATCATAACCACATCCAAAAAGAAAATTCGTTACTCCAAAATTCTGTTTTCTATTCAAATAAATTCACTCAATTTATTCAATAAATTTAAAAACATTTCGGTAGTGCTATGAAAATGTAGAAATTCTCTCAGCTGTTGACGCGCCTCAAATTAAGAAAGAAAATAAAATATAGTATTTAATTAGTTACTGAATGGGGCAATATAGTTAGTGGGCTTTAATAATGAGCACAAAATAACACTGTGGTTGTCTTTCTCTTTTCATAAAGTAAAATCAGCATTAACTGCTTATAAAATTTAACAGAGGTTGAAATAAATTCTTTAAATTATACACTATTAAATTAAAACAGAGGTGTAATAATCTCATATTTTCTCCCAAGTTTGGTCATTACAAGAATATAACTTCCAAGGTCTTTCATTACAAGAATATAACTTCCAAGGTCTTTCATTATAAGAATATAACTTCCAAGATCTTTCATTACAAGAATATAACTTCCTAGGTCTTTCATTGCAAGAATATAACTTCCTAGGTCCTTCATTACAAGAATATAACTTCCTAGGTCTTTCATTACAAGAATATAACTTCCTAGGTCTTTCATTACAAGAATATAACTTCCAAAGTCTTTCATTACAAGAATATAACTTCCAAAGTCTTTCATAACAAGAATATAACTTCCAAGGTCTTTCATTACAAGAATATAACTTCCAAGGTCTTTCATTACAAGAATATAACTTCCAAGATCTTTCATTACAAGAATATAACTTCCAAGGTCTTTCATAACAAGAATATAACTTCCAAAGTCTTTCATTACAAGAATATAACTTCCAAGGTCTTTCATTACAAGAATATAACTTCCAAGGTCCTTCATTACAAGAATATAACTTCCTAGGTCTTTCATTACAAGAATATAACTTCCTAGGTCTTTCATTACAAGAATATAACTTCCAAGGTCCTTCATTACAAGAATATAACTTCCAAGATCTTTCATTACAAGAATATAACTTCCAAGATCTTTCATTACAAGAATATAACTTCCAAGATCTTTCATTACAAGAACATAACTTCCATGGTCTTTCATTACAAGAATATAACTCCAAAAAATCTTTCATTACAAGAATATAACTCCAAAAAATCTTTCATTACAAGAATATAACTTCAAGTTCAGTCACTTACTAAGAATATATTTACTCCTAAATTCAGTCATTTATAAGAAAACTCCAAGGTTAGTAAGACCAAAAATATTTATACATTCTGCATTAAAAGTTTTGTCCAACTCTAATGCAGTAATTTTTTCATTAATTCATTTCTTGAAATAAAGATATTAGAAATACACTTAGTACTGGAAAACCATAATAGTATCAATTCACCGATTAGAACAGTTTTCACGACCTTAATTTTACCGTATACAGTACGCTTTTTAGTTAAGTATAACATTTTGGTTGTACAAACTTGCTCTTATTATGTTTATGAATACTGGGCTCTTTATTTTTTAAAGTCTTCTTTCATTATTATAATTATTTTAGAAGAAGTAATGTTTTGCAATTACCTGCTATTGAATTCTTCAGGATATGGAAGTATATAGCCGTCTGGTGATGGTCTTGGAGTATTGCCAACCCAGAAGAAGGCATCTGAAAATGATTGAATTATTAATTAGATATTGCATGGACAAACAGCAATTGATATTCTTTTATTTTGTAAATCTCGGTCAATATAATATAGTCTTCTAAAATCTTTTGGATACACGAAATTTATATGATCATAAAACAGTTCGCTGTTGTTGCACAATAATTTGGCCAAAAAGCTAACTACCATTTCTCAGTTTAACAGGCTGACTTACAGAGATTAGAATTTGGCGACCAATTATTGTACTAATTATTAATTTTCTCAGGTATAGATTTAACATCTATCATAAATGAAAACAATAAAGAAGTTCACCTGGTCCAGTGCCATCATAAGAGAATCCTTTGACGAAAATAGTTGATTCATCTACCGCATAGGCTGTGCCACGAATACCGTGCGCATATTCTTGTAAAGTTCCAATCAGTCTACCGTAATAATCACCAACTGGTGGTCTACTACGACATTCCCCTAGAACAAGAAAATTGAAACAAAATATTAGTTTAGTTGCCATTAAAAAAAAAGGTTTACAATGGTTAACATGATTTTTGGTTGTGTTTTTTTAAGGGAATTGATGTTTAACCAAAAATATTCATGACAGTTTACGATTATAAAGGCCAGCCAGGGCCGGATTTTCCTATAGGCTAACTAGGCATCAGCCTAGGGCCTCAATATCAAGAGGGGCCTACATTCAAATTGTTAGCAAATATAAAATTACACTATTCTAAAAACATAACATATTATATATTAACATTTAACATATTGGTGTACAGGGTGAACGAGTATACCTTCGATTATAAAAATAGTAATTGATTAAAATATTTCTAACATTTTCTCAAATATTTCAGAGAGTTTAGAAGTATTTTTTTTTTTTTTTTAAAGTGCAATTTGTAACCTTTGACTTCCCTAATTTAAGACAATCTAATTTAAAAATTGACTACTGGTCCATCTAAAAGAGTTTTCAATGAATTACACAACTTGATAAACTAACAGTGTTGGTGTGCTCGTGAACACGTTTTCTTGCAAAACAAACGTAATTTCTCATACGAAGATAAAAGGAATCCTGGAAAATGATATACCGTTTGAAAGCCCATTAGACAAGGAAACTTTTACAAAAAAAGTGCCAGCACCTAGGTCTGATAATGATCACGTAAGAGCCTACTGACTTTTCTTAAAAATTTCGATTACTTTTATTTTCCCAGTTTCCAGAGGAAGAGTGAGGCTGTTTGGAGAATAACTTATGCTTCAAAATGGTATCAATTTTTAGAAAATTTATCTGTCTTTCTAACCGTGTCATCAGAATCGAATTCAGACCTTAACTTTCTCAGTAATAACATTTTTATTAGAAAAAAGTAATGATTTTAGAAAAAAATTTAAAGTGACGTCACTCAAGAACAATGGAAAATATGAAGTTGACCAATACGTCATTGAACTCCACTTCAGATGTACTACGCACAGTAGGCCTATGGACAATACTTACTGGTTCACCCTGTATATCACAATAGTGATGTATTTTATTATCTCTCATGTAATTTACAAACTTAAAAATGGGAGGTGAAAGGGCCACATAAGTGGAATAGCCTAGGGCCTCTTTTCATCTAAATCCGGCCCTGAGGATTTTCAATCAATTCAAACTCCTGTCCAGATCACTTTCATTCAACTTGCACACTGTACTAAATTGAATACAGTATTAACAACCTAGGAGTTAGAAGGATGGTTAGAATCAAAGAATATTCGAGAAGCAAATAACCAAGGCATTAGTTATCTCTTCAAATAAAATGCAACTCTATTTTGTATAGAGAACAAATATTGAAAAGTAGCTTTAGTATAAGTGTTTCAGATCTTTTAAGAGGTTCCAAAATATGTTGATAAGGGAGTCAATATCTTTTATGTCAAGGTAAAATTTAAAGATAATAGTGTCTAGGAAGAAAAAGATTTGTACAATAAGAAATATAAGAAGATTTTATTGCACTTTATTTGTATAAACACAGAGTAGGTTACGTTACTTCATACTAAGAACATTTTGTCTAAGATTATTTAATTAAACGAAGGATGAGATTTTAACGATCAACTAAAGATTACAAATGAAAAACGAGGAAAATTAGAATAAAAGAAATCATATAAGAGTGGATGTTGATAGCTCGGATGTTCGACTAATTCTGCCAAGTTAAAAGGGCTTTTTGCAATCTCCTGCAACTACTGGATAAAGAGTCAACACTTGTACTCGTATGACGTAGTATTGACATGTGTTATTACCAGGAGATCCCTTAACACGGCTCAACATTTTGTGATACAGTTATTATCACTGAAAGTGAAGTAACATTTAAATTGCTGTTAAAAGTTAATATTTTTTTTTTTTTAATTGAACAGATTAAACAAAATATAAGTAGACTAGCAGCTAGAGGGATTCTTGTCCAAGTGGTCTAAGTAAAAGCCCATTCCGGGATTGAGGGCAACAAAATGGCGGATATCAATGCTAAGAGTGCTGCTTTGGATGATCTTCTATTTCCTGTAGAATACAGGGTGAACCAGTAAGTCATGTCCATAGGCCTACTGTGTGTAGTACATCTGAAGTGGAGTTCAATGACGTATTGGCTAACTTCATATTTTCCACTGTTCTTGAGTGACGTATCTTAATTATTATTTTTGTCTAAAAACATTACTTTTTTGCAATAAAAATGTTATTACTCAGAAAATTTTAGTCCGAATTCTATTCTGATGACACGATTAGAAAGACAGATAAATTTTCTAAAAATTGATACCATTTCGAAGCATAAGCTATTCTCCAAACAGCCTCAATCTTCCTCCGGAAACTGGGAAAATAAAAGTAATCGAAATTTTTAAGAAAACTCATTAGGCCCTTATGTGATCATTATCAGACCTAGGTGCTGGCACTTTTTATAAAAGTATTCTTGCCTAATGGGCTTTCAAACGGTATATCATTTTCCAGCATTCCTTTTATATTCGTATGCGAAACTTACGTTTGTTTTACAAGAAAACGTGTTTACGAGCACTCAACAGTGTTAGTTTATCAAGTTGTTTAATTCATTGAAAATATTTCCTAACATTTTCTCAAATATTTCAGATAGATCAGAAGTAAATGTTTAAAGTGCAATTTGTAACCTTTAACTTCCTTATTTTAAGACAATCTACTTTAAAAATTGACTACTGGTCCATCTAAAAGAGTTTTTAATGAATTAAACAACTTGATAAATTAACCCTCTTGAGTGCTCGTGAACACGTTTTCTTGCAAAACAAACGTAATTTCTCATACGAAGATAAAAGGAATCCAGGAAAATGATATACCGTTAGAAAGCCCATTAAACAAGGAAACTTTTATAAAAAGTGCCAGCACCTAGGTCTGATAATGATCACGTAAGAGCCTAATGAGTTTTCTTAAAAATTTCGATTACTTTCGTTTTTTCAGTATTCGGAGGAAGATTGAGGCTGTTTGGAGAATAATTTATGCTTCAAAATGGTGACAATTTTTAGAAAATTTATCTGTCTTTCTAACCGTGTCATCCAGAATCGAATTTGGACTAAAACTTTCTGAGTAATAACATTTTTATCGGAAAAAAGTAATGATTTTAGCACAAAAAAAAATTAAAGTGACGTCACACAGTAGGTCTATGGACATTACTTACTGGTTCACCCCTGTGAATTTCCCACTTCTTACCTAAAGAAAGTACTACGTGAAAACACCCTAACATTGTGGGAACAGTTATGGAGCAACAGCCCAAAAACTGTTGTTACAAGAAAATACTTATCCCTCTGTGAGAAGTAGATTGCAAGCACTGCACTACAAATCTGATTACATTATAACACAATATGTAAACCGGACACGGTACATTCAGTAAATATCTGTTCAGGCTACAACTATTTCGTTTTCCTTGCGCTTGTTCTTGCGGCAATGAAAATGTTAAGTCTCCGAACCACATTCTGTTTCACTGCAGGCTCTGGGAACAAAAAATGGTCACCACTAATTAGAGAAAGATATCACTAGAAGGAGGTAGATTGGCCAACTGAACACAGTACTTTATTACGCAGAGACTGTTACGAGGATTTTAAAAAATTCTTTTTTTAGTATTTCACCGCAAAATTATTAACCATTAATCATAGTAAATTGTGCTTTTCGTATTTGTATGTATAATTATTAATAAGGCTAGAAACATAGTGGAGCGGCGAGCAAAGCGGCGATGATAGCGAAGAGCAAAGCGGCGAAATCAAACACAAGTAAACATATGGGACCGCGCATAGTGGCGAGCAAAGCGAAGATAGAGCAACGCTATCTCTAGAGAGTAGAGCGAAGCGTTATGACATGTTTGATTTCTTCGCTCTCATCGCGCTCAATTTGTAAAGGTTATTTTTCAAAGGTTATGGATATTGATACATTTATTGGTTTAGTTTGTTTAAAGAAACCTCTGTGGGGCCATAGTATTTGTGAAGCTACAATAGTTTTTAATAATTAATAGTTTAAATTAATTAACAATTAGTAGTTAATGGAGAATTCAGGTAATTTTTGCTACATTTAATTTGGTTCTCAATCCCTTAATGCTAACTTTCATCTAAATACTAGGCAAAATTAAATTACATTTTCACGTCCTACTACTTCTGATCAGGACGAATTCTCCAATCCTTCTTCTGTAGCGTCGTACTACTCCAGTTTTTCAGATTAACAACATTAATTTACGACAAATCATGGTGTAGTGATTTAATAAAATTATTGTTTTTTTTTTAATTGACTAATTTCTTTTTATCTGCATATATTTCTATTTTGTTTTTATTTATTCTTTTCTAACCTTAAAGTAACTGCTAGGATTAATGGGGTTACACAGATTTGTATTTAGTAAATAACCTACATAGTTAATTTTTCTACATTGTGCCTAACTCTTGTTATGAGCTGTATTACTCAAAAACAATAAAATTTGATTTTGATTCATGGGCTAGTATGTAATCAAATGTTGATATAGACATTCGAAAATATGCATGAAACTTGCCAGGATGCTCCCGAAGTTGTTGGTACAAGTGATGAAATTCACCAAGTTCATTTCTAGACTTATTTATGTCATGTACACTGCAGCTCCTACTACTAAGCTGCTGCAAATACCAGTTTCAACGAAGAATTTTCATATAAAAATATTTCCTCCATCTTGTTTTGTCAAAAGGAGAACGCGACTAAGCTCGTCACTATGTGCATGCGAATCTTTGCTCGCTGCTCGTCGCTCTCTTTGATCTGAAGTAGCTATCATCGCCGCTTTGCCCGCCGCTCCACTATGTTTCCAGCCTAAGTACAAATAATAATAATAATGCATTTTTGAAAAATGTATACCTTTCATTTACAAAGGATGGACATTGAAATAATTAATGTTACTAAGACTGGATTGTACATCGTCACTGATTCTTCACCAAAAGTATTAATTTCAAAAATAAAAATAAAAAAACTCGTAAAATTTTAAGCCAAATGTTTCCAAAAAAAAATTGAAGAAGGACATTGTTAGATTTAGTCTTGATGTTTACTTAAACTGTAATTTTACAATTATAATTTATATGTAAGCTATAATCATATGATCGATGTGGAATCATTAAATCGCTAAAAAATAAATTAATAAATAAAAAATGAGTTGGAAATGTCGTATGAATAAATTAGGGCCGAAAATCTGCGGGATGAAGTTGTCGGCTTGTTGTACCCTGATCAATGCATGGGGAATAATTCAGCTGGGCTTTTTGGGCTATTTTTTCAGCGTAAAGAGTGTTGTACTATTAAAAAGCATTATAAACAATGGGGCACATGATCCAGAATTAAGTTTCCATAATGCCTCTAAAACTGTAGATAAACTTTACAAACAATTCAGTGAAATGTAAGTATCAATTATTTGCATAATTAACATGTACTACTATTTCTTGAAAATATTAACTTATTAGAGGAGAAGGTGGTAATTTGGGACACCTTCGTTTTTGTGAAACCAGTAGTGGCTATCTGTTAGTTTTTGGTGCCTTACTACTCTTTTGGGATAGGCTTTGTCTGCTGCAGAAGGCAGCGCCGTCAATCGAGTGGCAGCTTTGTCCAAGAGAGGACCATGTTGATTGTGTCAATGCTAAACAAGTTTTCTTAAGGTTGATTTTCCTCTGCTTTTGGTTAATACCGAGGAAAGTTAGAATAATTTCCCTTAGACATTAAAAATGTAGAAAGGAGAGAGTTTTAATTGCCAGTATTATTTCGGTAAATGTAAAGAATAGTTACCCGGAGGTGTGGCCTAATTCGAAGTGATTCTGATTCGCTGTTACTATATAACCCGCCATATTCAAATATAAATATAAAACTATTTCTTTATTTTATATTTACATTTAAATCTGGCGGGTTATATGGTAACAGCGAATCAGAATCACTTCGATTTATTTGTTTAAGATTGATAATTTTATTTAAACCCCCCTTTATGTGGGGGCTTTGCCCCCACACCCCGTGATTTATTTATTTCTTAATGGGGGGCTTTGCCCCCACACCCCCTTCTAACCTACCTAATTACCCTCAATTTTTTAATTTGAGTCACAAGATTCATTACATTAATTACACAGAACAACACAAAAGAAACTTACCTTATTCTGTGGAGTCCTTTTCCTGAGGAGGGTATACTTGGCGGACTCCCTCCAGAAAATCCAAACCAACATCCATACAAAATTTTAAAACATTCATTACTCCATCCTCACTCACACTACATTCATGCTTTAATTTTAAAAAAAAACGGCAAATTTAAAACGCTCATGCTCATAAAGTTACAAAAAAAAAGGCACCTCAAGTCACAAACAGGGCACTCGCGGGAACTGATAATACATTAAAAAGGAAGCAGTTGCTATGCAGTAAGTGTACTGCGCATGCGCGCGAAACATAAGAAGTAAGAAATTCAAACAAATTATATACAGTACATTGGCGGGAAGTAGTTTAAAAACTCAACGGTAAGTGTGCTGTACTGCGCATGCCCTAAAAATAATCAGGCCACACCTCCGGGTAAATATTCTTTACATTAGCCTGGATTTCAAATATGAATGAATATTGGAAAAAAAATGAGGTTATATTGTACGCGGTGTATGGTGGTATTATGGGACAGCGTTGTCCCATGTAACAACCACGTTAATCGACTGCCGAACAAGTGTGAAAAGTGGCACTGAGGACGAAACTAGTGTCTTATAAATATTTCTTTTTCAACAGTGTACTATAAAGGGTCTAAAAAGATATGCCTAGAACAAAATTAGGACCATCGCCAAAAGGCAAACGTAAAAACTTGGTAAAAAAACGACATGATTGATGCTATTAAAGCTGTAAGGGAGAAAAAACATGGTATTCGAGAAGCTGCACTTCACTTCAGGGACCCAAAGTCAAAATTGCGTCGCCTATTATCAAAACAAACAGATTCTGAAGACGATTCTGATGTTTCAGTTTCATCAGGTGAATCGGATTTGTCCACTCCACCCCAAAATTCGACACCAGATAAAGAAGATGCGGATTGCATTTTTTTGCGGAGAAAAGTTCAAGAACTCAAAAAGCCCGGAGAAATGTGGATTGAGTGCATTGGTTGTCGTTGGGCTCATATGGAATGCACTGCCTATGAAAAGGAGTCATTTGTTTGTGATTTTTTGTGTCCAGTCCACACCTATCATGTCTTGGACATTTCTCTAAGAAAACTGATTACACCCTAATTTTTATCCTTAATGTACGAGAATTGTATAAAATATAGTTTTGTGGCATATTTAAGGCTTATTTTTACAATTCATGGAGAAACGAGAACATTAACTATAATTATTATGTGTGTCCCATATTACGGACCACACTTTCTGAAAACCCAATATGGCACCACGACAGACTTTTTCAGTGTAACTCCAGACTCCTTGTTTGTAATCCACTCAGGACTCCATATTTACAAAGTCAAATAATGTTATGTCTATGATTTTACTTCAGAGTAGATTTTAAATTCTGTAGGGTTCAAAATATGCAAGGTAAAAAAAGACTGTCCCATATTACCACCTTTTCCTCTATTATTACTTACCAAAACTAATGCAATAAGAGAATTTGATAAGATGCATTTGTCTTTAAACTGCCCTGAGTGAAGGTAGCCACCATCACCTTCTTCTGGCAGGAGTTCTTTAATCTAACATCGTATCAAACCGACTGGAGGATTCCCTGAGATAATCAGTGAGGACAAGTTTGTGAGCCTAGTTACTTGTGGAAACTTCTGTAAAGTCGTTGGTTTTTTGGTTTCTTACGAATGAATGATGTTTACGTTAAAATGTTAAAAGTCCAATTTTGTAACACAGTTATTCTTCTTCATGTTGTGTTTTATGCATTTAGGTTATGTCGGTCTGAAAATTGAAGACCGTAAGTCCAAATTGGTCTAATTATGGCTTAGCGCCATTGGGTATACGAGGTCTGTAAATTAAGTAATGAGACTGATTTTTTTAAAAAATTTTATTCAAAAAGAATTACATTCTATATTGTCACCTTCAAAGTAACTTCCTTCTGAAGCCACACAGCGCTGGAGACGATTATTCCACTCCTCATAGCAGTGCTCGAACTCCGATACTGGAATAGCCTTCAGCCGTTTGAATGTTTTTGACTGTCCCAAAATGAGTTCCCTTGAGGTGATTTTTCAACTTCGGGAAGAGAAAAAAGTCACAAGGACTGTCAAGGCAGGCGAATAAGGAGGCTGAGGAGCCACAGGAATGTTTTCACTGGCCAAAAACTCTGTTTATCGAGATTGCTGTGTGACAAGGAGCATGCTGATTTGTTTTTTCGATATCCACGGAATCGTCCACAAAGAGTTTCTACCTCAAGATCAAACGGTCAATCAACACTTTTACTGAGAGGTTCTTGAAAAAACTTCGAAAAAGGGTCATTCGTGTGAGACCAAACATCAAGAACAAGTGGGTGTTGCATCACGATAATGCTCCTTGTCACACAGCAATTTCAATAAACCAGAGTTTTTGGCCAGTAAAAACATTCCTGTGGCTCCTCAGCCTCCTTATTCGCCTGACTTGAGTCCTTGTGACTTTTTTTCTCTTCCCGAAGTTGAAAAATCACCTCAAGGGAATCCCATTTTGGGATAGTCGAAAACTTTCAAACGGCTGTAACCGACCAGCTGAAGGCTATTCCAGTATCGGAGTTCGAGCACTGCTATGAGGAGTGGAAGAAACGTCCCCAGCGCTGTGTGGCTTCAGAAGGAAGCTATTTTGAAGGTGACAATATAGAATTGTAATTCTTTATGAATAATTTTTTTTTTTAAAATCAGTCTCATTACTTAATTTACAGACCTCGTACATTCTCAGTTTTCATTCTATGTCTTCCATTATGTTACTCGTCTAACCAAGAAAGAGTCCAGGGTAGCGAATTTTTTTCTGGTGTGTTATGGTTGATGTAGACACTCGTGGCCAGTATAAACCCCTAAGAGAAAATTTCTTTTTTTAATTAATTTTGATCATCCAAAGTTCGTAATGTTACTGAACGAGGTCTTATAACTATTGGAGATGCTCACGTAACATCTTTGTAAATTGAAAGCATTTTGTTGATAACATTTGCATAAGTTGTGATCAGCAGTGTGTCAATTGATGGATTATAGACTTAATCCAAGAATGTTTCCTTGCAAAACTCCTACTTTGATGGGGCAAAATGGGATAGAATATTCATTTGCCATCTTTAACAGGAAAGTATCTGATTGATGGATAAATTTTGAATTACTTGGTAATATAAGTTAGTTAGAATTTGTTTCTTCTGAAAAAGAGGAGTGCCAGTCTGAAGGAAGCCACCAGTAAGAAGTACTAGCAACAAGATGACACGCCATTACTGTGCCATTGATGCACAAGTTGAGTGTCTAAAGCCATACTCAGAACATAGCCAGTATCACCAAATCCTTAAAGGAGTATTTGGCAGTAAATTTGTATTTAAAGTAATAACAAGAATATTTTCCTTTTTGTTTTTTACAGATGCTATCATGCATGTATAATGGCCGCATTCATTTTTGTAATAAGTATTTGGCAATTTTTCGTTAATCTATTCCCTAAAAACATAACAGTTAAAGGACCAACTAAATTGGAAAAGAAACAGGATTATTCTAGAGCACTTAGAATGAGCCTGACGAAGCGTTTAACGAAAGCAGAAAGTGCAAAGCAACCTGATTCCACTTTGAAATACATTCATACTCATTAATTTATTAATTTTGTAATTTGTAATTGTTTTGTAAAAATAATTTTTATTATTTTTTGTAAAAGAAAATTGTAATATTTTCATACTCATTAATTTATTAATTTTGTAATTTGTAATTGTTTTGTAAAAATAATTTTTATTATTTTTTGTAAAAGAAAATTGTAATATTTTCATACTCATTAATTTATTAATTTTGTAATTTGTAATTGTTTTGTAAAAATAATTTTTATTATTTTTTGTAAAAGAAAATGTAAACAGATAGTTGCAAAATAAAAAATAATCGCTTTTTATATTTTGTTTAGTTGTATTTTTAATGATTATGGCGCTTTAACAGCTGAGGTTATTGGCGCCCAGAGCTTTTTTCTCTTTGCCTGCCTGTCTCTGGACAGTGTTCTCTCGTTACGGACAGCAATTTCCATCAGCGGAAAGTGTAATTTAAGTGGCAATATGGTGGAGCGTAGTATCCAGCAACGCTGGTAGCTTTTCAGTGAATTCAAATGAAGATTTGGACTAATATTCTTTGTTACTCCGAATCAAAGCATTCCTCTTTTGGACCGCAACTCTAGCATCAACCATCTTAATAAAAAACTAATCCATTATCTTTATATCCGTTCCGTACTCCTATATGCAGCCCCTGTGTGGTCCAATACTTGTAGCACCAACTACGGGAAGTTACAATAGAGTCCAAAACAAACGGCTTAAGACTAGTTGGGTCCTATCCCCGGTGGACACCCATAGATTATATACATGTAGCACTTGATATTGCCAGCTTGTCTACATTTATCTGTAGCGCCACGGAAAAATTTGTAACTTCTTGTGCACATAGTCTTTATCTTCATGTGAAGAGTATTGTAGACTATAACTTGAGTTCTCTTGGTTATACAAAATACTAGAACAAGCACAAAAGGCTAAAGCATATCTTGTTTTAATAACTCTACTTAGTTAAGGTTTTTTTTTTTGCCTTAGTATGCAAGTTTAGACCATTTATAAATTTGGACCAAATATTAAGGTTGTGGAGTGTACATTAATTTGAAATGAAACCTCCTTTTGTACAATTTGTATCTTTCTTTTAAGTTGTAAATAAATTCTCATTTCAATTCCAATTCAATTCCGAATCAGCATCAACGAACCATGTCAAAAACAAATAGAATCAACTTGCTAAATAGTCCAATAAAATCTAGTAATTTTCAAATGCATACCACTGATTAAAACGATTCTTGAAACTCACTGCTCTTTTCTCGCTTCCATTACTAATTCTTTTCATTGTCTTTCCAAATTGCTATTAACAAAGTTTTTATTAAAAATAGCGAGTGTTACCAACCTAATGAAAATAATTATCATTATTTTGTTATAATAATACAATAATTATTATTATTGAACTTTCTAAAGTGCATTTTAGAAAATAGTATTTCCTCTTCGTCATGCCCTCTCGAACCAAACACGGCCACAAGTGCCTGGTTACCGCAAAACCAAGCTGACGACGTCACGCTTTCTCCTTAGCATTCCTTACAAGGCAAGTAGTGGCAGCACTGCATTACCATTCACGATCGATACATCAAGTATAAAGTTATTTTAATCATAGTGTATCTAGTTTGCAGTTTCCATCTTGCTAAAGCAAGATGTAAAATATTTAGGGCGGGGCAGAGGGGAAACTCAAAAAAGTGCCCACTCTAAAGTGTAATTCCTCTTTTAATGCAATAAGTGGCTTCATGTATTAAAATCTGCAGTATTTTGACGGAATTCTGAATAAAAAAGTTTATAAAAATGTATAACGCAAGCATTTTATGTTTCTAAAATCTTTTAACTAGATTATTTATTTTTTATTTTGCATTGTTCTTAATAATGAAAAAATAATTTTATGTCATAGTAATTCCTGAAATCGCCTATTCTGTGCGTCGTAACATTCAAGTTTATGGTGTCCTGAGCGGTTAGTCCATTAACAATCTTAGATAAACTTAGATCTTAGATTCTAGACGTTTAAAGGATTTGACTTCTCTTAAGTTTTCGTATCACACAACAGATTTCTCTCATAAAGAAGCGTGCAAGTTGTGCAAAGTGTAAAGTCGAAGGGTCAAGTAGATAATAGTGTCAGGAATCTCTGATAGAAATCTGAATGAGTATTTGTAATATAGAAAGAGCATGCAAGGGATGTAAAAAAAGGCAAATGCTCAGGAAGATAGTAGTGTCAGGAAACTCTGATAGAAATCTGACAGGATTTATAATATAGAAAGAGCATGCAAGGTATGCAAAAAAAGGCAAATGCTCAGGTAGATAGTAGTGTCAGGAAACTCTGAGAGAAATCTGACAGGATTTATAATATAGAAAAAGTATGCAAGGTATGCAGAAAAAAGGCAAATGCTCAGGTAGATAGTAGTGTCAGGAAACTCTGATAGAAATCTGACAGGATTTGTAATACAGAAAAAAAAAACGTGCACGGCATAATTAAGGCATAACTCTACCCGTTATTTACAGTGTAGCCATGTTTTTCTTAATTTTAGATTGTCTTTTAGTTCCCTAATTAGTTATTGTAATTGTAACTTATTTTTAAGTTAGATCGGCGGGTTTTTCATTGAACTACTACTATTTACTACTTAATTTATTCGTTATGTCTACTAGCCCTTTTTCTTTTAAATTATTCCTCGTGATTATAAGGAGACTCTTCAGGAATATGTTAACAATAAAAATTATCAAGACTATACCCGTTGCATAATAGAAGTTAAAAAAATAATAGTAGAGAAACTGCACTATAATAGTTGAAATAATGTAAACACTAGCGCATCTAATGAATTGAAGGGTGAAAATCGTTAACTAGGGATAACTCACTCAGCACCCTGTATATAGATTCTATCCCCTCACCCTGTTGTCTTATCGATGTTTAATTCAGTACGTGCATTATAACCAGCAATGTGTAGGGGGAGACGGATCTCCACCAGTAGTTCGTGTTATGGTCTACCCTTCCAGTTTGGGTTCTGCACGTTTATGAGACCGGTTTAGAAAATCCTCTTACCGCTCTTTTAGTCCTCAATACAATGATGTGATCGAGAAGGGAACTGAGTATAGATAAGGGGGTTTGGGCGGGTTGTGACTGGTTGCGCTACTAAAAACCCTACTCAACTTACACACTATACACTTCTGTTCTTCCACCACTTCGATACCCTCTCGCAGGTTCAACCCTCCTAAATACCGGATTTATATTCCCTAAGGAACGACGATGACACGTTCCGCTGGTTGTCGTAATAATGAAGAGAGAAGTTGTTTGCTGATGTTTTTTTTTCCTCACTTACTGCTGTAAGAGAAAGTGTAACGCCATTTTTTTTTATCTTACAACCTTCTAGAAATAATGTTTAACCTGTCCAGTTTAATGATGCTTCCTTATAATCTTATGATTCACCTTTCATTTCAGCATTTATTTATAGTTCTTCAAACTTGTTTTATGAATAAGAAAAATTTAAACATTTTTTCGAAAACTCGGAATTTGAAGGAAATGTAACTTATTTTTCGAAAAAAGTAGGCTTTAGAATTCATCTAGTAAAATAAAGTAATAATTATTTATAAATAATTATAAATACAAAATATTATAATAAATAATTTGTAGGGAAAGGATTATTAACTTGGTTGTTATCGTATAGTGGATTTCAATGCGGAGATTACTGGTTCGAATCCAGCTGTTGACCCTTTACTTTTTCTCTTTCTAGGAGCTTCACTGTCCTATATGTTGTCTGTATCAGGAGGCCAGCTGTGTACTGAAAAAGGAGCTCCTTTCGTTGTCAATAAACTCACATTTTCACGCGCCTTAAATTAAAAATAAATAATTATTATAAAAGCAGGCCATGTAAGTGTTCTTGTCAAAATTTTTAAAATTTATTAAATTCTTTTAAAATACAAGGGTGAATTGAAGAAAAGAAAAAAAATTGTTGGTGATGCAAAAGAGTCCAATAATTTTATTTATACGTATTTTTATAATAGTTTTGTAATAATTAAAAAAAAAATAATTAAAATAAATAAATAAATAAAAATAATTAGAAAAGATGTTAGAGTTAATCAGAGTTTATAGACTTTAAGGTAAGAAATAAAGTTTGGTCTGAACAAAATGGGATAGCAAATGAATGGTTCAAAATGGTGAAAGAGTTAGTTGCTTAATGAGAAATCTTTTCAATGTAGCAGCAGCAGCCCAACCTGGCTATTTTGTGCCTTCCCATAGACATTAAGGAAGTGACGATTGAAGTCTCCTAATTTCATCTCCTCCATTTTAATGGACAGAGATGTTTCACTCTAGCCCCTCTTTCTCTCTCTGATCTACAGGTTGTGCCAGTAACTAAACCCCAAAGAGTTTAGCTTAGAAATCGGAAAAAGGAGCTAAGCAACAGTATTGATCAATAACTAATATATTCTTTCCTTAAAGTTTATAAAATAGCTGTAACTCCAGGGGAATAAGTCCAGCTTATAAAAATGTGAAGTTGGTTAATACAAAAAAATTGTAGCAGCCACAATGTTTAAAGAATAACACAAAAAAAAGGGAAGGGGATTAACTATGTGGTTAGCGTACTGGACTCCCACGCGGAGGACCCGGGTTCGAATCCAGCGACTGACCCTTAGATTTTCTCTTCCTAGGAGCTTCTTACAGCGCACTGTCCGGTGATGGACAGTGTTGTCTGTAACGAGAGAACACTGTCCGGAGGCCGGCAGTGCACTGAAAAAAGTTCCGGGCGCAAATGACCTTAGATGTTGACGCGCCTTAAATCATTAAAAAAAATTAAAAAAACAAAGCGAATTTTACTTCTAGCAATTATAAGGGTTTATTTCACAAAATACTTTTTCTCATTTCAAGTAAGACAAAAGAATCGTTTTAAATTTTAAACTTAACTGAAAATACTCGTAAAATTGAAACCTTACTTCCTGGATTTGATGACTTGGGTGGTTCGCAGAATATTCAAACCAGTCACATTAATCGATTATACGTGGATTTGATTTATTACTTGCTTATTACAACGATCATAATATCAAGAATAATGATATTTCAGAAAAAAATCAATATAAAATAAAGTAATCGCTCATTTTTTTTTTTTTTTTGAGGCGGAGAATTAGGTAAACGGAAGCAAATACTTTACAAATAAAAAGTAGCTACACCCAGGATCTGAACCGGGGATTTCCCACTTACAAAACCACGTTCGTGACTACTTCACATTTTATACTTAACAATTGAAGTATTAAACAAAACAAAAAATCTAAGTTACCACATTAATTTAAGATTAATTAAGAAGTACGCTTTAAATTTTTATGACCTAACAAATAATAAAAGAAATAACCTAATTAATATCTAAATGGTTGACATATTTTTATTTAAGGACAAGGATCACTTGATATAAGTGTTGAAAATTCATTTTACATTTAAATATTAATTTGCATTTAAATACAAGAGGTCACGATATTAAAAGAGACAATAAGGATGTTTTCATGGCCAACTTAATTGTACACTTATACCAGTTTCTAATATTCAGATGGCATATCTTTTAAATATTTTGTTTATTTCTACAATTACGCTATTGCAATTTGTAAATTATTACTGTTTAATTGCATTTATTACTTGTGTTGTACATTGTTTTTGGTGACTGATAGATTAATCTAAAAGGAAGAAAGAATGTCAAGTCTTCGTGAGCAGAACAGGACAGAAGAAAACCAATTTTAGAATAACAATTTAAAAATATTGTATTGTCAATAAGCCCTGAAGATGACCTTTATTTGTCGGCTGATTTAGTTGGTATAACTGCAACATAGCGGTACGAGGGCAAAGGAGTCACTATTTGAATAAACGAAGCAAGAAAATTCATGAACTAGCTTTCCCTGAGTCCAAAACCAGTCAGGGATACAACAAGTGTGTTACAATCGATAAAATCAACGATTTTCAAACTTCAATGTGGAATCTGGAATATATTTTTGGACTTAGTCGCCTAAAAAGAGCGTATCTGGGGTCCAAGTAAATACGGAGGCCAATTTTCGGTTCGATGTTCACATTAAATTTAAAAAAAAACTGTGGCAGTGTCATGGACACGGCCGTGTGTTGTACGTGAATACGTTTACGGTAACGGGTTATATTTTGAATATAAAATATTTTTATTTATGTATTTAGGATGAAATCAAGGAAACAAAAAGCAGCGGTAAGTGTTTTTCTTTTGTTAGCTTCAATGAGCGCAGAAACCATAGACGATCACACACATCACACTTATGTCTGAATGGATTGTTGACAAACGTCGTAGTGAAACGTGCACTAGCTGCTGCCCAATGTGTCTTTATAATCGACGATCGAACACAATCTATGCCTATACAATCCGTTGTCGATGTAGAAGCGATTTCATTATCCACTTGCATAATTTCAACCGCCCCAGCTGTAGATGTACTGGACACCGTCGTTGATCCGCTCGGGCGCATTTATTCTTTTACGTTTCTAGGCACAGCTTGACTCGGTCATATGGTGTTTTAATATTACCATTCGATTGTTCTTGAGAAGCCCTTTCCAACCGTATACGATCTCTGTATTTGGTTTTGACTTTTCGACGCGTGTAGGCCGACATTATATATTTTTGATAATATTTTTTTTATTCTAACACCTTATTATATTCACTGTCACTATTTTACACTAATGTTTTATATACAATCGATAGATTGTGACGACAGCTGACGATTAAAACTGAAACGAACATCGTAGCTTCTCCGAGTCAAAAGTTATACTAATTGCAAATCTCGATACGCAGCAAAATGATCTCAAAATGGCAGCGTTTCCCCCTCCACACTCCTCACTTATCGTAATGAATTCTTTGATCCTTTAGCTATCCAGTGGTATAATTTAATTTTGGATGTAGACGATAGATTCGAAACTATAATGCCAAACTGTATCCCCCGATTTTGTTATCATTAGGTTTTTTGTATTGCCTCCATATGATAGCAAATTTAAAGACGTATTCACGTCAAAACCAGCGACATAAATGAAGGGGAGAAGAGAAAAATCGATAACAAATTATTTCCTAAGCCATGAATGAACTTCTAATAGAAATATTATAACTATCACTATGCTAGCACATCCGGAGATACCACTAATCACGCTAATATTGGGTTGTAGAGGTCACCGCTGGTATATTGCCACTAATGCTAGCATTGAAGATTAGTTTTACTGGTGCAAGGGGGAAAGAGATATTTGTCGACAAGAGGGAAGCGGACTTAGAACATTTGTAATAGTTGAAGAGTTTGGTAGAATATGACTCATGAGGTGACATTCACTCCCTACACTTCTAATTCTGTTGGGAAAGGGAAGTTAAAGGCACACAGACAACGGTTTTGGAAAGCTGCTGGGATGATGTATATGGTTTTTGGTAAAGTGGAGAAGGGATAGCTGCTGTGTGAGATAGAGGATAGATATAACGGTTATTTGATCTGACATTCTGTTGTGGGTATATACTACAGGAGACCCAAGCTGAAGAACTGAGTGGTATGAGTGAACCCACTTTAGTGAAGATTGCTCTTCTACTCCAACCAGCTTCTCCCTTCATCGTCCAGAAAGGAGACAGTGACAGAGGGATATTCCCTTCCCTTTATCTTTCTAACTGCTGTCTCATTATATTTGAGACGTACGATTTATTATATGACCGTCATGTCCATACTCTTTTCTACCTAATTTCTTGGCATCCACTTTATCTTTCTTTCTTTACTTTCTAATCTAATATAAATTAAAGTCGAAGTGCAATGAACCATACTTAATAAGGAAGAAAATGTTAATGATATAAGAATCTCAAATCCTTGATAAGATTTATGCAACATAGCCTATCTTTGTTTCGAAATTCTGATAATAATCTGAAAAGGCTGATATGAATTCCTCCCCAAGGTAAGAAATGACAAAAATATTTCGGAAAATGTTTTAACGATCAACGTAAAACACTGGAGTTCCCTTTCAATGCAAGGAAGTCATTCAGTTTAAGAGAATTTAGGAAACTGTCTCTTAGTGAAATTAAATACGTAAAAAGGGTTTAAGCAAAGCTGAACCACTAATTTCGTTGAAGCGTGCAAAAGTTAATAAGAGATTGCTAGGGAATAGATTAGCTGAATGGTTAGGGAATACTGGTTTCCAACGCGGAGATCACTGGTTCGAATCAATTGTCTCCCTTTATCTCTGTAGTCCATCTAGTTTGCATTTGTACTCCTTTTAAGAGATTAGGTAACAAGGAACGACATATGAATCTTTTAAGGGTCGTAGAGGATATCATGGCCCACCTATTTCCATTCTGAACTATACATTCTAACTTATAATCTATTAAAAAACCTTAGTACTTAGAAGGTAAGGAAACCTCAATGAATTAGTAAAGTAATTCGCCTATCTTTTTCAGGCCAGGTTTAACGTCCAACTACTAATTAGGCTTCGTGGACGAAGGCAGAAGCTCATACTTTACTATAAACAATTTTTTTCTAATAAATAAAAAGTAGTCATACACGGGATTCGATCTAGCGATCTCCTGCACATAAAGTCAAGCTCTTGACCACTAGACCAGCACTCGCCCATCAACCTGAATGAATTATAGAACATACTTTTTTCTATAAATCCAAAAACATCAAACAAATAACTTTAAAAATATATATAGATACATCTATATTATTTCTAGCAAGTGTGAAAGTAAGCAGACTCTTAGGATGATTCATTTTGTTCTAAGCAATGTAAGAAGAGAAGAAGTAATTTGTGTAAGTGGTATAGTACAGAGTGGTGTGCGCACGTTAGAGAAGATGTTAAGGTCTTTTTCCATTCACTATGTTCGCCCACATATCCTTACATGTAGCTGGGGGTTATCCAACCTCATCTGCACCCCCATTTCTACACGCAGACGCGCGCACACATACCTCCTCTACCCGTAACACATACTAAAACTTCTTCTTCCCCAGGGAAAACAATTGTCTTCCTTAATCCCTGTAATCCCCGCTAGCTTGCATTACTCCTTTTAAGTCTAAACCATCATTGAATTGTGCCAACATATAATCACGAAATTTCCCTTCTTACACTGCCTCTTAAAACTAACCAAAATTAATTATTTGTACATCTATCAATATTTTTTGGAAATAATAATTGTTACTAGAAACATCTAGAATATTTTTTGTTTTTCCTTGTTATTGGCCTCTTGAGTTTAACAAATCAGCCATTTAAATTCTTCTTTCGAAGCTTCTTTAGTGTTCTGAATATTCACAGAGTTATCCTGTTGTTTTTTATGAACTCGAGTTCTGTGTTAATGCTGCCTTCATCAGAACAGTAGTTATATTGGCAGGTAAAACGGACATCCAGTTGCTGTAACAGCCCTCCACAACCATTCTCTTCCTTTAGTGTTGTTAGCACATTCCAGGAATAGATGGTTGGCGACTGCTATTATTCCAGAAGTACTTGAACATTTGTCCGTTGTTTCCAAACCAATTCTGGCTAGATGGTGCGGCGAATAATTGTGATTAAACCGCATTCTAATGACTGAGCTAACAAACTTCATATTGTTGTTCTTATATCTGAAAAACCATGGTCTTTTGGGAGACACTAGATTGGATGGATGTGTAAAATTGGGCCTTTTCTCGCCTTTGACAATTCGTATATCCGCTGCCATTCTGTGTAGCACTCCGCTTTTGCATAATTTTTAATATCGGAGACTAACATTGAGTATGGAGATGTATGTTGTAGGGAGATCGCTTCCTTGGCTTCATCCATCCACAATTTCATTTCCTCTCAGATCTGTGTGGCCACTTAATCCAGATTAAATGTATCGATTTGCCTTTTCTTAGAATACCATTTTAATAATTGGGAAGTTTCTAAGATTAAAGCGGGTGCATTATTTCCGAAATTTTATAGTTTTTTGGAGAACACTTTTGCTGTCGGTGAGAATTAAAACAAGAGATTTGTCTATTGAAATTTGTTTAGAGATTTGTAAATACGTTCAAATTTCAAACCTTTATATCTCATTTCGTATTCATTAGATTTCAATGAATTTTGTACCAAATTGTAGAGGAAAGTTAGCTCTATAACTGGTATGAATCGCAATGTTTTAGTTCTAATAGTTAATGCGATATAGAAGATTAAAGTTTAGAGGTTTGTAAATACGTTCAAATTTCAAACCTTTATATCTCATTTCGTATTCATTAGATTTCAATGATTTTTGTACCAATATACTTTAAACATTGATATACGAGGGTCGTTTGAAAAGTCCGTGCAAAAATAAAAACTACTTAATGTTTTGGGGTAAACCTTTTTTATTTTTCAACATAGTCTCCTTTTAGGCTTATACACTTCGTCCAACGCTGCTCTAGTTTGTTGATCCCTTCCGAATAATAGGATTTGTCCAAGTCTGAAAAATAGCCATTCGTTTCTGCAATCACCTCCTCGTTTGAATAAAATCTTTTTCCCGCCAGCCATTTCTTCATATTGGGGAACAAATAGTAGTCCGAGGGAGCCAAGTCTGGAGAATAGGGGGGATGTGAAACGAGTTGGAACCCTATTTCCATTAATTTTGCGACCACAACTGCTGAGGTGTGAGCTGGTGCGTTGTCGTGATGGAAAAGGACTTTTTTGTGGGCCAATCGTGGGCGTTTTTCTTGCAGCTCGGTTTTCAAACGGTCCAATAACGATGAAAAATATGCACCTGTAATAGTTTTACCCTTTTCCAGATAGTCGATGAGGATTATTCCTTGCGAATCCCAAAAGACAGTCGCCATAATCTTTCCGGCCGAAGGAACGGTCTTCGCCTTTTTTGGCGCAGATTCCCCCTTGGTAACCCATTGTTTAGATTGTTCTTTGGTCTCAGGAGTGTAGTGATGTATCCATGTTTCATCCACAGTGACGAAACGACGCTTAAAGTCCTGCGGATTCTTCTGGAACAGCTGCAAACCGTCCTTGCAACACTTCACACGATTTCGTTTTTGGTCAAGCGTGAGCAATCGCGGGACCCATCTTGCGGATAGCTTTGTCATGACCAAATGTTGATGCAAAATATTATGTACCCGTTCATTCGAGATGCCCACAGCACTAGCAATCTCACGCACCTTCACTCTTCTGTCATCCATCACCATATCATGGATTTTATCAATGATTTTTGGAGTAGTAACCTCAACAGGGCGTCCAGAACGTTCAGCGTCACTTGTGCCCATATGGCCATTCCGAAAATTTTGAAACCACTTATAAACTGTTCTAATCGAAGGTGCAGAGTCACCATAATGTTTATCAAGCTTCTCTTTAGTCTCCTGAGGCGTTTTGCCTTTCATAAAGTAGTGTTTAATCAGCACACGAAATTCTTTTTCGTCCATTTTTTGAAAATCACTCGACTTCCTCGATTCAAACGAATGCCAAACACAAAGAAATAGACCGATCTGGCTGAAACTTGGTGTGTGTTCTTCCAAGAGATGCTACTAACTAAAAATAACCTCGATACGCGCCAGTGGTGCTATCTCTCTGACTTTGCACGGACTTTTCAAACGACCCTCGTATGTATGTATGTAAAAACCCAAAATATGGTGCAATTCAAAGAGTAAAAATCAAAAATGATCCAAATATTTGTTTTCTTTTTTATAAAAAAAACAAAAACTGACGTAGAGAATTTTCCCTATTGTTACGCTGGTTAAATTTTCCTATATTGATGCTAACATATTGTAGATAAGTTTTATACTCGTAGAACTAGCAGTAAATGTTTAACTTGAAAAGCTAGTCGGGAAGTTGGTATATACCACGGTTAAAACAGTGTGTTTGAGTTTTAGTTCCGGTTACGCGGCTAGTAGATGGCCCCTCCGGACATCAGTTATTCACTTTGAACTGGTACGCTAACTACTGAGTACAACGCCATCATGAGATTGTTAAAACCATCGTTCCTCTTCTATATCCTCGGAACGGTCACTTATCTCTATAAAACTTTTTCACAATCTCGTATTTTTTTGTCGTTTTATCGTTTTAAATATATATGTATATAAATATGAATAGAAATAAACAAAAATCCATACTGTTCATTATTTTTGGTGATTGATTCATAGTTTTAATAGGATGACAAAAATAATTGCCATTTCAGACTTTTCAATCATTTGCTAGAAATGATATACATATCTAAGACGGAAAACAGTTTAAATTTCAAAACAGACACGAACAATTTAAACAACATATACGCAAACTTACTACAAAATACTTGACAATTGGCAACACTGACCTTACAACCAAACACAATTTTCATAGGTTAAATTGGATATTGCTGCATTTATTGGTATAGTTTTTTTAAAGGAACCTCTGTGGGACCAAAAGGATCTTCTACATCAGGATTTGTGTTGGATAAGAAATGGGACAGGATTAATGGGGTTAACACTGAAATTCGTCCTTTTCTTGATTAAAATGCCTTCAACACTGGTGAGTATGTAATCAAATGTTGAAATAGACATTCAAAAATACGCATGAAACTTGCCAGGATGCTCCCGAAGTTGTTGGTACTAGTGATGGAATTCACCAAGTTCATGTCTAGTCCTGTTTACATCATGAACACTGCAGCTCCTGCTTTAAACTGCTGTAAATACCAAATTTTCATGGAAGAATTTTCGTACAGAAATAATTCCTCCATCATGTCTCGTCGAAAGGAGAAACGCGACTTAAACTCGTAACTATGTGCATGCGACTCTTTGCTCACCGCTCCACTATGATTCCAGCCTTATTCTCCACTTCCGGTACTATGGTTCCAGGATGCAAAGATAGGATTGGAGATGGCGAATAGCCATGACGGGGATCTTTACTACGAGGGAAGGATAGCTGTATTGTCAGCCTAGGTAAAGGTAGATGGTGTTTAGGATGAAGTGGGATATCTGCCGTGTACATTTAACATAAAAGCGGAGAAATATTGCTTCCTTGAGGTATGTTTTTGAGCTTAGTTGCTGGACGCAGCACATTCGCTGAAAAATATTTTACAAAATTACATTTAGTCTCACAAATCTACGAAAAATATATTTCCTATTAAAACACCTCATCAAATATTTAACACGACACATTGTAGAATATCTCCTCTTTTTGGGGAAAATTAGAGAGTAAAAAATACAAAATAATTCAACTCCTCAAACTGGAATATATTTTGGAAACATAATTAACAAAGAAATTTTAATAAAATTTGATACAAGTTATTCGTTTTAATGTTAAAACATAGGAAATTTAATTGCAACGAGAATAATGAAATATGTAGGAGATATAAACGTTCACCATTATTTGTGAATACTTCTTTGTTTGTCAAACTTATCTAAAGAAACTCTATGTGTAGGTTGAATTAATGAAATGTGAACTATAAATGTCAAAGGGTAACCGTTATAATTTAAGTTTGATGCAATATTTACATATTTGACTTTAGCAAAAGTAAGAATAGTAATATAATGTAACAAATTACAACTTAGCGCACTAACTTTGTGCAAGTTCATAACTAAAAAAAAAAAAAATTACATTGCACAACTACATGTTAAAGATGCTCTTCACTCGCTGTAAGAAGTTCCAAGGAAGAGAAAATCTATAATGGCCGGAAATAAAAAGAAATTTCCACGTTGAAATCCACCGGATTTACATTTTAATTGAGTGAAATTTCAGTATCCCCCTAAACTTTAGAAGCGAAAAATTGTAACACTAAATTCTCCCACACCATTGTACCAAATTAGCTAAAATTTATCTTAATTAGTTATAAAGTTACAAAATTGTTTTTCAATTGAACAAAATTTCATGGAATTCTGTTCAACACAAAGCTAGAAATTACGTTCTAAATTTTGAATGTAACGTATGACTGTTAAATTTCAAAATGTGAACTATAAAGGTCAAATGGTAACCGTTATAATTTAAGTTTGATGCAATATTTACTTAATTGACTTTAGCAAAAGTAAGAATAGTAATATAATGTAACAAATTACAACTTAGCGAGATTAAAATTTGAGAGATAGAAATTGTTTTCAATTGAGCAAAATTTCATGGAATTCTATTCAACACAAAACTAGAAATTACGACCTAAATTTTGAATGCAACGTACAGTGGCTACAAAAAGTATTTGCACACCTACGATTTTTGTTATTTCCAAAAGGCAAATGAAATAAATTATATCGTACTGTCTTATATTTTTTTGTTAGTCATTTTAGATACATATTTTATAGAAAAAATTATTTAATTATATTTATGTTTGCCAAAAAAAATTAAAAACTACATTTTAAAACACAAAAAGTATTTGCACACCAAACAATATTCTTGTTTGTTTAATTAATAAATCCGTTCAAAGGTTGATTTAAAATTTTAAATTAGAAATAATTATGTTTTGGTTCCAATTCAGTTGTTAGCAAGATTAACATGGCAAAAACAGCAGAAATTTCAAACACAATTCGCTTTAAGGTAATTAAATTGCGGAATAACAAAAAAAGTTATCGGCAAATCGCTAGTATCTTAAATATGAACATGTCCACGGTGCGATACATCATTAAAAGGTACGAAGATAGGGGAACTATTGAAAATAAACGAAGAACCGGTAGACCTAAAGTGTTAAATGAAAGACAAAGAAGAGGCATTGTTCGTCAGGTAAGGGCCAATCCATTCACAAGTGCGGGCGAGTTGGCGAATATGGTCGCGACAACATCTCAGCGAGTGAGTGAAAGCACTATAAGGAATGTTTTGCACTTGACAAATTATTACGGTAGAACTGCTAGGAAAAAGCCATTCATTAGTGAGAAGAATAGAAAAAAAAGACTAGAGTTCGCAAAGAAATATTCAGGCAAGTCAATAGAATTTTGGGAGAATGTGCTCTTCACTGACGAAAGTAAATATAACATTTTTGGAAGTGATGGCCGGCAATATGTTTGGCGAAAGGTAAATGAGGAATTTAATCAAAATATAATTCCGACAGTGAAACATGGGGGAGGCAACGTGATGGTTTGGGGCTGTGTTTCTGCAAAAGGTGTGGGTAAACTTGTGTTTATTGAAAAAAATATGAATGCTCGAATGTATGTAGATATTCTGCGCCAAAATTTGGGCCAAAGTGTTCGTAAGTTGGGTATGGAAAATTCATTTTTATTCCAACACGACAATGATCCGAAACACACAGCGAGAGTTACAGAGGAGTGGATGCTCTATAATGTGCCAAGGAGACTTCACACACCTCCTCAATCTCCAGATGTGAACATCATTGAACATATTTGGCAAATGCTACACGTTAGAATACGAAAACATACAATTTCTAATAAAGATTCACTGAAAAAGGCTTTACTAGAGGAATGGGATAAAATAAGCCTTGATGATATTAAACCATTAATTTGTTCGATGCCTAACAGACTCAAGGCTATAATAGAAGCCCAGGGATTAAATACTAAATATTAAAATTAATTTTTTTATTAAATTTTATATAGAATCAAGATGTGTGCAAATACTTTTTGTGTTTTAAAATGTAGTTTTTAATTTTTTTTGGCAAACATAAATATAATTAAATAATTTTTTCTATAAAATATGTATCAAAAATGACTAATAAAAAGATATAAGACAGTACGATATAATTTATTTCATTTGCCTTTTGGAAATAACAAAAATCGTAGGTGTGCAAATACTTTTTGTAGCCACAGTATGACTGTTAAATTTCAAAATGTGAACTATAAAGGTCAAAGGGTAACCGTTATAATTTAAGTTTGATGCAATATTTACTTATTTGACTTTAGCAAAAGTAAGAATAGTAATATAATGTATCAAATTACAACTTAGCGAGATTAAAATGTGAGAGATAGAAATTGTTTTCAATTGAGCAAAATTTCATGGAATTCTATTCAACACAAATCTAGAAATTACGACCTAAATTTTGAATGCAACGTATGACTGTTAAATTTCAAAATGTGAACTATAAAGGTCAAAGGGTAACCGTTATAATTTAAGTTTGATGCAATATTTACTTATTTGACTAGCAAAAGTAAGAATAGTAATATAATGTAACAAATTACATCTTAGCGAGATTAAAATTTGAGAGATAGAAATTGTTTTCAATTGAGCAAAATTTCATGGAATTCTATTCAACACAAAACTAGAAATTACGACCTAAATTTTGAATGCAACGTATGACTGTTAAATTTCAAAATGTGATCTATAAAGGTCAAAGGGTAACCGTTATAATTTAAGTTTGATGCAATATTTACTTATTTGACTTTAGCAAAAGTAAGAATAGTAATATAATGTAACAAATTACAACTTAGCGAGATTAAAATGTGAGAGATTGAAATTGTTTTCAATTGAGCAAAATTTCATAGAATTCTATTCATCACAAAGCTAGATATTAAGGACCCAAATTTTGAATTTTTCATTGTTAAAACTCTTTTTTTTTTAATCACTTATTTAGTTACAATCAACACATTTTGCGTTATAAGCAACAATGATAACAATAAATAACATTCACTCATATCAGAGTGGAGAAGTTACCCAGCGGTAACACTAAAACATTCTAAATTCTACTGACTCTCTACTTCAGAGAGGAGATCGCGAGCCCACTGTCTTTTAAGACGTCTGGAAGGTTGTCTGAAAAAGTTCTTGAAGATAGTTGCTGTACAAGTGGATTGTGATGAGATTGAATGTTAAGATGGAATTTTCTGTATCGTGTTTTCAGCCACTTGTGTTGCACGAAAGGAATGTTGAAGTTTGTGTGAATGGTTTGATTGGTGACATAGAAAGGAACGTTTACTATAGAGCGAAGAATTTTAGACTGCAAGGCCTGGGATCCTTTGCAAATTTGAGCGTTTGGTCGATGCCATAAGCCCAGCCTGGCTTTAATATACTTACATATATAAGTCTTTTGTTGTCCCAGAGTGAGTTTTGATCTGTTGACGAGTAGTCTTTTCAGTTGTCGGAAGCGTCTGTTGAGTTCTGTTCTCTTAAGTCGAGTATGAGGATTCCATGTAAGTCTTCTGTCAAGGTAAAGCCCGAGGTAGCGGACTACGTTGACTACTGGTAAAGGAATTAAATTGTAAAAGATAGGAGGAAGAGTGTTGCGTCTAAGAGTGAAGGTGATATTTTGAGATTTAGTTTCGTTCAATTTGATAGCCCATTTTTTGAACCAATTTTCTAAGGAGGTGAGGTGAGACTGAAGGTTTCTATGAGCTATTATTGGGTCTTTGTTAGTAGATAAGATGGCAGTATCGTCAGCATAGATGAGAAGAGTAGTTTGAGGATGAGTAGGTATGTCTGAGGAGTAGATTCGTTAAAACTCAAAATACTACATCTTCTCCATTTATTGTACCATCAATATCGATAATTTTCTTTATTATTGAATTCCAAGTAGGCTTTCAAAGTAGATTTTTTTAGAGTTCTTAAATGGAGCTCAAGATTTTGTTTTTGTTTTTCGGTTAATTTGACGGAGATAATGTTACAGATATATTTTATTTTCCATGTTCGATATTTTGTAATTTGATGAGCTCTAAAAGTTTTATTTACTTAATTTTTTTTCAAAGAAAAAATATTCAAAATTTAGGTCCGCAATAACTAACAATTTGTAATGAAATTTCGCTATCTCAACAATTGAGAGAAATTTCAGCTTTTTAGGTGCAATGATGTGGAAGGAATTTTGAAATTTAACCGTCATACTTTTACATTCAAAATTTAGGTTGTAATTTCATTTTTTAATTTTTACATTTCTCACTTATCATTTGTTATAACTAAAAATTTGCATTTGGTTGTTTTAAATTTCTCAATTTTAACCATTCTTCTTCAGTTTCATTGATAAAAATGGGGGAAAAAACGCACAAGTTGAGTGGTAGGCGGATGTTCTTATTTTTCGACAGGATTCTAGTTTCATTTTAAGGTTAATCTTGTTAAGCGATCCTGAAAATGGACGCATACAAATAGATGTATGACTTTAAAAATGGAGCTAACTCCAATGTTCTATCTCTTCAAGAATAGTACATCAAACGAATATGTTCATTGAGTCAAGTTTTAAGATTAAAACCAGTAAAAAGCACACCTTTTATTAGATTAAATTCACCAATCGAATTAAATAATTTTGTTTAACATTCTCCTACTTTTTTCGACCAAGAATTATTGAACTAAAAGTTTTAAGAAGTAACATACTGTGAATAAGATAGAAGTCTTGTATTTGGGAATTAAACTTACCATATTTAGTAAACTAACTTGCAAGTTTCATATTATCAGCGACTAACTTTATATATTCGTGTAGAGTTCGGTTGACTGATGACATATATGTGCCCTAAAGGAAATATTACAAACTAATTTGAAACTTATCAACACTTTAAACAAGTATTATAAGCCATATTTTATTATGAGGTTATTTTGTTTTGAGGAAATAATTTAGTTATTTTTCTATTTTATGGTAGGTTTCAAAGAAAGGTTAGGTAATGGGTCAGGAAGCGATTATTCTCCTTTCTTTTGGATTAAAAATGGAAATTGGTAAGAGTTGAAAACAAATTATTTTTGGATTTTTTATTGGGAAAGATCAATTTTCAATTTTTAACAATTCCTCAGGAAAGACAGGTCTTCTTTATCCCGCTCAAACTTTCTTTAAAAAAAAATCAATCTTCCTTAAAATCCTAGGATTGACTCACTTAAAAGATATACATTATTCAACAAGCATTATAGTTAAGGGAATTCCAGTAGTTTATGCACAATTGCAGTTTTAAGTAGATCAAGGTAAAAAGAAAAGGTAAACTGGATTAAATGCAGTTTAAGGTTAAATTAGTCATCCTTAGACATAGAAAATTTTAAATTTATATAAAATAGCCTCGATTAACCGGGCTGACCTCCGGAAAACTGAAATCCCGGTTAAAAACCGAATACAAAGCATTAGTGTTTCGATGTGGATTTTATCTTCGTTAGTTAAACAAAAATACGTTTACGTTTAGCACCAGTTTTCTTAACGGATTCCATTGCGTAAGTGAAATAAAAATTCGACCGAAAGGGGGCAAACGAAAGATGTTTTCTTGTAGGACGAAACACTGAAGACTAGCTTGAGAATTAGGCTGCTCTCTGGGAATATTAAAAATAATGCCGGTAATTATCCATAAAAATATTACATATAACAGCGAATTTGAAAATCAACCATTTACAACACGTAAATCCCATAGTCTTTTGTAAGACCTTGGTAAATCCCTTCGAAATTCAGTACTAATTGCACCATATTTTGGGTTTTTACATACATACATACGAGGGTCGTTTGAAAAGTCCGTGCAAAGTCAGAGAGATAGCACCACTGGCGCGTATCGAGGTTATTTTTAGTTAGTAGCATCTCTTGGAAGAACACACACCAAGTTTCAGCCAGATCGGTCTATTTCTTTGTGTTTGGCATTCGTTTGAATCGAGGAAGTCGAGTGATTTTCAAAAAATGGACGAAAAAGAATTTCGTGCGTTGATTAAACACTACTTTATGAAAGGCAAAACGCCTCAGGAGACTAAAGAGAAGCTTGATAAACATTATGGTGACTCTGCACCTTCGATTAGAACAGTTTATAAGTGGTTTCAAAATTTTCGGAGTGGCCATATGGGCACAAGTGACGCTGAACGTTCTGGACGCCCTGTTGAGGTTACTACTCCAGAAATCATTGAAAAAATCCATGATATGGTGATGGATGACAGAAGAGTGAAGGTGCGTGAGATTGCTAGTGCTGTGGGTATCTCGAATGAACGGGTACATAATATTTTGCATCAACATTTGGACATGACAAAGCTATCCGCAAGATGGGTGCCGCGATTGCTCACGCTTGACCAAAAACGAAATGGTGTGAAGTGTTGCAAGGACGGTTTGCAGCTGTTCCAGAAGAATCCGCAGGACTTTAAGCGTCGTTTCGTCTCTGTGGATGAAACATGGATACATCACTACACTCCTGAGACCAAAGAACAATCTAAACAATGGGTTACCAAGGGGGAATCTGCGCCAAAAAAGGCGAAGACCGTTCCTTCGGCCGGAAAGATTATGGCGACTGTCTTTTGGGATTCGCAAGGAATAATCCTCATCGACTATCTGGAAAAGGGTAAAACTATTACAGGTGCATATTATTCATCGTTATTGGACCGTTTGAAAACCGAGCTGCAAGAAAAACGCCCACGATTGGCCCACAAAAAAGTCCTTTTCCATCACGACAACGCACCAGCTCACACCTCAGCAGTTGTGGTCGCAAAATTAATGGAAATAGGGTTCCAACTCGTTTCACATCCCCCCTATTCTCCAGACTTGGCTCCCTCGGACTACTATTTGTTCCCCAATATGAAGAAATGGCTGGCGGGAAAAAGATTTTATTCAAACGAGGAGGTGATTGCAGAAACGAATGGCTATTTTTCAGACAAATCCTATTATTCGGAAGGGATCAACAAACTAGAGCAGCGTTGGACGAAGTGTATAAGCCTAAAAGGAGACTATGTTGAAAAATAAAAAAGGTTTACCCCAAAAAATTAAGTAGTTTTTATTTTTGCACGGACTTTTCAAACGACCCTCGTACATAATGACCCTTCAAAAAAATCAGGTATAAAAGAGTTGCTGCCACGCCTACAATTATGTTACAATTGGAAGACAAAAATTTTTCCTGTCGCCACCGAAAATTAACTTTTGTTCCGGCGCCGATCCAGGTGTTCTTATGATGACTCAATATGATCTCGGTTATTCCGAATCCCGGTTAATCGAGGTTGTACTGAATTTTGTAATTTTTGCTTCGTAAAAATCAATTTGAATTTAAACATAATTGCACATTTAACTAGGAATTAATTAATAATCTTCAGTAATACAACTTTAGTATACGTAAGTTTATTTCATTTAAAAACTCACCAATCCTTTGAATTAGTTCCTAATTAAAAGAAGTTCCTAAATCATAACTAATTTATTGAACTCTTTTAAAGAACATTTGCCAGTTACTACTGAGAGAAATGTCAGTACTTTCTAATTAGGACAGTAGCATATTCGACATTTTTAAACAATACAATCAATCAAAAACCAGCAAAATTAGTGTTGTGATTAAAACGTGATTTTGAATCCAAATCCTCTTCACCAAACTAACGAATCAAACTCTGTTAAAAGAGGAAAATCCGAAATAGGTTAGAAACAAGAAAAAACATGCATACTACCACTAAATAATTTTTGTTTTTCAAAGTTTTTCAAAGTCTTCTAGGTTTTTAAATACAAGTTTGGATGTATTAATAGATATTTAGTTTGGTTCCTCGTTCGTGGCAACGGTTAAAGAAGCTGTATTGCCGTGACGTTTTCAACTAACAGCAGTTTCAAAAGATAGCAGAACTTCTATCGCCAAAACAAGAACAAAAAATCTACCACGATTTGTACAATAATTTCATTTTTTTTTTTAAATTAGGTATCATTTATTTAAAGCGCATAAACATCTGAGATTATTAGCATTCACAGCATTTTTCAGAGCATTGCAATGCTTCGAACAATTATAGAATGTGCATCACTGACAGTAACTTGGCTCACTACAAAAAGGAACGTAAAATCCAATGCACAGAGCTAATCTCTTCTCTGGATCCAAATTGTGTTGCCACAAGTTTTAGCTTACTGAATTTGGATACATTTCAAATTGTGGAGAAGGAAACAGGACATCCATCTTTAAATCAATTCAAATTCTTGCATCATAGATGCGGTACATGTATTGAACAAATTTCTTGAATAAATTATTCTGTTCCATTTTCTTGAGCTATAATTTTTAAATAAAGATAACCTACTACACATTGTACAATAAAGCAGCAATCTTCCTACGTAACGATTCTCATAGCATGCAGTAGAAAATATAATACAGGAAATAAAATGCACTCTCACAAATAATCGGTTACTTCCTTAAAACAATCACAATATCTTGAAATCTGGTAAATTAAGACACAATAGATTCAACCAGTTCTTTCTTCCAGAACGTTTACTGTGTTGCACCTATTGTCATGCTTGCGGTTTCTAAATTACATTTTGCTTATTTCCTTATTTTATACTTTGCATTCGTGAGGGGGGAAAAAAATGCCCCTGAATTAGGGATTTGGCTAACCTGTTTTTTGGGAAACTACATTGTCTAGCGATTACACATCTAGGTATCGATATATACTTGTAAGAGAATTGAATCGATATCATTCAGTTACATATTATCAAGTTTAACCAACACAGATCATCAGTTTATCGCAATATTTATAGCCGCTTACAGATTTATGAATAAGAATGCAATACGAGGTGTTTGTGTTGCAACCAATAGGAGCGTAATTTCTAACTTGACACATTTCGATTGGTTAATGCAATATTGGCTGATATTTCCGGAGCTATTGTTGGCTTCAACTGGCAATAGACAATTCTAGATTGGCAATTTGAAGGTAAACACAGTTATTGCATTTAAGTAAAGTAATTTTGTTTGTTTAAGTACTTTGACTTTAAACATTAAACTGTTAAATAAATCTCCTTAACAAAAACTTACAGTTTAAATTGTTAAGTATAAGGGTTGATTAAACGCCAAAAGGTACACAAATCAGCAGTTCCCAACATTTCATTAATACTTCATTGATATAATTTAAGTAATTTTACTGCATTAATTTTCATTAATATTTTTTAGAATTTATAAGATGTCACAGACCCTTATGCTGGCCACTTCATTTATAATATTTTTTTGTTATAATTATGATAAATCACATATACGTATTTAGTAAAAATCTATCGAGCAGAAAACGAGATATATAGTGTTTAATTTTATTTCCGTTCTATAAAGTAAAAACTATAACTTCAAATATCTCGAAAACTACTCGATAGATTTTTACTAAATACGTATATGTGATTTATCATAATTATAACAAAAAAATATTATAAATGAAGTGGCCAGCATAAGGGTCTGTGACATCTAATAAATTCTAAAAAATAACTTATTAATGAAAATTAATGCAGTAGAATTACTCAACTATTAATGAAGTATTAATGAAATGTTGGGTACTCACTGATTTGTGTACCTTTTGGCATTTAATCAACCCTTATACTTAACATTTTAAACTGTAAGTTTTTGTTAAGGAGATTTTTGTACCTTTTGGATAGATTTTTCTTTTTGTCTATTTTGCAAAGTTACATATCTGCTTTACAGATTTTTTTAAAATTTGGAATAAGCAATTCTATCATTATAACCTGATAAGGTGTTAAGTCGGAACCGTAACTACCGCTGGAGAGGTTTTTTTAAAGAATGATTATAGTTGCGGTCCCCAAACCATTCTCAATAACAAATTTTTTTTTGAGAAAACGTTTTGAATAACATAGGAAGGTATTTGTACGTTAATAGCAAAATTAAACTGCGATTTCAGTACTTCCTTTTAAAAGGAGTAAGAAAAATAAACTACGATTGCAGTACTTCTCCCTAAAAGGCAAAGAGGCAAAGATTTTTTAATCGAACGACAATTCATTGATTTAAATCGGTTCACTCATTGATAATTTAAACGATTGCAGTGCTTCCTCTTAGTAGGTGCAAGAGCATCAGCAACGTAGAGGAGCTTTAACCACTTATTTGAGCTGAATTTTATCAAAATCGGACTAAGCGTTATAGAAATATTGGTAGTAATAGTTTTAGAAAGGGCCTTACTTGGGTAGGGCAAACTCCCCTCCTTATGAGGCACAGCGTCGAGACCTCTAAAATGCAAATCTACATAAAATTTTGAATAATATGACGCTTCATTCATGAAAATCGGTTCACGCGGTGATAATTTGAAACGATTGCTATACTTCCCCTTAACAAGTGTAAGAGCAGACCGTCGCTTTATTGTTACAAAGGGGAGCCTTAACCCTAACATCCTACCAAATTTTATCAAAATCAGGCCAAGATTTACAGAGTAATTAGTAATAATAATTTTGGAAGGGGCCTTACATAAAGGGGGCTAACTCCTCTCTCATTCGATGTACAGCGTCGAGACCCCCAAAAGGCACATCTACATAAAATTCCGAATTGAATGACACCTCATTCATGAAAATCGGTTGGCGCGTTTAGGCGCTACGCAGTTTACAAAAAAGGTAACAAGAACAAGAACAACAACAAGAAGAAGAACAACAAGAATTTTTGAAAATGTTGTTTTTGCGCAATTTTCACATTGCTTTTCTCGAAAACTAATAAATCTATGTTATTACGAAAAAATTGCAGTTATAAAGGAGGATTCGCACTATATTTTAAAGAAAGTTTGGGAATTTTATCTTTTATAGAAAAAGAGAAAAAAATGTCAAAGTTGGGTGCTTTTTCGTGCAGTTTTTGACGATCAACCCTTATACAACTGTCCTACCGGACAGTTTTAATACACATTAAGCAAAATTTTCTGAAAAACTAAAAATCTACAAAAATTGAGGTTAACGTACTTTAAAAAAGTGGTAAAAACTAAAATGGCATACTAAAGGTCATACCCAATATACTTATTTCTCTTTGGTACCAATTTTAAATTAGCAATTATCGTGCTCAGTTTCAAGAAGCTAACTGTGTACTTTTCTTTTTTAGAAAATTACGGAAAGTTAAAAAAAAAATACCTTTAGAAAATTCTTACATTGTAATTGAATTGAATTTTCTTAATCATAGATATTAAATCTTGGCTGATAATTGGGAATAGCATTTTTAGAAAGAAGATTGCAACACCTATCCTTTACCTGAAATGAAGTTTTTCGGTTAAAATGCATCAAATTATTTTACAGATAAGCAATTAGTATTCAAAGTTTAATTTAAATTTTAGGGAGCCATTTTTTGGAGGGGAAATATTTCTCAAATAACTGAAGTATCCAAATTAGTAAATACGTAATTCCGGTTAGTAGGTTACTGTCAGGTTTATAACCTTTCTTTCGGTATCAGAAAATTTTAAATTGTGTACATTAGGTGGAAACAACAATTATTTGGTACGATCACGTTACTTCTATTTTATTGTATCATGCTTATTTTTACTAAGCATTTACAGAAAGCCAAAAAATTATTGTTACGTCTTAAAACCACTGAAATCGTCCAATCACAGATTCATCTGAATTCATTTCTTCACTCATGTATTCTTTGTTCTATTTTTTCCCCATCCTGGTCTGTCTGCCAATCCTCCGAAGTTCATTCATTTCTTCTTCTTCTTCCCATGGTGCTACAGTCCTATAGTAGGACCTGGACCTCATTCAAGTGAGAGTGTCACTCTTCCCTGTCTTCAGCTTTTATGCACCATCTTCAAACACCCACCTTTCGCAGATCTCTTTCTGCATCATCCAACCATCTTATTCTGGGACATACTCTAGGTCTTGCGCCCTCCTGGATGTCCATATAATTACTTTTCTTGGAACTCGATGATCGGGCATCCTTTCAACATGACCGAAGCCAAAAAGCCACCTCAGCCTGCCTTTTTTTATTGATACAAGAAACTATAGTCGGGTTCTTCGTATAGTTTTTTGAGTTCTTCGTTCTTTCGGAGCCACCCATTCACCGTCAAGGTACATCGGGCCGTGGATTTTTCGCAACACATTCATTTCTACAGCCTATAATTGGAACTTCTTTGGAACCGTCTAGTGTCCAATACAAATGCAAACGCTAGACAATGTACTAATTTTACCCACTGCTTAGAGGGTTATCTTCTACAATTGTCTGGAGATTACCCAGGACCAGATAATACTGCTCACAACTAATCACCTGTACGTTCTTTTAGAATTAAATTTTTTATTCAAATTAATCTTTAAACACAGATTACATAATTGCCAAAATCTGTTCTTTTCTGTTTTTTGTAATCAAAATGAAAAATACGAGCTTCAAGCAAAAAAATATATATACATTTTGATTATAAGAAATCTTCCATTTTAATACTGACATTAGAAATTCTTGTTATTTCTTCCCCGAACTAAGTAATATATTTCAATAACACAAAATCCCTTCCAGATTTAAATATTTCATGTCAAGAAGAGAAATCTCGTAACAAAGTAAGCTAAGTCACCAGTAAAGTTGTAACAATGTCTCAAGCATCAAAAACTTAATTGCTTCTCTGCTATTACTTTCCTATTCCTCGAACTTCAATGCATTACTTTATTGCTTAGAGTTGAAACATTTAATATGTTACTAACATTAACAAACTAACTTACTTACCGATTACTTAAAGATGTTAGTCTTTTCCCTTAACTTTTCAGAACTTCTATTAAGTGAAATACTGTAGTCCTTCTTAAAAGTCTTGTTTCGAATTTGGATGAGTTCTCAAGCTTTAGGTCCTTCTTATAAAAAATACAAGATTGGTCACAAAACTCATGGTGTTCCGCTGAAGTTGATTCGACAAGACCATACGGCAAGTAGTCTCTAAAATCTAGAATTCATCAGTGTCTGATGAAGCCTCTGGTGACTCAAGACCAGAAGAAACAACTTCTTAAAGCTACAGGAGAGGAATCCAGGACTTTGTTTAATAAAAAGGCAAGGTTTTTTTCCATCTAGAAACTATAAGAAAACGTTACTAGCCCCTTTTCTTTGCAGGATAGAGTTGAATTACTTACAAGCTCTTGGCAAACTGTGCTAGAAAGAGTTCGCTACGTTGAAATATGGAATTTTTTTTGGCGATTTGAGACTTGAGTACATCATGCTTCACTAGTGGATAGAACCCAGGATCGTAAAGGTTGGATCCTAGTTTTACTAAAACTGCAAGGAGATGTACTGTGGTCAAAAAAAGTATTCATACACTAAGTTTTCTTACTTTATCTACTGAACTTTTGTTTCTAGGATGACTATTTCTTCAGCACTGAAATCGAAGATAGAAACAATGAATTTAATGCTCTCATTTTCTTTAATAAACATAAAGAATTACGAACAATTTGGGAAGAATTAAAAAGCTGTTCATTGGCAAACTTTTGTGTGAAATCCAGTCTCTTAATCCCATTGATTTCACTAATAAATGGTTTCTTCCTTGCAGTTCTACCTTTGTAGCTCGCTGCATTCAGGCGATTTCGGATGGTCTGTGGCGTAACAAGGGTCCCTGAAGTTGACGCGAGCCTTACCGAGAGTTGGCGTGCTCATCGGTAGCGCATACTTCTTTCAACAGGATAACGATCCCAAACGTACAGCCCAAAAAACGAAGGAATGGCTGCTTTATAATGCCCGGAAACAACTTGTCACTCCTCCACAGTCTCCGTATATAAACCCTATTGAAAATTTATTGTCTTATTTGGAGCGAAAAATTCGAAAATTGAAATGTTCTTCCAGAAAAGAGGTCATAACCAATTTAAAGAAATCATGGGCAGAAATCACTTCTCAAGAGACACTAAACCAGGTGGAATCTATGCCAAGGAGGCTTCAAGCAATAACAAATGCAAAGGGATTGCATACAAAATATTAGGTCTTTAGTTTTGCGTTAATTATAACATTCAGACTGAGTGTATGAATACTTATTTTGCTTACAATAAATTATTTTTCTGCTTTTTAATCAATTCTTTATGTTTATAAAAGAAAATGAGTGCATTAAATTCATTGTTACTATCTTCGGTTTCAGTGCTGAAGAAATAGTCATCCTAGAAACAAAAGTTCAGTAGATAAAGTAAAAAAACTTAGTGTATGAATACTTTTTTTGATCACTGTACATCCTTGGAGATCAAGTTCCCACATTGCTTCCCAACAATAATAATTGATAGAGGAGGGATTAGCCTCAATGAGTTAGCTTATTGGATTTACAGATCCCGGATTCGAATCCCAGCTGCTGCCCAATTGATTTTTTTTCTCTTCCCAGAATTATTCTCTCACTGTAACGAGAGAACCCTGCCCGATAGCCTGCATTACATTAAAAAATAAAAGCTCCGGTAGCTCTCTCTGATATTGACTCGCCTTAAATAAACATTAATAATAATAATTGACATATACGAGTATGTAATTTCTAATAATATGTTTGATTCGCGCACAATTTTGAAGCTATTACGGCTTCAATGTATTACACTCAATTTTCACAGCAATATCAATAATGAAATACAAAATACAGTATCATCCTCAAAGTATAATTACTTTACCTTTCAGTGTTGCCAACATTGTGCCTAGACTTTACTAAAAACAAGCTTAATATGATGTAAAAGAACTAAAAAGTCAACATGTAAGCCGTTCACGTGTATAAAACCATTCCTACCATTTGCAACAATATTTAATTATTGCCAGGAAGCAATCAGCAATATTTTCAAATGAAAAATTGTGATATGATTCTCGATTATGTAATGGAGGACAAACAAATTTGGTAGACAGATTTTTTTTTCGAGTTAAAATGGTGAGGAATTATCTCCGAGAATGTGAACAAGAAGAAGTACCAAAAAAAGAAGTGATTTTGTCAACGAATTGAGCCGACTTAGACTTTTATATATGTACAATACTTATAGGTAAATATATATATATATATATATATAGTTATGTGTATATTGGTTTGGATGCTGGCTGCTCGTATGTACTGTAGCAGCGCAGGGTTGCCCGCCGGTGGGTGGGGCCTTCTACGGGCATCGATCCGCAGTCAACAAATCCAACATGGCTGCTGAGAACGAAGCGCGGGCCAGCTACCCTCCAAGACGATACACTTTATCACTAGCGACTCTACCTCATTCCCAATTTCTACCCTAGTCCTCTAGGGTTTACCGTACATCCAGCCAGCCAGCCCCAAGCTTTCTTGCGCAAGAGGAAGAAGGTATCCTCAATTTTTACCCCAAAGAAAAGGATAAAACAAAAGCTACCATTCTCTTTCTCTATCTCAAAAAGTACAACGTTATGTACAGTTTGTAAAAATGTATATATTATGCAGCACGATCTATGCCTTCATTTAAGAAACATTAGATTGAAGGACCAGTAAAAGGACCATCGTACTATCTTGTAACATATGACGTACATAAAATTAGAATTATTTAGAGAATTCCTGGTTGGTAAAAGAGGCGACAAACTTGTATGTTAAAAACCACTAAGAAATTAAACTTTTGAACGCGTTGATTGCAGCAGGTTACAACAATCAAGAGAAGGTTTAAAACATTTGCTGAGAAAATTTTATAGGATTACCAATCATGATTTTAGAACTGAAAGATCCATAATTCCATAATATATGTCTCGGTGAGAATGAAAGTGGCGTTAAGTCCATTTTGAGCAGTTTTGAGATAAAACGAGTTTTGTGTTTTGCTCTGTAAAAAAATGCAGATAATAAAAATAGCTTTATTGGTTTTGTTTTTGTTTTTATTATTATTGCACAGAATCAAATTTTTTTTGGTGCTTATTAGAATGGGATTTTAAATTACTTTAGAAAATGCAAAATTGTGTCCTTATTTCATTGTCATTTTCAACATATCTGGCGCAAGGATAAACAAAGCGGCATTTAAAACCATTTTTAAGGGTTTTTATTCCATAAACTAATGCTTCAAAATGCAGAAGACTCATCACAGAGACTCATTTTACCAGCAGATCTCACTACACTATCCACAGAACTGATCACCCTGATGACACTGCCCATAGAGGGCGCTGCGATTCTAATAAAAAAACTGTCTTTAACACAAACTGATCCCAACTAATCCTACCAATTCTCTTCAATCAACAGTCATCTCTCTCCCAATAAACTGAACAGACGATTCAAACTTCTCTCTAGACTTCTCGACAAGCGATGTAAACTCTTACTACAGAATAAATGACTTATCTACACTATGATACTGAAACCTGCCCTTGGACTTACTGAATGGAACTTTGGGGCTCAGCCAAAGCTTCCAGTATCTACAAAATCCAATCCTCCCAGTCAAAAACACTCCATAGAATCGTTAATGCTCCTTTACTATTCCCTAACTCTACCTTGCACAGAGATTTCCTTGTTCCCCTATGTTTCAGAAGCTGTAAGATCCCGTTATATTAAATTCCACACGTCAATCACCTCACATCCTAATTCACTAGTATCCCTTTGGATAAATTTATAAAAGTAACATGACTACGGTGTTCAACTGCATAAACTCTTCTATTCGTACGCAGCAAACTTATGACAATCAACTTTGAAGATAAATGTTACTGGTGATTTGTTTGTGGGGCGCCTAAAAAAAAAAATTAATTTTGTCTAGCTAGATCTTAGAAAGTTCTGTGTTTCATAGTAGTTTTTAGATCTAAAGACAGTCGGTACAGTTAATGCATTGTTCAAGCATAATGCAAGGTGCATTCACCACTAACTCCTGTAGTTTTTGGTCGCAATATTAGCGCGCTCCAAGTAGCAGTGAAAGAGTTCAACAACTACTAAAAAAACCAATGAGATCTTAAGTGAATTAATAGAAAACTAATTTCTACTACGATTTGCAGGGAATGCCATGAATAAACTGCAAAGAACCTGAAGTTAGAATAGAAATCAGGCCGAGAAAGTTGAAATATATGTTACTATTCTTGTTACAAAAGGTCAATTCGTACACCTGAAGAAGCAATTTAACTTTTCTTCAATTATTTAATGGGTAACAGAATTAAATATTAAAGATAGGCGATAGTTCCAACAAAATTGGTAACTCTCGTCTACAGTCTACCCACATAAGTTAAACACGCTACGCAACTGCATGCAATCTTGAAAAATAAAGTGAGATTACTCTCGCAGATCTGTGGTAATCGTTCCTTCTAGTTTAGCTTCTACTCAGACACCCATGATTTATGGGTAACATTTGATTAATTTGATAGATCATCAGGGAAGTAAAATATTAACATATGGTAATTACAAATTGTAATTTAGTC